>NW_026138160.1:0-1200000 GCF_025592945.1 Manacus candei | reverse complement strand
GTGTATGGCCTTGAGGGTTTCTCTTAAAGTGGGGGCAGTATCCAATTCGTATTTCACCGCTTGCTGTATGATGGACTGAATTGCTGAGTCTTGGACTACACGGTTGGTACTGAAAAGAGTCTGAAAGTGTTCAGAACATCGATTCAAAATGGAGGTTTTATCACTTAGAAGTGTTTCAGCATCAGCACTGAGTAGCGGGCTTTGGACCTGGTATGCAGGCCCATATGCTGTTTTCAAGGCCTCATAGAATCCTTTGTGATAACCCGTATCTGCGTATAATTGAATTTTTTCAGCTAGATCAATCCACCACTTGTTCTGGATGTCACGGAGTTTCTGCTGGAACTTGTTGCATGCAAGACGAAAGGCTGATTTTCTTGCGTGAGAGGATGGCAGTGCAGGGTGTGCTTGGAGGGCGGTTCTCTTCAGAGAACAGAGCATAGCTGTTTACGTCCTAAAATGTCCCCATACGAGCAGGAGGCAGGAGCAGAGGCACTGTTCACGAGTGCCATTGTTGATTGTCTTCATCAGAGAGCTCCTGAAGTGCTGCTGGGAGGACGGTAACACAGGACCTAGACATCAGGTTAGGGCAGGGGCATAAAATGTCACCTGAGAGGTGTAATGCAGGAGTAAATGCAGATACTTTGTCTGGGTAAGGGATACAAGGAGCCTCCCCAAGGATGACAGGGATAAAACCAGCGGCTGCAAGACGTGATGAAAAAAGCCATCCAAGCAAAGTCATGCCCTAGCTGGATGCCCCAAGTAGAAAAGAAGAAACACCTCGGAGTGCAGCAGGAGCCATATGAACTGTGCTGAGCTGGGCAGGAGTAAAACCACCTGTCCTGAGAAGAACTGAGTAAAACTGGATGCCCCATTCCAGGCAGGGGCCAAACCAGCCAGTTCAAGTGGTGTTAAATAACAACCAGCTGCATCCTTGGAGCATGAGAAACACTATCTGCCTGCTGAGCAGAGGTTACACCAGGTGTCCAGAGGACTGCCTGTTGCTAAACACCTCTGAAACTGTCGGGATAAATAGGACCCTCTAACAAATTGGCTTTTTAGTGTTAGAAAGCAAGTGATTACTTTTATTTGCAACCCTGGGTGTGCATGTGGCTGACAAAAATCCTGCCTCCATACTGACAGCAAGACATCGCTTTTCACCTATTTATACAGATTTGGCAAACAAAGAAATTAATGTTCATTGCTTCCAAATTACATCACTCACTCCCTTTCATTAATTAGTATTCTATGTGGTATTGGTTATTAATTTCTCACTTTCTACTGTAATAACTTCATATCTTTAATCTTTTTTGTATATTTTCCCTCCCCTAGGCATTTTCTGACACAAATGCTGAGCCTTTGTTAGTCTTCTTCTTTATCTGCTGGCTTCTGCAGAAGGTCCTTGTAGTCCATAAATCTTGTGTTCCAGATCTCCTCCTTCAACAGGACATCTTTCTCTGGCAGGCTTTCTCCACTGAAGCATAACAGGGTTAACTTCAACAAAACTTACAGTTTTAGTACTTTTCCCAGGCTGTGTTCTCACAAAGGAGCTTATGACAATTTTTACTCCATGCTGGCTAAAGTTGATTTAAGGCTGAACGCACCGCCTATGATGTGTGTTAAAAACAACTAATCAAAAAGTTAATCAGGAACACTAAAAAAATTAGAAAAGTTTTATGATTTCCAACAAGCCCAAAACAACATAGGCCAAGTGCAGCACGGACAAAACTGTCTCTATCCATTGATGCCAGGAAAAGGCAACAGCAGTAAAACTCAATAGCCACAGGTGCTATTAAGCTGGTATTTGTTTATTTCGGCGCCGGACGTGCGGGGGATAGCTCCGCCTAACACGCGCGTGCCCTCGCCCATCATAGCTTCCGTTTTATACAATTAGGTCATACAGATTCATTGCACATTTTTACATCTTCATGAACTACCCGAGAGTGGACAGTGTTCTATGTAAATCTCGGGACACGCCTCCTGGAGCCTGCGCGCTTCTCTCTGGTGGTTGTCTCGGGTGGTCGTAAGGGATGAAGGCTCAAAGTCTTCCTCTCTCTGAACTTCTCACCTCACTCAGTCCCTCAGCATCTTCCCCTGGCAACGGTTCCTCATGGGCTGCCCGTCCACTCGGTGTCCCATTGGTTGTCTACGGGTTACCCTTTGCTACACTGCACACTTTCCCACTGGCTGCCCCTTCGCACCATCACACAGCTTTCCCATTGGCTGCCTCTGGGTAACTCCCCATTGGCTGCTCACCAGCACATGGCTGCTGTCTTAGCGACAGCACACGAACCTTAAAATTTCACTTATTGGACTGTGCAGCTTAAAATTTTCCCTTATCAATAGCAGCGTAACATTTTCTCAATAGCAACTTAACATTTTCCCTTATCACCATCCAGAGTGGGAGTCTGGCTAAAGTTGCGGCTGATCAAAACCTAACCAACCCGAGCGGCAGGAGTAAATGTGAAGCTGCTAAAAAGCCATCCAGGAACGTTTTCAGAGCTTGAGGACAAGACAGCAGCTGGGTGGGGGCCAGCAGCCAGCCAAGGTCCTCCCAGTGCAGCCTCTGAAGGGTTCCTTTGGCAGTCCCAGTTCAGGGTCAGCCCACGGTTGTACCCTGGGGGCAGATGAAATTAATTGGAAATGAACCCATAAGAGTCCAGGTGCTTTGCTAAGAGTCTCACTGATAGAAGTGGAAGTGAAACCCTCAGCGTCTTGGGGGCCAGGAAAGCTGTGACCTGGCTCAGTTACAGCCCTGAGCAGGCTTTTACTCATCAGGCCGTGTGGCTCAGGGAAGGTGTGGGAGCTCTGTCAGAGGATGACTAGCCCTTTGCCACCAGCATGGGGGGAGGTCCAGTGGCTTGCACCTGGCAGACGTGCCATGTGGGCTCCTGTGCCCAAGAACCATGTGGTTCCATGTGGTTCCATGGGACCCC
The DNA here is from genome assembly GCF_025592945.1 of Manacus candei. Taxonomy (NCBI): domain Eukaryota; kingdom Metazoa; phylum Chordata; class Aves; order Passeriformes; family Pipridae; genus Manacus; species Manacus candei. The sequence goes on along the minus strand of NW_026138160.1, from coordinate 1,197,067 downwards.
ATGTCACAAAGGGGCAGAGATGTGGCACCCATCCGGTATCCTGAGGAGCGCACCAACGAAAATCAGTTGGACAGAGTTGGCCTTCGGGATAACTCAGCTCCTTCCTTTGCTACTTGTGTGCCTGCCTTTTTTGGGTGGTTTATTGTTTACTGACCATTTCTCCTCAACTTTCATCCTCTTTCAAAGGTAATGCTTTGACTTTTGGCACAGATCATAGAGCAGGGTATATGGGATAAAAGTATAGGCTGATTTATACCTTCCTAGCTGTAGGTTGAGCTATAAACGACTTTTATAGGCTGGCCAGGTATGACCTAGGTTAGAATTCCAGTTTGCTGATTCTTGGTTTTTTCCATAGCCTAGGATAGGTAAACAGGGAGGTGACTGTAGTCTGAGGGGATGGGCTCAGCCCACCTTGATTGCTGTGGGAGGGAGGGAGGCAGAAAAAGGAGAGCAGCAAAGGCAGCAGTTAAAGTAGTGGCTGAAAGATGGTCACTCCTAGGAGGTGGGAAAGCCAGAGGGCTCTGCTGCTGAAGCAGTGTCAGGAGAGCAGCAGGGCCTCTTCAGAGAAGGTAACATACATTGGAGCATTTCAAAAGGGCCTTTGAACCTGCTGTGAGTTGGTGCCCCGCGACTGATCATAAGGGCGTGAGCTGCAGCTCAGCAGCAGTTACAGGCACCACTGAAAGACTTGGTGGTGGATGCCGTTCTGCGTTTATTTAGAGTTTTTATACTTTCGGTGAGCTACAGTAATTTCTTTGCAATTAGGTGACGGGATTGGTGCTGTTCTCTTTCTGGAGAGAAAGACATCCTTGGTCATCTAAAGCATTGCACTCTCTTCCTGAGAGAGGCAATGGCCACAGCAGGGAACGACTCCTGTGAGTAATAGCTTCACCAGCAGGTTTGGACTTTGTGAACTGCCACAGACAAGTGACATGGCTGGTGGTCAAATCCCAGAATGATGTGCTCACAACCTAGAGTGATCTCTGGGATGTTTCCTGAGAGCAGTCAAACTGACCCCCGTGTTTACAATTAGACCCAGGAAAACACCTTTTGTCACTCCTCTGACACTAGGTACAAGACTTTGAAAGCTGCCATTGCTCGTAGAGAGGTCTGCCATCCTTTGGGTTACCTTCCGTGCTCAGTATTTACTTGTTTTCAACAAGTTACAATCAGGAAAAGGGATGGCTTCACTGATAATCCACTCTAGAACTCTACTGAGAAAGGAAGGTAGCCTGCGGCCCAGAAATCAGATTGCGGGTTTGTTGGACTCTCAGCAACGTAAACAGGGGAATGGATTTTTCCAAAACAGTAAATTTAAATGGCACAGTTTAAGCTTCCCCCGATGTTGTTGGGTTGGCAGTTAAAGCAGATGGTCCTGAGTGCTCCTGTAGAGACCTCACTGTTTAAATATGCCTTTGTGCCTCATTTCATCTCTTTTCAAATGGAATTTCCCTGCAGTCATTGCCGAGGGAATGACTCCGCCACAAAGGATCCTCTTTCCCCCAGAGAAGATTTGCATGGTCTGGCAGCAAAGACAGAGTGCTGGAGCAGGACTCCGCAATGTGGGCAACACATGCTTCCTTAATGCTGTCCTGCAATGCCTGACATACACCCCGCCGCTGGCCAACTATCTGCTCTCCCGGGAGCACAGCCAGGCCTGTGAGTACTCTTAGGGACATCTCCTTGTAAATCTGTTAATCAAATCCCAAGGATTCCCAGAACCTGAAATTTGATTTAGGAGAAAAGCAGCCTTTTGCCAGCCCCAGAACTTGTGTTCTTTGTACACTCTGGAGCCACCTGTCCTATCCAGCTGTCTTATTCTTCATGAAGGCACATCTTTCTAGCTCTGGGTCTCTATTCCTGCAAGTTAAAACCTCAGTTTAGCATTCCTCTGAAGAACATTTTCTATGCACTAAAACGTCCCGTGCTTGTTGAAACACTGGGAGGAGTGGCATATTGCACTGGAGTGGGAGTGGAAGAAGAGGAGTATTCCACCACTAGGGATATTTTGCTCACCAGAGGACCTTCTCTCCCTCCCTCCTCAGGTCGCCAACAAGGCTTCTGCATGATGTGCATCATGGAAGCGCATGTTAACAAGGTCCTGCATTCCTCAGTCAGTACCATCCTGCCTTTGGCTGTTCTCCGGGGTTTCAGATGTATGTGATTTCAGGTTCTTTGACAGGTTTTCTTCCCTTCCTGTATGAGACAACTACTAACTTCCTGTTTCTTAGTCATAGGAGAACATTTTCAGCTTGGCAGGGAGGAAGATGCCCATGACTTCTTATGCTGTACTGTCAATGCCATGCAGAGAGCTTGTCTGAGTGCAAGCAACGAGTAAGCACAAGCAAGTTACCTTTACAAAGTTCTGAGCCCTTTGGACTCCTTGATGTGGCCTCATCAAGGAAAACCTACAGCCGGGGCTTGGAGGAAGTAATGCTCTGTCTTACTACTTGTTTCCAGCTTGGACATATCATCTCAATCTACTACCATTGTCCATCAAATATTTGGAGGCTTTCTGAGATCCAGAGGTATGTTTCTACAACTACTGCTCTCCTTGGCACTGCCTGTGCCCTTCTGTCTGCCTGTGCCCAACAGCTGGTCCTGGGACTAGCAGGACAGGTACAATGAACACAGAGCAGTACCATCGTTCAACTCACCATTGCTCGGCATTTTGATTTTTCCTTCCAGTCATCTGCTTCAGCTGCAAAGCCATTTCTGATTCCTATGAGGCCTTCCTGGATGTCCCTTTGGATATCAAAGTAAGAGGTTTTGCAGTTGTGCTTCAAGACATCGCAAGGCTTTTCACATTTGCCCCGAAAGCATATACTGCGAACACCAGAGGTCTTGGTCGTGGATGGGAAGGGGAACGGATGTTGTCCTCCTGCAGAGGCCATGGCACTGGTCTCTCTGTAGGTGCTGGCTTGAAGCTGGACAAGCACCCATTATGCGCTCTGCACCCTTGACATATCCTCATCCTTCTTCCCTTTGCCCTCCTTCAACACCTGTCTGGCTTCCAGGCTGATGGGTTGGATTGTTTTCGCTGCTGGTGACCCTACATAACATCAGTAGCTCAATGGGAGGTGGTACAGAGAGGGAGCTCTTGATTGTCCCTGAGAACCTCTGGGACAGGGGAAATGTTCAGCACCACACTCTCTTTCTGGCTCCTTCTGGATACAGCTTGCAGATTCATGGCGGGTCTCCTCAGCATCAGCTACAGGGGTTTTCTTGTCAGCTCCTGGAAAATGTTTGGGCGAGGGCATTTCCTGTAGCTCAGTGCACCGGTTTCTCAATTCTCCAGGCAGCCTCATCCCTCACTGCAGCTCTGGAGGACTTTGTAAGACCTGAGCGCCTGGATGGTGAAAACTGCTTTAAATGTAGCAAGTAAGATGATTACTATCAACATATTAACACTAGACTCTGTGTGAGGGGGCTACAAGTCATTGAGCAGAAGTCATCTTCTCGTGGAAGTTTACTGCACACTGATGAGACACAGTTTTGTTTGTCTGGGTTTTTTTTTGGGGGGGGGGGGGGTTGGGGTGGGGTTTTTTGTTTGTTTGTTTGTTTTAAATATGGCACCAAATTGCCTTAAAATAGCATAAGGATGCACGAGACAAGAAAGGTTGTCTGACTGCCTTGGTGGAAGATAGGGTGCATTTCAGCGCTGTGCTCTGTGCTTGGTTTCAAGGTGTGAGAAGAATGTTGCCGCCACTAAGAGGTTCACTGTCCACTGTGCACCCAAGGTTCTCACTGTGTGTCTGAAGAGGTTTGACTGCTTCACTGGTGGGAAGATCAGCAAGGTTTGTACACTATTGGTGTGCAGCTTTCTCTTCAAGAAGCAGATTTCCTAAAGCAGGATGCTTGTCACAAGCTGCTTGTGTTGGGTTTTTTGTGGTCCCTTCTGGGGAGTGGAAAGTTCCTGTGGGAAGACAGGCAAGCACTGTGCTCTGATAGGGCTGCTTTGACTGAGAACGGTTTCCTGCCACCCAAACGATTATATGCTGCTTTATGGAAAACCAAGTGCTCATGAGCCCCAGAGATGTATTGATACACCTGGACTGGCCCCCGCACTTGGTAGGCTATTTCATGTCACAGACCAGGGTCATTTCTGAGCCCTCTTGGTCTCTCCATAGGTTGTAGAGTATCCGGAGTACTTGGATCTTCGCCCATACATGTCTCAGGCAGATGGAGAACCCCTCCTCTACTCCTTATATGCTGTCCTGGTGCACAGTGGTGTCAGCTGTCATGGAGGACACTATTTCTGCTACACAAAGGTAAAAGAGCAACTTCCTTCCCAATGGGGAAAAATGTGTGCTGGGGAAGATAAACTTTCCTGTCAGTGTTACTGACAGCCAAAGTTTTGGGGCAGAAGGCCTCCTTAGTGGCTGGACTGCATTTGTTTTGACATGCTCTCGGTTTGGCAGTTTTCTACCTGTGTTTTTGGAGAGAAACCATGGAGAGATCCTTGCCTTTTTTTTACAGGCCAGCAATGGATTGTGGTACCGGATGGACGATGAATCTGTGGAGCTGCGTTCCATTGACACAGTTCTCAGGCAGCAAGCCTACCTGCTGTTCTATGCCAGGTAATAACCAGGATTCAAATATGTTCAGAATACATTTCCTTTTCCTCATTTGCAGTTGTGCTTCTCACCTTCCTGAGTGTTTTTCTCATCAAATGAAATTACTACCTGCATCATTCAGTGCTGTCAAATCTGAACTACTCCGTGTCTGTCCTTTACTGGGCTTCAGGCTGCGGCCCGGATGTAATCTGCTACTTGCCTGGTCTCTGATGTTGACTCTTGTAGATAAGAGGACTTAAAGAGGACCTCCAGGAAAGATGGGGAGGCACCATTTGTCAGGGAATGTAGTGACAGGATGAAGGCTATCAGTTTTCAGCTAACAGAGGGCAGGTTTACATTAGATATTGGGAAGGAATTCTTTGCTGTAAGGGTGCTGAGACACTGGCACAGGTTGCCACAGCATCTGTGGGTGCCCCACCCCTGGAAGTGTTCAAGGTCAGGTTGGACAGGGCTTGGAGAAACCTTGGAATAGTGGAGGGTGTTCCTGCCCACCACAGCGGGGTGGAACAAGATAAAGATAAAGGTCCCTTGCAACCCAAACAAATCTGTGAATTTATGAAATGGAGGCTGTGGGAGGTATAGAGATGAGGTTTTTGTTGGGACAGAGGCAAACTTGGTGGGAAGACCCTAGCTGAGTTTCCCATTAGTGTCCTTGGTTAAGTCTTCTCTCTGTCATAGAAACCTCTCTGAGAAAATGACTGAACCCCAGAGGAGGTTGCAACAACAGCTCTAAACTGAGATCACTCTTTTGTTTTTCTCCAGATGCTCTGATCTGAGAATTGGAGAAAGGGCTTCTTCCTCACTGGCACCATCACATGCCCCTTCCTTCCTCAGTCAGTGTGTGGCCAGCAGCAAGCAGGCGGGCTCTGTTGGACCACAGGGTCTGACTGGTAGGACTAAGGTAACTTTGGGGTCGTGGGTCAGGGCATCAGAGGAATAGTGGATTTCTTTCTGGGATCTCAGCATTTCTCTTTTGTCCCTCACACACCGCACCTTTCTTCACAGCCACAACGCTGCTCCCTCTCAAAGCATCCCACCTGGATCCATCCCTTTTGTGCGCCTCTGGCCTTTTGGTCTTAGTAGCCCTCCAAAAGAGCCTTTTGGAGGCCCCAAACTGTCCCGTCCCAGAACTTGTAGGGGTTCCCCACTGCTCTGATCCTTTCAGGAGAAAAGGGCAGGAACTCTCCACAGCTCTCTTTGCAGGGCATGAAGTACACTGGCCGGAAGCGGTGCCGGAGCAGATCCCCTCTGTGGGGCAGGGATCTGCGCAGCTGGTCTGTGGACACCACAGACTATGATGACTCTTCAGAGAGAAGAACTGGTCCTCCAAGTCGTGACCGTGGTCCTAGGGATAGCACAGCTGCAAGGCCTTCCAAGAGGATCTGCCGGTGGGCTCCCGCTCCCGGGGCTGTTCAGGAGCAAACCTTGCTGAGGCAGAGGGAGCCAAGCAGATCTGTGCGGGGAACTTACAACCTTCGCATGAAGTACACTGGCCGGGAGCGGTCCCGGAGCAGATCCCCTCTGTGGGGCAGGGATCTGCGCAGCTGGTCTGTGGACACCACAGACTATGATGACTATAATGACTCTTCAGAGAGAAGAACTGGTCCTCCAAGTCGTGACCGTGGTCCTAGGGATAGCACAGCTGCAAGGCCTTCCAAGAGGATCTGCCGGTGGGCTCCCGCTCCCGGGGCTGCTCAGGAGCAAACCTTGTTGAGGCAGAGGGAGCCAAGCAGATCTGTGCGGGGAACTTACAACCTTCGCAGCCGGTTTGTGCAGGACACAGACTATGACGGCTCACTGAGGAAGAGAAAGAGGGAGAGAACAAGTCCTCCACGTTGTGACCAAGTCTTAGTGAATACTGCAGTTCCAGGGCCCTCCAAAGCCAGCTCCAAGCAGGCTCTCATGCTCCAGGCTGCTCGGGAGCAAACCCGACAGAGGCAGAGAGAGCAGAGAAGATCAACATGGCGGGGCTATGATTGCCACAGCCGGTTTGTGCAGTACACAGACTACCACCCTTCAGAGAAGAAGAGGAGGGTTTCCATGCCCTAGAGATTCACGTCAGACAAGCATTCAGGGCACTCTGGCAATGATGGCGTTGGATTATGGCCCTGGCTCAAGCAGAACGGAAGACTAGCACTGCGTTTATTAGCGAAGGCATCCTTGTTTTCGACACGCCTTCTCAGACCTGAGTGAATGATTTATCTAAGTAGATGATAGTTATAATAATATAGAAATATTATTAGAAATATAGAAATATATATGGAAATATAGAATATATATAGAGAGAAGTATATATAGAAATATAGAAGTATATATAGAAATATAGAATATATAGAGAGAGAAATATATATAGAAATATAGAAATATATATAGAAATATAATATAGAAATATATATAGAAGTAATATTTTATAATACATTATTACATGTTATATATATTCAGCAATAGATAGTAATGTTATAATAAATGTTATTAAAATAATAAAATAATAAATACTAAAATACTGTAATCAGAATTATTTATTCCACGTTGTAGACAATTATAGCTACAAACATCTCAGCCTCGGCCATATCAATCAACATAACTGGTCTACTCTGGCCTCAAATCGGGAGGCCTGGAGACACACCATCTATAACGCTGCTGTTTCCTTTGAGAACGCACGCAGAATCACTCTCGAGGAGAAAAGACAAGGGAGAAAGAATCACGTCTTGCAGAATATACCACCTAGGGAGTCTTTCTGCTGTGCCTTTTGCAATCGGATATGTCTATCTCGCATTGGCCTCATAAGCCACCAGCCTGCTTGTAACAAATGTGGATAGAGCCTTCTTAAATCTTCGTTTGCGAAGCCTAGCCACGATGATGTGTTTAAGACGGGTGTTCCATAATTTAGTGTTCTCACTGAAACCATGCAAATCGTGCGCCACTCGCTCACTTCCCACTCCTCCTTCCCTTCCCACTCCCCCTCCATCCTGAGGCAGGCTGGACAGGAGAATTGCAGGCACAAAAGGTAAAGATCGCAGGCTGAGATAAGAACAATTTACTGGAAACGGCAATGAAAAAAGAAAACAGTACAGCAACAGAACAGTAACAGAAACAATACTAATAACAGAGTGTACAAGGGAGGCAAATGACTCACACATGATTGCTCACCAGTTGGTGCCCAACTTTGCCCCCACGCACACAACCTGGAAGAGACCCCTTCCCCCATCCTTGACAAAATGAGGAATAACCTCTATGTCCTGGCTGTGCCCCCTCCTGGATACTGCAAAAATTAACACTGTCCTGACCAGAAGCAGGACAATCACCTTCAGGATCTGCAGCACAGCTTTCGGGTCTGCACCGGAGGCACTGGATCCCTCCATGCCAGGGAGGGGAGACATCAGAGATGAGCAGACTTTGGAAATCCCTCACCTCTCACTCCGGCCCATTTTTGCGCATTTTATGGGATGGAAGAATACATACCCAAGAATACATACCCCTCCCAGTGTCCTTCTCACTGGAAATCCCCTGAGCTTTGATTCCTTTGCTGACATGCTGCTTCCTCTGGGAAAAGCAGCCAGAAAACCCAAGGCCATTGCTTTGAGTGAAGGTCTTTCTTAGAACACTTTTCCTGAAGTGCACCCAGGAAGGCTGGGCTGCAGCAGCACGTGGCCCCCATGGCTTTGCTTCATCTCATCCAGAACACCTGGAAGCCCTTCTCTCACCATCCAGCCGCTCCCCTGCCGTCTTCCCCACCCCACAGGGATGCTGCAGAGGAGTTAACAAACTTCACAGTTCAATCCTGATATCCCACTGCTGACTGGGATGGGGTGAGACCAGGGGCAGTTTTGGCCCCCATCAGCACCAGCTCTTGGGACAGCCAGGCTCTCTCCTGACATGGGGGCTCATCTCTGCAGCTTTGCTGTCCTCCACAGGGCGTTTGCTGAAAAAAACCGTCTTCTAGAAAAGATATAGACACGAGCCCGGGGGTCAGCAGCACCACACGAGAGCTTGGCAAGATGCCCTGAGGACAGCCAGGCCAGGCAGAGAGAGGTGGAAGGACCACAGGGGCTCTCTGAAGCAGCCACATTGTACAACATAGACAATGAGGCTAAATGAACACTGGGATGAAAGATGATAGTGCTCTTACAAGGGAAATTTACAGCTGCTGTATAGGCCTGGGGCTCTTGCCGGAAAGCTTCAGTCTCTGGGCTCCCGGTGCCCAAAGGTATTGCAGATAACTCCTTCACAAGCAATAGCAGGGAGCAGGGTGGAGAAGTCAAGGATGAGGCAGATCAGAAAGACTGGGGCAGCACAGAGAGATCTACAAGGGAGAGAGGCAGCATCTGAAAGGCACTCCTTGCTGACCTATGAGCTGGTGCCGTGGGCTCTACAACTGCTGCCTGCAGTCAGCTTGGAAGCTCTGGCAGTTTTAACAGGAGGTTTGTCTGCAAACAAGATGGAGAGACATTACGATGATGGATGCGGGTATATTCCTGACCTAGGCTCTCCAGAGGGAGATTTGCTGTCTCCTCATGGGCCATAGAGGCTTTTAATATGGGATGAACCTCACTTTGTCTCCCCAAGCTCATGTCCAACCTGTTCCATGGCCTCTGACTGCGATCTGCTGTCCACCTAGCTTCATCCCCCCTCACAACCCTGGGGACTCCCTGGAGATAAATGGCTGCTGTGCCAGCACCTACTGCTCCAGGAAGGGAGTGCAAGGTGAAGATGCTACACTCGCAGGTGCAAAGAAGGTTCGTTTTGCCATGGGATCCCAGGAGGTCACCATGCACATCGTCAATGGGGTCTGAAAAAAGAAAACTTACAGATGTTGAGGCAGCTGAGCTCATCAAGCACATGTAGAAAAGCTCCTGATTTCAGTATGGCTGGCTCTTTTGAAATGCCCCAGGAAGGAAGATTTGGTTTCAGGCCTCATCAGCCTCATTGGCCAGTCTAGAGAGAACTGCCTGGACTTGAATCAGAAGTTTGTGGATAAGAGATTTAGCTTCATTTAGCTAGAAATCTCTCTCCAGTGAGCCAGCTGCTTGCCATTCCGTTAGTCCCTGACCACAAGCAGCACTGAATCTGTGATCTCTCCCCCTCCAGTTTCTCAGAGTCACTGGGTAACCCTGAAAGCACTGCTTCAGTATCAGGTTCTGCAAGAGGCCTTCAAAAAAGCAGCTAGGGGATTAGGTGAGGGGAAGAACCAGAAGGTCGCACACATTCTTCCCTGGATTCGTGAAAGACAATAAGAAAGGAATACAAGACCCCCAAAAGCAAGTCCACTTGATGGGAGCGGCAGGTGAGCATCTCTGGTTCAGTAGTGATACGATGCACTCAACTGCAGCTTGCAGACAAGAATCCTGAAACATTCCTGTAGCCAAGATTGCCACCTGATCCCAAGGTCCCCTGTCCTCTGCCCCATGCATTTCCACGGGACCAAAGCCCCTATGCACAGCAAAAGGAAAGTATGTGAATGTACACACATGGTAACTTGCTCCTGGCTTTTTCAGCCTATGGAGGAAGACAACTTCCCTCATTAGAAAATGAAGCAGGTCTGACCTGGACTTTCTCAAAACACTCTAAAGCCAGAGGCCGGTTTCTCCCATAAGCGACAGCAAAGCCCTCCTCCTGCCCATGTTGTTTGGGAAATGGCACAAGAACCAGGAGAATCACAGAGAGATTCACACCTTCAGAGACACCAGTGAGTGCAGCCCCTCCTGACATCATCTGGGCAGAAGCCTCCAGCCCTTGGGATGACTTTGCCTCCTAACAGAGGTGCCAGAGCATCTGATCTGGATTTACCAGGCCTGCCTTAGTACCATGCCACAATAATTGTTGCAGCATCCCAGCCTTTCCTTGCTCGAGCCAGCCTGTTTATAGGTTGTTTGGATCTCCACCTCCACATTGCAGGGGGATTGAACACCACTGATCACATCCACTTCTACCTCTGACCTGAAGGGAGAGGAAGATTTCCCCGTTTGCTGTTGTGGCAAGTGGCGCCTCTCTGCAAGAGATTTCATCTCCTGCTCGGGGCCCCTCTGCACTGGCCAGGCTCACTCCATGCTGCTGGACCTCTCCCAGCCCCTCTAAGCAGGGCTCTGGTCAAGTCTTTGTAACAACTCCCCATTCCTCAAAACAGCTTGGCACTCCTGCAGCAGTTTGGGTGGGGAATGCCAAACTCACACCAACGAATGGCTCTGTCCAATCCCCTGAGGAGTAGCAGGTACCACCCAGTGCGGAGGTCGGCGCTTGAATAAAGACCTCCACAACTTTTCTGGGTGCAGCTGGTAAGGCGATTTTATTATAAAAGTAGCAGGGCAACTGAACTGCTTAAAGGGAGGAACAAAAGGGCACAAAAAGCACTGCGCAAAATGGCTCCAGCCTTAAATGAGGTGCAGAAAGCATACCTTCCTCCCCCATAGACACAGTTTCCCCTCAGATCAGGGGGATCACACCAAATCTCTGGTGGGAGCTGTTTTATTAAGCTTGTCAGACCTTGAACATCAGGGGAGCTGTGTACAGCTCGTGGCAGCAGGTGCTGGGGCCTTGGTCAGTGTCACCCGGAAGGGGAAAGGAGGAAAGGGGACCAGCACGGATCCCTGCTGCCCTGCATATCCCCTGAGCCAAGGGACACTTATGGACAGTTGTTCTGCACCTCCCCCTGTCCCCTTTTGGTCAGGGCTATCACCTGACACTGCGGTGACAGACGGGTTCATGAGGATAGCCTTGGCAGAATGATGATGGCACTGAGTCATAGTTACAATTAAAGCTTCATTTTTTTTAACGTCATGTTATGATCACTATAGCCCAGAATACCATGATTGGAGTAGCACAAGATTTCTATAAGCAGCACCAGCATAGCAAGATTTTGTAAGCCCTTTAGCACCGAATTGTAGAGCACAGCTCAGCTTATGATGCCTGATCACCTGGACCTGATCACTCTGCAGGCCAGGGCACATCCTAATCCTTGGTTTGTCATGTCAATATAACAATCTTAATCTAGCCTTGAAACACGTTAACAGAACATGAGTGGCCCTTTCAGGGGAGAAGAGTCTGTTTGGTATTAAGATGGGGCTCTGTGTGCTGCTGTGCTGCCCTGTGCTGCTGTGAGGCCATCACAACCTGGCAGGCAGGTGCCTGTGACCTGCAAGGCCTGTGAGGAGCAAAGGAGTCGGCCTGGTGCCTGGAAATGTGAAGGCTGATAGGGAGGGGGAGAAGGGGTCTTCCCGGCGCACTGGACCTTCAGGGACTGACGATGAGGGCAAAGGGGACTCATGTAGGACCCGCTTGGTCACAGAGCACAGCTGTTTACGTCCTAAAATGCCCCCATATGAGCAGGAGGCAGGAGCAGAGGCACTGTTCACGAGTGCCATTGTTGACTGTCTTCATCAGAGAGCTCCTGAAGTGCTGCTGGGAGGACGGTAACACAGGACCTAGACATCAGGTTAGGGCAGGGGCATAAAACGTCACCTGAGAGGTGTAATGCAGGAGTAAATGCAGATACTTTGTCTGGGTAAGGGATACAAGGAGCCTCCCCAAGGATGACAGGGATAAAACCAGCGGCTGCAAGACGTGATGAAAAAAGCCATCCAAGCAAAGTCATGCCCTAGCTGGATGCCCCAAGTAGAAAAGAAGAAACACCTCGGAGTGCAGCAGGAGCCATATGAACTGTGCTGAGCTGGGCAGGAGTAAAACCACCTGTCCTGAGAAGAACTGAGTAAAACTGGATGCCCCATTCCAGGCAGGGGCCAAACCAGCCAGTTCAAGTGGTGTTAAATAACAACCAGCTGCATCCTTGGAGCATGAGAAACACTATCTGCCTGCTGAGCAGAGGTTACACCAGGTGTCCAGAGGACTGCCTGTTGCTAAACACCTCTGAAACTGTCAGGATAAATAGGACCCTCTAACAAATTGGCTTTTTAGTGTTAGAAAGCAAGTGATTACTTTTATTTGCAGCCCTGGGTGTGCATGTGGCTGACAAAAATCCTGCCTCCATACTGACAGCAAGACACTGCTTTTCACCTATTTATACAGATTTGGCAAACAAAGAAATTAATGTTCATTGCTTCCAAATTACATCACTCACTCCCTTTCATTAATTAGTATTCTATGTGGTATTGGTTATTAATTTCTCACTTTCTACTGTAATAACTTCATATCTTTAATCTTTTTTGTATATTTTCCCTCCCCTAGGCATTTTCTGACACAAATGCTGAGCCTTTGTTAGTCTTCTTCTTTATCTGCTGGCTTCTGCAGAAGGTCCTTGTAGTCCATAAATCTTGTGTTCCAGATCTCCTCCTTCAACAGGACATCTTTCTCTGGCAGGCTTTCTCCACTGAAGCATAACAGGGTTAACTTCAACAAAACTTACAGTTTTAGTACTTTTCCCAGGCTGTGTTCTCACAAAGGAGCTTATGACAATTTTTACTCCATGCTGGCTAAAGTTGATTTAAGGCTGAACGCACCGCCTATGATGTGTGTTAAAAACAACTAATCAAAAAGTTAATCAGGAACACTAAAAAAATTAGAAAAGTTTTATGATTTCCAACAAGCCCAAAACAACATAGGCCAAGTGCAGCACGGACAAAACTGTCTCTATCCATTGATGCCAGGAAAAGGCAACAGCAGTAAAACTCAATAGCCACAGGTGCTATTAAGCTGGTATTTGTTTATTTCGGCGCCGGACGTGCGGGGGATAGCTCCGCCTAACACGCGCGTGCCCTCGCCCATCATAGCTTCCGTTTTATACAATTAGGTCATACAGATTCATTGCACATTTTTACATCTTCATGAACTACCCGAGAGTGGACAGTGTTCTATGTAAATCTCGGGACACGCCTCCTGGAGCCTGCGCGCTTCTCTCTGGTGGTTGTCTCGGGTGGTCGTAAGGGATGAAGGCTCAAAGTCTTCCTCTCTCTGAACTTCTCACCTCACTCAGTCCCTCAGCATCTTCCCCTGGCAACGGTTCCTCATGGGCTGCCCGTCCACTCGGTGTCCCATTGGTTGTCTACGGGTTACCCTTTGCTACACTGCACACTTTCCCACTGGCTGCCCCTTCGCACCATCACACAGCTTTCCCATTGGCTGCCTCTGGGTAACTCCCCATTGGCTGCTCACCAGCACATGGCTGCTGTCTTAGCGACAGCACACGAACCTTAAAATTTCACTTATTGGACTGTGCAGCTTAAAATTTTCCCTTATCAATAGCAGCGTAACATTTTCTCAATAGCAACTTAACATTTTCCCTTATCACCATCCAGAGTGGGAGTCTGGCTAAAGTTGCGGCTGATCAAAACCTAACCAACCCGAGCGGCAGGAGTAAATGTGAAGCTGCTAAAAAGCCATCCAGGAACGTTTTCAGAGCTTGAGGACAAGACAGCAGCTGGGTGGGGGCCAGCAGCCAGCCAAGGTCCTCCCAGTGCAGCCTCTGAAGGGTTCCTTTGGCAGTCCCAGTTCAGGGTCAGCCCACGGTTGTACCCTGGGGGCAGATGAAATTAATTGGAAATGAACCCATAAGAGTCCAGGTGCTTTGCTAAGAGTCTCACTGATAGAAGTGGAAGTGAAACCCTCAGCGTCTTGGGGGCCAGGAAAGCTGTGACCTGGCTCAGTTACAACCCTGAGCAGGCTTTTACTCATCAGGCCGTGTGGCTCAGGGAAGGTGTGGGAGCTCTGTCAGAGGATGACTAGCCCTTTGCCACCAGCATGGGGGGAGGTCCAGTGGCTTGCACCTGGCAGACGTGCCATGTGGGCTCCTGTGCCCAAGAACCATGTGGTTCCATGTGGTTCCATGGGACCCCATGTCACAAAGGGGCAGAGATGTGGCACCCATCCGGTATCCTGAGGAGCGCACCAACGAAAATCAGTTGGACAGAGTTGGCCTTCGGGATAACTCAGCTCCTTTCTTTGCTACTTGTGTGCCTGCCTTTTTTGGGTGGTTTATTGTTTACTGACCATTTCTCCTCAACTTTCATCCTCTTTCAAAGGTAATGCTTTGACTTTTGGCACAGATCATAGAGCAGGGTATATGGGATAAAAGTATAGGCTGATTTATACCTTCCTAGCTGTAGGTTGAGCTATAAACGACTTTTATAGGCTGGCCAGGTATGACCTAGGTTAGAATTCCAGTTTGCTGATTCTTGGTTTTTTCCATAGCCTAGGATAGGTAAACAGGGAGGTGACTGTAGTCTGAGGGGATGGGCTCAGCCCACCTTGATTGCTGTGGGAGGGAGGGAGGCAGAAAAAGGAGAGCAGCAAAGGCAGCAGTTAAAGTAGTGGCTGAAAGATGGTCACTCCTAGGAGGTGGGAAAGCCAGAGGGCTCTGCTGCTGAAGCAGTGTCAGGAGAGCAGCAGGGCCTCTTCAGAGAAGGTAACATACATTGGAGCATTTCAAAAGGGCCTTTGAACCTGCTGTGAGTTGGTGCCCCGCGACTGATCATAAGGGCGTGAGCTGCAGCTCAGCAGCAGTTACAGGCACCACTGAAAGACTTGGTGGTGGATGCCGTTCTGCGTTTATTTAGAGTTTTTATACTTTCGGTGAGCTACAGTAATTTCTTTGCAATTAGGTGACGGGATTGGTGCTGTTCTCTTTCTGGAGAGAAAGACATCCTTGGTCATCTAAAGCATTGCACTCTCTTCCTGAGAGAGGCAATGGCCACAGCAGGGAACGACTCCTGTGAGTAATAGCTTCACCAGCAGGTTTGGACTTTGTGAACTGCCACAGACAAGTGACATGGCTGGTGGTCAAATCCCAGAATGATGTGCTCACAACCTAGAGTGATCTCTGGGATGTTTCCTGAGAGCAGTCAAACTGACCCCCGTGTTTACAATTAGACCCAGGAAAACACCTTTTGTCACTCCTCTGACACTAGGTACAAGACTTTGAAAGCTGCCATTGCTCGTAGAGAGGTCTGCCATCCTTTGGGTTACCTTCCGTGCTCAGTATTTACTTGTTTTCAACAAGTTACAATCAGGAAAAGGGATGGCTTCACTGATAATCCACTCTAGAACTCTACTGAGAAAGGAAGGTAGCCTGCGGCCCAGAAATCAGATTGCGGGTTTGTTGGACTCTCAGCAACGTAAACAGGGGAATGGATTTTTCCAAAACAGTAAATTTAAATGGCACAGTTTAAGCTTCCCCCGATGTTGTTGGGTTGGCAGTTAAAGCAGATGGTCCTGAGTGCTCCTGTAGAGACCTCACTGTTTAAATATGCCTTTGTGCCTCATTTCATCTCTTTTCAAATGGAATTTCCCTGCAGTCATTGCCGAGGGAATGACTCCGCCACAAAGGATCCTCTTTCCCCCAGAGAAGATTTGCATGGTCTGGCAGCAAAGACAGAGTGCTGGAGCAGGACTCCGCAATGTGGGCAACACATGCTTCCTTAATGCTGTCCTGCAATGCCTGACATACACCCCGCCGCTGGCCAACTATCTGCTCTCCCGGGAGCACAGCCAGGCCTGTGAGTACTCTTAGGGACATCTCCTTGTAAATCTGTTAATCAAATCCCAAGGATTCCCAGAACCTGAAATTTGATTTAGGAGAAAAGCAGCCTTTTGCCAGCCCCAGAACTTGTGTTCTTTGTACACTCTGGAGCCACCTGTCCTATCCAGCTGTCTTATTCTTCATGAAGGCACATCTTTCTAGCTCTGGGTCTCTATTCCTGCAAGTTAAAACCTCAGTTTAGCATTCCTCTGAAGAACATTTTCTATGCACTAAAACGTCCCGTGCTTGTTGAAACACTGGGAGGAGTGGCATATTGCACTGGAGTGGGAGTGGAAGAAGAGGAGTATTCCACCACTAGGGATATTTTGCTCACCAGAGGACCTTCTCTCCCTCCCTCCTCAGGTCGCCAACAAGGCTTCTGCATGATGTGCATCATGGAAGCGCATGTTAACAAGGTCCTGCATTCCTCAGTCAGTACCATCCTGCCTTTGGCTGTTCTCCGGGGTTTCAGATGTATGTGATTTCAGGTTCTTTGACAGGTTTTCTTCCCTTCCTGTATGAGACAACTACTAACTTCCTGTTTCTTAGTCATAGGAGAACATTTTCAGCTTGGCAGGGAGGAAGATGCCCATGACTTCTTATGCTGTACTGTCAATGCCATGCAGAGAGCTTGTCTGAGTGCAAGCAACGAGTAAGCACAAGCAAGTTACCTTTACAAAGTTCTGAGCCCTTTGGACTCCTTGATGTGGCCTCATCAAGGAAAACCTACAGCCGGGGCTTGGAGGAAGTAATGCTCTGTCTTACTACTTGTTTCCAGCTTGGACATATCATCTCAATCTACTACCATTGTCCATCAAATATTTGGAGGCTTTCTGAGATCCAGAGGTATGTTTCTACAACTACTGCTCTCCTTGGCACTGCCTGTGCCCTTCTGTCTGCCTGTGCCCAACAGCTGGTCCTGGGACTAGCAGGACAGGTACAATGAACACAGAGCAGTACCATCGTTCAACTCACCATTGCTCGGCATTTTGATTTTTCCTTCCAGTCATCTGCTTCAGCTGCAAAGCCATTTCTGATTCCTATGAGGCCTTCCTGGATGTCCCTTTGGATATCAAAGTAAGAGGTTTTGCAGTTGTGCTTCAAGACATCGCAAGGCTTTTCACATTTGCCCCGAAAGCATATACTGCGAACACCAGAGGTCTTGGTCGTGGATGGGAAGGGGAACGGATGTTGTCCTCCTGCAGAGGCCATGGCACTGGTCTCTCTGTAGGTGCTGGCTTGAAGCTGGACAAGCACCCATTATGTGCTCTGCACCCTTGACATATCCTCATCCTTCTTCCCTTTGCCCTCCTTCAACACCTGTCTGGCTTCCAGGCTGATGGGTTGGATTGTTTTCGCTGCTGGTGACCCTACATAACATCAGTAGCTCAATGGGAGGTGGTACAGAGAGGGAGCTCTTGATTGTCCCTGAGAACCTCTGGGACAGGGGAAATGTTCAGCACCACACTCTCTTTCTGGCTCCTTCTGGATACAGCTTGCAGATTCATGGCGGGTCTCCTCAGCATCAGCTACAGGGGTTTTCTTGTCAGCTCCTGGAAAATGTTTGGGCGAGGGCATTTCCTGTAGCTCAGTGCACCGGTTTCTCAATTCTCCAGGCAGCCTCATCCCTCACTGCAGCTCTGGAGGACTTTGTAAGACCTGAGCGCCTGGATGGTGAAAACTGCTTTAAATGTAGCAAGTAAGATGATTACTATCAACATATTAACACTAGACTCTGTGTGAGGGGGCTACAAGTCATTGAGCAGAAGTCATCTTCTCGTGGAAGTTTACTGCACACTGATGAGACACAGTTTTGTTTGTCTGGGTTTTTTTGGGGGGGGGGGGGGGTTGGGGTGGGGTTTTTTGTTTGTTTGTTTGTTTTAAATATGGCACCAAATTGCCTTAAAATAGCATAAGGATGCACGAGACAAGAAAGGTTGTCTGACTGCCTTGGTGGAAGATAGGGTGCATTTCAGCGCTGTGCTCTGTGCTTGGTTTCAAGGTGCGAGAAGAATGTTGCCGCCACTAAGAGGTTCACTGTCCACTGTGCACCCAAGGTTCTCACTGTGTGTCTGAAGAGGTTTGACTGCTTCACTGGTGGGAAGATCAGCAAGGTTTGTACACTATTGGTGTGCAGCTTTCTCTTCAAGAAGCAGATTTCCTAAAGCAGGATGCTTGTCACAAGCTGCTTGTGTTGGGTTTTTTGTGGTCCCTTCTGGGGAGTGGAAAGTTCCTGTGGGAAGACAGGCAAGCACTGTGCTCTGATAGGGCTGCTTTGACTGAGAACGGTTTCCTGCCACCCAAACGATTATATGTTGCTTTATGAAAAACCAAGTGCTCATGAGCCCCAGAGATGTATTGATACACCTGGACTGGCCCCCGCACTTGGTAGGCTATTTCATGTCACAGACCAGGGTCATTTCTGAGCCCTCTTGGTCTCTCCATAGGTTGTAGAGTATCCGGAGTACTTGGATCTTCGCCCATACATGTCTCAGGCAGATGGAGAACCCCTCCTCTACTCCTTATATGCTGTCCTGGTGCACAGTGGTGTCAGCTGTCATGGAGGACACTATTTCTGCTACACAAAGGTAAAAGAGCAACTTCCTTCCCAATGGGGAAAAATGTGTGCTGGGGAAGATAAACTTTCCTGTCAGTGTTACTGACAGCCAAAGTTTTGGGGCAGAAGGCCTCCTTAGTGGCTGGACTGCATTTGTTTTGACATGCTCTCGGTTTGGCAGTTTTCTACCTGTGTTTTTGGAGAGAAACCATGGAGAGATCCTTGCCTTTTTTTTACAGGCCAGCAATGGATTGTGGTACCGGATGGACGATGAATCTGTGGAGCTGCGTTCCATTGACACAGTTCTCAGGCAGCAAGCCTACCTGCTGTTCTATGCCAGGTAATAACCAGGATTCAAATATGTTCAGAATACATTTCCTTTTCCTCATTTGCAGTTGTGCTTCTCACCTTCCTGAGTGTTTTTCTCATCAAATGAAATTACTACCTGCATCATTCAGTGCTGTCAAATCTGAACTACTCCGTGTCTGTCCTTTACTGGGCTTCAGGCTGCGGCCCGGATGTAATCTGCTACTTGCCTGGTCTCTGATGTTGACTCTTGTAGATAAGAGGACTTAAAGAGGACCTCCAGGAAAGATGGGGAGGCACCATTTGTCAGGGAATGTAGTGACAGGATGAAGGCTATCAGTTTTCAGCTAACAGAGGGCAGGTTTACATTAGATATTGGGAAGGAATTCTTTGCTGTAAGGGTGCTGAGACACTGGCACAGGTTGCCACAGCATCTGTGGGTGCCCCACCCCTGGAAGTGTTCAAGGTCAGGTTGGACAGGGCTTGGAGAAACCTTGGAATAGTGGAGGGTGTTCCTGCCCACCACAGCGGGGTGGAACAAGATAAAGATAAAGGTCCCTTGCAACCCAAACAAATCTGTGAATTTATGAAATGGAGGCTGTGGGAGGTATAGAGATGAGGTTTTTGTTGGGACAGAGGCAAACTTGGTGGGAAGACCCTAGCTGAGTTTCCCATTAGTGTCCTTGGTTAAGTCTTCTCTCTGTCATAGAAACCTCTCTGAGAAAATGACTGAACCCCAGAGGAGGTTGCAACAACAGCTCTAAACTGAGATCACTCTTTTGTTTTTCTCCAGATGCTCTGATCTGAGAATTGGAGAAAGGGCTTCTTCCTCACTGGCACCATCACATGCCCCTTCCTTCCTCAGTCAGTGTGTGGCCAGCAGCAAGCAGGCGGGCTCTGTTGGACCACAGGGTCTGACTGGTAGGACTAAGGTAACTTTGGGGTCGTGGGTCAGGGCATCAGAGGAATAGTGGATTTCTTTCTGGGATCTCAGCATTTCTCTTTTGTCCCTCACACACCGCACCTTTCTTCACAGCCACAACGCTGCTCCCTCTCAAAGCATCCCACCTGGATCCATCCCTTTTGTGCGCCTCTGGCCTTTTGGTCTTAGTAGCCCTCCAAAAGAGCCTTTTGGAGGCCCCAAACTGTCCCGTCCCAGAACTTGTAGGGGTTCCCCACTGCTCTGATCCTTTCAGGAGAAAAGGGCAGGAACTCTCCACAGCTCTCTTTGCAGGGCATGAAGTACACTGGCCGGAAGCGGTGCCGGAGCAGATCCCCTCTGTGGGGCAGGGATCTGCGCAGCTGGTCTGTGGACACCACAGACTATGATGACTCTTCAGAGAGAAGAACTGGTCCTCCAAGTCGTGACCGTGGTCCTAGGGATAGCACAGCTGCAAGGCCTTCCAAGAGGATCTGCCGGTGGGCTCCCGCTCCCGGGGCTGTTCAGGAGCAAACCTTGCTGAGGCAGAGGGAGCCAAGCAGATCTGTGCGGGGAACTTACAACCTTCGCATGAAGTACACTGGCCGGGAGCGGTCCCGGAGCAGATCCCCTCTGTGGGGCAGGGATCTGCGCAGCTGGTCTGTGGACACCACAGACTATGATGACTATAATGACTCTTCAGAGAGAAGAACTGGTCCTCCAAGTCGTGACCGTGGTCCTAGGGATAGCACAGCTGCAAGGCCTTCCAAGAGGATCTGCCGGTGGGCTCCCGCTCCCGGGGCTGCTCAGGAGCAAACCTTGTTGAGGCAGAGGGAGCCAAGCAGATCTGTGCGGGGAACTTACAACCTTCGCAGCCGGTTTGTGCAGGACACAGACTATGACCGCTCACTGAGGAAGAGAAAGAGGGAGAGAACAAGTCCTCCACGTTGTGACCAAGTCTTAGTGAATACTGCAGTTCCAGGGCCCTCCAAAGCCAGCTCCAAGCAGGCTCTCCTGCTCCAGGCTGCTCGGGAGCAAACCCGACAGAGGCAGAGAGAGCAGAGAAGATCAACATGGCGGGGCTATGATTGCCACAGCCGGTTTGTGCAGTACACAGACTACCACCCTTCAGAGAAGAAGAGGAGGGTTTCCATGCCCTAGAGATTCACGTCAGACAAGCATTCAGGGCACTCTGGCAATGATGGCGTTGGATTATGGCCCTGGCTCAAGCAGAACGGAAGACTAGCACTGCGTTTATTAGCGAAGGCATCCTTGTTTTCGACACGCCTTCTCAGACCTGAGTGAATGATTTATCTAAGTAGATGATAGTTATAATAATATAGAAATATTATTAGAAATATAGAAATATATATGGAAATATAGAATATATATAGAGAGAAGTATATATAGAAATATAGAAGTATATATAGAAATATAGAATATATAGAGAGAGAAATATATATAGAAATATAGAAATATATATAGAAATATAATATAGAAATATATATAGAAGTAATATTTTATAATACATTATTACATGTTATATATATTCAGCAATAGATAGTAATGTTATAATAAATATTATTAAAATAAAAAAATAAATACTAAAATACTGTAATCAGAATTATTTATTCCACGTTGTAGACAATTATAGCTACAAACATCTCAGCCTCGGCCATATCAATCAACATAACTGGTCTACTCTGGCCTCAAATCGGGAGGCCTGGAGACACACCATCTATAACGCTGCTGTTTCCTTTGAGAACGCACGCAGAATCACTCTCGAGGAGAAAAGACAAGGGAGAAAGAATCACGTCTTGCAGAATATACCACCTAGGGAGTCTTTCTGCTGTGCCTTTTGCAATCGGATATGTCTATCTCGCATTGGCCTCATAAGCCACCAGCCTGCTTGTAACAAATGTGGATAGAGCCTTCTTAAATCTTCGTTTGCGAAGCCTAGCCACGATGATGTGTTTAAGACGGGTGTTCCATAATTTAGTGTTCTCACTGAAACCATGCAAATCGTGCGCCACTCGCTCACTTCCCACTCCTCCTTCCCTTCCCACTCCCCCTCCATCCTGAGGCAGGCTGGACAGGAGAATTGCAGGCACAAAAGGTAAAGATCGCAGGCTGAGATAAGAACAATTTACTGGAAACGGCAATGAAAAAAGAAAACAGTACAGCAACAGAACAGTAACAGAAACAATACTAATAACAGAGTGTACAAGGGAGGCAAATGACTCACACATGATTGCTCACCAGTTGGTGCCCAACTTTGCCCCCACGCACACAACCTGGAAGAGACCCCTTCCCCCATCCTTGACAAAATGAGGAATAACCTCTATGTCCTGGCTGTGCCCCCTCCTGGATACTGCAAAAATTAACACTGTCCTGACCAGAAGCAGGACAATCACCTTCAGGATCTGCAGCACAGCTTTCGGGTCTGCACCGGAGGCACTGGATCCCTCCATGCCAGGGAGGGGAGACATCAGAGATGAGCAGACTTTGGAAATCCCTCACCTCTCACTCCGGCCCATTTTTGCGCATTTTATGGGATGGAAGAATACATACCCAAGAATACATACCCCTCCCAGTGTCCTTCTCACTGGAAATCCCCTGAGCTTTGATTCCTTTGCTGACATGCTGCTTCCTCTGGGAAAAGCAGCCAGAAAACCCAAGGCCATTGCTTTGAGTGAAGGTCTTTCTTAGAACACTTTTCCTGAAGTGCACCCAGGAAGGCTGGGCTGCAGCAGCACGTGGCCCCCATGGCTTTGCTTCATCTCATCCAGAACACCTGGAAGCCCTTCTCTCACCATCCAGCCGCTCCCCTGCCGTCTTCCCCACCCCACAGGGATGCTGCAGAGGAGTTAACAAACTTCACAGTTCAATCCTGATATCCCACTGCTGACTGGGATGGGGTGAGACCAGGGGCAGTTTTGGCCCCCATCAGCACCAGCTCTTGGGACAGCCAGGCTCTCTCCTGACATGGGGGCTCATCTCTGCAGCTTTGCTGTCCTCCACAGGGCGTTTGCTGAAAAAAACCGTCTTCTAGAAAAGATATAGACACGAGCCCGGGGGTCAGCAGCACCACACGAGAGCTTGGCAAGATGCCCTGAGGACAGCCAGGCCAGGCAGAGAGAGGTGGAAGGACCACAGGGGCTCTCTGAAGCAGCCACATTGTACAACATAGACAATGAGGCTAAATGAACACTGGGATGAAAGATGATAGTGCTCTTACAAGGGAAATTTACAGCTGCTGTATAGGCCTGGGGCTCTTGCCGGAAAGCTTCAGTCTCTGGGCTCCCGGTGCCCAAAGGTATTGCAGATAACTCCTTCACAAGCAATAGCAGGGAGCAGGGTGGAGAAGTCAAGGATGAGGCAGATCAGAAAGACTGGGGCAGCACAGAGAGATCTACAAGGGAGAGAGGCAGCATCTGAAAGGCACTCCTTGCTGACCTATGAGCTGGTGCCGTGGGCTCTACAACTGCTGCCTGCAGTCAGCTTGGAAGCTCTGGCAGTTTTAACAGGAGGTTTGTCTGCAAACAAGATGGAGAGACATTACGATGATGGATGCGGGTATATTCCTGACCTAGGCTCTCCAGAGGGAGATTTGCTGTCTCCTCATGGGCCATAGAGGCTTTTAATATGGGATGAACCTCACTTTGTCTCCCCAAGCTCATGTCCAACCTGTTCCATGGCCTCTGACTGCGATCTGCTGTCCACCTAGCTTCATCCCCCCTCACAACCCTGGGGACTCCCTGGAGATGAATGGCTGCTGTGCCAGCACCTACTGCTCCAGGAAGGGAGTGCAAGGTGAAGATGCTACACTCGCAGGTGCAAAGAAGGTTCGTTTTGCCATGGGATCCCAGGAGGTCACCATGCACATCGTCAATGGGGTCTGAAAAAAGAAAACTTACAGATGTTGAGGCAGCTGAGCTCATCAAGCACATGTAGAAAAGCTCCTGATTTCAGTATGGCTGGCTCTTTTGAAATGCCCCAGGAAGGAAGATTTGGTTTCAGGCCTCATCAGCCTCATTGGCCAGTCTAGAGAGAACTGCCTGGACTTGAATCAGAAGTTTGTGGATAAGAGATTTAGCTTCATTTAGCTAGAAATCTCTCTCCAGTGAGCCAGCTGCTTGCCATTCCGTTAGTCCCTGACCACAAGCAGCACTGAATCTGTGATCTCTCCCCCTCCAGTTTCTCAGAGTCACTGGGTAACCCTGAAAGCACTGCTTCAGTATCAGGTTCTGCAAGAGGCCTTCAAAAAAGCAGCTAGGGGATTAGGTGAGGGGAAGAACCAGAAGGTCGCACACATTCTTCCCTGGATTTGTGAAAGACAATAAGAAAGGAATACAAGACCCCCAAAAGCAAGTCCACTTGATGGGAGCGGCAGGTGAGCATCTCTGGTTCAGTAGTGATACGATGCACTCAACTGCAGCTTGCAGACAAGAATCCTGAAACATTCCTGTAGCCAAGATTGCCACCTGATCCCAAGGTCCCCTGTCCTCTGCCCCATGCATTTCCACGGGACCAAAGCCCCTATGCACAGCAAAAGGAAAGTATGTGAATGTACACACATGGTAACTTGCTTTTTCAGCCTATGGAGGAAGACAACTTCCCTCATTAGAAAATGAAGCAGGTCTGACCTGGACTTTCTCAAAACACTCTAAAGCCAGAGGCCGGTTTCTCCCATAAGCGACAGCAAAGCCCTCCTCCTGCCCATGTTGTTTGGGAAATGGCACAAGAACCAGGAGAATCACAGAGAGATTCACACCTTCAGAGACACCAGTGAGTGCAGCCCCTCCTGACATCATCTGGGCAGAAGCCTCCAGCCCTTGGGATGACTTTGCCTCCTAACAGAGGTGCCAGAGCATCTGATCTGGATTTACCAGGCCTGCCTTAGTACCATGCCACAATAATTGTTGCAGCATCCCAGCCTTTCCTTGCTCGAGCCAGCCTGTTTATAGGTTGTTTGGATCTCCACCTCCACATTGCAGGGGGATTGAACACCACTGATCACATCCACTTCTACCTCTGACCTGAAGGGAGAGGAAGATTTCCCCGTTTGCTGTTGTGGCAAGTGGCGCCTCTCTGCAAGAGATTTCATCTCCTGCTCGGGGCCCCTCTGCACTGGCCAGGCTCACTCCATGCTGCTGGACCTCTCCCAGCCCCTCTAAGCAGGGCTCTGGTCAAGTCTTTGTAACAACTCCCCATTCCTCAAAATAGCTTGGCACTCCTGCAGCAGTTTGGGTGGGGAATGCCAAACTCACACCAACGAATGGCTCTGTCCAATCCCCTGAGGAGTAGCAGGTACCACCCAGTGCGGAGGTCGGCGCTTGAATAAAGACCTCCACAACTTTTCTGGGTGCAGCTGGTAAGGCGATTTTATTATAAAAGTAGCGGGGCAACTGAACTGCTTAAAGGGAGGAACAAAAGGGCACAAAAAGCACTGCGCAAAATGGCTCCAGCCTTAAATGAGGTGCAGAAAGCATACCTTCCTCCCCCATAGACACAGTTTCCCCTCAGATCAGGGGGATCACACCAAATCTCTGGTGGGAGCTGTTTTATTAAGCTTGTCAGACCTTGAACATCAGGGGAGCTGTGTACAGCTCGTGGCAGCAGGTGCTGGGGCCTTGGTCAGTGTCACCCGGAAGGGGAAAGGAGGAAAGGGGACCAGCACGGATCCCTGCTGCCCTGCATATCCCCTGAGCCAAGGGACACTTATGGACAGTTGTTCTGCACCTCCCCCTGTCCCCTTTTGGTCAGGGCTATCACCTGACACTGCGGTGACAGACGGGTTCATGAGGATAGCCTTGGCAGAATGATGATGGCACTGAGTCATAGTTACAATTAAAGCTTCATTTTTTTTAACGTCATGTTATGATCACTATAGCCCAGAATACCATGATTGGAGTAGCACAAGATTTCTATAAGCAGCACCAGCATAGCAAGATTTTGTAAGCCCTTTAGCACCGAATTGTAGAGCACAGCTCAGCTTATGATGCCTGATCACCTGGACCTGATCACTCTGCAGGCCAGGGCACATCCTAATCCTTGGTTTGTCATGTCAATATAACAATCTTAATCTAGCCTTGAAACACGTTAACAGAACATGAGTGGCCCTTTCAGGGGAGAAGAGTCTGTTTGGTATTAAGATGGGGCTCTGTGTGCTGCTGTGCTGCCCTGTGCTGCTGTGAGGCCATCACAACCTGGCAGGCAGGTGCCTGTGACCTGCAAGGCCTGTGAGGAGCAAAGGAGTCGGCCTGGTGCCTGGAAATGTGAAGGCTGATAGGGAGGGGGAGAAGGGGTCTTCCCGGCGCACTGGACCTTCAGGGACTGACGATGAGGGCAAAGGGGACTCATGTAGGACCCGCTTGGTCACAGAGCACAGCTGTTTACGTCCTAAAATGCCCCCATATGAGCAGGAGGCAGGAGCAGAGGCACTGTTCACGAGTGCCATTGTTGACTGTCTTCATCAGAGAGCTCCTGAAGTGCTGCTGGGAGGACGGTAACACAGGACCTAGACATCAGGTTAGGGCAGGGGCATAAAACGTCACCTGAGAGGTGTAATGCAGGAGTAAATGCAGATACTTTGTCTGGGTAAGGGATACAAGGAGCCTCCCCAAGGATGACAGGGATAAAACCAGCGGCTGCAAGACGTGATGAAAAAAGCCATCCAAGCAAAGTCATGCCCTAGCTGGATGCCCCAAGTAGAAAAGAAGAAACACCTCGGAGTGCAGCAGGAGCCATATGAACTGTGCTGAGCTGGGCAGGAGTAAAACCACCTGTCCTGAGAAGAACTGAGTAAAACTGGATGCCCCATTCCAGGCAGGGGCCAAACCAGCCAGTTCAAGTGGTGTTAAATAACAACCAGCTGCATCCTTGGAGCATGAGAAACACTATCTGCCTGCTGAGCAGAGGTTACACCAGGTGTCCAGAGGACTGCCTGTTGCTAAACACCTCTGAAACTGTCAGGATAAATAGGACCCTCTAACAAATTGGCTTTTTAGTGTTAGAAAGCAAGTGATTACTTTTATTTGCAGCCCTGGGTGTGCATGTGGCTGACAAAAATCCTGCCTCCATACTGACAGCAAGACACTGCTTTTCACCTATTTATACAGATTTGGCAAACAAAGAAATTAATGTTCATTGCTTCCAAATTACATCACTCACTCCCTTTCATTAATTAGTATTCTATGTGGTATTGGTTATTAATTTCTCACTTTCTACTGTAATAACTTCATATCTTTAATCTTTTTTGTATATTTTCCCTCCCCTAGGCATTTTCTGACACAAATGCTGAGCCTTTGTTAGTCTTCTTCTTTATCTGCTGGCTTCTGCAGAAGGTCCTTGTAGTCCATAAATCTTGTGTTCCAGATCTCCTCCTTCAACAGGACATCTTTCTCTGGCAGGCTTTCTCCACTGAAGCATAACAGGGTTAACTTCAACAAAACTTACAGTTTTAGTACTTTTCCCAGGCTGTGTTCTCACAAAGGAGCTTATGACAATTTTTACTCCATGCTGGCTAAAGTTGATTTAAGGCTGAACGCACCGCCTATGATGTGTGTTAAAAACAACTAATCAAAAAGTTAATCAGGAACACTAAAAAAATTAGAAAAGTTTTATGATTTCCAACAAGCCCAAAACAACATAGGCCAAGTGCAGCACGGACAAAACTGTCTCTATCCATTGATGCCAGGAAAAGGCAACAGCAGTAAAACTCAATAGCCACAGGTGCTATTAAGCTGGTATTTGTTTATTTCGGCGCCGGACGTGCGGGGGATAGCTCCACCTAACACGCGCGTGCCCTCGCCCATCATAGCTTCCGTTTTATACAATTAGGTCATACAGATTCATTGCACATTTTTACATCTTCATGAACTACCCGAGAGTGGACAGTGTTCTATGTAAATCTCGGGACACGCCTCCTGGAGCCTGCGCGCTTCTCTCTGGTGGTTGTCTCGGGTGGTCGTAAGGGATGAAGGCTCAAAGTCTTCCTCTCTCTGAACTTCTCACCTCACTCAGTCCCTCAGCATCTTCCCCTGGCAACGGTTCCTCATGGGCTGCCCGTCCACTCGGTGTCCCATTGGTTGTCTACGGGTTACCCTTTGCTACACTGCACACTTTCCCACTGGCTGCCCCTTCGCACCATCACACAGCTTTCCCATTGGCTGCCTCTGGGTAACTCCCCATTGGCTGCTCACCAGCACATGGCTGCTGTCTTAGCGACAGCACACGAACCTTAAAATTTCACTTATTGGACTGTGCAGCTTAAAATTTTCCCTTATCAATAGCAGCGTAACATTTTCTCAATAGCAACTTAACATTTTCCCTTATCACCATCCAGAGTGGGAGTCTGGCTAAAGTTGCGGCTGATCAAAACCTAACCAACCCGAGCGGCAGGAGTAAATGTGAAGCTGCTAAAAAGCCATCCAGGAACGTTTTCAGAGCTTGAGGACAAGACAGCAGCTGGGTGGGGGCCAGCAGCCAGTCAAGGTCCTCCCAGTGCAGCCTCTGAAGGGTTCCTTTGGCAGTCCCAGTTCAGGGTCAGCCCACGGTTGTACCCTGGGGGCAGATGAAATTAATTGGAAATGAACCCATAAGAGTCCAGGTGTTTTGCTAAGAGTCTCACTGATAGAAGTGGAAGTGAAACCCTCAGCGTCTTGGGGGCCAGGAAAGCTGTGACCTGGCTCAGTTACAACCCTGAGCAGGCTTTTACTCATCAGGCCGTGTGGCTCAGGGAAGGTGTGGGAGCTCTGTCAGAGGATGACTAGCCCTTTGCCACCAGCATGGGGGGAGGTCCAGTGGCTTGCACCTGGCGGACGTGCCATGTGGGCTCCTGTGCCCAAGAACCATGTGGTTCCATGTGGTTCCATGGGACCCCATGTCACAAAGGGGCAGAGATGTGGCACCCATCCGGTATCCTGAGGAGCGCACCAACGAAAATCAGTTGGACAGAGTTGGCCTTCGGGATAACTCAGCTCCTTCCTTTGCTACTTGTGTGCCTGCCTTTTTTGGGTGGTTTATTGTTTACTGACCATTTCTCCTCAACTTTCATCCTCTTTCAAAGGTAATGCTTTGACTTTTGGCACAGATCATAGAGCAGGGTATATGGGATAAAAGTATAGGCTGATTTATACCTTCCTAGCTGTAGGTTGAGCTATAAACGACTTTTATAGGCTGGCCAGGTATGACCTAGGTTAGAATTCCAGTTTGCTGATTCTTGGTTTTTTCCATAGCCTAGGATAGGTAAACAGGGAGGTGACTGTAGTCTGAGGGGATGGGCTCAGCCCACCTTGATTGCTGTGGGAGGGAGGGAGGCAGAAAAAGGAGAGCAGCAAAGGCAGCAGTTAAAGTAGTGGCTGAAAGATGGTCACTCCTAGGAGGTGGGAAAGCCAGAGGGCTCTGCTGCTGAAGCAGTGTCAGGAGAGCAGCAGGGCCTCTTCAGAGAAGGTAACATACATTGGAGCATTTCAAAAGGGCCTTTGAACCTGCTGTGAGTTGGTGCCCCGCGACTGATCATAAGGGCGTGAGCTGCAGCTCAGCAGCAGTTACAGGCACCACTGAAAGACTTGGTGGTGGATGCCGTTCTGCGTTTATTTAGAGTTTTTATACTTTCGGTGAGCTACAGTAATTTCTTTGCAATTAGGTGACGGGATTGGTGCTGTTCTCTTTCTGGAGAGAAAGACATCCTTGGTCATCTAAAGCATTGCACTCTCTTCCTGAGAGAGGCAATGGCCACAGCAGGGAACGACTCCTGTGAGTAATAGCTTCACCAGCAGGTTTGGACTTTGTGAACTGCCACAGACAAGTGACATGGCTGGTGGTCAAATCCCAGAATGATGTGCTCACAACCTAGAGTGATCTCTTGGATGTTTCCTGAGAGCAGTCAAACTGACCCCCGTGTTTACAATTAGACCCAGGAAAACACCTTTTGTCACTCCTCTGACACTAGGTACAAGACTTTGAAAGCTGCCATTGCTCGTAGAGAGGTCTGCCATCCTTTGGGTTACCTTCCGTGCTCAGTATTTACTTGTTTTCAACAAGTTACAATCAGGAAAAGGGATGGCTTCACTGATAATCCAGGTTAGAACTCTACTGAGAAAGGAAGGTAGCCTGCGGCCCAGAAATCAGATTGCGGGTTTCTTGGACTCTCAGCAACGTAAACAGGGGAATGGATTTTTCCAAAACAGTAAATTTAAATGGCACAGTTTAAGCTTCCCCCGATGTTGTTGGGTTGGCAGTTAAAGCAGATGGTCCTGAGTGCTCCTGTAGAGACCTCACTGTTTAAATATGCCTTTGTGCCTCATTTCATCTCTTTTCAAATGGAATTTCCCTGCAGTCATTGCCGAGGGAATGACTCCGCCACAAAGGATCCTCTTTCCCCCAGAGAAGATTTGCATGGTCTGGCAGCAAAGACAGAGTGCTGGAGCAGGACTCCGCAATGTGGGCAACACATGCTTCCTTAATGCTGTCCTGCAATGCCTGACATACACCCCGCCGCTGGCCAACTATCTGCTCTCCCGGGAGCACAGCCAGGCCTGTGAGTACTCTTAGGGACATCTCCTTGTAAATCTGTTAATCAAATCCCAAGGATTCCCAGAACCTGAAATTTGATTTAGGAGAAAAGCAGCCTTTTGCCAGCCCCAGAACTTGTGTTCTTTGTACACTCTGGAGCCACCTGTCCTATCCAGCTGTCTTATTCTTCATGAAGGCACATCTTTCTAGCTCTGGGTCTCTATTCCTGCAAGTTAAAACCTCAGTTTAGCATTCCTCTGAAGAACATTTTCTATGCACTAAAACGTCCCGTGCTTGTTGAAACACTGGGAGGAGTGGCATATTGCACTGGAGTGGGAGTGGAAGAAGAGGAGTATTCCACCACTAGGGATATTTTGCTCACCAGAGGACCTTCTCTCCCTCCCTCCTCAGGTCGCCAACAAGGCTTCTGCATGATGTGCATCATGGAAGCGCATGTTAACAAGGTCCTGCATTCCTCAGTCAGTACCATCCTGCCTTTGGCTGTTCTCCGGGGTTTCAGATGTATGTGATTTCAGGTTCTTTGACAGGTTTTCTTCCCTTCCTGTATGAGACAACTACTAACTTCCTGTTTCTTAGTCATAGGAGAACATTTTCAGCTTGGCAGGGAGGAAGATGCCCATGACTTCTTATGCTGTACTGTCAATGCCATGCAGAGAGCTTGTCTGAGTGCAAGCAACGAGTAAGCACAAGCAAGTTACCTTTACAAAGTTCTGAGCCCTTTGGACTCCTTGATGTGGCCTCATCAAGGAAAACCTACAGCCGGGGCTTGGAGGAAGTAATGCTCTGTCTTACTACTTGTTTCCAGCTTGGACATATCATCTCAATCTACTACCATTGTCCATCAAATATTTGGAGGCTTTCTGAGATCCAGAGGTATGTTTCTACAACTACTGCTCTCCTTGGCACTGCCTGTGCCCTTCTGTCTGCCTGTGCCCAACAGCTGGTCCTGGGACTAGCAGGACAGGTACAATGAACACAGAGCAGTACCATCGTTCAACTCACCATTGCTCGGCATTTTGATTTTTCCTTCCAGTCATCTGCTTCAGCTGCAAAGCCATTTCTGATTCCTATGAGGCCTTCCTGGATGTCCCTTTGGATATCAAAGTAAGAGGTTTTGCAGTTGTGCTTCAAGACATCGCAAGGCTTTTCACATTTGCCCCGAAAGCATATACTGCGAACACCAGAGGTCTTGGTCGTGGATGGGAAGGGGAACGGATGTTGTCCTCCTGCAGAGGCCATGGCACTGGTCTCTCTGTAGGTGCTGGCTTGAAGCTGGACAAGCACCCATTATGCGCTCTGCACCCTTGACATATCCTCATCCTTCTTCCCTTTGCCCTCCTTCAACACCTGTCTGGCTTCCAGGCTGATGGGTTGGATTGTTTTCGCTGCTGGTGACCCTACATAACATCAGTAGCTCAATGGGAGGTGGTACAGAGAGGGAGCTCTTGATTGTCCCTGAGAACCTCTGGGACAGGGGAAATGTTCAGCACCACACTCTCTTTCTGGCTCCTTCTGGATACAGCTTGCAGATTCATGGCGGGTCTCCTCAGCATCAGCTACAGGGGTTTTCTTGTCAGCTCCTGGAAAATGTTTGGGCGAGGGCATTTCCTGTAGCTCAGTGCACCGGTTTCTCAATTCTCCAGGCAGCCTCATCCCTCACTGCAGCTCTGGAGGACTTTGTAAGACCTGAGCGCCTGGATGGTGAAAACTGCTTTAAATGTAGCAAGTAAGATGATTACTATCAACATATTAACACTAGACTCTGTGTGAGGGGGCTACAAGTCATTGAGCAGAAGTCATCTTCTCGTGGAAGTTTACTGCACACTGATGAGACACGGTTTTGTTTGTCTGGGTTTTTTTTTTTGGGGGGGGGTTGGGGTTTTTCCTTTGTTTGTTTGTTTGTTTGTTTTAAATATGGCACCAAATTGCCTTAAAATAGCATAAGGATGCACGAGACAAGAAAGGTTGTCTGACTGCCTTGGTGGAAGATAGGGTGCATTTCAGCGCTGTGCTCTGTGCTTGGTTTCAAGGTGTGAGAAGAATGTTGCCGCCACTAAGAGGTTCACTGTCCACTGTGCACCCAAGGTTCTCACTGTGTGTCTGAAGAGGTTTGACTGCTTCACTGGTGGGAAGATCAGCAAGGTTTGTACACTATTGGTGTGCAGCTTTCTCTTCAAGAAGCAGATTTCCTAAAGCAGGATGCTTGTCACAAGCTGCTTGTGTTGGGTTTTTTGTGGTCCCTTCTGGGGAGTGGAAAGTTCCTGTGGGAAGACAGGCAAGCACTGTGCTCTGATAGGGCTGCTTTGACTGAGAACGGTTTCCTGCCACCCAAACGATTATATGCTGCTTTATGGAAAACCAAGTGCTCATGAGCCCCAGAGATGTATTGATACACCTGGACTGGCCCCCGCACTTGGTAGGCTATTTCATGTCACAGACCAGGGTCATTTCTGAGCCCTCTTGGTCTCTCCATAGGTTGTAGAGTATCCGGAGTACTTGGATCTTTGCCCATACATGTCTCAGGCAGATGGAGAACCCCTCCTCTACTCCTTATATGCTGTCCTGGTGCACAGTGGTGTCAGCTGTCATGGAGGACACTATTTCTGCTACACAAAGGTAAAAGAGCAACTTCCTTCCCAATGGGGAAAAATGTGTGCTGGGGAAGATAAACTTTCCTGTCAGTGTTACTGACAGCCAAAGTTTTGGGGCAGAAGGCCTCCTTAGTGGCTGGACTGCATTTGTTTTGACATGCTCTCGGTTTGGCAGTTTTCTACCTGTGTTTTTGGAGAGAAACCATGGAGAGATCCTTGCCTTTTTTTTACAGGCCAGCAATGGATTGTGGTACCGGATGGACGATGAATCTGTGGAGCTGCGTTCCATTGACACAGTTCTCAGGCAGCAAGCCTACCTGCTGTTCTATGCCAGGTAATAACCAGGATTCAAATATGTTCAGAATACATTTCCTTTTCCTCATTTGCAGTTGTGCTTCTCACCTTCCTGAGTGTTTTTCTCATCAAATGAAATTACTACCTGCATCATTCAGTGCTGTCAAATCTGAACTACTCCGTGTCTGTCCTTTACTGGGCTTCAGGCTGCGGCCCGGATGTAATCTGCTACTTGCCTGGTCTCTGATGTTGACTCTTGTAGATAAGAGGACTTAAAGAGGACCTCCAGGAAAGATGGGGAGGCACCATTTGTCAGGGAATGTAGTGACAGGATGAAGGCTATCAGTTTTCAGCTAACAGAGGGCAGGTTTACATTAGATATTGGGAAGGAATTCTTTGCTGTAAGGGTGCTGAGACACTGGCACAGGTTGCCACAGCATCTGTGGGTGCCCCACCCCTGGAAGTGTTCAAGGTCAGGTTGGACAGGGCTTGGAGAAACCTTGGAATAGTGGAGGGTGTTCCTGCCCACCACAGCGGGGTGGAACAAGATAAAGATAAAGGTCCCTTGCAACCCAAACAAATCTGTGAATTTATGAAATGGAGGCTGTGGGAGGTATAGAGATGAGGTTTTTGTTGGGACAGAGGCAAACTTGGTGGGAAGACCCTAGCTGAGTTTCCCATTAGTGTCCTTGGTTAAGTCTTCTCTCTGTCATAGAAACCTCTCTGAGAAAATGACTGAACCCCAGAGGAGGTTGCAACAACAGCTCTAAACTGAGATCACTCTTTTGTTTTTCTCCAGATGCTCTGATCTGAGAATTGGAGAAAGGGCTTCTTCCTCACTGGCACCATCACATGCCCCTTCCTTCCTCAGTCAGTGTGTGGCCAGCAGCAAGCAGGCGGGCTCTGTTGGACCACAGGGTCTGACTGGTAGGACTAAGGTAACTTTGGGGTCGTGGGTCAGGGCATCAGAGGAATAGTGGATTTCTTTCTGGGATCTCAGCATTTCTCTTTTGTCCCTCACACACCGCACCTTTCTTCACAGCCACAACGCTGCTCCCTCTCAAAGCATCCCACCTGGATCCATCCCTTTTGTGCGCCTCTGGCCTTTTGGTCTTAGTAGCCCTCCAAAAGAGCCTTTTGGAGGCCCCAAACTGTCCCGTCCCAGAACTTGTAGGGGTTCCCCACTGCTCTGATCCTTTCAGGAGAAAAGGGCAGGAACTCTCCACAGCTCTCTTTGCAGGGCATGAAGTACACTGGCCGGAAGCGGTGCCGGAGCAGATCCCCTCTGTGGGGCAGGGATCTGCGCAGCTGGTCTGTGGACACCACAGACTATGATGACTCTTCAGAGAGAAGAACTGGTCCTCCAAGTCGTGACCGTGGTCCTAGGGATAGCACAGCTGCAAGGCCTTCCAAGAGGATCTGCCGGTGGGCTCCCGCTCCCGGGGCTGTTCAGGAGCAAACCTTGCTGAGGCAGAGGGAGCCAAGCAGATCTGTGCGGGGAACTTACAACCTTCGCATGAAGTACACTGGCCGGGAGCGGTCCCGGAGCAGATCCCCTCTGTGGGGCAGGGATCTGCGCAGCTGGTCTGTGGACACCACAGACTATGATGACTATAATGACTCTTCAGAGAGAAGAACTGGTCCTCCAAGTCGTGACCGTGGTCCTAGGGATAGCACAGCTGCAAGGCCTTCCAAGAGGATCTGCCGGTGGGCTCCCGCTCCCGGGGCTGCTCAGGAGCAAACCTTGTTGAGGCAGAGGGAGCCAAGCAGATCTGTGCGGGGAACTTACAACCTTCGCAGCCGGTTTGTGCAGGACACAGACTATGACCGCTCACTGAGGAAGAGAAAGAGGGAGAGAACAAGTCCTCCACGTTGTGACCAAGTCTTAGTGAATACTGCAGTTCCAGGGCCCTCCAAAGCCAGCTCCAAGCAGGCTCTCCTGCTCCAGGCTGCTCGGGAGCAAACCCGACAGAGGCAGAGAGAGCAGAGAAGATCAACATGGCGGGGCTATGATTGCCACAGCCGGTTTGTGCAGTACACAGACTACCACCCTTCAGAGAAGAAGAGGAGGGTTTCCATGCCCTAGAGATTCACGTCAGACAAGCATTCAGGGCACTCTGGCAATGATGGCGTTGGATTATGGCCCTGGCTCAAGCAGAACGGAAGACTAGCACTGCGTTTATTAGCGAAGGCATCCTTGTTTTCGACACGCCTTCTCAGACCTGAGTGAATGATTTATCTAAGTAGATGATAGTTATAATAATATAGAAATATTATTAGAAATATAGAAATATATATGGAAATATAGAATATATATAGAGAGAAGTATATATAGAAATATAGAAGTATATATAGAAATATAGAATATATAGAGAGAGAAATATATATAGAAATATAGAAATATATATAGAAATATAATATAGAAATATATATAGAAGTAATATTTTATAATACATTATTACATGTTATATATATTCAGCAATAGATAGTAATGTTATAATAAATATTATTAAAATAAAAAAATAAATACTAAAATACTGTAATCAGAATTATTTATTCCACGTTGTAGACAATTATAGCTACAAACATCTCAGCCTCGGCCATATCAATCAACATAACTGGTCTACTCTGGCCTCAAATCGGGAGGCCTGGAGACACACCATCTATAACGCTGCTGTTTCCTTTGAGAACGCACGCAGAATCACTCTCGAGGAGAAAAGACAAGGGAGAAAGAATCACGTCTTGCAGAATATACCACCTAGGGAGTCTTTCTGCTGTGCCTTTTGCAATCGGATATGTCTATCTCGCATTGGCCTCATAAGCCACCAGCCTGCTTGTAACAAATGTGGATAGAGCCTTCTTAAATCTTCGTTTGCGAAGCCTAGCCACGATGATGTGTTTAAGACGGGTGTTCCATAATTTAGTGTTCTCACTGAAACCATGCAAATCGTGCGCCACTCGCTCACTTCCCACTCCTCCTTCCCTTCCCACTCCCCCTCCATCCTGAGGCAGGCTGGACAGGAGAATTGCAGGCACAAAAGGTAAAGATCGCAGGCTGAGATAAGAACAATTTACTGGAAACGGCAATGAAAAAAGAAAACAGTACAGCAACAGAACAGTAACAGAAACAATACTAATAACAGAGTGTACAAGGGAGGCAAATGACTCACACATGATTGCTCACCAGTTGGTGCCCAACTTTGCCCCCACGCACACAACCTGGAAGAGACCCCTTCCCCCATCCTTGACAAAATGAGGAATAACCTCTATGTCCTGGCTGTGCCCCCTCCTGGATACTGCAAAAATTAACACTGTCCTGACCAGAAGCAGGACAATCACCTTCAGGATCTGCAGCACAGCTTTCGGGTCTGCACCGGAGGCACTGGATCCCTCCATGCCAGGGAGGGGAGACATCAGAGATGAGCAGACTTTGGAAATCCCTCACCTCTCACTCCGGCCCATTTTTGCGCATTTTATGGGATGGAAGAATACATACCCAAGAATACATACCCCTCCCAGTGTCCTTCTCACTGGAAATCCCCTGAGCTTTGATTCCTTTGCTGACATGCTGCTTCCTCTGGGAAAAGCAGCCAGAAAACCCAAGGCCATTGCTTTGAGTGAAGGTCTTTCTTAGAACACTTTTCCTGAAGTGCACCCAGGAAGGCTGGGCTGCAGCAGCACGTGGCCCCCATGGCTTTGCTTCATCTCATCCAGAACACCTGGAAGCCCTTCTCTCACCATCCAGCCGCTCCCCTGCCGTCTTCCCCACCCCACAGGGATGCTGCAGAGGAGTTAACAAACTTCACAGTTCAATCCTGATATCCCACTGCTGACTGGGATGGGGTGAGACCAGGGGCAGTTTTGGCCCCCATCAGCACCAGCTCTTGGGACAGCCAGGCTCTCTCCTGACATGGGGGCTCATCTCTGCAGCTTTGCTGTCCTCCACAGGGCGTTTGCTGAAAAAAACCGTCTTCTAGAAAAGATATAGACACGAGCCCGGGGGTCAGCAGCACCACACGAGAGCTTGGCAAGATGCCCTGAGGACAGCCAGGCCAGGCAGAGAGAGGTGGAAGGACCACAGGGGCTCTCTGAAGCAGCCACATTGTACAACATAGACAATGAGGCTAAATGAACACTGGGATGAAAGATGATAGTGCTCTTACAAGGGAAATTTACAGCTGCTGTATAGGCCTGGGGCTCTTGCCGGAAAGCTTCAGTCTCTGGGCTCCCGGTGCCCAAAGGTATTGCAGATAACTCCTTCACAAGCAATAGCAGGGAGCAGGGTGGAGAAGTCAAGGATGAGGCAGATCAGAAAGACTGGGGCAGCACAGAGAGATCTACAAGGGAGAGAGGCAGCATCTGAAAGGCACTCCTTGCTGACCTATGAGCTGGTGCCGTGGGCTCTACAACTGCTGCCTGCAGTCAGCTTGGAAGCTCTGGCAGTTTTAACAGGAGGTTTGTCTGCAAACAAGATGGAGAGACATTACGATGATGGATGCGGGTATATTCCTGACCTAGGCTCTCCAGAGGGAGATTTGCTGTCTCCTCATGGGCCATAGAGGCTTTTAATATGGGATGAACCTCACTTTGTCTCCCCAAGCTCATGTCCAACCTGTTCCATGGCCTCTGACTGCGATCTGCTGTCCACCTAGCTTCATCCCCCCTCACAACCCTGGGGACTCCCTGGAGATAAATGGCTGCTGTGCCAGCACCTACTGCTCCAGGAAGGGAGTGCAAGGTGAAGATGCTACACTCGCAGGTGCAAAGAAGGTTCGTTTTGCCATGGGATCCCAGGAGGTCACCATGCACATCGTCAATGGGGTCTGAAAAAAGAAAACTTACAGATGTTGAGGCAGCTGAGCTCATCAAGCACATGTAGAAAAGCTCCTGATTTCAGTATGGCTGGCTCTTTTGAAATGCCCCAGGAAGGAAGATTTGGTTTCAGGCCTCATCAGCCTCATTGGCCAGTCTAGAGAGAACTGCCTGGACTTGAATCAGAAGTTTGTGGATAAGAGATTTAGCTTCATTTAGCTAGAAATCTCTCTCCAGTGAGCCAGCTGCTTGCCATTCCGTTAGTCCCTGACCACAAGCAGCACTGAATCTGTGATCTCTCCCCCTCCAGTTTCTCAGAGTCACTGGGTAACCCTGAAAGCACTGCTTCAGTATCAGGTTCTGCAAGAGGCCTTCAAAAAAGCAGCTAGGGGATTAGGTGAGGGGAAGAACCAGAAGGTCGCACACATTCTTCCCTGGATTCGTGAAAGACAATAAGAAAGGAATACAAGACCCCCAAAAGCAAGTCCACTTGATGGGAGCGGCAGGTGAGCATCTCTGGTTCAGTAGTGATACGATGCACTCAACTGCAGCTTGCAGACAAGAATCCTGAAACATTCCTGTAGCCAAGATTGCCACCTGATCCCAAGGTCCCCTGTCCTCTGCCCCATGCATTTCCACGGGACCAAAGCCCCTATGCACAGCAAAAGGAAAGTATGTGAATGTACACACATGGTAACTTGCTCCTGGCTTTTTCAGCCTATGGAGGAAGACAACTTCCCTCATTAGAAAATGAAGCAGGTCTGACCTGGACTTTCTCAAAACACTCTAAAGCCAGAGGCCGGTTTCTCCCATAAGCGACAGCAAAGCCCTCCTCCTGCCCATGTTGTTTGGGAAATGGCACAAGAACCAGGAGAATCACAGAGAGATTCACACCTTCAGAGACACCAGTGAGTGCAGCCCCTCCTGACATCATCTGGGCAGAAGCCTCCAGCCCTTGGGATGACTTTGCCTCCTAACAGAGGTGCCAGAGCATCTGATCTGGATTTACCAGGCCTGCCTTAGTACCATGCCACAATAATTGTTGCAGCATCCCAGCCTTTCCTTGCTCGAGCCAGCCTGTTTATAGGTTGTTTGGATCTCCACCTCCACATTGCAGGGGGATTGAACACCACTGATCACATCCACTTCTACCTCTGACCTGAAGGGAGAGGAAGATTTCCCCGTTTGCTGTTGTGGCAAGTGGCGCCTCTCTGCAAGAGATTTCATCTCCTGCTCGGGGCCCCTCTGCACTGGCCAGGCTCACTCCATGCTGCTGGACCTCTCCCAGCCCCTCTAAGCAGGGCTCTGGTCAAGTCTTTGTAACAACTCCCCATTCCTCAAAATAGCTTGGCACTCCTGCAGCAGTTTGGGTGGGGAATGCCAAACTCACACCAACGAATGGCTCTGTCCAATCCCCTGAGGAGTAGCAGGTACCACCCAGTGCGGAGGTCGGCGCTTGAATAAAGACCTCCACAACTTTTCTGGGTGCAGCTGGTAAGGCGATTTTATTATAAAAGTAGCAGGGCAACTGAACTGCTTAAAGGGAGGAACAAAAGGGCACAAAAAGCACTGCGCAAAATGGCTCCAGCCTTAAATGAGGTGCAGAAAGCATACCTTCCTCCCCCATAGACACAGTTTCCCCTCAGATCAGGGGGATCACACCAAATCTCTGGTGGGAGCTGTTTTATTAAGCTTGTCAGACCTTGAACATCAGGGGAGCTGTGTACAGCTCGTGGCAGCAGGTGCTGGGGCCTTGGTCAGTGTCACCCGGAAGGGGAAAGGAGGAAAGGGGACCAGCACGGATCCCTGCTGCCCTGCATATCCCCTGAGCCAAGGGACACTTATGGACAGTTGTTCTGCACCTCCCCCTGTCCCCTTTTGGTCAGGGCTATCACCTGACACTGCGGTGACAGACGGGTTCATGAGGATAGCCTTGGCAGAATGATGATGGCACTGAGTCATAGTTACAATTAAAGCT
This sequence comes from Manacus candei, assembly GCF_025592945.1. Classification (NCBI taxonomy): domain Eukaryota; kingdom Metazoa; phylum Chordata; class Aves; order Passeriformes; family Pipridae; genus Manacus; species Manacus candei. The sequence continues at coordinate 1,157,030 of NW_026138160.1, read as the reverse complement.
TCATTTTTTTTAACGTCATGTTATGATCACTATAGCCCAGAATACCATGATTGGAGTAGCACAAGATTTCTATAAGCAGCACCAGCATAGCAAGATTTTGTAAGCCCTTTAGCACCGAATTGTAGAGCACAGCTCAGCTTATGATGCCTGATCACCTGGACCTGATCACTCTGCAGGCCAGGGCACATCCTAATCCTTGGTTTGTCATGTCAATATAACAATCTTAATCTAGCCTTGAAACACGTTAACAGAACATGAGTGGCCCTTTCAGGGGAGAAGAGTCTGTTTGGTATTAAGATGGGGCTCTGTGTGCTGCTGTGCTGCCCTGTGCTGCTGTGAGGCCATCACAACCTGGCAGGCAGGTGCCTGTGACCTGCAAGGCCTGTGAGGAGCAAAGGAGTCGGCCTGGTGCCTGGAAATGTGAAGGCTGATAGGGAGGGGGAGAAGGGGTCTTCCCGGCGCACTGGACCTTCAGGGACTGACGATGAGGGCAAAGGGGACTCATGTAGGACCCGCTTGGTCACAGAGCACAGCTGTTTACGTCCTAAAATGCCCCCATATGAGCAGGAGGCAGGAGCAGAGGCACTGTTCACGAGTGCCATTGTTGACTGTCTTCATCAGAGAGCTCCTGAAGTGCTGCTGGGAGGACGGTAACACAGGACCTAGACATCAGGTTAGGGCAGGGGCATAAAACGTCACCTGAGAGGTGTAATGCAGGAGTAAATGCAGATACTTTGTCTGGGTAAGGGATACAAGGAGCCTCCCCAAGGATGACAGGGATAAAACCAGCGGCTGCAAGACGTGATGAAAAAAGCCATCCAAGCAAAGTCATGCCCTAGCTGGATGCCCCAAGTAGAAAAGAAGAAACACCTCGGAGTGCAGCAGGAGCCATATGAACTGTGCTGAGCTGGGCAGGAGTAAAACCACCTGTCCTGAGAAGAACTGAGTAAAACTGGATGCCCCATTCCAGGCAGGGGCCAAACCAGCCAGTTCAAGTGGTGTTAAATAACAACCAGCTGCATCCTTGGAGCATGAGAAACACTATCTGCCTGCTGAGCAGAGGTTACACCAGGTGTCCAGAGGACTGCCTGTTGCTAAACACCTCTGAAACTGTCAGGATAAATAGGACCCTCTAACAAATTGGCTTTTTAGTGTTAGAAAGCAAGTGATTACTTTTATTTGCAGCCCTGGGTGTGCATGTGGCTGACAAAAATCCTGCCTCCATACTGACAGCAAGACACTGCTTTTCACCTATTTATACAGATTTGGCAAACAAAGAAATTAATGTTCATTGCTTCCAAATTACATCACTCACTCCCTTTCATTAATTAGTATTCTATGTGGTATTGGTTATTAATTTCTCACTTTCTACTGTAATAACTTCATATCTTTAATCTTTTTTGTATATTTTCCCTCCCCTAGGCATTTTCTGACACAAATGCTGAGCCTTTGTTAGTCTTCTTCTTTATCTGCTGGCTTCTGCAGAAGGTCCTTGTAGTCCATAAATCTTGTGTTCCAGATCTCCTCCTTCAACAGGACATCTTTCTCTGGCAGGCTTTCTCCACTGAAGCATAACAGGGTTAACTTCAACAAAACTTACAGTTTTAGTACTTTTCCCAGGCTGTGTTCTCACAAAGGAGCTTATGACAATTTTTACTCCATGCTGGCTAAAGTTGATTTAAGGCTGAACGCACCGCCTATGATGTGTGTTAAAAACAACTAATCAAAAAGTTAATCAGGAACACTAAAAAAATTAGAAAAGTTTTATGATTTCCAACAAGCCCAAAACAACATAGGCCAAGTGCAGCACGGACAAAACTGTCTCTATCCATTGATGCCAGGAAAAGGCAACAGCAGTAAAACTCAATAGCCACAGGTGCTATTAAGCTGGTATTTGTTTATTTCGGCGCCGGACGTGCGGGGGATAGCTCCGCCTAACACGCGCGTGCCCTCGCCCATCATAGCTTCCGTTTTATACAATTAGGTCATACAGATTCATTGCACATTTTTACATCTTCATGAACTACCCGAGAGTGGACAGTGTTCTATGTAAATCTCGGGACACGCCTCCTGGAGCCTGCGCGCTTCTCTCTGGTGGTTGTCTCGGGTGGTCGTAAGGGATGAAGGCTCAAAGTCTTCCTCTCTCTGAACTTCTCACCTCACTCAGTCCCTCAGCATCTTCCCCTGGCAACGGTTCCTCATGGGCTGCCCGTCCACTCGGTGTCCCATTGGTTGTCTACGGGTTACCCTTTGCTACACTGCACACTTTCCCACTGGCTGCCCCTTCGCACCATCACACAGCTTTCCCATTGGCTGCCTCTGGGTAACTCCCCATTGGCTGCTCACCAGCACATGGCTGCTGTCTTAGCGACAGCACACGAACCTTAAAATTTCACTTATTGGACTGTGCAGCTTAAAATTTTCCCTTATCAATAGCAGCGTAACATTTTCTCAATAGCAACTTAACATTTTCCCTTATCACCATCCAGAGTGGGAGTCTGGCTAAAGTTGCGGCTGATCAAAACCTAACCAACCCGAGCGGCAGGAGTAAATGTGAAGCTGCTAAAAAGCCATCCAGGAACGTTTTCAGAGCTTGAGGACAAGACAGCAGCTGGGTGGGGGCCAGCAGCCAGTCAAGGTCCTCCCAGTGCAGCCTCTGAAGGGTTCCTTTGGCAGTCCCAGTTCAGGGTCAGCCCACGGTTGTACCCTGGGGGCAGATGAAATTAATTGGAAATGAACCCATAAGAGTCCAGGTGTTTTGCTAAGAGTCTCACTGATAGAAGTGGAAGTGAAACCCTCAGCGTCTTGGGGGCCAGGAAAGCTGTGACCTGGCTCAGTTACAACCCTGAGCAGGCTTTTACTCATCAGGCCGTGTGGCTCAGGGAAGGTGTGGGAGCTCTGTCAGAGGATGACTAGCCCTTTGCCACCAGCATGGGGGGAGGTCCAGTGGCTTGCACCTGGCGGACGTGCCATGTGGGCTCCTGTGCCCAAGAACCATGTGGTTCCATGTGGTTCCATGGGACCCCATGTCACAAAGGGGCAGAGATGTGGCACCCATCCGGTATCCTGAGGAGCGCACCAACGAAAATCAGTTGGACAGAGTTGGCCTTCGGGATAACTCAGCTCCTTCCTTTGCTACTTGTGTGCCTGCCTTTTTTGGGTGGTTTATTGTTTACTGACCATTTCTCCTCAACTTTCATCCTCTTTCAAAGGTAATGCTTTGACTTTTGGCACAGATCATAGAGCAGGGTATATGGGATAAAAGTATAGGCTGATTTATACCTTCCTAGCTGTAGGTTGAGCTATAAACGACTTTTATAGGCTGGCCAGGTATGACCTAGGTTAGAATTCCAGTTTGCTGATTCTTGGTTTTTTCCATAGCCTAGGATAGGTAAACAGGGAGGTGACTGTAGTCTGAGGGGATGGGCTCAGCCCACCTTGATTGCTGTGGGAGGGAGGGAGGCAGAAAAAGGAGAGCAGCAAAGGCAGCAGTTAAAGTAGTGGCTGAAAGATGGTCACTCCTAGGAGGTGGGAAAGCCAGAGGGCTCTGCTGCTGAAGCAGTGTCAGGAGAGCAGCAGGGCCTCTTCAGAGAAGGTAACATACATTGGAGCATTTCAAAAGGGCCTTTGAACCTGCTGTGAGTTGGTGCCCCGCGACTGATCATAAGGGCGTGAGCTGCAGCTCAGCAGCAGTTACAGGCACCACTGAAAGACTTGGTGGTGGATGCCGTTCTGCGTTTATTTAGAGTTTTTATACTTTCGGTGAGCTACAGTAATTTCTTTGCAATTAGGTGACGGGATTGGTGCTGTTCTCTTTCTGGAGAGAAAGACATCCTTGGTCATCTAAAGCATTGCACTCTCTTCCTGAGAGAGGCAATGGCCACAGCAGGGAACGACTCCTGTGAGTAATAGCTTCACCAGCAGGTTTGGACTTTGTGAACTGCCACAGACAAGTGACATGGCTGGTGGTCAAATCCCAGAATGATGTGCTCACAACCTAGAGTGATCTCTTGGATGTTTCCTGAGAGCAGTCAAACTGACCCCCGTGTTTACAATTAGACCCAGGAAAACACCTTTTGTCACTCCTCTGACACTAGGTACAAGACTTTGAAAGCTGCCATTGCTCGTAGAGAGGTCTGCCATCCTTTGGGTTACCTTCCGTGCTCAGTATTTACTTGTTTTCAACAAGTTACAATCAGGAAAAGGGATGGCTTCACTGATAATCCAGGTTAGAACTCTACTGAGAAAGGAAGGTAGCCTGCGGCCCAGAAATCAGATTGCGGGTTTCTTGGACTCTCAGCAACGTAAACAGGGGAATGGATTTTTCCAAAACAGTAAATTTAAATGGCACAGTTTAAGCTTCCCCCGATGTTGTTGGGTTGGCAGTTAAAGCAGATGGTCCTGAGTGCTCCTGTAGAGACCTCACTGTTTAAATATGCCTTTGTGCCTCATTTCATCTCTTTTCAAATGGAATTTCCCTGCAGTCATTGCCGAGGGAATGACTCCGCCACAAAGGATCCTCTTTCCCCCAGAGAAGATTTGCATGGTCTGGCAGCAAAGACAGAGTGCTGGAGCAGGACTCCGCAATGTGGGCAACACATGCTTCCTTAATGCTGTCCTGCAATGCCTGACATACACCCCGCCGCTGGCCAACTATCTGCTCTCCCGGGAGCACAGCCAGGCCTGTGAGTACTCTTAGGGACATCTCCTTGTAAATCTGTTAATCAAATCCCAAGGATTCCCAGAACCTGAAATTTGATTTAGGAGAAAAGCAGCCTTTTGCCAGCCCCAGAACTTGTGTTCTTTGTACACTCTGGAGCCACCTGTCCTATCCAGCTGTCTTATTCTTCATGAAGGCACATCTTTCTAGCTCTGGGTCTCTATTCCTGCAAGTTAAAACCTCAGTTTAGCATTCCTCTGAAGAACATTTTCTATGCACTAAAACGTCCCGTGCTTGTTGAAACACTGGGAGGAGTGGCATATTGCACTGGAGTGGGAGTGGAAGAAGAGGAGTATTCCACCACTAGGGATATTTTGCTCACCAGAGGACCTTCTCTCCCTCCCTCCTCAGGTCGCCAACAAGGCTTCTGCATGATGTGCATCATGGAAGCGCATGTTAACAAGGTCCTGCATTCCTCAGTCAGTACCATCCTGCCTTTGGCTGTTCTCCGGGGTTTCAGATGTATGTGATTTCAGGTTCTTTGACAGGTTTTCTTCCCTTCCTGTATGAGACAACTACTAACTTCCTGTTTCTTAGTCATAGGAGAACATTTTCAGCTTGGCAGGGAGGAAGATGCCCATGACTTCTTATGCTGTACTGTCAATGCCATGCAGAGAGCTTGTCTGAGTGCAAGCAACGAGTAAGCACAAGCAAGTTACCTTTACAAAGTTCTGAGCCCTTTGGACTCCTTGATGTGGCCTCATCAAGGAAAACCTACAGCCGGGGCTTGGAGGAAGTAATGCTCTGTCTTACTACTTGTTTCCAGCTTGGACATATCATCTCAATCTACTACCATTGTCCATCAAATATTTGGAGGCTTTCTGAGATCCAGAGGTATGTTTCTACAACTACTGCTCTCCTTGGCACTGCCTGTGCCCTTCTGTCTGCCTGTGCCCAACAGCTGGTCCTGGGACTAGCAGGACAGGTACAATGAACACAGAGCAGTACCATCGTTCAACTCACCATTGCTCGGCATTTTGATTTTTCCTTCCAGTCATCTGCTTCAGCTGCAAAGCCATTTCTGATTCCTATGAGGCCTTCCTGGATGTCCCTTTGGATATCAAAGTAAGAGGTTTTGCAGTTGTGCTTCAAGACATCGCAAGGCTTTTCACATTTGCCCCGAAAGCATATACTGCGAACACCAGAGGTCTTGGTCGTGGATGGGAAGGGGAACGGATGTTGTCCTCCTGCAGAGGCCATGGCACTGGTCTCTCTGTAGGTGCTGGCTTGAAGCTGGACAAGCACCCATTATGCGCTCTGCACCCTTGACATATCCTCATCCTTCTTCCCTTTGCCCTCCTTCAACACCTGTCTGGCTTCCAGGCTGATGGGTTGGATTGTTTTCGCTGCTGGTGACCCTACATAACATCAGTAGCTCAATGGGAGGTGGTACAGAGAGGGAGCTCTTGATTGTCCCTGAGAACCTCTGGGACAGGGGAAATGTTCAGCACCACACTCTCTTTCTGGCTCCTTCTGGATACAGCTTGCAGATTCATGGCGGGTCTCCTCAGCATCAGCTACAGGGGTTTTCTTGTCAGCTCCTGGAAAATGTTTGGGCGAGGGCATTTCCTGTAGCTCAGTGCACCGGTTTCTCAATTCTCCAGGCAGCCTCATCCCTCACTGCAGCTCTGGAGGACTTTGTAAGACCTGAGCGCCTGGATGGTGAAAACTGCTTTAAATGTAGCAAGTAAGATGATTACTATCAACATATTAACACTAGACTCTGTGTGAGGGGGCTACAAGTCATTGAGCAGAAGTCATCTTCTCGTGGAAGTTTACTGCACACTGATGAGACACGGTTTTGTTTGTCTGGGTTTTTTTTTTTGGGGGGGGGTTGGGGTTTTTCCTTTGTTTGTTTGTTTGTTTGTTTTAAATATGGCACCAAATTGCCTTAAAATAGCATAAGGATGCACGAGACAAGAAAGGTTGTCTGACTGCCTTGGTGGAAGATAGGGTGCATTTCAGCGCTGTGCTCTGTGCTTGGTTTCAAGGTGTGAGAAGAATGTTGCCGCCACTAAGAGGTTCACTGTCCACTGTGCACCCAAGGTTCTCACTGTGTGTCTGAAGAGGTTTGACTGCTTCACTGGTGGGAAGATCAGCAAGGTTTGTACACTATTGGTGTGCAGCTTTCTCTTCAAGAAGCAGATTTCCTAAAGCAGGATGCTTGTCACAAGCTGCTTGTGTTGGGTTTTTTGTGGTCCCTTCTGGGGAGTGGAAAGTTCCTGTGGGAAGACAGGCAAGCACTGTGCTCTGATAGGGCTGCTTTGACTGAGAACGGTTTCCTGCCACCCAAACGATTATATGCTGCTTTATGGAAAACCAAGTGCTCATGAGCCCCAGAGATGTATTGATACACCTGGACTGGCCCCCGCACTTGGTAGGCTATTTCATGTCACAGACCAGGGTCATTTCTGAGCCCTCTTGGTCTCTCCATAGGTTGTAGAGTATCCGGAGTACTTGGATCTTTGCCCATACATGTCTCAGGCAGATGGAGAACCCCTCCTCTACTCCTTATATGCTGTCCTGGTGCACAGTGGTGTCAGCTGTCATGGAGGACACTATTTCTGCTACACAAAGGTAAAAGAGCAACTTCCTTCCCAATGGGGAAAAATGTGTGCTGGGGAAGATAAACTTTCCTGTCAGTGTTACTGACAGCCAAAGTTTTGGGGCAGAAGGCCTCCTTAGTGGCTGGACTGCATTTGTTTTGACATGCTCTCGGTTTGGCAGTTTTCTACCTGTGTTTTTGGAGAGAAACCATGGAGAGATCCTTGCCTTTTTTTTACAGGCCAGCAATGGATTGTGGTACCGGATGGACGATGAATCTGTGGAGCTGCGTTCCATTGACACAGTTCTCAGGCAGCAAGCCTACCTGCTGTTCTATGCCAGGTAATAACCAGGATTCAAATATGTTCAGAATACATTTCCTTTTCCTCATTTGCAGTTGTGCTTCTCACCTTCCTGAGTGTTTTTCTCATCAAATGAAATTACTACCTGCATCATTCAGTGCTGTCAAATCTGAACTACTCCGTGTCTGTCCTTTACTGGGCTTCAGGCTGCGGCCCGGATGTAATCTGCTACTTGCCTGGTCTCTGATGTTGACTCTTGTAGATAAGAGGACTTAAAGAGGACCTCCAGGAAAGATGGGGAGGCACCATTTGTCAGGGAATGTAGTGACAGGATGAAGGCTATCAGTTTTCAGCTAACAGAGGGCAGGTTTACATTAGATATTGGGAAGGAATTCTTTGCTGTAAGGGTGCTGAGACACTGGCACAGGTTGCCACAGCATCTGTGGGTGCCCCACCCCTGGAAGTGTTCAAGGTCAGGTTGGACAGGGCTTGGAGAAACCTTGGAATAGTGGAGGGTGTTCCTGCCCACCACAGCGGGGTGGAACAAGATAAAGATAAAGGTCCCTTGCAACCCAAACAAATCTGTGAATTTATGAAATGGAGGCTGTGGGAGGTATAGAGATGAGGTTTTTGTTGGGACAGAGGCAAACTTGGTGGGAAGACCCTAGCTGAGTTTCCCATTAGTGTCCTTGGTTAAGTCTTCTCTCTGTCATAGAAACCTCTCTGAGAAAATGACTGAACCCCAGAGGAGGTTGCAACAACAGCTCTAAACTGAGATCACTCTTTTGTTTTTCTCCAGATGCTCTGATCTGAGAATTGGAGAAAGGGCTTCTTCCTCACTGGCACCATCACATGCCCCTTCCTTCCTCAGTCAGTGTGTGGCCAGCAGCAAGCAGGCGGGCTCTGTTGGACCACAGGGTCTGACTGGTAGGACTAAGGTAACTTTGGGGTCGTGGGTCAGGGCATCAGAGGAATAGTGGATTTCTTTCTGGGATCTCAGCATTTCTCTTTTGTCCCTCACACACCGCACCTTTCTTCACAGCCACAACGCTGCTCCCTCTCAAAGCATCCCACCTGGATCCATCCCTTTTGTGCGCCTCTGGCCTTTTGGTCTTAGTAGCCCTCCAAAAGAGCCTTTTGGAGGCCCCAAACTGTCCCGTCCCAGAACTTGTAGGGGTTCCCCACTGCTCTGATCCTTTCAGGAGAAAAGGGCAGGAACTCTCCACAGCTCTCTTTGCAGGGCATGAAGTACACTGGCCGGAAGCGGTGCCGGAGCAGATCCCCTCTGTGGGGCAGGGATCTGCGCAGCTGGTCTGTGGACACCACAGACTATGATGACTCTTCAGAGAGAAGAACTGGTCCTCCAAGTCGTGACCGTGGTCCTAGGGATAGCACAGCTGCAAGGCCTTCCAAGAGGATCTGCCGGTGGGCTCCCGCTCCCGGGGCTGCTCAGGAGCAAACCTTGTTGAGGCAGAGGGAGCCAAGCAGATCTGTGCGGGGAACTTACAACCTTCGCAGCCGGTTTGTGCAGGACACAGACTATGACCGCTCACTGAGGAAGAGAAAGAGGGAGAGAACAAGTCCTCCACGTTGTGACCAAGTCTTAGTGAATACTGCAGTTCCAGGGCCCTCCAAAGCCAGCTCCAAGCAGGCTCTCATGCTCCAGGCTGCTCGGGAGCAAACCCGACAGAGGCAGAGAGAGCAGAGAAGATCAACATGGCGGGGCTATGATTGCCACAGCCGGTTTGTGCAGTACACAGACTACCACCCTTCAGAGAAGAAGAGGAGGGTTTCCATGCCCTAGAGATTCACGTCAGACAAGCATTCAGGGCACTCTGGCAATGATGGCGTTGGATTATGGCCCTGGCTCAAGCAGAACGGAAGACTAGCACTGCGTTTATTAGCGAAGGCATCCTTGTTTTCGACACGCCTTCTCAGACCTGAGTGAATGATTTATCTAAGTAGATGATAGTTATAATAATATAGAAATATTATTAGAAATATAGAAATATATATGGAAATATAGAATATATATAGAGAGAAGTATATATAGAAATATAGAAGTATATATAGAAATATAGAATATATAGAGAGAGAAATATATATAGAAATATAGAAATATATATAGAAATATAATATAGAAATATATATAGAAGTAATATTTTATAATACATTATTACATGTTATATATATTCAGCAATAGATAGTAATGTTATAATAAATGTTATTAAAATAATAAAATAATAAATACTAAAATACTGTAATCAGAATTATTTATTCCACGTTGTAGACAATTATAGCTACAAACATCTCAGCCTCGGCCATATCAATCAACATAACTGGTCTACTCTGGCCTCAAATCGGGAGGCCTGGAGACACACCATCTATAACGCTGCTGTTTCCTTTGAGAACGCACGCAGAATCACTCTCGAGGAGAAAAGACAAGGGAGAAAGAATCACGTCTTGCAGAATATACCACCTAGGGAGTCTTTCTGCTGTGCCTTTTGCAATCGGATATGTCTATCTCGCATTGGCCTCATAAGCCACCAGCCTGCTTGTAACAAATGTGGATAGAGCCTTCTTAAATCTTCGTTTGCGAAGCCTAGCCACGATGATGTGTTTAAGACGGGTGTTCCATAATTTAGTGTTCTCACTGAAACCATGCAAATCGTGCGCCACTCGCTCACTTCCCACTCCTCCTTCCCTTCCCACTCCCCCTCCATCCTGAGGCAGGCTGGACAGGAGAATTGCAGGCACAAAAGGTAAAGATCGCAGGCTGAGATAAGAACAATTTACTGGAAACGGCAATGAAAAAAGAAAACAGTACAGCAACAGAACAGTAACAGAAACAATACTAATAACAGAGTGTACAAGGGAGGCAAATGACTCACACATGATTGCTCACCAGTTGGTGCCCAACTTTGCCCCCACGCACACAACCTGGAAGAGACCCCTTCCCCCATCCTTGACAAAATGAGGAATAACCTCTATGTCCTGGCTGTGCCCCCTCCTGGATACTGCAAAAATTAACACTGTCCTGACCAGAAGCAGGACAATCACCTTCAGGATCTGCAGCACAGCTTTCGGGTCTGCACCGGAGGCACTGGATCCCTCCATGCCAGGGAGGGGAGACATCAGAGATGAGCAGACTTTGGAAATCCCTCACCTCTCACTCCGGCCCATTTTTGCGCATTTTATGGGATGGAAGAATACATACCCAAGAATACATACCCCTCCCAGTGTCCTTCTCACTGGAAATCCCCTGAGCTTTGATTCCTTTGCTGACATGCTGCTTCCTCTGGGAAAAGCAGCCAGAAAACCCAAGGCCATTGCTTTGAGTGAAGGTCTTTCTTAGAACACTTTTCCTGAAGTGCACCCAGGAAGGCTGGGCTGCAGCAGCACGTGGCCCCCATGGCTTTGCTTCATCTCATCCAGAACACCTGGAAGCCCTTCTCTCACCATCCAGCCGCTCCCCTGCCGTCTTCCCCACCCCACAGGGATGCTGCAGAGGAGTTAACAAACTTCACAGTTCAATCCTGATATCCCACTGCTGACTGGGATGGGGTGAGACCAGGGGCAGTTTTGGCCCCCATCAGCACCAGCTCTTGGGACAGCCAGGCTCTCTCCTGACATGGGGGCTCATCTCTGCAGCTTTGCTGTCCTCCACAGGGCGTTTGCTGAAAAAAACCGTCTTCTAGAAAAGATATAGACACGAGCCCGGGGGTCAGCAGCACCACACGAGAGCTTGGCAAGATGCCCTGAGGACAGCCAGGCCAGGCAGAGAGAGGTGGAAGGACCACAGGGGCTCTCTGAAGCAGCCACATTGTACAACATAGACAATGAGGCTAAATGAACACTGGGATGAAAGATGATAGTGCTCTTACAAGGGAAATTTACAGCTGCTGTATAGGCCTGGGGCTCTTGCCGGAAAGCTTCAGTCTCTGGGCTCCCGGTGCCCAAAGGTATTGCAGATAACTCCTTCACAAGCAATAGCAGGGAGCAGGGTGGAGAAGTCAAGGATGAGGCAGATCAGAAAGACTGGGGCAGCACAGAGAGATCTACAAGGGAGAGAGGCAGCATCTGAAAGGCACTCCTTGCTGACCTATGAGCTGGTGCCGTGGGCTCTACAACTGCTGCCTGCAGTCAGCTTGGAAGCTCTGGCAGTTTTAACAGGAGGTTTGTCTGCAAACAAGATGGAGAGACATTACGATGATGGATGCGGGTATATTCCTGACCTAGGCTCTCCAGAGGGAGATTTGCTGTCTCCTCATGGGCCATAGAGGCTTTTAATATGGGATGAACCTCACTTTGTCTCCCCAAGCTCATGTCCAACCTGTTCCATGGCCTCTGACTGCGATCTGCTGTCCACCTAGCTTCATCCCCCCTCACAACCCTGGGGACTCCCTGGAGATAAATGGCTGCTGTGCCAGCACCTACTGCTCCAGGAAGGGAGTGCAAGGTGAAGATGCTACACTCGCAGGTGCAAAGAAGGTTCGTTTTGCCATGGGATCCCAGGAGGTCACCATGCACATCGTCAATGGGGTCTGAAAAAAGAAAACTTACAGATGTTGAGGCAGCTGAGCTCATCAAGCACATGTAGAAAAGCTCCTGATTTCAGTATGGCTGGCTCTTTTGAAATGCCCCAGGAAGGAAGATTTGGTTTCAGGCCTCATCAGCCTCATTGGCCAGTCTAGAGAGAACTGCCTGGACTTGAATCAGAAGTTTGTGGATAAGAGATTTAGCTTCATTTAGCTAGAAATCTCTCTCCAGTGAGCCAGCTGCTTGCCATTCCGTTAGTCCCTGACCACAAGCAGCACTGAATCTGTGATCTCTCCCCCTCCAGTTTCTCAGAGTCACTGGGTAACCCTGAAAGCACTGCTTCAGTATCAGGTTCTGCAAGAGGCCTTCAAAAAAGCAGCTAGGGGATTAGGTGAGGGGAAGAACCAGAAGGTCGCACACATTCTTCCCTGGATTCGTGAAAGACAATAAGAAAGGAATACAAGACCCCCAAAAGCAAGTCCACTTGATGGGAGCGGCAGGTGAGCATCTCTGGTTCAGTAGTGATACGATGCACTCAACTGCAGCTTGCAGACAAGAATCCTGAAACATTCCTGTAGCCAAGATTGCCACCTGATCCCAAGGTCCCCTGTCCTCTGCCCCATGCATTTCCACGGGACCAAAGCCCCTATGCACAGCAAAAGGAAAGTATGTGAATGTACACACATGGTAACTTGCTTTTTCAGCCTATGGAGGAAGACAACTTCCCTCATTAGAAAATGAAGCAGGTCTGACCTGGACTTTCTCAAAACACTCTAAAGCCAGAGGCCGGTTTCTCCCATAAGCGACAGCAAAGCCCTCCTCCTGCCCATGTTGTTTGGGAAATGGCACAAGAACCAGGAGAATCACAGAGAGATTCACACCTTCAGAGACACCAGTGAGTGCAGCCCCTCCTGACATCATCTGGGCAGAAGCCTCCAGCCCTTGGGATGACTTTGCCTCCTAACAGAGGTGCCAGAGCATCTGATCTGGATTTACCAGGCCTGCCTTAGTACCATGCCACAATAATTGTTGCAGCATCCCAGCCTTTCCTTGCTCGAGCCAGCCTGTTTATAGGTTGTTTGGATCTCCACCTCCACATTGCAGGGGGATTGAACACCACTGATCACATCCACTTCTACCTCTGACCTGAAGGGAGAGGAAGATTTCCCCGTTTGCTGTTGTGGCAAGTGGCGCCTCTCTGCAAGAGATTTCATCTCCTGCTCGGGGCCCCTCTGCACTGGCCAGGCTCACTCCATGCTGCTGGACCTCTCCCAGCCCCTCTAAGCAGGGCTCTGGTCAAGTCTTTGTAACAACTCCCCATTCCTCAAAATAGCTTGGCACTCCTGCAGCAGTTTGGGTGGGGAATGCCAAACTCACACCAACGAATGGCTCTGTCCAATCCCCTGAGGAGTAGCAGGTACCACCCAGTGCGGAGGTCGGCGCTTGAATAAAGACCTCCACAACTTTTCTGGGTGCAGCTGGTAAGGCGATTTTATTATAAAAGTAGCAGGGCAACTGAACTGCTTAAAGGGAGGAACAAAAGGGCACAAAAAGCACTGCGCAAAATGGCTCCAGCCTTAAATGAGGTGCAGAAAGCATACCTTCCTCCCCCATAGACACAGTTTCCCCTCAGATCAGGGGGATCACACCAAATCTCTGGTGGGAGCTGTTTTATTAAGCTTGTCAGACCTTGAACATCAGGGGAGCTGTGTACAGCTCGTGGCAGCAGGTGCTGGGGCCTTGGTCAGTGTCACCCGGAAGGGGAAAGGAGGAAAGGGGACCAGCACGGATCCCTGCTGCCCTGCATATCCCCTGAGCCAAGGGACACTTATGGACAGTTGTTCTGCACCTCCCCCTGTCCCCTTTTGGTCAGGGCTATCACCTGACACTGCGGTGACAGACGGGTTCATGAGGATAGCCTTGGCAGAATGATGATGGCACTGAGTCATAGTTACAATTAAAGCTTCATTTTTTTTAACGTCATGTTATGATCACTATAGCCCAGAATACCATGATTGGAGTAGCACAAGATTTCTATAAGCAGCACCAGCATAGCAAGATTTTGTAAGCCCTTTAGCACCGAATTGTAGAGCACAGCTCAGCTTATGATGCCTGATCACCTGGACCTGATCACTCTGCAGGCCAGGGCACATCCTAATCCTTGGTTTGTCATGTCAATATAACAATCTTAATCTAGCCTTGAAACACGTTAACAGAACATGAGTGGCCCTTTCAGGGGAGAAGAGTCTGTTTGGTATTAAGATGGGGCTCTGTGTGCTGCTGTGCTGCCCTGTGCTGCTGTGAGGCCATCACAACCTGGCAGGCAGGTGCCTGTGACCTGCAAGGCCTGTGAGGAGCAAAGGAGTCGGCCTGGTGCCTGGAAATGTGAAGGCTGATAGGGAGGGGGAGAAGGGGTCTTCCCGGCGCACTGGACCTTCAGGGACTGACGATGAGGGCAAAGGGGACTCATGTAGGACCCGCTTGGTCACAGAGCACAGCTGTTTACGTCCTAAAATGCCCCCATATGAGCAGGAGGCAGGAGCAGAGGCACTGTTCACGAGTGCCATTGTTGACTGTCTTCATCAGAGAGCTCCTGAAGTGCTGCTGGGAGGACGGTAACACAGGACCTAGACATCAGGTTAGGGCAGGGGCATAAAACGTCACCTGAGAGGTGTAATGCAGGAGTAAATGCAGATACTTTGTCTGGGTAAGGGATACAAGGAGCCTCCCCAAGGATGACAGGGATAAAACCAGCGGCTGCAAGACGTGATGAAAAAAGCCATCCAAGCAAAGTCATGCCCTAGCTGGATGCCCCAAGTAGAAAAGAAGAAACACCTCGGAGTGCAGCAGGAGCCATATGAACTGTGCTGAGCTGGGCAGGAGTAAAACCACCTGTCCTGAGAAGAACTGAGTAAAACTGGATGCCCCATTCCAGGCAGGGGCCAAACCAGCCAGTTCAAGTGGTGTTAAATAACAACCAGCTGCATCCTTGGAGCATGAGAAACACTATCTGCCTGCTGAGCAGAGGTTACACCAGGTGTCCAGAGGACTGCCTGTTGCTAAACACCTCTGAAACTGTCAGGATAAATAGGACCCTCTAACAAATTGGCTTTTTAGTGTTAGAAAGCAAGTGATTACTTTTATTTGCAGCCCTGGGTGTGCATGTGGCTGACAAAAATCCTGCCTCCATACTGACAGCAAGACACTGCTTTTCACCTATTTATACAGATTTGGCAAACAAAGAAATTAATGTTCATTGCTTCCAAATTACATCACTCACTCCCTTTCATTAATTAGTATTCTATGTGGTATTGGTTATTAATTTCTCACTTTCTACTGTAATAACTTCATATCTTTAATCTTTTTTGTATATTTTCCCTCCCCTAGGCATTTTCTGACACAAATGCTGAGCCTTTGTTAGTCTTCTTCTTTATCTGCTGGCTTCTGCAGAAGGTCCTTGTAGTCCATAAATCTTGTGTTCCAGATCTCCTCCTTCAACAGGACATCTTTCTCTGGCAGGCTTTCTCCACTGAAGCATAACAGGGTTAACTTCAACAAAACTTACAGTTTTAGTACTTTTCCCAGGCTGTGTTCTCACAAAGGAGCTTATGACAATTTTTACTCCATGCTGGCTAAAGTTGATTTAAGGCTGAACGCACCGCCTATGATGTGTGTTAAAAACAACTAATCAAAAAGTTAATCAGGAACACTAAAAAAATTAGAAAAGTTTTATGATTTCCAACAAGCCCAAAACAACATAGGCCAAGTGCAGCACGGACAAAACTGTCTCTATCCATTGATGCCAGGAAAAGGCAACAGCAGTAAAACTCAATAGCCACAGGTGCTATTAAGCTGGTATTTGTTTATTTCGGCGCCGGACGTGCGGGGGATAGCTCCGCCTAACACGCGCGTGCCCTCGCCCATCATAGCTTCCGTTTTATACAATTAGGTCATACAGATTCATTGCACATTTTTACATCTTCATGAACTACCCGAGAGTGGACAGTGTTCTATGTAAATCTCGGGACACGCCTCCTGGAGCCTGCGCGCTTCTCTCTGGTGGTTGTCTCGGGTGGTCGTAAGGGATGAAGGCTCAAAGTCTTCCTCTCTCTGAACTTCTCACCTCACTCAGTCCCTCAGCATCTTCCCCTGGCAACGGTTCCTCATGGGCTGCCCGTCCACTCGGTGTCCCATTGGTTGTCTACGGGTTACCCTTTGCTACACTGCACACTTTCCCACTGGCTGCCCCTTCGCACCATCACACAGCTTTCCCATTGGCTGCCTCTGGGTAACTCCCCATTGGCTGCTCACCAGCACATGGCTGCTGTCTTAGCGACAGCACACGAACCTTAAAATTTCACTTATTGGACTGTGCAGCTTAAAATTTTCCCTTATCAATAGCAGCGTAACATTTTCTCAATAGCAACTTAACATTTTCCCTTATCACCATCCAGAGTGGGAGTCTGGCTAAAGTTGCGGCTGATCAAAACCTAACCAACCCGAGCGGCAGGAGTAAATGTGAAGCTGCTAAAAAGCCATCCAGGAACGTTTTCAGAGCTTGAGGACAAGACAGCAGCTGGGTGGGGGCCAGCAGCCAGTCAAGGTCCTCCCAGTGCAGCCTCTGAAGGGTTCCTTTGGCAGTCCCAGTTCAGGGTCAGCCCACGGTTGTACCCTGGGGGCAGATGAAATTAATTGGAAATGAACCCATAAGAGTCCAGGTGTTTTGCTAAGAGTCTCACTGATAGAAGTGGAAGTGAAACCCTCAGCGTCTTGGGGGCCAGGAAAGCTGTGACCTGGCTCAGTTACAACCCTGAGCAGGCTTTTACTCATCAGGCCGTGTGGCTCAGGGAAGGTGTGGGAGCTCTGTCAGAGGATGACTAGCCCTTTGCCACCAGCATGGGGGGAGGTCCAGTGGCTTGCACCTGGCGGACGTGCCATGTGGGCTCCTGTGCCCAAGAACCATGTGGTTCCATGTGGTTCCATGGGACCCCATGTCACAAAGGGGCAGAGATGTGGCACCCATCCGGTATCCTGAGGAGCGCACCAACGAAAATCAGTTGGACAGAGTTGGCCTTCGGGATAACTCAGCTCCTTCCTTTGCTACTTGTGTGCCTGCCTTTTTTGGGTGGTTTATTGTTTACTGACCATTTCTCCTCAACTTTCATCCTCTTTCAAAGGTAATGCTTTGACTTTTGGCACAGATCATAGAGCAGGGTATATGGGATAAAAGTATAGGCTGATTTATACCTTCCTAGCTGTAGGTTGAGCTATAAACGACTTTTATAGGCTGGCCAGGTATGACCTAGGTTAGAATTCCAGTTTGCTGATTCTTGGTTTTTTCCATAGCCTAGGATAGGTAAACAGGGAGGTGACTGTAGTCTGAGGGGATGGGCTCAGCCCACCTTGATTGCTGTGGGAGGGAGGGAGGCAGAAAAAGGAGAGCAGCAAAGGCAGCAGTTAAAGTAGTGGCTGAAAGATGGTCACTCCTAGGAGGTGGGAAAGCCAGAGGGCTCTGCTGCTGAAGCAGTGTCAGGAGAGCAGCAGGGCCTCTTCAGAGAAGGTAACATACATTGGAGCATTTCAAAAGGGCCTTTGAACCTGCTGTGAGTTGGTGCCCCGCGACTGATCATAAGGGCGTGAGCTGCAGCTCAGCAGCAGTTACAGGCACCACTGAAAGACTTGGTGGTGGATGCCGTTCTGCGTTTATTTAGAGTTTTTATACTTTCGGTGAGCTACAGTAATTTCTTTGCAATTAGGTGACGGGATTGGTGCTGTTCTCTTTCTGGAGAGAAAGACATCCTTGGTCATCTAAAGCATTGCACTCTCTTCCTGAGAGAGGCAATGGCCACAGCAGGGAACGACTCCTGTGAGTAATAGCTTCACCAGCAGGTTTGGACTTTGTGAACTGCCACAGACAAGTGACATGGCTGGTGGTCAAATCCCAGAATGATGTGCTCACAACCTAGAGTGATCTCTTGGATGTTTCCTGAGAGCAGTCAAACTGACCCCCGTGTTTACAATTAGACCCAGGAAAACACCTTTTGTCACTCCTCTGACACTAGGTACAAGACTTTGAAAGCTGCCATTGCTCGTAGAGAGGTCTGCCATCCTTTGGGTTACCTTCCGTGCTCAGTATTTACTTGTTTTCAACAAGTTACAATCAGGAAAAGGGATGGCTTCACTGATAATCCAGGTTAGAACTCTACTGAGAAAGGAAGGTAGCCTGCGGCCCAGAAATCAGATTGCGGGTTTCTTGGACTCTCAGCAACGTAAACAGGGGAATGGATTTTTCCAAAACAGTAAATTTAAATGGCACAGTTTAAGCTTCCCCCGATGTTGTTGGGTTGGCAGTTAAAGCAGATGGTCCTGAGTGCTCCTGTAGAGACCTCACTGTTTAAATATGCCTTTGTGCCTCATTTCATCTCTTTTCAAATGGAATTTCCCTGCAGTCATTGCCGAGGGAATGACTCCGCCACAAAGGATCCTCTTTCCCCCAGAGAAGATTTGCATGGTCTGGCAGCAAAGACAGAGTGCTGGAGCAGGACTCCGCAATGTGGGCAACACATGCTTCCTTAATGCTGTCCTGCAATGCCTGACATACACCCCGCCGCTGGCCAACTATCTGCTCTCCCGGGAGCACAGCCAGGCCTGTGAGTACTCTTAGGGACATCTCCTTGTAAATCTGTTAATCAAATCCCAAGGATTCCCAGAACCTGAAATTTGATTTAGGAGAAAAGCAGCCTTTTGCCAGCCCCAGAACTTGTGTTCTTTGTACACTCTGGAGCCACCTGTCCTATCCAGCTGTCTTATTCTTCATGAAGGCACATCTTTCTAGCTCTGGGTCTCTATTCCTGCAAGTTAAAACCTCAGTTTAGCATTCCTCTGAAGAACATTTTCTATGCACTAAAACGTCCCGTGCTTGTTGAAACACTGGGAGGAGTGGCATATTGCACTGGAGTGGGAGTGGAAGAAGAGGAGTATTCCACCACTAGGGATATTTTGCTCACCAGAGGACCTTCTCTCCCTCCCTCCTCAGGTCGCCAACAAGGCTTCTGCATGATGTGCATCATGGAAGCGCATGTTAACAAGGTCCTGCATTCCTCAGTCAGTACCATCCTGCCTTTGGCTGTTCTCCGGGGTTTCAGATGTATGTGATTTCAGGTTCTTTGACAGGTTTTCTTCCCTTCCTGTATGAGACAACTACTAACTTCCTGTTTCTTAGTCATAGGAGAACATTTTCAGCTTGGCAGGGAGGAAGATGCCCATGACTTCTTATGCTGTACTGTCAATGCCATGCAGAGAGCTTGTCTGAGTGCAAGCAACGAGTAAGCACAAGCAAGTTACCTTTACAAAGTTCTGAGCCCTTTGGACTCCTTGATGTGGCCTCATCAAGGAAAACCTACAGCCGGGGCTTGGAGGAAGTAATGCTCTGTCTTACTACTTGTTTCCAGCTTGGACATATCATCTCAATCTACTACCATTGTCCATCAAATATTTGGAGGCTTTCTGAGATCCAGAGGTATGTTTCTACAACTACTGCTCTCCTTGGCACTGCCTGTGCCCTTCTGTCTGCCTGTGCCCAACAGCTGGTCCTGGGACTAGCAGGACAGGTACAATGAACACAGAGCAGTACCATCGTTCAACTCACCATTGCTCGGCATTTTGATTTTTCCTTCCAGTCATCTGCTTCAGCTGCAAAGCCATTTCTGATTCCTATGAGGCCTTCCTGGATGTCCCTTTGGATATCAAAGTAAGAGGTTTTGCAGTTGTGCTTCAAGACATCGCAAGGCTTTTCACATTTGCCCCGAAAGCATATACTGCGAACACCAGAGGTCTTGGTCGTGGATGGGAAGGGGAACGGATGTTGTCCTCCTGCAGAGGCCATGGCACTGGTCTCTCTGTAGGTGCTGGCTTGAAGCTGGACAAGCACCCATTATGCGCTCTGCACCCTTGACATATCCTCATCCTTCTTCCCTTTGCCCTCCTTCAACACCTGTCTGGCTTCCAGGCTGATGGGTTGGATTGTTTTCGCTGCTGGTGACCCTACATAACATCAGTAGCTCAATGGGAGGTGGTACAGAGAGGGAGCTCTTGATTGTCCCTGAGAACCTCTGGGACAGGGGAAATGTTCAGCACCACACTCTCTTTCTGGCTCCTTCTGGATACAGCTTGCAGATTCATGGCGGGTCTCCTCAGCATCAGCTACAGGGGTTTTCTTGTCAGCTCCTGGAAAATGTTTGGGCGAGGGCATTTCCTGTAGCTCAGTGCACCGGTTTCTCAATTCTCCAGGCAGCCTCATCCCTCACTGCAGCTCTGGAGGACTTTGTAAGACCTGAGCGCCTGGATGGTGAAAACTGCTTTAAATGTAGCAAGTAAGATGATTACTATCAACATATTAACACTAGACTCTGTGTGAGGGGGCTACAAGTCATTGAGCAGAAGTCATCTTCTCGTGGAAGTTTACTGCACACTGATGAGACACGGTTTTGTTTGTCTGGGTTTTTTTTTTTGGGGGGGGGTTGGGGTTTTTCCTTTGTTTGTTTGTTTGTTTGTTTTAAATATGGCACCAAATTGCCTTAAAATAGCATAAGGATGCACGAGACAAGAAAGGTTGTCTGACTGCCTTGGTGGAAGATAGGGTGCATTTCAGCGCTGTGCTCTGTGCTTGGTTTCAAGGTGTGAGAAGAATGTTGCCGCCACTAAGAGGTTCACTGTCCACTGTGCACCCAAGGTTCTCACTGTGTGTCTGAAGAGGTTTGACTGCTTCACTGGTGGGAAGATCAGCAAGGTTTGTACACTATTGGTGTGCAGCTTTCTCTTCAAGAAGCAGATTTCCTAAAGCAGGATGCTTGTCACAAGCTGCTTGTGTTGGGTTTTTTGTGGTCCCTTCTGGGGAGTGGAAAGTTCCTGTGGGAAGACAGGCAAGCACTGTGCTCTGATAGGGCTGCTTTGACTGAGAACGGTTTCCTGCCACCCAAACGATTATATGCTGCTTTATGGAAAACCAAGTGCTCATGAGCCCCAGAGATGTATTGATACACCTGGACTGGCCCCCGCACTTGGTAGGCTATTTCATGTCACAGACCAGGGTCATTTCTGAGCCCTCTTGGTCTCTCCATAGGTTGTAGAGTATCCGGAGTACTTGGATCTTTGCCCATACATGTCTCAGGCAGATGGAGAACCCCTCCTCTACTCCTTATATGCTGTCCTGGTGCACAGTGGTGTCAGCTGTCATGGAGGACACTATTTCTGCTACACAAAGGTAAAAGAGCAACTTCCTTCCCAATGGGGAAAAATGTGTGCTGGGGAAGATAAACTTTCCTGTCAGTGTTACTGACAGCCAAAGTTTTGGGGCAGAAGGCCTCCTTAGTGGCTGGACTGCATTTGTTTTGACATGCTCTCGGTTTGGCAGTTTTCTACCTGTGTTTTTGGAGAGAAACCATGGAGAGATCCTTGCCTTTTTTTTACAGGCCAGCAATGGATTGTGGTACCGGATGGACGATGAATCTGTGGAGCTGCGTTCCATTGACACAGTTCTCAGGCAGCAAGCCTACCTGCTGTTCTATGCCAGGTAATAACCAGGATTCAAATATGTTCAGAATACATTTCCTTTTCCTCATTTGCAGTTGTGCTTCTCACCTTCCTGAGTGTTTTTCTCATCAAATGAAATTACTACCTGCATCATTCAGTGCTGTCAAATCTGAACTACTCCGTGTCTGTCCTTTACTGGGCTTCAGGCTGCGGCCCGGATGTAATCTGCTACTTGCCTGGTCTCTGATGTTGACTCTTGTAGATAAGAGGACTTAAAGAGGACCTCCAGGAAAGATGGGGAGGCACCATTTGTCAGGGAATGTAGTGACAGGATGAAGGCTATCAGTTTTCAGCTAACAGAGGGCAGGTTTACATTAGATATTGGGAAGGAATTCTTTGCTGTAAGGGTGCTGAGACACTGGCACAGGTTGCCACAGCATCTGTGGGTGCCCCACCCCTGGAAGTGTTCAAGGTCAGGTTGGACAGGGCTTGGAGAAACCTTGGAATAGTGGAGGGTGTTCCTGCCCACCACAGCGGGGTGGAACAAGATAAAGATAAAGGTCCCTTGCAACCCAAACAAATCTGTGAATTTATGAAATGGAGGCTGTGGGAGGTATAGAGATGAGGTTTTTGTTGGGACAGAGGCAAACTTGGTGGGAAGACCCTAGCTGAGTTTCCCATTAGTGTCCTTGGTTAAGTCTTCTCTCTGTCATAGAAACCTCTCTGAGAAAATGACTGAACCCCAGAGGAGGTTGCAACAACAGCTCTAAACTGAGATCACTCTTTTGTTTTTCTCCAGATGCTCTGATCTGAGAATTGGAGAAAGGGCTTCTTCCTCACTGGCACCATCACATGCCCCTTCCTTCCTCAGTCAGTGTGTGGCCAGCAGCAAGCAGGCGGGCTCTGTTGGACCACAGGGTCTGACTGGTAGGACTAAGGTAACTTTGGGGTCGTGGGTCAGGGCATCAGAGGAATAGTGGATTTCTTTCTGGGATCTCAGCATTTCTCTTTTGTCCCTCACACACCGCACCTTTCTTCACAGCCACAACGCTGCTCCCTCTCAAAGCATCCCACCTGGATCCATCCCTTTTGTGCGCCTCTGGCCTTTTGGTCTTAGTAGCCCTCCAAAAGAGCCTTTTGGAGGCCCCAAACTGTCCCGTCCCAGAACTTGTAGGGGTTCCCCACTGCTCTGATCCTTTCAGGAGAAAAGGGCAGGAACTCTCCACAGCTCTCTTTGCAGGGCATGAAGTACACTGGCCGGAAGCGGTGCCGGAGCAGATCCCCTCTGTGGGGCAGGGATCTGCGCAGCTGGTCTGTGGACACCACAGACTATGATGACTCTTCAGAGAGAAGAACTGGTCCTCCAAGTCGTGACCGTGGTCCTAGGGATAGCACAGCTGCAAGGCCTTCCAAGAGGATCTGCCGGTGGGCTCCCGCTCCCGGGGCTGTTCAGGAGCAAACCTTGCTGAGGCAGAGGGAGCCAAGCAGATCTGTGCGGGGAACTTACAACCTTCGCATGAAGTACACTGGCCGGGAGCGGTCCCGGAGCAGATCCCCTCTGTGGGGCAGGGATCTGCGCAGCTGGTCTGTGGACACCACAGACTATGATGACTATAATGACTCTTCAGAGAGAAGAACTGGTCCTCCAAGTCGTGACCGTGGTCCTAGGGATAGCACAGCTGCAAGGCCTTCCAAGAGGATCTGCCGGTGGGCTCCCGCTCCCGGGGCTGCTCAGGAGCAAACCTTGTTGAGGCAGAGGGAGCCAAGCAGATCTGTGCGGGGAACTTACAACCTTCGCAGCCGGTTTGTGCAGGACACAGACTATGACCGCTCACTGAGGAAGAGAAAGAGGGAGAGAACAAGTCCTCCACGTTGTGACCAAGTCTTAGTGAATACTGCAGTTCCAGGGCCCTCCAAAGCCAGCTCCAAGCAGGCTCTCATGCTCCAGGCTGCTCGGGAGCAAACCCGACAGAGGCAGAGAGAGCAGAGAAGATCAACATGGCGGGGCTATGATTGCCACAGCCGGTTTGTGCAGTACACAGACTACCACCCTTCAGAGAAGAAGAGGAGGGTTTCCATGCCCTAGAGATTCACGTCAGACAAGCATTCAGGGCACTCTGGCAATGATGGCGTTGGATTATGGCCCTGGCTCAAGCAGAACGGAAGACTAGCACTGCGTTTATTAGCGAAGGCATCCTTGTTTTCGACACGCCTTCTCAGACCTGAGTGAATGATTTATCTAAGTAGATGATAGTTATAATAATATAGAAATATTATTAGAAATATAGAAATATATATGGAAATATAGAATATATATAGAGAGAAGTATATATAGAAATATAGAAGTATATATAGAAATATAGAATATATAGAGAGAGAAATATATATAGAAATATAGAAATATATATAGAAATATAATATAGAAATATATATAGAAGTAATATTTTATAATACATTATTACATGTTATATATATTCAGCAATAGATAGTAATGTTATAATAAATATTATTAAAATAAAAAAATAAATACTAAAATACTGTAATCAGAATTATTTATTCCACGTTGTAGACAATTATAGCTACAAACATCTCAGCCTCGGCCATATCAATCAACATAACTGGTCTACTCTGGCCTCAAATCGGGAGGCCTGGAGACACACCATCTATAACGCTGCTGTTTCCTTTGAGAACGCACGCAGAATCACTCTCGAGGAGAAAAGACAAGGGAGAAAGAATCACGTCTTGCAGAATATACCACCTAGGGAGTCTTTCTGCTGTGCCTTTTGCAATCGGATATGTCTATCTCGCATTGGCCTCATAAGCCACCAGCCTGCTTGTAACAAATGTGGATAGAGCCTTCTTAAATCTTCGTTTGCGAAGCCTAGCCACGATGATGTGTTTAAGACGGGTGTTCCATAATTTAGTGTTCTCACTGAAACCATGCAAATCGTGCGCCACTCGCTCACTTCCCACTCCTCCTTCCCTTCCCACTCCCCCTCCATCCTGAGGCAGGCTGGACAGGAGAATTGCAGGCACAAAAGGTAAAGATCGCAGGCTGAGATAAGAACAATTTACTGGAAACGGCAATGAAAAAAGAAAACAGTACAGCAACAGAACAGTAACAGAAACAATACTAATAACAGAGTGTACAAGGGAGGCAAATGACTCACACATGATTGCTCACCAGTTGGTGCCCAACTTTGCCCCCACGCACACAACCTGGAAGAGACCCCTTCCCCCATCCTTGACAAAATGAGGAATAACCTCTATGTCCTGGCTGTGCCCCCTCCTGGATACTGCAAAAATTAACACTGTCCTGACCAGAAGCAGGACAATCACCTTCAGGATCTGCAGCACAGCTTTCGGGTCTGCACCGGAGGCACTGGATCCCTCCATGCCAGGGAGGGGAGACATCAGAGATGAGCAGACTTTGGAAATCCCTCACCTCTCACTCCGGCCCATTTTTGCGCATTTTATGGGATGGAAGAATACATACCCAAGAATACATACCCCTCCCAGTGTCCTTCTCACTGGAAATCCCCTGAGCTTTGATTCCTTTGCTGACATGCTGCTTCCTCTGGGAAAAGCAGCCAGAAAACCCAAGGCCATTGCTTTGAGTGAAGGTCTTTCTTAGAACACTTTTCCTGAAGTGCACCCAGGAAGGCTGGGCTGCAGCAGCACGTGGCCCCCATGGCTTTGCTTCATCTCATCCAGAACACCTGGAAGCCCTTCTCTCACCATCCAGCCGCTCCCCTGCCGTCTTCCCCACCCCACAGGGATGCTGCAGAGGAGTTAACAAACTTCACAGTTCAATCCTGATATCCCACTGCTGACTGGGATGGGGTGAGACCAGGGGCAGTTTTGGCCCCCATCAGCACCAGCTCTTGGGACAGCCAGGCTCTCTCCTGACATGGGGGCTCATCTCTGCAGCTTTGCTGTCCTCCACAGGGCGTTTGCTGAAAAAAACCGTCTTCTAGAAAAGATATAGACACGAGCCCGGGGGTCAGCAGCACCACACGAGAGCTTGGCAAGATGCCCTGAGGACAGCCAGGCCAGGCAGAGAGAGGTGGAAGGACCACAGGGGCTCTCTGAAGCAGCCACATTGTACAACATAGACAATGAGGCTAAATGAACACTGGGATGAAAGATGATAGTGCTCTTACAAGGGAAATTTACAGCTGCTGTATAGGCCTGGGGCTCTTGCCGGAAAGCTTCAGTCTCTGGGCTCCCGGTGCCCAAAGGTATTGCAGATAACTCCTTCACAAGCAATAGCAGGGAGCAGGGTGGAGAAGTCAAGGATGAGGCAGATCAGAAAGACTGGGGCAGCACAGAGAGATCTACAAGGGAGAGAGGCAGCATCTGAAAGGCACTCCTTGCTGACCTATGAGCTGGTGCCGTGGGCTCTACAACTGCTGCCTGCAGTCAGCTTGGAAGCTCTGGCAGTTTTAACAGGAGGTTTGTCTGCAAACAAGATGGAGAGACATTACGATGATGGATGCGGGTATATTCCTGACCTAGGCTCTCCAGAGGGAGATTTGCTGTCTCCTCATGGGCCATAGAGGCTTTTAATATGGGATGAACCTCACTTTGTCTCCCCAAGCTCATGTCCAACCTGTTCCATGGCCTCTGACTGCGATCTGCTGTCCACCTAGCTTCATCCCCCCTCACAACCCTGGGGACTCCCTGGAGATAAATGGCTGCTGTGCCAGCACCTACTGCTCCAGGAAGGGAGTGCAAGGTGAAGATGCTACACTCGCAGGTGCAAAGAAGGTTCGTTTTGCCATGGGATCCCAGGAGGTCACCATGCACATCGTCAATGGGGTCTGAAAAAAGAAAACTTACAGATGTTGAGGCAGCTGAGCTCATCAAGCACATGTAGAAAAGCTCCTGATTTCAGTATGGCTGGCTCTTTTGAAATGCCCCAGGAAGGAAGATTTGGTTTCAGGCCTCATCAGCCTCATTGGCCAGTCTAGAGAGAACTGCCTGGACTTGAATCAGAAGTTTGTGGATAAGAGATTTAGCTTCATTTAGCTAGAAATCTCTCTCCAGTGAGCCAGCTGCTTGCCATTCCGTTAGTCCCTGACCACAAGCAGCACTGAATCTGTGATCTCTCCCCCTCCAGTTTCTCAGAGTCACTGGGTAACCCTGAAAGCACTGCTTCAGTATCAGGTTCTGCAAGAGGCCTTCAAAAAAGCAGCTAGGGGATTAGGTGAGGGGAAGAACCAGAAGGTCGCACACATTCTTCCCTGGATTCGTGAAAGACAATAAGAAAGGAATACAAGACCCCCAAAAGCAAGTCCACTTGATGGGAGCGGCAGGTGAGCATCTCTGGTTCAGTAGTGATACGATGCACTCAACTGCAGCTTGCAGACAAGAATCCTGAAACATTCCTGTAGCCAAGATTGCCACCTGATCCCAAGGTCCCCTGTCCTCTGCCCCATGCATTTCCACGGGACCAAAGCCCCTATGCACAGCAAAAGGAAAGTATGTGAATGTACACACATGGTAACTTGCTTTTTCAGCCTATGGAGGAAGACAACTTCCCTCATTAGAAAATGAAGCAGGTCTGACCTGGACTTTCTCAAAACACTCTAAAGCCAGAGGCCGGTTTCTCCCATAAGCGACAGCAAAGCCCTCCTCCTGCCCATGTTGTTTGGGAAATGGCACAAGAACCAGGAGAATCACAGAGAGATTCACACCTTCAGAGACACCAGTGAGTGCAGCCCCTCCTGACATCATCTGGGCAGAAGCCTCCAGCCCTTGGGATGACTTTGCCTCCTAACAGAGGTGCCAGAGCATCTGATCTGGATTTACCAGGCCTGCCTTAGTACCATGCCACAATAATTGTTGCAGCATCCCAGCCTTTCCTTGCTCGAGCCAGCCTGTTTATAGGTTGTTTGGATCTCCACCTCCACATTGCAGGGGGATTGAACACCACTGATCACATCCACTTCTACCTCTGACCTGAAGGGAGAGGAAGATTTCCCCGTTTGCTGTTGTGGCAAGTGGCGCCTCTCTGCAAGAGATTTCATCTCCTGCTCGGGGCCCCTCTGCACTGGCCAGGCTCACTCCATGCTGCTGGACCTCTCCCAGCCCCTCTAAGCAGGGCTCTGGTCAAGTCTTTGTAACAACTCCCCATTCCTCAAAATAGCTTGGCACTCCTGCAGCAGTTTGGGTGGGGAATGCCAAACTCACACCAACGAATGGCTCTGTCCAATCCCCTGAGGAGTAGCAGGTACCACCCAGTGCGGAGGTCGGCGCTTGAATAAAGACCTCCACAACTTTTCTGGGTGCAGCTGGTAAGGCGATTTTATTATAAAAGTAGCAGGGCAACTGAACTGCTTAAAGGGAGGAACAAAAGGGCACAAAAAGCACTGCGCAAAATGGCTCCAGCCTTAAATGAGGTGCAGAAAGCATACCTTCCTCCCCCATAGACACAGTTTCCCCTCAGATCAGGGGGATCACACCAAATCTCTGGTGGGAGCTGTTTTATTAAGCTTGTCAGACCTTGAACATCAGGGGAGCTGTGTACAGCTCGTGGCAGCAGGTGCTGGGGCCTTGGTCAGTGTCACCCGGAAGGGGAAAGGAGGAAAGGGGACCAGCACGGATCCCTGCTGCCCTGCATATCCCCTGAGCCAAGGGACACTTATGGACAGTTGTTCTGCACCTCCCCCTGTCCCCTTTTGGTCAGGGCTATCACCTGACACTGCGGTGACAGACGGGTTCATGAGGATAGCCTTGGCAGAATGATGATGGCACTGAGTCATAGTTACAATTAAAGCTTCATTTTTTTTAACGTCATGTTATGATCACTATAGCCCAGAATACCATGATTGGAGTAGCACAAGATTTCTATAAGCAGCACCAGCATAGCAAGATTTTGTAAGCCCTTTAGCACCGAATTGTAGAGCACAGCTCAGCTTATGATGCCTGATCACCTGGACCTGATCACTCTGCAGGCCAGGGCACATCCTAATCCTTGGTTTGTCATGTCAATATAACAATCTTAATCTAGCCTTGAAACACGTTAACAGAACATGAGTGGCCCTTTCAGGGGAGAAGAGTCTGTTTGGTATTAAGATGGGGCTCTGTGTGCTGCTGTGCTGCCCTGTGCTGCTGTGAGGCCATCACAACCTGGCAGGCAGGTGCCTGTGACCTGCAAGGCCTGTGAGGAGCAAAGGAGTCGGCCTGGTGCCTGGAAATGTGAAGGCTGATAGGGAGGGGGAGAAGGGGTCTTCCCGGCGCACTGGACCTTCAGGGACTGACGATGAGGGCAAAGGGGACTCATGTAGGACCCGCTTGGTCACAGAGCACAGCTGTTTACGTCCTAAAATGCCCCCATATGAGCAGGAGGCAGGAGCAGAGGCACTGTTCACGAGTGCCATTGTTGACTGTCTTCATCAGAGAGCTCCTGAAGTGCTGCTGGGAGGACGGTAACACAGGACCTAGACATCAGGTTAGGGCAGGGGCATAAAACGTCACCTGAGAGGTGTAATGCAGGAGTAAATGCAGATACTTTGTCTGGGTAAGGGATACAAGGAGCCTCCCCAAGGATGACAGGGATAAAACCAGCGGCTGCAAGACGTGATGAAAAAAGCCATCCAAGCAAAGTCATGCCCTAGCTGGATGCCCCAAGTAGAAAAGAAGAAACACCTCGGAGTGCAGCAGGAGCCATATGAACTGTGCTGAGCTGGGCAGGAGTAAAACCACCTGTCCTGAGAAGAACTGAGTAAAACTGGATGCCCCATTCCAGGCAGGGGCCAAACCAGCCAGTTCAAGTGGTGTTAAATAACAACCAGCTGCATCCTTGGAGCATGAGAAACACTATCTGCCTGCTGAGCAGAGGTTACACCAGGTGTCCAGAGGACTGCCTGTTGCTAAACACCTCTGAAACTGTCAGGATAAATAGGACCCTCTAACAAATTGGCTTTTTAGTGTTAGAAAGCAAGTGATTACTTTTATTTGCAGCCCTGGGTGTGCATGTGGCTGACAAAAATCCTGCCTCCATACTGACAGCAAGACACTGCTTTTCACCTATTTATACAGATTTGGCAAACAAAGAAATTAATGTTCATTGCTTCCAAATTACATCACTCACTCCCTTTCATTAATTAGTATTCTATGTGGTATTGGTTATTAATTTCTCACTTTCTACTGTAATAACTTCATATCTTTAATCTTTTTTGTATATTTTCCCTCCCCTAGGCATTTTCTGACACAAATGCTGAGCCTTTGTTAGTCTTCTTCTTTATCTGCTGGCTTCTGCAGAAGGTCCTTGTAGTCCATAAATCTTGTGTTCCAGATCTCCTCCTTCAACAGGACATCTTTCTCTGGCAGGCTTTCTCCACTGAAGCATAACAGGGTTAACTTCAACAAAACTTACAGTTTTAGTACTTTTCCCAGGCTGTGTTCTCACAAAGGAGCTTATGACAATTTTTACTCCATGCTGGCTAAAGTTGATTTAAGGCTGAACGCACCGCCTATGATGTGTGTTAAAAACAACTAATCAAAAAGTTAATCAGGAACACTAAAAAAATTAGAAAAGTTTTATGATTTCCAACAAGCCCAAAACAACATAGGCCAAGTGCAGCACGGACAAAACTGTCTCTATCCATTGATGCCAGGAAAAGGCAACAGCAGTAAAACTCAATAGCCACAGGTGCTATTAAGCTGGTATTTGTTTATTTCGGCGCCGGACGTGCGGGGGATAGCTCCGCCTAACACGCGCGTGCCCTCGCCCATCATAGCTTCCGTTTTATACAATTAGGTCATACAGATTCATTGCACATTTTTACATCTTCATGAACTACCCGAGAGTGGACAGTGTTCTATGTAAATCTCGGGACACGCCTCCTGGAGCCTGCGCGCTTCTCTCTGGTGGTTGTCTCGGGTGGTCGTAAGGGATGAAGGCTCAAAGTCTTCCTCTCTCTGAACTTCTCACCTCACTCAGTCCCTCAGCATCTTCCCCTGGCAACGGTTCCTCATGGGCTGCCCGTCCACTCGGTGTCCCATTGGTTGTCTACGGGTTACCCTTTGCTACACTGCACACTTTCCCACTGGCTGCCCCTTCGCACCATCACACAGCTTTCCCATTGGCTGCCTCTGGGTAACTCCCCATTGGCTGCTCACCAGCACATGGCTGCTGTCTTAGCGACAGCACACGAACCTTAAAATTTCACTTATTGGACTGTGCAGCTTAAAATTTTCCCTTATCAATAGCAGCGTAACATTTTCTCAATAGCAACTTAACATTTTCCCTTATCACCATCCAGAGTGGGAGTCTGGCTAAAGTTGCGGCTGATCAAAACCTAACCAACCCGAGCGGCAGGAGTAAATGTGAAGCTGCTAAAAAGCCATCCAGGAACGTTTTCAGAGCTTGAGGACAAGACAGCAGCTGGGTGGGGGCCAGCAGCCAGTCAAGGTCCTCCCAGTGCAGCCTCTGAAGGGTTCCTTTGGCAGTCCCAGTTCAGGGTCAGCCCACGGTTGTACCCTGGGGGCAGATGAAATTAATTGGAAATGAACCCATAAGAGTCCAGGTGTTTTGCTAAGAGTCTCACTGATAGAAGTGGAAGTGAAACCCTCAGCGTCTTGGGGGCCAGGAAAGCTGTGACCTGGCTCAGTTACAGCCCTGAGCAGGCTTTTACTCATCAGGCCGTGTGGCTCAGGGAAGGTGTGGGAGCTCTGTCAGAGGATGACTAGCCCTTTGCCACCAGCATGGGGGGAGGTCCAGTGGCTTGCACCTGGCGGACGTGCCATGTGGGCTCCTGTGCCCAAGAACCATGTGGTTCCATGTGGTTCCATGGGACCCCATGTCACAAAGGGGCAGAGATGTGGCACCCATCCGGTATCCTGAGGAGCGCGCCAACGAAAATCAGTTGGACAGAGTTGGCCTTCGGGATAACTCAGCTCCTTCCTTTGCTACTTGTGTGCCTGCCTTTTTTGGGTGGTTTATTGTTTACTGACCATTTCTCCTCAACTTTCATCCTCTTTCAAAGGTAATGCTTTGACTTTTGGCACAGATCATAGAGCAGGGTATATGGGATAAAAGTATAGGCTGATTTATACCTTCCTAGCTGTAGGTTGAGCTATAAACGACTTTTATAGGCTGGCCAGGTATGACCTAGGTTAGAATTCCAGTTTGCTGATTCTTGGTTTTTTCCATAGCCTAGGATAGGTAAGCAGGGAGGTGACTGTAGTCTGAGGGGATGGGCTCAGCCCACCTTGATTGCTGTGGGAGGGAGGGAGGCAGAAAAAGGAGAGCAGCAAAGGCAGCAGTTAAAGTAGTGGCTGAAAGATGGTCACTCCTAGGAGGTGGGAAAGCCAGAGGGCTCTGCTGCTGAAGCAGTGTCAGGAGAGCAGCAGGGCCTCTTCAGAGAAGGTAACATACATTGGAGCATTTCAAAAGGGCCTTTGAACCTGCTGTGAGTTGGTGCCCCGCGACTGATCATAAGGGCGTGAGCTGCAGCTCAGCAGCAGTTACAGGCACCACTGAAAGACTTGGTGGTGGATGCCGTTCTGCGTTTATTTAGAGTTTTTATACTTTCGGTGAGCTACAGTAATTTCTTTGCAATTAGGTGACGGGATTGGTGCTGTTCTCTTTCTGGAGAGAAAGACATCCTTGGTCATCTAAAGCATTGCACTCTCTTCCTGAGAGAGGCAATGGCCACAGCAGGGAACGACTCCTGTGAGTAATAGCTTCACCAGCAGGTTTGGACTTTGTGAACTGCCACAGACAAGTGACATGGCTGGTGGTCAAATCCCAGAATGATGTGCTCACAACCTAGAGTGATCTCTGGGATGTTTCCTGAGAGCAGTCAAACTGACCCCCGTGTTTACAATTAGACCCAGGAAAACACCTTTTGTCACTCCTCTGACACTAGGTACAAGACTTTGAAAGCTGCCATTGCTCGTAGAGAGGTCTGCCATCCTTTGGGTTACCTTCCGTGCTCAGTATTTACTTGTTTTCAACAAGTTACAATCAGGAAAAGGGATGGCTTCACTGATAATCCAGGTTAGAACTCTACTGAGAAAGGAAGGTAGCCTGCGGCCCAGAAATCAGATTGCAGGTTTGTTGGACTCTCAGCAACGTAAACAGGGGAATGGATTTTTCCAAAACAGTAAATTTAAATGGCACAGTTTAAGCTTCCCCCGATGTTGTTGGGTTGGCAGTTAAAGCAGATGGTCCTGAGTGCTCCTGTAGAGACCTCACTGTTTAAATATGCCTTTGTGCCTCATTTCATCTCTTTTCAAATGGAATTTCCCTGCAGTCATTGCCGAGGGAATGACTCCGCCACAAAGGATCCTCTTTCCCCCAGAGAAGATTTGCATGGTCTGGCAGCAAAGACAGAGTGCTGGAGCAGGACTCCGCAATGTGGGCAACACATGCTTCCTTAATGCTGTCCTGCAATGCCTGACATACACCCCGCCGCTGGCCAACTATCTGCTCTCCCGGGAGCACAGCCAGGCCTGTGAGTACTCTTAGGGACATCTCCTTGTAAATCTGTTAATCAAATCCCAAGGATTCCCAGAACCTGAAATTTGATTTAGGAGAAAAGCAGCCTTTTGCCAGCCCCAGAACTTGTGTTCTTTGTACACTCTGGAGCCACCTGTCCTATCCAGCTGTCTTATTCTTCATGAAGGCACATCTTT
This sequence comes from Manacus candei, assembly GCF_025592945.1. Taxonomy (NCBI): domain Eukaryota; kingdom Metazoa; phylum Chordata; class Aves; order Passeriformes; family Pipridae; genus Manacus; species Manacus candei. Next base: position 1,123,745 of record NW_026138160.1, on the reverse strand, counting down.
CTAGCTCTGGGTCTCTATTCCTGCAAGTTAAAACCTCAGTTTAGCATTCCTCTGAAGAACATTTTCTATGCACTAAAACGTCCCGTGCTTGTTGAAACACTGGGAGGAGTGGCATATTGCACTGGAGTGGGAGTGGAAGAAGAGGAGTATTCCACCACTAGGGATATTTTGCTCACCAGAGGACCTTCTCTCCCTCCCTCCTCAGGTCGCCAACAAGGCTTCTGCATGATGTGCATCATGGAAGCGCATGTTAACAAGGTCCTGCATTCCTCAGTCAGTACCATCCTGCCTTTGGCTGTTCTCCGGGGTTTCAGATGTATGTGATTTCAGGTTCTTTGACAGGTTTTCTTCCCTTCCTGTATGAGACAACTACTAACTTCCTGTTTCTTAGTCATAGGAGAACATTTTCAGCTTGGCAGGGAGGAAGATGCCCATGACTTCTTATGCTGTACTGTCAATGCCATGCAGAGAGCTTGTCTGAGTGCAAGCAACGAGTAAGCACAAGCAAGTTACCTTTACAAAGTTCTGAGCCCTTTGGACTCCTTGATGTGGCCTCATCAAGGAAAACCTACAGCCGGGGCTTGGAGGAAGTAATGCTCTGTCTTACTACTTGTTTCCAGCTTGGACATATCATCTCAATCTACTACCATTGTCCATCAAATATTTGGAGGCTTTCTGAGATCCAGAGGTATGTTTCTACAACTACTGCTCTCCTTGGCACTGCCTGTGCCCTTCTGTCTGCCTGTGCCCAACAGCTGGTCCTGGGACTAGCAGGACAGGTACAATGAACACAGAGCAGTACCATCGTTCAACTCACCATTGCTCGGCATTTTGATTTTTCCTTCCAGTCATCTGCTTCAGCTGCAAAGCCATTTCTGATTCCTATGAGGCCTTCCTGGATGTCCCTTTGGATATCAAAGTAAGAGGTTTTGCCGTTGTGCTTCAAGACATCGCAAGGCTTTTCAGAGTCAACACATTTGCCCCGAAAGCATATACTGCGAACACCAGAGGTCTTGGTCGTGGATGGGAAGGGGAACGGATGTTGTCCTCCTGCAGAGGCCATGGCACTGGTCTCTCTGTAGGTGCTGGCTTGAAGCTGGACAAGCACCCATTATGCGCTCTGCACCCTTGACATATCCTCATCCTTCTTCCCTTTGCCCTCCTTCAACACCTGTCTGGCTTCCAGGCTGATGGGTTGGATTGTTTTCGCTGCTGGTGACCCTACATAACATCAGTAGCTCAATGGGAGGTGGTACAGAGAGGGAGCTCTTGATTGCCCCTGAGAACCTCTGGGACAGGGGAAATGTTCAGCACCACACTCTCTTTCTGGCTCCTTCTGGATACAGCTTGCAGATTCATGGCGGGTCTCCTCAGCATCAGCTACAGGGGTTTTCTTGTCAGCTCCTGGAAAATGTTTGGGCGAGGGCATTTCCTGTAGCTCAGTGCACCGGTTTCTCAATTCTCCAGGCAGCCTCATCCCTCACTGCAGCTCTGGAGGACTTTGTAAGACCTGAGCGCCTGGATGGTGAAAACTGCTTTAAATGTAGCAAGTAAGATGATTACTATCAACATATTAACACTAGACTCTGTGTGAGGGGGCTACAAGTCATTGAGCAGAAGTCATCTTCTCGTGGAAGTTTACTGCACACTGATGAGACACAGTTTTGTTTGTCTGGGTTGTTTTTTTTTTGGGGGGGGGGGTTGGGGTTTTTCCTTTGTTTGTTTGTTTGTTTGTTTGTTTGTTTTAAATATGGCACCAAATTGCCTTAAAATAGCATAAGGATGCACGAGACAAGAAAGGTTGTCTGACTGCCTTGGTGGAAGATAGGGTGCATTTCAGCGCTGTGCTCTGTGCTTGGTTTCAAGGTGTGAGAAGAATGTTGCCGCCACTAAGAGGTTCACTGTCCACTGTGCACCCAAGGTTCTCACTGTGTGTCTGAAGAGGTTTGACTGCTTCACTGGTGGGAAGATCAGCAAGGTTTGTACACTATTGGTGTGCAGCTTTCTCTTCAAGAAGCAGATTTCCTAAAGCAGGATGCTTGTCACAAGCTGCTTGTGTTGGGTTTTTTGTGGTCCCTTCTGGGGAGTGGAAAGTTCCTGTGGGAAGACAGGCAAGCACTGTGCTCTGATAGGGCTGCTTTGACTGAGAACGGTTTCCTGCCACCCAAACGATTATATGCTGCTTTATGGAAAACCAAGTGCTCATGAGCCCCAGAGATGTATTGATACACCTGGACTGGCCCCCGCACTTGGTAGGCTATTTCATGTCACAGACCAGGGTCATTTCTGAGCCCTCTTGGTCTCTCCATAGGTTGTAGAGTATCCGGAGTACTTGGATCTTCGCCCATACATGTCTCAGGCAGATGGAGAACCCCTCCTCTACTCCTTATATGCTGTCCTGGTGCACAGTGGTGTCAGCTGTCATGGAGGACACTATTTCTGCTACACAAAGGTAAAAGAGCAACTTCCTTCCCAATGGGGAAAAATGTGTGCTGGGGAAGATAAACTTTCCTGTCAGTGTTACTGACAGCCAAAGTTTTGGGGCAGAAGGCCTCCTTAGTGGCTGGACTGCATTTGTTTTGACATGCTCTCGGTTTGGCAGTTTTCTACCTGTGTTTTTGGAGAGAAACCATGGAGAGATCCTTGCCTTTTTTTTACAGGCCAGCAATGGATTGTGGTACCGGATGGACGATGAATCTGTGGAGCTGCGTTCCATTGACACAGTTCTCAGGCAGCAAGCCTACCTGCTGTTCTATGCCAGGTAATAACCAGGATTCAAATATGTTCAGAATACATTTCCTTTTCCTCATTTGCAGTTGTGCTTCTCACCTTCCTGAGTGTTTTTCTCATCAAATGAAATTACTACCTGCATCATTCAGTGCTGTCAAATCTGAACTACTCCGTGTCTGTCCTTTACTGGGCTTCAGGCTGCGGCCCGGATGTAATCTGCTACTTGCCTGGTCTCTGATGTTGACTCTTGTAGATAAGAGGACTTAAAGAGGACCTCCAGGAAAGATGGGGAGGCACCATTTGTCAGGGAATGTAGTGACAGGATGAAGGCTATCAGTTTTCAGCTAACAGAGGGCAGGTTTACATTAGATATTGGGAAGGAATTCTTTGCTGTAAGGGTGCTGAGACACTGGCACAGGTTGCCACAGCATCTGTGGGTGCCCCACCCCTGGAAGTGTTCAAGGCCAGGTTGGACAGGGCTTGGAGAAACCTTGGAATAGTGGAGGGTGTTCCTGCCCACCACAGCGGGGTGGAACAAGATAAAGTTAAAGGTCCCTTGCAACCCAAACAAATCTGTGAATTTATGAAATGGAGGCTGTGGGAGGTATAGAGATGAGGTTTTTGTTGGGACAGAGGCAAACTTGGTGGGAAGACCCTAGCTGAGTTTCCCATTAGTGTCCTTGGTTAAGTCTTCTCTCTGTCATAGAAACCTCTCTGAGAAAATGACTGAACCCCAGAGGAGGTTGCAACAACAGCTCTAAACTGAGATCACTCTTTTGTTTTTCTCCAGATGCTCTGATCTGAGAATTGGAGAAAGGACTTCTTCCTCACTGGCACCATCACATGCCCCTTCCTTCCTCAGTCAGTGTGTGGCCAGCAGCAAGCAGGCGGGCTCTGTTGGACCACAGGGTCTGACTGGTAGGACTAAGGTAACTTTGGGGTCGTGGGTCAGGGCATCAGAGGAATAGTGGATTTCTTTCTGGGATCTCAGCATTTCTCTTTTGTCCCTCACACACCGCACCTTTCTTCACAGCCACAACGCTGCTCCCTCTCAAAGCATCCCACCTGGATCCATCCCTTTTGTGCGCCTCTGGCCTTTTGGTCTTAGTAGCCCTCCAAAAGAGCCTTTTGGAGGCCCCAAACCGTCCTGTCCCAGAACTTGTAGGGGTTCCCCACTGCTCTGATCCTTTCAGGAGAAAAGGGCAGGAACTCTCCACAGCTCTCTTTGCAGGGCATGAAGTACACTGGCCGGAAGCGGTGCCGGAGCAGATCCCCTCTGTGGGGCAGGGATCTGCGCAGCTGGTCTGTGGACACCACAGACTATGATGACTCTTCAGAGAGAAGAACTGGTCCTCCAAGTCGTGACCGTGGTCCTAGGGATAGCACAGCTGCAAGGCCTTCCAAGAGGATCTGCCGGTGGGCTCCCGCTCCCAGGGCTGCTCAGGAGCAAACCTTGCTGAGGCAGAGGGAGCCAAGCAGATCTGTGCGGGGAACTTACAACCTTCGCAGCCGTTTTGTGCAGGACACAGACTATGACCGCTCACTGAGGAAGAGAAAGAGGGAGAGAACAAGTCCTCCACGTTGTGACCAAGTCTTAGTGAATACTGCAGTTCCAGGGCCCTCCAAAGCCAGCTCCAAGCAGGCTCTCATGCTCCAGGCTGCTCGGGAGCAAACCCGACAGAGGCAGAGAGAGCAGAGAAGATCAACATGGCGGGGCTATGATTGCCACAGCCGGTTTGTGCAGTACACAGACTACCACCCTTCAGAGAAGAAGAGGAGGGTTTCCATGCCCCAGAGATTCACGTCAGACAAGCATTCAGGGCACTCTGGCAATGATGGCGTTGGATTATGGCCCTGGCTCAAGCAGAACGGAAGACTAGCACTGCGTTTATTAGCGAAGGCATCCTTGTTTTCGATACGCCTTCTCAAACATGAGTGAATGATTTATCTAAGTAGATGATAGTTATAATAATATAGAAATATTATTAGAAATATAGAAATATATATAGAAATATAGAATATATATATATAGAAATATGGAAATATATATAGAAATATATAGAGAAATATATAGAGAAATATAATATAGAAATATATAGAGAAGTAATATTTTATAATACATTATTACATGTTTTATATATTCAGCAATAGATAGTAATGTTATAATAAATATTATTAAAATAATAAAATAGTAGATACTAACATAGTTTAATCAGTTATCTATTCCACGTTGTAGATAATTATAGCTAGAAAACATAGTGCAGTATTTGGAAGCAGTGTTGAAGCAATTATATTAAAGCTAACAAAACAAATATTAAGTAGAGATTGTGCAGTACACAGACTACCGCCCTTCAGAGAAGAAGAGGAGGGTTTCCATGCCCCAGAGATTCACATCAGACAAGCATTCAGGGCACTCTGGCAATGATGGCGTTGGATTATGGCCCTGGCTCAAGCAGAACGGAAGACTAGCACTGCGTTTATTAGCGAAGGCATCCTTGTTTTTGACACGCCTTCTCAGACCTGAGTGAATGATTTATCTTAGATGATAGTTATAATAGTATAGAAATATTATTAGAAATATAGAAATATATATGGAAATATAGAATATATATAGAGAGAAATATATATAGAAATATAGAAATATATATAGAAATATAGAATATATATAGAGAGAAATATATATAGAAGTATAGAAATATATATAGAAATATAATATAGAAATATATATAGAAGTAATATTTTATAATACATTATTACATGTTATATATATTCAGCAATAGATAGTAATGTTATAATAAATGTTATTAAAATAATAATTTAATAATACTAAAATACTTTAGTCAGAATTATTTATTCCACGTTGTAGAGAATTATAGCTACAAACATAGTGCAGTATTTGGAAGCAGTGTTGAAACAATTATATTAAAGCGAACAAAACAAATATTAAGTAGAGATTGATGGTACCCCTGCCAAGGGCCATGGGCAAATCGCTTTCTCTCAGGCTCAAGGAGTAACCTTGATGGCTGTCCTCACTCAAGGGAGGAATCCCCACACACACTCCAAGACGGAGCTGTTAGAAGTCACTCCCATTAAAATCTGGGAACAGGGCTTTTCTAGTGTAGTGACGGAGTGCCAGTCAAGTGTTGCTCGGGGAGCTGTGCCAGCTGGAGCTGGATGCTCTGCCTAAGCAGGGATATAGCAGCTCCAGCTGTGTCTTGTTTATGACTTGTCAGTGATGGCTTGAGCAAGGATCGTCTGCTGATCACTGATAGGAGTGAGCAAGGAGGGTCTGCTGTTTTTAGTGTTGAAGAATGCTGAGACCAGCTTGGCCAAACTATCAGACCCACTACTGGAGCCCAAAATGTCAGGCAGGATAAATCAAACTCTCAAATACTATTTTTAGTACTAGGAAGCAGGTAATACTTTATTTCATGGGGGATCACTCCTCTAAAGATGCGCGTGCAAGTTCAAAACTTTTCACAATTTACACATTTTATCAAACAAAGAAATTAATGTTCATGGGCTATAAATTGCATAGTTCAGTTCATTAATTAGTATTCTATCTTAGTTATTGATTTCTTGCTTCTCATGCTATTAGTCCATGTTTTAGGTGCTTTCATTATTTCTCCCAGATAGACAGGGTTTCAGTACAATTGCCAAATTGTCTTTGTTAGTTCCTTCTTTGTCTCGGGGTTCTGCAAAATTTATGTCCTTTTGGTACATAAATTCTGCATTCCTTGTGTCCCATTTCAGCAATATCTCTCTTCCCCAGGTCTGAGACCATTGAAGCATATCAAGGTTGATTATAGTTTTTTTAACAAAACTCAAAGTTTCAGTAATTTTCCCAAGCTGCATTCCCACTATAGAAGCTTATGATAAAACCTTACTAAATGCTGGCTATAGTGGGGTATCACAGGGTGGAAAATAAGAGTACTTAAAAAAATTAATTAGGAAAGTTAAGTAAAATTACTGAGTAAGCCTGAAACACATAATCTAAAGATGTATATGACTGATAGTCAATCACTTTATACGATAAAAGTCCAGTCCCACTTTTGCATACCGAGGACTTCTAGCATACCTCCCTAAGGTGTTTGAAGATCCTTCCTTTGAGTGGGGAAGCCCCTCAAGGTCACTCCTCAAGGCTGAGCAAAATAGATTTGCCCACGGTTGTTGGTAGGAGTGAGTAACATCGATCTGTAATAAGATCTAATCTCTTAATAACTGTTTTGCTAGCTTTAATATAATTGCTTCAATATAATTGTTCACTGACAAAGCTCCCCAAGAATGGGCTATGCCTTCTACTGGCAACATTCCATCATGGGGCTCCAGGACTCCCTGGGCAGGCTGAAGGCCCGGATGCAGCCCAGTGCTGTGCTCAGCTCGGGCACCGCTATGGTGCGTGCTGCCCTCAGGAAGGCCCCATTCACTGTAGAAACAGGATCCCCATAGTCCCTCATCCTGGGCCCCCCCATCCCTGGCCTTACACCTTTGTGTCCAGGGCAGGCCCTGCTATGGAGAGCAGAGAGGCTCTGCTGCCACTCTGGGAGTGCCCATGAGCTGTGGAACAGCTCTAGTGGCCAAGTGCAGGGCTGAGCTCTCCATGGGACTGTGGCCTCAGGCAGATCCATTTTCCTTTCCTTGTCTCTTTTCCACTCATGTCCCAAGAGTGCAATTCAGGTATTAGTCAAGATATGATTTTCAAAGATCTTTAAAATCTGCTACCTGTCCTTACTTTATCGTTAGTAAGTTTATTATAAGGAAATTTCTACTGAAGAATCAAACCTAACTTTCTCACTACATGGGACAAGAATTAGATTTCCCATTTTATACTAATGCCCAGTACTTGGAAGAAAAAGGTTTCCTGGTTCTTATTTGCTCTGATGTTGATTTGGTTATCCACTAGTAGAAAGGAACAAACAGGCTGTCTACCTACTGTACTGCAGTAACTTATTTTACACCCCGGATATTTATGTCTATTTATTTATAAAAATCTGATGATACTCACTGCACTGGAAATATTTAGACCTGACAAAGCAAGGCAATGACATTCAATATTTATCTATAAGAAATATCTCTAATATTCTGGGCCATTGATAAGACCTATGAATCTCTCCTGTAAACTGTTCCAAACCAAAAGAATACTGCAATTCTGTGCTTTATGAATGCATTTCCTTTCTGTTTCCTTCTCTCCAGAAGGTAGTGCAACAACAAACATTTCATGGCACTGAAGATCTCCCTGTTCCTCAGGGTGTAGATCATGGGGGTGATAAGGGGAAAAACCATGGTGTGGAACACAGCCACTACCTTGCCCAGAGGGAACGTGTAGAAAGGCCAGCAGTAAATATATATACAGCTAGTACAAGCATAACAAAGACAATAATGATGTGGGTAGCGCAGGTAGTTGCTGCTTTGCTCTCCCCTCTGGAGATCGAGTGTTTTCAGACAGATTAGTAGGACATTGTAGCAAATCAGCAGAAAAATGAAACATATAAAGATGACTAGGTCATTGTTGACAAACATAATAAACTCCAATATGTAAGTGTTGGTACATTCTAACTTAATCACTTGTGTAACATCACAAAAGAAATTGTTGAGTTCATTTGGGCCACAGAAGGGAAGATGAACAACAAATACAACCTGGATGAATTTGTGAATCCAACAGCCCATGCTGTCCCCACCAAGACCCAAAAGAGTGTTTTCCTCATTAAGGTTGCGTAATGAAGATAGCCACAAGTAGAATAGCAATGGAACAGGCTAAGGTCTCACTGGTTAGGAGAGAATTTTGCAGAAAAACATCTGGGGGCATCCAAGTGGACAAAGTGAATGAACAAAATGCCTTTGCAGAAAAGGGCAGCTGTATCCTGGGCCATGCTAGCAGCAGTGATGCCACCATGACAAGTGAAGGGATTCTTTCCTTTTATTCAATACTTCTGAGATCTCATCTGAAGCATGGTGTCCTGTTTTTCTGCTCCCTAGAACAAAGAAGATACGCCTATACTTGAGTGAGTCCAGAGGAAGGCCATAAAGATGGTGAGGAGCTGGTGCACAAAATGCACAAGGGAAGACTGAGAAAGGTGTGTTTTGCAGGTTTGAAAGGAAAAGGGTCAGGGAGATTTTATCACAGAATCACAGAATATGCTGAGTTGGAAGGGACCCACAAGAATTATTGATTGAGTCCAGCTCCTGGCCATGCACAGGACCATCCTGAAGAGTTGGACCATGTGTCTGAGAGTATCATCTAAATGCTTCTTGAGCTCTCTCAGGCTTAGGGCTGTGACCACTGCCCTGAGGAGCCTATTCCAGCATCCAACCACCCTCTGGGTAAAGAACCTCTTTCTGGTATCCAATCTAAACTTTCCCTGACACAACTTCAGGCCACTCCCTAGGCTCCCGTTACTAGTCCTCACAGAGAAGAGATCAGTGTCTAGTCCTCCTCTTCCCCTCCCGAGGAAGTTGTAACTGCAATGACATCTCCCCTCAGTCTCCTCTTCTCCAGCTGAACAGACCAAGTGCCCTCAGCTGCTCCTCACATGGCTTCCCCTCAAGGTCCTTCCCCATACTCGTTGCCCTCCTTTGGATGCTGTCAAATGGCTGGATGTCATTTTTTTATTGTGGTGCCCAAAACTGCCCCAATATTGCAGGTGAGGCCATCCCAGGTCAGAGCAGAGTGGGACAATCCCCTCCCTGGACCAGCCAGTGATACTTGGCCTGATGCCCCCCAGGACACACGGTTGGCCCTCCTGGCTGCCAGAGCACTGTTGGCTCGTATTGAACTTGCCATCAACCAGGACCCTCAGGTCCCTTTCCGCAGCACTGCTTTCTCATTCCCGAGTCTCTCTGTGCATCCTGGGTTGCCCCATCCCTGCTGCAGAATCGATCACTTGCTGTTAAACATCATACAGTTTGTGAAGTCCTCAAGTGAAGTCCCAGCCCTCTAATTTGCCAAGATCTCTCTGCAGGGCCTTTCTGCCTTCGAGGGAGTCAACAGCTCCTTCCAATTTTGTATCATCTGCAAACTTACTTAGTATCCCTTCCAGTCCTGCATCCAAGTTTATGAAGGTGTTTGTGCTGGTTTAAAGGTAAACTGGCAAGGGAAATGAACTCAACTTAAAAGAGATTATGTCAGAATAACAATTTAATAAAAATAATACAATAAATACAATTATACAGATGAACAATTGGTTTTAACCCACAAACCCCCCAGCACCCTGGGGCACGAACGGAGCGGTGTTCGTTGGGCTCCCCTGAGTCCAAAGTAAAAGGAAAGGGAAAAACCTGTTAGTGAGAGTGCTGGTCACAGTCCGGTCAAGGGTGGTGACCGCAGTCTGGTCGAGGTTCTGGTCCTCCTTTGGATCCAACGAATGGTACCAGAAGTCCCAAGACCCCAATATTATATGCACTCAAGTTCAGGTAGGAATGCCCAGTATTTCCCCCAGGGTGGGGAGTTCCACAATGGGTGAGATATTTTTGGAATCCTTGGTGGCCCGTTAGCAGACCTGACCCCTCCGGCTGGGTGTGGAGGTGCTAATGACTCCCTGGAGGGGAGTTAACATCACCCATAACTATAGCCTGAGGAGTCAGGTGTGCTCTGGGCAGCTGCTGCAAATGGTCTATTGTTAACAGTTTCTGGGAAATTACATGGAGGGTATAGAATACACAGTGGATGTTACACCCACACAGTGATGAACTGGTCCTAGCTGTTCTAACGAGGACAGTGTTGAAAAGCACTGGGCCTAAGATGGAGCCCTGTGGAACTCCACTATGGGTAGGTCACCAGTCTGATGTCACCCCGTTCACTATTACCCTCTGTACTTCACCCATGAGCCAATTGCTTACTTATTATATGATGTGTTTATCCAGCTGTCGGCTGGACATTTTGCCCAGAAAGATCCTGTGAGAAACAGTATCAAAAGCTTTAGTGAAATCCAAAAAGATTACATCAGCTGACTTCCCTTGGTCAACTAGGTGACTCCATGCTGGCTGTGACTGATGACTGCATTGTCCTTCAGGTGTTTTTCAATACCTCCTAGTGTCCCAGTGTACAGGTTCCCAGAATCTGAAGTGATGCAATTTTATCTTTATTATCCTCTTCTTTATGGTGTAAACTCTACTAAATCACTTGACACAACCTTTGTGTCTGTCTTATTGGGATCAAAATGAACTGGCAATTCCTGGTGCAAAACACCCTTGCATGCTTCTCCCATTTGAATGACTAATTCCACATCCACTGTCTTAGCTTAGCAAAGAAAAAGTGAAGAGTGAAGAGGTAAACTAGGATCCCATGAATCCTCCAAGTGAGTACATAGTAAAACCAGAAGAAAAAAAAAGGAAAAATAATTAAAGTTTTAGTCTCACTTTTAAAAATTTCATGTCTCAAATCAGCTTCCCTATGACCATCCATTTCCTTGACACTCAAGTAGTTTCTGTCATTCCACAGTCAACCTTTTTTTTACACAAAAAGAGACATTGTTTTCTGTTTTCAATTCAGAAGCCTAAGATATACATATAGAATAGAATCATAGAATCATAGAATCATAGAATCATAGAATCGATTGGGTTGGAAAAGACCTCCAAGATCATCGAGTCCAACCCTTGGTCCAAATCCAGTCCATTTACTAGATCATGGCACTCAGTGCCACGTCCAATCTGCATTTAAAAATCTCCAGGGATGGTGAATCCACCACCTCTCTGGGCAGCCCATTCCAATGCCTGATCACTCCCTCTGTTAAGAATTTTCTCCTGATATCCAACTTAAATTTCCCCTGGCGGAGCTTAAGCCCATACCCCCTTGTCCTATTGCTGAGTGCCTGAGAGAAGAGACCAACCCCCACCTGGCTAGAACTTCCCTTCAGGTAGTTATAGACGGTGATGAGGTCACCTCTGAGCCTCCTCTTCTCCAGGTTAAACAACCCCAGCTCCCTCAGCCTCTCCCCATAGGACTTATGCTCCAGTCCCTTCACCAGCCTTGTTGCTCTTCTCTGGACCCGCTCCAGCACCTCAATATCCTTTCTGAACTGAGGGGCCCAGAACTGAACACAATACTCAAGGTGTGGCCTCACCAACGCAGAGTACAGGGGAAGGATCACTTCCCTGGTCCTGCTGGCCACGTTATTTTTGATACAGGACAAGATCCCATTGGCCTTCTTGGCCACCTGGGCACACTGTTGGCTCATGTTGAGCTTCCTGTCAATCAGCACTCCCAGGTCCCTTTCTGCCTGGCTGCTTTCCAGTCACTCTGTGCCCAGCCTGTAGCGCTGCATGGGGTTGTTGTGGCCAAAGTGCAGGACCCAGTACTTGGCTTTATTGAACTTCATCCCATTGGAATCAGCCCATCTCTCAAGTCTATCCAGATCTCTCTGCAGAGCCCTCCTGCCTTCCAGCAGGTCGACACTCCCTCCCAATTTGGTGTCATCAGCAAATTTGCTGATGATGGACTCAATCCCCTCATCTAAATCATCAATAAAGATGTTAAACAGGACTGGACCCAACCCAGACCCCCGGGGAACACCACTAGTGACCGGCCGCCAGCTGGATGCAGCTCCATTCACCAGCACTCTCTGGGCCCGACCCTCCAGCCAGCTCCTAATCCAGGAGAGGATACACTTGCCCAAGCCATGGGCTACCAGCTTTTCCAGGAGTATATTATGGGAGACAGTGTCAAAGGCCTTGCTGAAGTCTAGATAGACCACATCCACAGCCTTCCCCTCATCCACCAGGTGGGTCACCTGATCGTAAAAAGAGATCAGGTTGGTCAGACAGGACCTGCCCCTCCTAAACCCATGCTGGTTGGGTCTAATCCCTTGTCCATCCTGAAGGTGCTGTGTGATTGCACTGAGGATGATCTGCTCCATAACCCTGCCAGGCACCGAGGTCAGGTTGACAGGCATATGGCCACATAGCGGTCGTAGGCCATGGCAGCCAGCAAACAGCATTCTGTCATCCCGAGGAGGGAGAAAGCATACATCTGTGTGGCACAGCCCCGAAAGGATATGTTCTTCCTCTTTGTGAGAAAGTTCACTAGCATCTTGGGGATGGTGGATGCGGTATAGCTAACCTCCAGGAAGGAAAAGTTCTTAAGGAAAAAATACGTGGGGGAGTGAAGGGCAGCATCTACCATAGTGATTGTGATGATGAGGATGTTTCCCACCAAAGTACTGAGGTACATGAACAGTAACAGACAAAAGAGAGAGCCTTGGATCTCTGGAGTGCTGGAGAAGGGTAAAAATTGGAGATAGGTCACCACAATGTGATTACTGCTGTCCATGTCCCTCAGGTGTCTTTTAACTGCAGAAGTCATTACATGTCCATTTTCTAGTTAATCTAAAGAAATACAAAATAGTAAATTGAATCTTCATATATGTTACTTTCTAATAGGACAAGATTCCAGAAAAGGAAGTGTTGTGTTTAGGTATTTTTAGTGCTAAGGATTGTTTAGTGGAGAAAAGCAAGGTGGTTTCCTTCACACAGCTTTTAATAAATAAGAACAGCTTTCCCAACCGAGTGTCCTTCACTTCTAGTCAATAAAAAGGAAGATACCTCTTTGTTATGCTAGTAGAATACTTCACTCTTCCTGCCTTTTGGGATGAGGATTATACTGTACTGCCCCACTTTTTGAAGTGGAATTTTGTCCCATTATCCAGTAGAGATCTGCAACTATAAACCCTTTGCCAAGCAAAGAAGGTTGATCATTAAAACCCAGAAATTATTGATTTGTTGACAGAATGGGTGCTTGCCAATGAGTCCCTCTTGCTATCATTCTGTGAGTGGGGTTCATTACAGGAAACAATTACCTACTGAACACAGATAATCCTGTATACTCTGCACAGTACCACACAAAACTACTAAATAATGTGGATTGCACCCCAGAAAATTGCATTTGTTCCAGGCATTCTTCAGGAGGAACAACTTTTTTCAAGAATTAAACATTTCTTGTAATTGATCTTCTATTCCAATAAACCATTCACTTCATAGGCAGATAAGTCTCCCTTAAAGAGAAGTCCTGTGTAGGTGGCAGAGAACAATAAGACGGGGAAGAAGAGACAGAAGAATGAATAAAATAAAGTAGCTCACCTGCCAATAGGAGAAGGCTGTGGTTAATATTTTTGGAAAAACCACACTACAAACCTTAAGTATTTCTATCTGTCTATGTCCCCACCGAAAAATAATCTTTTGGATATTGACTGTTAGCAATTGTAGGAGTCAGTTATTTTTTTCTCATTGTTTAGGTGTGACAGAGCCCTCTCTCTGCTTTTCCTGTTAGGTCCTGGAACAAACTAAAGAAAAACCTATGGAACACTTGCATATCTATTTTAATCTGTTATTTTTTTTACCATTCATGGCATTAGACCTGATCCTGCCTAAATTAAGGGATAAAAAATTGGTATGGAAACAAACCACATAGACTAAGCACAGGAAAAAAACTTTAAAGGTTTTACAGGAGGAAAGAACTTATGCATTGCTCATGTCTAACTCTGGCTTTATACTCTTTAATTAATGGTATGGGAAAGGCGTCCCCTGAGAGAACACATCATGCCAACTCAGATAGATCCTTCAGATTTCTCAGAAATTTTCCTCTCTGGATATTTCTGTCCTCTATGGATATTTCTGTCTTTATTTTGGTGAATCATGCTATGCTTCTGTTTAATTAAACAAAGATATAGCACTTTGTAGTTGTCACTTACTATGTCCAGAAGACACCTACATCACATTAGGTGGTTCTTCCCTGAAAAATCACTTTCCCTTTGTTGCTTACAGAAGATGATTGTAATGCAGAGGTCACTCTACAATCAATGACTAAAGATAAGAGTGGACAAAGACAGTTCTAAGGCCAGGTGAAATAGGATCAGTTTGAATGAGATGTCGACGCTGTCAGTGTGGATATCCGTCAGTAATTCCACTTTTAATCAAATATAAACACCAGATTTCTCTAACTGGCTGAACTTTGGCCAAAAATTTCTGAACATTACGAGTGGAACTTTTCTGTACTCATTCAAATGCACAACATCTATTAAAAAAAAATCTAAGTTCATCACCTGGGCCCTGTTCTGATCAGGGGGCTGGGAAGGGGTCAGGAGGAACAGGGGGAGCTGTTCTCCATCATGCAATTTATCTGAAAAGCTACAGCACGTGTCTGTCAGAGTCAGACCTGGGGATAGTCAAATCTCGATGCAGATTTACTCTGATCCAAGTTTAACTGGAGCCTGTTTCAATGATAATGTCTGATTGAAATGACATCCAGCCAGTTAACAGGCTAAGTGCACACTGCTTTACCTCTGACTATGGAAGATGGACATTGTCTCTTTGGCATTTAAAGGGACATTGTGCTGAGATAGCCAATGCAGGGTTGCTAATGGATCTAAATAAGAAACCACATCATAAGACCACAACAAATGGCTAAATAATAAAAAAAAAATTAATAAGATATAATAAAAATCAAGATGAGTAACGAACAAATCTTGTCCCTTACAGTCCTGGAAACCCTGCTCTCATGCAGAAGGGAATGAATTTTCCCACGGCGTGCTGCATAGATCCTGTCCATAGAGGTAGCTCTCCCATTTGATCATTCAATCTATTATATAATTCCATCATAATGAAACAACTTTATTCTTAAAGGCTGTTCTCATGAGAACTTGTTTCACTTCTGGACACAGGCCAGGTCACGCAGGTAGTGGTGTCACCAGTAAGAGTGGAAGCTGCCTGCTTACCATGAGCTGCTGAGTTTAACCTGTGGCCAAGAGATGAGCACAGCCCAGACCTGAGTGTCATCCTGGATGTTCAGCACAGCGAAGCTGAGGCCTTTTCAGGTGAACTGCTACATGCATCACTATTCCTAAACACACAATGGTCTCCTGCTCAGGGTCAATATAAGCTGAAGTGATTTTAAATGAAGATCATGGGTCTGTGGACAGAGAGTATGGCTGGAGACCATAGGGCAGGGTCGTTAAGGCCTTTTTGTGCACTCATGGTCTTCATATGTTGCTTTGCAATTTATCATCTCCCTGCAGATACCTACAAAGTTGTCATAAGGTGCAGGTCCTCTAGGTTTAGATGACAAAGATGATGATAATTCTGTGTCTGCATTCTTGGTTTGGGGGTCTGAATATCTTTTATAGTCAATGGAGAAAAACAGGCACTTCTATGGCTTGTTTCGCCTGATTCTGATATACTGTAAAGATTAAGAGGATCTCTCTCCCCAGAGGCTATAAAGGTACTCTAGATGACTGACTCTGGCCAAGACCTTTACAAAGTTGACAGTTTGATTGAAGTGATTTGTGATCACTTGTAACTTGCAGCCTTCCATTCCTATCTCAGTAGGATTTACAGTCCCATATGAATGTGGACTGTGCCTCTGCTTCACCTTCAAATTTTGTTGAGAAAGCATAAATATGACAAGCTTACGTGACTACTGTCTCACTAATTTGGTGATAATTATGAAGTAATAGTAATTGCTTCAAAGTCAAAGACAGCTCTTGATGTTGCATGAGAACATCTAGATTTATATAGAAGTGTATTCCAAATTATCTAAAACTGGAGAGACCAAAAAGAGTGTCTGTGAATCAACTAATACACGTACACCATAGTTAGTAACCAACCTGTGAGTAACAACTATGCTTTACTGCTGTAATCAGCATTAGCAAGTCTCAGTGGACTTCATAGATATATATATATATAGGATACAGTACTGGGAAAAAACACCTCTCCTTATTCACTGCAGAATGCTCAGAGTGGAATGTTTTTCTAGAGACCTCATGATTTAGGACTTTTTTCTTCCTCTCTCTTGTAAGGGCCCTTTAACCCTTTTCATGCTGTATAGCCTAGCCATGAGTACAGTCACAAGATGCTTTGGACCAATTGACCTTGCATGCATCCCCAGAGTAGATCACTTAAATAACAGAGAAATTATCTTTGTTATATTCAAATGTTGCTACTGATGCTGTTGGAACTTGAACTGATTAGTCCATAAAAAATATTTGCTTTTTTTTTCCCCCTTGTTCTGCGGGGTAAAAACTGTAGCTGAGCATTGAAGAGACTAGTAAATATGCAAACTTTGAAGGCAGTGCTATGAAAAGACGCCTCAGTCAAAAATAGAGACAAAAACATTTGCAGAAGACCACTTAATCTCTTCAGAAGACCTTTTCAAAATCTTGATAATTTCTAAATTCTACTCATCCTTTTACCTATTCAATCAGGCAGTGGTATTTGGATTGCCAATTTGCCTGTCTGTTTACTACGTCATCAACTACTGAGTGCAAAAACGAAGAGAGAATAGTTCTACTAGGTACCAGTTCTTGGGAACTTCAGTGAAGTGAGTGAATTCAGACTCCTGGGTTTTTCTGAAATCTCTCATTTGCATCCTTTGCTCTTTGTAGTTTTATTATCTCTTTATATTCTCACCTTGATGGCTAACACAGTGATAGCTTTGACAATGAATGGTGATAACACCCTTCATTCCCCCATGTATTTCTTCCTCACTCAGCTGTCCTGTTTGGATATCTGCTATTTGTCAGTCATAATACCAAATATTCTTGAGAATCTGATGGTGGGAACAATAGGTATCTCCAAGGCAAGATGTGCAACGCAAATGTTTTTCTTCCTTTTCTTTGGAGTTACTGAATGTTTTCTCTTGGTTGCCATGTCACTGGACCGTTATGTGGCAATATGTTGCCCCTTGCATTACACTATTGTCATGAACAGTAGAGTCTGCAAAAGTCTGGTTGCTGGAACTTACATTTGTGGAACTGCTGTAGGCTTGGTACACACCATCATAACATTCAACTTACCCTTCTATGGTTTTGCCATCAATCACTTTTTCTGTGAGATTCAACCCCTCTTGGACCTGCTTTGTGGTAACACTTTCCCAAGTGAAATTCAAGTCATTGTGGTGGCTGTCTTTGCTATTTTGTGTCCTTTCTTGTTGATCATTTATTCATATAGTCGCATAATTTCCACAATTCTTCTGATGTCATCAGCTGAAAACCAGCAGAAAGCATTTTCCACTTGCTCCTCACATCTTTTAGTTGTGATTCTTTTTTATGGTACAGCAAGCTCCATGTATTTGCGGTCAAAATACACCTATTCTGCATCTGTTGATAAATTCCTCTCGCTTTCTTATTCTGTGGTGACTCTTTTATTGAATCCTACTATTTATAGTTTGAGGAATGAGGAGGTGAAAAGAGCCCTGAGAAAAAAAATGGAGAAATATTAATTTAGTGTGGAAATGCAACAGAATATTTGCATTGTTTCAGATGGTTGTAGTGGTATTTTTCACTGTAAATTCTTGTTCAGTAAAAGGAATTTCCAGATAATTCCCAAGAACACTTCAACTTTAGGGGAGGAAAGAAAGAGTGGAGATGTTGAACTGTAAGAAAGAGTGTTAGATGCTATGTTAGGATTTTGAAAGGAAACTTCTTCCACATACTGAAGAAATTCTTAAATAAATAAACTTTTTTTCTTTTTCTTTTCCTTACTATCTGCAGAAAATTGTGTTTTACCTGTTTCTGACTTTTTGAACAAAAGAGTAATGTTCAGGATCCTGATTTTACTGAAAGAGTTGAGAACAATAAATTTTCATCAATTTACATTTATTTCCTAAAAATGTTTAGTAAATTTCTTTTGGAAAAGAAGACATAATTCAAGTTATAATACAGAGCCCAGGAAATTACTGAGCACTGGTTATGAGTTCTGAGACTGTTATCGGAAAAAAAAAGGTGTGCAAAATTGCATATCTGCCTCAAAGACCTTTCTTTAATTTTAGAGTCATTGTTATAAATATTTTATACCAAGTCTTGGCTAAATCTTTTTATATATGAAGAGCAGACTATTTTGTATAGAATTTTTATCAAAAACCGTTATTTCATATATGGTTTTTGCCTTTAATATTTCTATTATAGACTATTATGATATGTTATTAGGACATATATATTATATATTAACTAGAAAGCTTTGCACTCCATGACTGAAAAGGTAGGATTTGTGTGACCTAATTTAAGGATATAAAGGTCACTCATTGAAGTCTGGGAGAATAAATCTAATATTTCATTGGAAATGGAGGCAAATAACTTCCTCCAGAAAGAAATATTTCTACATTTCATAAGTATCTCTTTTAGAAGATGAATGATCTTCTGCAGCTATGAATTTGGAGACTATAGAGGTGAGATTCACTGGTTTAAGGATGAGCTTTCCATTTCTTCTCATATACCTTAAGTAATCAAAGGCATTTTTCAGATATGACTCAGGATCTATAGGAGACCCAAACCGTTCTGCAGTGATGATCAGAAGATAGCAAGGAAATTCTAAACTATGTAAAATGTACCCAAGCAGTGTTTTTTATAAGCAATGAATTCTTATCATGAATTGAACCTGGAGTCCTGTTCAAATATGCCTAGCGAAGGTAAATGAATTCCACACTGAATACAAAAATCCACAAATTAGAGAAGCCAAATGAACACAATTCATAACAGCAAGAAGAAAGGAAGCTGTCTTCCATATATTTGAAGAGAAGGCAAGTTAGTTGCCTCACCAAAACACCAAACAGCTCTCATAGTTGCTCCCATAGCTGCTGGAGGTCATTTGCAGGCACCAGATTCTTTTTTCCCCACATATTCCATTACCGTGTTGCCAAAAGTCCTGAGATGAATGGAAAGCAAAACTTACTACAGACTACGAAATCCACCAGCTTACTTCACCAGTGGCTTCTTTCTTTTAAAGGATACGCTTCTACTATCCAGGCTTTTTCAAGATGTGTATCTGGTGCTCCTCAGCCTTTGTTCTGTGAATGTTTTGTGAAGATTACTTATGAAAGGCAAAATTTTAAAAAAATAGAAATATCTTAAAAGTGATGAAGTATTTGAAGCTGCTGAAGTTCCCCTTGAGATACTTGCAGTTCTTCATCCATACTCTTGGGTCACTTAAAAAAGATTCTTCTGTAGCTCTCCAGTTCATCCAAGGGCGTGATATTTGCAATTATAGACAGATTTCTCAGTGTCTAATTTTTTTTATAATGGAGAGGGTGGACTGTTGTTTTAATTGTATCTTTCACTATACAAAAGGTAAATAGGAGTGATTTAGTGGTAGTCATTAAAGGTTGGATAGATAGAGATTTTAAAATAAATTTAGAAATTCTGTTCTTCAGGAACAATTGATTTAATCTTGGGCTTATAGTCTATGAATGATGGTTCAATATCTATCAAGTGATTATAAGCGTGGATTCCTAATAGATTAGATATGACATTTCTGGGAGTTACAATCATTATAAAAGGCTCATATTGTTTTGGAATGGCATTTGTAGAGCAGATGCAATATCTGGACATGTAAAATTACACTAAACATTTTTATTTAGTCATTAGAATATCCAAATATCTACACTTCAAGTTGGTGTCTAAGCTGTCACTATGGACTATAGATGCCAGATACACTTTTGCAGTAAATTTGGTCACCAGGTTCCACTCATGGATTGATTCATTTTGACTCTGTTGGGAATTCAGACATCCAGTGGGCTTGTACACACCTGCAAATAGACGTCTGTATCTGAAGTCAGATTACATTCCAAATGATTAGTGTTTATGTGCCCAAAACATCATGAGATAAAGACAAACCACACCCATAAAGCTTGAGATCTCCTTCTCCAGGTTTGACTTGATAGCCTGAAGGGACATTTCTATTAATATGCATCCTAGGAAGTTCTTCCTCATTTTCAGGTGGAATATTCACATTCAGGTGGATTCAATGCATCAGTTTCTGCCTGTTACTGCTTGTCCTATTGCAGGGCACCACTGAGCAGAGTCTGGTCCATCCTCTGACACCCTCCCTGAAGATACTTATATACATTGATGAGATCCCCTCTCTGTCTTCTTGAGGCTGACCAGACCCAACTCCCTCAGCCGTAGAGAGATGCTCCGGTCCCTTCATCATCTTTGAAGCCCTCCACCGGACAATGACATGATTTGTCATCACATGTATCATGTATGTTACTCCTATGAAGAAATATGTTTGAAACTGTAGACCTCTTAGACTTCTAGGGGTTTAATCGTTAAAGAAAATTTATGGAACTCACAGTTTCCATATATCAGTGGACCTTACACTTGGTTTTTTGGTGCTTTTTTTAGACATTTTAGACCCTATGGTAAGGTAAAGAGATAGAAGGGTATTCATGGACTTGCTTCCTAGTATCAGTACTCCAATTATTATTAAAATATGGGATTTCAGGAGAAAAAGAGTCATGTAAGTAGCTTTAGAAATGCAAGATTTAGACAACTGAAACAATCGTCCTAGACTTCTTAAACAGTCAGTGGAGAACAATAGGCAATTTTAGAGCAATTGAATTAGAGCGATAGTTTATTGAATTGTTTCAGATGTTTAGTCTGATTAGATTTTTTAGGATGTTGAATTGCACAGCAGTTGTGCTTCTTCCCCCCAGTAATTGTAAAGGTCGTCCAGCATGAGTAGTTCAGATGGCCATTTCTACATTATTCCTGTTCCTCTTCTGTTCCTCCTGCCTCGCAGTGTAGTCTGTTAATCTCTTTCCACAGCTCCTTCATCTGATTACTCAACACATCAATTCAAACACACATCCTTCACACAAAGGGTGAAGGTCTAGTGGTCTAGTGGTTAGGATGCAGCACTCTCACCGCCGTGGCCCAGGTTTGATTCCCGGTCAGGGAACTCCTCCGGGCAGATGGAACTCGTCAGCCCTGTAAGGCCATCCATCTAAGAGAAGGTCACTCTAAACAAACCTACGTCCTGGGGACCTCACTGCCACCGTCCAAGCTTCGCTCGGCCTCGGCAGATGAACCTTAGGATTAAAGGGTGGGCTCAGTTCAGCGCACACTGTGTCTCACCTAAAAAATCCACTGTGCAG
Source organism: Manacus candei (assembly GCF_025592945.1). NCBI lineage: Eukaryota > Metazoa > Chordata > Aves > Passeriformes > Pipridae > Manacus > Manacus candei. The sequence goes on along the minus strand of NW_026138160.1, from coordinate 1,102,159 downwards.
GCTCGAAGGGTAATGACCTTTCCCTTCACACAAAGGTAACATCAGTCCCAGCCTCAGTGAGAAACACCAGGCACACCTTACAGCCAGGGACCTGGATGCTTCTTCCTCAAGAATTCTGGGTAAAGGCCTCTGATGAGGCAACCAATGACGGTTGCCAGAAAGGGTGTCACTAGTTTCTCTAATCTGTTAATTCATGTGCTCTGAATCCTGTACTTGTAGATACTTCCCCCACAGAAATCCCAGCTGATTAAATTTCTTTCTTGCACCATGCACATTTACAAAATACTGCAACTTCAGCTTAATCAAAATAAATTTTCAACCATGAATCTTCCTACAGACGTATGCATTGAACAGGAGGAAAAGGGTTTCTTTCATATAAAGAAACCCCCAGCTAATAATACAAACTAAAACTCTGTTTAACTTAGAAACAACTCATAAGCATTATTCTGGGACCAATCTTTAGCTGGTAAAACTACTACAAACATTTGTAGTGTTACTGCACACAACAAGATTTTTAATGTGTCAAGGCCCCATTGACTCTTACTGGACCTGTCCTGACACGAAAGACAGTGCTATGAAGAAACTTACACATTTTTAAGGACTTTGAAATTCAAAATCTTCATAAGATACTGAAAAAATTATGGAGAAGGCTTTTCTGGGAGTTATTAAAAAACACCTGAAGGTAATCAGTCACAGTCAGCAAAGATTCATGTGGGGAAAGTCCCACTTGTCAAACTTAATGTTCCTTCACAGCAAGGTAACCCATCTAGTTGATCAAGGGATACCGGCTGATGTAATCTTTTTGCATTTCACCAAAGCTTTTGACACTGTCTCTCACAGGATCCTTCAGGACAAACTGTCCAGACCACAGTTGGATAAACATATCATGTGATGTGTGAGCAATTGGCTCATGAGTCAGGCACAAAGAGTAAATGGGGTTATAACAGGCTGGTGACTGGTCATAAGTGGGGTTCTGCAGGATTCCATTTTAGGTCCAGTGCTCTTCAACGTCTTCATAAACAACTTGGACATAGGAGTCAAAAGGATTCTAAGTAGGTTTGCAGATGATACTAAATTGGGAGGAGCTGTTAACTCTCTCCCCAGAAGGCAGAGAGGCCCTGCAGAACCTGGACAAATCAGAGAGAGGAGCAATCACCAACCAACAGGGCACCAATTCTACACCTGGGATGGGTTAGGGTTAGGATTAGGGTTAGAGTTAGGGTTAGGATCAGGATGTACGGACAGGCTGGGGAACGAGGTGTTGGAAAGCAGCATAGTGGAAAGGGAGGTCCCGGCTAATGGCAAATTGAATATGAGTCAGCAGTGCCCTGGCAGCCAGGAGGCCCAACTGTGTTCAGGGGGCATCAGGCCATGCATTGCTGGCTGGTCGAGGCAGGGGATTGTCCCGCTCTGCTCTGCATTGGGGCGGTCTCACCTGGAGTATTGGAGCAGTTTTGGGTGCCACAATATAAGAAGGATCTAAAGCTATTGGAGACACGGCAAAGGAGGGACATGAGAATGGTGACACATGTAGAGGGGAATCCATATGAGGAATGACTGAGGTCACTTGGTCTTTTCAGCCTGGAAGAAACTCAGGGAAGACCTCATTGTGGTCTGCAGCTTCTTTGTGAGGGGCACTGGAGGAGCAGCACTAAATTCTTCTCTCTGGTGACCAGTGACAGAACCAAGGGAATGGCGTGAAGCTGTGTCATGGGAGGTTTAGGTTGGATATTAAAAAAAGATTCTTCACCCAGAGGGTGGTCGAGCACTGGAACATGCTCCCCAGGGCAGTGGTCAAAGCACCAAGGCTGTCTGAGCTCAAGAGTTGTTTGAACAACACTCAGACACATGGTATGATTCTTGAGGCTATCCTGTGCAGGGCCAGGAGTTGTACTCGACGATCCTTGTGAATGACTTCAAACTCAGGATATTCTGTGATTGTATGACCTTGAAGACCCTCCTTTGCAAATGCCTTTCTGACAGCCTATTTGCCGAAGTCCTCGCAGAACTGTCCTTCTCTGTCATCAGAGAGACATGTGAGTCAGCCCTGGAAATAACAGGTCTTACAGCAAATATGCTCTGAAACAAGACAATTATTGTTGTACTAATAAAGCAGACTATTTTGACCTCTAATTGGGACAGATCAGTAACTAATTGTAGCGTGTCAGTGTTCAGTCATTGAGATTAAAAATAGCTTGAATTTGCCTCCGTCTTTCAGTTTCTCCAGTTTTTCCCCTGTGGCCTTGCTCACATCCCTTGCTTCCCTCTTCTCAAGACAATGAAGTTTCTTTCTAAGATGCTGAATGCATATATCCCAAGGCACTAGAGTTTCAACAAGTTTTAAGTAGGCCTTTGTGTTTAGCTGAGTCCCTCCCAAGGGAGGCACTGGGCTGTAGAGGATTGAGGAGAGGACCAGTGAGCAGCTAGGAAAGTTCTTAATCTCAAGAGTGAGTCTAGTCCCAGAAGTCCTTGTTAGCTCCAGTTACTTGCTCTTAGCTTTTTACCAAAGACAAACATTTCACTGTCTGAGGGAATGGCAAGATCACGTCAATACAAAACTAGATGAAACTGAGAACCCTTCTCTCTCTGGTGCTACACCCTTGTAACACCAGAGGTGGAGAGAGTTAGGATTTTTCAAAAACTTCAGAACAGCTCCAAGTGCTGTCATGATGTTGGATTGGGTTCATGGGGCCAACAGGCATCTGCATTATTACTGGCTGGTGTAAGTTCTTTAACCAAAGCTATCACATTCCTATTGAATCAGGCTCAAAAGTTCGAAAACACATGCTGGAAATACCTCTACTAGAAGAAGCAGGGGAGAATGTCCTCCTGTATCTCCCATGTAAAACAGCAATGAGTGTCCTGGAAACCCTCCAACTAAACCTCCTCTTTCTCACCATAAAGAGGTAGATTAAAAATTATTCCTCTCCTATCAATGTGCTGATTCTCTTTTTTAAACCAGAATGTGAACATAAAGAGAGTGATTTTTTTTTTTTTATTGCTGAGCAGTGCTTACACAGAGCAAAGGCCTTTTCTGCTCCTTGTACCACTCTGCTGGCAAGGGAAGCTGGAAGGAAATACAGCTGGGACAGCTGATCCTAGCTGACCCAAGGAATATTCCATACCATATGACATCATGTTAAGCATATGAAGTGGGGGGAAGAAGAAGGAATGGAGGGATGTTTGGAGTGATGGTGTTTGCCTTCCTAAGTCACTGTTTCATGGAATGGGGCCCAGTTCTCTTGGAGGTGGCTGAACACCTGCCTGCCCATGGGGAAAGGGTGAATTAATTCCTTGTTTTGCTTGTGTGGGGGGCTATTGCTTTCCCTATTAAACTGTCTTTGTCTCAACTCATGAGTTTTTCAGCTTTTGCCCTCCCAGTTTTCTGTCCCTGATCCCATTGGTAGGGGAGTGAGTGAGCAGCTGCATGTGGCTTGGTTGCTGGTTAGGGTTAAACCAGGAAAGTTTGGCGTCCCCCCTCCAGCTGCAGTCTGAATTAACGTAGAACCCTTGCCCCATTGCCAGTTACTTAGTCTGAACTAATGCACTCCTAATCCACTGCTGCCCCAGCATGACCATTATGCTCTATCCATTGGCATCAGATATATTCCTCATCCTTTGCTCTCTGTACTGTCCACACTAACTCTACTCTGGTCTTACCTGCTTTTTATTCCTTCACTACTTCAGTTCAGCACATCTGAGTTAACCCATTGATGTGGTCTTTTCCAGCCCTGTCAAAACAGCTTCTTGTCTAGTGAACACATTTGATTCTGGTGTCATTCCTGACCTTTGATCTGAAATCACTGCTCCAAAATTCCCTCTATGTTATTTTGTTGTTCTGACTTGGCCCATCCACTTTAAGGTATGCCTGTATCCTGCTCCAATTATGCTTGCTATACCACTGACAGCTGTTATTTCATCAAGCATTACGGCCTTCTGACTGACACCCTCAGCCTTCAAAGTCATCTCAAACATCTGCCCTTGTGCTGTATATTCCTACTAGCTTTTCCCCCACAAGACACATGAATTTTTGTTGTCCACTGTGGTAGTTTAGTCTAGGCCTTCCTTGGTGACTAGTTTGTAACCAAGGAAGGGCCCATATTTCCCAGTATTCCCTATGATTTTTACGTAATCCAGGGGTATAAGAAGAAAGGAGGAGAGGCCTTCTCTCTCTTTCCTTCCGGTGGCTCCAGAGGTGCGGGTTCCCTGCTGTCGGGTCTGCCGTGTTGGGGAGTGAGGCCTGGTAAGGCCTTGCCGGCCTTGGGAGGTTGAGGTTGCCAGCGGTCATTCCAGCACAATTTCTGTTTTGTCCCAAGGAGAGTAGTAAGATATTCCTTTGCTAATTCTTTAGTTGCTAGATCTTGTGTTATTGTTCATGTATATTTTATTTTGGTTTTGTTCCTTTCCCCTTCCCTGTTCCCTTTCCCTTTTCCTCTTGGAAACTGTATATAGTATTTCATCTGTAATATACGTAAATACATTTATTTTCACGTAAGTTTAGCTAGTTCAGATCTTTCATGTTTTTTTTTTTTTCTTAGTTCTTTGCCAGAGTTCTTTTTCGTTGGGTTTGGGGACTTGGAGGGGAGTCAAGTAAAACTTTGACAGGGCTGCAAGCATCATCTTGACAGACAGAAGTACCAACTGCTAGAGCTGCTACTGTAGAAGCAAGACTTGGAGGGAGGCGGGATGGGGAGGAAATTCACCAGACTTTCAGAACTGTGTCAGAAGCACTGCTGGAGGCATTTCTGAAGATGCTTTGGTGTATCACTAGGAAATTCATTGTCAGGGGAGAATAATGAGGCCACAAGATTGACCTTTGTCCCCTTCCTTAGTTCGATTTACTTCTGCATCACAGCTAATCCACTCTGGCTTCATATTTTGCCCACTACCCCAGTCTTTATGAATGTTACCCTATTCTGGTACATCCACTTCCCTTCATTACTTAGCTTTGTACATATATATTTTCTTAGAAGCTTGGGTATGCTGTGCCCTATCAAACCTTACTCACAGCATGGTATATCTGTTTAGAGGCCATAACTTCCATGTTAAACCATTGATTTATCACTCTAGAGGCTAGTCCTTAGGTCATAACAGACTGCTCCATTCTGATTTGTACTAGTCACTGTCTTTCTGGTCTTCTCCACCTTATTAGCCTGGCACTCAGTCTGTTCCATCTGTGGCAATTCCTTGACATAGCCAGTCCTTCTACATTCACCAATTGTCTGGTCTTTTAGTATTGCACTGCCCTGCACAGGTTCAGCTGTTCAGGGCAGTTCAACTTGCCTTTTCCTCCCCCTGGTGCCAATGAAAATGCAAAACCCTCTCTTCTCTCAGTTTCCCTTGTGAGAAAACTGATTTATGCCTGGAAATTCTTATAACCTTACATATGCAAAAAGCAGTTAATGCCCCAACTGTAAGATTTATTTTTTCCATGAAGAGGAGTTTACATAGGAGTCTTCATTCTCCTGTAAAAGGTTCTGAGTCTTCGCAAGCCTTTGTCTTACAGGGCCAACACTCCCTTTAACACAGGTATTAAAAGTCAAAGATTTCGGAAGGTGGCATAACATTTAAGGAGAGAAACAAGCGGAAAATAATTGATTTCCCCTGAGAGCATAGATGATAGCTTATACTTTTGCCTTGCTCTAGTTCATTCAGTTTAACGAAATAATGAAACTGACCTACAGTGGCCCTTTGATTTGGTGTGTTGAATCCTAATGCAATTCCTGACCTTGACAAATCTTACTAGGACATTACATTTAAACTTGATTCAAAAAATCAATCAGTTGCCTGAATTCATTCAAAACAAAAGAAAAAAGGAAAACAAAATTAAAATATTACTATTATAGATTTGTCCACTCCTAGTAACACAGTACCTTGTCATGATACGTGGAACTTACTGTGATGATCTGAGTTAGCCCACGGTACACTATTGCCTAACCTATTTGTCTGTGGTCAACACTACTCTCTGGGGAAGATGATTATGTTTAGATAGAGGATTAATTGATTAATTGATTAGATAGTTAATTAAAAGGTTATGAAACAGATTTCTGATATCTGTTATTATCTGGGACTTCTTTGCTCTGAAATTTTACCCTTGCCTTTTCGGAATAGATTCTTTGCCCTAGAACAGATGAACTTGGATCCACTCATGAGGAATAATCTGTCTAGTCATGTTTGAAAGTACTCCAAGGTAATCATGGGTGACCTAGGACAAAGGTTTTCTGAGAAAAAACTCTTAGTAAGGATATTGTAGCCCTATTTCAGTCTAATTAGAAGGCAGAGTGAATATCATAGCACTTTTATCATAGTAATTGATATTGATGCCAAATTTATGCCCCAAAGAAGGCGTAGAGGAACTGCTCAGAGACAGAGTTTTCAGTCTATAAGCAGGAGGTATTTATTTTCATGGCCGGGAAGCAACCCTGGACAAAACTGCTTCAGTGAGAAACTTACAATTTTGAGCTTTTATACACTTTTTGCCAAGCAATCGCATCACATATTATGAATATTCATTACATTGCAACATCTACTTTTAATACTCATAACAGGCAGAGTTGAGGTGGAGTTAGGGGCGTGGTCTTCAATTTGGGGAGAACTTCGGTGGTAGTTCCTGTCTTCCTTCATCATGAACCCAGTGTCCTTTCATCATCCTCCTCATAAACTTTTGAACCTTCCCTAATTTGGGTAGTTTCCTTGTGCATTTGGCAGGGATTTCCAATGTCTGGCAGAAGTTCCTGGTTTCTTGGCTTGTCTCTTTTCTTATCTGCCTTTGTTTTCTTCCATATGTCCTTTTTTGTGTGTGCTAGCATTTCTAGTTCTCCCCGTTCATGCCCATGTTCCCTCATGTTAGAGTGTCCTGTATTCCAGTGAATTTATTGCCTCCGCTATTTCTTAATACTAAGTTCTATGTGCTTTGCTGAAAGCTTGCAATTTGTGCTTAACTCTCTCTAACTCTTACATTGCTTTACTAAAGTCACTTTTCAGGTGTCACCTGGCTTCAATATCAGTGCAGAGAAAGCAATGGACTATCTTGATTACATAGACATGACATTTTACTTCATTAGAGTAAAGACAATAAGATCTTGTCATGGTTTGAGATAGCCCCAAAATCCAATTCCCTAGCTCCATTCCCCCTCCCACATCTCAACCTAATGTGAGATGGGTTTTTCCAGACAAAACACACCAGACTCAAAGTGGGGGAAAGGGAATATATTACAATGACTGTACAAATAAATACCACATCACATTATACACATGATCACAACTATCTCTACCATGACATATGTATTTACAATGATCAGATCTCTTCTCCCCTCCAAATAAAAGTCCAGGAGGGAAAGAAGGACAGATCCCTTCCAGTCCTTAAGCAGCAGCGTCTTCTGAGGCAGCAGTCTGTCTGTCTTCTCCACATGCAGCAGCTGATAGCTGGCTTTCTGCCAGCATCCACGAGGGAGGTATCCAACCTCTCTCGGCCCCATCGCCTCCAACCGAGGGGTCTTCCGTGGGCTTCGTAACCCCAGACAAGGTCGTATCACCACATCATATCACGAAGACACAGGGGGGTCTTCGTGACGGTCTGGTATCTCCAGGAGACTCAGCTCCTTGCAGGGCCTCTGTGCCCTGTCTCTCAGGCTGCCACCGTGGCAGCAGTGCAAGGGGGGGGAGCCAAGGTCAACTCCCTCCGCATTCCATCTGGCTGTCCCGGTCCAGCTCCAGGACGCTCTGAGCTTCTTAGCTCCTCTCACTCCGGTGCTGCATGTCTAAAACTCTTCTCCTTAATAGGAGTCCATCTCCCTCTTTTCTCAGAGGGATCTCAAAGGAGTTTTGGGGGGCTGGTACAGTCTTACCCCCAGAACTCTGTCTCTCAGGCTGCTGGCTCTCTCTTCTCCTCGTCTCTCTTTCCAGGAGTCTCCTTTCTCTGGTGCTGCATGTTGCTTCTGCTGCTCCCCCGGTTCAGGTTCTTATCTCTGGCTCTCTGCCACTGTTTCTCTGGTCAGTGCCTGCTGCTGCTCTGCGCCCATGGAGAAAACATCTCCTGGCATAACCACAGGCACCTAGCCCAGCTTTATGCTGTTCCAGGTCCCTGCAGCCCCTCAGCCAGGGGCTGGGAGGCCCCAGAGGGCCCAAGGGGCTCAGAGCCCCTTCCTCGTGGCTCTACAACATGGCCACCTCTCCTCAACAACCAAAACTACAACTCATCTCTTCCGGTGAGCTTGTGATATGTTTACATTTTTGCAGGAGCGCCTATTGGACAGAACTCCAAAACTTCCAGGGGTTTCCACCCCTTGGGGTCTACCACTTTCCTTAGCCTCTGGGGAAAACAAGATCCAAACCACTACAGATCTGGATATCTTGTGCCTATTTTTTGCCCTAGAATCAAAATTATTTACTTGTTTGAGTACTGATGGGAGGAAGAACTGGGAGATTATCTTAAATCTATGTCCTGGTGTTATCCATAATTTTTTTGTTTTCTGCTCTGGCCTGGTCCTATTTATTACTGTTTGTGCTCAATTTTAATCCATCAGGTTTTGTTCCAAATTTGAAGACCTGAGCCTAATCCAGTACCCTTACGTGTTGGTCAACCACCCTATTGTTTTCTTGCCCATATCCAGAACTCTTAGTTCAGTAGTTTAGCTTGTTCTGTCCATTTTATACCCATTATCTCAATCTCATTCAAAGCTGTTGTTTCACTGACATCTGTCAGCCCCCACAAAACAAAATACAGTCTCCTCTGGGCTGACTTATTCATGTTCAGTTTCTATCCACACTTAAGGAAAACAAGTAGATTTAGTGTGGATGGAGAAAAAGAGTAAGTGTGTTGTGATAGCCGTAAATTATCCATACTATCTGAACCTAAGATTTAACAAGAACATCCTAACATATAAACATGGATGTCTGGCTCTCATTCACTCAAGTGAAATCATCGCTTTTCATCTTACAGGGACCAGAAACTTTGCCATGCATTGAGGTATGGTAGGTTACATCACTAAGATCACAACTCATTCATGCCAAAGAAGTAGCAATACACCTCAGAGATATCACTAACGTGTTTCAAGAGACCTATTCCACCTAGTTCATATCACAGAAGCACTTAAGCACAAAGACACTAAGGGATCAACAGCAATCTACTCCAGCTTCCAGCCTAAGCCATAATATCCTGACACATATTCAAGTTTGTGAAAACCTAGATACAAATTTTTCATTTGCAGAATCAGTGTGGACAAGTACATGGAGCTAAAAAGATCCTAGACATTTGTTTTAGGTGGTGTGGCCTACTAAGGAATATAAGTAAATGACTAGTTTCATTTTTCCTCTTCAATTCTTTTTTAAACTCTGAAAGGCATTCAGGTCAAACCTTTCTCCTAGGTTAGGAGCAATGAAGACTTTCTGCACTAACTAGGATGGGTTCTAACCCATCCATGTTAACGTTCTCTCCTGGGCTCTTTCTCCCACATTATCTTGATGTAAATCACTGGTATATCTCAACTCACTGTCTGGCCTGACATGGTTATGTCAGTTCTTTGTTCCTTCCTGACCTCTGAAGCAAAACTACTCTCTCTCATCTGTATACATCCTCTTTACTAGCTCCTTATAGCTCTTCCTGTATAAGAGGCGGAAAAGACTACAAGAGTGAGTTACAATATCCAGAACCCATTCCATCTCTGATAATGGAACGCTTTGGCCATGTTAACACATCAATCTGTGTGTCAGATTGTCCAGGAGGCTAAACCATTTGCTAGCATTTAATGACTGATTTCTTATTCCCAATGGGATTAGATTTTGGAAGCTAGTGAGGCTAAATCTCACAAGAAATCTTTCTACTGTCTTAAAAGTTAAATTACAACTCAGCATAGAGTCCCTATTATACCGTTCCTTGCAGTCAGGTGTTTGACTGAAAGGAAATAATAGAAAATTACATTATGGCCTTTGCTGACTCTTAGAGGGTCAAACTGATTTGCAAAGAATAGGAGAAAGTTTCACAGATGTGTAGAGCATTTTGCAGCGCCTAAGTCATATCCACCAATGGCTATAAACTGTTTAATCTGTATCCCACAGATATCACCAATTCACTTCTATACACTGTACTTCTCTACATCATATTGAGAGTTGGACACAATGGCTGCAACTAAGTAAATTTAGAAGTGTTAGCCACTGGAACATGGTCATCCATGATGCTACAAGTATCAGACAGAGTGCTAGTGCCAGGACCAGGAGTGCACTAATAGTCCTTAATTGCTCTGACAAACTGAGCTTCAGGTTTCCACCCCCACACTCTGATCAGATTCTCTCTTTGCCTGCCAAGTTCTCTTTCCAAGTTGCTTTCTGGATTTCCTGAGCTGACCTTTGACATGGTTTCTAGTCTGTCTTTTCCCAAGGCACACTGATTGTTGGCTATTTTTGACACCACTCTGCTCTGCTCACCTCTGTCTACGTCCACAGGACTGTATCCTGTCACTGGCCTTGTGTTGAGGCCACACTCAGCTCATGTGTGTCTTCCTTTAGGGAGCAGCACCACACGTGTCACTGTCTGACATGTAGAATAGCTACTATCACCCCGACAACTACAGTCTTGCTGATATAGCTGAAATAAGGTTGATTGCCTTTGTTGTAAGGTAGAACTACTGACATCTGTTTAACCCGCTGTCCACAAGGACCTTCAGATGCTTTTCTAAGGGCAATTTTCTAGTCAATCAGAGCCTAGCCTGTCCTGTTGCATGGCATTACTCTGGCCCAGGTACAGGACTCTGTATTTGTTGACATTTATTCTATTTATACAGATGCAGTACATTTTGCCATGACTCACCTCCATTAACCCTCTCTCCTGGCTGTGTTTAACCCCAGCATAAGGCATTAATTTGTATGGTGCTCTGATTTTTAAAGATCAGCCATATTTTCTTACCTTCCTAAGATGAGGACTGCTAGAGGTAAAGCATTTGGTAGTCGTTATTCATAGTTGACAGCTCAGCTCTTCTCTGTCCACTGTGTTCAATCCTGTCTGTGAGGGTGGTGGGAAACTTGTGTCCAGTTTCCAGAGGCATTGGGCAAGAAAGCTGTATGGAGAGAGAAGGTATGGATAAGAGAGGTCTTCCAGTCTTCAGGATGCTCCAAGGAAGTGGGACTGTAGAACCTGTGGAAGTCTTTGTTCTTCATTGAAAAGTGGGAGTGGGACACTTGCAGTGTCATGCCTCCCAAGGTGTTAAGTTTCACTTGTAAAACCTGTTTGGCAGTGCCAGAGAGTATGGCTGAGAAATCAGACAGCAACAGAGGATTAAGCCTGGCAGAGGGGAAATTCTGCAGAAAGAATATTAAATTACTCCCCTCACTAATTCAACACTATTATTTCATTAAACAGTTATCATCTATGCTTTCTAAAGTGATTCAGAAGGGCTGGTTCATACTGGTGTGAGATCCTGGATCCAAATCTCACTGAATTATTGATACAGGTCAGAACCAACTCACTGTGTGTGTGTGTGCATGTGGGGAAGGGCTGGGCCCAGACCTGCAGGAACGTGGTAAGGCCTGCACATAAGGCCTGTGCTGAGGGCACAGGGCAGAGCTGGAAGGCAAGGCCTGCACCCACGCAAAGCACACGGCAGAGCTGAAGGCCTGCAGCCCATGCAGAGCACATGGCATCACTGAAGGCCTGTAGCTGGGCTGTCGGTAAAGGCAGACCTGCCTGGTAGCCCACCCACACCACACCCCTGTGGCCTGTGACTGGCTACAGCACAACTCACTCTGGCCTGGTCTCTCTCTCTCTCTCTCTCTCTCTCTCTTTTTCTCCCTGTCCAGTTGACACCATGTGAACCATCAAATCCTGGCGGTAACTATTTTTTCCTTTCCTCCCTCTCCTTTTTCTTTCTTTACCCATTTTAATCTGTTTTCTTCTCTTTTCCTTCTCTTGTGGGTAACTTAAAACAAATGAGATGTGTTTTACTAAAGCTGGTGTACTGATTGTTTTCAGTGGGTGTTTCCTGTGGAATGGGTCTTTGTGCTGAATGTTTAAGTGAAATGCTTCTTTCATGTAAAAACCTTTTGCCAAAATACCTTATTTTTCTCACTAAATTAAAAGAATTTCTTTTAGAGAAGAGTGTGTGACTCTTTCTCTGGATGCTAATTAGAGGTTATAATGAACCAAAAGGCTTTTAAAAAGTCTTAAATAAAAATGTAACCACTTTGGGCATCATGTAGCTTAATCCAGAGTGTAACAACTGTGACTGACTCTTTCTGAGTCTTATAACTCAGTCTGTGTCCTGTTCCATTAATCTTAAATTATTTGATTACTTTGGCCAGCATATGCTAACTCAGTTCACCAGAATGCTTCAGCTGAACTTTCACACTAATCTTTATCACAAAACTCTCAATATCACAGAGATTCCTCTTGTCTGGCCCTTTTTCAGTAACCTTTTACTGCCCGGTCCTTGGACAAACCAAGTTTGAGTATGATGTTATCTTCTTGCTCTATTTTCAGATCTTGGAAACCACTCTCAAGGAATACAATTGTGATAAAACAGATAACAACATTAGAGGACCAAACAAAATGTATGGAGTATAGAACAACACATTCATGACAGGTATTATGACAGATATATAATCCAGACAAATGAGAGACAATCTTCATCCTCTGTCACAGCTAGGAATTAATCCTCAAGTGAACAGACTGAGATCTGGAAGATGCTTGAAAATTCGAGATACATGTTAACCCTCTGACTTCCCCTTGCTCCTCTACGTTTATGTCCAGTCTTGGTCCACTATCTTAACTTAGATCACAGTGCTTCAGGTATACTCACACATTGATTTCACTCAGCCCTCACAGAATACTTTCTAGAGTGCTTTGGGTGGAGACACTCAAAGATCCCAGCCGACTTGTAGCTGTTGGTGACAGTCTCCAGGTACATAAGAATAATATGTATCATGCTTCAGATCTTGTCGGGTCTTCTCTTGATCTGAACTTATTTTTAGTTATTTTTAGTTTTATGTGTCAAATTATTTAAGAAACTGACTGAGCCTTTAACTTGGTTTTGGATCAGAGCTGTCCCAGCTGCAACAGCAGAAATACTTCATGATCTTGTGTTTATGACTAGCCAAATGTTTTATGTGTTTTTTTTAGAACAAATTGTCTAGCTACTAATGAACACATTTTTCATTATAATTTTATTTATTTAGGTTTTGCTTTGTACATTTGCATGTTTTCAGTCTAAAAGAAATAAAACCATGACTGGAGAAGGTTTATTAGACTGAAGCAATTGCATAACTAAGTTAGCCAAATAGAAACAAGTGCTGGCAAAAAGGCTATTTGAAACATAAAATAACTCCGAGTATAGACACAAAAATAACAAAAGAGGAAGAAACCCTCCCACTGGTGACACTGTGCTTCTTCTTGGCTATGGAATAAAGGATGTAATAATTCAATATTCCTTTAATTTGCTGTTATTTGATTCAGGAGCAAATGCCACATAGGAAGCTAAGAGTATCCTGGGATGAATTAGGCAAAGTGTGCAAGTTTGGAGTTGGCCTCCTGCTAAATCTCCGAAACTCGACAACAGGGTCTCCTTCCCAGAGAGGGAAGGAAAAAAAAACCGAAAGACCAGGCAGCCAAAGTTCTAGCCAAAATATATATATATATATTATGTATAAAACAGAGATATACAATGAGAATTATATATATGAATCTATGACCCCAAATAGCTTCCCGAAGTCGAAGGGAGGAGGGGGGGGAAGGGAGAAGGGAAAAGGATAAAATAGGGTGAAAAGGGACAAATAATAAAACAGATCTACACAATCTAAAAACCCAGCAAAGCTGAAGGATTGGCAAGAGCTCACCACTTCCCTTGAAAGAAAGCAGTACGTCTGGACACGGCCCAGCACTCCCCCCTCACGCATGGCCGATAACAGCAGTTACTGTAGGCCTCAGCTCCAGATAAGCCAGGCCCAGACAGGGACCACCGTTCTCCAACCTCGCCGGAAGAGAAGAGAGCGAACTCTCTTATCAATACCTTATTTATACCCTAGGTTACGTAAAGGAATAGCATGGAATACTTCCTTGGTCACCTTCCCAGTTCCTTCCTGGTTACAAGCTGGTTTCCAGGAAGGCCTAGACTGAAACCATCACACAAAGTAATACCAAGAGGTCAAGGGCAGGGATCCTTCCCCTCTACTCAACACCGTTGAGCACACCTGGAGTACTGTATCCAGTGCTGTGGCCCTTAGTGCAAGAGAGACATGCACTCTTGCTCTTCATGGAAAAAGAGAGTCAGCATGGGGGAAGGGGCTGAGATCACATTCAGACTCTTCCCCCTGCCAGAGAGATGGATATACCAGGCTTGTCACACCAGTAGGAAATTTATTTTATTTCAAATGTTGCAATGCATAATTGTGGCGGGTTGACCTTGGTTGGATGCTAGGTGCCTACCCAGCCACTCTATCACTCCCCTTCCCAACAGGATAGGGGAGACAGTAAGGGGGAAAACAATCTGTAGCTTGGGATAAGGCAGTTTATTTAAAGAGAAGAGGAAGCTTGTGTGTGCAAAAGCGAAGTGAAAGATAACTCAGTTTATTCTCTACTTCCCATGAGCAGAGATGTCCAGCCACTTCTAAAAAGCAGGGCTTCAGCACGTGTAACAGTTCCTCAGCAGGCAGCCACTGCAGACAATGAATGCCTGCCTTCCTGCTCTGTGCCTCAGCTTTTATATCTGAGCTGGTATCACATGGTCTGGATTATCCCTTTGGTCAGTTTGGGTCAGCTGGCCTACTTAGGTCCCCTCCCAGGATCTTGCCCTCAACTAAGGAAGGAATGTTACAGGGCTGGTGCTGTGCTCAGCAGTGGCCAAAACATTGGTGTGTTCTCAACACCTTCCTAGCTCCCAATTCAAAGCACAGCGTTGTGAGGGCTGCTGTGGGGAAATGAACTCCAGCTCAGCCAGACCCAATACAGTAACGAATGTGGTCTGCATTAAATACCACCACTGATTGAGACTACGTATTTAGGGATGAAGAACATGAGATCCATCAACAGAAAGTGAGATGCCTCCTAACTCCTGCTCGGGAGGGAGAGATGCTCAAGCTCCTGCTGAGTGCCCAGCATCTCTCTCTGGGAGATATATCTGAGAAGACAGTACGGAGACTTTCTTATTGCTTGGAAAACTTCTCTTCCACCACAGTTTCAGATAATAGCTCACTTGATCACTTGACAGTAATTGTACTACCCAAGAGGCAAGAAATACTCAACAGTGAATCTGGTTGAACTGATTTAGAGCTCTGAAAAGTGAGGGTAAAATGTTTCTGGGAGTTGTGACTACTTAACCAAATCAATGGTAGTTTGATTCAGGCTCTAAAGGGGGCGAAGGCCTAAGAACTCCTCTTGCTCCAGTCTGTTCTCTGAAAACCCATGAAGGGGCAGAGTGACCCAGTGAGCATGGATCATGTGAGCTGGGATCATGCAATTAACACATAAATAGCAGATGGCTTTTTCAATAATCATTTATCAAGGAACAAAGGTACAAAGAGTGTAGGTACAAGGAATCTCATGCACACCTTTCCCCTCACAGGTAACTGAACTACAAGGCAGCCACTTTATTCCATGTTTGTCAGCTGAGGCTTCTTTGAACTCCCCTGGCTGGGCAGTGTGGCTGCATGACCCTTGAGTGGGGACACCTCTCAAGATTGTTCCTTGAGGTAGAGAGAACTTTCAACAAAGGTAGATATTTGGTAAACAATCGATATTGTGCATTACCTTGTATTATGGTAACTACCAATTCTGTCTTGGTGACTTTGATTCTGTCTTGGTAGTTTTGAACCACTGTTATATTGTTTGCGCAATAGGTATTAGAGTGAACTTTGCCATCAAACTTTGTTAAGTAGCACTGTTACATTATGTTTCAGCAGAAGCACTTTTGCAGATCCTTTTGACAGCGGTTCTTTAGACAGTCTAAATTACCCATTTGTGACAGGAGTACAGCAAGAATAACAGATAAACTTACTCATATAGCCTATTCAGTGGCCCACAGAAAAAGGTTATGACTGCAGCTATGTGGCAGGATTGGTTTGCCCCAATTTTTTCTTGTTCATATAATTTCCAGTTATTTGTCTATTCTCATTTCTTTGGAATGGGATGAAAGCAATAGAAAGCTTTAATGAAGTCACTCAGCTGATTGTTAAAATCTTGCTGTATCTGAAAATACAGCTAATGCTGAAAAAGGAAAATTGAAAAACTTCAAATATGATTTAATTTTCTTTTGATAGTCCATATACATTTAGGATTTGTAAATTCACACATCTTTTTAATTAATCAGGAAAGGGCTTTAATTTTGTCAGAAACTAAGGAGTAAATGATTGATGCTTGCTAGCAATGTATAGCTCAAATTCTTAAATCAACAGGAGAGGTTTTCAGCTCTGTCAGTATAAGACAGCAGAAGACAAGTATAATTGCATACCTTAAACTGTGGGGACCACTTGTAAATTTGCAAATTGGCTTTATTCAGATGCCTAAACACTGTCATTTTGAGTATGTCCTTATCAATTTTAATATGTGTCCAGTTTGAGTAGAAGTCTGTGCTTGTAAACATGCAGATGAAAGAATTGTCAAAGAACAAAAAGTTGAAAAACAGTTGCTAAGAGAAAAAATTTCTGGGTTTAGTAGTCCCTAACACTAGCTAGAGAGACCCACTTAATGGGATAATAGTGCAGAAATTGTGTGCAGCCCTACAAATTGAAGGAAATTGTTATTTTGCCCATCACCCCCAATGCAATGGGGTTGTAGAGAGGAAAGACTTGCTTTCTTTGTTTCAGAAGCTTGTTTCTAGCTATCCTTGTGCGCAGAGCACATCCTTTTCACCTGGATGATGGGGCTGAGCTTAGCTCTGCATCCCAGTAGTACTCTGGGGAGAGCAGGTGCGTGGGCTTGTGGTACAGGAGACACTTGTTGAGATGACTCTCATCATGCCACCTAGCTTCAATGCCATTTTCTCTGTCTTCCATGATCCCTTTAAAACAGTCTCTTGTCAGTTTGTATACCTCAGACACACTTCCCCCATAGAAGCTTGATGTATAGTAGAAGACCCTTCTCCCTTAGGGATTGCAGCTTGTGACTCAGGGCGCGTCTCAGAGGCTTTGTTCTCATGATGTGTGGTGAACTGCCAAGAGCTGAGGGTTCACACCAGTGTATCAATGATCTCCACACCAATGTGTGCCAATAGCTGGACATCAATATCTATGGAGTAGAGATAGTCAACCTCATACTGGAATTGGCTGTGGATATACGTATTGATGATATCCATACGGCTTGTGAAGACGTCTTGCCACCTTGAGTGATTGTAGACAGGGATGACAAACAGGTGATTCTCAGGGGCCATCTGAGGGTGAGAGATCTTCTCAGGATTGTCTGTAAACAAGTAGAAATTCACCTGGTGCCCAGCAAGGAAGTACTTGTTGGCAGATCTTATGAACCCTTCTATGAACTGGACATATCTGAGAGATATGAAAAGGAAAAGAATGAAGACAGGTTCCTCCTGCTGAAGAATGACAGCTTTTCAAGTTCATTTTGTTTATCTTTTTCTATCCATTGTTCCCTTCTTATGTCAGTGCTCTTTGTTTAACATAGCTACTACCCTTCAACCCTTCCTTACACTCCTGCACATTATACCATTTTTTAGTTTCCACTATATTGTTCTTTCATACTGTCATGGATGTACAGAATACATGCCTTCTACCCCATGCCGCTCTATAAATACTTCTCCTCATCCTTCCTTTTTACATGCTCCCTGGCACTTTTCTGTAGTGTAATATTTTCACTTACTAGAGAGGATCACAGAATCAACAGAGGTTTGAGTTGGAAGGGACTCTAAAGACCATCTCATTTGACCCCTGCCAGGGTAAGTACATCTCTCACTATCCCAGATTGCTCCAAGCCCCGTCCAACCTGGCCTCAAATAGTTTCAGGGATGGGGCAGTCATAGGTTCCCTGGGCAACCTGTGCCGGGGCCTCATCATCCTCGCAGGGAAGAATTTCTTCCTAACATCTAATCTAAATCTACACTCTCAGTTTAAAGCCATTCCCCCTTGTCCTATCACTACCTACCTTTGTAAAAAATCCTTCTCCAACTTTCTTGTAGGCCCCCTTTACGTATGGAAAGGGGCTCTAAGGTCTTCCTGGAGTCTTGCCTTCTCCAGGCTGAACAACCCCAACTCTCTCAGCCTGTTTTTGCAGGAGAGGGTCAAAGTTATCAATTAAATAGTTTAGATTACCTTGAAATAACTGAAGTCTCTGTGTAAATCTAGGATGCTAGTGGAGATGGAGTATAGTTTTTTACTCAGAAACTCAAAGGGAACCAATCCCAGAACTTACAAGCTATAATATCATGATGAATAATTTTACTAGAGCTAATATTTTTAATTTAAACTCTTATAGAAACCCAAAACCCTCCTCAACTTTGCTGAATTTTTCTATTTTTTACCACAGGTTAGAGGGAAATCTTGTTGTTAGAAACATAGCAGGAGCTGGAATTTTTATCACAAGGGATCAAAATTCTAATTGTTTTTCCAAGGGTAGTTTTTGCCTTTTTCAAGGCAATGTCACAGCCAATTGCCCTGCTTTGGAAGGTGACACTCACATATCATATTTCTCCCACTGAGATTTTCTCTCACAGTCAAAAGCTGCTTATACTCAGTCTTTGGAACGTGTCTCACTTCTGCTCCATAAGCAGTATTGCAGCATAGCTGGCAGGTGATAAATTTAACTATTTGACAAGAAATAAATGACAAACCAGTACTTTCTAACAGCAAAAGTGACCACTCCAGTGACCAGGTTCTTCTGCATATATTGAACATTCAGGATGTCTCTACTGAATGTGCCTTCCCAGAAAACTGGAGCCAACCATGGTGTCAACATCAGTACATCCCGCCTCCTGCAAGGAGTTTGAGAATGAAGGTAGTGTTTAGATGGCCAAGGAAATTCATGAAGACAAACATAAGCTTCTTCAGCACAGATGCCTGCCTCTGAGTTAATCATCCCAGACTCCATTTGAAATCAGTAGGAGTCATCTTATCCTGGAGCAGACATCTAAAATAGGTGTTGGTCCTTGATTTTTACCCACAAGCTCTCAACCTGTTTATGTTTGTTACTCAGAGGCAGCTCTTCACAATCCATCCACTTCTTAGCATAGAGCACAACACACCCATCCATCATTCCCAGCCTATCTCTCCTAGAAACCTTGTAGCCCTCAGCTGCAGTGTTCCAGATGTGCAACTCTCCACCATGTTTCTGTGGTAGCAATTATTTAATAGTTTTGTGATTGCACCATGGTTCCTCACTCCTCCTGCTTGTTACCCATGCTGTATGCATTGCTGTGGAGACACTTCATCTGGGCTGTCCATCTCTTCATCTTTTGGAAAGAGCTCTCTCTAATTCCTTTGGCATGATGCACAGATATTTCCCCGCTCCTTCCTAGAGTGTTGTTTCCTGCTTTATCTCTGACACTCAGAAGAACATCCCCTTCCCACGCTGAATGTATTTTAAAGCTCTCCTAGTAAGTCCAGCCAAACTGCTCCCCAGAACAGATAAGAGAGCCTTCTCTCTGTGCTGAACGGTCATAGCTTTCTCAGCCTTACCTCATAGGAGACATGCTCCAGTCCCTTCATCATCCTTGTGGCCCTTTGTCAAACTCTCTCCAGTGTGTCCATATCTCTTCTACTATTTTCCTAGAGCCAATGGCTCTAGAATAGACAATTGCAGAAGATAATTTATCCCAGTGACCTAGAATGTCCCATCTACAGACACACATCATCTACAATTCTGATTGTTACCATTAAAGATAGTATCAGCCAAAACCTCTTCTTTTTCTAACTTCTGAGATGAATGGTGACAAGGGATGGGAAAAAGGAATTAAGGTATAATTAAACCAAAAGACTTTCAACATTCACTATAATTTGTATTTCCTTTCTGAAGGCAAACAAATTAAATATTCTGCATCTGTGTACTTTTTAATGGTTTCTGGAAGAGTATCTTTTCTAAGTAGGCATCTTTTCCTTTTAATTCAATCTTATTCTCGTCTGTCCTGACTTGTATGTGCCAGAAAGACAGTCATGTGTTTCTGAGAACAATGTAATATCATGTTAATGAATCCAGAGAAGTATGCTTACCATGTGTAGTGGTTTGGACTTTGTTTTCCCCCAGAGGCTAAGAAAAGTGGTAGACCCCAAGGGGTGGAAACCCCTGGAAGTTTTGGAGTTCTGTCCAGTGGGCACTCCTGCAAAAAATGTCAACATCCCACAATCTCACCGGAAGAGATGACTTGTAGTTTGGTTGTTGAGGAGAGGTGGCCATGTTGTAGAGCCACGAGGAAGGGGCTCTGAGCCCCTTGGGCCCTCTGGGGCCCCCCAGCCCCTGGTTGGGGGGGGACTGCAAAGAGCTGGAACAGTGCTAGGCTGGACTAAATGTCTGTAGTTAAGCCGGGGGATGTTTTCTCCATGGGCGCAGAGCAGCAGCAGGCACTGACCAGAGAAATGGTGGCAGAGAGCCAGGACAGATAACACCTGAACTGAAGGAGCAGCAGAAGCAACATGCAGCACCAGAGAAAGGACTCCTGGAAGGAGAGCCAGGAAAAAAGAGAGCCAGCAGCCTGAGAGACAGAGTTCTGGGGGTAAGACTGTACCAGCCCCCCAAAACTCCTTTGAGATCCCTCTGAGAAGAGAGGGAGATGGACTCCTATTAAGGAAAAGAGTTTTGGACATGCAGCACCGGAGAGAGAGAGAGGAGCTGAGAAGCTCAAAAGACGTCCCGGAGCTGGACCGGGACGGCCAGAGGAATGCAGAGGGGGTGACCTTGGCTCCCCCCCCCCTTGCACTGCTGCCACGGTGGCAGCCTGAGAGACAGGGCACAGAGGCCCTGCAAGGAGCTGAGTCTCCTGGAGATACCAGACTCTCACGAAGACCCCCCCTGTGTCTTCGTGATATGACGTGGTGAAACGACCTTTGTCTGGGGTTACGAAGTCCACGGAAGACGCCTCGGTTGGAGGCGATGGGGCCAAGAGAGAGGCTTGGATACCTCCCTTGTGAGTGCTGGCAGAAAGCCAGCCACAGCTGCTGCATGCATGAGATGAGGAGAAACCTGCTGCATTAGAAGATCCTGCTCTTTAAAGACTGGAAGGGATCTGTCCTTCTTTCCCTCCTGGACTTCTTATTTGGAGGAGAGAAGAGATCTGATCCATTGTAAATACGTATGTCATGGTAGAGATAGTTGTGATTGTGTTTATAATGTTGTTGCAAAGCAGTTTAAATTTAGTAGTAGAATGGCTAAGGCTTAAGTAAGAGGGTAGGCCTAGAAAGCAACACTTTACAGTAGTGAGTTAAACAGCAGCCTTGTTCGTGGGAATAGAATGTACTGAAGAAGTAGAAACAATAATCAAAAGATTTAGTCAAGCATGTACGTAACGATTTGTACCTTAGATGTGGTAAGGGTCTGTTAAACAGTTTCTAGGGGGGTAAGACAACTTAAGCAGATTTATGATTAGAGTAGATGATTGTTAATTGTTATAAACTACTGCACCTGGTTTGCTATAGAAACTGTAATTGTTTTAGCCGTGAGAATACATGTAAACTTGTTTGTGTATAAAAGCTGAACTGAGAACGAGGGTCGTTGGAACCCTGTCTTGGGGCGTTAGCCCGCAGGCTCCCGGGGCCCCGAATAAAGCACCCATAAACCGGCACTTTGTTGGTTTGTGTCTTTGTTTACGGGCAACAGTTTTGGCGACACCAGATGGAACTCCGGGGGTAGCTGGGCGGCTCACGAGCTGATCCACTCCATGTCGGCAACCAGGTGATTTCTGGGGAGACATCGACCCGTGCCCGACCCGCGCCCGCTGGACGACCCTCTAGGTAAGCCCGAAGGTGCTTTATTCTTTTAGGTTTGTTAGTTGGGAGCCTGCCTATAAGACGGGATAGTGAGTGTCCCGCTGGGTTGGGCTAAAGGTACCTTGGTTGGGAAGCCTAGGCGCTGGTCGTAAGACGCAGCGAAAGCTGCGCTGTACCAGCACTCGCCTCTCAGAGGGAGAATCGGCGAGTTGGTTTTGGTTTTGGTTTTGTTCTGGTTTTGGTTATGTTACTGGTTTATATTGTTGTGTTATCGTGCTGGTCGTTAAAAGTATTGTTTTGTGTTGTTGTGTTATTGTGAATTTGATGAATTTAGATTGTGGTGTGTGTGTGAGCCAGTAGCAAGCATGATGTCATTTAAAACCTTTAGAGCACTATCCTGCACAGAAAAAGATATCCCTAGCGATTCTCCGCTTGGTTGCTTGTTAAAACATTGGAAGGAAGGAAATTTTGGACAAGAGTTAAGCAGGAAACAGTTGATTGATTACTGTAATAATGTATGGCCTCAATATGAAACAGAAGTGGCCTAGAAATGGTTCACTGACTTTGGAAATTATAACCCCCTTGATGCGATATTTACGGGAGAATGAGAAGTGGGATGAAATACCGTATCTGGATTTGTTTTATTATTTAGAACAAAACACTGAATGGCAAAAGGAATGTGGTATCTAAGTGTTGAAAGAACTGGAACTGGAGGATGATAAATGTAAGAAATGTCAAGAGCGGAGTATAAAGATATTGAAAGGATTGGATGATAAACATGAGCGGAAAATACGGTTTTCAGAACCAGAGGAGGATGTGTCTTTGTTAGTTTCCCCCGGAGTAACTCCAAGTGCGCCCCCGAGAAATAGTCTCCCTTCACGTGCAAGGGCACAATCACACACCATGCCCCCGTTAGAATCACCCTCGGATGAGGAAGAAACAGGGGGGCGGGAATGTGACAGAACTCCTCTAGCAGAACGGACTCGGAGAGGGCGAAGGGAGAGGGAAAGAAGACGGGGAGGGGGGAGGGAGACAGACGTTTCGCTCTCACCCCCTAGATTGATGGCTCCCTTGCGAGAAGCGGTCGGAGCAGGCAGGGGAAAAATCATGATAAAAGTTCCTTTTTCGCCTAATGATTTACTAATTTGGAAACAGTCAGCTGGGACATATAGAGAAAATCCTGAGCGGGTGGCTCGTGTTATAAAAATGGTTATAAAAACACAAGACCCGGACTGGAATGATTTACAGGTATTAATAGATACAATTTTAGATTCAACAGAAAAAGAAATGGTATTAAAGGTGATGGTGGAGAGAGCAAAGGAAAGGATTCGTACCCTGCCCCGGGCAGCGCGGGGGACGGTAAACGATTTTGTACCGCGGGAGGACCCCGACTGGGACGCTAATAACCCCGCAGATTATAAAAAGTTAAAAATTTACCAGGAATTATTGGTAGAGGGAATGCGATGTGGCATTCCAAAAACGTTGAACTGGTCTAAGTTATATTCAGTAATGCAAGATAAGACTGAGTCCCCTTCTGCCTTTTTAGAAAGGCTAAAGGAAACAGCTCGAAAGTATACAGATTTAGATGTTGAAGACGAGTCTGGAAAATTACAATTAGCATTGATCTTTATGGGACAATCACAAGAATATATTAGAAAGAAATTTCAAAAACTGGAAGGGAGAGAAACAAGAGATTTAGAGAAATTGTTAGAAGTGGCTTGGAAAGCATATAACAATCGGGAAAAGGAAAGTACTAAGAAACAACAAGCGAGCTTGTTGGCGCTTTTACAAGCTTCAGGAGAGAACAATGGGGTCGGTAGTAGGGGAAGAGGACGTGGCAGAAGGGGAAGGGGAGGAATGGGTAGAGGATTTAACAATCAGTCGGGATTTGGAAATCAATATGGGGGAGGACGTGGTAGAATAGGACCAAATCAGTGTGCTCTTTGTAAAGGACAAGGACATTGGAAAAACGAATGCCCATTAAATGCTGGAAATGGAATGAATCCTTGGAATCCTCAAAGCTTTGTGAATCCACAAAACCCTGTTGGTATGGGCACGCCACAGGGTGTCGCCCAAGCATTTATGTTAGGGAGTTGTGGAAGACAGAACTGGCTAGATTCAGACTAAAAGGTTGTTTTGGAAGTAGAGGGGGAGCCGACGGAATTTAGAATAGATACTGGAGCTAGTTTTTCGGCAATGAATAAATTGATGGGGCCATTAAGTGATTCAACCGTACAAGTAGTGGGAGTTTCAGGACAGATAGAGGAAAGAACATTTCTGCGACCTCTAGATATCAAATTTAAGGGAAGAGAATTAGATCATCAATTTCTGTACATGCCCAACAGTCCTGAATGTTTATTAGGAAGGGATTTGCTTTCAGCCTTGCAAGCTAAAATTATATTTGAAAAAGGGAGAGTCAAGATAGAAATTCCAGAAGAAAATTTAGCAAAAATTTTTGTTGTGAAAGAAGTGGAAAAGGAAGAGATACCTCAGGAGATAGAACAGGCTGTGGTGCCTTGGGTTTGGGAAACAGGGGTCCCTGGAAAATCTAAAGCTGCTACCCCAGTTAGAATAGAATTAAAAGAAGGAGCACAACCCGTTAGAGTGAAGCAATACCCAATTAGTTTAGAAGCTAGGAAAGGGATAGCTCCAATGATCACACAGTTTTTAATTTTAGGGATATTAAAAGAATGTGAGTCAGAATTTAATACCCCCATATTTCCGATAAAAAAAAAACCAAATGGTAAGTATAGGTTAGTGCAAGACTTGAGAGCAGTAAACCGTATCACAAAAGATATCCACCCAGTTGTAGCTAACCCTTACACCTTGTTAACATCTGTTTCTGAGAAATTTCAGTGGTTTACAGTTATTGATCTAAAATATGCCTTCTTCTGCATACCACTGGCACAAGAAAGTTGGAAAATCTTTGCCTTTGAATGGGAGAACCCAGAGACTGGACGAAAGCGACAGCTTACTTGGACTCGATTACCACAAGGATTCAAATGCTCACCCACGATATTTGGTAATCAGTTAGCAAAGGAACTAGAGGAATGGAAGACTACTCAGGTAAAAGAATCTCCTTTTTCATATATAATACTGCAATATGTAGATGACATTTTCTTAGGAGCTATAGAACAGGGACTTTGTCGTCAGTTAACTATTGAACTGTTAAACATGCTGGGCCAAGCAGGCTACCGAGTCTCAAAAGAAAAAGCACAATTAGTAAAACGGAAAGTTATCTATCTGGGATGTGAAATTTCCCAAGGAGTCCGGCGCCTGGGAACAAATAGAATTCAAGCAATATGTGCTATACCTGTGCCTAGAAATAATCAAGAACTGAGATCTTTTCTAGGAATGGTCGGATGGTGCAGGCTGTGGATTCCTAACTTCGGACTGACTGCTCGACCACTGTATGAAGCAGCAAAGGAGTCCAAGCTAACCTGGGGGACAGAGCAAGAAAAAGCATTCCAGGAACTGAAGAAAGCCCTCCAGGAAGCACCTGCCCTGGGACTACCGGACCCAACCAAGGAATTTCAGCTCTATGTTTGTGAGAGACAGCGAATGGCCTTAGGAGTCCTCACTCAGCGTCTAGGATCCTGGAAGAGACCGGTTGGGTACTTCTCCAAACGGCTAGACGCAGTAAGTGGGGGATGGCCGGGGTGTCTCAGAGCTGTGGCAGCGACAGTCATTTTAATACAGGAAGCGCGCAAATTGACTCTGGGAAAACACATGATAGTGTACGTGCCCCACATGGTCATAGCAGTTCTAGAGCAAAAAGGGGGGCATTGGCTCTCCTCCAGCCGCATGTTGCAATACCAGGCTTTGTTGAGAGAACAAGATGATGTTGAACTGAAAATTACTAACCATCTCAACCCAGCAGAATTCCTTAGGTCTACACAGGAAGAAGGCACCCTGGAGCATGACTGTGTAGAGACCATTGAACAAGTCTACGCGAGCAGAAGAGACTTGAAGGACGAACCACTGACAGATCCTGACTGGGAGCTGTACACCGACGGATCTAGTTTTGTGGAAAACGGCACCAGGGGACAACGATTAAACATCGGGAAGAAATTTTACAATTGCTAGAGGCAATACATAAGCCCTCAGCAGTGGCAATAATGCATGTCAGAGGACACCAGGCTGATCCAGGACGAGAGTTTCAGGGAAATCGATACGCTGACCAAGCAGCCAGGAGGGCTGCGAGAGAGGTATGGACTCAAATGGTTCTTTTACCAACCCGGAATAATCCAGCAATAGCATTCATGGAAGAGAAACCGCATTATTCACCTGAAGATGAGAAATTAGCTGTGATGATGGAAGCGAAGAAAAATATCAGGGGGTGGTATATCACTCCTACGAGACAGGTAATTTTACCAGTCAGAATAATGAAAGCAGTGCTTGAAATGGAACACAACAAGTGCCACTGGGGTGCAGAAGCACTAGTGAAATTCTTGAAAAACGAAATTTTCTCAAACCAGATGTTAACACTAGCTAAAAGGGTGAATGCAATGTGTCCTATGTGTATAAAGAATAATCCAGTAGTCAGGAAGCAAGTACAAATGGGAAAACTACAAGTAGGACAGTTACCAGGAGACTATTGGCAAGTAGATTTTTCTGAGTTGCCTAAGGCCCAAACTTTTAAATATCTGCTAGTGTATGTTTGTACCTTCTCAGGGTGGCCAGAAGCTTTTCCATGCAGGACCAATCAGGCAAAAGAAGTAGTGAAAACCCTTCTGAAGGAAATCATCCCAAGATTTGGAGTTCCCCTAGGGTTGTCCTCTGATCGAGGACCGCACTTTACAGCAGGGATAGTCCAAGATGTGTCAGCTGTATTAGGGATAACATGGAATCTCCATACACCATGGAGACCGCAGTCTAGTGGACAAGTAGAAAGAATGAATCAGACATTAAAAGGTCAATTGAAGAAGATCTGTCAGGAAGCCAAAATCCAGTGGCCCCAAGCAGTACCCCTCGCTCTGCTGAGAGTTAGGATTAAACCAAGGGAAAGAATAGGAGTAAGTCCATACGAAATATTGTATGGCAAGCCCTATCATGCGGCTACTTACCAAGGGGATCCTCATGTAGTGGGTGATCAGGCAGTATTTAACTATGTGTTATCTTTGAATAAGACCCTCACAGCCCTCAGAGGAGCGCTGCAGTGGAATCGGCCTCTGCCCCTGGAGAATCCGGTTCATGACATTTCTCCAGGAGACCAAGTCTATGTGAAAAACTGGTCAGTGGAACCATTAAAGGAAACATGGGACGGTCCTCGCCAGGTGATAATGACCACTTATACGGCGGTGAAAGTCGAGGGAATCGACAATTGGATCCATTACACCCGAGTCAAGAAGGTTCCAGTCTCATGGTCGGTAGAACCTCTCTCACCTACAAAGATGGTATTTCGAGCCAACAATTGAAGATTGTGGTATTCCTGGGGTTGATAAGTTTAGCAGAGACCACCGTGAGAATTGAGACCCCAGATCCTTATTTGTTTGCACCAGAACACACTGATGTAAACTTAACTTGTCTGTTTTCAGATGACCAGGGAGCTGAATTAAGAGATGTCCACGTCAAGTGGAGACGGAGGGATCAAGATCGAATCATAACAGAAGGAGTGACAGCAGTTTGGGATGCGACACAACAAAAGGGTTATACCGTCCTGCAGGTACCAGAGGTGTCTAAAACCGTAGAAGGGACATACATGTGTGTAGTTTGGATTCAAAGGAGTTTTGATTATGGGTATGTAGAAATACACATGATAAACACAACTCGGGAAATAATGACTAAGGTACAAGTTATACCCCCTAGGAAAACTCGACATGTGCGAGATCTGCAGATTCCGAATAGAGAAATAGAACAGGAAAATTTAATTGTGGGCCTAATTCGAGATTTTGGGAAAGTACAAAACGTTACTAAAATTACTGCATGTCTCCCTATGCCTCATGCAGCAGGAGACCCAATTCCATGGGGAATAATTCCAGTGCCGGAAATACCCAAAATGTTTAAGAATATTACAAGAAATTGCAAATTTGTAACCATCACATGGAGCGAAACGATAGATGTATGTTTATTAAGTGACAAAATGATGAAGAAGCAATGTGAACAGATGCCGGGATATTTCCGATGGGTAGTAATTGGGACATGGGTAACAAGTGAAACAATTAATGAATTAAAAGGATACTGTTTAGTTACAAATTCAACACACCCATGCTCTAAAGTTCCGGCTTCAGTAAAACGAGAAAAAACAAGAAGAGGTCTGTCAAAATATTACCAGTTCTACAACCATGGAAGAATGGCAAACAATTTGGGGACCCAGCCTGCTAGAGACATATAGTTATATTGGAAAGGTACAGTGGTGCATTCACTGGAAGGGGAAAAAGAATCAAACTTATTCTACAGGAAATAGAGGGAATCATAATTGGAGGACAGAAACGCATACAAAAGAGGATTGGAATTGTACCCGAATATATACATGTGACACTCCAGACGATGAAATAGGGTTAATACCAGTCAGGGCCCTCCTGCAGTTAGGATGTGAGTGTCGAGGATATAACCATACTATTAAAGGACATGTGAAAAACATTGATTGTCACACTACCACAGTTAGAAGTCCCGGAAACCTAGTATGGGTCATGGGACATGGTCAATGGACCACCCACATGCCACTAGACAGTCCGGTTGTACCTGTCACACTAGGGATACCTACTCTTTGTCCACTCTGGAGAAAAGAGAAGTTAGTAATGACATTAATGACCTGGAACTAACAGATTGGCATGAGCCATCAGCAGGAGTTAAATTCGGATGGGCACTAGAATCTTTGTTTGCCCCAATTTCAACATATCAAAATAGAGAAATGTTGTTCAAATTGATGAGCCAGACCGAAAGGTTAGCAGCAGTCACTAAGAAAGGATTCAAAGATCTAAATTTACAATTACAAGCCACCTCTAGAATGACCATACAAAACCGCATGGCATTAGACCTGATATTACTCAAAGAACATGGAGTTTGCGGTTACCTGCATGCAAAGGATGAGCATTGTTGTGTACACATCCCAAATGTCACCCAAGAAGTAGAGAAAGATATTAATCAATTAGAACAAATTGACGAGAATGTTCATAAACTGCAGAAAGAAGCGGAACACAATTGGATAGGATAATTATTCAGCTCCCTAGGTCTCCATGTGTCAGGATGGATATCTTCTGTTATCCAGTACGGAATATTGATTGTAATAATTGTTGTCATAGCCATAACTGTTTACAAGTGTCTTTTAGGAATGATTGTAAAAGAAGGTCAACATACGAGACGCATCATGAAAGCTATAACAAGAAAAGAAGTAATCTCACCGCAAAATGGATCACCTCCTATCCATCAAGAAACTGCAACCTGAAGATTACTGTATTTGAGCATCCTTGCAAGCAAAGCCTGAAGAATGCTCAAAAGGGGGGACTGTTGCAAAGCAGTTTAAATTTAGTAGTAGAATGGCTAAGGCTTAAGTAAGAGGGTAGGCCTAGAAAGCAACACTTTACAGTAGTGAGTTAAGCAGCAGCCTTGTTCGTGGGAATAGAATGTACTGAAGAAGTAGAAACAATAATCAAAAGATTTAGTCAAGCATGTACGTAACGATTTGTACCTTAGATGTGGTAAGGGTCTGTTAAACAGTTTCTAGGGGGGTAAGACAACTTAAGCAGATTTATGATTAGAGTAGATGATTGTTAATTGTTATAAACTACTGCACCTGGTTTGCTATAGAAACTGTAATTGTTTTAGCCGTGAGAATACATGTAAACTTGTTTGTGTATAAAAGCTGAACTGAGAACGAGGGTCGTTGGAATCCTGACTTGGGGCGTTAGCCCGCAGGCTCCCGGGGCCCCGAATAAAGCACCCATAAACCGGCACTTTGTTGGTTTGTGTCTTTGTTTACGGGCAACAATGTGATATGGTATTTATTTGTACAGTCATTGTAATATATTCCCTTTCCCCCACTTTGAGTCTGGTGTGTTTTGTCTGGAAAAACCCATCTCACATTAGGTTGAGATGTGGGAGGGGGAATGGAGCCAGGGAATTGGATTTTAGGGCTATCTCAAACCATGACACCATGAAAGCATTGGAGATGTTTCATTAAAGTCTGTTTCTTTGCAAATGAGAGAAAGATAAAAGATACATAAATACATCATGGCATAGAAGTTTCAGGTTTTCTTTTTCTAGAAAGATAAGCCCCACAGGAGATCTTTATGTCTTTCAGTAGTATTACCCCTTGATTCAATGTCACTGGGTATCCATCATAAATACTGTAATATGATTTATATTACTTTACCTCCATATACAGTGTCAACTACATTTAACAGACTGCTCAGCTGGTGTAACTCAAGCTGAGTGCAAATCAATTTATATTAAAATTATTTTCAACAGGTCCGTTCCTTTGGGAAATTCAATTTTACTTTTACATGGTAAGAGGCTGGTCCAATAAGGCCAAACACCTTCAAAACAGTTGGTGGTTTCCTGATAGGTTTATTTCTGCATGCCTGCACTGTGGAGTTGATAGGACACATCACAGAGCAGATGACACTACTCTCCGTTCTGATTGCTTATGCACGTTTCTGTAGATGAGTCACCAAGTGGGACCCCCGCAGTCTTAATTCCTAGAATTTCCAGTAGGGAAAAGAGGTTTTAAAAAGTGGAAACACATACTAAAAGCATTCTATTAAACAGGATAATAGAGGGAAATTAAAAGGATCACATATAGACAAACACAGAAAGATGTCTAGCCTTATTAACCTTTTTGGGGGCAGAGGGGCGGGAGCTGTGGAAACGCCGTCTCATATTGGAATCTTTTAAATTTTAAATTAATTACAAAAATAATGCATTCTTTTTGTCACATTGCTTTATTGGCATTAACATTTATTTCTTCTTTAGTCACACATGCTAGACTCCTCAAAGAATAGTGTGTGCAACTGTGAATGTATTTAAAGGAGTATTTCTAGGGAGTAACATAATTGTGTATATTATGAGATAGGTGATGAAGAAGAGAAACCTAAGTCAAAAAAGCAGTGGGTGCAAGAAAAGTGTGATTCATAAAACAATATAGGAAAATAATAAAATACGGTTCAGTTAAATGAAATTAAGCACCAAAAAATGCAGGAAATTTCAATCTGGTAAGCCATCAGATTAAAATCTTTCTTGATTCCATATCAAGAATCTGTTACTTATCATCAAGTTTGTGGATAAAATTAACTTGGAGGGAGTGGACAATATGCCAAAGGGTGGGGCTGCCATTCAGAGGATCTGGAAAGGCTTGAGAAATGGGCTGGTGAGAATCACATGAAGTTCAGCAAAGGCAAATGCAACCTGGTCCACAGTAACCCTATGCAACTGGGCAGGCTGGAGGCTGACTGACTAAAATAGGGTCCTGTAGACAAGTGAAGCAGGAGTCAGCAGGAAAGTAGCTGCCTCATGGGCTTTAACCATTAGTAAAAGTGAGATTTTTTCCCTCTGTTTGACACTTGGGAGATACACCTGAAGTGCAGTGTCCTGTCTGGCACTCCTTAGGACAGTAAAGAGATTGATGTATAGGTGGGATCCAGCCGAGGCCACTGGGCCAGTGGGGGATGGAGCATGTGAAACAAGAAGAGGCCAACACAACAGAGTCTCTTTAGGTTGAAAAGGTTAAAGGGAGACCTTTCTGCTATCTTGATGGGAGCAGGCTACAAAGAAGGTAGAGCAAAGCTCTTCTCTGATGTACACAGATGAGAAGGAAATTTCAGTAACAGATGAGGAATTTTAAATCCTTTAAGTGATTGGAGTGGTCAAGTACTAGAATGGGCTATCCACAAACGTTGTGGAAGCTACATCTTTGGAGGTTTTAAGAGATGACTAATTGAATCCTTGAGCAACCTTCTCTAGTTGACCTTGCTTTGAGCAAGGGATTGGACTGGATGAACTACAGAGGTCTCTTTCAAACCCAATTATTCCGTAATTCTGTGAAAGGGTTTCTTCTCTTTGCTTTGCATTTTCTTTGATAGAATGTTCTGATCTTTCAACTGTGCCTGTAATTTCAGAATAGAATAAACGTGATTGGCTACATCTTTTCTTTCTGCTTAAGACACTCCAGGAACGTTGCCCAAATAAGTAGAATGACCCATATCAGCAGGGGTCCAGGCAAATGGCTTGACTGCTGGCTCTGCCTGATCCTGAGGTTAAGCTAACTGAACAAAATGTGGAAAACTACTGTACAAAACATAAGAAATGGCTGGATATTACAAATAAGAATGTGGGAGTCTGACAGAAACAAGAGCTAGAGCTGTGAAAGATGGCTGGATTTCACAGTTCATTAAGAGGGGGATTTTTTTGATAAATGGTCAGGATTCACAGCTAATAGAAAGGATGCTGCGGACTTTTGGGGACCAAGGTCTTGTTAGGTCAATATCATATCAGTAATACTATATAAATCCAAGGTCAGGTAACAATATCAGAAATATCAAATTTAGGTCTGGATGTAGCAAAGCTGTGACCACTGGATAAAAAATAATTAAAGGTGAATTGTTTATTTGAGAGAGGGGAAGAGGGGAGAAATGGAGGTGCACAGTTGGCAAATATGAGAGTCAAGAAATAGGAGAGTAATAAGGTAAATAATGTTATCAAGGCTGACAAATGGTACCAGTTGAGTAGATCTGGGTTTCATCACAGCTACGTGTGTCAGGACAATAAATCAAATCTGTTTTTCTGATGATACCACAAGAGCCAGATCTTCCATGGTCAATAGAACTACTGTGGGAGAGAGGTACCTCCCACAGGATTATAGAAGTATAGAATTATAGAATGGCCTGGGTTGGAAGGGGCCATAAAGATCATCTAGTTCCACCCTCTGTGCAATGGGCTGGGACAGCTTCCACTAGACCAGGTCGCTCAGAGCCCCATCCAACCTGGCCTTGAACACTTCCAGGGATGAAGAAGCCACAGCTTCTCTGGACAACCTGTGCCAAGGCCTCACCACCCTCACAGGGAAGCATTTCTTCCTAATATCTAATCTAAACCTACTCTCTGTCAGTTTGAAGCCATTTTGTCCTATCTGTCACTCCAGGCCCTTGTGAGTAGTCTCTCTCCATCTTTCTTGTCTCTTTCTTCAGGTACTGGAAGGCTGAAATTAGGTCACCCTGAAGCCTTCTCTTCTCCAGGATGAACAATCCCAATTCCCTCAGCTTTTCCTTATAGCAGAGGTACTCCAAGCCTACAATCATCTTGGTGGCTTCCTCTGGACTCGCTCCAACAGGTCAGTATTTTTCCTGTGCTGGGGACTGCAGAGCTGGAGGCAGTACTGCAGGTGGGGTCTCACCAGAGAGGAGCAGGAGGGTCAGAATCTCCCCTTACCTGCTGCCCACACTGCTTTTGATGCAGACCAGGACACAGTGCTTTCTGGGCTGCCAGTGCGCATGGCCGAAGTGTGTCCAGCCCCTCATCCATCAGCACCCCAAAGTTCTTCTCAGCAAGTCTGCTCTCGATCTGTTCATCCTCTAGCCTGAATTGATACCCAGGTTTGCCCCGACACAGACCTTTTATAACCTCATGAGATTCTCATGGGCCCATTTTTCAAGCTTGTCCATATCCCTCTGGATGGCCTCAACCTCCAGGTGTGTCACCTGCACCACTCAGCTTCCTGTCATCTGAAAATTTGGTGAGGGTGCAGTCAATCCCTTCATCTATGTTATTAATGAAGATATTAATTGACAATGACCCTCTGAACCATTGACAATGAACCATTGACAATGACCCTCTGGATGTGACCGTCCTAATCCACCTAACAGTCCACTCATCAAATCCATCTCTCTCCAATTTAGAGAGAAGGATGTTGTGAGGGACCGTGTCAAAGGCTCTACGGAAGTGCAGATAAATGACATCTGTAGCGTTTCCCTTGTCCACTGTTGGAGTCACCCCATCACAGAAGGCCACTGGGTTGTTCAGGCAGGACTAGTCCTTGGTGAAACTGTGCTGGCTGTCCCTGCCCTCCATGTGCCTCAGCAGAGCTTCTAGGAGGGTCTCTTCCATGATCTTCCCTGGCACAGGGGTGAGGCCAACAGGGCAGTAGTTCCCAGGGTCCTTCTTTCTACCCTTTTTAAAAATGGGTGCAATGTTTCCCTTTTTTCCAATCACCTGTGACTTCACTTTACTGCCAGGACTTTTCAAATATCATGGAGAGTGTCTTGGAAACTACATCAGCCAATTCCCTCAGGATTCCAGGACGCAACTCAACAGGTCGCCTATAGAATTATGTACATTCAGGTTTCTCGGATGGTTATGAACCTCATCCTATCTTACAGTGGGAAGCACTTTTTCCCCTAAGTTCTATCGTGCTGTCCATCCACTCGAGAGGTGTGGAAAGAGAGGATGCCATTTAAGACTAAGGTAAAAAAGTTGTTATCTCAGCCTTCTCATCTGTTGTTACCAGTTTTTCAGCATCCTTTTTTGGGGGGTAACACCTTCTTTGACCTTCCTTTTCTGGCCGACATACCCATAGAAGCCCTTTCTGTTATTCTTTGTGTCCATTGCCAGGTTCAGCTCCAACTAACCCTTGGTCTTCCTCACCCCATCCCTCCACAACTGAACTTCATGTCTGGACTCTACCCAGGTGTCATGGTTTGAGATAGTCCCAAAATCCAATCCCCTAGCTCCATTCCCCCTCCCACATCTCAACCTAATGTGAGATGGGTTTTTCCAGACAAAACACACCAGACTCAAAGTGGGGGAAAGGGAATATATTACAATGACTGTACAAATAAATACCATATCACATTATACACATGATCACAACTATCTCTACCATGACATATGTATTTACAGCGGATCAGATCTCTTCTCCCCTCCAAATAAAAGGTCCAGGAGGGAAAGAAGGACAGATCCCTTCCAGTCCTTAAGCAGCAGCATCTTCTGAGGCAGCAGTCTGTCTGTCTTCTCCACATGCAGCAGCTGATAGCTGGCTTTCTGCCAGCACTCACGAGGGAGGTATTCAAGCTCCCTCGGCCCCCTTGACGCAGGCAAAGGGGTCTTCCGTGGGCTTCGTAACCCCAGATAAGGTCGTTTCACCACGTCATATCACGAAGACACAGGGGGGGTCTTCATGACGGTCTGGTATCTCTTGCAGGGCCTCTGTGCCCTGTCTCTCAGGCTGCCACCGTGGCAGCAGTGCAAGGGGGGGGAGCCAAGGTCAACTCCCCCCGCATTCCATCTGGCCGTCCCGGTCCAGCTCCGGGATGTCTTTTGAGCTTCTTAACTCCTCTCTCTCTCCGGTGCTGCATGTCTAAAACTCTTCTCCTTAATAGGAGTCCATCTCCCTCTTTTCTCAGAGGGATCTCAAAGGAGTTTTGGGGGGCTGGTACAGTCTTACCCCCAGAACTCTGTCTCTCAGGCTGCTGGTTCTCTTTTTCCCGGCTCTCCTTCCAGGAGTCCTTTCTCTGGTGCTGCATGTTGCTTCTGCTGCTCCTGCAGTTCAGGTCTTATCTCTGGCTCTCTGCCACCGTTTCTCTGGTCAGTGCCGGCTGCTGCTCTGTGTCCGTGGAGGAAACATCTCCCGGCTTGCTACAAAACATTTAGTCCAGCCTAGCACTGTTCCAGCTCTTTGCAGTCCCCCCCCCAGCCAGGGGCTGGGAGGGTCCAGAGGGCCCAAGGGGCTCAGAGCCCCTTCCTCGTGGCTCTACAACATGGCCACCTCTCCAACAACAACCAAACTACAACTCATCTCTTCCAGTGAGCTTGTGGAATGTTGACATTTTTGCAGGAGTGCCCATTGGACAGAACTTCAAAACTTCCAGGGGTTTCCACCCCTTGGGGTCTACCACTTTCCTTAGCCTCTGGGGGAAAACAAGATCCAAACCACGACACCAGGTTACCTGTCCTAGTTTCCACTGCCTTTGCATTTGCTTCTTTGCCCTCAGTTTGACAAGCAGTTCTCTAAGAGAGGAACACCCAACAGAGATAGATTGAGATTCTAGTATTACCATGCCTACTTTTATTTCAGGGCCAACAGCACTAGCAACTACTCACCACTTCCTCACATATATCTGCTATGCTCTTATCCCTTTCTGCTTAATCAAGCATGTGTAGTGTGAATGGCATATGTCCTAGGTCTCCACTGAGTCTGACATAGTTTCCTTGTTACTTAAGTTGCTC
Organism: Manacus candei; assembly: GCF_025592945.1. Classification (NCBI taxonomy): domain Eukaryota; kingdom Metazoa; phylum Chordata; class Aves; order Passeriformes; family Pipridae; genus Manacus; species Manacus candei. Next base: position 1,066,159 of record NW_026138160.1, on the reverse strand, counting down.
CTAACACATGCACATACAAATGTGTCTGCACACACACACGCACACTCACACACATACACACAGAGTTTAAATAATTAAAAAGGCAGCTGTTTTGATTTAAAAGGATTTATTTCTGGTTTACAGGAAAATAAAAGATCTTGGTGGTCCTATCTTTGTATTTACATTATCTTACAACAGTGACCCCAGATCTAGAAACATAATTAGCTGCCCAGGGTGTTATTTGGGCAAGAACATGACATAGAATAACTATCTCTAAATCTCTAAGTATGGGATTAATAGACTTTGGCAGGGCCCACTTCTTTTTAATGATTACAAAGGAAGCCTGGATGTAGATATGTAGATAATTAGCTTCTAGGTGTCTAAACCAGGTGGGATTAAGCTGTCTTTTCATTGCACGATTTTGGGGGAGCTGCATCACTTGATTTGTATTTCTCCATGTTAAATCTCTGGAATATGAGCCTGTTCATTCAGCTCAAGGCATTCACAGTACAGGTGTCTACAGGTCACTGTAGGATGACGTGTCTCAAAATGGAAATAAGCGCTTCTAGGGCATGGCTCTTCTGCTTAAGATTTAGTCTTTTCAGATGAGTCTTACCCTCACGGCCTAGAATCACAGACATGCCGGATCTTGCAAAACGTGGAGAATGGAATTTACAGTAATGTATCCTCTTCAGAAGAGGCTGTGGGTTCATGCCCTCTGGCTGGGAAGAAAGGGTGATAGTACCTTGGACAGGATAAGAAAGTAATGATTCAACGATTAAAAAAAAAAAATCAACCTGTCCTCCACTCCCTTTATGACTGAAACTATCATCATCATCATGGCTAGGCTTCGCGAACGAAGATTTGGGAAGGTTCTATCCACATTTGTTACAGGCATGCTGGTGGCTTATGAGGCCAATACCTGACAGACATATCCGATTGCACCAATACGTGACAGACATATCCGATTGCAATGACTGAAACTATAAAACAAAGCTAACAGAATACAGATTTGTGGGGTCAATATGATGATGAGTATTTGCAATGCTCAGCTGTTTCAAGACAGCTGTCTAGACTAAAGTTATCTGAAGATATATTAACTTTGAAGATCTGTGGATGATTTAATTTGCCCAAGAACACTCGTGACAAAGGAAATGTGACTGCTTTACAACAGATCTCGGTCACAGGTGCTGCTAGAAACTGACTGTGTAGTTGTCTTTTGAAGCGAGGCGTTTACACCATCACTTTGTCTCTACTCTGGCCAGAGTGTGAGCTAAATTGTGTTGTCAACAAAAACATGAGCATTTGTGATGGATGTTTTCCCTCAGAGAGAATAGTATATGATTGAGAAGCTTGTCCTAATTCCACCAGTTGGAAGAGTTCTCCAGTATTATTCCCGCAAATTCTGCATTCTGAATTACCCCACTTATCTCATTTCAGGGTCCAGAGCACTGTACACATACTACAAAAGCCTCACTGTAGTAGACTACTACAGAGACATGCTAGCCCAGCGAGACACAGGATAATAATTGTGCAGGATAAATATGGCTGACTCCATCACACAGAGGTCTAGCTCTATGCCAGGATCCTTGTGTTGGTCCGGAGTACAGAGGTGTTATTGTGATATTTAAACATGAAAACACACACTTGGGCTCATAGGAATATACAGAACCGAATTCATCACATTTTTAGAATGTCACAAAGAAGATTGGAAGTGTTCACACTCAGTTATTTTCATCTTTTGAATTTAACTTTGTGCAAATGCTTACATTGTACCTATATAAGTACAGTCAGAAGAAACATCTCTCAATCTAGGCAAGAGAAATATATGCTAACTGAGAATAATTATCGAAGTTTAAACACCCACCAGATTGCTCCGGTGATTCCTGCTGTCACTAGAATAGCCAGTCCATGTAATTTTGTGATTCCCATGTTGTTAGTGTTGAAAAAAACAGATTGCAAACTCTGGATTGAGAGTAAAATGAAAACAAATAGGCAGAAAATACTTTAGTTATTAAAACTCTTTTTTGAGTGGCAGGTCTGGACTTAAAACAGAGAAAAAATAGTTTTTCTAGAAAGAAAGTTTTACATTGAGGTATTTATAAGAGGTATTAGGTACTTACAATAGATATTCCACACACTGAACTCTCATTTTAAAATGGTGGTACACTGAACCACTTTAAATTGTACAAACACATAATTCTCATTTCAGATTTTCTCTGAATCAGGGTTTAATTTTTCCTAGCCAGTGCCCTCTCTGCTCTATGTTTTTGTTCCAGTCTTTAATTCTTCCTTTCTTCCTGTCTAGTTCTCCTTTTTGACCCAGATTTTCTGGACTTTCTACTGTGTCTCTTACCTGTGCAGTTCTCTTTCTTTCTAAGCTGGAGGTCACAATGCTTTTCTTTAGGTCAGCCACTCTTCTCCATCGATTCTGGGGCTGTTCACAACTGTTGTTCAGCCACATCTTGTGGGAGGCGTGTCTAAAGGCACAAAGGATGTGCCGAAGTAAGAGAGCCCAAGAGAGCATGCCCCAACGTTAGTAAATTGGTTGGTTAAGAAAGTTACATGGTATGTAGGGATAAAAGGAGTGCGAATTTTGAAATAAAGCCTCTTTGTTCGTACCACCTACGAGGAGCAGATTTATTCCTTGTTACGCAAGGACCCTGCCGTTACACATGGCGACCCGAATTTGGGACTCTTTTAGCTTATATTAAGCCAGATATTTATCCTGAATCAGGAAATCAGCCAGTAGCTCCGATATCGTCTTGATTTTTCGGAGACGGGAGCTTTTACCACAAAAAACTTTGACGTCAGTAAGCCCGTTGTCTCGGTGGCAATTGAGAAACGGAAAGTTAGTTTAGCGAGCTCCAAAATATTAGGAAAAGTGCACGATAGGAGAGAAGAAAGAAGAAGAAACCGAGAAGTCAAGCAGCAACCAGACAGGGCGGAGAGGGTCCACGCAACATCAAAAGTGGTGAGTTCAGCTGGAAGGCACCCCGCACGCCTAGGACTGCTCCCTGAGCGATAGCATGTCTGCAGCTCGGAGATCCGAGCCGCGGAGCACCTTAAGATCGCCAGGGAAAGCCTGTTGGTCCCTGTGCGTCAGCCATCTGGTAAAAGTGGCTTGCCGTTGCCGAGAGCTGCGGTCGGACCATGTGCGAGAAGCAGCTTTGCCACTGCCGCCTCTTAACATCCCCAGCCACCGCCGGGCCCCCGCGGAGCCCCGTTTCAATTTCTGCTCAGCAGAAACTGCCGGGGCTCTCCGCCTACTTGCCGCCTCCGACCAGCTCCGCACCGAGCTTAAAAGCGCCGCTGCGATCCCACCGCCCTTCCCCCCGCACGTGCCGCAGTCTACAACCGCGAGGGAAACGGCCGAGCCACGCCGTTTAACGGAGCACGGCGCCGCCTTAACACCGCCCCCTGCCTCTGCCGAACCCGCGCTGCGCTCAAAGCCGCGTGGAAAAGCAGAACAGCGCCCAACCCCCGCACCGCCCCGCGATCTGCCGGGCTGCCCGCGCACCGCGGATGCCCCGCGCAGAGCCGCCGCTGCAGCCCGCCCCGAGGAACCCAGCCACCCCGCCCGCCAACGTTCATCGCTGAGCCAGCACCTGCCGAACCTGCCCCCGCGTCGAGGGCTGCCGCCCGCCACAGCTGCCCCTCAGCCGTGCGCAGAGCCGCCCACGCCGCTGGAGCAGCGCCGCGCCCCCCCACGCCGCAGCCGAAACAGACCCGGACCCCCGCAGGCACGCCGAAAGAAAAAAAAAAAAACCACAGAGAAAAGACTGCCAGATAAGCCAAAACTGCTACACAAAGAACCCCGAACACTTATGCTCCCAGCCGCTCGGAGATACGGTAAACACAAGACACCCTGTTTCCATAGAAACCTCATGAAACATTGAAACGAAACACAGACACAGGCAATCACCAGCCTTTGCAACACAAAATCAGTCACTCCGTGATAAGTTCTACCCTGCACAAAGTACACAGGGAAGAACGAAACAACCCACCCCCCACCCCCCGCACACACTGCTGATAGCAATACAACACAACATAGTAATACAAATTCACGAGACATACAGGGGAGGGACGGGAGACAGGAGACACGAGTCGCTGGGAAGGAACAGAGATTGCCATGCAAGCTCCTGGCCCACGAGACCAGAGTAGGCGATTCTGTTACAGCGATGAGGTGTATTCGTCCCCCTTCGCTGCAATGAACAGCAACCACATGGCCCACCATGGCAGTAGCCATCCTGCCACCAAAACGTCCCAAGCCCCGACCTTTCTGTTCCGCCCGGGCGCAGCCCCGCCCCACCCACACACGCAAAGGGGAAAACAACCCCACCCCCTACCCACCGCCCACTACTGCCCCGACACAGGGAACCGGTTTCACCGAGGTAACCGGGGAGGGGGAGGAATGGGAGGAATGGGGGGAGGGGGAGAAGGAGGGGGGGAAGGAACCAGAGGTGGTTCCAATGAATGGGAACAAAAAGGTACATGGGGTTGAGGTCAGCTGACATGTGGGAGCAATGTCTAGACAAGGCACTTCGCATGGAAAGTCTGAATAGTAATCAGGCATGCCCAAACGATAAGGCAAGTGTCACAGCACATCAGTTAAGCGGGGATACAAATTATAACTCGTTAGATATACAATCAAAACACCATAGAGAAATATGTGACGTAGTAACAAGGCAAGTCATAAAAGCTATGGAAAACACTCTCACTAGAAACCAAAATAATTACCTGTCTCCATTAAAGGGTTACAAAGTTATACTGAGTCAAATTTAAGATGTGTAGACCAGCTGCGGTCTGCTTTAAACAAGCAAATTGAATACAATGAAGTCAGAGAGATGCTGTACAAGCACTTGGCTTTTGAAAAGGAAAATGCAAGCTGGGAAAGAGCTTTGCAGAGCCCTCCTGCAGAGGAAAACTGTAACTTTATTGAGCTGATACAACCCTACCAAAGAGCTAGCTCTGAGAAGCAGTTACCTGCCTCTTTAGCTGCAGTTTTAGAGGTCCAGATAAGAGTACAGGAAGAAGTCAGACACACAGGAAGTTGTGTTGGTTGTGGAGACGCAGATCACTCTCAGGAAAATTGTCCTTGGAAACCCCTAGAAGCAACATTCCATGAGCACCCTAACACCAGAAAATGGACTGAGTTGTACCAAGGGTGCCATAAGCAAGGCAAAGGACATGCTGCGAGCATCATATTGCTTGTAGGAGCCTTGCTTGCTGTAATCCTTTGTAGTACCACTTTTCATGTGCAAAAGAGGAAACTACTTCAGGCAAGCCACAATATACCAATAACCAGTCCCCAAAATAACCGTGTACTCTGTACCCCAAAGAAAGGTGACAGGTGGAAAACACTGCAAATGTCAACAGCAGAACACGCAGTCAAAAAACATGCAGAAGCCTTGCAGATTAAACTGCCTATACCTATAAGGCTTCCAGCAAATTGGCCACTAGTGGTAATTGGTTCAAAAAATTATTCCTTTACCATCCTCCTTACCCTGAAGGTGCCCAGAAACTTTTCTTTCCCATCATGGTTTTAAAAGATGCACAATTTATGCAAAGCCACTGTTGGGCTGCCCTTCCTCAGGGGATGCAAAATACATCGATAAAGTATCAAACAGCCATAATATATCGTTATGCAGAAGACACATTAATAACCACGGCCACAAGAAATGAACCGCTGTTTGTTCCTGCTGCTTTAACCAAAACCGCCCAAAATGCAGATCTTCAAGTTGTTTCAGGAAAAATCCAGCAACCACAACTCTGGACTTGCCCTAGACAAGAAAACACAGCAAAAAAGTTCTACACAGCTGACACAGCTCGAGGTAAAAAACATTTATATTTACACGAGTTGCAGAAGCCTCAGAGAGCTGCCAATTGCTTAAAACATGTTTTAACCATAACCACAGGGGACCTACACCCTCTCTTTGTGTTGCTAAAGGGGAACTCCAACTTAAAGTCTGACAAATCGCTAGCTACAGAGGCAAACCAAGTGTTAGAAAATTATACCAAGGTGATAAAAAGCAAACAGAACAGGAGAGATTCTGAAAGGCAAATCTGCCTAGTTCTTGTTTCCAGCAGGTGTGAAACATTGCAGTTTTGTTTCAGTGGGATCAAACTGAGAGAAGCCCGCTGTTGGTTCTAGAACAGTTCTTTCTGTCATACCACACCACCTAAAATCTGTGTAAACTGCTAATGAGATGTTTGCAAGCTTGTCATTTAAGGCAGAGCACGACTGCGAGAACTGGACGGAAGAGATCGTGCCTTTACCAACATTCCAACTTCGAAGGACAGTTTAAATAGGATGACAGCTGAGGACGCAGATCCCAAGCTGCCTCGGCAAGTTTTGTAGTAATATTTTAATCCATCTCCCTAAGCACATATTGTGAGCAGACATCAATTTTCCTTAAGAACCTTCACACATGCATCTAGGAAAACACAAAATACTGCAATAGATTAAATAAATCCTGCCACTGAACAGCAGGAAAACTGCAGGCCATGAACCAAGCTTCTGTATGGGTTTTTGAACTGACTGCCATTCATATTGCCTTGGGAAAATTTCTGAACAATCCTATAATGTTATGACTGTGTTTATTTTGCTATAAGGTTAATATCCCATCTTGAAAGTTAATTTCCTTGAGATATTGTTAACCCTTACCTGTTGTTTGAAATGCATTTTGTTTGGTTCCTATGATTTACAGAAGGTATGATTTCTATATATATACACAAATCACATACTGACATGCCACAGACAATAACAGACAGAAACTGAAAGCTGCTAAAGCAGCAATGTTGAACACTATACCCAGAGTTTTAAGGCAAGCAAATTGTCTCGTTCATTTTCCATCAGAATACAAGTTCTCTAAAGAGACCATTCAAAATAACAATTAGTAAAAACTACATTATCAGGGTATACCCACACTGTCAGAAATCACACCCATGCCATCTCAGAAAAGCATTAACCCCAGAGGTTAATGGCAAATGAGACCTGGCGAACAGATATATACATCTTTGAATTGGACATATTGAAAAATGTACATGCAAATAGATATACATCCACAAAACATAACTGCTACTACATCCACTAGACAAAACACAAGAGTGTAAAACACAGTTAGTTGCTTAGCAACCCTGATACACTAAAATGGATTAACATTGATAATAAACAGCTACTTCCTATCAAATAGAAAAATTCTCACGTCACAAGCATTCCACAGCAAAAGCACATCACATATTGAAACACATGATAAATTTAAACAAAAGGGGGGAGAACTGGTGTAACCTGCAAGAACATCTGTAAAAAGCTATGTATGTTATCAATTTTTGAGTTGTGACAGTGCTGAAAGAAGCAGGTCTGAAAAGCAGCACAAACCTCAGGCGTTTGTTTCTCCCAAGCTACTAATCATGGTAAGAATTGATTTCAGGACAATGGATGAGATCCCTAGATTTTGTGACATAGAGAGAAAGTTATGCCTATGCAGTTATAAGAAAAGAACTCAAACAGATTTCTTCCAAGTGTGTAAAACCCTGTTCAAATATGTGACCACAGCAGCAGAGACCAGAGCAACGCAGAAGTTTGAAAAGAGTTATGTTTGTTTCAGGTTTACATTAAGAAAAGACCAACGTGGTGAAAAACAATCTCTGAAATGTGCGTGTGTGTGTGTGTTCATGTGTGTGTTCAGTGTACGGTGACCACCGATGAATGAGAGGAGTGAATGAATAAAAAAGTTGTTTGACTGGTCAATCAATAAAACACAAAACACCTCACAAAATAACATTACCACCACCACAAGGTCAATTTATGAGAATTTAGTTTTGCTAAGATTACCCTGTTTCTTAAATAAAGTTAAATCTCCCAGTTATAAAACCCCTCAGATTAATAAAGTTATAAGTTTATACACAGTTAAGATAAACCCCAAGTTAATAAAGTTATCTCTCCAAGTTACACTACCCTATAGGAATATAAGAAAGTTTTAAAAAGGTTTACAATAGAGTTAAGAAACTAAGCAAGCAGTGTACTGAGTCATTGCGAAGCTTGGTAGTTTATAATGTTCTGATTGTTAAAATTGTTGTTTGCATTGTTGTTTGCACTGTTTTTGTGACTTCTTCATATAATTAAAGGAGGGGATATGTGGGAGGCGTGTCTAAAGGCACAAAGGATGTGCTGAAGTAAGAGAGCCCAAGAGAATATGCCCCAACGTTAGTAAACTGGTTGGTTAAGAAAGTCACATGGTATGTAGGGATAAAAGGAGCACGAATTTTGAAATAAAGCCTCTTTGTTCGTACCACCTATGAGGAGCAGATTTATTCCTTGTTACACAAGGACCCCGCCGTTACACAATCTTCCTTTTTGCTAGCCTTCTGAAAAGACTCTTTGTATCATTCTATATTTGTTTATATTACCATCCTCTTCTCTCAGCTGCTCTTCAGCATCCCTTCCTCCTGTAATCCCCTTTGTCAGCCACTGTGCCCCAGGCCCAATCTGTTACCCCCCAGCCACAGTACTCACCTATGTTGCGTTCAGTCCTTCTAATTCAGCAGCTCCTGTTTTCTTTCTCTTCTGCTTCATCTCTGCTCACGTACCTGCTGAACCAGTATCAGCACAGCAAATCCTTTCTGTATATCAATGGTGTGTCAGTAGCTGGCTCAGGGCCAAAGGATGGGCCTCCACCCAGTTCTTTACCTTCTATGGGAGTCCTGAGTAATAGGAAAACAACAAGAAACTTGCAACAAGCAGTTATTCCCTAACACTGAAACACTGAGATTTCCGATGAGCAAGAAGGTGATTGCCTAGACTTCAGATATGGAGGGTTTTTTTTTTCAGAATGTGAGTAATTTTTTAAGACTTATTTATCCTAGATGTAAATACTGTAGACATTTCTAACTGCACTGAAAGTACTTTTTTGTAGTCACAGGAGAGAAATAAACATTTTCAGGACATAATTACTTTAATCTTACGGGAGACCTGTGGAGTCAGTAGCCTCGATTCACCAGAACTAAAGGATGTTTAAGACAGCTGGTAAACTGAGTGTTTCTCTTGACTTACTTGTGGAAAATACTGTTTTTAACAAAGAATTATTCAAGTCCTACATAAGATGTTTCTGTTCTGTTGATGCCAGTCTGTTAGGTATATTTTGCCATCTGTAGTGAGGTGAAGCTTACCCCTAATTTAAAAACGGAAAGTTTATGAGAAATAATGAAAGATGTAGACTAAAGAAAAGGTAGCAGAATGGTAACAAGAAAATAAGGCATAAAAATGGAGTGGTCACATATGCAAAATCTTTTGCAGAGTTATAGCATTATTACTGTTTAGATCCCTGAAGGAGCAATAATTTACCAGAATGCTGAGAAGCAAGAAGAGAGGATGAGAATTAAAAGGTCATAATTAGACTTAGAAATACCCAACTTTTCTTAGTTTCATCCTCCTACTTTATTCTCCAGGCATTCAAAAATACTGCGCCCAAAATTGATTATTTATGACTTTAATTATGCGTGGTACAATTCTAAATGTTTATCCATAGTTCCAGCCATTGACATCTATGCCATCAGTGCACCAATAAATACAACAAACACGAAGTCTTTCTACAAGTAAGCTATTAATAACACCCAAGTCCGAGTGATCTGTGGTCCCCCTGTTCAAATTCATTTGGGATTAAACTGTATAAAGTTGACTGCTATATACACATTACAGCAAGTCTACACACATTTCACCCAGGTCTTCTCTGTGCTCTGTCTGGTGTTTTTGTGACTTTTTAAGATTTCTTTTTGAAGTAAGTACAAGTTATATTACATCCTAAAAAAGTGTGGTTTCAGTTTCATGAAACAGACTGTGTGAGTTCTGAGTTCTGTAACTCTGCATGAAGCATACAGGTATGTTTAATGGCAAGATTTCCTTGGATTATGTTAGAAATTGAATTTATTTGCTAAAATAGATATAAGCCTCCAAAAAACTTAACTGTGGTCTCTTCTGGAGTGCTTCACTATTCCTTCTTTTATTTGCCAATACTTTGAGATAAGGCCTGAACATTCTGACTGTCTGCCTGGGTTACATTTATTTGCACACTACTTCTTATATGAATGAGATTTCCAGAGACAAAGACTTAACTTTTCAAACCAGTGGATTTTCCAGCAGCACAAAGTTGAAGTGACTACAGCCACACACAGATGTCTAGGATACATCTGCTTTATTTTATCCATTGAAGAAGGGAACAGATGGTTAGTGCTTTGGGTATCCAAGACATCTACATAGGTCTGGAAGATAGAATTCAGAAAATACAGAGCTGAAGGTTATGAAGATCCCTCAACAGTGTTTGAAGAGACATGCATTTTGGAAAAAGGATCCCAAACAATTTGGCTTCTTTTTAATGAGATGAAACACTGTCCAGACTCTGTTCTATTGACTCTCTCCCCATTGACTGCAACAGCGGTTTAGGCATGTTTCACATATGGAAACTTGTGGTATTGCCACTTGTATTTAGGTGCTTCAGTCTTCGGGCTGAATCTCACTCTGAGTCATAGGCACATGAGGGAGTTGGATTTCCCCTCTGAATGGTGTCTTTCATACCTACAATCTTATTAAAACAATGCTTGGGTACTACTTTCCCTGTGGAACCTCAAGCAATTTTCAAGACCAGTAAAATCACTGTTTTATGTATGGAGAAAGTAAGGCACTGATAAGTGAAGAGTTTTATTGGTCAAATCTACCCATCATGAGCCAACAGCAGAGTAGAAATGCTCTGAATTCTAGTGTGATGTCTTATCATACAGACAGCATTGACTTTGGAGAAAGAAAAAAAATATCAATAGTGCTACAGTAGCTGCCTAGCACATTAAAAAAAAAAAGGCAAACAAAAGATGTCCAATATCTTCAATGAGGTTTAGAAAAAGGAAGGAAATTTATTTCCTCTAATTTTGTTCTTAGTTCTCTTGGGCTTTGAAGGATAATATACTGGGTGATATTATATTATCCTGGGAAATCTTACACTCAACCAAAGCTACAAAAAGCTTGCAGGAACTGCATATGCTCACACCGTGCTTTTTACAAACCCATCTGCTTTCAACCGTTCGGAGAAAAACAGAGAAACAAAGGGGTAAGGTTTTAGCTAAAGAGAGAAAGAAGCATAGATGCTGATCTCATGTTCACACAAAGAGCATTCATTTAATTTCTTTTTCTCCAGATTTCTTAGAGGTCTTTCTTCTCATCTGCGCTCTGAGAATACCAACAGAAGTTGTGAATGTCTGTGAAATGGGCATTCCATGTTCTTGTTCTTGTCAGGAACTGTAGTGATAGGACAAGGGAGAATGTCTTCAAAAAAGAATAGATTTAGATTAGATTAAATATTGCAAAGATAGTCTTCCCTGTGAGGGTGTTGAGGCCCTGGTACAGGTTGCCTAGTGAAGCTGTGGCTGCCCCATCCCTGGAAGTGTCCAAGGCTGGGTTGGACTGGGTTGGACCTGGTCAAGGGAAGGTGTCCATGCCCGTGGCAGGAGGTGGGACAGAATGGGCCTTAAGGTTCCTTCTACTGCAAACCATTCTACAATTCTATGATTCTGTGAGTAGTTTCCAAGTGAAACAAAGTGTGAGAGAGAAGAAAGGGGAGTTGCTTGGGAAGGAAAAGAGAGGTGGATATAAAAGATTAAAAGTCTAAAAATAAGGAAATTTTTTATTGTACTTTAAAAATCCTATGACCTCTTTTGAGAGTATGAGTTAAATATAATCTTTCCTTCACTCCCTCTTGCTGTATTATGTGCAAGATATTTATGTGGTAAAATCTGGCACTTGTATTCCACTTTCACTGGACTGCAATGTAAAAAACAATCACCATTATTTTTACCCTGAGAAGCTTCATTCTCAAAACTGGGAGAGTGATCCAGTATTTGAGGACAGGTGCCTGAAATACTCCAATTAATCACTCTTTTTTATTAAATTATTGTTAGTCAATATTCTAGGATACTATGAGGTACATCTGGAATTTTTAAAGCCTGTATTAGAATGTGGAATCATGATTATTATTTTCTCTTTTTGACATCCTTTTCATTCAGACACTTTTCAATTATGGTTTGTATTCTATAGCATGCTAAGATCACTTAAGCTAGATTTTTCCCTTGTACTGCTTAGATCTCCATTGGCTACACCAGAAACCAAGTTACCTGCCTTACCTGTCAGCATTTACCACAGCTTAAATCTCACGGAAGGTACCTACACCAAGTTGTTAAAATACAGTTGTGGAGTCCTGCATACATTACAAGCTGGAAAACATGAAAGCCACCCCCTTAGAAATTAAATTGTATTGTATTTTCTGTCACTTCAATATTTGGCAGCAGAGATGTTCTTCTAATGAAATATGTAAGTTATGTATTTAGACTGATTCTATACAGATTATCCATAGGCAAGAGAAAAATCAAAAGTGAAATAAATATTTTGAAATTCAAAGACAAAAAATAATGAAATCACAAAAAAACGTGGTTCTCTTTCTTTATGTTTTTTTTAATGTTTTATATGAAAAATATTTTCTGAAACATAAAACCTGAACATCATTCTAGAAAATCAGTTGATTATTGGATAGGAATGTTCATGAATAGTTTAAAAAATATTGTTTGAAACCTTCCCTAAGTGGAAAAGAAGAAGAATAAACATCAAACTTTGGGTATTTTGGGATAAATCAAGATTAATTCCATCAATTAATGCAGAAGAAAAATTTATTAATGGGTACCCTAATTACTATAGTCTAAGATTATACGAAAGCTGCTATTTGGGATGAGAAATGACCTAATTAGTCAATCCATCAATATATTGAAAATGAGAGAAATTTTCAGGTGCACAGGTCCTTTCCAATTTTGAAAGAAAAAATGCATACATCCCATAACCCTAGCAAACTTAATTAAAATACTATATTTGAGAGAAAAAAACACCTTTCTTTTTTTTTTTCAAATATTTAAGAGAAAGGGAGAGAATAAAACAGCTCAAGACAAGTTTCCTTTACATGAGTCCAGTCACTGAGAAAGACTGTGCTTTTATCTAGATCTCTTGTCATTAGCGGCCATCTGGGGGGTAGCTCGGAACTGAGATCAAAAGCACATCATCACATTTATTAATGTTGCCTCTTCCCTTTGACTGTCTTTTAAGTGAAGTTAGGGATAAGAAGGCCTGTGAGGAAATCAGTGAAGCCTAAGCATTTTCTTGAAGTGAGGATCTGAATCACCAATTCTGCTATAGGCCTCAAACATTTTCAGAATTTGCTAAATAATAAAGAATGTCAATTAAACAACTGGTGTGGAATGTCTACTTAAACTGGGTATTTGTAACTCTAGTATGAAAAGGATGCTTGGGGGAGATAATACAAGATGTTTCTTATTGCTTTATTTTTCCTCCTTACACATTCCAGGTCTTCAAGGTCATCATGATACAAGAAAATGATACCCAAATCCATGAGTTCATCCTCTTGGGATTCCCTACCATCATAGAGCTACAGGCTTTATTGTTTGTAATTTTCCTCATTGTATATTTACTGGCTGTCATTGAAAACATAATTATCATCACTTTAGTCATAAGAAATCACCAGCTCCACAAGCCCATGTACTTTTTCTTAGGCCATCTAGCTTTTCTAGAGGCCTGGTACATCTCAGTCACCGTTCCTAAATTGTTGGTCAACTTTCTAGTGAAGAGTAAGAACATCTCCTTCACAGGATGTATGGCCCAACTCTACTTTTTCATTGCCCTGGTCTGTACTGAATGTGTCCTTCTGGCTGTCATGGCCTATGACCGCTGTGTGGCCATCTGCAAGCCGCTGCACTACACAGTCATCATGAACCACAGAGTCTGTGTGCACCTGGCCGTGGGCTCTTGGCTGGTTGGCTTTCTGATGTCTCTGCTAAAAGTCTTCTTCATTTCCCAGCTCTCCTTCTGTGGTACTGGTGTCATCAACCACTTCTACTGTGACATCAGCCCTTTGCTCAACCTTTCTTGCACTAAGCGGTTAGTTGCAGAGATGGTGGACTTTGTCTTGGCCTTGCTTATTTTGTTGATTCCCCTCTCTGTCATTGTAATTTCTTACATGTGCATAATCAGCGCCATTTTGTTAATTCCCAAGGCCCAGAACAGGAAGAAAGCCTTCTCCACTTGTGTTTCTCACCTGGCTGTCGTTATCATCTTCTTCTCAGCCACCCTCTTCATGTATGCCCGACCCAGGAGTATAAACTCTTTGGATCTCAACAAGCTGGTTTCTATAATTTATACTATAGTCACTCCAGTGCTAAATCCATTCATTTACTGTCTGAGGAACCAGGAAGTAAAAGACATTTTGTGGAAAGCCATGGCTGCTCTCTCCAGAGTTTCAGCATCTGATCACTAATATAATGCTTGGAAGATAGTCTTCTGACTGAATTTTTCTGTATCCTATGAAAGTCTAATAAGACTTTGACAGAAATGGGTATTATGCTTTTCTTTCAACATCAGTGGTTAAGAATTCCTTCTCCTGAGTCCATCTGCATGTTCAGCTAACATCAATGAATGCTCATACTACACGAATGTAAAAGAAGGTATTTCTACTGAACTTATTACACATCATTCCTGAGGAGTAGAAAAGACAATAAACATCATCACCTTCCTTTAATTATATCTTTGGTATGCATCAAAGAACAATATTGCATTCTGACTCTGATCCAACTTAAAATGAACTTCAAAGAACTTGAGGCAGCAAATAAATAGTTATGTCAACCTTTTTTCACAGGGATTAGCATGGGAACTTCTGTAATTCAGATTATATCAGTCATTTTAGATAGCTGCCATAGGAGAACTTGAATCAACACTGAGAAGTTCCTTTGTTACTAACTTCGAATATAACTTTGGGAAGTAACTGTGATTCACAAAACAAACTTTTAAGTTTGGGGAAGAGGGTTAATTTGCATAGTTTGATTTCCATTTTAAATGCTAAGTGAGCCTCCTGATTTTCAAGTGCTATTTTCCTCTGGTTCTTCTGTATTGTATGAGGAGATATAAGCACTGAAGAAAAATTAGTTGTCTAAACACAGGCACCTAACAGCATTTCTGATGCCATATGGTATCTATACAGACACTGGACCTGTAGGAGTCCTGATCTTTCCTGAGGTAACGTTCAAAGGAGAGGGTCAAGAAGAACTTGAAGCAATTCAAGAGAAAAGACAAAGAGGTCATGAAGTAACAAATGCAGCAGGCTCTTGCACAAAGACATTCATGTACGTGGATAGAGATGCCTAGTTGTATTTCAAATGTCCTTCTCTCCAGAAAGGTTAAGGTCTTGCCAAAGGTCTTGAGTGAGATGTCAGACCTCTTGTTTATGAAATGGTCACAATACATGAATGTATAGACAAATTAGTTCCACTTGCAGGGGTATATGGTTTGTGGAAACAGTTGAACATATAGGCACAATAATAGATAACTACTCAGGTACAGATTCATATTACATAGTTCTGTGTAGTTCCTGAAGAATTTCTGTCAGTGACTTATTCAAAGGGAGAATCACTGGCTGGTAAGTGAGGAATAATCACCTCCAGAAAACATTTCACAGCAGCTAAGTTAGGTTATTGTTTTGTTTCCTGAACAGCAAGTGCTGCAGAGAGAGCATCAGAAAGCCAGAATTAGTCTTCATGGTTTTCCTTCTCAGATCCCTTAATTATACACAAGCAAAGTAAACACTGCAATCCCGTGAGTAATTACTTACATCTCATGCAGTCTTATGCTGAACTGAGGAGACAATACAGTTCTTCAGGAATTTTTGAAGGGCAATCACGTCCTTCCAAGGAGGAATTTATCCACTGATATTTCAGTGTGTACAGCATACACAGGAACTACAGTGAGCAACATATGTAAGCTTCTGAGCTGCTTGTTGATATGTGCTTATAGAGTCAAGGAAGAGAGGAATAGATGTGGCTATGGAATAATTCCTCTGACCTGTTAACTTCTCAATGGGAGAAGTACTACCTGTATATTTATATTTCCTAGAAATAAAACAAGTTGACTCTATTGTGTATTGGATAATTAAACTGATAGCTATCTAAATTTCATTAGATGAATTCCCGCTTTTCAATATAGTCTTGTTACATTAAGGTAGCTCAGGTGTTTACTCCAGTTCAAGTGACAGACAAATGTAAGCATTGTATTTGACTTAGGAGAGTCACTCTCTTGCAATTGCTTATTTAGAGATTTGACTGATGTGTAAGATGAACAATTTGAAATTTGAAACACCCAGATATCCCTGGTTTCATAAACAGAATTAATATTGACCGGGTCAGGAAGTACTGAATATATGTGCCAGGGAGACAAATTGGTTAATAATGTAATTTAGGCTATGAAAAAAAGACAACATTTTTCAGCTTCTTTTTAGACTTGTGGAATTTCTCATGGTAATAAAAGCTAACAGTAATGTGGTTACAAAGCTATTTGAGTTTGCACATTGTAAGTCTTCAATTATGTTCTATATAACCACTTCTGCAGGTATAAAATATTTTAAATTAACAATACCTGGACTGATGTTTCAGTGTCAGCAAGTCTTATGAGGATGAATGTTCTTTCATCACTGAAAATCTAGTTTATTATATGCTCTTCTCTAATAAATCTGGGAAAGGGAGAAGAGGTGGCTTGTTTCTTTGCTTTTAACAAGAAATAAAATATTACAGTAGTAGAACTTTAAAACAAGATATTTTAAATCTTATATTAGATTTCAAGATGGCAAGGTTAAAGGAGAGAAATGTTTCCAGCTTGAGGGGTTTTTTGTCTTTTCAATTTTGATTTGTAGAAAATAAGAATTGTATATGAAAATTAGCATTAAAAAAATAAATTAAAGGCAGACAAATAGAGAAATAGCAAAACAGGGTATGGGAGTGGAAGAGACACAGACATAGAAATGAAATGCATTCCTCCAAAACATAATTCATCTTCCCGGAGAGCTTTATTTAGTATAACCCATGATGCTCTCTGGAAATATCTGTTTCACTTAGTGAATATCTTGAGGCTTCCTATGCCGTGAAAATGTAGCAGGAACCAAGCTCTATTTCACAGGCAGTGCTGGAATGACTTAGACAATTGGGCTTAGTTCTGGAAATCTAAGTCATACAGATGCATCCTGGATATTCAGCATCCCCTGTAAATTAAAGAGAATTGTGCATCCAGCTGTTATATGGGCATTAAACACCCATGGATTTCACCAGGTCACTAATTATGAACCAGATACCAAAATATCATATTGAATTTGTCCTTCATATCTTCAAAATGGTGTATGATCTGAATGTAATAATGCTCTTCCTTTTCTCCCTCCCTTCACGTTTTTCCTTTTCTTACCATTATCATTCTTCTTCTCTTCTATCTTACCATTTTTTCTTTTCTTTCTCTGCAGTTCTTCTCATTATTTCTTTGATCTTTAAAACATTCATCCATTTTCTTTTTCATTGCCTTTACTTTTTCTCTGAAGCTTGATGCTCTGCCCTTTGTCATGAAGGATTAAAAAAAGTTTCCAGGAATTTATCATCTTAGGATTTCCAATTACCATGGAATTTCAGATGTTGATCTTCGTAATATTCCTGGTGGTTGTGATGGTTTAAAGGTAAACCAGCAGGGGAAATGAACTCAACTCAAAAGAGAGATTATAAATCAGAATAACAATTTAATAAAATAATACCATAAGTAGGATTATACAGACAAACAATTGGTTTTAACCCACAAAACCCAAATGTATAACCCAGCACCCTGGGGCATGAACAGTGGTGTTCTTTGGGCCCCCTGAGTCCAAAGTAAAAGGAGAGAAGAAAACCTGTTGGTGAGAGTGCTGTTGCAGTCTGGTCAAGAGTGGTGATTGCAGTCCGGTCAAGAGTGGTGGTTGCAGTCCGGTCAAGAGTGGTGGTCTGCAGCCTTCCTCTGGATCCCATGAGTGGTTAAATGTTCCAAGACTCTACAATTATATATTCTCCAGTTCAGGCAGGAATGCCCAGCACTTCCCTCAGGGCGGGGAGTTCCACAAAGGGTGTGAGGACAAGAGCATCCTCCTATCTCACAGGCCTCTTAACACCCAGTTTATAGCCTGAGGAGTCAGGCTCTATGGGCAGATGGTGTAAATGGTTCATTGATAATGTAATTGTAAATGTAAATGGTTCAGTTTCTGGGAAATGGCATGGAAGGCTATAGAATACACAGTTTTGGGTTACACCCATACAATGATGAACTGGTCCCAGCTGTTCTAACTAGGACAGTGGTCTACATGCTGACTTCTTGGAAAATATACTCAATTATCTTCATACAGATGAACTACCTGCCCCACTAGTCCATGTGTTTCTTTCTCAGCAACCTCTCCTTCCAGGAGGCTTGGTACATCCCAGCCACTGTTGGTGAACTTTCTTGTTGAAAGCAAGAATATATCTTTTGGAGGCAGTATGATGCAGCTTTATTTCTTCAGCTCCCTTATTTGTACTGAGTGTGTCTTCCTTGCAGTTATGACTTATGATTGTTACGTGGCCATTTGCAATCCCGTGAGCTATTCAGTCATCATGTTACTTGCCACATGCTCCTGGTTCATGGGCTTCTTTATCTCCATGCTGAAAGTAGTTTTCATCTCTCAGATGTCTTTTTGTGGCTCCAATATCATCAAGCACTTCTTGAGTGACATCAGGCCCTTGCTGAATATATCATATACGGACATGATGGTGGTTGGAACAGTGAATTTCATCCTGGCCTTACTTATCTTGCTGGTTCCACACTCTGTCACAATTAATTATTTCCTATATATGCATCAGCAGCAGCATCTTGCATATCCCCACATCCCAGAGCAGGAAAAAAGCCTTCTTCACCTGTGTTTTTCACCTTGCTGTAGTCATTATCTTCTTTTCAGTCTCTCTGTTCATGTATGGGTGACCCAAAAGAATCCATTTTTTGACTTCAACAAGCTGGTGTCTACTGTGTACACTACTGTATATTCCATGCTAGATCCCTTCATTTACTGCCTAAGGAACCAGGAGGTTAAAGTGGCTTTGAAAAAATCTTCATTGTTAGGCAGATGTTCTCCAAGGTATTTCAAGCCATTGCTGTCCACCATTAAGATAGTTCCTATTGACAGAATGTAAGTGTGAGAGTTAGAAGGAAAGGTTTTAATATTTAGACTATACTTAGATCTGCAATCATAATAATGCTGGATAACTCAAGAAACTGGGACATATATTTGACCCCTTATCTGTTTTGACTGACATGCACTTCAGGGAACAAAAAGACATGTCTGGGATATCATACATCAATGGCTTTGAGAAAACAATTTAAATGTTCTGTTAATAGCATATGATCCAAATTCAGGCAATATCTGACAGCTAAGGTGGGATGCATATGCCTAACTACAGGCACCTGCTTAATGTTTTAAAGACCTTGGGTATTCTGCTTTACAAATTTACAATTGTGATTTTAGAAGGGAAGAGTCTTTTCTGCAGTTCCTGTATCATATCTGCCAGTCCAAAAAGAGAGGTCTCAGGGCACTCCACACTGTTTCATATTCTGCAAGAAGCTTAGGAATTTGAATCAATCCTACTGGAAGATAGTAACAGTAGAAGGTAAGAAGGTGTTTACTGTGGAATGGAAGCTTGACTTCTTAAGAAAGGTTGAAATAAATAATCAAAATAAATTGAAGACTTTAAATCCTCTACACTGCAAATAAAATAACTTTCCCCCCCTTTTTATGTAGGTCATTTTCAATAATTTCTCTCATATAGTCTGCTGAAGTCACTGTGTCTTAGTTTGAATATGACTGAACATGCAGTTGTTTTGGAATTTTATGTATTTTAGATTAAGTGACTGCATATCTACTGCCTTTGTCAACATCTGTACTGATAAATTAATTTACTCTAAGGAGTGATCTGTGGCCATTTTGCTAAACATATCATAGTGTCAGATATACCCTGATAAGCTTTGTGGACAGGCCCCTTTTGATGAAGCTGGCCATGGTAATGAGCAATTCCTTGATTGTAACCTACTGCAAAGCCTTTTGCATCTGTTCACTCAGGTCTTCTATCAGTCTGTTTTGTGCTATTCACTGCCATTTCTCTGTTCCACAATGTGAACTTCTCAATTTCTCCCATGTGTCTTCCCCCATGGATCCTAATATGCACTTCTTTTAAGGGATCCTTTTTTTCCACTTTATTTGGGTTTTTTACTTGTTTGTTTATTTATTTAGAATGACTCTGTGCTTAAAACAGTTCTGATGCAACTATGTAGCGGCACGCACGTCCTTATATAATAAGGAAAAATACGCTCCTCGTGAGTGGTGAAACAAAGAGATTTATTTCAAATTCGGCGCTGGTTTTATCCCTTAAAACCATGTGACTTCTTTGACCAATAAGGTTGTCTATGCCAGGGCATGCTCTTTTGGGCTTCTCTGCCCCAGCATGTCCCCCGTGCCTTGGACACGCCTCCTACATCACCCCCCTCTTAATTAT
The DNA here is from genome assembly GCF_025592945.1 of Manacus candei. NCBI lineage: Eukaryota > Metazoa > Chordata > Aves > Passeriformes > Pipridae > Manacus > Manacus candei. The sequence continues at coordinate 1,045,729 of NW_026138160.1, read as the reverse complement.
CTAAGGAAGTCATGAAAACAGTGCAAAAACAACAGTGCAAACAATCAGAACAGTACATTGTAAACTACCAAAGCTCGCAATGGCCCAGCATATCGCTTGCTTTGGCCGCTTGTACTTCTATTGTAAACCTTTTAAAACTTTCTTATATTCCTATAGGGTAGTGCAACTTGGAGAAATAACTTTATTAACTTAGCCCAACCGTGTACAAACTTATAACCTTTATTAACCTGAGGGTTTTTAAATAACTGGGGAGTTCAACTTTATTTAAAAAACAGGCTAAGCTTAGCAAAACTAAATTCTCTTAAAGTGACCTTGTGGTGGTGGTAATGTTATTTTGTGAGGTGTTTTGTGTTTTAATATTTGTCCAATCAAACAACTCTTTTATTCATTCACTCTTCTCATTCAGCGACGGCCGTCATTCACTCACTCTCACACATGCACAGATATTTTACAGACTGCTTTTTACCACATTGGTTGTTCCTTAATGTAAACCTGAAACATAAACATAACTCTTTTATAACTTCTGCGTTACTCTGGTTCCTGCTGCTGTGACTGTGTACCTAAATAGGGTTTTACACACCTGGAAGGAATCCACTTGTTCTTTTCCTGTAGCCATGCAGGCGTAACCTCTCCCCCAAGTCATAAGATCTAGGGGTCCTGTCCATTGTCCCGAGATCAAATCCTTTACCATGACTAGTGGTTTGGGAGAGGCAAATGCCTGAGATTTGTGCTGCTTTTCATACCTGCTTCTTTCAGTACTGTCACAATTTAAAAAATTGATAACATATGTGGCTTTCCACAGACGTTCTTGCGGACTATACAGATTCTCCCCCTTTTTTTGTCTAGCTAACATTTCCTTCAGTGTGCAGTGTGCCCTTTCTACAACTGCTTGTCCGGTAGGTGAGTGTAGGATTCTTGTGACATGTGAAATTCCCCACTCTAATAGGAAATTTCTTACCTTTTCTGAGATGTATGCCGGTCTGTTATCGGTCTTTATTTGTTTTGGGGTACCAAGGGTAGCAAAACAACTGAGCCAGTGTCTCATTACATCCTTGGCTTTCTCACCTGTGTGTGCTGCAACAGTTATGTATTGTGAATGTGTGTCTACAGCTACATGTACATATTTTAATGTGCCAAATTCGGAGATGTGTGTGACATCGGTTTGCCAGATCTCATTTGCCATTAACCCTCTGGGGTTAATGCCTTCCTGAGATGGCATGGGTGTGATTTTCTGACAGTCTGGACATGTCATGATAATGTTTCGAGCCTGATTAATCATTATTTTGAATTATCTCTTTAGAGAGCGTACATTCTGATGAAAAAATGAATGGGACAATTTTGCTTGCTCTAGGACCCTGGGTATGGTGTTAAACATAGCTGCTTTGTCAGCCTCCCGGTTCCCTTCAGCTATTGGCCCTGGCATGTCAGTGTGAGATCTGGTGTGCCTTATGTAGAAATCAAACTTTCTGTGATTGATAAGAACCCAAATAGAACGCATTTCAAATAACAGATGAGGATTAGAGACATCCCGAAGAAATGAACATTCCAGACGTGAGACTAACCCCGCAGCATAACAAGAATCAGTAACAATATTAACAGGTTGTTCAGAAAATTTCCCCAGGGCAATACGAATGGCGGCCAGTTCCAGAACCTGCACAGAGCCTTGGTTCATGGTCTGTACCTCTCCTTCCCATTATCCTGTATTAGGGTTTACCCAGGTCACTGCAGCCTTTTGTGTTTTCCCAAATGCATCTGTAAATACTGTGAGGCCTTTTACTGGTTTATTTTTGTATCTGGTAGTGGCTTTTAAGGGTAACTTACCAATTTCTGCCCACAGTCTGTGCTTAGGGAGCACAGATGGTGACTGAAATGTCACCATCAAAGCTTGCCAAGGCAGCTTGGAATCCTGCATCCTCAGCCAGCATCCAATCCAAATTGTCCTTCGTAGCTGGGATGTAGATAATGGCAGGATCCCTTCTGTCCAGCTCCTGCAGTCGTCCTCTGCCTTTAATGACAAGCTTAGCAAACATTTTGTTAATGGTCAACACAGTCTTAGGTGGTGTGTGGGGCAGAAAGAGCCACTCCAGAATTAGCAGCAGGTCTTTCTCAGTCTGATCCCACTGAAACAAGACTGCAAATGGCTGGTACCTGCTGGGAACTAAGGCTAGGCAGATTTGCAGTTCAGGATTTCTCCTCCTGCCCAGCCTATTCTCCATTGCCTTGGCACAAATGTCTAACGCCTGCTTTGCCTCTGCTGTCAGAGACCTGTTAGATGTTAGGCTGGAGTCCCCCATTAGCAGCACAAATAGAGGGTGTAGCTCCTCTGTGGTTATGCCTAAAATAGGCCTTAACCAGTTAATGGCTCCCAGGAGTTTTTGCAACTCATGTAAAGTTCAAGTGTCCTTTACCTCGAGCTGCAGTGGCTGTGGGGAAATTTCTTGCTGGGTGATCCTCCATCCAAGGTAAGTCCAGGGCTGCGATCGCTGAATTTTCTCTGGCGCAACCTGCAACCCTGCTTCTTTAAGTCTTGGTGCTGTAAATGTGCGCTGCTGGAAAGTCTTTGTCTATTTGCTGGCTTCTCCCGGTTCTCGGTTGACTGGGTCCTTGAGGCTAGGCTGCGGCGTCCCCGTGTTGGCAGCGGGGGTCCTCAGTGCGGGCTGCGAGCAGCGGGCGCGTGGCGGTGGCAGCTTTCGGCATCGGCGGCGGCAGCTTCAGGCACAGGTGCGTCTGTGGTGGCGGCTCCGGGCTGCGGCGGGTGGCAGCTGGTGAGCGTGGGCGCTGGCACAGGCATCTCGGTGCGGGGCGCAGGGTCCGGGGGCTCTCCGGTGGTTTGGGAGCGATGAAATTCAGCGGCGATCGGCGGCGGGCGGTCCTAGCACCGGTCTGGCGGCAAAAAGCGGCGAAAAGCAGCGGAAAGTTCCTTTGGGGTCTCCACGGCTTCTGAGTGGTTCTTCCTCGTCTTGGAGGGTCTACGTTGTCATCACGGACAGGCAGGGGTTGTCAGGAAGCGGCAGGCTGCGGCAGTGAGCTGCATCACTTTTGCTCCAGTTTGCTCTCTCCAGCTGCCTCGATCTGTCGGTTCTTTCTTCTTTCTTCTTTTCTTCTTGTTCCTGTGCACTTTTCCTAATATTTTTGGAGCTCACTAAACTAGAATTGCATTTCTCAGATGCTCTGAGACAATGACTTAAAGACATCTGTAGTTTTTGTGGTAAAAGATTCCCGCATCGGATTAATCGACACGATAATCGGAATCTACCGCTGAATTTCCTGATTCAGGGTAAGCTAAACTGACTTAATATAAGTTCAAAGTCCCAAGTTCGGGTGCGCCATATGTAGTGGCATGCACAAGGAAAAAGATGCTCCTCGTGAGTGGTGAAACAAAGAGATTTATTTCAAATTCAGTGCTGGTTTTATCCCTTAAAACCATGTGACTTCTTTGACCAATAAGGTTGTCTACGTCGGTGCATGCTCTTTTGGGTTTCTCTGCCCAGGCACGTCCCCGATGCCTTGGATACGCCTCCTACACAACTACATTGATGTCTTGTTCAGCTACAGACAAGATTCCTGCATGTCCAAAGACAAGGTCCTGCAATGTTATTGCTTTCCTGTGGCCCTTCACTAGGCTGAAAATACTGTAATAGTTAATCTGAAAGTTCACATTTTTTATAAACCAGTAAGAATTACATACAGATTTTTATGCTTCTACATGGTACTGAGCTTCTATTCTGCACATACAGGATGGAGAACAGACAAAATGAAGCAAGTAATGATCACAGAATCACAGAATATGCTGAGTTGGAAGGGACCCACAAGGATCATTGAGTCCAACTCCTGGCCCAGCAGAGGACCATCCCCAAGAGTCACACCATGTGCTTCAGAGCATTGTCCAAATACTTCTTGAGCTCTGTCAGCCTTGGTGCTGTGACCACTGCCCCCGAAAGCCTGTCCAGTACCTGACCACCCTCTGGGGGAAGAATCTTTTTCTAATAACCCATCTGAACCCCTTCCCTGACACAACTTTAGGCCATTCCCTGGGGTCCTGTTACTGGTCCCCACTGTTGCCGTGGGAGTTAGGTGCTGAAAAAATCTCCAGAGCAGTTAATTAGGGGTGAGATAAGAAAGGTTTATTTTGCCAAGGCTAAGATGTTACAAGATGCCCGCAGGCCATGCCTGAGATGTTACATTTTATAACACCATCCATCCAATCCCAGATGTGTCCACCCTGTGGCCTTTACTCTGGTCTGCCCTGGGTCCACCCCCTGAGAATTGAGTCGGGGGGCTTTCAGGATGCCCTGTTCATCCCGTCTTCATCTCCCTCAGAGCACAAAGGGTACATAGTTACCTAGTTCTTGACTGTATTCTGTGGTTTAGGCCCTGATATGCTGTTCTGCCAACAATCTAGGCCTTGCCTTGACAAAAGACTAAACATTTCTGCTATATTCAGGGGTATGAGTGATATAGGGAGCATTGAATGGGGTAAGAGGGTTAAGGAATGTGTAAACAAGGGTGCTAGACAGAAAGGGAAAGGGACAAGGGACAAAGGAGGGAGGCTTGCTGCTTTTAAAATCTACTTATAAAACTTATAAGGCTTACCAATACAAGAAAAATAAAAAACATTAGGGGCTTAAGGCATCACCACAGAGCAGAGATCAGTGTCTGCCCCTCCTCTGCCCCTGCCCAGAAGTTGTAACTGCAGTGAGGTCTCCCCTCAGTTTCCTCTTCTCCAGCTGAACACACCAAATACCCTCAGTGCCTCACACGCCTTCCCCTCAAGGCCCTTCACCATCTTTGTTGCCCTCCTTTGGGCACTCTCTAATGGCTTCATATCTTTCTTATATTGTGGTGCCCAAAACTGCCCCAATATTGCAGGTGAGGCTGCCCCAGGGCAGAGCAGAGTGGAACAATCCCCTCTGGCCCGCCTGGCCATGCTGGGCCTGATGTACCCCAGGACACAGTTGGCCCTCCTGGCTGCCAGGGCACTGCTGGCAGTGACTGACCAGGAACCCCAGGTCTCATTCCCATATGTCTGTACATCCAGGGTTGCCCCATCCTAGGTGCAGAATCTGGTACTTTCCCTTGTTGAACTTCCTAAGGTTGGTGATTGCCCAGCCCTCTGATTTGTCGAGGCCTCTCTGCAGGGCCTCCCTGCCTTTGAGGGAGTCAACAGCTCCTCCCAATCTTGTGTCTTCAGTAAACTTGCTCAGTGTCCCTTCCAGTCCTGTGTCCAAGTCATTGATGAAGATGCTGAAGAGCACAGGGCCCAAGATGGAGCCCTGTGGAGCCCCACTAGTGACAGGTGCCAGCCTGATGTCACCTCAGCCGCTGTCACCCTCTGTGCTCAACCCATGAGCCAATTGCTCACTCAGCACAGGATGTGTTTATCTGGCTGTGGTCTGGACACTTTGTCCAGAAGGATCCTGGGAGAAACAGTATTGAAAGCTTTACTGAAATCCAAAAATATTACATTACCCTTGATGAACTAGGTGGGTTATCATGTCATAGAAGGAAATTAGGTTTGATAAGCAGGATTTTCCTCTCCTGAAGCTGTGCTGGCTGTGACCATGTCAAGACAGCAACAGTTTCAGAGTATTGGGCCATGTGGAAAGAGCAAGAGAGAGGAGATCTTTGCATCCAAGTCTAATGGGTGCTAAATATAGTACCACTGCTGTTTTGTTTAAAGACAGAACCAGTGTTCCATTGCAGAAGAGTCCTATATTCACTAAATACTCAATATAGACTTTAGACAGAGACAGTCAGAAAAATAGCACTTTATAGTGAAACAGAGAGAGATCTACAATAACAATATATGCTCTTAAGATGCCAGTCCCAGAGCCACAAGTTCAACTGGGAGTATTCCTTTAAAAATACACAAGGCTCCAAAACTTCACCTAACCAATGTTTTGAGAGCCTTTGGTTCTTTAGTACCTTGAGCTAGTGTATTCGGGACAAAGTTGGGATGTTTTCTTTTTTTTTGGTCTGTGTTTGGCCCTAGCCACCTGCAGTAGTTTATGTTTTCTCCTGCCAAGTCTGCTGATAAAGCAGTGAACTTGGCCTTGGAGGGAGAACTTCTGTGTAAACTGTTTTAATTGGTCTGTTGTGATTGGTCCATTGCTTGCCAAGGGCAGCTGGAGGACAAAATGATGAGGAAGGTGATGAAGGCACCCCACCGCCTCAATTGGGGAAGACCCCCCCCAATTCACTGCACCTGCATCAGGGGATTTCCAAGGTGCTCACACACGCGCAGGAGGGGTGCACTTACATAACAGAAGGGGTGGGATTGAGAGCCCCTGACGGGGTGGTGCTGGCCACACCTCCCTGGGGCAGGTGCTCTCAATAAACTTTATAAAGGCAGACACGTGCCCTGAGGGGGGCTGGCTCTTCACAATGGACCAAGTTGCTTTTAGCGGGGACGCCTGCTTGAAGTGGGAGCCTGCCACCCCCCATGAACCCGCAGCTGCTGCAGAGGGACTTCATTATTGGTTAACATGGGTAAGACTTGCTTACAGGTGACACCTGGGTGAGTATGGGGGGGGGGTGCCTTCTTCCTAGGGTCTTTTATGCACTTTTTCCTCCGCCCTAGTCTTTTTCCCTCAGGCGCCTGTTTTTCTCCTTTTCCTTGTTTGCCACCTTTTTCTAATAAATAGCTATTTTTTGCCAACTAGCAACGGTGTTTGGTTTATTCACGTTCCAGAATCTCTCAAACCTGTGTTTTTTCCCTTGACTTAGTCCCTTCCCTGTTACAGCTAGTGTAAAGAGAAGAAACTACACACTACAGCACAAGCTCTCCATGGGTTGCACCTTCCTTCAGGGCATCTCCACCTCCTTCAGCCCGGGGCCCTCTGTGACCTGTAGTGTAGTTGTCTGCTACACTGTGGTCCTCCATGGGTTGCAGAGGAATCTCCTGCACATGGGGCATCTGCCCCCTTCATTGACCTTGGTGTCTACAGGGCTGCTTGTCTCACAGTTTTCTCATTCTTCTCTCTCAAATCTGCCACACAGTTTTGGGCAGCAGTGAGTCTTGTTTCAGAGCTGACTGAAACCGGCTGTTTGACGGGGGGTAGCCGCTGGTCTCTTTTCACAGAGGCCCCTCTGCTACCAAAACCTTGACATGTAGAGCAAATATAACTGCAAGGCTTGACCAGCTCTTCCAACCTCAGCAATGTTAAGATGCTATGATTCTGCATTTTCAAATATGATCCTCTCTTTAAGCAAAGTCAACATTTATTTTAAAATTCTTTTAACAAGACATTCATCTTTATTTTTACAGTGGTTGGCAATGTTTGGCAATTAAATATTGTATACAGCAATTCAGTTCCCCTGGCTAGGTGGCCCAGAATGCCTAGATTTCATTTTGTCAACCATCCCTTTTAGAATGGTCAGGCTCTGCCTGAATTGTGTTACAGAAGTTACACACAGAGGATCAATTAATCCACAAGCTTTTAACTACCCAGAAGACAGCTGCATGTCATGCACGTTATTTTTCTGTTCCATACCTGTAATTTGATCATGTTAGTGCTCACTGTGAATATACAGGTGTTGACTTCCAATTCATCTTTTCAAATGCCACGTAAACCTTCAAGGTTTACTCCAGCCACACAGGATGAAGCTGTTTTGCCTTATCTATACAGGCAGTCGCAGAGGTTCCTACACTTAAAATTCTCATCTTCTCCCTATTGTGGGACTAGGGAAGGTCACAGAACACAGTAGGTATGAAGGTTTGTGGTTCTAATTCCAGCCTCATGTGGTCCATCTCTACCAGAGGCAGTCTGATAAAAAGCTTAGTTTGCCCTCTGGGAAGGAGTTTCTTCCTTCTTCCCTGACCAGCACTAGAGAAATCACTCCAGATCTCTGACAGTGAAATAAAGTCAGACACACCCTATGATCAGAATAACACATTTGTTGTCCTGCACCAGGCTGTACTGACTAAGTACAGGGCTGCTCAACATAGATCCCAGAATAGCCCTAATGATATTGTTTGCTATATTCCTTTTTTCTCCTTTTCCTTCCTCCAAATAAACAAGTAAGTCTTACGGTTTTTTCAACATTTGCTTTGGTTTTGCTAATTTTGCAATCTTATATGATAACTACATCCTTAGTATGTGACACCTTGTAAGACAGCAGCCCTTTCTCAGTATCTTTTAATATCTTTCACCCTACGGAAGTTCCCAATACTCCCCTTTCAATGTCATAGAATCAGGTCTCTTCTCCCAACATTGTTTTGTTACCTGGTGTCCTAGTTAGGACAGCTGAAGAGCAGTTCATCATGGTGGGTGTAACCCAAAACTGTGTATTCTATAGCCTTCCATGTAATTTCCCAGAAACTAGACTATTGTTGTCAATAGACTATTCACACCCTCTGCCCATAGAGCCTGACTCCTCAGGCTATAAACTAGGTGTTAAGAGGCCTGTGAGATAGGAGGATGCTTTTGTCCTCACACCCTTTGTGGAACTCCCCGCCCTGAGGGGAGCACTGAACATTCCTGCCTGAACTGGAGGATATATAATCTTGGAGTCTTGGAACATTCTCATCGCTCTCAACCAGACTTAGACCACCACTGGACTGCGATCACCAGTTCTGGCCAGACTGCAGCAGCTCTCCCACCAGCAGGTTCTTCCCCTCTCCCTTTACTTTGGACTCAAACGGGGCCCAAGGAACACCACTTTGTTCATGCCCCAGGGTACTGGGTTATACATTTGGGTTTTTGTGGGTTGAGACCAATTGTTTGTTTGTATTATTGTACTTACTGTATTATTTTAATAAATTGTTATTCTGACTTATAATCTCTCCTTTGAGTTGAGTTCATTCCCCCTGGTGGTTAACTCTTAAACCAGCACACCTGGACTTACTAATTACTCACAAAAACCAACAGGCTTTTTAAACTTAAATGACAGACCGTGTTGTAAAATATATGTTTATGAACTTTTCTTAATACAAAAAATCTCAAAATTATCTGCATTAAATAGAAGAGAGGTACAATGTGTTTATAAACAGGTCCTTTCACTGCAGGAGGCAGTAGCTTTGCAGCTTTTCTGGTGTTGGTTTCAGGCCACTGCCCTGTCTATCTTCATAGGAAGTCATTCTTTTCCCTACATTAAAGGCTTCTTTCCCTTCAACTCTTTTATCTGTTGTAGATGTAGATCTAGACCCCTTTGGGATAACAGAACCAGAACCTTCAAGCATAGAGATTCAATCATTTTCTGGATATGACCTTGCCAAACACTACATTTCCCTTCACATAAAAAAAGTTTCTCCTGATGTACCCTGATAAATTGCAGTTTGTGGCTTTTGCCCTATGTTAGTGTTTCTGCCGGCCCGGCTCGGCCCCGGGCCGCGTGCACTTGGCATGGCGCGGCCTGGCCCCGGGCGCTCGGGCCCGGCCCCGGGCACGGAAAGGAGCAAGAGAGGGGGAGCTTTGCCGGTGCGGACTGTGCCATTGTGGGAGACAAGAGGGGGAGCCCAGAACACACTGAAGAGAAGGACAACTCCAAACCCAGGCAGAGGGAGCTCGTTCAGCCCTGTAAGGCCATCCATCTAAGAGAAGGTCATTCTAATTAAACCTGCGTCCTGAGGACCTCGCTGCCACCATCCAAGCTCACTCGGCCCTGGCAGATGAGCCTTAGGGTTAAAGGGTGGGCTCAGTTCAGCACATACTGTGTCTCACCTAAAAAATCCATTGCGCAGGCTCGAAGGCTTTACCCACTTTTGCAAAGCCCTGTATTGACATCTTCTACAAATGCAGTCACACAAAGCTCAAAAGACAAAGGCATATACACCTGCCTCCAAATGTGCACCCAAATTAACTCTAGCATGCTGGAACATCAGAACCATGCTTGATTCTGCAGATAGTGGACGTCCTGAGTGCCGGTCTGCCCTGATTGCTGATGAACTGTCATGTCTCAACATCGACGTTGTTGCTCTCAGTGAAGTTCGCCTTCACGAGGAAGGCAGCCTCAGAGAACATGGTGCTGGTTACACCCTCTTTTGGTCTGGTAAGCCCAGAACCAAAAAGCATATCTCAGGAGTCGGCTTCATGATCAAAAACTCTATCATTCCAAAACTCGAAAATCTGCTGACAGGTCACTCTGACCGCATTATCTCCCTATGCCTTCCACTACACAACAAGCAACACGTTGTCCTCTTTAGTATATATGCCCCAACTCTCCAGGCTGATCCTGCTGAAAAAGATAAATTTTACACCGACCTGCGCCGCCTTACCCAAAAGGTGCCTGCAGATGATAAGATCATTATCCTTGGTGATTTCAACGCCAGAGTAGGAAAGAATTTTGAAGCCTGGAAAGTAATATTAGGCAAGCATAGTGTTGGAAACTGCAACGATAATGGTCGACTTCTACTAGAATTATGTGTGGAGCAACACCTCACCATTACTAACACTATCTTTCAGGAGAAAAATAGTCTAAAGAAAACATGGATGCATCCCAGATCCAAACATTGGCACCTCATCGATTATGTCTTGGTGCGATGGAGAGATGTCTGCGATGTCCACCACACCCGTGTGATGCCCAGGGCAGAATGCCAAATGGACCATCGACTTGTGTGCTGTAAACTTAACCTCAATCTTAAATTCAAATCTAAAAGGGGCAGCATCCCAAGGAGGAGACTCCAAGTCAACGATCTCCAATCACAGTGAGAAACAAATTCCAGGCTAATCTTCAAACTAGGCTTGATAACTGTAGAGGATTGGTTAGAAATGCGAGGACATATGAACATGGCTAAGGCTATGGATGAGCTGCTAAAGTATAAGACTACTGCTAAAGTATAAGCAGTTTTCACTAGGCCCATGAGAAAGTTTGAGATAGCAGGGCCGTGAGAAAGCGGCAGTGTCCTTGGGTATTCTAAATTGAGCTGAAAAACAGGAGCTAGGCATTACCAAAACAAAGGCACTTGATGAGCCACCTGTGTAAACAACGGAAAGCAGTTAAGATGATATCACCACCTAACTGAGTACCAATAATGAGCCTAATTTCTGTAATATTCATGAACCTATTATAGAGTGTATATTAAGCTACTGTCAATCTACAATAAACGAAGTTCCTGGATTCTCATATTGAGGTGTCTAGAGCTTTCCGTCGCGACATTTTTTGGCGCCCGAACAGGGACCAAGGGGGGGTCCCTAGGAGATCAAGTCGGATCTCCTGGGTTGGAGTCAAGTCGGACTCCCGAGAGCCAAGTCGGGTTCTCGCAGCCGCGGTCGGAGGTAGGAGTTTCAGTCGGTCTTGCCGTGCAGCACAAGAAGGCGAAAGGGTTGAACGAAAAAGAGCTCAACTTGCCGCCGCCGGACGCCTCCCTTTCGGGGATTTCGGACGGCGAAAGAGTTAAGTTCCGCGTTCCCAGCAACGAAATAGTTGGACCCGGCGCCCGGGAAGACTCCTGAAGAAGGAGGCCCGCCGACAAAGCCGCAAAGTCTCGTGGAAAGGGCTGCACAAAGCGTGGTAACACGTTTTTTTTTTAGGTAATGTAGAGACTGGCGGCACTATCATTGCTCCAATGCTTTCTGGGAAAGCGGGGAGTTAAAGGGTTAGATTTAAAAAAGGATTTACCAGAATTGCTTAAGGTGGGGTTTGCGAAAGGGTGTTTTGTGGACCCCAATACGGTCTTTGATGAAGGTGAATGGAAACGGTACGGGGATAAGTTGTGGGAGGATTTATTGAATGATGATAAAGTAGCTAAAAAGTTAGCCAAGCAGTGGCAGGCTGTTTCTAATGCTTTACAACAACATAAGGCCGAGCAGCAGGCTGCTCGAATCGCTGCGCAGCGTTTGGGAGACATCGGCAATCCTTTCGTGGCTGAGTCTCCGTGCCCGCTGCCTCCCTCGACTAATGTTGTACATATCCCGCCTGAACCCCAAGAGCAGGCTCTTATTACTCCCACTGCCCCTTCCCTAGAGTTCCCTAGCCCGTCCCCTGAGTCCCAGCAGACCTCGTCTACCGGGGCTGCATCACTCCCCTCACCCGATACATCGAGTACTGTCGCGGCAGAGCGGCGAAAGCTCTGGCAAGGCATTGCCGCAGATGCTTTGCAAGCGGGAGATAAAGAAGCGGCAGAAACTTTAACTAATGCCTTTCCGGTAGTTTATGCTCCGGCAGAAGGGGGTGGATTGGTAGCGACTATCACTGCCCTTGATTGGAAGCTGTTGTTGCAATTGTGTGCTACCGTTAATGAGAGTGGAATCCAGGGTGAGCCTACCCGACAAATGTTAAATTATATTTGGGGTAGCAACTTGCTTTTACCAGCAGATATTAGTAACATTATGAAGTTGGTTCTTTCACAGCATCAGCAAATGCTACATAGTGCGCACTGGCAGGCGCTTTGCCAGGAGGCCGTAGCTGTTCAGAGACAGGCAGCTGACCCTTTGCACGGGGTTACACTAGATGAATTAATGGGCTTCGGACCATACGCCAGAATAGAGGCACAAGCGTTAATAGGGCCGGATAAGATCAGGGAGTCTATGCGCCTAGCCCGTCTCGCTCTAGATAAGATCAAAGCTCCAGGGGGAATTCCGTCATATATGGGGATCAAACAGGGAAGAGATGAGCCTTTTGGATCGTTTATAGATCGGGTTGCTAATGCCATCCAGTTAACGGGGGTTCCCGAATATATGCACGGCGCTTTGCTAAAGCAGTGTGCGCTGCAGAACTGTAATTCTACAGCTCGCAATGTCATTGTTACGCTCCCGGGTAATTGGTCAATTGAGGAGCTATTAGAACGAATGGCGCAAATACCCCAGGGGCCTAATGCTATGTTAGTGAACGCGGTTAAAGAGCTAGGTGAAAGCTTAAAGGAGCAGGCGAAGGCTACTAGCTCTCAGGTTTTAGCCGTGCTTGCGCCCTTACAAGCTCCGACCGGAGCCACGCAACGAAGCAGACCAGCACAAAGACGCTGTTTTCGGTGTGGAGCATACGGACACGTACGAAGAGAGTGCCAGTCCGGTCCGGTGTGGTGTTCTCGCTGTCAGCAAAACACGCATGTTCCTGCTATGTGCTGGCGTGGGTCGGGAAACGGGAAAGCCAGCGCGAAGGGGTCCCGCGCCAAGACACAAGTGACGGCTCCAACTGCTCACAGCTTCCTGGCTCAGACCTCACACTGCATCCCGCAACCAGAGGGAGCCTCGGGCTGGACCTGGCAACCACAATAGACTGCACCCTAATAGACCAGCGTCCTCAGAAAATACCGACAGGAGTGCACGGGCCAGTGTTAATCGACGGCAAACCAGTGGGGGCTTTGTTAATAGGTCGGTCCTCGTCCACAATGGCTGGATTAACTGTTTTAGTGGGACTGATTGATGCCGATTACACTGGAGAAATATCAATCATGGTAAATACACTATTTCCACCTTTGCATATACCGGCCAGATCTCGTATCGCACAACTGATACCGCTCCCTCAGATCGCTCCTGGACCATCGGATAAGCCCAAACGAGGAGATCAGGGCTTCGGATCTACTGGTACATCGGCTCTGCTAACAATAGATTTGGCCAGACGACCACGAAAAGCTATCCAGCTCCAATGGAACTCACAAGCTGCACATTTAATTGCTCTTTTGGATACGGGAGCTGACGTCAGCATTGTTGCAGCTTGCAAGTGGCCCACATCGTGGCCCTTGGTAAACTCAGGAGCAACAGTTGCAGGAGTGGGTGGTCTGACTCTGGCAAAAAGGTCCCCTCCTATAACTATCACGTTGGATGAAATGACTGTGAACTGTACGGTGTCTGTTCTCCCCCTACCCGATGGAGTACAAGCATTAATAGGGAGAGACATTCTCGCTCAGATGGAATGGTTCTGACCAACGAACCAAGATCCCCTTTAGCATGACGGCCATTGCCTGGGCTTTCCCAATCCCGCTCCAATGGAAGACAGAAACGCCGGTGTGGGTAGAGCAATGGCCCTTAAAAAGGGAAAGTCTTTTACAGGCACATGCGTTGGTGTCAGAGCAGTTACAACAGGGGCATTTGCGTTTGTCAACTAGCCCGTGGAATACTCCTATTTTTGTGATCAGGAAGAAATCTGGGAAATACAGGCTGTTACATGATTTACGTGCAGTAAATGCCCAGATGCATACGATGGGGGCATTACAACCAGGACTGCCAAATCCAGCTATGATCCCACAAAATTGGTTCCTGTTAATAATCGATCTTAAGGACTGCTTCTTCACTATTGCATTACATGAGCAGGATCGTCAGCGTTTTGCATTCACTATTCCTGCTGTAAACAAGGAAGGACCAGCGCAACGTTATGAGTGGACTGTGTTGCCTCAGGGAATGAAGAATTCTCCCACTCTTTGTCAGCTCTATGTGGATGCTGCATTACAACCAATCAGAAAATCATGGCCCTCGACAGTAATTTACCACTACGTAGACGATTTATTGTTCGCCCAGCCGACTAAGTTTACAAAAGATCAAAAACAGCAGCTGGTTAATCAGTTGCAGCAGCAAGGCTTAGTCATAGCCACTGAGAAAATTCAAGAATCCAGTCCCTGGCATTATTTAGGCTGGCAAATCACAGACTCTGTCGTTCGACCTCAGAAATTGTCTATCAATATAGAGATTGCCACCTTGCACGATGCTCAGAGACTCTTAGGAGACTTACAGTGGCTGCGTCCAGTAGTGGGAATACCTAATGAGTGGCTAGAACCCCTCAGACCGCTATTAAAGGGTACAGACCCTTCAACAGCAGTAACTGTCACCCCGGAACAGCGAAACCTCTTACATCAGATTATGGCCAGTATTGCTGATCATGTCACACACCGACGGATAGAGGGTGCACCTGTCAATCTCACTATCTTGGCAGGAGTAAAGCATTTTATGGGAGCCCTCACGCAGCAAAAACTAAAAACGGGGGACAATCAAAAGCGGCTTGCAACATCAACTAAAGGGCAACAAATTGTGTTAGAATGGCTGACAACGTCTTTGCAACCACGCAGAACAGTCCAGGAAAGGATTCGGACTTTATCAGAGCTCATTAAAAAAGGCAGAAACTGGATTGTGCAAGCGACCGGGTCAGAGCCACATGAAATACAAGTGCCGATAAGACAGGAGGACTTAGATTGGTATTTAGTCCATTCTCCTGAGCTGCAAGGAGCACTACTCGTGTCAGATGCCATCATTAACATCCGTCCTTTGCAGTCACCGACGCTAGCCTGGATGGCTAACCAGGCGTGGCTGCAAGTTCCAAAGCGATCTGCAACACCACTTCAGAATGCAGTCACCGTATTCACCGACGCTGGAAAAAGATCGCAGCGTGCCGTAGCCACCTGGAGGCACGAAGGGCGATGGCATCAACGCTTCTTAAGCGCTCACTTAAAGGACTCTTTACAAACATTAGAGCTTGCAGCTGTTGTGTGGGCATTATCTCACTGGCTAGATCAAACACTTAATGTGGTTACAGACTCGATGTATGTTGCAGGAGTGGCTAATCGAATCGAAGATGCCAGCATTAGAGAAGTTAAGAATGCCAGACTCATGCAACTATTGCAGCAGCTTCACAAAGCAATTGCTTACCGGTCAGCCAGATATGCTGTGTTGCATATCAGGAGTCATCAATGGAATATAGGGCTGGGAGAAGGAAATGCTAGAGCAGATCGTCTAGTGTCAACAGTCACAGAAGCTCCTATATCTCCTTTCCTGAGAGCACGTGAGGCTCATGCTGTATATCATCAAAATGCAAAAGGTCTCAGTCACTCATATGGACTGTCAATTGAAGATGCCAGAGCAATAGTGAAAGCATGCCCTATTTGCAGTCAGCAAAATAAAGGAGTAGGCCTCGGAGTGGGAGTTAATCCCAAAGGACTAAAAGCTAATGAGTTGTGGCAGATGGATGTCACACATGTTCCTGCTTTTGGTCGATTGAAATACATGCATGTGTCAATTGACACCTACAGTCACTTCGTATGGGCTACGCTGTAGCCAGGAGAAAAGGTCCAAGATGTGAAGCGTCATCTGACAGATTGCTTTGCTGTCATGGGAGTCCCTAAAACGTTAAAAACAGATAACGGACCTGCCTATGTTAGCAGGATTCTGGGACAATTCTTGCAGCAGTGGGACATAAAGCATGTTACGGGCATAGCTCATTCGCCTACTGGACAAGCTATAGTAGAGCGAATGAATGGAACAATTAAAAGCTACCTTGAGAAATACAAAGACATCAGGGATGCCCGAGAGAGAGTTAGCAAAACTCTTTTTGTCCTTAACCATTTGTGTATTTTCGGAGATGATTCAGTACCTCCTATCGTCAAACATAATCAGAAAGAGCAGGTGTCAAAAGGACCACCCATGAAGGTTCATTATCGGAATCCTAAAACTGGGATGTGGGAAGGTCCAGCAGAAGTCATCTTTATAGGCCGAGGCTACTTCTGTGTGTCTACTTCTACAGGTACCCTGTGGGTTCCCAGTCGCTGGGTCAAGCCAGCAATTGAGAGCCCTCGAGAACGAGGAGGAGAGACACCTGCGGTGCCTGCAGCCTCACCTGACCTTACACCACCACCTCCAGCCTCTTCAACACCTGATTCCCCTGCACCTGCTGAAGAGGGAGACACTGGAACAGCATCTGAATTAACTGAGTAACTGTACACAAAGGAACTGCAAGACTTACGTGCCCGGACTTGATTTACTGTTTTTGTGTATTAGTATAGCAAAGATGTTAGGATTTCTGTCTATTTCATTGTACGGCTATGTAATAAGTTTTCTTCTTTTCACGGGTATGATTGCCAATGTTGGGGCTCTTCACAACATTGACCCTCGGAAAAACATATGGGTCACCTGGGCAAATCAAACAGGACAATCATCCTTTTGCTTGTCCTTGGCATCTGCCTCAGATCCTTTTCGTACTTGCTTATTTGGTATGCCTTTTAACTCGGTATATAAGTTAAACTTACTATTTGCTGGTTGGGTTTCATCATCGTGTGAGAATGAAATAATTATCTCTAATACATCTGCGTGCCTTATAAAAGCTCTCAATACCTCTTTACCCCAGAGTCCCCAGGAGTTAGACTTAATGGGATCATTGTCTGTACGTAATACAAGTGATAATGGGACTCAAACTTGCTTTATGCTAGGGTTCATTCTGGGTTAAGTGCACATCAAAGCCACGATTTGTCTAGATGGACTAATGTCACTTCACGTACCCCAGGGTTTAATTATAAAAATGTAGGAGACTATTGTGGCACTAACAATACTAACAACCAGAGCCTTGGGGCATATGGAGCTGAAGTCAAACTTTCCTCACCAGGTATTTGGGTTAACAACACTGCACGTGCCTTACCACCAGGTGTATTTCTTATTTGTGGTGACAGAGCTTGGCCTGGCATTCCTGTACGTGCCTTCGGAGGGCCCTGCTATATAGGGTCACTTACGCTGTTATCCCCATCCTTTTTACAGCTTTTTAATCTAACTTCATCACGCAAACAAAAGAGGAGCCTAAACCAACTTTCCTCAGATTGTGATGACAAAGTAGAGCTATGGGGTAGAACAGCTACTGTCTTTGGATCTATTGTCCCAGGTGTAGGCACGGCACAGGCATTAACATCCATTCGCAAACTTGCATGCTGGGCTGTGAAACAATCAAATGTCACCACCCGAGTAATAGCAGAACTTGCACAAGACGTTGGTAGTCTACGTCATGCTGTCCTACAAAATCGAGCTGCTATTGATTTTCTGTTGTTAGCACAAGGCCATGGTTGTAAGGACTTTGATGGTATGTGCTGTTTTAATCTTTCAGATCACAGTAACTCCATACATAAACAACTGCAATGGTTAACAGATCATACAAAGAAAGTGACAGTAGCGACTAGTCCTATAGACTCATGGCTTCAATCTATCTTTGGTTCTATGTCTGAATGGGCTCTAAATTATATTAAGGAAGGCCTACGATGGATATTGACAGTTATTGTAATCTTAGTAATAGCTCGTGTTACCTTTTCTTGTATTACTAGATGTCTAAATACTACGACAAAGAAAGCATTGTTGGCCCATAAAAAAAACGGGGTAATTGTAGAGGATTGGTTAGAAATGCGAGGACATATGAACATGGCTAAGGCTATGGATGAGCTGCTAAAGTATAAGACTACTGCTAAAGTATAAGCAGTTTTCACTAGGCCCATGAGAAAGTTTGAGATAGCAGGGCCCTGAGAAAGCGGCAGTGTCCTTGGGTATTCTAAATTGAGCTGAAAAACAGGAGCTAGGCATTACCAAAACAAAGGCACTTGATGAGCCACCTGTGTAAACAATGGAAAGCAGTTAAGATGATATCACCACCTAACTGAGTACCAATAATGAGCCTAATTTCTGTAATATTCATGAACCTATTATAGAGTGTATATTAAGCTACTGTCAATCTACAATAAACGAAGTTCCTGGATTCTCATATTGAGGTGTCTAGAGCTTTCCGTCGCGACAGATAACCATCCCACAGATTCTACAGATAGCTCTCCTGTAACACTCTGGCACCATATTAAAAACAGCATCCAACAGTCCTCTGAAGAATCCTTAGGGTTCTCCCTCAAGAAGAACAAAGACTGGTTCAATGAAAACATTCAAGAGATCCAGGAATTGTTGAGGATGAAGAGAACCACCCACCAAGCACACCTTGCACTGCCATCCTGTCACATAAGAAAAACAGCAGCAAACTCCAACAGAAACTCCGTGACATCCAGAACAAGTGGTGGATCAGTCTAGCTGAAAAAACACAATTATGTGCAGACACGGACGATCACAGAGGGTTCTGTGAAGCCCTGAAAACAGCATATGGGCCTACATACCAAGCTCAAAGTCCTCTACTCAGCACTGATGGTCAAACACTTCTAACAGATAAAACCTCCATTCTGAATCGATGGTCTGAACACTTTCAGACCCTTTTCAGTACCAACCGTGTAGTCCAAGACACAGTCATTCAGTCCATCACACAACAACCAGTGAAGTATGAATTGGATACTGCCCCCACTTTAGGAGAGACCCTCAAGGCCATACAGCAGGTGAAAATTGGCAAGGCAGCTGGGGTTGATGGAATTCCACCTGAAGTCTGGAAACATGGGGTCCTTGCACTCCATAACAAATTTCACGAGTTCTTACTATGCTGTTGGGAACTAGGTGAACTACCATCAGACCTTCGAGATGCAGTCATCATCACCCTATATAAGAAGAAAGGTACTAAATCAGACTGCTCAAATTACCATGGTATTACTCTGCTCTCCATTGCTGGTAAAATCTTGGCAAGAATACTCTTAAACAGACTAATACCTGCTATAGCAGAAGGAATCTTACCTGAAAGTCAATGTGGTTTCAGAGCCAACAGGAGTACCACAGACATGGTATTTGTTCTCAGACAACTGCAAGAGAAGTGTAGGGAACAGAACAAAGGTCTCTATGGAACCTTTGTCGACCTCACCAAGGCTTTTGATACTGTGAGCAGGAAAGGTCTATGGCAGATTTTGGAACACTTAGGTTGTCCCCCCAAGTTCCTCAAAATTATCATCTCACTCCATGAGGATCAGCACAGTCAAGTCAGTTATGGCAATGCACTTTCTGAGCCCTTTCTAATAAAGAACAGTGTGAAATAAGGCTGCGTTCTCACACCAACCCTATTCACAGTCTTTTTCAGAGGATGCTCCAAAGGGCCATGGCAGACCTCGAGGATCAGGACGGTATCTACATTTGATACTGTACTGATGGAAGCCTTTTCAACCTAAGGCAACTGAAGGCCCACACCAAGACCTTAAACCATCTTGTCCAGGAGCTGCTTTATGCTGATGACGCCGCCCTTGCTGCCCACACAGAAGCAGCTCTGCAGCGTTTAACATCCTGCTTTGTAAAGGCTGCTGAGCTCTTTGGGCTGGAAGTCAGCTTAAAGAAAACAGAAGTTCTCTATCAACCAGCACTTCAGGAAGTTTTCCATCATCCCGATATCACCATTGGCGAATCAGAGCTCAAATCAGTCCAGCAGTTTAATTACCTAGACAGCCTCATCTCCTCGGATGGTAAGATTGACGGGGAGATAGACAATAGGTTAGCAAAGGCACACAGTGCTTTTGGAAAACTCCATAAAAGAGTTTGGCAAAATAAACACTTGAAGAAAAGTACCAAGATCAGTGTTTACAGAGCCATAGTGCTGTCTACTCTCTTATATGAATCTGAATCACGGATCATCTACAGCCACCACCTGCGACTCCTGGAACGCTTCCATCAGCGCTGCCTCCATACGATCCTAAACATCCACTGGTCAGATTATGTGACCAATCCATCTGTTCTAGAACAAGCAGCAGTCACAAGTATTGAGGCCATGTTGCTGAGAACACAGCTGCGCTGGGCAGGGCACGTCTCCAGGATGAAGGACCAACCACCGCCTCCCTAAGATCTTGCTTTATGGTGAACTTGCCACCAGCTGCTGCATGAGAGGAGCCCCGAAGAAAAGATACAAGGACTGCCTGAAACAACATCTCAGCCTTGGCCATATTGATCAACATAACTGGTCTACTCTGGCCTCCAACTGGGAGGTCTGGAGACACACCATCTATAATGCTGCTGATGCCTTTGAGAATGCAGCAGGATCACCCTTGAGGAGAAAAGGCAACGCAGAAAGAATCATGCCTTGCAGAATTTACCATCTAAGGAGTCTTTCTGCTGTGCCTTTTGCAATCGGACATGCCTGTCTCCTATTGGCCTTTTTAGCCACCAGCGTGCTTGTGACAAACGTGGGTAGAGCCCTTTCCTGATTCTTCGTTCGCGAAGCCCAGCCATGATGAGTGTTTCTGCCACAACTGAGATGTTCATCTTGTCATCCTTGTAGCTCACCTTGGACTTGCTGAAGTCTGCTATTAGGTCACCTCTCAGCGTTCTCCTCATCAGACAAAAAAAGACTAGCCATATTCTTACCATCTGTACTGTATAGAGTTGTTGGCTGTAGTGGTAGATTAGAGAGAGTCCATCATCTCCATTATTCTCATTATCTTCCTCTGATTTGATTGGTAATAAATTCAGTTAATTTCCCCAAGTTGAGTCTGATTTTCCCATGATGACAATTGGTGAGGTATCTCTCCCTTTTCTTATCACAACCCATGAGCCTTTGATTATATTTTCTCTCTCCTGACAAGTCAAAGATGGGGAGTGATAGAGAAGTCTTGGTGGGAACCTGGTGTTCAGTTAAGGTAAACCCACCACACTACCAAAACTGCTTCTTGGATTTGTGTGGCTATCCTCTTTTTGAGTCCCTTTAAGTGGAAACAAGTAAGAATTGAGAACATCCCAAATGACACTGAACTGCTGTGCTTAGGCAGCTGAACTCAGTCTTAAATGTTTGCATATCAGGTGTTTAAATTGGTACAAATGAATCCTATATCTAACATATAATTAAATGTAAATATATGTATAAAATTCCATTTTGACACTGGGGTTTTAGTTGATAATTATTGTACGTAACTGTGAGTACTTAAACAGGTACTCAGGCACTAAACTGAGTTTCCATATGTCAGTGTCATCAAGGGAGACAGATATACAGGATCAGGCAACTTAAGAAACTGAGTCTGTCTATTCTAATAGAGGTATTTCACACTACTGGAGGAATCATTTCACTATAATATTTGTACTGTATTGTACTATTCAGAAAATGCATAGCTTGGCTATTTATAGATCTGAAAGTTGTACAAGTAACTCCAGTGTAGGTGAAAACACTAAGTTAAGGCTCTAGATTGAGATTAGGATACTAAAATATTTTTCTACATTAGCTTTTGGTAGATGACTGCCATGTCCTCTGCCTCAGGGTATGTTTTTATTTTCCTCTGCCCCACAAAAATCAATAGACACTACCTGGTATTATTTAGTTCTTCAGTGTCTCAGAAAAAAATGTTAGACATTTTCAGAGTTTCTTACTTCTACTCTGCATGGAATCACAGAGGAAACAATCTCTCCTCTTTCTGTGATTGCTTCCACTGGGAGGCTATCTATAATTTCTTAATAAAATCTCATGAGACACCAAAGGTAAATAAAGTGGTTGTTTTATCTGTGTTAGTATAAATCATGCAACTGACACAACAGTCTACACTTCCTCTGTACCCTATTGATCATATTCTCTAGGATCAACTAAGGCAGTGGATTCTACTTGAATTCCCACTACAGAAGGTTGAGAACAGTTTTGTTTTTAATAGCACAGGTGGGGCTGTTTTTATTTCTGAAAGATTAATCTGAGTTAGTTGCAAACAAACCAGACCCAGAATTATAATTCGCTTGCACTTATGCTGTATCTCAGATACTATGTGGACCTTTTATCTCAATAAGCTTTATGTATACATAAGTCTCCTCAGAGCTAGACATAGAAACCTCTAATGGGCTCCTTCAGATATGTTTGGAGGGTTTTTTAAATATCAGATTGAATATATCCCTGTGGGACTTCACAATTCCATCACAGTTCATGGGATATACATGATATAACTTCAGAAATGTTTAGATGTAGAAAATAAAACATTGGCAATGTGAATGTCTATCTATAAGCTCATAACCTATAATTTCTTTATACTGGATGGACAATATCATAGCATCATTCATTTAGCCTATTTTAGATCCGCATCTTAGATGAGACAGGACTTGGAATGCTTATTTATCTCCATGAAATATAAAGTAAAAAGCATACCTTAATTTTTAAAATTAAAAATTCTGAATTGAGCAGATAGATTGGAAAAAATTGGTTTCTAAAAACGCAGCAACAAAGTGTCTGAACTTTTACAATGTCTTTAAATTGTGGTGTAACATATTGCTATGAATTTAAGCCTGTGTAGTTAGGTTTCATTGTATTAATTTATTGCAGGTGGATAAGCTCATCTTTCTTCTACAGAATGGGTGGGAGGAATGAAACCAAAGTCATGTATTTCGTTCTGGTTTTTCCCACCACTGCTGAACTGCAGCTGCTTCTCTTCTCTGCTTTACTTCTGGCTTATTTATCAACTGTGTTGGAAAACTTCCTTATCATTCTTATAATCCGAAATAATCACAGTCTGCAAAACCCCATGTATTTCTTCCTAGGGAATCTGTCTTTCTTAGAGATCTGGTATGTTTCTGTCATTGAGCCAAAGATGCTTATAGACATCCTCTCTCATGACAAATATATCTCATTCCAGGGGTGCATAACACAGTTGTATTTCTTTGTGACTTTCGTTTGTACTGAGTATATTCTGTTAACTGTTATGGCCTATGACCGTTTCTTGGCCATATGCAAACCTCTCAGATATTCACTCATCATGAATCATCAGTTTTGTGTTCAGTTGATAGCTGGGTGTTGGATGTGTGGTTTGACCACTTCTTCTATCAAGCTGAGCTTTATAGCCCAGCTCTCGTTCTGTGATGTAGGTGAAATCAATCATTATTTCTGTGATATTTCACCCTTACTGAATATCTCCTGCAGTGATTCCTCTTTGGCTGAGCTAGTGGACTTAATCTTGGCTCTGATGGTCATCATGGTACCTCTTTGCACTGTGGTGACCTCCTATACTTGCATCATGTTCACTGTGTTGAAGATCCCTTCTTCTCAGGGGAGGCAAAAGGCCTTTTCCACCTGCAGCTCCCATTTGACTGTAGTGTTATCGTTCTACTCTTTTCACTTATGCCCATCCTAAGCTCATGTATACCTACAGCGCTAACAAGTTGGTATCAGTCCTGTACACAGTAGTTGTGCCACTCCTGAATCCTCTTATATATTGTTTTAGAAACAAGGAAGTCTGGTTTGCTCTGGGAAAGACCTTTACTTGCACAAGACACATCTGAGAAATCAAATACAGACTCCTGGAGAAGGGACTTTGTGGAGATCAACTGGCAGTGCTGATGAGCTAAAGTCAGGAGGTCCAGACCTTAATCCATGCCAAAATGAAACTCTCCTATTCATGCATGCAGTGCCCATATTTCCTGAACTAGAGCTTAATAAATCTGTTAGATCTATGTATATACTATGGTTTTGATTTGAGATGACTGGGGTTTTTTCGTTTGTTTCCCCCAAAGAATCTATGTAGTCACCCATTCTTAAGTCTGCAGTTGAATGACTGCTCCAGTTTTCAAGAGAAGTTTTGGAAATGCTAGGAACTGAACCCCAGATTTGTTTTCCTTAGATAGTTTACTAGGTCCAGTAAACATTGCAAAATGCATGTAAAAATCAGATACCTACATCCGATTTATTTACTCTGAGGTTCCATTATTGTCCCTTGAAATGAATAGGCAATGGAAAAGGATGAGTAATTTTAATGTTCTTAGATAGCTGGTGTAGGATAAAATGAACCCAGCCTCTGAAGAAGACAACTTTTCTTTAACAGCGGTAGAGAAAGTATAATGTGAGTAGTCCAAGCTGCTCGCATGGTACAGCTGCAACTGCCACTTGGCCTCTGTCAACAGAACCCTGGTCCCCTGAATATCCTTTTTGCACACCAAATAATTTGCTCCACGAAGAAATTCAGATACAACTGAAAGGACAGATCACTTCAATGTTTTCTTCAGACTGCATGAGCCTTGGATCCAGCAGTATTCCAGCAGGAGTCATGATCTTATGCACAAGTCTGGAAAGACTGAGTTAAACACTGATCATCTGGTGAAACGGTGCCTCTAAGAAAACTACTTCATGTTCAGAATATCACAGTGTTTCAAAACATTTAATATTCTCTAACAAACAAACAAATAAATCTGTCAGCCAAGTGCATCCCTATATGGCCATATTAAATATGGGTTTGAGTTTATGACTGAGACTGTAGTTTCTGATATTCTATGCTCTTTATTAGCATATGGCCTTTTCAGGTTTTGCAGTTCATGAAACATCCAGCTTTCCAGGGAAGAAACCGCAAGACACTTGCTGGAAGAACTTGTCTATGCATATTGTTGCCCTGTATCGCCAGAGATAAAATTGTTTCAAATCAGACCTTTGTGAAGACTTGAGCACAAGGTTAAGGAGAGGTGTCAAGAACAGCCTGAAGTTAACCATAATGGGGAGCTATCACCAGAAATGTAGGATGTTGGCTGTATAACAGGTAGTAGCAGAAAATCTGTGATGAGAAAATAGGTAACTGACACAATATGAATATACATTACAATATGAACCATTGGAAAGGAGCCAAAAAATCCAGTAATTCTTTAGATCTGCATTAAAGATCAATAGCTACAGATACAGGTAGATATAGATTCCTCTAAAAATACCTAAAAATTAGACATTGAAGTCTAATGTCTATTTAGACATCTAGGCAAACTACCCTAGGCTCCTTTACAATTCATGCATATGGATTATCACCCTAAAGGATATTTATTCTATTTATCTATAACATATGCCTTTATGTTCAGCCATCTCTAGGAAAACAGGAATCATGAATAACAGTTACTTAGAAAGACAAATGCAATCACTCTAAACATCCCTTCATTCTCTTTCTTTCCCCCAGTTTTTATTGCTGAGCATGATGCTATATGGTTGAGAATATCCCTTTGGTCAGTTGGAGTCAGCTGTCCCAGTTGTGTTCCCTCACAACTTCTTGCCCACCTCCAGCGTCCTCGCTGGCAGAGTTGTACAAGAAGCAGAAAAGGCCTTGACACTGTGCCAGTGTTGTTCAGCAATAACTAAAACATTCCTGGGTCCTCAACACTGTTTTCATCACAAATCCAGAATTTAGCCCCATACAAGCTACTATGAAGTAATTTAACTCTATCCAAGCCAAAATCAGTACAGTGTCAGGTCACTTTGTTCTTATTACAGTGTATTAAATTATTTATACACCAATAATCACCTAATCTATTGCTTCTCTTATTTCAGTTTTTTGTTTATAAAGTGCAAATGATAGCATTTCAGTACTCCATAGTGAGTTTTCCATTGAAGTATTAAATTTTGCAAGGTGTTAAGTTCCTTTAATACAGTGATTTGGCTACACACATTGACACTGGGTTTAAGGCACTGATCTGAAGGTGATTGTTTTGAAATTAATGTCAAGAAAAACTTTCAAACACACTGTGAAGAGGATTATCATCCAATTATTATGGGGTTTAGGTAAACTAATAATGGTGTCATTAGATAACAGAGGTTTCTAAGTGTTCTTAGGAAAAGAGAAAACACAGAAAAGTCTTATAAAAATACAGTCTTTTTGAGAATACAAGTTATGTCTTGCATCTGAAAGTTTATGTCTGACAGCTTTCCTAATAAACACTTCTGTAAATTCAATGTTAGGTGTAAATAAGTCACCTCCCACAAGTAATGTAGGTAAGACTGGAAGTTCAATTTTAGATTTTGAGACCCTTACTATCTCTCTTAATCTTGCTTTCTGTCTCCGGGAGCTGATGGGAATGTATGCAAATGTAAAATAGTCTGGGTTTAGAAGAAATTGATCTATCATGAGTCACAAAATTTGAGAAGCTTTTATATCAAGAAGAGAAACATCTATTTCATGTAGATTTATTTAAAACTACAGAACAAACAACAAAAATTTAATATAGTCTGCTTTAAATAAATGTGATTCTCCTGTGTTGAGAAGAATGCAAGTTTGCTTGTTGAAAAACAGCAGCATGTCCTAGGGTGTCTGAGATACCCACACAGGAGTTGCGAGATGCTTCTTTTCTTCCTGGAGTGGTTTCTGGATTCCAGATCAGTTTTCCATTAGAGGCTGAACACTAATGTGAATCACGTTTCTAAGCTTTAGGTGGTGAGTACACCTTCCCTCCCAGTCAGAGAAGAGAGCACATTTAGAGGAAAGTTGGTTTTGGTTAGCGAAGAGAAACATATTGGATGGGGAGAAGGCAAGGGTGTCGGTTCTATTTCCAAAATCTGGAAGGAAACAGATTGTAATGGCTAACAGGGTTTTGATTAGGTCCACGATGTTTTGCTTAGCAAAAAGAGACCTACAAGGAGCAGGAAGAGTTCTATACAAGAAACAGTGAAAAAGCAGGGGTAAAAAAGCCACAGAAGCAGCATTAGACTTTATTGTTTGTGTTTTACTCTTGGTTTTTCTTCTGCAGGCAAAGACAAATGGCACAAGGGAAAAATATCTAATTTGAGGTTCAGATGTCTGCTGTGAAGATCCAAGACTCCAGAAATTAAATCCCTAGCGGTTTTATGCACACCTATTAAAGTATATATAAGCAACATGCTAAGGAGAATACCCTTAGAATCAGTGAGATGAAAGGCCAGTGATGTATTGATTACCAAGAGACTACTGAAAAATTAGTGGAGTAGAAAATATGTTCAATTATTTTGACAATGTGTTCAAGAAATCTGAATTCCAAAAAACAAACCTGGCTTTAAGCACAGTATTACAAGGTATGTGTATTGTGGTTTGTGAAGTCTGAGCTTTGCTTTGCTAAATGTAGTGATAGAATTGGACTAAAAATAGTTGTTTCCTATTTTTCTGACTACATAGCATATAGTAATAAGGGCTTATGAATACAGTTAGCTCTTCTAGAAAGTAAGTCTGCTAACAGGAAGCCCGTATTTAATGTGTCTACATTCCAGACTTTCTGCTTTTCATCAACCGAGAGACAGTTCCAGAGATTCTTCAGATCTCCGAGGAATCAAAAATCTTCCCCTCTCACTGGCTATAAAAGCAGCTCCAGCATCTTCACTCTTAGCTTAGACTTTTGTTAGTCTTTTTTAAAAAGACATTTACTTAGAGCAGTAGCAATTGTTATTTCAACTAAACAATTTTTGATAGCATCAATTCAACTAAACAATTTTTGGTAGCATCCCTTTCAGTTGACAATATGTTTGATTATTATGAAGTTTACATCTGTTACATTTAAATCATTGATGGATACACATAATAAAAATAATAATTTAAATATAAGGTCAGTTAGGTCAGACAAGATCACACATCCATCACATGGCTGACCACAGTGACATGTAATTTTGAAATTTTCCTTTCCATTATTGTGGACAAAAGTATCTCTTTTTTTCTTATTATTTTCTTGCTAGCTTGATTCCTTTAACAAAGACAGATACCTCTAAGGGACTGTTTTTCTCCTTTTGTGAACAAGTATGGTGGGGGTAGAAGAATCAAACTGTGGATGCATCTGTGTCTCTCTTTTGACAATAGGGGAAGCTTTAGCATTAGTGGAAGCTATTGACAACAGGCTTGAATAAGCTTTGACCAGATGATTGACCTTTACTGTCTAAACTTGAGTCCTCTGTACACAAAAATCCCAAGAGAAACTAGCCAAAATATTTGAAGAGCAAGCTTACACAAAGAGAAGTTCCTTCTCCAAATTTATTTCCCTTTTCTAAGGCACGGGTAAATAAGAACAAAGAAGTAAATAGAGCTTCCAAGGGCACCCAGAGACAAGGGTACATTTCAAGGACAATAAAGAAATGGCTGAAGTGTTGTGTTAAAAATTAATTCAGTGTTTTAAAAAGTTTAGATACATGTGGGTTACGAAAAATTATCTAATGGAAATAACAGCAAACCAAACAAAATACCAGTAACTGGATGGGGATACCTATCACTCAGCTTTATACATCTATACTTACAGAATATTTAGCTATGCCTGAGCTGGACTTCCCTTTAGGTCAGTGGAGAAAACCAGAAAATCTTAAAACATTACTCATACCTTCTATGTAAATATTCTAAAGTGAGAGTGCTTATTTCTGAATTTAAAGGTAATCTAAACTATGAGTTCTAATGTAGGCATCAACCCACTGAAAGTATTCAGGCCTAGTTCAGATGACACCCAGCTTACGAAAATAAAACTACTAAATAGAACTGAAAAGGAATTACTTGGAACATTCTGTCAAGTAGTGTGAGAATTAACATTTGAATAGAGAAAATTTATTTCAGAAATCTCAACATTTGAGGGGTTTGTTTCAAGTACTATTAAAAAAAGAAAAAACTCGGTTTCTCATATAAAGAAGTGTTACCTTTTTTAATAATAGGTTTTTAAAAAAAAAAAAATCCACATTCTTTAAATGCATTTCTTGGCTTATATGTATTTTTAATTGTTTTGCATCATCTGAAGGAGCATATTCCTTTTTTTTGTTTGTTTAGGGGAGAACAGTCTTTTGTGGGCTAGTTGCAATCTCAGGATAAGACTTTTTCCTACCCAGTTAAACCTGAAATAGGTCTTTAACTGTAGAATGAAATGTCTGTTTCTAGTTGATTAAATTAAAATAGTTTTAGATAAGCTGCATGCAGAGGGTTTCATTATACTGAAGATAATATCACAGGGTAATTAGTTTACAAATTTTTAAAAAATAATTTACAAATAGTTTATGAAAATATACAGATATGATAGATTAATCAATTTTCTAATCTTTTCCATCTGACTATTTTTTATATTTCTTATCTTTGATATATCTCACTGTTTGTCTTATTCTTCTAATTGCTTCTCCAGGCAAACTACTTGAAATCCACTGCATCCTAATTTCCTTTTGGAACACCATCTGAAAAAAAAAAATGGAAAACCACACCAAGATAACTGAGTTCATTTTGGTTGGGTTCAAATCTCATCCAGGATCACAACTCTTCCTCTCTGTTCTCTTTTCAATAATGTATGCTGTCACTGTTGTAGGAAATGTCTGCATGATACTCATCATTAGAATGAACTCCAAACTGCACACTCCAATGTACTTTTTCCTAGAGAACTTGTCAACTTTGGACATCTGCTATTCCTCTGTCATCACTCCCAGAGCAACACTGATATTCTCACTGGACAGAAGAAACATTTCCTACAATGGCTGTGCTTCACAAATGTTCTTCTTCTCTCTCTTTGGTACAACAGAAGCCTTCTTTCTTGCTGTGATGGCTTATGATCGCTTCACTGCCATCTGCAATCCACTACTGTACCAAGTGATTATGAATAAAAGACTCTGTGTTTTCATGGTGATGGCCTCTTATCTGTCAGGCTGCATCAATTGCACCATCCAGACAGGCTTTACATTTAGTTTGTCCTTTTGTGGGCCCAAAGAAATAAACCACTTCTTCTGTGATGTTGCTGCAGTGATGCATGCTTCCTGTTCAGACACACTCGTCAATGAACTAGTAATGCTGGCTGTGTGCGGATCCATTATTGTGGGCACTGCCTTGGTGGTTTTTATCTCCTATGCTTACATAATCATCACAATTGTCCAAATGCCTTCAGCTGAAAGCAGGCACAAGGCCTTCTCCACCTGCTCTTCTCACATGATGACCATCTGCTTGTTCTTTGGGACAGTTTTCTTCATGTATGCTCAGCCTGGGGCCACATCTTCACCCGACAAAAGTAACACCATCTCGATCTTCTATACTATTGTTATTCCCATGCTAAACCCTTTCATCTACACCCTTCGAAACAAGGAGGTAAAAGGGTCTCTGAAAAAAACAATTAAAAAGGAAAGGTTTTTTTAAGCACCTTTACTAAGGTTGAGAACCATCACAGTGACCAATTTGGTACAGACAGGTGCTTAGAATGTAAAAAAAGGGACATCAGAGGACATCAGGGCTTGCTTTCAAGAGGTTTTTGTGTTTCTAGATGGTCAGTGTCATGGATGAAAGCAGGAGATACAAAAAAACCTAAGAGAATCTAGATCAGATGAAGATGTGGATTCGTTTAACCATATTTAGGCATTTACAATCCATTTGAGCTGTAATTTAGAGCCCTTTTATAGCCATTCAAAAGATAAAAGCATTTTAAAGGCATAATCAATCCAATTGGATTGGACAATCTAAAGTGTATCTAAGTGCATTGGATATCTAAAATAGGACATAAAACTCAGACTCTGGCAGTACCTTATTCATGTGCCTCAGAACAGAGGCAGTTCAGGTGGAGGCATTCTTATTGCAAACATCCACAGTCAAATTAGATCAAACAAGAGTCAACTGAAAGATTTATTTCTCTGTGAATCCTTGTCTTTTTAATTATTTTTTTTCCTTTTTTGCTTTTAATCACTTCTCTTTCAGTGGAACCACTGAAATTAAGATTAAAACCATTAAGCATTAATGGGCAATTAAAATATTGTGCCTGAAATGGTCTTTGACAAAAACTAAACAAACAAAAAGCCAAACAGATTCTCTTTCCATGTGTTTGTGTGCATGTTCACGCGAGTGTTTGTAACAGGATGGGAGCTATTTCTTTGTGATAGGCAAACCTGTAACAACAACAATCTGACATAACATGAAGGTAAGGTTTGAGTTCAACTTTACAGCCCTTGCAGTAGTTTGAAATTCTGGTTTTAAAAAAATGCACATTTCAGGAAATACCAACTTGAAACTTCAGCATCAAATGTCTGAAGCATGGACTCTTGAGTTACCATATAAGCATTGTCCTACCAGAAGACTGTTCAATTCTCATTGTATTGCAACATAAGATAGAGCTGGCTAGAAATCAGAAGTCACCTTTCAGAGAAAGTAAATATTTAAATTATTTGTTTACTTTCTACTTAAAACAAATAATATCACTGTGAAATAAATCACTACCCATAGTTACCTCTTTCTCTCTCTCAGGTATCTGTGCTACAAGCTCAAATACACGTCTATCTTCCCTTGCATATGGAGCCATCCTGTATGGTAGGGAAAAATACCAGAGGAATATCCGTTTGTGTAGATCATGAACCATTGGAATTTCTATAAGCATCTTCCAAAGAACTAAATTAGTAGAAAACATCTATATGGAATGTAGCTTCACTCTCCCATATTTATGTTCAGGTACAAAAGAGATCTCTGCACCTGAAGGTTAGTATCTTCTAGCAAGCCTCAGCAAAGGGTCCCTTCTGGTTACCACTACATCTGGTAGTTAAAAAACATGAAGTGGTACTCATACAGAAAGGTTTTACTTCAATAGCATATGCAGGGCATGAGAAGAAATATGTACTTTCAAATTGTATATGTACTTTTTGAAGTGAAAAAAAATTATATTTTCAAGTTAATGAAGCACAGTTCAGCTTTGGTCACTGTTTGGGCCATTCCTGAGACTCAGCTCCTGTCAGCTGCATCGTTTGAAACAGAGCACATCCACAACGCCCCCTGTACTGCTCCTTTTCAGCCTCTCTCAGAGCAGCACGCCAAGCTCCCTGAGGGCTCCTGCTTCTAGGGTTGCAGACAGCTTGTTTCCGCTGAACAATTGCCAACACAGACACTTCTTGCTGAGCTTTGTCTTTTAGTGTTTCTCCACAACCTTGTTCACAAGGCTGCATTTCTTTAGTGAACATCAACTGAACAATGGTGGTTTCATGGCCTGCACTGCGGGTATCTGCTTCACCATGGACCTCCATGGGCTGCACTCTGGGGGGAAACTAAACCGTGGTCCTCTCCATGGGCTGCAGGGGAATCTCTGCTCTTTGATCCCTGCAGCACCTCCTCTTCCTTCTTTTTCACTGACCTTGGTGTCCAAAGGGCTATTTCTCTCATACATTTCTCGACCCTCTTTCACACAGCTGCTGTGCAGTGTTTTTAACCTTTCTTAAATATATTATTGACAGAGGTGCAACCAGCGTCAGCGATGGGCTCAGTTTTGGGCAGTGATGTGTCTGTTTTGGAGCCAGTTGAAACTGTCTCTGTCTGAGATGGGGAGAGCCTCTGGTCTGTTTTCACAAAGGCCACTCTGCAGTCCTTGTGTCACCAAAACCTTGTCACATAAACCAAATACACTCCATTTCATTTTTATTTCTGGGAGATAGAGAACTCAGTCTACAAAGAATAATAACTAATTATTATTATGTCCTTGTTACAGAAACATATTCACATTCTTATAAGCATCACTGCATTGCCCAAAACAAAGCCTATGACAAAAATAAGCCTGGTAATAATTCCAAGTCATTCTTCAAGCAGAGCAAGACAAGTCCTGAGGTCTGCAGAGCTAACACAAAGTCTAGGACTCGCCAATTGCAATGCCAAGACCATATTTCTTTATCTGTAGCACTGTGTCAACTTCCTCCTGGCAGGGCTTGCAGTATAATTGTGGTTTTCTCAAAATTAGCTTGGTTGCAGGCAGGACCAATTAACTCTATACTAGACACGTTTATTATGGATATTGAAGAACTGACATTTGCTTTCACACCGTAGCAAATCCAGAGGCTTCCCTGACAAGAAGCGAGCAGGAATGGATCATCTTTATTCTCTTGTGCAAATCCAGACTCATTCTTGGATTATAATGGGTATGAAAATGCATTGGTTTCCAGCCTCAAGGGTGTGCCCAACACAGCTGTCCTAGGGCAACTGGAGATAAGGTAGGCACAAGCACTGAACATCATCCCTCCGTGTCATACATTTTAGGTCCTGTGTACCAAGCAGGATGGCTAGAGCAGGTGGACACTAATTTTTTTCATACAAACACAGGTCTGTGCACTATTCCTGACTTCTAGTCCAAGGCTGCTTTGTGACTGTTCTATTTTTCTCTAGGATAGAGTTAATTTTCCTCAAAATAGCTCATAGGGTGCTATGTTCTGGATTTGTGATGAAAACACTGTTGATCATACAGGGATGTTTCAGTTATTGCTTACACAGAGACAAGGCCTTTTCTGCTTCTCACATCACCCCACCACCGAGGAGACTGGGGGTGCACAAGAAATTAGGAGGAAATACAACTGGTTCCACTGACCCCCAACTGACCAAAGGGATATTCCATACCACATGATAGCATGTTCAGCAATAAAACTAGGAGGAAGGTTGGCTGCTGCTTGGAGAATGGCCAGGCATCAGTAATTTGGTGTTGAGCATTTGTTTTCATTTGCATTAACACCATTGTGTTTCTGGTATTTTAT
Organism: Manacus candei; assembly: GCF_025592945.1. NCBI lineage: Eukaryota > Metazoa > Chordata > Aves > Passeriformes > Pipridae > Manacus > Manacus candei. The sequence continues at coordinate 1,012,060 of NW_026138160.1, read as the reverse complement.
TTCTCTCTTTTTGTTATTTTCATTATGATTTAGCATTATTATTTCATTTCAATTATTAAACTGTTTTTATCTCAACCCACAAGTTTTCTCACTTTTACTGTTCCCATTCTCCCCCTCCCATTCCCGTGGGGAGGAGTGGCAAGTTCCGGGTTCCTTAGTTGCCAGGTGGAGTTAAACCATAACAGTCCTCTTCTGTGCTCCAAGTGTAGCTTGAACACACAACCCCAACATTATGAGTCTCACGTTCCATTGACTGAGCTAGCTGGGGAATGGGATACTTGCTGCAGCTGTTGGAGGTGTCCAGATCTGACTGGCACCTGGCCCTTCCACATAGCAGTTCTGCTGTGAGGACAGCCCTGGGCACAGTGCTGGATGTAGGCAGATGTATTCCCCAGAAGGTTATTGTTTTCACTATTTAACACTTTCTAACAGAGACATGCAACAAAAGCTGTCAATGACTTCAGCTCAGGTCAACTGAGGAGAGTTTTGTCAAATCCAAAGCCATCATTACCCTGGTTATTACCACAGTCTGGTCTCCCCCTTTAAGTATGCCAAAGAGGTGGGAAATTGTGAAGAGTTCATTTGTGCTTTCTTGTTTCTCTTCTGCTCACTGAGACCACTGCAGCATGTCAGGGGCAGTCCAGAGCTTTCAGGTAACCCCATCCTGTAGCATGGATCTGTGCTTGTTTTGTCCCTCCAGCACTAAAAGAGAATCATCTGGTGAGGGGGGGCTGGGCATATGAAGTTCAGCAATGCCAAGCGCAAAGTCCTCCACTTGTCTTGGGACAATCTCCAATATCAATACAGGGGATGAATGGATTGAGAGCAGCCTTGCAGAGAAAGACTTGGGGATAGTGGAGGATGAAAAATTGAGCTGGCAATGTGTACTTAGAGCCTAGAAACTCAGTCATATCCTGGGTTGCGTCAAAAGAAGTGCAGCCAGCAAGTCAAGGGAGGTGATGCTCCCCCTCTACTATGCTCTTGAGACCCCCCATGGTGTACTGCATCAGGCTCTGGGGCCTCCAGAACGAGAAAGACACAGATCTGTTGGAGCAAGTCCAGAGGAGCCCACAAAGGTGCTCAGAGGGCTGGAGCACCTCTGCTATGGGGACAGTCTGATAGAGCTGGGCTTGTTCAGTTTGGAAAAGAGAAAGTTCTGGGGAGACCTTACTGCAGCCTTTCAATAAGGAGGATTTGCGAGTAAGACAGAAAGACCTTTTAAGAGAGCCTGTGGTGACTGTACAGTTTTGAATTGAAAGAAGGCAGATTTAAATAATATGTAAGGAAGAAATTTTTTATGAAGAGTGTGGTAAGACACTAGCACAGGTTGCCCAGAGAAGTTGTAGATGCCCCATCACTGGAAAGGTTTAAGGCTAGGTTGGATGGGGCTTTGAGCGACCTGGTCTAGTGAATGATGTCCCTGCCCATGGTAAGGGATTTGAACAAGGTCACTCTCAGAAACTTCAGGGCTCTGAAGGTCACTTCCAATCCAAACCCAAACCATTCTCTGATACTATGATTCTCACATGTCTGAGCAGCAGTTTTGGGCAGGCTTTGTCCCTTGACAGAAGCAGAAGTGTGGGGCTTCATCAGGTGCTGGTGCTGGGGCTCTGTTACAGGTTGGGACTGACTCGTGGCAGGTTTCTTGTTAGATGGATATAGTGCAGTTGTGAGGAGGAAGTGAGAAATGGCATGCTGGATTTTGTCTTTCTAGGAAGTTCTATCCAGTGAAACACCATGAGATAAAAGTATGTGGAGGGAAAATACAAGTTTGAGACATATCCAAAGTTCCCTTAAAACTGTCCTTTTTTGACAGTTTACATTGTAGGACCTACTAGGCTGCACTCAGGTACAGCCATCTGTACTTTATAGGGGAGTTAGAAGGAGAATGTGCATACAGCCTGCAAGCACCTCCAGCTAACATCACCATTGTGACAGAGGCTGTGTATGGAGAGTAGCTCCTGCTCACCCACCCACCTGCCAGTACATGCCACACAAGAAGCCAGGTGTTCATCTCCACCTTTCATCCTGTGAACCACAGGGATGCCTTTTCCTGTCCAAATAACTCCTAGTCTCAGATTTCCAGCTGGTTCCTCCTAGAAACCCAGTTTCTTCTTTGCTTACCACAGGACCTGCGACTTTTATACAGTTGGTGGTGAGAGGGATAAGGACAGCTGAGGGCTGCCCAGGGAAGTGGTGGAGTCACCATCCCTGGAAGTGTTCAAAGAAAAGTGACATGACACTTAGTGCAACGATTTAGCTGACATGGTGGTATTTGGTCAAACTTGATGATCTTGGAGGTCTTTTCTAATCTTAATGATTCTGTGACTATGACAGAGTGGGCTACGGGGGAAGGAAGACAGATGGACAGAGAGGTGGAGCAATGACTATGGCTGTGTTCACAGGTAGGGACAGATGATTAGGTGGACTGAGCTGCAGATAGGTAGGTAGAAATATCTCCAGCACTTCTTACTATTTCAGAGCAGCCACCAATGCATCTTGCTTACAGGCTGGTGTCACCCTCTGCTCTTCACAGGACACGGGTAACAGCAGATGACAAAACAGGCTTCTGTGTGTCAGAAAGCAAAGGCTGCCCCAGCTGCCTGCAGGTGGGAAGTTGAGTCTCCAACGTGTGTTTTATCACATCTCAGAAGAGACATTTCAAGTGCAGTGGCAGAATTACATCCTTGAAGGAATTTCTTTTCCCATGACCCTGAAGAGACATGCAGGAAGGAAGGTGTCAGAGGTGAGGGAGGCTCAGCATCAATGAGAACAGCCCCTGCCTCATTTCCAACTGCACAATTCTTCATTTTTGATTAGCAATATTAATAATTAGTTAATAGGATGACAGAATCATAGAATCCCAGATGGGTTTGGGTTGAAAGGGACCTTTAAAGGTCATCCTACCCAACTCCCCTACTATGGGCAGCAACACTTTCCACTAGACCATGTTGCTCCAAGCCCGTTCAACCTGGCCTTGGACACTTCCAGGGATGGGGCAGCCACAGCTTCTCTAGGCATTTATTTCAGCTCTTTTAACGAACTAATTCATTGCTCTGACGAACTCCTCGGGTTACCGTCTGCCCGCTCCTGCCCAGCTCAGCGTTGTACCTGCTGCCGGGGTGCTCCCGCTTGGCTGCGCAGCCCCTCGGCTTTTTTCCGTTCCCCCGTGCCTCCCGCTCCGCTCCACGCGGCTTTTCCAGCTCGTTCCCAGGGAGCGGCCCCGCCCCCTGCGGCGCTGGCCCTTTTAGCGCCCCTCCCTTCCGCCGGGGGGCGCTGTCTGCGGGGGAGGAAGGGCGCGTGCGCCGTCGGCGCTGCCAGGCGCATGCGCGGCTCAGCCATGCGGGTGGTGGTGGGTGAGTGGGGGGGCCTTGCTGAGGGGGGACAGTGAGTGTGCGGGGGACACCGTGAGTGTGCGGGGACGACCGTGAGCGTGCGGGGAGACCTTGAGCCTGCGGGGAGACCTTGAGCCTGCGGGGACACCGTGAGCGTGCGGGGACACCGTGAGCGTGCGGGGGAGACCTTGAGCCTGCGGGGAGACCTTGAGCGTGCGGGGGGACCGTGAGCGTGCGGGGGGACCGTGAGCGTGCGGGGGGACCGTGAGCGTGGGCAGCCCTGTGATCGCGACGCAGTTTTGAAGGGGAACCAGCCCCTTCTCCCGCCCATGGTGAGGGGCCCGGCGGGGGGGCGCCCTGGGCCCGCAGTGATGCCCTCGCAGCCGGGGTCCAGATCCTGGTTGACGGCCTATCTGTCTCTCCCCAGGTGGAGGGACTGGCTTCGTGGGCAGAGCCCTGACCCAGCTGCTGCGGAGCCGCGGGCACCAAGTGACCCACGTGTCTCGACAGGGGGGCAAGGATCGGATCAGCTGGGTGCGAGATGAGAGCGGTCACAGGAGGGGGCCGTGGCAGGGCCGAGGAACAAGCCCGCTGGCCCTGGCCTGCCATGGCATAGAGGGAATCTGCCGCAGGGAATCTAACTCCTATGGATGTACTTTTGGGCTCCTGGGTGCTCCATGGGTCACAGTCATTGGAATGGGTACTGATGTAGTTCCAAGGAGCAAAACCTTCTCCATTCATGCTTGTGCTCCAGGCAGTGTCAGGAAGGAACTGGCTGGAGTTCTTAGGAGCCTGCCCTGCTTGGTTGTTGGGAAGGCTTGAGCAGAGGGGAGGCTTGATATGTGATGTTTCTGTTACTCCTGCCTAGGAAGAGTTGTCCCGCACTGGACTGCCCCTGTGTGATGCCGTGGTCAACTTGGCTGGTGAAAATGTACTCAACCCTTTCCGCAGGTAACTTGATCTCCCATAGTGCTGTTGGGACAAGGTGAAGGCAAGACAGTCCGGTGCTTGTCAGGGAATGTGGAAAGGGAGGAAACAACATGTCCAGGAAGCTCTTGGGTTAACTAACTGTTGACATCTGTATCCTCAAGTATCCAAAACATTTCTGTGGGCCTGTTAGGTCCTGAGAGACCTTTGGAAGAAAGGTTCCTTTCTGAATCTACAGCTGTAAGTCAGAAAAATTAGTTCTACTTTTCCGAAAGGACATTGGATGCCTCCATTTGATAATGCAAAATCAGAACCAAAGTTTGACTTCTATGAGGAACACCATCTCTGTTGTCCAGTTGCTCTGCTGCCTTTGTCCTAAGGCAGTCCAAAACTCACAATGTTTTGAGGGAAGTGAAGAGCAACCATCTCCCAAAGTTCTCCTGCATTTAGGTTATAAGGTCACATGTCCTCCCACTGCTCTGGGGTGGGGGGAGTTCCCATGACTCCTCCTGTGCTTGTGAGCAGGTGTCTGCCGGGTTCCCGCTTGGTGCTGTTGTTTCCTAGGTTGTCCTTGTGAGGAATATAATCTGTGGCTCTCCCTTTCCCAGATGGGGTGATGCCTTCTGCAGGGAAGTCATCAGCAGCCGGGTTGAGACCACAAAGACCTTGGCCAAAGCCATTGCTGATGCTGAACAGCCACCCCGTGCTTGGGTCCTCGTCACTGGCGTAGGTATTGGTTGGGCCCGGCCAAGATATGACTCATGCTGACCTGGAGAGGTTTTACCTCCAGACAGAAACACGCTTCCAGGGGAACACATCTTGCCCTGAAATGTCAGCTTTATTGCCATCAACGTCACTGTGTTTAGGCAAACCTTGATCAGCTTTTTGGTACTGCTGAAGAGGAATCTGAGTCCGTATGCTTTCTCTTGGTGTCATTAGGACAGCACCTTTTCTGTGTTTTCCTGGGAAAGCCTTTAGGCATCCTGTAGAACCGATTTGTAGCACCTCAGCTGAATGCCTCTGCATATCTCCAGCTTTGCATTTTTGCTTGCTACAGTCTTGAAAGCTGATGTAGTTTATCTTCTGTAATGCCCAATTTTAGTGCAGGTGCCGTTCTGTGCAGCCAGTTCAGTGTGTTGCCTGCAGGCCTACTTGGTTTTTGGGGCTGCCAGCTCAATCTCAGTATTAGTGTATCCCACTGAACTCGTAGAGCACATCGGTAGTTGAAAAACTCATCAGCATTGCCCTGTGCTGTTCATATGGGGATGTCCCTGGTTGGAGTGATGGAGTTCATGGAATCGTAGAATCCCAGAATGGTTTGGACTGGAAGGGACCTTAAAGACCATCCAGTTCCACCCCTCTGCCATAGACAGAGACACTTTCCATCAGACCTGGTTGCTCCAAGCCCCGTCCAACCTGGTCTTGAATGCTTCCAGGGATGGGGCAGCAACAGTTTCTCTGGGCAACCTGCGCTAGTGCCTTCCCACTCTCACGGAAGAATTTCTTCCTAGTATCCAATCTAAACCTACTCTGTTTGAAGCCATTTGTCCTTTTGTCAGTCATTGTCAGTAGTCTCTCTTCAACTTTCTTGTCGGCTCCCTTCAGGCACTGGAAGGCCACAAGTAGGTCACCTCGAAGCCGTTTCTTTTCCAAGCTGAACAATCCCAATTGTTTCAGCTTTTTCTCATAGAAGTTCTGGGCTCCTGAAGGCAGGGAAGATGGTCCATTGGGGAAGGGGGGGTTGGTCTCATCATTCAACCCTGACCCCATTTCTGCTGTTACCCTTCAGGCTATTACTGCCCCAGTCCCACAGCTGAGTATACTGAGGACAGTCCTGGAGGGAATTTTGACTTCTTCTCACGCCTGGTGAGCTCCTGGGAGGCTGCAGCTCTCATCCCTGGGAGCCCAACTCGTGGAGTTGTGGTGAGATCAGGTGAGATCAGGTCCCTGAGGGGCCTGTTAAGGGTGACTCTGCATTGGTTCTGGTGCAGAAGTGTGAAGAGGTGGGAAAAGGCCATCAGTTCTTCTGTCTCTTCTTGCTGGGGTCCTGTTCCAATCCAGCCCTCTAAGGAGTGTCTCCTGCTTGTAGGTCTGGGCATGAAGGAGGCTTTTGCCATTTTGGGCAGGGGACCTGGTCTCACTCTCTTCTCCCCACAGGTGTAGTGCTGGGTCGAGGTGGTGGTGCAATCTCTCAAATGCTTTGGCCTTTCCGTCTGGGACTTGGAGGCCCCTTGGGCTCTGGGCTCCAGCCCTTCCCATGGATCCATATTCGGGACCTGACTGGGATCGTGTGTCACGCCCTGGAGAGTGAGTGCCTGCAAGGTGTCCTCAACGGTGTTGCCCCGTCCTCCTCTGCCACCTCCAACGGCACCTTTGCTCGGGAGTTTGCTGCAGCCCTGGGGCGCCCGGCCCTGCTGCCAGTGCCTGCCTGGGCTGTGCGGGCTGTCTTTGGGGCAGAGCGGGCTGTCATGCTGCTGGAGGGACAGAGGGTGCTGCCGAAACGCACCCTGGAGAGTGGCTACTGCTTCATCTTCCCTGACCTGGCTGGAGCTCTGAAGGAGATTGTGGCTTGAGGCTTCCTTGGCTGGGCTGGGCCGGGCCCTGTTTTTGTGAGCTCACATGCACTCGCCTGGGTGAAAGAGGGGAGCCCTGCCCCTTGACACTTCCCCATCCCCATCCAGAAAGAGTGAGCGATCTTTTCCCCATCTGTCTCCCTGTGTGCACCCCCAGTTTGAGTCATCCCTCTTACTGCCATCTGCAGTCTGCGTTAGCTGCATTGCATTTGGGGAAGGGCACAAGCCCCTCAAAGGATTGTGACTGTGGAATTGCACATCTTTCTTTTTCCACAATGTGCATGTGAACTGCTGGCAAAGTAGCTGGGGGTGGAATGTCTTCTTCCCCGAGAGGTGGGTGGCAGCAGGAAACTGGTTGTAGTTATTAGCTGTTGTAATTCTTCCATGGTACTGGAAGTTTTTCCCCATCTTTCCTTCATGATGACATAGAAACCTACTTACGCTCTTCTGCTTTGCCTTTCTCAATCTCAGTGGTTGTGCTGGTTTAAAGGTAAACCGTCAGGGGAAATGAACCCAACTCAAAAGAGATTGTAAGTCAGAATAACAATTTAATAAAAATAATACAATAAATACAATTATACAGACGAACAATTGGTTTTAGCCCACAAAAACCCAGATGTATAACCCAGCACCCTGGGGCACGAACAGAATGTTGTTTGTTGGCTCCCATGCTGAGCTCCACGTGATCCCCTGAGTCCAAAAGTAAAAGGAGAGGAGAAAAACGTGTTGGTGCGAGTGATGGTCGCAGTCTGGTTGAGAGTGGTGGTCACAGTCCAGTCGAGGTTCTGGTCCTTCTCTGGATCCCGTGGGTGGTACCAGAAGTCCCAAGACACAAGAGCGAGTTCCTGCTGGCTCCCAGAGCTGCTACCACAGGCTGTGGTGCCTGCTCCCTCTCTCCCCCATCTGACTTCAGTATTGGTCCCAAATCCATGCATGCCAGCTCCCCAGTAGCTGGCACTTAGCCCTTGCAGTGCTCACATGGGACAGTGAGGTTGCTCAGAGAGTTATGGAAAGATAGAATAAGCCAGGATGCGTTGTGGTCATGTGTAGAGCTCAGTCAGACCAGCACTGACTGGCCCTGTTTTACACCCACCCAGCCTCTTATAACCCTTTTCTGTCTAACCCCCTTTTGGCTGCTCACTACCCTTGCCCGTTCCCTCAACAATTAACACATCCAACATCCTGGCTACTCAAGTTTGTATCCTTAGTTGCAAAGTCCTGGCTGCCTATAGCTTCTTGAGAGCTCATCAGTTGGTGTGAATGGTGCCATTTTTTTCTGGTTATTTGCTTTGTTAATGTTAATAGGTCAGGTTTTCTCTCTTTTGTTTCCCTCCCTTTCCTTCCCTACTGTAAAAATAAATGTTCTCAGCCTTACCCCTTCAGGTGACTGATCAGGTTTGTTTTTATGGCGTCTGGCTCCCCATCATGTGTCTGGTTTATCTCTGTGTTGTTTATGACTCCTTTGACCAGATATCCCTAAATGAGCAGACATGCTCCTTCCACATCCCCTGATACTGCCCCACTGCCAGGAATTTTGGCAGAAGCTGCACTCCTCCTTGACCTGCTGGAGCCCAAATGGGCCTCCCTATGGGCTGTGCTCATGGGGGCAATGACCCCTCTGGGCATTGAAAGGGTTGGTTGTGTGTGTGCAGGGGCTGTGATCGCTGGCCTCATCAGAGGCAATAGGCAGGGAGATGCTGAGGCATTTAAAATCAGTAGCACCTCTGTAAGTGTATCAGTTTGTACAGGCAAGTCCAGTGTATGATAGGTGCATCTCTCCAGGCACCGGGATGTGGGATGTCTGTGGCTGAATGGATCCTGGGGTTTTGGTCTCATTCCAGCCAAGCTGAGTGATCTGCACTGGTGCCTTGCTTTGCAGTTAGCTTTGGGCTGACTGCTGAGTTGCATCACAGTATCAAAGACAGCTTAATTTGGAGTTTTTGGAACCACTGATAGTTCTGCACCATTTGCGTTGTTAGTCCACCTTACACATTCTTTCACAAATTGTGAGACATTGCTGTTTTCCTAATAAAAGTTGTCATTTCCCTTCCTTGTACCTCTTTATTTCCACTGAACCATGGTTGAGACTTGACTGGGACAATTTTCTGAGATTGTAGGAACATGTTGTGATTACCTGTCCTATAGATTTCCCAGTCTAACCCAAACATCCCCTCTCACAGCTTAAAAAATTGTAAATCTGAAGCTGAAATCCAAAACAAGCCTGTAGCTCCCAAATTCCATAATGTAGACTCCAACCACATACTTGCACTCTTCTCCTACCTACCTGTAGGGAGCATGTATTGGTTCGAAACACACACACACGCACAGTCTCAGAAACATGGACAAAGACATGCACATTCCTCACAATTGAAATCGGTAGTACTTGGGCAGGAGGGAGGGAAAGAAAATCTGTTGGCTAGGATAACTATCATTCAATGCAGTTATTTCCTTTTTAAGGTCAAGGATTTCTTGTATGAAAAATCAAAAGGACCAAACAAGGCCTATCATTAGTTATGATATTTCAGGATAGTGTTTTTTCATACTTGGTAGTATGCTAATCTGCCTTCATTGTTCATGGGTATATTGTCCTAGCAACCCATATTGTACTGCATCATTTGGATCCCAGTTAGGGTTTTGTTTCGTTGCAGGTGCAATAGCTTTTTTCCTTGTGGGGATGACAATTGATCAGTATGTGGCTATCTATGTACCACTGTGCTAGTTGTCTATCATGAACTGGAATATGTGCACAGGATTGGTGGCAACTGCATGGTTCAGTGGATTTCTTCATTCTGTTGTACAGATTGATTTTTTTCTCCAGCTACTATTTTGTGGTCCAAACGTACTGGACAATTTCTACTGTGATGTCCCTCAAGTCATCAAACTGGCCTGCACTGATACTCTCATGGCTGAACTACAGATAGTGTTTAATAGTAGAGTGATTATTATTACTCTTTTTGTAATTTCTTAAACTGACATCTTGCTTAAGATAAGGACATGCACCACAGAAGGGAAATGGAAAGCCCTGTGTACCTGTGGAACCCAGATAACTGTTGTGAGCTTAATATTCATCCTCTGCATCTTCATCTATGCCCAACCTTATAAGAAATTCCCTAGGGACAAGGTGGCCTCCCTTGTTTATACTGTGGTCTCTCCAATGGTAAATCCAATGACTCACACATTGAAAAACACTGAGATGAAAAAGGCCATGAGGAGAACACTGGGAAAAATATTTCTCTCCGGAGGAATACAGAAACCAGACCAGACAGCAGATCCAAAGACATCAGGTCTGGTGCTTCCATGAGAAAACTATTCATCTCTCCTTCAGTAAGTGAGCAACTTTCTAGGTGTGAGATGAAGGCAACATTCACCTCCCATCAGCTCAGGAAGGTCAGTCACATGTTTTCTTGTCCTCCATGGAATGTGCAGTATGGTGTGATTTCTAGAGCCAGGGTACTGACCATGTGAGGGGCCCTAACCTCGCCCTTGTTCTCTCTGGTGGAAATCACAGCTGGGCATTCCACTCCAGCATGTCTCACTTCTCTTCAGCAATCTAGTGTAGTTTCATCTCTAGGTTAGCATACCAGAAAACTAGCTTGGTAAACTTGATTTTTATATCTGCTTGTCACATAGTTACAAAGGGTCTTTATAGTAGAGTCAGATATAGGTTCATTGTACTCCTTTTCCCTCTCTTATCCTCACTTTGGATGGACTGTGTAGATTTTAGGATCAGTCCTGGAAGGAAGCGTCCTGGTCCCACATTAGACAACATGGAGCTGGTTGAGGGGATAAGATTGTCCCAGGGCTCGCTCAAGGGTGCTTCAGGGATGGAGGTTCTGCCCCCACACCATTCCCCTCTTCTTTGCTCTGCCCCATCCTCCAGTTTCATCTCAGCAATCCTCACATGATCATGGTCTCCTACAAATCCAGAGTCTTCTACATGGAACAGGCATTCTGAACATAATGCTAAAGAAGGACAAATGTGACAAGTGAGGAGGCAGACCTCCCATGGTGTTTCTGAATCACTAAGAAATTAAAATTTATTTGTAGATCCTGATAGAAGATCTAAAATTTTCTTTTGAGGAAATATCAGGCCCAAAACTGGGCCACCTGGAACCAGGAAGAGACCTGGGGGAGCAGAATGGATGTAGAGAAGAGAAAATTCTGTCTGCAGGAATATCTGACATCACCTCATGGAGGATGTTGTATGGAGGAGAAAACTTAGAAGTTTCTCAGATCTGCCACAGAAAGTGCTGCTGAACACCAAGCCACCCAACCTACAAATGACCTCAAACTCAGAATTAGCATAGTCCTTTGGGTCTCAGATACAGCTAAGTGTCCTTATGCCTCATATGGTAGGCTAACAAGGCCACGAAGGGCCTGTGTAGTAGGTGCCAGAGATAATGAAGGTCTGTGCACTGCAGGTGCCACCAAATCCCTTTCAAAGGAGCCGGATGTCAATACTTCTGGTCTGTTGTCTGAGGAGCTCTTAGGTGACATAGACTGGTTGTCTTTCACTTCTGAAGGAGTGCTGAAGGACTGCTTTCAGGGTCAGTTGTGTGACAGGAGTGCAAAGGGACAGAAACTCTGCACCAGAAAGCATGAGGCTGCTCAGAATGGTGGTAACTGTGCTCCTTAAGGATCATGCTTCTCAAGGACCATGGAGCCAACCCTGGGTGAAGAAATTTCCCCAGTACATCAAATCTGATCATGGACACCATCCCAGATTGGGGATGCTTCTGTCCAGGTATAGGTGCCTCTTGCTGGGTTTAGAGGGATGGTGGCACCATGTGTGGGAAACAAGCTGTGGTCAAGGCACTGAGTTGACAGGTGGAAGGATTGCAAGAAGGGACAGAGCAGAGATGATAGCAAAGTCCTTTACAGCGTTGATGGACATGCAGCTGGAAGGCACGCTTTACTGAGTAGTGAGTAAGACTCAGGGTGGGAGAGGCTGGATGCTTGTGGCCTCTGACAGGAGATGCTCTCTTTGTAAGGCACTTCTTTTCTTTTGCCAGAGGACAGGTAGGAGAGTTAAGAAAGGGAATAAGCAAATAATAATAATAATAATAATAATAATAATAATAATAATAATAATAAAACCTACTTCATATGCAGCTATATTTGGATTCTTATAGCACACAACAGAAAAGGTTTCATGAGGACTGAGTCCAAAATATGATGGGTGAGCAGCTGACTGACAGGTCAGGCTCAAAGAGGCTGCATGGAGGTCAAGGCCATAATCATGAGCAGAAAAGCTTCAGCTGCTCCTAGGAAGTGGAGGAAGAAATGCTGGGCCATGCAGGCCCATAGGAGATGGTCTTATGGTGTGAGAAAAAAGCAGCCAACATTTTGGGCAGGGTCACAAAACAGTAGCAGATACCCAAGAATGCCAAATTGGCCAGGAAAAAAAACATGAGTGATTTCAGCTGGGAATTCTCTCAAATTGCAAAATGGTAATGGCATTGCCTGGCAGAATGATCATATAGAAAAGCAGGAAGGAGTGGAAGAGAATAATCTGAACTTCACAGGTTTGGGACAATCCCAAAATAACAAACTCTGTCACTACTGCGTAGTTTTCATATTCCATTTTCACTCTGCAGAACCCTGAAAAAAAAGACAGTAATCATGAAAATAAAAAAACATTTACAGTCCAGTGCAAATCTACAGAAATGTTTGAACAACTTAGGGCATATTTGGATTGCCTAAAATGCGTACCCTTTTCCCATTTCCTGGTGTTAGGGAATTCCTAATGATGAAATACTTGAAAACCTGTAATTTAGATTCCTGTTAACTTGGGCATTTTATTGAAAATCTCTGGATCCACTGAGTTCAACCTATGACTAGACACCACCACGTGAACTAGACCATAGCACTAAGTGCCACATCCAGTCTTTTCTTAAACACATCTGGAGATGGTGACTCCACCACCTCCCTGGGCAACCCATTCCAATGTCAGGGAGTTGGAGAGGTCACGCCTGAGCCTCCTTTTCTCCAGACTAAACACACCCAGGTCCCTCAGCTGCTGCTCCTCCTTCCTTTTCTTCTTTCTTTTTCATATTTTTCTTTTGGTTTATGTTTTTATTTTTATTTTTCTCTTTCTTTCTTTCTACCTTTCTTCCTTTCTTCCTCTCTCTTTTTCTTTTCTCTCTCTCTCTCTTCCTTCCTTCCTTCCTTCCTTCCTCCCTTCCTCCCTCCCTCCCTCCCTTCCTTCCTCCCTTCCTTCCTCCCTTCCCTCCTTCCTTCCTTCCTTCTCTCTTTCTCTCTCTTTTCCCATGATTTTTCTTTTAATTTGTGCTGACATTATATCAAAGGATCTGATGTATCAGAACTGAGAGGTGTTTGTTTCTTTTCACTGCATACAAAGAATGGGTAGGTCACACCTAAAGATATACAGTCCATGTGTCTAAAGTTAAGTGAAATTAATTCCACAGTGCCATATTTATGGAATGAGGTGGCTGGATTGTAGTCAAATTACCTGCAAAGGGAAGGGTGTGCATGAGACTCCTTGTACCCACATCCTCATACCTTTGTTCCTTGATAAAGGAGTCTTGGAAAAGCCACCTGCTATTCATGTGTGAATTGCATGATCCAAACTCACATGGGTCATGCTCACTGGTTTACTTTGCCCACTTGTGGGTTGCCTGAGGGAGTTTGTAACTCAGCCATGGCTCAAGGCTTGATCTCCCTTAGAGCCTCCTTGAGGAGATCAAGTTCTCCCATGGCAGGAGGTGATCTTGACAGAACCATAAGCTGTGGCAGCATGTCAAGAGCTCATTTTTGTCAAAAAAAGTTAATTAATTAGTTATTAAATACTATTTCACACAGACTTCTGAAAATAATAGAAAGGAATGAAAATGTTGAAATGTATTATTTTTGTTAAAATGAGTTCTTCCGTAAAAATGCATTCAGAGTAAGTGAAACATATTTTAGACATGGTAATATCTATGGTAATGTCCTTCATAACATAAGGAAACTAACTTTCTTATCTTTTACTTATCTTTCTTTTTTCTTTTACTAGATCTCCCTTTAAACCAAAACTCATACTGTTTTCATTAGAAGCATTACCTAAGGTATCACAAATATGGTACACTTATTTCATTTGTTTACTCTGGATAGCATGCTGGGTGTAGTTTGTTGTGTGCACACATACCAGATGAACATACATAGTTGCATACATATGCATTAATATTTAAAGGCTGGGGAAGAGCCAACGAAATGCCTTTGCAACTTCTGTTTCTTCTTTATTTTTGTCCAAAACATGAGTTTGGCTCTATTACAGCTTATTGTGAACTCTGAATGAAACTAATTGTTTAAATTAATTTCTGATAGGCACCTAAGGAACCAGATATGGGCACTATCTTGGTTCATGAGAAGCCTAATACTGTGGGACAGCAGCACCTGACAAAAAATTCCCACCTTTCCAAGATCTGTGCCGTGGTGGTTCTGAGGAGGACAATACCTGTACTGGGTTCTGTGACATATTTACCAAAATCTCTCTGTCTTCCTCATGTAATCTCAATGTTGCAAAGCAGTTTAAATTTAGTAGTAGAATGGCTAAGGCTTAAGTAAAAGGGTAAGGCCTAGAAAGCAACACATTACAGTAGTGAGTTAAGCAGCAGCCTTGTTCGTGGGAATAGAATGTACTGAAGAAGTAGAAACAATAATCAAAAGATTTAGTCAAGCATGTACGTAACGATTTGTACCTTAGATGTGGTAAGGGTCTGTGAAACAGTTTCTAGGGGGGTAAGGCAACTTAAGCAGATTTATGATTAGAGTAGATGATTGTTAATTGTTATAAACTACTGCACCTGGGTTGCTATAGAAACTGTAATTGTTTTAGCCGTGAGAATACATGTAAACTTGTTTGTGTATAAAAGCTGAACTGAGAACGAGGGTCGTCGGAATCCTGACTTGGGGCGTTAGCCCGCAGGTTCCCGGGGCCCCGAATAAAGCACCCATAAACCGGCACTCTGTTGGTTTGTGTCTTTGTTTACGGGCAACAGTTTTGGCGACACCAGATGGAACTCCGGGGGTAGCTGGGCGGCTCACGAGCTGATCTACTCCATGCCGGCAACCAGGTGATTTCTGGGGAGACATCGACCCGTGCCCGACCCGCGCCCGCCGGACAACCCTCTAGGTAAGCCCGAAGGTGCTTTATTCTTTTAGGTTTGTTGGTTGGGAGCCTGCCTATAAGACGGGATAGTGAGTGTCCCGCTGGGTTGGGCTAAAGGTACCTTGGTTGGGAAGCCTAGGCGCTGGTCGTAAGACGCGGCGAAAGCTGCGCTGTACCAGCACTCGCCTCTCAGAGGGAGAATCGGCGAGTTGGTTTTGGTTTTGGTTTTGTTCTGGTTTATATTGTTGTGTTATCGTGCTGGTCGTTAAAAGTATTGTTTTGTGTTGTTGTGTTATTGTGAATTTGATGAATTTAGATTGTGGTGTGTGTGTGAGCAAGTAGCAAGCATGATGTCATTTAAAACCTTTAGAGCACTATCCTGCACAGAAAAAGATATCCCTAGCGATTCTCCGCTTGGTTGCTTGTTAAAACATTGGAAGGAAGGAAATCTTGGACAAGAGTTAAGCAAGAAACAGTTGATTGATTATTGTAATAATGTATGGCCTCAATATGAAACAGAAGGAATGCAGTGGCCCAGAAATGGATCACTGACTTTGGAAATTATAACCCCTTTGATGCGATATTTACGAGAGAATGAGAAGTGGGATGAAATACCATATCTGGATTTGTTTTATTATTTAGAACAAAACACTGAATGGCAAAAGGAATGTGGTATCTTAGTGTTGAAAGAACTGGAACTGGAGGATGATAAATGTAAGAAATGTCAAGAGCGGAGTATAAAGATATTGAAAGGATTGGATGATAAGCATGGGCGGAAAATACGGTTTTCAGAACCAGAGGAGGATGTGTCTTTGTTAGTCTCCCCCGGAGTAACTCCAAGTGCGCCCCCGAGAAATAGTCTCCCTTCACGTGCAAGGGCACAATCACACACCATGCCCCCGTTAGAATCATCCTCGGATGAGGAAGAAAAAGGGGGGTGGGAATGTGACAGAACTCCTCTAGCAGAACGGACTCGGAGAGGGCGAAGGGAGAGGGAAAGAAGACGGGGAGGGGGGAGGGAGACAGACGTTTCGCTCTCACCCCCTAGATTGATGGCTCCCTTGCGAGAAGCGGTTGGAGCAGGCAGGGGAAAAATCATGATAAAAGTTCCTTTTTCGCCTAATGATTTACTAATTTGGAAACAGTCAGCTGGGACATATAGAGAAAATCCTGAGCGGGTGGCTCGTGTTATAAAAATGGTTATAAAAACACAAGACCCGGACTGGAATGATTTACAGGTATTAATAGATACAATTTTAGATTCAACAGAAAAAGAAATGGTATTAAAGGTGATGGTGGAGAGAGCAAAGGAAAGGATTCGTACCCTGCCTCGGGCAGCGCGGGGGACGGTAAATGATTTTGTACCGCGGGAGGATCCCGATTGGGACGCTAATAACCCCGCAGATTATAAAAAGTTAAAAATTTACCAGGAATTATTGGTAGAGGGAATACGATGTGGCATTCCAAAAACGTTGAATTGGTCTAAGTTATATTCAGTAATGCAAGATAAGACTGAGTCTCCTTCTGCCTTTTTAGAAAGGCTAAAGGAAACAGCTAGAAAGTATACAGACTTAGACGTGGAAGACGAGTCTGGAAAATTACAATTAGCATTGATCTTTATGGGACAATCACAAGAATATATTAGAAAGAAATTTCAAAAACTGGAAGGGAGAGAAACAAGAGATTTAGAGAAATTGTTAGAAGTGGCTTGGAAAGCATATAACAATCGGGAAAAGGAAAGTACTAAGAAACAACAAGCGAGCTTGTTGGCGCTTTTACAAGCTTCAGGAGAGAACAATGGGGCCGGTGGCCATAGAGGAAGAAGTCGTGGTAATAGGGGAAGGGGAGGAATGGGTAGAGGATTTAACAATCAGTCGGGATTTGGAAATCAATACGGGGGAGGACGTGGTAGAATAGGACCAAATCAGTGTGCTCTTTGTAAAGGACAAGGACATTGGAAAAACGAATGCCCATTAAATGCTGGAAATGGAATGAATCCTTGGAATCCTCAAAGCTTTGTGAATCCACAAAACCCTGTTGGTATGGGCACGCCACAGGGTGTCGCCCAAGCATTTATGTTAGGGAGTTGTGGAAGACAGAGTCGGCTAGATTCAGACTAAAAGGTTGTTTTGAAAGTAGAGGGGGAGCCGACGGAATTTAGAATAGATACTGGAGCTAGTTTTTCGGCAATGAATAAATTGATGGGGCCATTAAGTGATTCAACCGTACAAGTAGTGGGAGTTTCAGGACAGATAGAGGAAAGAATATTTCTGCGACCTCTAGATATCAAATTTAAGGGAAGAGAATTAGATCATCAATTTCTGTACATGCCTAACAGTCCTGAATGTTTATTAGGAAGGGATTTGCTTTCAGCCTTGCAAGCTAAAATTATATTTGAAAAAGGGAGAGTCAAGATAGAAATTCCAGAAGAAAATTTAGCAAAAATTTTTGTTGTGAAAGAAGTGGAAAAGGAAGAAATACCCCAAGAGATTGAACAGGCTGTTGTACCCTGGGTATGGGAGACCGGGGTTCCTGGGAAATCTAAAGCAGCCACCCCAGTTAGAATAGAATTAAAAGAAGGAGCACAACCTGTCAGAGTTAGGCAATACCCAATTAGTTTAGAAGCAAGAAAGGGAATAGCCCCTATGATTTCACAGTTCCTAACTCTAGGAATATTACAAGAATGTGAATCAGAATTTAACACCCCCATATTTCCGATAAAAAAACCAAATGGAAAATATAGATTAGTACAAGATTTGAGAGCAGTAAATCTTATTACAAAAGATATTCACCCGGTTGTAGCAAATCCTTATACCTTGCTAACATCTGTTTCTGAGAAGTTTCAGTGGTTTACTGTGGTTGATTTGAAAGATGCTTTCTTCTGCATACCACTGGCACGAGAAAGTTGGAAAATCTTTGCCTTTGAATGGGAAAGTCCGGAGACAGGACGAAAGAGACAGCTCGCTTGGACTCGATTACCACAAGGATTCAAATGCTCACCCACGATATTTGGTAATTAGTTAGCAAAGGAACTAGAGGAATGGAAGACTACTCAGGTAAAAGAATCTCCTTTTTTATATATAATACTGCAATATGTAGATGACATTTTCTTAGGAGCTACAGAACAGGGACTTTGTCGTCAGTTAACTATTGAACTGTTAAACATGCTGGGCCAAGCAGGCTACCGAGTCTCAAAAGAAAAAGCACAATTAGTAAAACAGAAAGTTATCTATCTGGGATGTGAAATTTCCCAAGGAGTCCGGCGCCTGGGAACAAATAGAATTCAAGCAATATGTGCTATACCTGTGCCTAGAAATAATCAAGAACTGAGATCTTTTCTAGGAATGGTCGGATGGTGCAGGCTGTGGATTCCTAACTTCGGACTGACTGCTCGACCACTGTATGAAGCAGCAAAGGAGTCCAAGCTAACCTGGGGGACACAGCAAGAAAAAGCATTCCAGGAACTGAAGAAAGCCCTCCAGGAAGCACCTGCCCTGGGACTACCGGACCCAACCAAGGAATTTCAGCTCTATGTTTGTGAGAGACAGCGAATGGCCTTAGGAGTACTCACTCAGCGATTAGGATCCTGGAAGAGACCGGTTGGGTACTTCTCCAAACGGCTAGACGCAGTAAGTGGGGGATGGCCGGGGTGTCTCAGAGCTGTGGCAGCGACGGTCATTTTAATACAGGAAGCACGCAAATTGACTCTGGGAAAACACATGATAGTGTATGTGCCTCACATGGTCATAGCAGTTCTAGAGCAAAAAGGGGGGCATTGGCTCTCCTCCAGCCGCATGTTGCAATACCAGGCTTTGTTGAGAGAACAAGATGATGTTGAACTGAAAATTACTAACCATCTCAACCCAGCAGAATTTCTTAGGTCTACACAGGAAGAAGGCACCCTGGAGCATGACTGTGTAGAGACCATTGAACAAGTCTACGCGAGCAGAAGAGACTTGAAGGACGAACCACTGACAGATCCTGACTGGGAGCTGTACGCCGACGGATCTAGTTTTGTGGAAAACGGCACCAGGTACGCTGGGTATGCAGTAGTCACTTTACAACAAGTGATAGAAGCGACTGCACTACCCCAGGTACGTCTGCACAAAAGGCCGAGATATGGGCATTGGTGAGAGCTTTAATATTAAGCCAAGGAAGGAGAGTTAACATATGGACTGACTCCAAATATGCTTTTGGGGTAGTTCATGTTCACGGAGCACTCTGGAAGGAGAGAGGACTTCTTACTTCTCAGGGGACAACGATTAAACATCGGGAAGAAATTTTACAATTGCTAGAGGCAATACATAAGTCCTCAGCAGTGGCAATAATGCATGTCAGAGGACACCAGGCTGATCCAGGACGAGAGTTTCAGAGAAATCGATACGCTGACCAAGCAGCCAGGAGGGCTGCGAGAAAGGTATGGACTCAAATGGTTCTTTTACCAACCCGGAATAATCCAGCAATAGCATTCATGGAAGAGAAACCGCATTATTCACCTGAAGATGAGAAATTAGCTGTGATGATGGAAGCAAAGAAAAATATCAGGGGGTGGTATATCACTCCTACGAGACAGGTAATTTTACCAGTCAGAATAATGAAAGCAGTGCTTGAGATGGAACACAACAAGTGCCACTGGGGTGCAGAAGCACTAGTGAAATTCTTGAAAAACGAAATTTTCTCAAACCAGATGTTAACACTAGCTAAAAGGGTGAATGCAATGTGTCCTATGTGTATAAAGAATAATCCAGTAGTCAGGAAGCAAGTACAAATGGGAAAACTACAAGTAGGACAGTTACCAGGAGACTATTGGCAAGTAGATTTTTCTGAGTTGCCTAAGGCCCAAACTTTTAAATATCTGCTAGTGTATGTTTGTACCTTCTCAGGGTGGCCAGAAGCTTTTCCATGCAGGACCAATCAGGCAAAAGAAGTAGTGAAAACCCTTCTGAAGGAAATCATCCCAAGATTTGGAGTTCCCCTAGGGTTGTCCTCTGATCGAGGACCGCACTTTACAGCAGGGATAGTCCAAGATGTGTCAGCTGTATTAGGGATAACATGGAATCTCCATACACCATGGAGACCGCAGTCTAGTGGACAAGTAGAAAGAATGAATCAGACATTAAAAGGTCAATTGAAGAAGATCTGTCAGGAAGCCAAAATCCAGTGGCCCCAAGCAGTACCCCTCGCTCTGCTGAGAGTTAGGATTAAACCAAGGGAAAGAATAGGAGTAAGTCCATACGAAATATTGTATGGCAAGCCCTATCATGCGGCTACTTACCAAGGGGATCCTCATGTAGTGGGTGATCAGGCAGTATTTAACTATGTGTTATCTTTGAATAAGACCCTCACAGCCCTCAGAGGAGCGCTGCAGTGGAATCGGCCTCTGCCCCTGGAGAATCCGGTTCATGACATTTCTCCAGGAGACCAAGTCTATGTGAAAAACTGGTCAGTGGAACCATTAAAGGGAACATGGGACGGTCCTCGCCAGGTGATAATGACCACTTATACGGCGGTGAAAGTCGAGGGAATCGACAATTGGATCCATTACACCCGAGTCAAGAAGGTTCCAGTCTCATGGTCGGTAGAACCTCTCTCACCTACGAAGATGGTATTTCGAGCCAACAATTGAAGATTGTGGTATTCCTGGGGTTGATAAGTTTAGCAGAGACCATCGTGAGAATTGAGACCCCAGATCCTTATTTGTTTGTACCAGAACACACTGATGTAAACTTAACTTGTCTGTTTTCAGATGACCAGGGAGCTGAATTAAGAGATGTCCACGTCAAGTGGAGACGGAGGGATCAAGATCGAATCATAACAGAAGGAGTGACAACAGTTTGGGATGCGACACAACAAAAGGGTTATACCGTCCTGCAGGTACCAGAGGTGTCTAAAACCGTAGAAGGGACATACATGTGTGTAGTTTGGATTCAAAGGAGTTTTGATTATGGATATGTAGAAATACACATGATAAACACAACTCGGGAAATAATGACTAAGGTACAAGTTATACCCCCTAGGAAAACTCGACATGTGAGAGATCTGCAGATTCCGAATAGAGAAATAGAACAGGAAAATTTAATTGTGGGCCTGATTCGAGATTTTGGGAAAGTACAAAACATTACTAAAATTACTGCATGTCTCCCTATGCCTCATGCAGCAGGAGACCCAATTCCATGGGGAATAATTCCAGTGCCGGAAATACCCAAAATGTTTAAGAATATTACAAGGAATTGCAAATTTGTAACCATCACATGGAGCGAAACGGTAGATGTATGTTTATTAAGTGACAAAATGATGAAGAAGCAATGTGAACAGATGCCGGGATATTTCCGATGGGTAGTAATTGGGACATGGGTAACAAGTGAAACAATTAATGAATTAAAAGGATACTGTTTAGTTACAAATTCAACACACCTATGCTCTAAAGTTCCGGCTTCAGTAAAACGAGAAAAACAAGAAGAGGTCTGTCAAAATATTACCAGTTCTACAACCATGGAAGAATGGCAAACAATTTGGGGACCCAGCCTGCTAGAGACATATAGTTATATTGGAAAGGTACAGTGGTGCATTCACTGGAAGGGGAAAAAGAATCAAACTTATTCTACAGGAAATAGAGGGAATCATAATTGGAGGACAGAAACACATACAAAAGAGGATTGGAATTGTACCCGAATATATACATGTGATACCCCAGACGATGAAATAGGCTTAATGCCAGTCAAAGCCCTCCTGCAGTTAGGATGTGAGTGTCGAGGATATAACCATACTATTAAAGGACATGTGAGAAACATTGATTGTCACACTACTACAGTTAGAAGTCCCGGAAACCTAGTATGGGTCATGGGACATGGTCAATGGACCACCCACATGCCACTAGACGGTCCGGTTGTACCTGTCACACTAGGGATACCTACTCTTTGTCCACTCTGGAGAAAAGAGAAGTTAACACCAGCAGAGATGCGATCACGGGAGAAAAGAGAAGTTAGTAATGACATTAATGACCTGGAACTAACAGATTGGCATGAGCCATCAGCAGGAGTTAAATTCGGATGGGCACTAGAATCTTTGTTTGCCCCAATTTCAACATATCGAAATAGAGAAATATTGTTCAAACTGATGAGCCAGACCGAAAGGTTAGCAGCAGTCACTAAGAAAGGATTTAAAGATCTAAATTTACAATTACAAGCCACCTCTAGAATGACCATACAAAACCGCATGGCATTAGACCTGATATTACTCAAAGAACATGGAGTTTGCGGTTACCTGCATGCAAAGGATGAACATTGTTGTGTACACATCCCAAATGTCACCCAAGAAGTAGAGAAAGATATTAATCAATTAGAACAAATTGACGAGAATGTTCATAAACTGCAGAAAGAAGCGGAACACAATTGGATAGGACAATTATTCAGCTCCCTAGGTCTCCATGTGTCAGGATGGATATCTTCTGTTATCCAGTACGGAATATTGATTGTAATAATTGTTGTCATAGCCATAACTGTTTACAAGTGTCTTTTAGGAATGATTGTAAAAGAAGGTCAACATACGAGACGAATCATGAAAGCTATAACAAGAAAAGAAGTAATCTCACCGCAAAATGGATCACCTCCTATCCATCAAGAAACTGCAACCTGAAGATTGCTGTATTTGAGCATCCTTGCAAGCAAAGCCTGAAGAATGCTCAAAAGGGGGGACTGTTGCAAAGCAGTTTAAATTTAGTAGTAGAATGGCTAAGGCTTAAGTAAAAGGGTAAGGCCTAGAAAGCAACACATTACAGTAGTGAGTTAAGCAGCAGCCTTGTTCGTGGGAATAGAATGTACTGAAGAAGTAGAAACAATAATCAAAAGATTTAGTCAAGCATGTACGTAACGATTTGTACCTTAGATGTGGTAAGGGTCTGTGAAACAGTTTCTAGGGGGGTAAGGCAACTTAAGCAGATTTATGATTAGAGTAGATGATTGTTAATTGTTATAAACTACTGCACCTGGGTTGCTATAGAAACTGTAATTGTTTTAGCCGTGAGAATACATGTAAACTTGTTTGTGTATAAAAGCTGAACTGAGAACGAGGGTCGTCGGAATCCTGACTTGGGGCGTTAGCCCGCAGGCTCCCGGGGCCCCGAATAAAGCACCCATAAACCGGCACTCTGTTGGTTTGTGTCTTTGTTTACGGGCAACATCAATACTGTATACTAGGGTTTGGATCAACCTTATGGGAATGTCCCCTACAGAGTCCCATGCCTGTCTCTTTGAGGCATAGAAAAACTATATAAAATTAATACTAGCTTGAAATCAGATTAGGCATGTTAAATCAATAGTTCAAATATTGGGGTTGGGGAAATGCACCCAGCCACAAACTTCTGCCTTAGTCTATTTGTGTAGTTCTGATCCACTAAAAGGCATAATTTAACCAGAACTTCCCTTCTTTATAGAGGAGAGAGGACGGTGTAAGTGAGCTCAGCTCTAGCAAAATCAAGGGCTCCTTCCAAAATACCAAAAATCGGTGCTCCTTCCTCGGTGTGAAATTCTGATTTACAGAAACCAAAGACCTGTCTCACTGTTTACCAAGCCAGTTTCTATTTGGAGTATCTTTCATGCAGACATGACATATGGAGATAGGGAGCAGAAGAGATGAGTTCAGAAAACACGGTAAGTTGCTGACAGTTTTTGATGGGAGGGCCCTGCAGCAGTTATAAAAAAGGTTTATGCTAAACTGATGAATGATTTTGGATGTCTCTTTCTTCTTGGACCGCAGTCTGAAACATCTTTAAAAGAGGCATGAATTTAAAAGCTTGAATCATTTGAAATGCGATGTCCCTTAAAGTGATTCAGGCTAATTACACTACTGTTATTTTATTAGAGCAATTAAGCTTGCTTTTTTTTTTTTTTTTTTTTTAAGAAAGGCTTCTTTCAGTATTGTCTTTTCAAGGAATAAAACAAACAAACAAAAATATCTTTTGGCAGAAGTACAAATACATTAACTCCCAGAAGGAAAGTCTGTAGAAGTGTAAATGAAGTTTCATTAACTCTGTTTCTCCAGAAAAAAGGGTCAGTTAACTAAGTCAGATGACACCTCTAAACCTTCCTGGCAGAGACAGACTTTAAAGATCAGTATAACCACATTGGCAGTGAAGATTTCTTTTGCTTAACCTCAATTTGGAAACTACAGTTTGAATGTTGCAAGCTCAGGTTCAGGCTATTAACCAAGCCAAATTGCCTATTCCATTCAGAACAAACTTCAAAACCATCCCTACATTTGAAGGTTTAGAGGAAATTTAATTCAATGTGTGGAAATAGGACTGATATATGGCAAGGTGCATGTACGTGACCTTGGAATATATGCAATTAATGCAACACTCTATAAGGTGAAATCTTCTCGAAAGGGAGGGTGATATTAGTTCTAAACGCCTGATTTCATTCATTCATAGTCATTCTCACAAAGGTTTCACTTGTTTCTGCTTCCACACTTCCATAACTAGTAAGACGCTTGTGTCCAAACATTCTGGTTGTTATCACTGTTGTGAAAGCCAGAGGTGTGCAAACCCCTGCTATTTCACTGCCCTTCTGCTTCTTGTGTAGGTATTTTATGGGTCCAGTCTGGTTCTTCATCTTGGTTTTATCTTTTCTGCTTCAGTTTCTTTTTTTTTTGCATGATGCTCTGTGGCTGTTTAAATCAAATCACATGCAATGTAACAAAGCAATTAAAACACAATATTTTTATAAGTCTTTTTTCTACAGTTTCTCCTGAGGCTTTCAAACACATATCTCCATTCATACTTCGTTCATTTCCAATGTAATATTTAAGATTACAAAATTCCATAGGGCAAATTTCTCATTCCTTTGTCTCTTTGCATTGGTACCAAAAAGAAGAAACACCACCTTGGATCATTTGGCATTCAGCAGCACTGAGATATGGAATTCACTTTGTGGTTTTTATAATGGATGTCTGTTAGCTACCTTACAGTAAAACTCCTTAGTAGTTGCTCTTTTCTTCACAGTTGCTGCATTACTACATTCTCGTTGGACTGAACTTGATATTGGTTTGACCTGGGGACATGGAGCTGCATCAGACTCACCTCACTTGGACTACCAGATTCAGCATATTTACCTCTAAGAGAAAGATCTTTCCTAAGGAGTTTGTTTCTTTTTTTTTCCCCTCTGAACAAATGTGACCAGGCAGCTCACACTCACTTCTCTGTAATCACATTAAGTTAAGCTTGATCTTCCTCTGTACCATATATAGCATCTTAAAGGACAAGAGTTATTGTCATATGCTCAAATTTGGTGGTTTTTTTGTTTGGGGATTGTTTTTGGCTCCAAATACATGAACCATAACTCAGATATGATGTTGAATTCAAATGTGCCATTGTCCAAGACATATGGCAAAGTCATGCAGAAGTGTTTGAGAGTGCAGCAAAAGCTGTGATAACTTTGCAAGATTGGTTCTGGGGAGAAGTGTCAACTTTACTGTGTACAAAACTGAAAAGTGAATGAAATTTCCTCAGAACTGAGAGAGAAGTCATCCTGCTCAAAATCAGTCATTGCTCCAATGGTTGATCCCATAATCTACTCACTGAGGAACACAGAGGTGAAGAATCAATGGATTATAAAACATCGCAACTTTCAAAATGAGAAATTCACCTTTCTTGGTGTGGTTGTTTTCTTTTACAGAGAAATGTGAAAAAAAATCAGAGAAACAGATACTGTCAAATTAATAATTGACTTTTGCTTTTGAAAAAGAAGGAAATTTAAATAACAATAATTAGCAAGTGACTAAAATGACAATACTGTCTCTTAAGGTACTAACTGCTTGGGAAAAGTGGTTTCTGACTAATAAAACAGTGAACATGCATTATAAAAGAATCAACAGCAATAGCAAAAACATTCTGTTTCTCTTGCTGCCCTACCCCCAAGTAGGCTTGGGGTGGGCAAGAAGTTTGGAAGAGACACAGCCAGGATAGATGACCCAAATTGTTCAAAGAGGTATCTTATGTCATATGATATCATGCTCGCCAAGGAAACTGGAGGGAGTTTTTTGAAAGTAGCCATTGCTCTGAGAATAGCTCAGCATTGGCCTGCTGCTGGGGAGAGACTGCTTTGCAACACTTCTTTTTTTTTTCTTTTTTTTTCTCAGCTTATTAAACAGTTCCAAACCAAAGATTTTTCACTCATTTTTTACTAACTTTTCATCCAGGGAGTTGAAATCCCTCATGAGGATGAGAGCCTGCAAATGCAGTCCTGTATCCTGAAGCAAGAGCCCTTGCCAGCTTGCTCCCCCTGATCAGGCAGCCTGTAGTAGACCCTAAGAGTTGTGTCAATAAGAATTAAGTGATCTGAAGAAGAATAATTTTGTAGAACAGATTTATTTTTTTCTCACAAGAATGTAAGGTGACTGATATTAAAAAAGAGAAGTCACTCATCATTAGACATAGTAGCAGAAAAAGAAATCATGCCACTGAAAAGCCAGCAGGATCCCTTTACTTCTGAAAAAAAGACCAAAAAAACCAAACCTCCCAAAAAACAGTGAAAAACCGTCTTTCAGCAGAATATCCCGCTCACCTTATTTAGTGTTAGGGGAACCTGCCCTTGACTCCACAGGCTGTATTGGTGGAAACTGCACTTAAAGTAAAGGAAGCTTAGTTGAGTTTCCTCTGACTTAGTTCTCTAAAAGGGTTTCTCTTATGCAAATGTCTTTGCTGGAATTTTGGGTATTTCAGTCATGGTAAGTTGCAATAGTTACAAAGAATAAGGGCGACCATTCATCAGGGAGTAAAGCTATTCCCTTACAGAACCCTAGAAACAAGTCTCCTGATGGCCTTTTTCATTTCAGTATTTCTCAAGGTGTAGACCAGGGGATTCAGCACTGAAACAAACCCAGTGAAAAAGATGGAGGCCACTTTGTCCAGTTCAAATGTCTTGAAGGGCCGAGCATAGATGAATATTCCTGGAATGAATGTTATGCTTATTGCCATTATCTGGGCAACACAAGTAGACAAAGCTTTGTGCTTTCCTTCTGCGACTTGCCTCCTTATCTTTACTAAAATGGCAGTGTATGAAAGGAGCAGAAAGACAAGAATTACTGTGAGGATCAGTCCACCATTTGAGACCATCAGCAGCTCTGTCAGGTAGGTGTCAATGCAGACCACTTTCAGCACTTGTGGGACATTACAGTGGAAATTGTCCAAAGTGTTAGGTCCACAGTAAGGTAAGGGAAGAAGCAGAGCAATCTGCGTTGCAGAGTGAATGAGTCCACCTGCCCATGACCCTGCCACTAGACCTAAACACACCTCACAGTTCATTATTGTCAAGTACTGCAAGGGCTTGTGTATGGCCACGTACCGGTCAGCTGCCATCACTGCAAGAAGGAAGACTTGAGCACCACCAACAAAGTGCAAGAAAAACATGTGAAGAATGCACTCCTTGAATGGAACAGTTTTGTGCTGGGAGACAAGACCTGACAATAGAATGGGAGTACTTACTGATGATTTGGTTATATCTGTGAATGCTAAGTTAGCCAGGAAGAAGTACATGGGTGTGTTCAAGTGGAAGTCAGTGATAACAGTGATGAGGATAGTGATGTTTCCCAACCAGGTCATCAGGTAGACAATGAAGAAGACTGTGAAGAGGAATTGCTGAATCTTAAGACTGTGGTTGAAACCCAGGAGGACAAATTCCATTACAGGATTGGTTACATTCTGTGGCTCCATCCATTACTGTCTGCGCATGCCTGTGAGAGGAAAAACAGAGAAAGGACACAGATGAATTTAAGATTTTCAACACCAAGAGAGATGATCTTTCTGCTCTCTTGGCTCAGAAAACTCCCATTCTAGCAAACTCCTTATATCCCTGCACTACACAGTGAATATTTTGTTCAGTGGAGGTAATCTGAGTTTTTGGAACTGTTTCTTCTGATCTCCAGTTTTTTACTCTGCATCTCTACCCTTAAAATCCAGTGTGACTTTACAATTAGTTGCTATCTTCATAAATAGGCTTCTGTTTGCCCAGTACTCCAGGCTTTAGCCCCTCCTCGGTGCAACAGTTCTTCCCTCTAACATTACCTTTTACCATTCACACATCTAAACCACTTATTCCACATAGGACTGCTTTGTCTGCAGTCTCAGAGCTGTCTGATTCCTCTTCTCCACAGAGGATTACAAAGAGAAAACAAGAAAAAAACCCAAACAAACCACTCACACATTCATTCTGTCTAAGCATCACGGTAGGAACAAAGTTGCTATGAAATCTGTAACTTTCTTGGGTGTGAACAAAGGTGGGTTTACTGTAGCCACTCAGGGATTCCTGCTCCAGCAATCATTGAGAAAATAAATACTTCAGAGTACTTCAGAGTGTTTTATGGTGTAATAATGTTTCCTGTATGTCATGGTTTGAGATAGCCCCAAAAATCCAATTCCCTAGTCTAAGCCCCCTCCCTCATCTCAATCTAATGTGAGATGGTTTTTTTCCAGACAAAACACACCAGACTCAAAGTGGGGGAAAGGGAATATATTACAATGACTGTACAAATAAATACTATAACACATTATACACACAATCACAACTATCTCTACCATGACATATAGTATTTACAATGGATCAGATCTCTTCTCCCCTCCAAATAAAAGTCCAGGAGGGAAAGAAGGACAGATCGCTTCCAGTCTCAAGGCGGGAGTCTCTTCTAAGGCAGCAGATTCTCCTTCTCTTGAATGCAGCAGCTGATAGCTGGATTTCTGCCAGCACTCACGAGGCCCCTTGACGCAGGCAAAGGGGTCTTCCGTGGGCTTCGTAACCCCAGACAAGGTCGTTCCACCACGGTCATACCACAAAGACACAGGGGGGGTCTTCGTGACGGTCTGGTATCTCCAGGAGATTCAAGCTCCTTGCAGGGCCTCTGTGCCACTGCCTCAGGCTGCCACCTTGGCAGCAGTGCGAGGGGGGGGAAAAGCCAAGGTTGCCCCCCTCTGCATTCCTCTTGGAGCTCTCTAGCTCCTTTCTGCAGTGCATGTCGCACTTCAAGGCTCTTTCAAGCAAGAGTCCATCATCTTCCTCCTTCCAGGAGGTCTCAAAGGAGTTTGGGGAGTGTAGTACAGTTCTTACCCCCAGAACTCTGTCTCTCAGCTGCTGACTCTCCTTCTCGGCTCTCCGACACAACTCAGTGTCTTCCTTATTCAGTTGCATCTCTTCTGCTTCTCCGGTTCAGTTCTTATCTGTCCTGGCTCTCTGCCAGAGTCTCTGGATGCTGCGTCTGCCGCTGCAGTCTCTGCTCACGCACAGTAGAGAAAACATCTCCCGGCATACTACAGACACTTAGTCCAGTCTAACACTGTTCCAAGTCTCTGCAGTCCCCCCCCAGCCAGGGGCTGGGAGGCCCCAGAGGCCCCAAGGGGCTCCGAGCCCCTTCCTCGTGGCTCTACAACATGGTCACCTCTCCTATCAACCAAACTACAACTCTTCTCTTCCGGTGCTTGTGATATGTTTACATTTTGCAGGAGCGCCCATTGGGCCAAACTTCAAAACTTCCAGGGGTTTCCACCCCTTGGGGTTTACCACTTTTTTTCTTAGCCTCTGGGGGAAAACAAGATTCAAACCACTACACTGTAGTATTCGTATGTTAGCCAAATGGAAACAGAATATATTGTGCATTCTTTACTTTGCAGACATCTCTGTTTCAGGGCAGATGTGATCATATCCTGTAGGGGTGTGCCCTGACCGTACATTCAGAGAGGACCTTGGATATACTGACTGCAGTTAATTTCATTTGTACAGGCATAAGCATCTCATTCTACTTAGATTCTTGAATTAATATTCAATCATCCTCCGGGTGTGTCTAGTTGTTCTTTGTTCTAAGCAGATCTTGATGTTTAGCTCTATCACAAAAGGGGACTATCTTTCTGAAAGGAAAGGTTCAAAGTAATTTTGGATCTCTTAAAATACCCGAGACATTTACACTGGCTTGGAAACTGGACTGGTTCTTGGGTAGCAGTTTGGCACAAACATGTGATGACTTCTCTTCAGGTGCCCTGTATCTGCACAGAGTAGCAGTGTTCCCTTCTGACATTTACTACAGCAGATTAGTGCAGGCTACTAATCAGAAAGCCCACAATTACATCATTTCAGCGCTTTCAGGTGTTGTTCTATTGCCTGTTATTGATCCGAGATCCTTCGTGTCTTGTTTGCATTGTCCCGTTTGCCATAGTTTACTGCATCCAGCTCCTGTTTGCACTGCAGCTCGGCTCTGGGACAAAACAAGGCCATGATACTCCCACGTCATTTAGACAAGTCCATAGCAGTGGAACAGGTTGAAATCTAGACCAGGAAATTAGGTAGTCAAGATGAAGTAAAAGCCAGCAAGATATAAGGCCAGGCACAGCATACATGCAGAACAGGCAAGACAAGAAAAAAGAAGAGAGATCAAGCTTAAACACTTCAGTCCTGAACCAATTTCCAGATGAGATTTCCCACAACTTTCTTACAATTTAGCTGTTTCACATCAAATTAATACAAGGTTAAACAACCATATTGTATCAGTCCTGACCTTGAACAGAGACAGCTAAACTGCTGGGGAGAGGAGAGAGGAGACAGCAGAGAGGGAGTACAAAGAAGGCCCTTACCTGCAGGTCAGAGCATTTTAAACCTGTTTCTGCACCTGTTGTCCAATCAAATCTAAAAAAGTCATCATGAGTAAACTAGGAGCATTGGTTAGAGAGTCACTGACACCTGGAAAGGCCAGGCAGGCAGGCAGAAAGTACATGGGGTTGTAAAACCATGGATCACTGATGACTGTGACAAGGATTATGAAGTTCCTTGGAGAAAAGCATGGAGAGAAAATACTGAATAAAGAGTTATCTGTCCTATGAATCTGCCTATTGCTGTGTTTTCTGAGGACTGCACTGTGCCAGTGATTAATCTCAGACCCTCTCTCTGAAACATCTGTGAGATTTACTCACAGGATCAAAAAAAAAGAAGACCAGAACAGTATTGTTTTGGAGATATAGGGATTGGGTCATAAGGGAATGAATTAGAAAGTTCATGGTTTATTTTACTCTATAGATAATAATCCCACAAGCACAAGAGCAAATGTCCTTCTGTGCTAAGCTCCATAAGCCTGAATACTTGTATGTGATTTCCAACAGTATTGTGAATTACATGCCAGGATCATCTCAGTAGTCAACAGGTAAAACCTGGCTAATCAATAAATTCTTTGCTCATTTTTTTTTGTTTGTTAATGGTATGTGAATTTTAGTAAGAGTAACCCATTTTTGATCTCACAGCTACAGGATCAGCAAATTACAGAATCATATAGGATGAAGGGATCTCTGCGAGTTTCCAGTCCAGCCTCCTGTTTAAAAGAAAATTGCTCATGGACATATCCAGTTGAGTTTGGAGTATCTCTTAGTATCTCTGTGGCAATGTCCTGCTCTGTCTTGGCTCCTATTCTGATGCCTGTCCACTCTTGGTAAAAGAAAGGTGTTTTTTAAACTGAGTTAAGCTGCCATGGTACAGCTTATGTCTTATGCTCCTCACCCTGGCACTGTACACCTTCAAGAAAATTCTGAATCAGTTTTCTCTAAACCCTTCTATTGGGTAGAGGAGGACAGCAATAAGTTCTCCCTCACAGCCTTTTCCTCTATCTTTAATTTGTCCTCCATTGGATTTATTACAATAACTCCATGTCTTTCTTGTTCTGGGAAGGCTGAAAATAGGGAAATGAGTCCAATGGGCTCTAACAAAGAGAGGGATCACTTCCTATAGTGACTGCTATAGGAAGCAGCAGTCACTGCTTCCTATAGATCAGAATGTAGTTGGCCTTAGTTACTGCAAGGCCACACTGTAGAGGTACATCTTACTTGTGTATCTGGATGAACAGATATTTTTCTGGATACCAGCTATTTTCTGCTCCCAACCCCAGAGCATTGTTACATACTGTTTCTTTATCCCAGACATAAGACTTTGTGTTTGCATTTTTAAAACTTGAGAAGATTTCTTTCAGAGCATGTATATAGTCCATTCAAATAATTCTCAGTACCAGTCTGTCTTTCTAATGGACTGTGCTGGTTTTGTCTGGGATAGTTAATTTCCTTCATGGTAGCTAGTGTAGGGGTCCTTCTACATATAGAGGGCAAATCACATTTAGAGTTTAATTCAAGTTTTTGATAGATCTCTGTAGTGGTTTAGTAATGGTATTCTCCAATTAGTGCTCCCAATAAAACCACCCCGCTTCTCACTCTGCCCTCCCCCTCCAGGTGCAGACACAAAAGGCAAAGGTTGAGATAAGAATAATTTACTGGAAAGAGCAATGAGATAAAAAAATGAATAGTACAGCAACAATATTAATAACAAAAGGTATAAGACAAAGAAACAATTTAAACAGTGTAATGATTTTGACTTTAGGCCTTCCTTCCTGGTCGCCAGGAAGGAAGGAAGGAAGTATTCCATTCTATTCCTTTATGTAATCCAAACATATAAATATAAATGCAATCTAATTACACATACATGAAAACAGTCTACGTTTCTTGGTCAACAGATATTTCTGAAATGTTTTCTTTCTCTTGTTCTAATACTCGCAGGTCTTGATCTCTTTAGGACCTGATTTACCCTCAGTAGCCACCAGTGCTTTTCTGAATAATGAAAAGTCAAAAATAGAAAGAAAACATTCACAATTGTAAACAAGCTATCAGTGTTAAAATCCTCATCCCAAATAAAAAATACATTCTGAGGAAGGAAGGGAGATAAATATCTGTCAGTAATGTCTATGCTCAGCACATAATTAAACCTCTCCACATAGTACTGTCAAACAAAGTGAGTGGTTCCAGACTGAGGGAAGATATTCAGGTGGCTCCATTGCACATTCACAGGCATTTAATAAAGCCCATAATTGGACAAAGACTATTAGCTGGGAAGGGGCAGTTAGTTCATCCAAATGAAATCTTTAGGGAAGAAATGGATCACTTAAAAAGCATAAAAGCTCTGAAGACCTTAAAAGAGCAGACTAATTTATAAATCAGCATGGAAAATCAGAGTATCTTAACTCATAACAGAAAATAAATCATGTGAAGAGTCATGAAAAGAGCCCCAAATTCTCAGATAGATCTGATAATTCAGCTGTTGCAAGGTATGGCAGCCCTACAGATTAAAAAAATATAAGGACCTATACTCTGTTTCCCTGTGTTTTTTTTTCATTTTGGGTAGCAATGATGATTAAAAATTGTGAGCAAGATTACACAGGCTCCTCTGAGTAAGATGGCTTTGGTGACAACTGCTGGTAAGATGATACAGTGAGTGCAAAATACTTGTGGGAACAGGACACCCAAACCTGTCTGTTCTGAGAACTCCTATCGCGGTATATTGTCATATTGTAGCAGCAGCTTGTTCCTGAACTAACTCAACAAACTTTAGGCTGCTATTTCACAAATGAAAGGCTCTGTCCCACTTAGCTCCCACCTCAGCTCTCCTGAAGGAACTCCTTGGACAAGGAAGGAGCACATCCACTTGCTCTGAATGGGAGGGCGTGGGTGATGGTCTCTGGATGTTCTGAGATTTGTTTGACACTGAAATTGAAAGCTTCCACTGGGAGTTAAAACATTATATTCCTTAAGTGCCAAGAGAAAGTGAAAGCCAAAGCTATTTTCACTGTGGAGAAGTGTAGGTTGCTTCGTGATTATGAATAGACAGCACAGATGAGGACAGACAGGATAGGCCAGGAGTATATTTTGTGCACATAGCTGCACAAATATGCAGAAATAAAGACAGATATCTACATATACACATATGCAAAGGAGGGGAGCATTAATAATCTGATAAAGACTTTGGGTGCTTATTAAGCAAACTGTGAGAACAAGCTGAATCACTCTGCACCTGCATTTAGTTAATTGGAATCAAAAGGGAGGATCGACTTTGGCTAAGTGCTTTGACAGAGAGGATGTTATGTCTCAGAGTGGAAAACAACTTCAAACAGTCTGCATGATAATGTGTGTTTTTCTCTCGTGGCTGAACACAGCCATCACATGATGTGAGTGTGAATGTGTGGGATCAAGGCACTGATTTGGGATGATCCTGGGAATTCCAGTTGACTAAAATAAAAACACCAGGTGCTGTTTAGGAGAGAATAAAAGGGGAACACTGAAAATTATGAGTAGACAAGTCCCAAAATTGAAGTCTGTGTGTGTGTAGCCTTGTTTTCTCCTCAGTACCCATAACAAGCTAACCTTGTTCACAACAAACAGCAACAGCTCATTTTGATTCAGCATAGAACCAGGGATTTTTTTACAACAGGATGATCCTGGTTCAAACTGACTTAAGAGCTTTCATGCAGAAGCTTTCCTCATTTTGGTTTTGCTTTATCTCAGCTACATCAGCTTCCGTTTGAAGTTTCAAATATTTCCACCTGCAAAAACAAAACACCAAAGGGTTTTGGTCTCTGAAAGTTTCTCCTTCCCAAACTTCAAAGGGTTTCACAAACTATTAATCAGGTTTTTCCATGCTATTTGTCTTGCCACCCTTAGACCACATGCTTGACATCTTTTTTTTTTTTACTATCCCAAACACCCAGGGATTTAAAGCCAGACACCTTCAGAGACATACCTGGTACATCATATATTCCCTCCACATCAACCCTACAGTCTGGAGGAGAAATAGGAGTTCTGTAGCCATGGTGACAGATAGTGTGCACTCTCAGTGCAGGCCACAGCTTCCCTGATAGCTTTTCCAGGCTTGCTTGACCATTCTGTTCCTCAGGCTTACAGTGGGTTGATCAGGGCTGTGAGGATGGTGTAGAAAAAGGAGATTTTGTTCAGTTTTCTCAGTGAAGATGTCCCAGGCAGCAAATAGACAATATCTCTGTCTATTTGAAGGCCACAGAAATGTCCCTTAATGTCCCTTACAAAATGCTGACCACAATGGTGTATGAAAAGGCTTTGACTTCTCACACACAGCGGAGATACCTTTCTGCCTCCCAGTGCTCAGTGGGATGCTCCGAATGGCATCTGTAATGCAGACAGAGGACACCAGGGTGAACGAAACTGTAAAGACTACATCTGGGATGATCATTACAGCACCTGGTGTCACTGGAGGAGAGCTCTATAAAGAGATCAAATCACAGAAGTAGTCAGTTGGGCTGGAGCCACAAATCTTCAATTGGCTTGAGAGTTATGTGATGATTGTGGAACTAGTCATTCCTGGAAACCAAAAACCAGCCACCAGCTGGAAACACACCTTCCAGTTCATCCCTCTTGTACACAGCATGGGGTGACATATGGCCAGGTACTGACTGTAGGACATGGTGGCCAGCAGGTAACACTGCAAGAAGTTCAAAGAAATAGAGCAGAGCCATACAGTCCTGAGCAGAGATGGTCCCGTCCCCAGTCAACAGCCTGGGCACATTAGATGGAAGTTTAGTAGATCTCCAAGTTGCACATTTTCACTGAAAAGAAATACACTGGGCTGTGGGATGCTGCTGTGTCATGACCAGTGCAATGATGATGTTCCTGAGCACAGACAGTGGGAGAGAGGAGGAGGTGAAGGACCTGGAATCAGGTGTGTTCCTGAATCCCAGCAGGAGAAACTCTCTCAGTGACATCTGGTTTTCCCATTCCCTTTTTCAAGGCAGTGTTTTCAGTCTTTCTTTTCTCCTCTTGTCAGAAAGGGCACCTACGAGCAAGGGAATATTTGTGAAAGACAATATTATTAGAGATAAAGTAGTGTTCTGCACACATGAAGCTGTATTCATATTCCCTTTAGGGGCTCCATGTGTAGTGTACAAAAAGGACAGGGTTCTTGGAGAGATGTCATCCTAGGAACACTCCCCACTAGACAGATGAGTTGACTGATGGAGGTACCTATTACTCTCTATGGAATAAAAAAGGAATGGGCATTTGCTCAGGCTTCAACAGCCCAACTGCTATGCCTGAAGTTACTCCCAGTAAATTTTTCCCAGGTGTAAAGGACAGAATTCCTTTTGCTATCAGCAGGAGAAAGGCAACTTAATGTGCAAGAGAAGATTTAAATCTCAGATTCACAGTAAGTGAAAAAGGGACCAGTGCAAATAAACTTGGCTTTTTGCTGGTGAGACAGAAGGTAACATTGATTGCTGAACTGCTCTGTGAGTGTATCCAGCTAATTATCATGTTGTAGGATGGATCCTACAATAACATCAGTGATAGAACAAATGCAGGACAAGGGTTGATTCTTCAGGAAAGGCAGAACTAGCTTAACAGGGACAATAAATAACAAGCTGTCTGGAGAAACTGGAAGTACAGAAACTTGCAGGAAATTAGAAGGATGTAGTGGGTTGATCCTGGCCAGATGCCAAGTACCCACTAAAGCCACTCTCTCACTGTCCCCCTGCAACTGGACAGAGGAGAGAAAAAAAAAGCAGCTAAGGATTCATGAGTTGAGATAAGAGCTGGGAGAGTTCACTTACCGATTACCTTCACGGGCAGAACAGACTCAAAGTGGGGATATTAATTAAATTTATTACTAACAGCATAAGAGCCAAAGAGTGAGAAATAAAATAGTCTTAAAAACACCTTCCTCTCACCCCTCCTTCCATGTTCTCCCTCCTCCCCCCAAGTGCTGCAGGGGGACAGGGAATGGGGGTTACGGTCAGTTGTTGTTTCTGCCACTGCTCAGGGAGAGCAGTTGGAGTCCTTCCCCTGCTCCCGTGGGGTCCCTCCCACTGGAGACCATCCTTGATGGACCTCTCCGGTGTGAGTCCACACCTCGGGCAGCAGCTCTTCCCAACCTGCTGTCCCGTGGGTCACTCCTCCACGGGGTCAGTCCTTCACGGATGAGCTGTAGCAGCGTGGGTCCCCCACAGGGGCCACAAGTCCTACCTGGGAAAACCTGCTCCAGTGTGGGCTTCCCTCTCCATGGGCTGCAGGTCTCCAGAAGGACCCTGCTCCATCTTGGGCCTCCCACGGGGTCACAGCCTCCTTCCTCCATCCACCTGCTCCAGCATGGGCTTCTCAAGGCCAGCTCAAATGTCATGGAATGAGAGTAGCAAGGAAATCATCAGTGAAAACCCCACCATATAATAAACTGCTTACTGTTTACAGGGTCTGAGTGCTTTTCTTACTGAGATCACAGCAAAATAGCATCTCCGAGTGTAGCACAGGAGGAAAAGATCTTCTCCAGACACCTCAACCTGTGAGGTAGGATGATTTGAAAACCCTGTGCCATGACAAAAACTGAGGAAAACACACGGCTGATATCATATCACGTCAGATGCCCTTTCTTCTGCCAGTAGAAGAACTGGCACTATGGTACCAAGTTCCTCTGAGCTTTTAACTATGGCTTTGGGACTCTGTGATCCATGTTGCAAGGAAGAAGCTGAGTAAACAGGGAACGAAGTGGGAAAGAAGCATCACGTAGCGCCCGTGTGTAGCAGTACATTCGGATACATGTCCAGAATAAAGACAAGTGCCAAAAAATACTCAAACACACAAAATATCTTTTATTACAGTGAGAATAATAATAATAGTAATAAACTTAGCAAGAGGAATTAAAAACTAAAAAAGGATACAAAGTAACTATCTTATCAGGTGGCATTAAAACAAATACTACAAACAGTATTTAATACAGTATTAACTGGTGAAAAAGGGATACCAAAAAAGGATCTTAACACAATATTATGGATAACACAATATTGGTTAGTAAAAAGGGAAACTAAAGGAAAAAATAGTATAAACATAAAAGGGGAATTAAAGGAACACTAAAAGGATATTAAAAAGTTTGTTCTCTCAGTTGCTTCCTATCAAAAAACTGTGCTTACCCACACAGACAGGCCAGGGCTGTCAGGATCTGCAGCAGCTGGTCGGTACCCATGCTTAGCGGGCGTCCCCGCAGAGCAACACAGTCTCGGTGGTAGGATGAGTATCACTCAACTCAGCAGCTCCAACACCCCATTTTTATCAGTTCCACATTACACTACGTAGGGCCAGTACGCAGTATAAGGTGATGCCTGAATGGCAGCCAAACACCGCCTGATCATTACCTCATGGCAGCAGTCTGCGCATGCCCTACTTGTAGGGCAAGGGGCGAGCGACCCCTGCCCACATAATCTTCCTCCCATCATCATCTTTCTCACCCCTATGTATGACCTCTACCATTGTGTTTCAAGGGTCGATGTATCTATCTTGCAATATGTAGCAAAACCAAGGAAGAACTCAGCTCCGATAATAGGGGATATCAGGCTGACTTGTTAAAAAGCACAATGGACCTTACAATTAGCTTGTGCCATGAAGTTACATTGTACCATACTCTAGCTGGTTTCACATCCTAATATGATTCCATTCTCACGCCTCTATGTTCCATTGATCATCTAATTCAAAAGTACCCCCCTTACACCGTGCATGAGGAACAGAACCCTCTGGTCAGACTTTATCCAAGAGTTTTCCCAATGTTGTTATCTCAGTTTAACGAGAGAAATGTTTGCTAAAGAGGGTGGGACATGAGAAAAACCAAGTTCCTCCCTCTGAGTAATTATAACTTCTAAATTAAAAAGCTCCAGCTGAAAAGCTGTGGAAAAGGAAAATAACAGCTCTTTACTAAAGAGTTTTGAGGCCACGTTGCTGAGAACACAGCTGCATTGTGCAGGCCACATCTTCAGGATGGAGGACTACTGCCTCCCTAAGATCTTGCTTTGTGGTGAACTTGCCACCGGCTGCCACAAGAGAGGAGCCCCGAAGAGGAGATACAAGGGCTCCCTGAAACAACATCTCAGCCTTGGCCATATTGATCAACATAACTGGTCTACTCTGGCCTCCAACCGGGAGACATGGAGACACACTGTACATAACGCTGCTGCTTCTTTTGAACACACACGCAGAATCATTCTTGAGGAGAAAAGACAAAGCAGAAAGAACCGTGTCTTGCCAATACCGCCTAAGGAGACTTTCTACTGTGTCTTTTGCAACTGGACTTGTCTGTCTCCATTGGCCTTTTTAGTCATCAGCGTCCTTGTAGCAAGCGTGGATAGAAGCCTAGCCATGTTGATGACAATAATGACTAAAGAATATATATGTAAATATATATATTCAGGTAACACAACAGAAAGAAGCAATAATCCCGTAACCAAACTCCTACCGAAAACAATTAAGTCCTTTTTGCCTTTTGGTGCAGTTATAACCACGGCCAGCAGGGGGCGCTGTTGGACCCGGAGGGGTGCAGTGTCTCCATGACCAGCAGGGGGCGCTGTTGGATCCGGAGGGGTGCAGTGTCTCCACGGCCGGCAGGGGGCGCTGTTGGACCCGGAGGGGTGCAGTGTCTCCACAGCCGGCAGGGGGCGCTGTTGGATCCGGAGGGGTGCAGTGTCTCCACGGCCGGCAGGGGGCGCTGTTGGATCCGGAGGGGTGCAGTGTCTCCACGGCCGGCAGGGGGCGCTGTTGGATCCGGAGGGGTGCAGTGTCTCCACGGCCGGCAGGGGGCGCTGTTGGATCCGGAGGGGTGCAGTGTCTCCACGGCCGGCAGGGGGCGCTCCGGAAGGCCCCACGAGGGCAATGGCGGATCCCAGTCATGGCGGTTGCTCCGAACCCCAGGGCGGGCCCCAGCCCTCGGCCACGGGGCCGGTGGTCGGCAAGGGACAGGGGTGCCAGTCCATCCAGCTATGAACAGGGAGACACCTCCCTCCTCGAAGAAAGGGAAACCCCCCACAAGGTACTGGCAGTCTTTGTGACAGCAGCGGTCGCGTGTGACGCCCCACCGCAAGCACCGCAGGGCTCTCACCCGGGAACAGGCGTTCCGTGGGCCGTGGGCAGAGCAGGTCACGAGGGGTCGGAGGGGAAACTGGGACCTTCCTCGGGGCTTGAAGAAGCCATTGATCTGACCAAAAAGATGAACTCGGAGCGCCCTTCCCCACATCGCTCCCGAGTCCAGCCAAAAGCAAAATCCCAGCCGCCGAGGGAAAGAGAGGAAAAAAAAGAAAAAAAATAACCAAAACAAACCTGAGCCCTCCCTTCCCCCAGCTGTAGTTACAAGGAGATGGGGTTTCCCTTATGAAATTTACCTAGTGTGTCCAGGTTATTTAGCGTTTCAATGAAGCAGTCGTTAGTCCCGGCCTCACCTAACATTAGCGTCTTACCTTGCTAGCAAGAAGATGTTGGTATGAGAAAATGCGCTAGGAAAAAGCAAAAAGGTGTAGAACTATAAAAGTTGTGGATAAGCACAAAAGCTAATTTTCTCGAGATGCTAAAGGAAAGCATTCAGGTGGTCCATAAAAGTCTTGGGTTGAATAATTTGCTCAAAAAGGTGATGGTCCCAAAGTTTAATACACCTTTCTCCCAGGTCAGGATGAACTTAGTCTGGAGACACTGATGACAAGTGCAATTAGGAGAGATTCCCTCATTCAACACTGTGAATGAAGAGTGTGAAGACCTTTCCTGTGGTAGTGCCTGGAAATGAAGACTCAGGCCTTGCTGTCACCTGTTCTGCCCCATGTCACTTCCCTCCCTATTCAGTCTGAAAACCCTTCTCTCACAGGAAGGCCAATAAAAAGTTTAGCTCTTTCACTTTTCCTTCCACAGATTGAGCTCCGGGCCTGAAGCACCTGGGTGCCATTTCCTAGTGTTATGGATGTAATCAGTGTCATGGAGTGTCTTTCCCTTAGGATTTCAGGGAGGGAGCACTGCACAAGTGTATCTCTGTGGAGGGTGGAAGTTATGAGCTGACGCAAACTGTTTCTACATCTTGGGCAATGGTTGTCCTTCCCCAAACCTCCAAAGCATTTCAGTCTGCTCTAAGAAAGAGAAACTGAGGTGGGGCAGTGTGAGAAATATCTCTAATTAAAATTTAGAAGATGGCCAAATACAGTGAAACAAAGAGCTTTGTTAACAGCGCACTGGGTGCATGAACTTGTGACCTGGTCCGAGCACACTGCCGTTTGAAAAACGCACCCTTTCATACCCTTTTGGTTACATTAGCTGCTAAATATTCAGCAGGTGTAAGGTATTTTACCTTAAAAGGTAATTTTTCGAACTCAGGAGGGAGTGTTACCCTCCCTCCTGATTGATTGATGACGTACTCCTAGGTACAGAGGGGTCTCTCTGCACTCAAAGGCCAGCCACGTGGCCAGGGTATATTTTCCATTTTTATATATTTTTTCCCTACCCCGGCCACGACGTTTCCTTGGTGTCAGACCCAGATGGGGCCTTTCACCTTACAGTCTCCACAAGGCACCTAAAACTCCTGGAATTAAATGAAAGAGAGGAAATAAATCTCACCACCCCCTGCTTTTTACTAAAATCAATTTGCTTATAATAAAACCAGATTATTTATTTCTCATAGGCAGCAAGCACTGGCTTTTCTAAGCTGCTGCAGCAGAACCTGGTGAGGATCTGAGAAGAGCACTCAGCTCCAATCTTGCAGAAGACTCTAATGGGGTTAATAATTTCAGAATTAGGCACCTGTGGGTCACTGGGGCTGCCCTTTCAGCCTTTCCAATGGTCAACAGGGAGAAAGCAGAGCCTGGTATTTCTCCAGGCCATGTAGACTAATTAAGTTCCATCAGATGAATCACCCTTGGGAGCCTATTGGAGGGAAGAACCCAAAACCTCTTCCTGGATAAACAATACATTTGTTGGTGACTGAAGTAAGCTGAGCTATGGGTATTTCATCACAGTCATGATTCACCTCTCCAAAATGTGAGGTCCTCAGTGCCCTTCTTTCCTCCTACACCCCAAGGAGTGTAGGAGGGCACATTCCCTATGTCATTTGTCTCTCTGAGAAAGGTGATTCCTATGTCTCCCCATGGACTTCCAAGGGAAGAGGTGGGTTTGAGTGCAGAGACATTTTTGCTGTGCCTGTTCCAGACAGCAGAGGTGAATATTCAAGGGAGAAGAGCATTTAGTTTCAGAGATGTAAACTCTAATGGAATTAAAAAGTTAAAGCTAAAACCAAGTTTGACATTAATCACCTGAAAACATTTCTGCTACAGCTAGAATAAATTAGGCATCAGTCATGTATCTGGTGGGCAAAGTGTTGCTATTGCCACTAGCTGAAATAAATTCAAGATAAAAGATGTCTAGAAAAAGTCTGACAAGCCCTCAGCTGCTGTCCTGCTAACCTAGAACTCTGTGCTCTTCCAAGACCAATGGCAGCACCTTATTTTGTGTATTACAATACACAGCTATGGGGACGTCCTTTCCTGTCCCTCCTGGCGGATCATAGATGGTCCCTGGAAGGAAGGATCATAGGCCCAAGAGAAACAAAGGCTATGTCACACCTTTTGGCTTACAGAAGATTCACTGTTTATTGGGAAGTGAAGCAGAGACTTTGCTAACATGGAGTGACACCCATGAATTCAGGACCCAGAGGCAGAGGGAGTAAATTGCATGACTGGTTTGTTAATCAAAAGCTCCTGAAGTTCCACCTCCAACATACTGATAGTTTTCAAATCAGTCTCATGTCACTTGAGCTCTTTTAAGCCTTATGATGGGCTGAGTCTGATGAAGATGAGAGTTTTACTTCCAAAATGATTGGTTTACATGGTGAAGGAAAGATATGGGAGTTTCTGACACAACCTGGACTTTTGGGGGAAAGCAAAGAGGTCGGCAACTGACATGCAGCAGGAGTCCTTCATTGTGAGCCTCTGCAATGGTACATGCTGTTGATACCACTAAACACTGATCTTTTCTAGTGTGCAAAGCACTCTCTTGTCAAACAGAAACCATAATCATAAAATAATTTAGTTTGGAAAAGATCATTGAGTCCAACTGTTAAACCAGCACTTCTAAGTCCACAACTAGGTCCAACCATGTCCCTAAGCACCACCTTTGTGGGACCCAGTAGGTATTTGCCAAAGTCTAATTCAGGAAGGACAGGGCTTCCTTCCCACTGCCACCTCCACTGAGACTAAACACTTGGAGGGGCTGAATTGGAGTTTTTCTCTTGAGGAGCTCAGCATGGTACAGGTTCAACCTAAATAGTATAATATATAAACAGCGAGAATTAATCTACAATGTAAGACCCCCAGCTGGTAGCAAAAGTGGTATCCCAGCACAGTGTGTGAATTTGGGTTATACTTTCTGCAGGTGCTGTTGGTCTGTATCAAGGCATATGTGAACTCAGAGCCTGAAGATATTTGGCTTTGCACTACTCCCAAGGAGGTTGTTGGCTGCCTCCAGACACTTGTCCAGCTGAGACACTGCAATCAGGGAGAGACAGAGGCTTTAGATGTCTCAGGCAGGGGGGAAGAGTCCACAGATAGAAGGAGCAAGGGGACACAGGACTTCTTCACGTGCCTGCAGGAAATCACGGCCCTGCGAAGGAATGAGGCAGATCCCACCGGACAGAGAAGGGAATCAGCAGGAAAAGGACGGTCAAGACTCACCAGTTCGGCTGCACAACCAGGTCACGGCCTTGGCCTCCAGAAGTTCACAGTAGTCTTGGTAACATTTGTCGGGTCTGTGCAGCCAGGTCACAGCCAGCACTGTGGCCCAAATGCTTGGTTCCATGACCTGTAGGAAAACAATGGACTGCCATGCACTGCCAATATCTCGCCTGTCCCCTCACTGCTTCCCCTCATCCATTGTAGCTTATGGTTTCTGATCCCTTCATTCATCCCTTGGGATGCCAGTGTTGCCACTAGCCAAGGTTTTTCCACTGCCCCACTGTCCCACTGTCACCATAAGAAGTTCCTCCATTACCTCACCAGGCATCTTTCTCTTGATTTCAGCTTCATCGACCTCCAGCACAGAGGCCAATCCTGAGCTGAGGGCCCAGGAGCCATCTTCACTCTGCAGTGCTACCAGCTTCTGGCACTCAGCAAAGGCTTCAGTGGACCACGGCCCAAAAATTGGAGAGCGCAACACGTATGCTGTAGGATCCACATACTTGAGAGAAGAAATAGACGGTGGTAGTGGTTTATGTGCTGTGGGAGAAGATGTGAACAGGAGTATTGGGAAAATCACAGGAAGCTGACCCCACTCTACTCCCCTGTGCAATGCCCCGGGGCATTATCTCTGCTCTCCTTTGGGCGGCTTCCTGCTGCCCAAAGTCCCCCCTACATGTCTCCAAAGCAGTCCAATCCATAGCCCCTTCTGGACACCCTTAAGTCATCCCCAACCTTGACCACTGCCTCTTCTTGCATTCCTGCCCAGCTATGTCCCA
The DNA here is from genome assembly GCF_025592945.1 of Manacus candei. Taxonomy (NCBI): domain Eukaryota; kingdom Metazoa; phylum Chordata; class Aves; order Passeriformes; family Pipridae; genus Manacus; species Manacus candei. Next base: position 968,019 of record NW_026138160.1, on the reverse strand, counting down.
ATACCTACCTCTTTTGATACACCCCAACACATTTTGTTCAAACGTGTGTATGGTTCAGCACCATCCCTGCCCCCTCCCTGGTTGTCCCTGAGCTGGGCCTCGTATTTACTGAAGGACATTCAGATACGAGGGTAACTAAGGGAAGATTAAAGGCAAAACTCATCGGTTTCCACACCATGAACAAGACATGGCACCATAACCCTCCTGTAAGACAGTGGATTATCCCTACATCTCCCATCTGGGTCAAGGCCCCATACCTTTTGAGCAAGCCCCCCGGTTGGGCAGGGCAGCAATGCCACAGGTGAGCCGACGGAGGGCACACCATGACTCACGCACTGCTGTCAGCCAGCCAGGTGGGACCCAGATGGTCACCGGATAGCAGGAAGAGTCCTTACACGAGCCAGGAAGCTCAACAAGCTGGCAGGGGATGTGTGACTGGCAGGGTGCCAACAGTGCCAGAGGCCCTTTGGGGGTAAAGAGGAAAAGGGACTGAATTAATCACATGGGAAAGAAGCACCTGGTGGTGATGGGCCCTGCCCCAGGAACCTGGGAATGCCCTGTGGCTGAGGTTCCAGCTCCAGTGGAATGAGGACATCCCATGGAGCTGCCCCACCAACTCTTTTCTGCTGGTGACTTTCCTTACCTCGGTACCAGGTTACCCTCTGTGATGTACGAATGCCCACATAGCTGGTAAAGGGGCAGATGATCCCTGAAGCGAGGCTGATCTCCACCGCACGATGCCTGGGTTCATCCCCTGACCCACTCGCAGCCTCAAGAAACAATCTCTGCAGTAAGGACCTCACAGCCAGACGATGCCCAGCCAGCCTGGGAACAGAGTGGGGTGAAGCCTGAGCACCTGAATCATCTCTGTACTGAGGAAAGAGAGAGAGCTTGGACACTTGGGTTCCGTCTCCTCAGGGCTGAGGATGGACAGAGGGAAAACCTGGATGCCTCGGTCCTTGTCTGTCTGGAGGGAAGTGGTGCCCAGGTGCCTGGGTCCTATCCCTGTGGGGTCAAAGGGAAGGAGGGCATGCTTGGACACCTGGGTTCTCTGAAGGTTTGGGATGGTGTGTGGAAGGTGGAAATGCACAAGTTATCTGTGCCCCCTCTCGGTTGGAGTCCACATTAGAAATGAGGGGAATGCATCTTCCCTGAGGATAGGTTCTCACCGTCCATCTCCCTGTGAGCACAGTGGGAATTCAATCGTGTGAGTGACATCCTGGCCCTCCAGGCTGCACTGCAAAGTCATGACCCCCTTGGCCACTGTTGTATCCTGGAAACACATGGGAAGCTACTGGAGGTTACTGGGGACACAAGATGGTTACTAGGGGATATTGGGAAATTACTGAAAGATTACTGGTGGTTACTGGGAGGTTACTGGGAGATAGCTGAGGGTGACTGTGGTCCCAGCTCTCACCTGTGCCTGTCCATGGATCTGGGCATAGAGAAGACTGTGTTGACCCTGAAAGATAGACTGAGGAGTACCCCCCAGCACTTCAACCTCCAGACCACGTGGCAGGGTCCAGCTCAGAGAGACTACTTCAGCTGCTGGCTTGAGGGCTCTCTTCAGGCACTGCAACACCTGGGGACAGAGGGCAGAACACCATAGTTTGCAGCAACTTGGATCCCAGTGTCAGGGTTCCGTGGGGGACAGTAGAATGTGTGGAGTAGCCTGCACCACTTGGATTTGCTGGACACAGCCAGATCTGTTGGTTATAGTGGTGCAGAAGCCCAGACCCCCAGGTTGTCCATGGGCTACAGTCAGGGGCAGACTGTGTGCCCGGGTTCCCAGGGCAGCTGGGTCTCAATTGTTGTGTGTGGGTAGTTCATGTGCTGGGGTGATTGGAAGTCAGCATGTCTATGGAATAGAGGGGAACCTGCTAGGGCTCTTGGGTTCCTACCACAGCTGTCATACTGTTGTTGGAGGAGACATAGGTAACTTCACCCCCTGTCTCCCTGGCCAGGGCTATAGCCAGGGCAGCGCTGTCCTCAGAGAAGTAGAAGGAGAAGCACCTATGAGAAAGTAGGGAAAGATGTCAGAAGTGAGAGCCAGAGGTGGGTGCAAGTATGCTGGGATACACAGGCTGGAGTTAAAGCTGGGGGAAGAAAGCTAGGGTGTGGAACAAAGGAACAGGAAGAAGAGCAGGGAGTGAGGGAGTGGGTTGGAGCTGAGGTTAGACAGGGAGCTGGCAGAGGAGAGCTGAGGTTTGGCGTAGAACTGGAATCAATCTCATGGGGCTGGAGCAGAGCTTGGGGGCACATTGGGGTTGACAAGCCCTGTGCCTCAGTCTCCCTGCTCACTCTGGGAAGAATGCCTTGGTTGTGAGAGTAGTAAGAAAAGACTCCCTCATGGGGTCTTGGCACTGGAGAGCTGAGTTGACTGACAAGGGTCTTTGGGACACTGAAGGAGCCCAAGGATTGGAACAGGCACTGATGCACAGGGACCCTCACTGGGGATGGAAATGACTGGATAACCAAAGGGGAACTGGAGGACTCAGGACAGAGAATCCCCATTACCGGTGGCTGTTGCGATGATGACAGACCTCAGCTGCGATGGCTTCTTTGTCAGAGGGTAGCCCAGTCATGAAGATGAAGAGCTGAGAGACAGGGAACATGAGTAGTGGGGTCCTCCACAGGGACCCCAAAATGGAGAAAGCAAGCCCTTAAACTGGAGAGAGAGGGGCCAAGGAGAGAGATGCCCTGTACAAAAACTACCCCAGGGAGAGCTATTCACTGAGGGACAGAAACACCCAAAATTATAGACCCACTTCTCCATTCCCTGACATACACCAGTATATTTCTGGTGGGTCCTTTCCCCCACACTACAGTGTCCTCTCTCTCCCCAGGACACCTGCCCCTCCACCCCTCCATGCTCCTGACCCAGACCTGGCGTGCATGCCCGCGGGGGCGGGGGGTACTGTAGACTGAGCGGAGGGTTTCAAGCAGGTTGGTGTCACCCAGACTGGAGCCGGTGGAAGGAATGCGCCACAGGGCATTGGTCAGGTTGTCCTGAGTATATTCAACACTTTGCCTGCAGGAAGCACAGCGTGTTTGGAGCTCCGTGCCCTCCCTAGTTCTCCCTGAGACTCTGTCCTGCAGCACTTCCCACAGCTATGCCCCAGGTTCCTCTGCAAGTCCCTACCCCACACTAGTTCTTAAAGAAACCTTGTTTCATAATTCCTACAGGACTGCTCAGCAGAACCCCAAGAGGTTCTATTCCATAAAGCCAAGATCCCATCCCAGAATCCAGCCTTGCCCTACAAGTAGTCAGTCATGCCCTCCAGCCCATACCCACTAGCCAATTTCAGAGCATGTACACCTGCCCTCCAGCATCTAACTCTGCCCCATAGTGCCCATTTCAGTGCCACAGCACCCAACCATGCCCCACAGTATCCAGCCATACCCACAAGGACCCTTTCCAGCCCCACAGCACCCGGTCTGCCCCATGTTTGCTCACGGGTAGATGCCCACAGACGCTGCTTCATAGCAGTAGATGTTGAAGTAGCAGCCCAGAGGCAGGCTTTTGAGGAGGAAGAGCAGGGAGTCCTGTGGAAAGACACAGTAGGCAGGTCTTGGGAGGCACTTGTGGGGGGTATGGATACCTTTGACCGTAGACTCATCCTCCTAAAGTCTCTGGACTCCCCTGGAGGACCCAAGACAGTGTCCTGAACTCCCCTGGGCACGCAAGAAACTTCAGGACCATTTCAGGTCCCACCAGCCCCTACTCACATCTCTGTCCCTCTCTAAATGCCTGCTCTGGCTGTCAACCTGCTCCTCCACCCTGGTCCCTGCTCTGCAAGGGTACCTGGGCATGCTCAAGAAAAGTGGTGTCCAGGAGGAAGATGAACTCTCCAGACTGGCGTTGCCCAGGCACTGGCTCAGGGATGCTGGGTGCCAGTGTCACCAACACCATGGGATCACCAAGCAGGGAGCCTGGAGGAGATGGGAATGAGATAAAAGCCATATGGGGACCCTCCTCTTCATCCTGGTTCTGACGCTCATTGTGTTTTCAGCTTCCCCCATCCCAGAGGCTGTGATGCCCCATACTGGTACCTCAATACACTGCTGCACTGTCCACAAATAGCACAGCCCATATGTTTCAACTCAGTGTCTCCAACAGAGCTGACCAGTGAGCTCTAACATAAAACTTCCTGCACACATCTTGCTGTATCTGATACCTCACCACAGTTTCTCCAGAATTCCACACTGACAACCCAGGACCCGAATGATTCCATGTGAATTGCCTTCCATTCCCAAACCAGTGTCCAATGATTTCTTATCCCCAGAATCCCATGTCTCGCTGTGTCCCTATGCCTTCTGCCAGAGCTGCCCTTATATTCCCTCTCCACCTGCACTCACCTGGAGGGGCCTCAGGGTTTCCCTTCTCCACCACAGCACTGACTGCACTGGGATTTCCAAAATACACCAGCAGCTCCAAATCATGTTGTCCTGGGGGGCTGCCAGCCAGTGAGACCTGAAGAACATGTGTGGTCATACACAGGAGGGACCAGACCCAACTTTGGACCAGGAGCACAGGCACTGATCCCAGTTTCTCATCACATCCCTTGTTTCTCAGTGTTGACATACATCCCCAGCTACTCCTGGGATCCTTATACTCAGGAGAGCAAACCTGTGCAGTGCTGTGGTCCTGGGCAGTGTAGATCAAAGGGGTGAGGGAGCAGTTGGCCTGGACATTGGCTACTCCACGGGGTGACTGCAGGCTAGCAGTGAGCAGCAGGCTGTAGGGAAGGTGGCTACTGTGACAGTTCCAGGCTGCAAGGAGAAACATGGTACTAGGTAGGGCCCAGGCTGTCCCTGCAGGAGTGAGCAGGTGGACAGCATTTGGCATCCATATATATGTCATATGGAGAGAATTGGGGGTTATCAATGAGGTACTTAGAGGGGTCCATGAGTCTGTTTATGGGAAATGTGTGTGGGAGGTATGGATCCCCTCCTGGGGTACAAGGAAAGTTATGTGGATCTGTCTGGAGGCTGCACGTGGGGAAAATGTGGGTCCTCTACAGATGTAAAGTGAAGTTGCATCCGGTCTGTTCATAAATACATGGGGACCCTGTGGCCCTTTCATGTGGTGTGTGACTGAGGTGGCAGGTTCCTTGTAGGATCACTCACCGTAGAGTTGTGTGTAGGGGTGCAGTGTGTGTGGCAGCACAAACCGGGCTGCTCCGTCTGGCTCCCGTGACAGCTCCTGGACATAGCGTAGTGTCACGACCAGCTCCCTGCCAGGGGACAGTGTGCCCAGGAAGCAGGCAAACACCTTGCCTGGATACCTAGACTGATCCTGAAGGTATTCCAGATTCTCCCAGCTCCCTGTAGCCTCATGAAGCTGCTGGGCCTGGGTGGGAAGGGGAAGGACAGAAAGCTGATCACCAGGCAGACCATGGGTTGCTCCTCCCACACCCCTGTGGTGGTTTGCCCATTCATCCCTGGATGCTGGTACCTCATCCTGCAGCATGACCTGGACCTTGGCATCCTCACTGCAGGCCTGGAAGGAGTATATGGACATTTGTGGGCCCAGGGGGAAGACAAAGAGGACTTCTGTGGAGATGGGACTCTTGTTCTGGTACGTGAGTTCTGAGGCCACGTCAGCCACATAATCCTGGATAGCAACATCTACCACAGCACTGCACAGAGGTACTGAGCAGAGGGGCATGTAGAGCCACTTCCCCAGCAAAAAGGATCCTGTTGCTGTAGAGAGACATGCAAACTTTCCATCAGGCACACATGAAGGACACAAAGAGGTGCTTGGGACTGTTTCAAATATTTGGCTGCTCCCACCCTGGAAACCAAGACCAGGTGACCAATGTTAGCAAGGGTATAGTGTGAGCCTGGCATAGAACAGTGTTTGCCTCACATCGTCTCAGGTTCCCTTTTCCTCCAGGTCTCTGTTTCCCATCCATTTCCTGTGGAAATGCTCTTGATTGTTCCCATCCTAGTTTCACTCTGGGAAGATCCAGTCCAGCTATTTCCCTCTAAGGCTGCCCAACCTCCTCCTTTCTTTGTTCCACTTTGGGAGCACCCCACATCCCCCAGACATCCCTGTCTGATCCCCAGCTCACTGTCATGGGTGTAGGATTTTCCTAGAAGTCCAAAGCTTTGATGCCACATTTCCGGAGACCTGCAGAGAAGGAAGGTCTTATGTAAGAGGAGAGATCCACACCAGGCAGCCCCTATTTGATGATCCCTTGTCATTTGCCCATTCCTACACACATAGGGAGAAGCCTCAACTCACTGTGCACAGCCAGAGAAAACCCAGAGATTCAGATATGCCTGTTCATTAGCACTGGTATGTCACCAGGAGTGTCTCTGCAATGCAGAGTTCAGCAGCACATCCCCACCATGGGAGAATCTTGAAGAATCACAGAATTATCAATGGTTTAAGATTGTTCAAGCGCCCTGCAATGGGCAGAGAAACCTTCCACCAGACCAGGTTGCTCCAAGCCCCCTCCAACCTAGCCTTGAACATTTCCAGGGATGGGGCATCCACAGCTTCTCTGGGCAACCTGTGCCGGGGCCTCACCACCCTCTGGGTAAAGAATTTCCTCCTAATATCTAATATAATCTCCCCTCTTCTACATTAAAATCATTCTCCCTTGTCCTACCAGTATCTGCCCATGTAAAAGTTGCACATCATTGTTTTTCTAAGCTCCCTTTAAATACTGAAAGGCCACAGCAAGGTCTTCCAAGTGCCTTCTCTTCTCCAGGCTAAAAGTCCCCAGCTCTCTCAGCCTGTCTCCAGAGCAGAGGTACTCCAGCACTCTGAGTACCTTCATTACCTCCTCTGGACCCTCTTCAAGAGGTCCATGACTTCTTGTGCTTGTACACAGTGCTCCAGGTGGGGTCTCATGAGGGGAGAGCAGAAGGGGACAGTCCCCTCCCTCGACCTGATGGCCACATCTCTTTTGATGTAGCCCAGGATGCAGCTGGCTTTCTGAACTGCCAGCACACATTGCTAGCTCATGTCCAGCTTTTCATTCACCAGAGAAATGAGAGATAGCAAGGGGAGAAGGTGTGAAAGAAAGACTGGATAGGTGGATGGACAGGGGGATGGATGGAAGGGACTGGCAGTTAAGGCTAATTTTAGGACAGATGGATGTATGGGTGGACAATCAGAGAGACATAAGAATTTTTGTTGAACTGGATGGATGGGCAGGTACCCATCACAAACAGTTTTGTGTGAATGCAGCTGCACTAGGAATAGCTATTTTGAGGATATGTTCATGGAGTAGTTTGTGAGAGCAGGTTGAAAGTCCAGATAATAATGGGAATATGATGGAGAGAGAAATGAGGCCAGGTTCAGGTATTCCATGATTGCAGAGCAATTCCCTGAAAGGCAGTGGAGGGAAGGTGTGATGTCTGGCTGTCTTCAGGCCAATGCCAGAAGGTGAAAGGGAATGCCCTCCATCCCAAAGCCTTCCAAATGTCTCTGGTTCAGACACATTTGCCTCAATTTCCCCTGTTTCTGTTCTCGGATGTCAGGGTCGAAGTACCAGAAACATCCCTACCCTGCCATCATGCTGACAGGGTGGACAGCCAGAGCAAATATGGTATAAGTCCTGAGGGGAACAGGGGTAAGGGATAGTCAGGGGGATGGACTGATGAGGCACCAGCTCCCCAGTAAACAGGGACAATCCACAGGGAACAGGATCAGAATAATGAAGTGAAGCACAATCAAGCAGACACTCACCAGAACCAAAGCCAGAGCCAGCAGGGAGCGACTGACGGAGGGAGAGATGGAAGAGGAAGGGAGAGATGGAAAGACAGAGTGAGAGGTGCCCGGGCAGACAGGGAGATGCAGTGCTACGTCAGCTGAGGGGTGACTGTGATGGAGAGAGGCGGGGGCAGCCGGACGGACGGATGGGCCGGCGGGGAGGCAGAGCCGGGGGCGGAGACAGAGCGCTGCAAACCTCCTCCGAGCAGCTGGCGCTGAGTTCCGTGCGGGCTGTGGGGATCCTGGATATCCGGGAGCCTGGGAGGTTGTGGGATGGGGAAGGGTGAGGGGCCATGCCCGGTGGAGGGGATCTGACAGGGTCCCTGGATCCTCCTCCCCGCTGTGCTGCGGGTCGCGGCATCGCACGGGCTGAGTGTCCTCCCGCCTCAGATTGATCCGGGCACGGCCACGGACTGGACCGCAGAGCCCTCGGCAGGACCGAGTCTTCCAAATCTCCCCGCCAGGCCTTTCCACTCTGTCCTCACATCTGACACAATGGGCAGCGGCTGCCAAGGGCCCCTGCAATCAGACTAGTCTCTTCTGTGTCACCCAGGGAGGTGGCACTCGACCCCCAGGAACCTGTCCCCTGCCAGAACTGCAGCGCTGGCTACAGACTGGGAGGTCCATTCGCTGATTGGTGCCAGGCTGTTAATCAGGCAGTGGATTGCAAAGAAGCAAAACTGGCCTGCTGGCCAGCTGAGGAGTGGGAAGAGTTGGCAGACAAGCTCAATATATACCAAATACACTACATTTGACCTGGGTGCTTCTTCTCACCTGCTGAGTTGGGATGGTGCATCTCCTCCTTCCTCCCAGCCAGCCCACACTTGTCCCTCCCTGGCACCAGCCCCTGGCTGAGACAACCCACCTCACTGCTGGTGTCTAGACACTCAAGGGGCCAAGTTGCATTTGACTTCAGATATGTTGCTCCCAGAGCACATCCTGGCTGCCCTTCACTCACTGGGAGTGTGGAGAGCACTGAGCTCTTGCTTCTTCAGCAGACCTGGGCAGCTTCCCTCAATCTGCCTCTCAGACTGGTGTGATTCTCAGATCAGACCACTCCAAGGGCTGTGCTGACAGTGTGACAGCTGTGACCAGCACAGGCAGTTCAAGATGCCTTTGTCCAGGTTCTGCCTTTGTTCAAGTTCTATCACAGTGTGTCTGATGTCAGTACAACCATGGACAGAAAGTTCTCCGAGGAAGAGAGTGAACCAACATTCGTGTGCTGCTGGTAGATGAGACCCATGACTTGACCTTCAGGAATTGGTGGAACACTCTGTGTTGTCTCCAATAGTTCTGATGCTTATGGGTAGGCAAAGGAGTCCCATGTGTAGATGTTACATGCTGCATCTGAGCAACCAGGGAACATCTTCTTGCCTCTTGGATCATCCTTTCCTCAGCACAGGGGATGAGTAAGTGGCACACTTGGTCAAAAAGGGCCACAAACACTGAGCTGCTGACCTCTTAACCCAGCTTCACCTTCCCAAAACTTCTGTCCAGCTGGATGCACAGTTGAAGATTCTCACAGACTCATGACTTTGTGCCAGTGAGTGGTTTTCAGGTACTGAACCTCCAGTATCTCTCCTCTGAGCATCTCTGGAGGATGTCAACCCCCTTGAGTCTGGGCCTCTTTTAAAGTGCAAGCTCAGAAAGGAGAGGAACTGAGGTGTGCAGAGACTGTGGTTCTAGGTACAAATCCATGGAGCTATTTGGGGCACTATGTTTCCACTGGTTTCTTAAGGCTGGACAGGCCCAGAAGATTTGAGTGTGGAGGCCCTTTCAGGGAGCAGCAAAGACCAGCTGCTGCTCCAGGGAAGGGGAGTTGGGAGCCAAATGCACCAGTTGGGTGGGCAGGAGCAGTGACTTCAAGAACACAGAGCCAGGATGCTGGAGGGTAATTCAGGGTCAGAACTGGTTCCAGAAAGAGAGGCCGGGATCAGGTACAGTCAGTGGTCACCCAGTAAGTTGGGTAACAGCGGGGACAGGTCCTTGTTTCTTGCTTTCTTCTCAACAACTCATATTGGCAAAGGAGCTGGCCTTGGACTCAGCCATCTAAACTGCTTGATTGAGCCAGCTGAACTCCAGGAGGGACACATGCTCCAGATCTTGAGTGACTACACCCCAAAGACTGACGTACAGTACAAGTTCTGTATTCTTAAGCTACTTTTGTTCAAACTTGTACCATCCACCCAGACCTATTGTGGTATGAATAAGATTCCAGATGTGCTTCTCTCCCTCAGCTGGCAACAAAAGTTATCTGATGTAGGCTCATTTTCTTTAAGAAGTCCAACTAGCAAGTTTTCAGAAACTTTGGGACTTTAAGATAGTTTCCATTCAAATGGACAGAGGAAGGGAAGGAGTCAAACAGAGGAGAACTGATTCCTGCTTCTCCGTACCTTCCAGAAAAAATGACTCTGGTAGAAGTGATTTTCACACAGTTGGGAGCAAGCCTTCCAGCCTTTCTACATGTTACAGAAATCCTATAGTGAAGTAAATCCCATTGGTACTTACCGATTTGAAAGAGCTTAATACTCACCATAGTGCATTACTGCATTGTATCTTGGACTGGGCCCTCTTCACTGCTCCCTCATACTCCCCATGCCTTATTCAAGGACTCCAGCTTGCAGACATACAGGTTTTACAATCACAGCATTTCTATTAGGGAAGACAACTTCTCTCACATGTCATCAGTGTGAAGTCATGGTCATCCATGCCCAGAGAACTGTTCTTGGAAGGCAGGGTTAACTTCTGGGTGTAGACCAAAGGACCATATAGAGTCTTGTGGGTCTTGTTCAGCTTGTAAATAAGGGTTGTAAACTTTTTTAAGGGCATATCGAGTCTGAAACATGATTTACTAGTAATCACAGGCCAAAGCAAAGTCTCAGACTCTTTCTGAAGATAGCAAGCGGGCTTTGAAACTTTAAGTAGACTCTCTGTAGAGTTCCTGAGCTAGATTAGACTACAGACAAGGCAAGGACTACCCAAATCAGGATAGAGCACCAAGGCTAAGGGGGTGTCTGAACAGTGTAACAAAAACGAAACCTGGACACAGATATGTTACCTGCATAGGTAGACGTCAAATATTGCAAGGTAAGGGATGAACTTCAGTTTGTGATAAAGGTTGAGAAGTTCAGTTGTATCACCCTAAGTACCTTTTACCACCTGGGATGCTCCAACCATGCAGATAAGTTTGGCAGATAGCAAAACCCTCTGAATAACAGCTGAAAGTTGTGGGAAATAACTTCCAGAGCCACATACCATGTTAGAAACCCATATTAGATGACTAAATCCCTTCCTAAGTCAGCTGAGGCATTCAAACTCCAGAGCTGGGAATGGAAAGAAAAAAGTAGGATCAGTAGGGTAATGGGTAAGAAAAGCATCTCCTCAGTTCAGAAATCATATAATGGCACAGTGTGCAATTTCTTCTAACAATTCGGCACGAGCACCAGACCAGGACAAAGAAAACTACAGTATAAAGGGAGTGTGATTCATCATCCCAACATCTGGAATTCTGGAGTACATGTCCAGGAATGTCTCTGGCAACAAATTTTTCAACAGCTCTACCTCAAGAGATGACTCCACCCTTTGGTCCGTAACTCACTTGAACCCAAGGAGCTCCCTATGCTCCTTGTCCTCCTCCCAGGGCCCCCTGACAGTTTGTCACAGACCCAAATGGTCTTTTGATATTAAATCAATCACAAGAACTACAAAATCCTCAGGGGTACTTGAACAGTAAAGGTTATTTATTTCTTCAGCAAAGTTTGAGAAACTTGTTGTACTTTCAAAATTTGTTCTGCTTTTTCGATGTGTAAATATTTTCTTTCTAAAACGTTCTTGTTATACTGTTATTCCACCCATGACCATTCTTATTCTTTCTGATTTCAATAATAATTCACACAAATGTTCGTAACATAAGGGTATATATGGATTTTCAGTAATAGAGTTTAAACATGATTAATGTGGGTTTGAAGGCTCTGGTCTGATCCAGTCTATTTTAAGATGTAAAATTCAGTTGCCAAAGTTACTGAGGAAGTAACAGGTTCAATTTCCTTTAGTGTTTGCTTGTTCATCAGCACCCTTTAATCTGTGCAGTAAAAGATAGTGTTTCAATCAGCAAATGAAAAGGAGATGAAATCCCACATGAGTACCTTGTGTCTCTTTAGAATGGGCAATCTGACTTGGCTTGTGGAGAGTGTTTTCCTTTCTAAATACTCTTTTTTTCCTGACAGATAAAATCCAGTGTAAGGTTCCAGGCAATCCATGAAGATTTTGGTTGCTGTTTAATTAAATACATCCACAGAGATGAATGAGACCTAAATAGGAAGATGGACAGCTCTAGTTCAAGGCTGAACTCAACTAATGGGGTATAAAAAGGAAAAGGAGGAATTAATGGAAATAACCAGTTTGTAATATAGCTAAATAACTTGTCCATTACTGTGCCAGGCTCACCAATCGAGAAGTCTCTAATTTTTGATCCCTGACAAGTTCAAACTTTCCAGGTGACATGAAGTGAGAAGTGTTTACTTTGTGTAATAGAGATGATGATATAAAAAATATGGGTGGAACAAAGTAATAAAGCCCATTAATTTTTTGCAATACCTACTGTGGACTCTGTAATAGAGGAGGGTACAAATAGGAAGAATACTCAAGTGGAAAAAGAGGAATTCCGATAAAAGCTTTCAAAAGGGTTAGTATATGTTTTTCTCATTTTTTTTCTTGTGGTTTCTCACATTGTCCTCCCCACCTAGAAAATGGGGACAGTGTTGCAAACTACACAGGCTTCTTAAAACCTATATTCACTTAAAATGATAAGAGAATATAAGAGTTTTCATGATGATTCCTTTGACTATGAATGAAACACAAACCTTTCATTTCAATGCAATGAAATTTAGCTTCTTTCAGAGAGGAAGGTGAGAAATCTGACCTTTGCTTGTTCTGAGATGCCTGCAAAGTTCATTGTTTTCCAGGCCTCTTTGACAACCTTATTGCTTTATTCTGCCCATCCACTTCTGGGAGTGTCACCTCTCAAGTGTGGTGGGAAAGGCACCCACCACCATTGTTAGGCTTTGAGTCCTTCAGGGGTTCCATTGAGCAGCTCTGGAGGGATGCTGACCTGAGGTGATTCAGGGCTTTAGATCTGGCCCCTGGAGCTCAGAACACCATGGAGTTTCTCCAAGAGCACTGCAGAGTTGGGCTGTGCCTCTAAGGAGACCATGAGGAACATGTCCCCAGAGCCAGAGTGTGACTGGCTCACAGTGAGAGGTGACTGCCTCTCCCAGCCACTGTCTGTAATTAACACCTTCAGATCTGCACTGAGGTGACCTCAGCTCTGTGTATGACTGGAAAAGGGAAGGATATTATTGTTAAATGCAAAGCTCAACCTGGCACCCATCCTCTCTGATGTGCACTGTAGAAACATGAACATCTGGAGAGAATTCTTTCCTTTCTCTAACATTTCTGTCAGAGGAATGGTGGCGTTATGTCACTGGAATGTGGTTGGTTCAGCCTGCCTTGCTGTCCTGGCTCAAATGAGATTTTAAAGGCTCTAGGTTGACATTGGTAGGAATAAAAATAAAGACAATACTGCATCATGACCACAACATATTGAATCCAATGTAAAATCAAATACAGAGAGACAGATGTGTTTCCAAATACAAAATAACCCGAAACGACCAAACCTCAAAACAAACCAAAAACCACAAGAGGGAAAAAAGGAGAAAATATTTCATCGTACAAGGAAAGTCACAACAGTACTTGGATAGAATGATACATATTACAGTTGTAATAATAACATATAAATAACAAAAATTCATCTATGGATGCAGTTCTTCAAAGGATTAACGGGACTCTTTGGCTTTCTTTTTTCCCCTTTTTTCCTCAGAGCAGTTTTAAAGCAATCACATTGCATAGTGGGTTTCCCTGTCTGTAGTATGGACGTGGCCTTCTGCACATGAATCCCAGAACAGAGATGCTGAGACCTAATTTCTGCCTCTTTTGGAGGGCCCTTTGGATACAAAATGAATCTGCACTGGCAAAGCTATTGACAAAGGTGACATTATTTGAAGGGTGACATGCCTGAGCATTTTTGATGATTGTCCTCCAGGATTATGGCTGATCAGATAGAGATCAGAAACTGCCTGCAAGAGGATTTACTCAACATTTTGAGACTGGAACTATGTCTGGGCTTGCCTTTCACCAACCTTGACTGCTGCTACCTGAGACTGGAGAGCTTAGTTCAGCACTGTAGTCATGACCTGCAATAAGTGTGAACTCCTTTGCTGCTCAGGGAGAAGTTTCTCCTTGTTTACCCTCCTTGACAACAACACTGACATCAATAAAGCTGATTTCTGCTCAGAACTTCTGCTGGAGATTCTTGGGCTTGAAACCTGACAGTGTCCTGAGCTGCACCATGAGAAGCAAAGCCTATGGAGGGAAGTGTTTATTCCCTTTCAGGCAGCACTGATGAGATGGGCTCTGCAATAGTCCCTCCAGTTTGGAGTCCTCCAGTATGAGAAAGGTGTTCATAAGCTTGGATGAGTCTATGGAGGTGACCAAGATAGCCGAGGTGCTGGAAGAGCACAGTGTTTTCGGTGAGACATAGGGAATGGGGGAGTTTCTTGGAGACCAGAAGGCTTAGTGTACCTTATGACACACTCCAGTACCAATGGAGAGGCTACTGAGAAGGCAAACACAGGCCCTTCAGAGAGGTACCTACAGGAGGATGAGGCAATGATCACAGATCGAGAAAGCAGAGGTTCTAAGTGATTTTCAGGAAAAGCAAAAATGGCTCTGACCAGAACTGTGCATTGACAGTGGTCTGTGGAAGTTCATATTTCAGGTCTTGCAAGATGTAAGACCTGGGCTAAGGCCTGAGTAACCCAATCTGCACTGAGGGTTGATCCTGACTTGAGCATGACGTTGTAACAGTTGGCTGCTAAGGCCCCTCCATGCCTGAATGAGTCTGGAACCCCAGGGTTTCCCGACCTTTTGCAGACAGGTGGTTTAAAGGCCAATGTCACATGTACCAGGCACCATGGGGAAGGAGATCCCTGTGCCCACTGCAGACTCTGTGCCAGGGGAATCTCTGGGGCCATTAGGGCTCCTTTACAAAGTGCTGATGGGGAGGGGGTGCTGACGCATTGTCACCCATCTCCCAGTGTATCCCATGGAAGAGCACTTTGGATTTTCCTCATCTCTTGTATCTTTACCAGACAGGCAGCTCTGTGATCACTCCCTTGCTAATTCCCCTCCCCAACATTCTCACTGACACTTGTTGGTTGTGGTGACTCTCAGCTCCAGAGCCTGTGGGACCTGTGCTCATCTGCCCCACAGTCACTGGTGCTGCTGACTGCTCCTTTCCTGCTCACGTGGCACACGTTGACTGCATGAGAGAGAAGAAAGTGCTGGACCTAGGGAGGGGTATTCTGGGGTGGTATTTGGGTGGAAAGGGATGTTATGGGAGGAGAGAGAGCAAAGCCAATGTGGTTCAGGACTGGATGGAAAGCCTTGAGAGCATGATGTGTCAGATTGTGGTGTGTCTTGGTCCCTTTTGGCCAAATCACCATCCTCTTGACACCCAACTTTAAAATATTTATATGCATTTATGAGCTCCCCTTTCAGTCTTCTTTTCTCTAGACTGAGTAGGTTTGGTTCCTGGAGTCTTCTCTCGTCAGAGAGATGCTCCAGTCTCTTAATCATTTTTGTGGCCTCCACCGGACCCTCTCCAGTAGTTCCTTGTCTTTCTTGTACTGAGAAGCCCAGGACTGGATGCAGCACTCCAGACGTGGCCTCACCAGGGCCGAGTAGAGGGGAAGGATCACCTCCCTGACCTGCAGCCACACTGTTCCTGATGCACCCCAGGATCCCATTGGCCCTCCTGGCCTCCAGGGCATGTGTCTGGCTCATGGTCAACTTGTCATCTACCAAGACTCCCAAGTCCTTCTCCACAGAGCTGCTCTCTAGTAGGTTCTTGGGGTTACCCCTCCCCAGGTGCAGGACCCCACTCTTGCCCTTGTTGCACTTCTTTAGATTTCCTTCCACCCAACCCTCCAACCTATCAAGGTCACACTGAATACAGAGCAGCCTTCAGGTCTATCAGTCGCTCCCCCTAGTTTTGTATCATCAGCAAACTTGCTGAAGGTATGTTCTATCCCTTCGTCCAGATCACTGATAAATGATCATAAAAAAAAAAGTCATAGAAGAAATACATCTCTCCCTGGTATGACTGACCAGGCTTGTCTCTCTGCAATACTTGCTTTTGCCATATTTGGCATTCTCTATCCCATCACCACACCACGAGGGCACTTCTTGGCCCAGCCAGGTCTGATCAGCTGATTCCATAGGAGAAAATCTCCACATTTCAGCCCTCAGGCATTTACAGGTGCAGAGAAAATGCTTCATCTGAGGTTCAAGGGGATGGAAAGGAAACACAGGGTTTTAAACAGGCCTCCTGATGTTGAGTCTGTCTGAGGATCCTGAGGTGGTTTCAAGTTGGTAATAGAAACCCACATGCTCCCATTGGTTGCAGAGATGCTTCTTGTAGGAGGCGTGTCCAAGGCATGTCTAACAGGTCTCTGACAGCAGAGGCAAAGCAGGCGTTAGACATTTATGCCAAGGCCATAAAAAGCAGGCAAGGTAGAAGGAGAAATCCTGAACTGCAAATCTGCCTAGCCCTTGTTCCCAGCAGATATCAGCCATTTGCAGTCTTGTTTCAGTGGGATCAGACTGACAAAGACCCACTGCAAATTCTAAGTGGCTGTTTCTGCCCACGCACCACCTAAAACTGTGTGGACTGCTAATGAAATGTTTGCTAAGCTTGTCATTAAAGGCAGAGGATGACTGCAGGAACTAGACGGAAGGAATCCTGCCATCATCTACATTCCAGCTACGAAGGACAACTTGGATTGGATGCTGGCTGAGGACGCAGGATTCCAAGCTGCCTTGGCAAGCTTTGATGGTGACATTTCGGTCCATCTCCCTAAGCACAGATTGTGGGCAGAAATCAGTAATTTACCTTTAAAAGCCACAACCAGATGCAAAAATGAACCAGTGAAAGGCCTCAGGGCCTTCACAGATGCATCTGGGAAAAACATGAAAGACTGCAATGGCTTGGGTAAATCCTGGCACAGAACAGTGGGAACGAGAGGTACAGATCATGAACCAAACTTCTGTACAGGTTCTGGAACTGGTTGCCATTCATATTGCCTTGGGAAAATTTTCTGAACAACCTTTTAATGTTGTAACTGATTCCTGTTGTACTGTAAAGTTAGTCTCCTGTCTCGAGAGTTCATTTCTTCGAGATATTGTTAGCCCTCACCTGTTGTCTGAAATGCGTTCTATTTGAGTTCTTGTGAATCACAGAAAGTTTGATTTCTATATAATACACACAAAGTCACACGCTGACATGCCAGGGCCGATAGCTGACAGAAACTGAGAAGCTGATAAAGCAGCTATGTTTAACACCATACCTAGAGTCTTAGAACAAACGAAATTGTCTCACTCATTTTTCCATCAGAATGCATGTTCTCTGAAGAGACAATTCCAGATAACACTTAATCAAGCTCGAGACATCATAACGTCATGCCCAAACTGTCAGAAAATCACACCCATGCCATCTCAGGAAGGCGTTAACCCCAGAGGGTTAATGGCAAATGAGATCTGGCAAACAGATATCACACACATCCCCGAATTTGGCACATTAAAATATATACATATAAATAGATACACATTCACAATACATAACTGCCACAGCACACACAGGAGAAAAGGCCAAGGATGTGATAAAACACTGGTTCAGTTGTTTTGCTACCCTTGGTACCCCAAAACAGATCAAGACCGATAATGAACCAGCTTTTATCTCAAGAAAAGGTAAGAAATTTCCTGTCAGAATAGAGAATTTCACATCACAGGTATCTCACACACTTACCAACTGAACAAGCAATTATTGAAAGGGCACATCGCACACTGAAATGCATGTTAGCTAAACAGAAAAAAAGGGGGGAAAATCTGTGTAGCCCGCAGGAGCATCTGTGAAAAACCATGTATGTTATCAATTTTTTTAAATTGTGACAGTGCTGAAAGAAGTAGATATGAAAAGCAGTACAAGCCTCAGGCTCTTGCCTCTCCCAAACCACCAATCATGGCAAGAAATTTGATTTCAGGGCAGTGGACGGTACCGCTAGACCTCGTGACTTGGGGGAGAGGCTATGCCTGTGTGGCTGCAGGAAAAGAGCATAAGTTGATTCCTTCGAGGTGTGTAAGACTCTACTTAGATACACAACCACAGCAGCAAGAACCAGAGTAACGCAGAAGTTATAAAAGAGTTATGTTTATGTTTCAGGTTTACATTTAGGGACGACCAATGTGGCAAAAAGCAGTCTGTAAAAATCTGTGAATGTGTGTGTGAAATGAATGAATGGCGGCCGCCAATGAATGAGAGAGTGAATGAACAAGAGAGTTGTTTGACTGGACAAGTATATTGAACACAAAAACACCTCACAAGATAACACTACCTCTGCCACAAGGTCACTTTAAGAGAATTTAATTTTGCTAAGCTTAACCTGTTTCTTAAATAAAGTTGTTCTCCTCAGTTATTCAAAACCCTCAGATTAATAAAGACTATAAGTGTATGCACAGTTGGGCTAAGGCCTTTAGGTTAATAAAGTTATTTCTCCAAGTTGCACTACCCTTTAGGAAAATAAGAAAGTTTTATAAGGTTTCCCACAGAGGTATAAGAGGCCAAGCAAGCGATGTGCTGGGTCATTGCAAGCTTTGGTAGTTTACAATGTACTGTTCTGATTGTTTGCACTGTTGTTATTACACTGTTTTTGTGACCTTCTTATATAATTGAGAGGGGGGTGATGTAGGAGACCTGTCCAAGGCACGGGGGACGTGCTGGGGCAGAGAAGCTCAAAGAAGCATGCGTCTAAATGGATAACCCTATTGGTTAGAAGGTCACATGATATCAGGGTATAAAAGGAAGCGCAGGATTTGAAATAAACCTCTTTGTTCTCCATCTCAGAAGAGCGTGCATCCTTCTTTATTATATAAAGGCTTAGTGACACGTGGTTCCTACAGCTTCTGTTTCTGAAAGACTGCATAAATGGTTTGGCAAGGCTGCTGTCTCTACCTGCTGGTTTGAGTGCAAGAGATTGAGGGAGACAAGGGAGAGCATTTGCAGCAGTTCAGGGACAAAGATCTGTATTGTGTGTCCCACCTACAGTCCCACTCAGGTTCTCCCAAGGAGTGTCATCTCCTCCTTCTCATGCTCAGGCTTTGCATCCCATCCTCAAGAAGGCAGCACACACAAGCAAGTTTGAAGGAGCTTTTATTGATGGACAGAAAGCAGAGCAGGAGATGGCAGTGTTGGGCAGTAGTGGGAGGAAGGGAACAATGGGAAACTGGATGTGCTTGGAACCTGCTTTCTTACCTTGCCAGGGAGACTTCCCTTAGTGCAGAAACCATTGCCTGGCAAGGTATCTCTGACCTCATTTCATCGCCCATAAAAGCCTCTGAGCATCAACCAATGTTTAATGCATTAATGAGAAGAATTACGGAGAAGAAGCACTCAGCATTTTAGTCACTGGAGGGAGTGCCAGGTAGCTCTTGGATTGCAAACTTTCTCAGCTGTTCATTGATGTAGGCCTCAAAATAAGAGATGTTGGTAAATACATTAGGGAAGTGTCTGAATTCATATCCAAGAGAAGCAATGCCATGGGCCTTCTGATTGCAGAATAGTGGGCCACCAGAATCACCCTGTGGAGTGAAAGAAATGGAAGGGGTCAGCCCTGTCACAGCACAGCTCTCCTTACCCTAAGGAACAAACTGTTCCACTTCCCTCTCTCCACATGAAGAACCTCCTCTTCTGACCCCCTCCCTCCTTCCAGACCCAGCTCTGCAGGGTTTGTAGCTGCCTCACTACTCCTCTAAGACCTTCTGGGAAGCAGTTCAAACCTGGAGGCTATTTGAGATTCAAAAGCTGCCTTCACATCCTGAAAGGAACAATCAAATCCTAGTTTAGACATGGGGGAAATAGCCAAGCCATCCCAGTGAGGATATGACAAAGGATTTACACAAGCTCTGCAGCCTGCTGGGGCGCTGGCTGGGATGGGTAGAACATCCCCAAGTGAGTAAAGAGGCAAATTGATGCTGAGAGTTGAGCAAGTGCACCCCAGCTCAGAGAGCATGTCAGCTTCAGAGCTGCTATGAGGAGCCTCAGCACATCCTCCTGAAGAATCTGGTTCATTGTACCGCCCTTTTGACCCTCACCTGAGAACCAACCTGACTGTCTAGTCCCAACCTCATCCTAAGCTTACAGACAAAACCAACACTATGAAAATTGATTTTCTGCCATGCATAGCACCTGCACAGATCATAGCTGGAGGACTGTATGGATTAAAAGTCTGCTTATACATTTCCTCATGCTGCACCTCCTGGTCTGCCTATATCATCACATCAATCTCACACCCTGTTATCCATATACTGCCCCAGCCAGACACACTACATTTAGTTCCTGGTGCCACACCATCATTGTATCTAGGCAAGGAGATTGGTTTCATGTACTTAGTGGTCTTGGCCTTTCTCTTCAGCTATCAAGCAGAGAGAACATGGGATTAGAGCCAGCAAAGGAATGGGAACAACTTCATGGGTTTGGTGAGGTGAGCAGGGGGAGATCCCTTGGGCAGCAAAGATGCATGAGAACATACCTTCAGCAGCATGATGTCATTTCCAGATCTATAATTTAAGTATCTGGGATGGATGACCCAACATCCAACTCGGATCTTCTACTGGCTTGGTTCTTGATAAGTTATGTTGTGGGCTCCCAGGGTCACAGTGATATTCACCTTTCTACCAGGAAACACCAAAATGTTACAGCTGCACTGGCCAGAGCAGCACAGCCCCGTGGCAGGTGGTTGGAGGGAGGTGGCACTGGGATGTACCTCCCCAGAGATTTGTTCTCAGCAAATTCCCTTTTGTAACCTGGGTTCCTTCCACCGTTCAACTGAGGGTCCCTCCCCCCACACTCACATAGGTCTGACTTGTCCCATTCTGAAGACAAGGGGAAGCAGGGAATGGGACACACACTGGTCCCTCTTTTGCAGCAGTACCTCTGAGCCATGGTAGGAGCCATGAACCAGGAGATCACTGCTGAGCAGTCCCGTCCCCAGGAGCACACAGCAACCTGGCAGACAATTCCTGCAGCTCATAGGGGGAGCTCAGCTCATAGAGATCCCTGCTCTGCCTGAAGAGACACAGAGAACTCTTTCAGCCCAGACCAGGACTGGGGCCCTTCAGGACTGTGTGAGACTTGAAAATATCCCACACAGAAGAAACAGAGGGTCTTACCCTTTTCCATGCACACAGTGAGCTGCTGAGAGCACTGCATCTGGCTGAATCAGGAACCCTTCAGAGTCAGAAATATTTGTCTCTGTAGCGGGGAAGGATGCTGAAACTGAAACCAGTACACCGTTGAAAGCTCAACAAGAACAATATTTATCATCAAGGGGTGGGCAACAAAACGAAAACCTGAGAGAGAGGAAGGAGGAGGAAAATAAGTCCTCAGTACAACTCCCCCACTAACTCAGGTGTTGCTTTTGAAGGAGATCCCAGAACGCCAAGAATTCCCCATAGCAGAAGCTGCATTCTTGGAGTGTCGGCAGGCTCACAAGATAGCGGGTGTCCCCACAAAAGGCAACAAAGATGTGAAGCTTGAGTTCCGCTCCCAGCACAAGTTCTCTACCTTTTATACAATTAATTGATGACGTTCTACCTGGGCAGGTGTGGCCAGCACCGCCCAACTAGAGGCCTTCAGTCTCTCCCTCCATTATACAAGTGGAGTCTCTTCTGCACATGTGTGGGTACTCTGGAATGTCCCTGCACCTGCGTGCTGCACCTCAGGGGGGCTTTCCTAAATGAACCTGGGGGCTTGCTTCATCACCTTTCTCATCACTTTCTTTTTCAAATGCCCTTGGAGGGCCGTCGACCAATAGTGAGGTACCAATTAATTACAGTTTATACAAGATGCTTCTTCAAGGACAAAGTTCGCATTTATCAGTGCTTGTTTTCTTATAGCTTGGCAGGAGAAGAATAGATTCTTACAGGTGGCTGGGCCAACCACAGACCAAAATAGCAGCATCTAATTTAGCTGCTGTAAGAATACAGTCTCATTTTCAATTTGTAAGTAAGCCATGTAGGGCCTGGAGTGGGGATCAACTTCCGTTCTTCCAAATCCTTCCTGAGAGAAAGATGAGAAGTGTTAATATCACATATGCCAATATTTCCTGTATTGTTTCGAGCTGCATGAGGAGAGAGGGTTCTTGGGCTGTCCAAAACATTGCTGGTGCACAGTGGAGAGACAGACAAGCAGCACTGCCTGGGGAGGGCTGACCACACCTGGCTCTGGATGACTGAAATGTTATCAAAGGGCACAACTCTAGTCCCTGTAATGTATCACTGGTTTCAGGCACAGTCTGAGCTGAGAAATAAGAGGAGAGTAGGAGTGCAGTGATAGGAGAGAAGACAAGGCCTCTTCAAAGCAGCCTCCAGGAGAAGGGTGGTAGCCCTGCCTGAAGTCTCTCAACGTCCTCCCTGGCAGCACTGGCTCCAGGGTTTCAAGCTGGAAGGGTCTCAGCCCCCAGTTTTTCTGACTCTCCTTTTACCATGAGCCCAGCCAGTCAAACCTCCAGGAAGGAGAATGCACTTAAGGCACTGACACTGAGGAGGAAGACTGGGCATCCTGTCTGGGCATCTCATTCCAATGCTTCATACTTCTTACCATGAAAACACTTCTGTTTTTTAGTTACATATAGCCTGAATGCTTTTACTTACCCTCCTCTTCTGTCGAAATTTGTTATAACCTCCACATAGAGTATGGCCTATGAACCACCACCACTCTCTGAGCATGAGCATCCACTTTTTACCCATCCAGTTGTTCAATCAGATCATAACATTTTGACCCACACAGAAGAATATGCTTGCTTATGACATGTCCAAAGCCTTGTTGAAGTCAAGGTAAAGGACATTCACTGCTCTCCCTCCTTCATAATGCCATAATTAGAGAAGCCAATTACGGTGGTCAAGCCTGGTTTACACTTGGTATGTGCTTGCTGCGTTAACAGGAATTTCTGCAGTACTGATGGAGAACTTGTAGAAGGGAACCAAATGATCCCAACTTGTTTCCATTGCCTGTGGTTCTTGTTCTTGAAGCAAACAAGCCAGAGAGTCTGTGCTGGTTTAAAAGTTAACCAGCAGGGGGAATGAACTCAACTCAAAGGAGAGATTATAAGTCAGAATAACAATTTATTAAAATAATACAGTAAGTACAATAATACAAACAAACAATTGGTCTCAACCCACAAAAAAACCAAATGTATAACCCAGTGCCCTGGGGCATGAACAAAGTGGTGTTCCCTGGGCCCCGTTTGAGTCCAAAGTAAAGGGAGAGGGGAAGAACCTGCTGGTGGGAGAGCTGCTGCAGTCTGGCCAGAACTGGTGATCGCAGTCCAGTGGTGGTCTAAGTCTGGTTGAGAGCGATGAGATGCAGCCTTCCTCTGGATCCCACGAGTGGGTTGAAAAAATGTTCCAAAACTCCAAGATTATATATCCTCCAGTTCAGGCAGGAATGTTCAGTGCTCCCCTCAGGGCGGGGAGTTCCACAAAGGGTGTGAGGACAGAAACATCCTCCTATCTCACAGGCCTCTTAACACCTAGTTTATAGCCTGAGGAGTCAGGCTCTATGGGCAGAGGGTGTGAATAGTCTATTGACAACAATAGTCTAGTTTCTGGGAAATTACATGGAAGGCTATAGAATACACAGTTTTGGGTTACACCCACCATGATGAACTGATCTCAGCTGTCCTAACTAGGACATTATCCACCCCTTATTCTATGCCATCCATGTCATCCCCAAATTAACCCCCTTTAAAAACTATATCCCTTTAAAACTATATACATCTATCTATCTATCTATATATATACAATGAAACATTACAGACCATTCTCACTCAAAATTAGGTCCCCTTGTGGTACACAACGTGTCTCCCCATCTTTTTGCATTATCCACCAGGTGGAACCAGGTCCTTGAGCAAAAACAATCCCTCGGATGGGTTTGCCTTTGCTTGAGGTGGGACTAATCCAAACAGTCTTCCCTAACATTCCTCTCATATGTACCACGGGGACTTTATCTCCATCTACAGTATGCAAAAGTTCTGATTGGGCAGGGCCAGCTCGATTGATGGAACCTCGGGTGTTGACCAACCAGGTGGCCTTTGCTAAATGCAGCTCCCAGTGTTTGAGAGTTTCCCCACACAGTGCCTTCAGAGTGGTTTTCAGCAGTCCGTTGCACCGCTCAACTTTTCCAGCAGCTGGTGCATGGTAGGGGATATGATACACCCACTCAATGCCGTGCTCTTTGGCCCAGGTGTCTACGAGGCCATTCTTGAAATGGGTCCCATTATCAGACTCAATTCTCTCCGGGGTGCCGTGTCGCCACAGGACTTGTTTTTCAAGGCCCAGGATGGTATTCCGGGCAGTGGCATGAGGCACGGGGTATGTCTCCAACCATCCAGTGCTTCCTTCTACCATGGTCAGTACGTAGTGCTTGCCTTGGCGGGTTTTGGGGAGCGTGATGTAGTCAACTTGCCAGGCTTCCCCATACCTGTACTTCGACCACCGTCCACCATACCATAGAGGCTTCACCCGCTTGGCCTGCTTGATGGCAGCACATGTCTCACAGTCATGGATGACCTGTGAGACAATGTCCTTGGTTAAGTCCACCCCTCAGTCACGAGCCCATCTGTATGTTGCATCTCTCCCCTGGTGACCGGAGGCGTCATGGGCCCATCGAGCCAGAAATAATTCTCCTTTGTGCTGCCAATCCAGATCTACCTGAGAGACTTTAATCCTGGCAGCTCGGTCCGCCTGCTCGTTGTTACAATGCTCCTCATTAGCCCGTTTCTTGCCTACATGAGCGTCTACGTGACGGACCTTCACACTCAGCTTCTCTACCCGGCCAGCGATGTCCTGCCACATCTCCGCCGCCCAGATGGGTTTCCCTTGGCGCTGCCAGTTGGCCTTTTTCCATCGCTCCAGCCATCCCCACAGAGCATTGGCCACCATCCATGAGTCAGTGTAGAGATAGAGTCTTGGCCACTTCTCTCGTTCAGCTATATCCAAAGCCAACTGAACGGCTTTAAGCTCTGCAAACTGACTTGACCCACCTTGTCCTTCGGTCGCTTCTGCAACTCGCCGTGTGGGACTCCATACAGCTGCCTTCCATTTTCGGTTTGTCCCTACAATGCGGCAGGAGCCATCTGTGAAGAGCACATATCGCCTTTCATCTGCTGGTAGCTTGTCATATGGTGGGGCCTCCTCAGCCCGTGTCACCTTCTCCTCCTCTTCTTCAGAGGATAGTCCGAAACTCTCACCTTCGGGCCAATTGGTGATAATTTCCAGAATCCCAGGGCGATTAGGATTCCCTATCCGGGTTCGCTGCGTGATCAGAGCGATCCACTTACTCCATGTGGCATCGGTGGCATGATGTGTGGAAGGAACTCTTCCCTTGAACATCCAGCCCAGCACTGGTAGTCGGGGTGTCAGGAGGAGCTGCGCTTCGGTGCCGATTACTTCTGAGGCAGCTCGAACTCCTTCGTAGGCAGCCAGGATCTCTTTCTCAGTTGGTGTATAGCTGGCTTCAGATCCCTTGTATCCCCGACTCCAGAATCCCAGCGGTTGTCCTCGGGTCTCCCCAGGCACTTTCTGCCAGAGGCTCTAGGAAGGGTCATTCTCCCCAGCTGCGGTATAGAGCACGTTCTTCACGTCCTGTCCTGTCCTTACTGGCCAAAGGGCTACCGCATGGGCAATCTCCTGTTTAATTTGTTCAAAGGCTTGTTGTTGTTCGGGGCCCCACTGGAAATCATTTTTCTTCCGTGTCACAAGGTAGAGAGGGCTTACAATCTGACTATACTCGGGGATATGCATCCTCCAAAAGCCCACAGTGCCTAGGAAAGCCTGTGTTTCCTTCTTGCTGGTTGGTGGGGACATGGCTGCTATTTTGTTAATCACCTCCATTGGAATTAGGCGGCGTCCATCTTGCCACTTGACTCCTAGGAACTGAATTTCCTGAGCAGGTCCCTTGACCTTACTCCGTTTAATGGCAAAACCGGCTCTTAGGAGAATCTGGATTATCTTCTCTCCTTTCTCGAAGACTTCGCCCGCTGTGTTCCCCCATACAATGATGTCATCAATGTACTGTAGGTGCTCTGGAGCCTCACCCTTTTCCAGTGCAGTCTGGATCAGTCCATGGCAAATGCTGGGACTGTGTTTCCACCCCTGAGGCAGTCGATTCCAGGTGTACTGTACACCTCTCCAAGTGAAAGCAAATTGTGGTCTGCACTCTGCTGCCAAAGGAATGGAGAAAAAGGCATTGGCTATGTCAATGGTGGCATACCACTTGGCTTCCTTGGACTCCAGCTCATACTGGAGCTCCAGCATGTCCGGCACAGCAGCACTCAGGGGTGGTGTGACTTCATTGAGTCCACGGTAATCCACCGTCAGCCTCCACTCTCCGCTGGACTTACGCACTGGCCATATAGGGCTATTAAAGGGTGAGTGAGTCTTGCTGACCACCCCCTGGGTCTCCAGTTCACGGATCATCTTATGTATAGGGGTCACAGAGTCTCGGTCGGTGCGGTATTGCCGACGGTGCACTGTTGCTGTGGCTATCGGTACCAATTGTTCTTCAACCTTCAGCAGTCCCACAGCAGAGGGGTCCTCTGAGAGACCAGGCAAGGTGTTCAACTGTCTAATTTCCTCCGTCTCCACAGCAGCTATGCCAAAAGCCCAACGAAGTCCTTTTGGGTCTTTGAAATACCCACTCCTCAGGTAATCTATGCCAAGGATACACGGGGCCTCTGGACCAGTCACGATGGGGTGTCTGTGCCATTCCTTCCCAGTCAGGCTCACTTCAGCTTCCAGTACAGTCAGCTGTTGGGATCCCCCTGTCACCCCAGAAATGGAGATGGATTCTGCCCCTACGTATCTTGATGGCATTAATGTACATTGTGCGCCAGTGTCCACTAAAGCCTTATATCTTTGTGGCTCTGATGTGCCAGGCCACCGAATCCACACAGTCCAATAGACTCGATTGTCCCTCTCCTCTACCTGGCTAGAGGCAGGGCACCCCTAGTCCTGGGCATGGTACTCATTGTGCTCTTCTTGTGGGTATGACCTGGAGGTCCCTTCAAGAGGATCAGACATATCATCATTCCTGTACCGTCTGGAGTCTTGCCCACGAGAGACTGGAGCAACGTTTACCCTTGAAGAGTTCTTTATGGTATTTGTTCCTCTTTTCAGTTCACGTACCCGGGCTGCTAAGGAAGAGGTGGGTTTCCCATCCCACTTCCTCATATCTTCTCCGTGCTCACGGAGGTAAAACCGTAGATCGCCACGTGGAGTGTACCTTCTCTCCTTAGCTGGGGGACGCTGGCTCCTGATAGCAGAGACTCTTGTTTGTCCTGGCGAGATATGGAAAATCCCTTCCTTAATTTCTTCTCTTAGCTTCTGGTGTCCCTCTTCAATTTTCTCTTCCAGGCTTCGGACGTGTTCAGCCAGTTTGGTTTCCACAGATGAGACGTGGGCTCGTAATGGGGCGGTGACAGTGTCTTCATAAATCCTGAGTTTACTAACCAATGCTCCCACCTTGTCCTCTCCCTCCCTCCATTGCAGCGTTGCTAAGTAGCGGGAATACATTTCTGGCCCGAGTCGTGCAAACTTTAACCACATTTGGGAGGTGCACTGTACGCTATCTGGACTCTTAGGGAATCTTTCATCCTCTGAAAAGATTATCTCCAGTACAGCTAACTCCCTTAGGCACCGGATACCTTGTTCCATCGTGTTCCACTGTCCTTGCTGTACGTGGAGGTCCTCCTTGCAAAGGTATCTCTCCCTCACACTGGACAACAGTCGCCACCAGAGGCTGAGAGTTTCCTGCCTCCTTCCAATCCCCTGATCAATGACTACATCTCGAGACAGGGATCCCAGCTGTCTGGCTTCACTCCCATCTAGGATCGTATCGTTAGCTGCGGCATCCCAGATTCGGAGCAGCCAGGTCAGAATGGACTCGTTCGCCTGTCGTGTGAACTCTCTCCGGAGCTCACGTAGCTCACCCAGGGATAGGGACCGAGTGATTATTTCTGGCTCTGTCTCCTCCGGTGGATGTGAAGGTCCCGCCTCTTCATCATCATTTGCTATGCGAACTGATTTAGTCTTTGATTTCCTTTTCTGGACAGGGGCGACTGCTATTGGTTTTGCTTGTTCTTCTGGCTCCTCGATGGTTTGTGTGGACACGGTGCCGGTTGGTTTATTTCTTTCTCCCTCTGACTCAGCTGTGGTTTGGGTGGACGTGGTGCCTGTGGATTTGCTCCTTCTCTCCTCGCCCTGACAGTGCTGTATCATGTCAAGCAGTGCCCGGTAGGCAGTGGCCAGGGCCCAGCAGGTTGCTGTGAGCTGGCCATCTCTGGAGCTGCCAGAGCATTTTTCCTTCACCAGTCTTATCATGCTAACAGGATCCTGCAGTTGTTCAGGGGTGAATTTCCAGATCATTGGAGGAGAAAACTTTTCCAAATACTGGCTGATGTCCTCCCACTTCCCGTGCCACTCAGCATTATCTGCTCCCAGGGCAAGTGTCCAACCAACCTCCCTGAAAGGCACTTTTCTGACCCTAAACATGGTGTACACAGTACAGAGCAGACAGAGCAACACTAACAATAACATTATGCTGTCCTTAACATCAAAAGAGAACTCAATATTTTCAAAAACTGTTGTAGCAGGTCTGAAGGGGAAGAAGGAGGTGAGAGGCTGGAAACCATCCACCCCTGTTCCTCCAAAAAACTGGGTACGATTTTTAATGAGGCCCCAGAGGTAGCAACCCAAACCAGGACAGGCAAACAGGACTGAATACACATTTACAATGAAACTCATTGCTTCTGATGTTAGAATGACATAAACATAATATACTAATAAAGCAATTTGGATCCCTCTCCCTGGTCTTAAAGAGAGCATCAAAACAGGCAAATAATACCCCATCTGTGGAAATATGAACAGGCTCAAATACAACATCCATGTGAGTGCATCAAACAACATGGTGATCAGGGAGTTTCTATATTCAAATAGACAAATGCTTAAAATGAAATTGTGATTCTGACTTCTCTCTCTCTGCCCGACGTTTGGGCGCCAAAATGTGCTGGTTTAAAAGTTAACCAGCAGGGGGAATGAACTCAACTCAAAGGAGAGATTATAAGTCAGAATAACAATTTATTAAAATAATACAGTAAGTACAATAATACAAACAAACAATTGGTCTCAACCCACAAAAAAACCAAATGTATAACCCAGTGCCCTGGGGCCTGAACAAAGTGGTGTTCCTTGGGCCCTGTTTGAGTCCAAAGTAAAGGGAGAGGGGAAGAACCTGCTGGTGGGAGAGCTGCTGCAGTCTGGCCAGAACTGGTGATCGCAGTCCAGTGGTGGTCTAAGTCTGGTTGAGAGCGATGAGATGCAGCCTTCCTCTGGATCCCACGAGTGGGTTGAAAAAATGTTCCAAAACTCCAAGATTATATATCCTCCAGTTCAGGCAGGAATGTTCAGTGCTCCCCTCAGGGCGGGGAGTTCCACAAAGGGTGTGAGGACAGAAACATCCTCCTATCTCACAGGCCTCTTAACACCTAGTTTATAGCCTGAGGAGTCAGGCTCTATGGGCAGAGGGTGTGAATAGTCTATTGACAACAATAGTCTAGTTTCTGGGAAATGACATGGAAGGCTATAGAATACAGTTTTGGGTTACACCCACCATGATGAACTGATCTCAGCTGTCCTAACTAGGACAGAGTCCCACCAAAACACAGAGGGAATTTGTGGATTTGTTGAAGCCCAGGAGTGAATGGATTTTGCTTCATTATGGACAGTCAGGACTTGGAATTCAGGAAGAGATTTAAACCTTAGGTGCACCCCAATTGCACCCTGTCCATCTTGAGGGACTCTGGAATGTGACAAGTGAAGATCAGCCACAGTGCAGCTAAAAAACAATAATGCTGCAAACCTGGAATGTGGCAGTGAAAAGGGCCTGTTGAGTATAGTGGCAATGTCTCAATGACATCTGGAAAGAGCTGTCTTCTAGAGGTGTTCCTCTCCCTCCAGGGCTATAGCTATGACTGCTTCAGCCTTGTGTATCATCTTTGCTGTACTATATATTGGTGAACTTGCTGCTGGCTGCCACAAGAGAGAAGCCCCGAAGAAAAGATACAAGGAATCCCTGAAACAACATCTCAGCCTTGGCCATATTGATCAACATAACTGGTCTACTCTGGCCTCCAATCAGGAGACCTGGAGACACCCCATCTATAACGCTGCTGATGCCTTTGAGAATGCAGCAGGATCCCCCTTGAGGAGAAAAGGCAACGCAAAAAGAATTGTACCTTGCAGAATTTACCATCTAAGGAGTCTTTCTGTTGTGCCTTTTGCAAACGGACATGCCTGTCTCGTATTGGCCTTTTCAGCCACCAACTCACTTGCAACAAACGTGGGTAGAGCCCTTCCCAAATCTTTGTTCGTGAAGCCTAGCCATGCTTGATGATGATATATTGATAAGATAATTCTTGGCCAGTTCTAGCGGTCTGGTTGTGACTATTAAAACAGCCAGGATGGAATGAACTCTGTTTAGCTTCTAGAATTCATAAAAATCATTATACCCATCTCTGAGTTGCCTAATGCAGCTGTACAGAGCTCACTTCACCTGTCCAAGTATGTGAGGCACCCTGGGGTACCTGGACATTCTCAGCAGGCCACTAAATATGATGGAGAAAATACAAGAAAACCACACTTTTGTGAAGATGTGGTTGGATGCCAGGTGAGGCACTCCAGGACATCTCAAACTACTTGCCAGCCCCAATTCTGATTTTGTGATAAGGTAGACTTGAGGTTTCACTCCAAAGGAGTGAACAGATGTTGATTTGGTGACGGTGAGAGGGGATCACGTGCGAGTGTCCTCTGTGAGTGGCGGGGAGCAGAACTTGGGAAGTAGAGGGACAGTGCCAAGGGGTCCTCTGTCCAGTATGATTTATCTCCATCATAACAAGGAGAAAATGAACATTGTTGGAATTTCTTCTCACATCACTCGTGAGGTCAACTATTGTAGTTCCTCTCATGGAGCATTTGCTGAGCCCTGGCAAGAGGTAGTAGGATACATGGACATCAAGAGAAGCCATTGATCTCATGGTTTTATCTCACAGGGCAGAGAAGGAGGTGTTCAGGGTCTGATGGAACAGAGGATGGGGCCTGAAGTGCAACATTTAATGGTATATGTTTGAATCCAGAGCTGAACCAGACTGGGAAGGAAGGAGGGAGCTGTGAATTAGGATGGCTGGTGGTTCCTGAGCATGTCAGCAGTGTGTGTTACAGTCACAGAGTGCATTACAGTCACAGTGTGTGTTGCAGTCACAGTGTTACAGTCACAGGGTGTATAACTGAAACCTGTGCATCTGCCAGCATTTTGGAAGAGCAGGTTTGGAGAGGTGGGTCCATGGCATTTCCTTTCCACCTGCCATGTCTACGGGATGCTGACAGAAAGCACCACCTTTGTCCTACCTGGGCACTGCTGTTTGACTTCTGTAAGGGAAGGTTGATACAGGAGAAGTCTGAGGCTTTCTGAGCTGTCTGTAATCAAAAGCTGTGAGTTTCTGCTGTAATGAGCCCCGGTGAGAACACTTTGTCCAAGCCCATCTTACACTGGGCGCCATTAAAGTTGCTCCAAGCAACTTTGTTTCTGCTTCTGCCTGTCATTTCCCCAAGGCACCTTGCCAGATTTTGCCACTGCTATAACTAACAGGGAGATGGTACCATGGTCCTCAGGGGCTCATTAAAATGTTGACAGCCATATTGTGCTTTGTGTTGTTCTTCTGCCCTCCCTGCAGAGCTGTGAGCATTGTGCAGTTAATTAGTGAGCTCCCAGATGTGTTTCAATGAATACCTACAGCACCATTTCCGTTTATCTTTTGTTTTAATTAGGTATGACAGGAAGAATGGAAATGGAGCCATTTTGAAAGGAAATTAGTCCAGCTTATGCCCTGGAAGGAACCAGGCAGAGAGAGGAAAAGTATCTTTGTGATCAAGCAGAGTGTGACCTGAGGAGAGTCAGACTTGGATTCATGTGCTGGCAGTAAGACAATTCTTATTCCAGTCCCTTCTCCTGTTACTGCCACCCATAGTAATGCCAAAGGCTTTATTTGCAAAGCCTTTCTCTGCTCTAATTAGCACTACCCTTACCTACTGTACTAATTCTACACAGAAACAGGAGGAATAATTATTACCATTGCAAAAGGTTTTCAAGGCCTTTCCTAACGATTGAAAAAACCTTAATTAACAAAAAAACCTTAATTAACAAAAAAGTCATACCTTTTACTCTGATCCCCCTGAGCTCCAGTTTCCTCAGGACATGAACCCTGAAAAGAGCTGGCTTAGGGGAGAGATGGACAGGTGACAGAAATTTTCAGGGACAATTAGACCAAGAAATATTTAAACAACAGAATGAACAGAAGTAAATTAAGAAAAACTGAATGCACATGTGGAAGGAAATGGCATTGGCTTGCAGATAATTTAGCAGATGAACAGGGCAGCTGGGTATCCACTTGCCTGGTTCAGGAATTACAGAGTGAATGAGATAGAGCTACAGAGAGGAGCATTCACTTGGGATGGCTTATTTTCTTTAAAGTAAACACCATTTTGCCACATTTCTCCAACATTTTCATGATGGGGATGTGGGAAGTTATAACACAGAAAGTTCGAATGTGAGCAACTTGAATACAGGGATGACTTTTTTTAAGAATTGTCAGAAAAATTTTTGGAACTGTTGATTTAAAATTCATATTGTTCCTCAGGGACAAGGGAGTGGAGCAGAGATGACAGATCTTTAAGGAAATATTCCACAGAGCACAAGTGCCAGTGATCCTCAGGAGCAAGAAATTGGGTAAGGAAAGCAAAGGGCCAGCATGGCTGAGTAGGGACCTGCTGGTCAAAAACGGGAAAGATGCAAACACACAGGAATGAAAAGAACAGGTGACCTGGGAAGAGTCTAGAGGTGAAGTTCAGTTGTGTAGGGATGGGGTGTGATAGTTTTCACCCTAGGCCTTCTGGAGACCAGCTTGTAACCAGGAAGGAACTAGGAAAGTGACGTGGGGTATAAATAAGGCGTAGATAAGAGAGCTCGCTCTCTTCTCTTCCAGCGAGGTTCGAGAACAGTGGGTCCCTGTCTTGGTCTTGCTTATCTGGAGATGAGGCCTGCAGTGACTGCTGTTGTCTGCCACATGTGAAGGGAGAGCGCTGGGCCACGTCCAGCCGTCCTGCTTTCTCTCAAGGGAAGTGGTGAGATTTTACCAGTTCTTTGTTTTGCTGGTTACTGGATTTTTGGATTGGGCATATTCCTTTTGTTTCTGTACCTTTTCGTCCTATTTTGTCCTTTTTCCCTTATCCCTTCCCCTCTTCCCTTTAGGAAGCTATTTAGGGTTTCTAGGATTATAGGTATATAGTAATTCTCACTGTATATATCTGTTTCATATGTAAAATATATATTTTTGCTATAGCTTTGGCTGTTTGGTTTTTTTCTCCCCTCTCTGGGAAGCAAGGCTCTGTTGTTGAGTGTTGGAGATTTGGTGGGAAGCCAGCTCCAAACTTGCACAACATTTTTGGTGGCAGCGGTGGGATATTTTGGTTAAGTTTGGCCTGTTCTGAAAACATTGTCCGGGAAGACAGCCAAGCTCGGTGCTATTTTGCAAAGAAAATCTATTGTTTTGGGAACAGGTCCAGGAACACCGCCAGAGTCTGGGAAAGCAACCAAGAAAACTTTGTTTATATAAACAAAGGGTTGTTTTAAGAACAAGAAGAAAGAATAACAACAACAATGGCCATTTCATTACTTTTTCTTGTAATTCTGGCCATCTTTATACCTGTTTTAGGCTACCCTATAGGGAGACGTCCAGACCTAGAGGATGGATGGAACAAATTGCTTCCATTCTTTAATTTCAACATCAAAGGCCTGGTAAAGGAGATCCCCATGGTTACAATTGGCTCCAATTATTATCTAAATTGGGTTGCAACAATACTGTTATTGATGAAGGTAATGGAAGTGCTACTTAAAATTGGAAGAATGGTGTTGTATTGCTTTCCCTGTTGTAGAAAAGATCGTACCTCAAAGGGACTCGCTGGAACTTTGGAAAGAGCTGCGGACAGGCCAGTCCTCGGGTGGCATGGAGCTTGGGTAGATTTCGGTAAATTAGTAGGCCGTGTGTCACCTCCCATTAATTGGGAGTTCACGCCAGAACAGATGTTTGATTCTGGTGAGATGGCCCACTGTTTAACAGAAGAGTGCTTTTCCTACAAGGATCCGAATATGCGATTCTCCGCTTTGTGCTGGGGCCTGGCTAATGCTTATCGAGCTGCCATAGACCACTTTCAAAAGGTTAAGGTCGACACAGAAACCCAAACCATGCCACCTGAAACCAGTGATGTCCCTATTAAGTCCACAGAAGCCAGGGTCCAAACACAACTTAAAGTCAATGCCATTTCTACTAAGTCTACTAGAACTGGGACTCAAGCAAAAAACTGGAAAGTCATTGTTGCCCCTATTAAGAAGAAGAAGACGTGGGTAAGGGAGATTGTAGAACTTACAGACCCATCTCTGCAACCGGAACGCACAGAAGAAGAAGAAAGAGCAGAAGAACCTATCCAATCCACGCAGGAAGTAGCAGACAAAGGAGCAGCAGCAATGGAAGAAGGAGCAGCAGCAACGGGTGAAGGAGCGGCAGCAACAGGTGAAGGAGCGACAGCAATGGACAAAGAAGCGACTGTGAGAGAGGAAGAAGTGGCTGTGACTGAGGAAGGAGCAATTGCAGGAGAAGAAGCAGCTGCCAGAGAGGAAGAAACGGTTACAAGAGAAGGAGCGCACCCAAAAGAACTAGGGGCGTCCAAAGGAAAGTAGAGCAGTATCAAGAGAAAAGAAGGTAGGAGTACAAACGGCCCGTGGTATATTGTCACTTGATGATTTATATCCTGACTACACAATCAGTGTTACGAAAGATGCAAAGAAGGGGCCAAAGCATTCCCCTCAATCTGAGGGAGAATTATTCCTACCCCTCCAGACCCAACCTTCTCTTGGAGGCGTAGATGATTGGATGAGGCCCTTATCTCGGCACCCAAAAGACTACTCGCTACCTCCACCTGCTGGGTATCGCGAACAACATAGGAGTCCATCTCCCATGGCATCAACGACGTAGAAGTTCATCTCTGCGGCGTGAATGATGTAGGAGTCCATCTCCGACGCATGAACAGCGTAGAAGTCCATCTCTGCAGCGTGAGCGACGACGAAGACCATCTCCACACCTTGAACAACATAGAAGCTTATCCCCCCAGCACACCCAGTCCTCACCTCCACATGAGAGATACAGAGAGGAGGCGGGAGTGGTTCCACATAAGAGTGGAAGAGTAAAGAGGGAGGTGGAAAAGATTCTACATGGGAGAGATGGACAAGAAATAATGTGAGAAAGTGAAATTACACAATCACTGACCACCAGAGAGCTTTGAGATTTACGGAGAGGTTATATGCGCTTGCCTGGTGAACAAGTCCTCACCTGGCTGGTGCGATGCTGGGACAAGGGGGCTGATAGTCACGTGATTGAAGGTGACGAAACACGACAATTGGGATCCATTGCCTGAAACCCTGTGATAGAACAAGAAATGGGAAGGGAGAATGGTATCCAATCTTTGGCTCCGAATCCTCCAAGCTGTGAGGGCAAGATACCCATTTAAGGAGTCCCTGACGAGCCCTTCAAGAAGGTGGAGGACTGTGGAAGAAGGCATCCAGTACCTATGGGAATTGGCCATGCTGGAGATAGTCTACTCTGATTCAGACTATTATGACATCCAAGTTCCTGAGAATGTTCCCTGCACGCAACCAATGTGGAAAAAGGTAATTCAAGGTGCCCCTAAACCATATACCTACTGCTTGATAACTGCATATCATCCAAAGATGGATGAACCAAGTGTGGACACCATGTGTGCTTGGATAAGGAGCATAGAGGAAAATCTGGAAGACTCTTTCAATCCCCTATACCGACACACCTATGATAGGGAAAGAATGGAGAGAGATTATGAATACTCCAGATATGAGGACGACCTTAGAGACAGAAATGGCAGAAGGTATAGAGATTACAGAGAAAGGCCAATGGGAAGATCACGGTGGGATCGACGAAGACAACCTCGACCTAGACCTTGATCCTGGTCTCGATCTCGCTCACGACCTCCATCATTCACATGTCAAAGGAAAGAAAACCCTAAGCATCAGTCATGTAACCAACTATGGGCATACCTTTGTAGCAAAGGAGAAAACATGAAGAAGTGGGATGGTGAACCCACTTCCAAGCTCAAAGCTAGAGTGAGAGAGCTGAAGCAAAAGGACACTGACAAGAAAGTTGCCTATGTAGTAGATGCAGACTTCTTAGGAAAGAAACTACGATCACCAAAACATAAGAAGATGGAGGTCCACTTTGACGATGACAAAAAGGCCTCCAAGAAGTTGAAGTCAAAGTCTGACGATGCATGCTCTGATCAAGACCAGTAGAGGGGCCCTGCCTTCTGCCAGGAGAAGGAAAGGGACCAAGAAGATAACCAGGTTTACTGGGCTGTGTGGATTCGATGGCCTGGCACATCGGATCCTCAGAGATACCAAGCCTTGATAGATACTGGAGCCCAGTGTACTTTAGTGCCTTCGAAGCATAAGAGTACCGAGACTGTTTTTATTTCTGGAGTGACAAGAAGGTCACAAGAGTTGTCAGTAGTAGAGGCGGGCATGAGCTTTACCAGAGACCAATGGGAAAAACATCCCATTGTGACGGGGCCAGAAGCCCCTTGCATTCTCGGCATGGACTACCTAAGAAGAGGATACTTCAAGGACCCAAAAGGGTACCAGTGGGCTTTTGGTGTAGCCAAGGTGATTGAAGAGGAGTCCAAGCAATTGTCTCCCCTTCCCGGCCTCTCAGAAGACCCTTCCATTGCAGGACTACTGCGAGTCAAAGATCAAGAAGTGCCAAAAGCTACGACAACTGTACACAGACGACAGTATCGGACAAACCGAGATGCTGTGATCCCTATTCACAAAATGATCCAAAAGTTGGAGAGCCAAGGTGTGGTCACCAGAACCCATTCATCCTTCAACAGCCCCATCTGGCTCGTATGTAAGTCCGATGGCGAATGGAGACTGACTGTGGATTATCGTGGCTTGAATGAAGTCACACCACCATTGAGTGCTGCTGTGCCAGACATGTTGGAGCTCCAGTACGAGCTGGAGTCCAAGACAGCAAAGTGGTACGTCACCATCGACATTGCCAATGCATTTTTCTCCATTCCCTCAGCGGCAGAGTGCAGGCCACAGTTTGCTTTCACCTGGAGGGGCATTCAATACACTTGGAATCAACTGCCCCAGGGGTGGAAACACAGTCCAACCATCTGTCATGGACTGATCCAGGTCACACTAGAGAAGGGTAAGGCTCCCGAACACATCCAGTACATCGATGACATCATTGTATGGGGGGATACAGCAGAAGAAGTTTTCAAAAAAGGACAGACGATCATCCAGATTCTCCTCGAGGCCGGTTTCGCTATCAAGAAGAGCAAAGTCAAGGGACCTGCCCGAGAGATCCAGTTCCTGGGGGTGAAATGGCAAATGGACCACACCAGATACCAACAGACATAATCAACAAGATTGTAGCAATTGCTCCACTGACAAACAAGAAAGAAACCCAAGCTTTTCTGGGAGCCATAGGCTTCTGGAGGCTGCACATCCCAGAGTACAGTCAGATTGTGAGCCCTCTTTACTTTGTGACCCGTAAAAAGAACAATTTCCAATGGGGTCCTGAGGAACAGCAAGCTTTCAGGCAGATCAAGCAAGAGATTGCACATACCGTGGCTCTTGGACCAGTCAGATTGGCGTCAGATGCAAAGAATGTACTCTACATTGCACCTGGAGATAAAGGTCCCTCCTTGAACCTCTGGCAAAAGGTGCCTGGCAAGACACGAGGGGCGACCACTGGGTTTCTGGAGCCGAAACTACAGAGGTTCTGAGGCCAATTCCACCCCTGTGGAGAAGGAAATCTTAGCAGCATATGAAGGTATACGAGCAGCTTCAGAGGTAATTGGTACTGAAGCACAGCTCTTCCTGGCACCCTGATTACCAGTGTTGAGCTGGATATTCAAAGGGAAGGTGCCCTCTATGCATCACGCCACCGATACCACGTGGAGCAAGTGGACAGCTTTGAGTTCCGTAAACTGACTCGATTCGCCTTTACCTTCAGTGGCTTCCGCCACTCGTTGGGTGGGACTCCATACAGCTGCTTTCCACTTCTGCTCCTCCCTACAATACTGCAGGAGCCATCGGTGAAAAGGGCATAGTGTGTTTCTTCATCTGGTAGCTTATCATATGGCGGAGCTTCTTCAGCTCGACTCACTGGCTCTTCTTCTTCTTCTTCTGCCAGACTGAAGTTCCCACCTTCAGGCCAATTGGTTATGATTTCCAAAATGCCAGGGCGATTCAAGTTCCCAATTCAGGCATGTTGCATAATCAAAGCAATCCACTTGCTCCACGTGGCATCGGTGGAAGATCGGAAGAAGGCCGAGGAGTAGCTGGAACTGAACCTGGCAATAGACACAAAGAATAACAGGAATGGTTTCTGTGAGTATGTCAGCCAGAAAAGGAAGGTCAGAGGAGGTGTTACACATCTCCCCTCCCCCCAAAAAAACGCTGGAAAACTGGTAACAACAGATGGGGAGAAGGCTCAGGTGCTCAACAACATTTTTACCCCAGTCTTCAATAGCAACTTCTCTTCCCACACCTCTTGAGTGGATGGACAGCAGGATGGGACTGGGGGAGCAAAGTCCTTCCTACTTGTCTAAGTTTAACAAGATTACAACTTAGAAATTAAGAAACTTCAGGTGGAAGTGCGGAAAAGGAAGAGAAACAGCTTTTTATTAACAAAATCTGAATAAACAACAAATGGTGCAATTAAAAACTTTCAGAAGAAACAAAACAAAGTCCCAATTCCCCAAGTGGGGTGGGGGGAAGAAACCCTTGGCAACCTGGGGAGTGGGGAGGAAGGCAGGATTGTTCCGGCAGTTCAAAAGCTGCTCGAAGCTATGGTGTGCTCACAGCTAGCAATGAAAAAAGTCCTTTTTCCCACAGGCAGTCTTGAAAGCAGAATACCTTGCTCTGAGATCGGTCGGTCTCTCTCTCTAGGTTGTTCTCTGTGAGGTGTCCCGTGGGGGAAAAAAAATTTCCTCTCAGGAAAAGAAAAAGAGGTGGCCGAAACCCGGCTCCTGCTCTGTCCGATCTGCGGACAAACCCCCCAGAAGTCCCCGAACAAACGAGTCCCAGCCATCCCTGTGGCAACCTCCGTTTCCCGAGAGCGCTCCCCCTCCCCGGCTCCTGCACTGCCCAGCGTGTGCGGCGTCGTTCTGTCCCTCCTCCCCCCATCCCGGAAGAAACAGAGCAGGGGGGAGGGAGGGGGCCATTTGGGAAAAAATTCCAACATCTCTTTTCAAACCCATAACACTACTGTAAGTAAAGACCAGGTTCATGACGACCCAAAACATCCTGTGATTCTATGATATATTATTTATTGCCGAAAGAATGGTAAGAACTCTTGTTAGCAATAAAAAACAAAAACATAATCATAAGTAAAACAACAGACAGAAGTGAAAGAAGTAAATAGCAACATTTCTTACAGTTAAAATCTATGGATTGCAAAAAAAATTGTTTTGAGGGACCGAAGTACTATTTCCTTCTGAAGCTTAATGGGTCTTTCTTGTTTTTATTATTACTGTGTTCATAACATTTACTCTTTTGTATCAATATTTATTTCAGGGATAAGTAAAGTAGCTTTCTTCTTTGAGCCTTGCATGTTCTGACCTGTCTAGAAAAATGCACAAGACTCCAGTTCATGTTCTCAGCACTGACTTTTGAGAGAGCCTACATAGGCAGCTTGGACCTGAGGGTGGATTTTGAGTGAACTTAGTGGGTTTAGCTGAAATCCACCAAAAACCTTTCTTACCGTGTCTGCATAATACCGTGTCTGTTATAATTTCATTTTAGCTCAACATTTGCAAAGCTCTGCACCTGGGACAAAATCAACCCCCTTTAGGGGACAGGCTGGAGGCCTGGGGAATGAGTTACTGAACCTGCCTCAGTACTGTGAAAGTCAGGTGATGAAGGCAGACTGAATATTGCATACAGTAATTAGGAACTGTTTGCTTTGTGTTGAAATACCTCCTGTCGATTGTTGAAGGCTTTTGTAAGGCTTCTGACATGGTCGCCCACAACTTCCTTCTCTCTAAATTGGAGAGAAGTTGATTGGTCAACTGTTTAGTAGAGGAGGGATTGGCTGGATGGTCACATTCAGAGTGTCGGGATCCATTGCTCAATATCCACATGGACATCAGTTGCAAGTGGTGTCCCTCAGATGTCTATACTGGAGCATGTTGTGATACTACAAGTGGTAATACTTTTAAAATAGAACAGGGTAGATTAACCTCTCAGTTATTAGATTAGATACAAAGAACAAAATTAACCTCTTAATTATTAGATTAGATGTCAGGAAGAAATTTTCTATGATGAGGGAGTTGAAACAATTAAATGGGTTGCTCAGAGAGATATTAGATGCACTATCCCTGGAAACACTCAAGGTCAGGTTGGATGGGATCTGAGCAACCTGATCTACCAGAAGGCATCTCTGACCATTGCAGGGGCCTTGGACTAGATGAACTTTTAAGGTCCTTTACAACCCAAATTATTCTAGAATTCTATGAGTATTTCCAGCAAGTTGAGGGAGGTGATCCTACCCCTTTACTGGTGAGGTGACACCTGGAGTACTGTGGCAGTTCTGAGCTCTCCACTAAAAGAGAGATACAGATAGCCTGGGGAGAGTCCAACAAAGCAGCACGGAGATGGTGAAGGGACTGGAACATCTCTCCTATGAGGAATGGCTGAGAGAGCTGGGATTTTTTACCCTTGAAAGAGCAGACTCTGGTGGGAACTTATCCGTGTACAGGAATATCTGAAGGTAGGAGAGAGACAGGTTCTTTTCACGGAGGTGTACAGTGACAGGACAAGAGCTAATGGGCACAAAGTGAAACATGAGAGGCCCTATCTGAACATCAGGAAACACATTTTTCTGTGAGGGTGATTGAGCACTGGTGTAGGTTGGCCAGCGATGCTGTGGTGTCTCTGTGCTTGGAGATATTAAAAAACCGTCTGGAATCGGTCCTGAGCAACTGGTGTTTTGGGTGGCTATGCTTGAGCAGAGGTGTTGGATCAGATGACAACTGAAGATTCCTTCTGACCTTGACTATTTTGTGTTTCTATGACTACACTCTGGTAGTGTCAGTGTGCTACACATAGTAGAAAACAGCTCTAATTCATGCTCTAGTGACCATCTGCATGCAAGGTTTCCTGCCCATGACTCATAGTTCAGAGGTTTGAAGATAGTGATCCAACAGTCATAGGTCTTCATGGTGGGAAAGACTAAGCTGGTTGCAGCACAGAAAAACAACAAAGTTGTTTCGTGCTACAATCAGAGCAGGAAAGGAAAGTGGTGTTGAGCAGTGATGTGATGTTGAGCAGGGTGGCCTCCCTGAGAAGACACCAGGGACTGCCTTCATGCTGCCCTAATAGCAGACACAGAGAGTTCCAAAGGGCTTGGCAGTGGAACCATCTAAGGCCAGGGTTAAGCCAATCAATGAAACTGGTGGTGCCTTTCAAAACAAATATTTGTAAATGGTCAAAATGTTGCATGGCAGGGAAGAGTGAGGGCTAAAAAAATGGGTGAGAAACAACCCTGTGAACAGCAAAGTCATAGAAGGAGAGGGGAGTGCTCTGGGTGCCAGATGAGATATTCCCCTGCTGTCTGTGGGAGAGACCATAGAATCACAGTCAGAGAATCAACCAGGTTGGAAAAGAACTTCGAGATCATTAAGTCCAACTCTTGATCCAACACTGCCATGGTTACTAGACCATGGCACTAAGTGCCACATCCAGTCTCATCTTAAAAACCTCTAGGGATGGTGAATCCACCACCTCCCTGGGCAGCG
The DNA here is from genome assembly GCF_025592945.1 of Manacus candei. Classification (NCBI taxonomy): domain Eukaryota; kingdom Metazoa; phylum Chordata; class Aves; order Passeriformes; family Pipridae; genus Manacus; species Manacus candei. The sequence goes on along the minus strand of NW_026138160.1, from coordinate 926,120 downwards.
TATTCAATGGAGCAGAGATGTCCCTGAAGCCTGTAACCACATTGGGAAAGATTTCCACATTGCAGGCAGTGGATGAGACCATGGTAGTGCAGGTGGATTTGCCTTGAAGGAACTGTGAACTGTGGAGAGCCCACGCTGAAGCAGGTTTACCTTGCAGCTCACGAGAGCAACTCAATCCTAGAGAAAAATGTGAGAAGGAAGCAGTGTCAGAAACGAAATGTTATGAACTGACCACAACCCCCATTCCTCATCCCTCTCCATGGGGTCACAGCTTCCATCAGGAGTCATCCCCTTGCTCCTGAGTGAGGTGCTTCACTGGCTGCAGGGTGCAAATGTGCTCCACCATAGACCTCAGTGGGTTCAGGGGACAACCTACTTCACCATGGTCTTCACCACAGCTCACAAGGGAATCTCAGCTCCAGCATCTGGAACATCTCCTCCTCTTCCAAGACAGTCACAAGGGTTCTTTGGCAACTTCACTTCTGGGGAAACCCTACAGGAAAACCTGACAGCTCCAAGGTGGAGACCGGTGAAAGGTTGGGTAAAGATTAAAGTCTTGTCTGAGTGCCAGCAACCAGAGCAGGGACCATGGTTCCCAGGGCCTCCTGTGGCTACTGTGTCAGGAACTGGGTAGGCCAACCTGTCTGCCTGAGGAGGGCAAGGGACTTGTAAACCATAACTTTGTTTGGAAACCAGATGTACTCTGCAGGGTTGAACAGCAGGACCAAGACAAACAGGGCAGAGCCCATGAGCTCTGGACATCACCTGTGACACCTGTTACTGTGAGTGTGTGACTGTGTGTGTGAGGCAAGTGGAGATGGGAGGATCCAAGGGCTGGATACTGCCCAGGCTGAGTGTCTAAGTCTGGTTACTGGGGGATCCATCACACCCACGTGTCTGTGGAGGAGTTTGTGTGTGCGGCAAGTGGTTCTGTGTCCCCACGGCTGGAGTGGGGTTGGGGGCCTCAGGGTGCCAACAACTGGGACACCTGGGATCCAGGGCAGCTGCTGGGTCAACGTGGGCTGAGTGTCTCAGTGTTGCTGGGGGATCCCTGTGCCTGGGTGTGGGTGCTGGCGGTGCTTGATCTGCCTTGACACGTGTCCCTGGTGTGTATGTGCTGGAGTGCCTGGGGTGCCCATTTCTGTGCGCCTGGAAGGCTCAACCGCACTGGGGAGACATGGTGGGAGCTGCTGGATCTGCTTCCCACAGATCCTACCCAGGCCTTACAGCAAGGAACCCTTCTTGGAAGCTTGGACATCACTATGTCCAACAGGTCCTTCTACTTTGGCACAAAAGGAAACAAACTTTGGGCATCCATTCAGAAGTAGTAGTAAATTGGGCATTGCATGATGTCTCCCTTTTATTCCTACTCTGATCTCACCTGAGCTGTCCTCATGGACTTGTCATGGATTACTGCTCAGTGTGTTTTTTTCCTGCTTCAGATTTCTGCCACCGACTCTCCCCGCTGCCTGCACTTCAGCTGTGTGTGTTTAATAGACATTGGCCTTGAAAACAAAGCTCTCCACTCAAGCCTAAGCTCTGAATTTTATTTCAGGTGCCTCCAATGGAGGCGTCTGAAATGCCTCCTGCAGCAGTGCTGCCTTCACACGGCAAGAGAGAGGAATGGACATGTCAGCCAGAGATGATCTGGATCACAGGAATACCACTGGAAAGAATAATTTGTTCATCTGTCATTCTCGATAGATATGAGGAAAAAAATGTTGGAGAGGATTGCTAGACTTCAACCTGTGTGATCAAAGCCATGAACAACCTGAGAGATATTTGAAGCATGTCCAGCCATGCATGGGAGCTGGACCTTCAGATATGTGTTCCATCCACAGATTTGAAGCCTTCATCCCAGTGTAAGTGTCCAAAAGCAGAGAGGAACAGTGTTGCAGAAGAGGCGGCTTTACAGTTTCTTCCAATTAAACTTCTGCTTCTTTTGTGGTTAAGCTCAAGATCAATGAGGATGATTAAGGAGAGCAGTGTTTTGTAGTGCAGGTGTCGTTGAAAGTTTATGGTGAGGTCTGTGAGATATTATCTGCATTACTGCTGGCCACTGAAGTCAAATCTAGATGGGGAAAGTGAAGAAATAACAGGTTTGGTTTCCTTGAGCATTTGCTTCTTCATCAGCACCCTTTGACCTTTCCTGTAAAAGACAGCGTTTCAACCACTGAATGGGAAGATGGGCAGCTCTGGTCCAAAGGTGAGCTCAACTGATCCAATAGGAAAAAAAAGAAAAAGGAGAAATCAATGGAAATAGCTAGTCTATTACAGAGCTAAATAACTTGTTTCATCACTGTGCCAGGCTCACCAGTCACAAAGTCACTAATTTTTGATCCTTGACAAGTTCAAACCTAAACACCAACTAATCCTTCCAGGTGGCAGGAAGTGAGAAGTGTTTACTTTGTGTAACAGAGATGATGATATAAAAAACTCTAACAATATGGGTGGAACAAAGTAATAAAACCCATTCATATTTTGCAATACCTACTTTGAACTCTGAAATAGAGGAAGGCTTGAAGAGAAGAAATACTCAAGTGGAAAAGTTGGCGTTCCCATGAAAGCTTTCAGAAATATTAGTTGGTGGTATTTCTCATTTTTTTTGTTGTGATTTCTCACATTGTCCCTCCACTTAGAGCAGGGGAGAAGTGTTCCAACTATGCAGGCTTCTGTAAAACCTGTATTCACTTTAAATAAGAAGAGAATATAAGAGTTACCATGAATGAAACACAAACATTTTCAATGGGATGAAATTTAGAGAGAAAGCTTCTTTCAGAGAGGAAGGTGACAAATCTGGCCTTTGCCTGTTGTGAGGTGCCCACTAAATTAATTGTTTTCCAGGCCTCTTTGACAACCCTATTGGTTTCTGTTTGAATTATTCTTCCCATCCACTGCTAAGAATGTCACCTTTCAAGTGTGGTGGGAAAGGCCACTACCCGCTGTTGGGCTTTGAGTCCTTCATGGTTCAACTGAGCAGCTCTGGAGAGATGCTGACCTGAGGTGATTCAGGGCTTTAGATCTGGCCCCTGGAGCTCAGAACACCATGGAGTTTCTCCAAGAACATTGCAGAGTTGGGCTGTGCCTCTAAGGAGACCATGAGGAACATGTCCCCAGAGCCAGAGTGTGACTGGCTCACAGCGAGAGGTGACTCTGGCTCTCCCAGTCACTGTCTGTAATTAACACCTTCAGAGTTGCACTGAGGTGATCTCAGCCCTGGTGTAAAGGGAGCTGTAGTCTTTAGATCCAGCCATCCCTTTCCTTCAGCATCGTGGATTCCCTAGAGAAAGGAAGTTGTTGTGGGAAGTAGGAGTAAGCAAAGAGGCAGAACCAGGAGAGGTTGTCCCAGTGAGTAGAGGGACCAGTGTATCCATGGAAGACAAGCTTGGACAACATAGCATAAAGGACATGGTGGATGTGATCTCAGCTGCAGTAAATTACTAGACCATATTTGGGAGAATTTTCAGTACACAGAAATAAGACACAAATATCACAGATCCATTGAATCTGTCATCTAATTGTCCTTCTGATATACCAGTTTTGGTTATTTTTTCACTAAGTGCCTGACCCCAAGAAAATTATGTTATCCACATAAAATCACAGAAGTATATATGTTCCTTACATAGTCAAAGATGGAAAACAAACATGCTTTTATTTAAGAGGTCCCAAAGGAAAACTCCTTTTATCTGAATTATCCACTTATTATGGTTACTTATTGTGCTGGACACTCAGGATTCAGTCTGCAGAAGTGTTTTCTGAGATGGCATAAACCAGGAGACACCTGCAGAGCTGTCTCGTGCTTTTAGATAGTACAAGGGCAGAGCACTTAACCCTTGTCCTAAGATCAACTTTAAGGCTAGAAGGAGGAGTTAGGAGGGTGTTGTTTTACACTGCTGCCATCCTAGGAGTTGTCTGTAAATAGGACAAGTAGTGGTTGGCAAAGTACCCATAGAACCAGAGGCTGGTTTGAGTTGGAAGATACCTTAAAAGACCAGCAATAGTGGAAGCAGCATAGATGGTGGGTGATCTTTTGGGGAAGCCTAAAGACATGGTTATAGGAGGCACAAAATGAATGAAAGCTTGTCTGGGGTTCTGAAAATAGGGAAGGAGCAAAGAGGCAGTGGGAACAGAATGCACAGTTATGATGTGTTGGAGGGAGGCTGAGGTGTGTAATATGGCAAATAGACACCGAGGCAAATCTGGCTGATCAACAGCATTGGCCTGAGACTTCCATACTGAGAGATAAGGAGGAGAGCTGGTGTGGAGCAGAAGCAGATTTGTGGCAGGGCTGCTGAGCACTGAGCTCTTAACTGCAGCACTGTTTTCATAGAACACTGCTTGCTAGGGGAACAGTTATCATACCCTAGTATGTCACAAGAGAGCAGAAGCACCACTAAGTGGTGAAATTCAGCATCTGTCATGTGCCTCCACCTTGTTATCTAGAGAGAAACGAGGACCTTGAAGAGCCTGTTTTCTTCACTGCCTGTAGAAGGAGGCATGTTGCCTGGTCCAAACACTGACATTAACATCACAGAGATTTGGATTGAGATACTCACTGCCCATCTTCACAGGCAGCATCCAGTTTCCTCAACATAACCACTGAATTTCATTTTGGATCCTCCAGGGTGTCCTCCTCAGCCTCCAGCTGCAGCTCTAGCGAGGTGCTGGTTTCCCTTAGGTCTGAGACACTTCAAGCTGTCCTGCACTGATAACTCACACATCCTAGAGCATCCAAGCAACACCAGATGCCTTCCCATACATGTCCAAGTTGACTCTAGTCACTACAGCCTGTGAAGTGATTCATCTTTCTGATGAGTCATCCTCTGAACACTGAGATGAAGACTGTGCCCCTGGCCGGGGTTATTTCGTGTGTTACACAGAGTCAGACAGAAGTTTTTGCTGCTGCCTTGTTCAAGGTGCTTTCGCGGTTTTTCACTGCTCTTCCTTTTCCTTTTGGACTGCAGTAAAATGTTGATCGTTTGGACATCTTTGGTCATCATGATTTTTTCTGTCAGTGTTTTGAACTGTCAGTGTGGCACACAAAAACTGTGAGATGGTTTAAGCTAAATATTGCGTCTTCCAGGTGCTGGATGTCAGTATTGATGATGTATTGAGGTTGATTGTGTGTTTCTAAAGTGCATAAGAGCACAACTGAAGCATATACTCATTTAGTGAAGATACAACATTTAGGGTTCTTAGAGAATAACAAGTTTTGGTTGGTTTTCCTTGGCAACAGAATTACTAAGGAAGAATATGCATTACAATTCTATTTCTGAGCAAAAACTGCCTTAAGCTGCAAAACTTGAGGGGTTCATATCTAAACATTTCTGATTTTCAGTCGAGTCCAAAGGATCCATCAATGGCTGGTTGAAGCTGATACCTTCTTCATAGCAATAGATGGGAAAGATCATGGGAAATAATGAAGACAAATATTGAAATCTAGATCTTTTAGCTGTGAAAATAAAGGAGAAAAGGAGAAACAAAAGTGAAAGAGTGAAATGAAAGCAGTGCAAATGGGGTGGAAACAAAGTTTCTGCACTCAGTGACCAAATCTTTTAATTTCTCAGAATTGGCTTCTCATCCATACAAGAGAGGTTGACTAAACTTAAGTGAAACACAACTATAGAATAGCTACTCAGAACTCTTTTCAGGTTGGTGATGGATACAAATTTAATTCCAGTAATTCCAATCAAATCTGATTTTTATCTGTTTGGTTCTTTTTTCCTACTGCAAGAGATGAACAGTCTCCTAGGTGTAGAGATAGGAGGCAGAGTTTTAGCTGTGTTTATTCCACACCACCCCCGTCACAGCAGGGATGTGGTTTTCAGCAGGAAAAGCCAAGAGCCAGAACCCAGGAGTTTGCCATTTTGGCTGGCTTGCCCCAGCGGAGGGACTGCTGCCCATCGACTCTGGCAGATTTGGTCCCTCTGCTGGTCCTCCCTCCTGTTTTCCACATGACTACAGACCTTTTCTGTGCTGCTGAACTGGCAGCCCCAGTGGAGCACAGCCAGGGGAAGCCATAACTGTTGCTGGAGATGGGAAGACACAACTGCTGCTGCTGCTGCTGCCATCGGAGTCGGCATTTCAGCAGCAGAACTCTTTATTCTGGATGAACTATCTCTCCAGGTTTTGTTTCTTCTTTCTGTCTCTCCTTTGTTTCTGGGCTGGAAAACATAAACGGGTTGGAAAAAAACACACTGGGCACTCTCTTCAGGGAGTGTTTTTGTTTGGTTGGTGGTGGATAACCTTTTTTTGGGTAAACCATTCCCTCTTTTGTACAATCTTTTATTATTGTTGTTATGATTCTTGTGGTTTCCTCAGTAAATTGTGATTCCAACTTATAATCTCTCTGAGTATTTTTCCTCTGCTATGGAAAGGGGGCAGCTTGAGTGGGGTTAATTTCCCCCTCGGGTTTTTAAACCAGCACAACCATTAATTGTATTGATTTTTGTAGGCTCATGAAAGAAAGAAAGTAGGAAGCAAGGAAGGATGGAAGTGGAAGAGAAGGGGGAAAAAGGCAAGGGAAAGGGGCTGTTACAACCCGCCCCAGAGGGCAACTCAGGTTCTTGTTAATAGATCCCTTGGGGTGGATTAGAGTGAAGTAACACTGAATTATTGGTGTTTCTAAATATATATATATATATATATATATATATATGCACTGGGGGGTTGTTTTAGAAAAAATTGGCTGCAAAGGAAAGCAGTTTTTGGTTATAGTTATCTATAGTAATACAGCAAGATAAAAGCATAAAAATAACACTTAAGAAAATGTGTAATGGAAAAGAAAGAAAGAGAAAGAAAGGATAAGAGTAGAAAGATCTCACCACCCAAGGATGCTGCGACAAGGCTTCATTGTTGCAATTTTGATGTCACAGTGAGGAAGGTGATGGTCACAGTCTTGACCCATTGGGGATGGGGGAAGCCCATGAAGCACAAAATTCTGTGGGTTAATACACGCTCAGATTTCAGTGGAACACCCAGGTACCTTCCATGGCAGGGCAGGGGGGAATTTTACACTGTCTGATGTAACGCTGTGGATCATGTTAAGTCCTCTGGTGAAAGCCCCAGAAATGAGTTGGGGGCACTTCAGGGGTCTTCGATGGTTCTTCGAAGACATGACAGCTGTCTCACATCAGCATAGTTGAGCCAATTATGCCCCATCAGAAGTGATGAATAATGTGAATGTCCCAATACATTCCCCAGGGTGGGGGCAGTTTTTCAACTGAGCCAGTTGTGAAAGGGATGACAATTGGCATGGTAAAATGTGCTATCCTGCCTCTGCAGGGTCTGCTTCTTGTGAGCCTTCTCCCTTATCTGGCTCAAAACCTAGCCTCCAGTGCTGGCTGCTCACCCCCTCTGTCTTACACAGAGCAGAGGTTTCGCCACCGTGCACAAAACACTCTCCTCTTTCCCTTTGCAAACCCGGCCCCAGCAAAACACCCCTCGCGTGGCTGGTTGTTTTGAGTCATTTGAGCCTCTCACAGGAGTAAATGATTCAAAGTTGACAAGTAGTCACTTAGACTGAAGATTGAAATGTGAACAGCTGGAGTTGAATGAAATTTCTACAAGAGACAGCATGGCCCCTAAAGGTACCCAGTCAAATTAAACAAAGGCAGGAGGCTTTATCAGGCTAATTCTGTCCTTGGAGTCACATATCCCTTGATGTTCCCAGATATTTCTTGGAGCTTTTAGGTTAAAAATTGATCACCAGCTGGCTCGGGATGCACAGTTCATAGAGTTAGACATGTAAGACATGACATGCCTACGCCTGAAGGAGTCTCTCCTGTCCCACTTTACAGGTAAGGGAGGGAAAACTGCCATTCGGAATAGCATTTCAACTGCTACTGTAGGTGTGTAATTGGTTGGGGACATCCCCTTGCCCCCAGAGGGAGCATAGTTCTGAACCACCATCCCTGACCTGCCTAAAATCAGCTGAAATCAATCCCACCCACAGGGCAATTAGGGCTTTCAAGAGACTCTTCTTAAACCTGGAGTGAGTCATGTGTCAGAGGCAGCTCAGCTGTTCACTTCTTGGGAAAAAAAAAGAGATGCATTGAGGTTGCTGCCTTTTCAGCTGCAGCCAGTTCAACGGAGTTGAAACAAATCTAAAAATTCCTTTTCTTCCTCTCCATGAGGCAAGGCTTTGGCTGACTTTCTGTGGAGTATGCCAGGTACTAATATCAACAGATTGCTCAAGCTGTGGCAGGAGATCATTTGCACTTAAATATAACTTTTAACCTGCAACGTAAGCTGACCGTAGGAATCATCAGCCCAACGCTATCCCTGATGTAGGAAAACAAGGGAAATACTTGTATCCAAATTTGCGTGACCCACATTGGAGGAATTGGATGGCAGAACTGTTGCAGGTAGGACACTTCAAACTGTTTATTGTGAATGTATAAAGCAAATACAAGGAAGAACTAAGGCCAAAACTTAAAGGGCCTCAGAGCCAGTACGCACGAATTACACAAATTGAGAGTTGTGTCTGAGAGGTGTTCTGCGTTAGGAAATAAAAACTAACCTGTCAGTGAAACAATGACTGCTGTGAGGGACGTTGACTTAAATAAAGAACTAATGCTCAAAGCAATAGTCTAAAACTTTCATATGGGTTCAAAGAGCAGAATCAAGAAGCTTCCGCTTCAGCCACATGGATCTAACAATTAAGAAAACCAGTGTGAATGTGTGCCAGTGGAGAATGCAGGGAGTTTTTTATGTCATTCTCTATCTGTCATGCACAGGCTATCTTGGGATATCACTCAAAAGAGTCTTCTTTCATTTCTACGTTAATGGAATCAGTCAAACCCAGAAAGATTCCTTTTAAATACACCAGACCATTAACTGTCTGAGAATTTTAGGAGTTTAGTTACTATGATTACAAGGTAAAGTTGCCTGTGGCTCCAGGATCTACAGCTTGCACCTTCATGTTCATGTCAAAAAACCCACAGACAAAAGAGGGCAAGTTATAGCCAAAAGAGAAATTAGACGGAGTCAGTCTGAGGAGTGACTGAGTCATGGCAGGGTCGTGTGCTCTGCTCTTGCTTTGACAGCGTGTCCTTCTCTGGGTGCCAGGTCTGTTGAGCTGACGTGTCTGAAGGGCACACAACTAACGCCCCCTTCCTCCTGTCAGGCTAATTTCTTCTTTCTTTCAGTGCGTCGGTTTCCCATCTCAGACATTACGAGCACACAGAGCTGCCACGGCTGGCCCAGCACTGCCTGAATTTGCCCCTGGCCTTGCACCCACAGCGAAACTGCTCGGGAGAACGGGGAAATGTCACTAATGAAGTGAATGGTGCTGAGCTTCACCCTCTGCACTTTCTTACCATTCTCTGTGGGCACCTCTCCCTGTAATTTTTCCTTCTTCCTTTGCCTGCCTACAGACAGAATTTGGGTTTGGTTTACTTTGGTGCTGCCTTCTTTGGTCTGTGGGTGTTTCAGTTGTCAGCTGGGCTTTCCTCCAGTGACAGGAGTTGGCTTAGGTCTTCCCTTCACAGCTTCTGGTTCCTCCATTTGGGGGTGCTTTCCCCAGAGCTGGGCTCTTTGAAGTCTTTCTGTCCCACTGACAGCTGGGGAGTGACGTGAATATGAGCCAAAGCCTCCCACAGCCTGAGCTTCCCTGGCTTTCACCTAAAGTTGGGTTGCTCTAAAGGTAACTTTGGATATCTCGGAGGAAGCTGCCTGCCCTGTCAGTTCCACTCTGTAGAAAAAGCCAGGTCCCAGCAGAGTGCAAGGAGCAATGCCCACTGCTCCCTACGTAGCAAAATGGTTATTCTTTCTTAGGTCTGTGGGTGTTTCAGTTGTCAGCTGGGTGTTCCTCTCAGTGCAGAAAGTGCCTCTGGGACCAACTGGGAGCACAGAACTGACATTTGAGGGGAGCACATATTCTTGGCAATTAACGCTATGCCCAGAATGGAGCCAGCCCTTAAATGCTAACTCCTCATAGTCGAAGGCTTGGTCATCACTGTCCCAAACAATGCCACTTGGAGAGCACTGACACTCCCACTACAGTCGTTGCCTTCTTACTTTGCTCAGCTCAGCCTGTTCTACAGTTACAGCCTTTGATCCAGCAGCTCTCCAGCAGTTCCCAAGAGACTCTTTGAGTAACTGGCTGAAGCACCGTCATGTGACTACAGCTCTGACAGTCTGTCTGCTTGATTCCTCCCAGATGGAGTCAACAGAGGAAACAGAATCAGGAAACCACACTCTGCTGACTGAATTTGTCCTCTCTGGATTGTCCAACCGCCCAGAACTGCAGCACTTGCTGTTCTTCACATTCTGCTTAGTTTACACCATGACTGTCGTTGGGAACCTTCTCATCCGCATGGTCACGGTGCACCCCACCCTCTGCACGTCCATGTACTTCTTCCTCCGGGTCCTGGCCTTCCTGGATGTTTCCACAGCATCCACTGTTGTCCCCAAGATGCTGGTAAGTTTCCTGTCAGAGGACAGGAGCATCCTCTACGTGGGCTGTGCCACGCAGCTCTACTGTGTGATTTTCTTCGGAGCCACTGAATGGTACCTTTTGGCAGCCATGGCCTATGACCGTTACGTGGCCACATGCAACCCCCTGAGATACGCTGTCATCATGAATGCCAGAGTTTGCCTTTCCTTGGTCCTGCTGTCCTGCTGCAGTGGCAATGTTGTGTCTGTGGTGCAGACAGCTTGGGTGTTCACGATGCCCTTTTGTGGGCCCAGGAAGATTAACCACTTCTTCTGTGACATTCCCCCGCTCATCCTGCTCTCCTGCACTGACACCTCGCTGTATGAAAAGCAGACGGTTGCAGCCACAGTGCTGGTCATCTTCACGCCATTCTGCCTCATCCTAGTGTCCTATGCCTGCATCATCTCCAGCATCCTGAAGATTTCCTCTGCAGAGAGCAGACACAAGACCTTCTCCACCTGCTCCTCACACCTTATTGTTGTAATATTGTACTGTGCAAGTGGAACCTTGAATTACTTATGACCGAATTCCCGTAATTCACAAGACACTAAGAAAGTTGTTGCTGTCGTATACACAACCATAATTCCCATGTTAAACCCCCTGTTTTACAGCCTGAGGAATAAAGAAGTGAGAGAAGTACTAATTGTAACTATGGCTGTGTTGGTGAAGAAATAAGTCTGTTCTGGCCCGCGAATGTGTGTATTAAAAATCTTATTTCCATTTTTGGTGTGTGTGTAAGGTTCACCAGCTCAGTGGACACAGCAGAATCAAAGAGAAATTTCACATAGTGCAGGGCCAGAGGAAATGGCATGAAGCTGTGTTGGGAAGGATTAGGATAGGTTAAGGTTCTTCATCCGGAAGGTGGTCAGACACTGGAACAGGCTCCCCAGGGTGGTGGTCACAGCCCCAACCTTCCAAGTTCAAGAAGCATTTGAACAATACTCTCAGGCCCATGGTGGGATTCTTGGGGTGTCCTGTGCAGGGACACAAGTTGGACTCAATGACTTTTGTGGTTCTCTGCCAATTTGGGAGGTTATGTGATTCTCTGAGTCTAAGAAAGCACCTTGGGATTCATCTCCACTAAGGTAAGTCGTCTGCTGTCAGAAATCAACATACACCTTAAGAAACTCAATACAGATTTAATGCAACTGTACCCCACTAGGGATAAATTTCCACATTCTCTGTAGTTGCTGTTTTGGATACAACGATGGGGCCTGTGGATGTAACCCATGGCATACATGAAACTTATGCTTCTTTGCAGTCATACTCTGTGTGGAAGTGCTTTAGATGAGATGAGGTTGTCTAATTTTGAATTTTGAGGTATCTGAGTAGTTTTAGATTATTGCTGAGTCTTCTTGAAAGTCAAAGGAATGTAGTGAAGAACTCCAGAAGGAAAGCTGGCCCAGTTCTATGTCTCCCTCTATGATTATATCCTTATGCCATTAGTTATAAAAGCATCCAAGACAACTTATTCCTGGTTCCATACAGGGACTTTTACATTCCCCTCAGATCAATGGTGTGGGAAAATGTGGTTTCCAGAAAGGATAAACAGTCAGGAAGCATGGGAGCGAAAAGAATAGTAGAATCCACAGACACGACACGTCTGTGACTCCCATGGGAATAAATTCTGTCACCATGGCATGGGTTTGCAAGTGAAAAGTCTCTAAGTATCTGTTTACTGGAAACGGAACTTTCCAAAGGGACAAAGGAACACACAGCATTCTCCCTGTGGATGGAGTTTAGTGACCTGCTATGAGCACAGGTTTCTGTTGGGATAGGGCTGTGTTACACTCAGCTATGAAACCACACGCTGTATTTATATTGGGGTGGCACGGCAAGGGTTGGGGGTGGAAGGGGAGCTGCAGAGGGGTCCTCAGTGAGAAGAGAGCAAGAGGTGCCCCCACGTCAGACAGAGCCAAGACTCCAAGACAGACCCACCACTGCCAAAAACAGAGCCAAAGAGCAATGGTGGTGGTGGCTCTGTGATAACAGACTGACACTGCACAGCAGCTGTGAGAGAGGAGTGAGAAATTGTGAAACATCCCTACAGACACCGAGGTCAGAAAAGAAGGTGGGGGAGAAGGCACCCTAGGTGGCAGGCAAAGAGTCCCTTGACCACCGTGGAGAATCTCAGAATCACAAAATGGTTCAGGTTGGAAGGGGTCACAGTGGGTCATCTGGTCCAGCTCAAGTAGGCTCTTCCTTGAGCACATTGCACAGGATTGAATCCAGACAGTTCTGGAATATCTCCTGTGAGGGAGAATCCACGGCCTCTCTGGGCAATCTCTTCTTCATTTGCTCTCTCTGGATCACAAGCCCCACACAGCTGTGAGCCCGTGCTTTCCAGCTTTGTTCTTTTCCGCTTACTGTGGCAATAGATGTTTATGCATCTTCATACATGTTTTCTTTCTCCTTGGAGCTCAACTGTTTGGCCAAGCTGCTCCCCTGATAGATCTGCTTGTTTTCCTGTGTATCCAAAAGGACCATTTTCATGCTTGAAGGAGATTTGCCTTGAAGACATGTTGAGCTCTCTTGTGCTCCTTTGCCCTTTACAGAATATACCTATGGGATCTCATCTACTGTTTCCTTGTCAGGATGGGAGGCTGACATCATCCTGGGATCTGTCAGCAGGAGACCAGCCAGGAAATCTAGGGATGTGATTAGTGTGCTTTACTCAGTACTCACCTGACCACACCTACAACGCTGCATCCTATCTTGGGCTCCATAAGAGAAGGAAAATGGGGATATACTGGACTGACATGCCAGGAAGGAGGTTGGGGCTTGAGGACAAAGCCTACAATAGGAATCTTTCCCACAAGTTCCCAGTCGGCCCACTGCCCACCCATAGAATTGCTGCTCCTTCACATAGAAGGAAACCCCTTCCCTCTGTCCCTGCCTCTCTTTCCTGTACATTCCTCATGTGGCGCAAAATCGGTCAAATGAAGAGCTCAGGTACTCCAGGGACATCAGGGTTGTGCTTGCAGAGCTCTGACAAGCTTCTGTTTGTGTGTAGCCATGTGCAGAGAGCCCAGTTTTATGCTGTTTCATCTTTCTTGAGCGTCTCCCCCCCTCATTCCCCTGCCCCATGGATTCAGCACACAGAGCCCTGTGCCCCTCCCACCTGTGAGCTGTCATCCCCAACCTCAGGTGCACGTGGTTTAACGTGTGTCTCATCAGTATGACTTCTTGACAGATATCTCACTACACTTCCTTGCACCTCTAGACAAGTGAGTGAATCACACATGATGTCTGGGTTTTCTTCTTTTCATGTTTCAGGTGAGAAATGGAGATGTATCAGTGTGGCACAAATCCAGTGAAAAACCTGAGCTCACTTAACACAACAGAATTCAAGTAGTGAGGGTTGGCCACTACCATTCCCGGGAGACAAAGTCAACAGCCACCTGGGCTGCCTTAGCAGGGGCATGGCCAACAGACTGAGGGAAGGAATTAGCCTCCCTTTGCTCGGTACCTGTTAAACAACATCTAGAATTCTGTGTTCAGTTTTGTGACCCACACAAGAAAGGCACTGATAATCGAACCCAGGGGAGGCTTAATGAACCCATCCTAGAGATGAATCAACACAGAGCCAGAAAACACAGATGAATGCCTTGGCACCTTCTTCCATAGTGCATCAACGTGAGGTCAATCTCTAGCTGTTCTGTGCAACAAAATAGCTAATTCCACATGGAACTGAACTCATCATGAGCAGTTCACCCTACAAATTCTCCCACAGGTCTTCATGGAGGAAATCAGGCTCTAGTCCCTCTTCTCTACACAACTTTCTGATACTTCCAGCTCTATGTTACAGCCCCAAACACCTGCACACCACCCACGACAGACTCCACTCACAGCCCCAGTTTCATGTAAAGCAATTCTTCTCTTTGTCGCTTGGACCATCATCTTCTTATTTCAAGCTCTTTGAAAGTAAGAAAAGTTGTTTTGTCTAAAAATTCTGGGGAGAGGATCACCGTCTGCCAGAGACCTTGGCAAAGGGCTGCATGGGGGGCCGTGGTGACCTCTGTGGGTTCCTCAGCCACAGTATGAAGCAAAGCTGCTTTGCACTTCCTTGGTCTGAGCATCAGGGATCACTCACTGGAACAGTTTCTTATACAACTGTGAATATATCTTCATTCTAGTCAGAGCACAAGGTAACTCTCCTCTATCAACCTCTTAGCTAATGAGCTAAAATTCAGGTTATATCTTTTCTGTCTTTGTGCAAGACACCAGGAAGAGTGTAGGTAGGTTTACAAAGAGGCTGTTGTCCAGAGCTTGGAGTCCCTGTGGTGGGACATGTGCTGTGTACAGGACACTTCTAGAGTCTTCTCCCAGACATCAATGATGCTGAGATAAAGGGGAGTTTCTCTTGAAGGAAATGTCCGGTTTATAGAGGCTGAAGTTAAGACACTCACTCATGCAGTAAGTTACCAGAGGCTCTACTTTTCGTGCTTTTTCTTTTTAATTTTTTTTTTTAAGCACATCACCCAGGTTGTTTGCTGCAGAACTGGAGGGACACTGTGAATGAACATTTTAAAATGCATGATCTGCTGGGCCATTGATGGAAACAAACTTAGCATGATGTTCATACTGTTTCTCTGCAGCAATGAGTTTTCCTCATGTATGGAAAAAGGTGTTTCAGTTCAGTAGGAAGCAGTTTCAGTTTTCAGTTCAGAGGACTTAATACAACCATTCATTTATCAAAGCACAGAACACAGTTTATACCCAGAACCAGACAACAAGCTCTCGGTACTCCGCGGAAATCTCAGTGATGCTTTGAAAGAATTCTGAGAACTTTTCAAGGGACATTTTTAATAATCAGCATTGGAGAAGAAAGTTCCTGAAAAGCAACACTGAATCATCTTACTGAAAATCTGCGAGGTAAGGAAAAGAAAACTTCACTGTTCCAGGAGCAAATCAATATTGACCATGTCTGTCACTGCATAGTCATGCAGACGGACATCAGACTACCCTATAGCTGCTCCTCTGACAAGACTGGGAACAAGCTACTGAGTGCACTTTGGGGCACTAGGTAACCAACTGGGTAACAAAGTAAGTAATTAACTAGGTAGCCAGTTAGGTAGCCAAGCCAACCTCAGGTACCACCACACTCTTTTACTCTCCAGCTCTCAGTATAAATGGCATTCACTTTTCTGCAGGTATATGGCTCTAAGCAAGCTTGGCAATATCTAGAATAAAGATCTAAGGCAACCATCTCTTCTTCCTAACTGGTCCAAAACTGTCTTCCTACCTGTATCCTCTTGGAGCCAGTAAAGCCCACTGGAAAAGAACAAGTCAGAGGAGGATGTCAGGAAGGCCACCTGAAGCACTTGTGTGGGCAGGAACTGAATGGTTCCCTTCCCAGCAGCCACTTGCATCCCTGGGGGGGAAATGCCTCCTACAGTAAAAATGGGAGCCTAACCCCCAACACTTCAAAGCTCTCCCGTGGGGCAGGTGGTGCTGGGCAGCACCCCCCACCCTCTGCACCCTGTCCAGCGCTGCTGCAGTTCACTTCCCAAGACATGCCAGCTTCACAAGAGGCCTTTCCCAGGCAACATCCCCAGCTTGGAGACCCCAGGATGGAGTCAATTCGCAGCATGATCTCTATTATTGCCCCTGGCTCCCCATTCTGGGCACAAAAGTCACCCTCCATGTGGGTTCTGCATTGGTCCTGCTTCCTTCATGGTTCCACCAGCCTCTCTCAGAGCTGCCCAGAGATCTGGAACACCCCTACACCCAGTGCCTCCCACCCATCCCAGCATGCAGGGCTGGCAGCACTTCTGGTTCCCAAGTATATATATCCCAGAGTGCATGTTTGGCAGCATTCCCTTTCCTGGAACTGCCCAGGCACTGCGGCAGTGATCATGGCTCCCATCTATCCCTGTCGCTCACTGTGAAGACCAGCCCTTCTCCTCCTCCTCTTCCCAGCACACCTGGGAACATCCTTCCCTGCTGCAGCTCACAGTTTTCAGGCCCGGGGCCTTTCCTGTATCTGTCTGTCTGTCGTTCCTGTTGCAGTCTGCTGTTTCATGGTGAGTGCATTTTGTGTATCCATCCTTCCCTGCCCCCACATGGAAATGTTGCAGTCCTGTTCTGTGTGCACATGTGCATTTGTCTGTCTGTGCTTTGTACCCTGGCAAAGGCTTGGCAGCTTCTGTGTGTCTGTGATTGCTACCCTGTCCTGCCAGGCTCCTTAGTTCAAATGTTACCTATACATCTGGGATCTCTGAGATCAAGGACAGCAGGTTTAGGTCCAAATTCACAATGAGGCACATACACAGTTCATGATATTTCCAATATATTGTAAATATAATTTATATTTCTAAAATACAGGAAATAGATGTGCAAGCAGAGGAACTTCGTTATGGGGATCCTTGAAGGCAGGTATCAGTAAATCAGGATTTTTACTATGAACAAAGAATCATATCTTCAGTCTTTTATCAGTTTAATGACTGTTTCATCTAATAGGAGCTATCTTATGGGCGCTGAAGAGAATGAGGCTGCACACCACACAGATTTCCATTTCGGGATTTGTCCACTGGTAATTTTTGGCGTTCCCCTTTTATTCATATTCTCTCATAAATAGCACATGGTGTTTGTCTTTTAGTTAACCAAAATTCCCAGGATTGTCCTAAACCAGTGCTTTGATCCCACACATTCACCTTGCATCATGTGGTGGCTGTGTTCAGCCATGAGAGAAAAACACACACTATCATGCAGACCGTTGAAGTGGTTTTCCACTTTGAGAAACACAACATTCTCTCTGTCAAAGCACTTAACCAAGATCAGTCCTCCCTTTTGAGTCCAATTAACTAAGTGCAGGTGCAGAGTGACTCAGCTTCTGCCAATACTATCTCCCCAGGAATTCCTCTGATGAAGGGGCCCTCCAGAATCAGGAGAATTATCCAAATACAGTTTAAAGAAACTGACAGCACAACTATGGAGTAACAGACATCATCAAATTCTGATTTAATTCTAGATTAGTGACGGTTTTTTTGCTTCCCTTGTGACATTTAAGTAAGCTGGGTTTTCCTTGTCTTTTCTTTGTTCCGTGTTCCTTGAGTCATGTTAATACTTCAGCTGGGCTGAAATATTCTTCTGGGACATTCTCACCGGGAAGACCATCTGGGCCAAGTTTCTTGTGACCCTTCCCCTTTATCCTTTCTCTAGAAGGATATTTTTCTCTAGAAAAAATGTTTCTTACTGGGACCCACTGAGTGCACCAAATGCATTACCCCAGGAGATAAGTGCTGGTTCACAGTGATCCCCAAAAAGAAAGATATTTAGGTTCTGCAAAGTTCCATTTGAAATGTCATTGCTTAGAGCTAACACTAGAAAGAAAGAGAGAACAGCATCAACAATCTTACACCCCCTTGGACGCTGAGACCCTCAGGCTGTGCAGCACTGAAAGGTCTCTGATCAGCAGTATATTCCCTGTGCATGTTCTGTCTCTGTTACAATGAGCTGACTGGGGTTATCCTGTGGCCATGGGATTGGTGCAGTCCAGCACAAGCCTGAAGACCAAGCCAGATGTGCAGCACAGCACAGTCCTGTCCTGTGCCTCCTCAGATCAACTGCTTCAGGGGCCACTAATTCTGAGGCACAACGATCTCCCAGTCAGGATCACTACAGCAGAGAATACACATCCCTCTTCTCTTCCTTGTTCTATTCCCCCTCACATTCCTCTCATTTCTCATTCATTCCTTTGCCCCATTCTCACTCCCTCTTTCCGAACTCTCTGGCAGTCCTCCTCACAGGGGTTTAGAACTTGATCTGAATGTATCTGAATGTATTGAAATACCTACTTTTATACATAATAATATTGAACTGAATCATCCTACTGCGCAATTTAGGGGTGAGATGTAGTCATTGAATGGGTATCTAGTACCATTTTAGATGTCCTATCTGTTCCAAGATAGACACCCAATGCCAATATCTATAGCACAGAACCCCCAGGAGGCAGCTAGAAGGAATTTCCTCACCTTTGCTAGGATCACTCACCCATGCTAAGCCTTCTCGCTGCAAACGACCCTCCTGTCCGATGTTTTGACAACAGAGTCAAGGCTCTACTCAGTGTTTGTAAGAGTTTACTGACAGTACACAGAACTGGTGGGTTTAGCTGCCTAACTGACAGATCAGTCACAAATCAGGCACTTTTTATAATCCTCTCCCTCACAGTCCTCATAACTCCAGTTGCTCCTCAGCTCTGCCATTGTCCTCTTGCCTCCCATTTTTCTGGATGTGCATCCATACATCCCAGACACAAATTAATTCATCCATTCTTTTCCCCATTTCCCCAATGTAAGGATGCAAGGAGTTATCTTGACCCATGTATGTGGGTGTGAGCTAGAGATCCTGGAGGAAGGGAAGACTGAAGTGCCCAGGTTTTTTGTTCTTGCTGGTTTTTTGTTTGGTTTTTGGTTGGTTGATTGGTTGGTTTTGTGTGTGTGTGTGTGTGTTTTGCTTGTTTGGTTGGTTTTTCCCCAGAAGGTCCTCGTAGCTCATTTTTGCTCTTTTCCTCACAGAAGTTCTCTTCAACCAAAAAGTCAAGATGAGGAAAAGTGGCATCCTGAGCAAACAGTATATGTGTAGGGGTAAGTTGGGGACAGAAGGGTGGCACCTGTGAGTGGTGGTGAAGATCTTAGCTGAGGAGTAATGTGGGAAGAATGGATTTTTTAGCTGGTTGACAGGCAGTTGCATCTCACCATGTTCTGGGAACCCAGGAACATGGCCTGTAGTCAGCCTTTACATTCTGTCACTGGCATAGCAAACATCATTCTGTAAGTGTGATTCATCTCACTCATAGTGCTGAAGGCTTTCCAGGGAAATGATTACAAAGTAGTAGGAGGATGTAGGCGAGATATCTACTACTGTGGGAAGCTGGTAACCCTCCTCAGTGCTATGATACTGTATCATCTCCACTGTGGAGCTAAATGAACCCCTGTGGTTGCCTGATACCTTAGTACATCACTTGATTAGTGAGTTGAATCATCCTCTCCAGGTGAACTCTACCATCTTAGGTACACTGTCTCCTTGCTGATATTACAGCAACCCCTATGACGGTCTTATACCTCACTTTGCAAAGTGTCACTCTCTTCCTCCTACAGTGTTGCACCATTCTTGACAAAGACACTACTCCAATGTATTTTACCAACAGGTCTGATGCCTCACTGATGCCCAGCCTTCCCCTAAAATGAGTGTTCTTTACCTCAAAGCAAGGGCAAAGGTATGGAGAAGGTTTCCCTCCATTGGCTGCTCTCACAGCAGATAGAGAGATAACCAAGACCATCTTCCAACCAAATTCAGATCTACACATTGTTGGTCTCAGATAAACCATAGGCTACAAGTATGACAGATGAGAAAGGGAGGTCAGTGAGAAATATCTCTGCTGTCAACAATGAAAAGGAGATAAATCATGGAATTACAGCATGGGTAAGATTGAAAGGAACCTCTGAAGGTCATCTAGTCTAACCTCTGCTCAAGCAGGGTCCTGTAGAACACATTATGCAAGATTGAGTTCAGACAACTTTTGAATATCTCCAGAGAAGGAGACACCAAAACCTCTCTGGATCTCTCTGGGAACCTGTTCCATTGCTCAGTCACCCAAACACAGCTGGCCTTGGCAGTGAACACTGAAGCAAATCTGCTTGGCACCTCCTGCCATATGTGTGAAGCTCCAGTGTGAGACTGTCTCAGGCTATGTGCTGGGGGACAGACAGACTCTTCTTAATGTCATGGTAGGCTTGAGCTAAGATGAAGCATGGCAGGTGGCAATCTGGGGGCAGAGCTGCCATGGGCTTTGGACAAAGAGGGGCTTAGAGAGATGAGAAACTTTGGTCTAAGGGAAACTTTGGCAGCCTAAGGGACCTTTCATTTCTGTTTACCAGCTTCTGCAACTGACATTTCTGTGGCAGGTTTGGACACACAACTCTTTTCCACTACAAGCAGACACCTCAAATTTAAAGATTCCTACAGACAATCAGGGAGTTTGAGAACTATTGTGTCTTCCTCAGGCTTATTCCAGAGGGGAATATGGTTCTTTTCTTCCTATCCTGAAGTGGAGCTGGAAACTGTGACAGTAAATGTAACCATTCAGGACTTTGTGGCTGATGTGGTGTCTGAGCTGGTTTTCCGCAACGTGCAGCAAGTCTCCAAGGAGACCATGTTCATCTTTCCTGTGGATTCAAATACTGTTGTAGACACCTTCCACGCTACCATGGGGGACTCTTTCATTGAAGCAATGCTCTGGGAGAAGGAGGAGGTACTGGGGTTGTAGTGGGAATGGGTGGTTTGTGGACTGGGTGAGAGGATCCTGTGTATTTAATTTCTTTCATTCATTCTTATGGAGACCTCAGTGATACATTTTTCTCCCTTTGTGGCAGGCCCAGAAGCTGTGCAAAGCTACTCCAGGCATGGAGAATTTAAGATACCTGCAGGATCAGTGGGATCTCTGGGGTCGTGTGTTCGCTTGTTTCTTGGGAACTCTGCCTCCTAACGGGGAGGTGACCATCAGCCTGTGCTACGTCCAGGAGCTGCCACTGCAGCCAGATGGGGCTGCCCAGTTTTGCTGGCCACATGAACTGTTCCCGTGGATTAAATACACCAGTGAGTGACGCAGGGAGGAACAGGCGACTCCCCAGCATCCCTCAGGGAGGGGCTGGGGGTGTGTATCTGCAGGAGTGCCTCAGTGAGAGAATCTGAATATTCCCCCTTGCCCCTCATAGTCATGAACCCCACAAGTCTCCTCATATATACCATAGCAAGAGACCCCACAGACCCCTATGCAAAACACAGTGTATGTCTACAGATTCACCACCACCACAACTAAACACTACAGTGAGGGACTTAGATGCCACATTTTCTCTCTAGAAATGAGAGACAGAGCCCCACCACAACTGAGTGCTTCAGTTTCTCACACCTCTCTCTCCTTGCAGGCCGGATCTCTTCCAAGGAGGAGATGTCCAAAAATCTGCACTTCAGCATCTCCCTGAAGTCAGCCCATGGTGTGTCCCATGTAGTTATTAACAGCAGCCACACCCCTTTGCAATACACAGCTTCTGATCACACATCTGCTCAGGTACGTCACTGCCAGATGCTTCCCAAAGTGGGAGAGTAGATAAGGATCTGCAGCCTGCTGGTGCTCCTTAGGACTCCTTAATCCACTTATTTGGTTCTCTTTTCTCCACAC
Source organism: Manacus candei (assembly GCF_025592945.1). Taxonomy (NCBI): domain Eukaryota; kingdom Metazoa; phylum Chordata; class Aves; order Passeriformes; family Pipridae; genus Manacus; species Manacus candei. The sequence goes on along the minus strand of NW_026138160.1, from coordinate 904,500 downwards.
ACCCTACTTATCCTCAGGTATTCTTGAAATCATCACCCTGGATGCAGGATGATCTGAACTTAATGGTATATTACAAAGGGCCTCACACCCTCAGTGCTGTGGTGGAGAGGAGAGATCCTAAAGCCCCACCTGGTGAGTGAGTAGGGTGGAAATAGGCATTAGGGAGAGGGTATCGGGGAGAGTAGGAGGATCTGGGGGCAAAAAGTCAGAGCTGAGGGCAAAAGAAAAGAGACAGGGAAGGATGCTCCAGTCTATAAATCCTTCTTGTTTCCCCACACACACCCTAGGCTCTCTGCTAGGACACCCTGTTGTGATGCTGACACTGATGCCAAACATTCCTGAAGTAGTGCCCAGTCCAGGCCATCTGGGGGAATTCCTCTTTCTCGTGGACTGCAGCCTCTTCCAGGATGCACAGGTACAACTGGGCGAGATCTTCAGGGGACATTTTCCTCACCTGTCATGCTCGGATGATGGGCATAAAGGCAAGCTGCTTTACGTGGGCAGATGTTCTGCTTAGCTTCCCCATCTCAGTTCTGCCCGTCTCTCCACAGAACACACTGTTATTCCTCCTCAAGAGTTTGCCTCTGGGCTGTTACTTCAACATCTACAGTTTTGGGGCCACTTTCAAAGCCTTCTATCCGTGAGTTCAGGGTGATAAGGGAGTAGGGTCAAGGGGTAAGTATAGCATGACTTTTCTCCCCCTGACACTCTGGGTGCCTTCCCACAGGCAGAGTGTGGAGTACACACAGGAAAACATGGACAGTGCTGTGGGGTGCATCTCCTCCATCTACCCTGATCTGGGGGGCTGTGACCTGTTGGGTCTCCTAAGGTCTATTTACAGCACTCCTCTCCTTTATGGGCACCCCCGTCAGGTATGAGGGGCCAAAGGATTCTGGGGAGGGGAATGGGTGTAAACAAATGTAGATTTCAGGGCTAAGGGTGAGATATTCTGATGCTGATTGCGAGGAGAGTTGGCATGTGAGAGGCATCCTCATGGGAGAAAGTGACACCATCTTTGGACTGAGCAGCTTGGAAGGACTTCTATTCAATTGTCCTGCACATGAGGGAGCTGGATCTTCCTTGTAGGGTGTCTCTTTGTGCTGAGAGGTGTCCTGGTGCTAATGAAAGGAGACTCACAATCTCTTTTCCTATGTCAAGGCCAGTGGGCATGAGAGTGTAAGGGAGCAAACTGGGAAGGCTGCCTGCATTTTAGAAGAGTGTCTTTCCTATATGGGGGTTCCAAGACCTGAGAATCCTTGTTTCCTTTCCTCTCTCCCTCAGCTTTTTATCTTCATTCAAAGGAAGATCTCCAGTGAAGAGGAAGCTGTCATGGCTGAGGTCTACCGTTACCGAGACCACCACCGGTAATGCCTACACTCTTCACCCAGTGGGCCTCCTCTCCCAGTCTTTCTCTGCTCTTCTCAGCAGTATCTCAGCAGTATTCCTCTTTACCCTCACTAAGCAATACCTCAGTGCACTCTTCAGCCCCAAAACCCATTCTCATGGTCATCAGGCAACATCTCTTATCCCAGAGTGAATGGGAAGACACAATATCATTTTCATTTTTACAAGTAGAAGCTTCATTACCTCTCGAGACTTTGTCCTTTGGACCACTCTTGTTCTTTGTGCCTCTCACCTGTGTCCCACTTCTAACATCTCCCTCTTTTCCTGTACAGGTGTTTCTGTTTTCCTGCTAACAGATGTGTCAACTTTCACCTTTCCCAGGCCATAGCCCTGGAGACAAAAGGTGAATGTGTGTGCATCCACTCTAGAGTGGACATGGCATCCAAGGTAATGACCTAGGTACCTGGGCTTCCAGGATCCCCCCTGCTCTATTCAATGCTTCCCATGGCTCACATAAACATGTAGTGCAATTCAAATACCACCATCCAAACAAACTCCAAGACCCCTCCCAAATTCCCATCATCCCAGAACTGGGAGGGAGTCCAAGTGGTTTGTGCTCTCTGCTTCCTGTGTCACCAGGCAGTGAAATGTCTGCAGTGGGCTCTGCAGCCTATGGCCAGTGGGATCTCACTACACTGGGACCTTCCACCTGGCCTGGAGGTGTCACTGATCAGAAAAGCTCCTGAGATGATCTTCCAGGGACATCAGAGCTCCATCTATGCCCAGATCCATGGGCAAGCACAGGTGAGAGGGATCCAGGAACCATATGCACCAGGGCATGGCTTTCTGGAAGGTAAAGGACCCACGTCCTGTTCCACCTTCCCAGTACTGAGAGTATTTCACCTGTGTTAGACCTGGGAGAGACCATTATCAGGGCTCTGTAAACCTTCATTGCCTCTTCTCCAAGCATGGGTATCTACTTCCTTAGTAGAGCAGGAAGGGAATCTAGGTAGCCAGGCTGCCTGGGCCCAGACTATGAACTTTTCTGTCTGACTCTTCCCTTGCGTTACCAGGATGCAAAGGTGGATGAGGGAGCTGTGACTCTTCAGTACCATGTGGGCAATCAGTTCTTCGATTACACACTCAGGTTCTCATTGTCCTCATCATCAGATGACAGGTGAGAGGGTAACACACCTTGCACATGAGGCAGAGTGACACTGGCAGGGTCTGCAGGAGGAACAGCAGAAGTCCTTCACTTGCACCCTGAGGTGGGAAGAGAATCTGGGTATCTGGTGCTCCTGCCTTGTCCCTTCTGTGCTGACCTTGGGAGAGGAGCTCGATGACCATTAACCCACTGCCCCCTCCTCTTTAGTCCATGTATCCCTTGCCCCTCCTCGAGGTGGAACCAAGGACTAACTCCCTGCCCCTGCAGGCTGCCAGTGCATCGCATGGCCCTGATGCACCTGCTGTGGGAACGAGCCTGGGAGGGGACAAGCAGGACAGAGAAGGACACCTGGCAGAGCACAGTGAAGTCCAGCCTCACCCTGGGGGTTCCATCTCCCTTCACATCCAGTGTGGCTGTACGGATGAAACACAAGGACGCCTGGCACCACGGTAAGGCTGGAAACAGTGGGGACACTGGAAGACCTGGTGGTCTGATGCCTTCTCACCATCTGCAGCCCCTGGTCCTGTGGGCCTGACCACCCTTTTGCCTGTCTCTAATACCCACAATTCTACCCCTACCTCCCTGCCTTTCTTCCCGGATTCTTTGCCTCCAGACTCTTCCATGTTGCTCTCTCCCTCTTTAAACCTGGTTCCCTGCCAGTTGCTCTGGTTGCGTGGATTCAGGCCTGTGTTCTTCAAGTCCACCAAGTTTTGGATGGTTCAGAAATGCCAGTTATGCCTTGAGATGCTCGGTCACAAAGCCCCTGACACTGAGACACTCACCCAGCTTTCGACATACTGTAAAGGTAAGGAGAAAATTCTTGTCTGAGCATTCTCAAAATGTGTTAGCTAGGGCTGAACTTTCAGAATCACTAGACTTTCTGATTGTCACTATGCTGGGGATGGATGGAGTGACAGACCTACAAAAGTCCATGGGATTGGGTGCATCCAGAAGTGCCAAAGGAGTGGGCTGATACCACTGCCACTGTATCATCTTCAAAAGATCATGGCAAATGGGAGAGGTTCCCATGGCTGGAAAATAGTCAGATGTCTCACCCATCTTCAAGAAGGGGAAGAAGAAAAGTTCAGAGACATACAAGCTGGTCAGACTCCCCTTAATCTGAGGAAAGGATCTGAAGCAAATAATCCTCTTAAGAAGGGCCATCCTGTATGGGTTTTGAAAAGAAAATCATGCCTGACCAACCTCACTGCTTTCTTGAATGAGGTAGCTGGAACTGTGAGCAAGAGAAGGGTAGTGGATTCTCTATACCTTGACTTTAGCACAGCCTTTGACAGTCTCTTTATTGAGGCATCAATGAGATACTGGATAGGATAAAGGATCAGTAAGGTTGGTGGAAAATTGGCTAGACTGCTGAGCTCAAGGAACAGTTATCAGCAGTTCAGAGTCCAGCTGGTGCCCAAAACCCTGTGCAATTCCAGAGAGATCTCTCATTGTAGCAGTACCATTTAATATCTTCATTAATGACCTGAACATTAATGGAGAGAGTACGCTCCCAGCAAGTTTATGAACAACACCAAATTGGGAGCAGTAGGTATGTGGTCAGTACAATAAAGGCTGGAGAAACGGCCTGACAGGAACTGTGTGACATTCAATAACAAAAATGCAAAGTCTTGCATCAGGAATGGATCAGGAATTGGATAACCCTACAAACAATATGGGCTCAGGGCATGCATGTCGAAGGAAGCAGCTCTACAGGAAAGGATCTTGGGGTCCTAGAAGACAACTACTTGAACAAAAGTCAGAAGTGTGCCCTGCAACCAAGAAAGCCAACAGCATCCCAGGCTGCAGAAGCAAGACTATAGCCACTGTGCAGGGAGGTGATTGTGAGGCATTGTGTCCAACTTCTGCTTCCTTAACCAGAAAGGTATCGACACACTGGAGTGACTCTAGGGAAGGGCCACTGAACTGAGATGGCTGAGCACATGGCTTGTGAGGAGAGGCTGAGAGAGCTGGGTTTGCTCATCTTTTAGAAGAAGATATCTGTCTACTTGTCTAGTTGTCTTCCTTCAGTTGGCTGACTGAAGGAAAAAAAGAAAAAAAACAGAGAAAATTCTTTTTCAAAGTGCCCAATATTAGGACTTGAGGCAACAGACACAAGTTGGACCATGGGAAATGCTGACTGGGTATGAGGAATTATTTATTTATTTATTTAATCATAAGAAAAATATAAAAATTGGTGGACTCTCCATCCTTAGAGATATTCAAGACTTGACTACACAGATACCAGAGTGAGCTGTTCTAATGAGACCTGCATTGAGTAGGAATTTGATCAAGAAGACTTACAGAAGTCCCTTCCAACCTCTGTATACCTTTAGGCCAGTCTTAAATGATGCCTAGTTTTGCCCTAACTACTCTGTGCCCAACTGCTTCATTTTCTGACCATAATAACTTTTCAGTCTGCTCCAGAATTGAGCCTAGGACTATAATAGTCATGGGCTGTGCTTGGCTCTCTTCATCTTCGCTCTCTTATGATGCAATGGTGCTGTAGCTCCAAAGAAGTCTTATATCTTAGAATGAGGAAAGGAAGGACTCATGGTGATGTTGGTGGGTTTAAGAGTGGATGATGCAGAAGGACCACTGTGGGACCCTCAATGGTGAATGTGAGCCATAATGGGGGAAGTGACAGGAAGGAATGAGTGATGCTCATGGGTGGAATTAGGCGTGTTCCTACCCAGAGAGAATTACTCTGGGTAAACTAGAGCATATAGGACAAATTTTAACATAGTTGTGACATATTTGAAAGACCTGAAGATACTCTGGGAGGTCTGTAAAAAGTTCCGGATGCTTGTGTATGACTGGAAAAATTGAAAAATTTGGAGAGGACGGAGTAGAGTTAAGTATACTTGGAGAAGGCAGAATTTAAGGTTAGTGGTCATTGCCCATCTCCATGTGAGTTGTGTGAACATTTCTGTCTTCCAGAGCAGAAGCTTTCTCCTGAAGAACAGGTGATGGATGAACTGCCAGCATTTAACATCAGTTGGGACTGGGCAATTTCACCGCTGGCAACAAGACTGTGTGACTTCTCTGGGCTCAGGGCAGTGGTGGCACTCCAGAAAGCAAATGGCTCCTGGACCCTCACCACAGCTCTGGCCTCTGCCTTGGGGCTCAGCAAAGCTGATATTAAGGGACAGAGGCCCAGTGAGGTAAGGAGATCAGGGACAGGAGGGGGACACTCTCATGAGCTGAACTTTCCTGTTCCAACCAAATTTCTAGTCTGAGCTGAACTGAGAGGAAGAGATCAAGGCAGTGGAGTTTATCCTCTCTGCTTGTGGAAGAAGGACATGGAGGGTGTGGGATGAAATCCAGAGGTACTAGGGAAGTTTCTGATGTTGAGGATTTCAGAAGCTTAAAGAGTTTGTTTGTATGCATTGAAGTCTTCTTCTCCTTGACTGTTCTGTTTTCCCTCAAAGGATGTGGAGCCAGCTGTCTGGGCCACAGTTTTGGCCTTGGTCTGGTTGCACAAGTATAAGTGGAAGGTACCTTGGTCAGAGCTTCTGGTGGCCAAAGCATGCAGGTGGCTGCTGGACCAAGATGGTAAGAAGATTTTGCTGTGAGGAGTCACACTCTGGACTTTTCCCACTAAATCCACAGCTGACACCCACTGATTCATATTCCTCTTTCCCAGTGCTCCTGTGCTGCAGTCTGTGAGACTGTTGGTACACAATGTATTTCCTTACTGAGTTGTAGTCCCTCTCTGCATTTTCTCTCTTCTTGCAGAAGTCCAACTGGATGAATGTCTGGAGGCAGCAAATTCCCTGCTGGGCTGCTTTGTGGAGCCTGCTGTCTTCAGGATGTGCACTTACCTCACTGCTGGGGGTGGAAAAGAAGCTAGGTGGGAACACAGTCAGGAAAGCTGACCCAAACTAGTCAAAGGGACGTATCACATGCCATTAAAATCACACCCTTGTGGGATGGAGCGAGTGAACTGCTGGGTGGGTGCTTAGTTGCTGTCCACGGCCAACTCACTAAAGCTGGCTTGTTCACATATTTGTTCTCTACAATAATCACTGTGTTCTGAAAAATAATGCTAATCACAAATACTAAAATTTGCTTCATTTCCATATTCTGCTTTTCTCTGAGATTTACTCAGTCATCAGTTCAAAATACCAGACTGCAGGGAGAAAAATTTGTTAAGATAATACAGGAAAACACCTTCATGTATCTGACTGTCTTTTTGTTTCCCTCCTCTCTTCCTATGTGCCTTTCTGGCTTTTTATAGAAAGGTAAAAATAATGTTATTTGTTAGAGGAACTTTTTTTTTCTTTTTCTTTTTCTTTTTTTTTTTCCTAAAAAACGGTTTGTCAAGTAAAGGGGTGGATTTCACTGGATCACTGCAGTGTTTACCATAGGTGTCCAGTGCTATTTCAGCTGTCCTGAGATATCTGAACCACCTGTCAGGTAGGAGGCAGGATAGAAAGGACTGGTTTTCTGAGGTGACAGCTGGGGAGTGAGTGAAATACCATTGTGGAATAAGATTTAGCTGCCTATGTATTGAAGTCCAGTGCCATTTATGATGTTCTAGGATTTCAAGCATATTAGGTTTACATGACAAGGTTTTGGTAGTGGGGAGGCTGCAGCAGTGACCTCTGTGGGAATCCCCTATGTGGGATTTTTCTGTGCCAATCACAGGTGGTTCCAAACCAGACCCACTTACAGAGGCAGTCAGCAAAGCTGGTGGCCTCCCTGTAAAATCACATGTAAGAAAAGGTAGATAATGCTATGTAGACAGAACAGGAGGGAAAAGAAGAGTGAGAACAGCAATGCAAACACCACAGTAAGAGAGGGAGGAGGAGGTATTTCCCTACAGCCCATGATGGAGCAGAGATTCATGCTGCAGCCCATGGAGGACACTCTGCTGGACCAGATGGAGATTTGCTGAAGGAATTGCAACCCATGGGGAGAACCTGTGCTGGAGCAGAAGAAAAGTGTGAGGATGACAAAGGTCCAGAAGGAAATTGCTGTGTATTGGTCAGAGGCCCCAGTCTGCCATCCTCCCTGTACAGATGGCAGGGGTGGGGAGCAAAGGAAGTCAGTAGAGAAGTGAAGCTGCGCCTGGGAATAAGGGGACATGGGGGAAGGGTGTTTTAGTTTTTGCTTTTATTTCTCACCCTCCTACTCTATTTTAATTGTCAGTAAATTATACCAGTTTTCCCCAAGTTGAGTTTGTTTTGCCTGTGACAGTAATTGCTAAGCAAATACCATATCTTTTTTTAACCTCACAACCTTTTTCATTTATTTTTCTTCATGTCCTATTGAAGAAAACGAGTGAGGGAGCCTGGCAGCCAGGCAAGGTCAAACCCTAAAAAAATTCACCATATTTTAACAATGGTTACTTTTCTACATCTACACTTTTCATGCAGATTTTTTGTGTAGTTCAATCTCACACTTAAGTTACCCTTCATGCTCCATGCATAGTCAAAGATGATAAATAGGTATTTCTTCTCATGGGGTTATTGGATCTGAAAGCAAAAATAGTATTTGGTGTTTAGAATCTCACACCAAACTTTTGGGATTTCCAACAAACAACAATAATTCAGCTGCTCAAAATCAGGACACAGTGATTCCATTATGTAAAGGTTTGGGGGTGAGGCTGGGAGGAAATGGAAAGCAATGATAATTTACTTTGGAAAAGAACAATGTGCAATTATATGGGTAATTTACAGTACAAAGCAGATAATGTGAACTAACATTTATTTAGCTTTAAAGTGATGATAATAAAGATGCACATCATGCACTCTAATCACCATAGCATGTAATGGACCTGATGCAATAAAGCAAAAACTCCAGTGGAGACATATCTAAATGGACACCATCAAAACCCTTCTCTGCATTTCTCCTAGTATTTTCAAATAAACATCATGACCTATTGGGCAGTTTCTGGAAGTTCAATACTGGACGCAGTATTGTTTAATTTATTTATCACTGGTTTGGATGAAGGGGCAGATGCATCCTCAGCAAGTTTACTGATGATACAAAACTAGGAGGAGTGGCCATTAACCCAGAGGGCTGCACAGCCCTTCAGAGGAACCTCAACAGGTTGGAGAGATGGGCAGAGAGGAACCTTCTGAGATTCATCAAGGGCAAAAGCAGGGTCCTGCAGCTGAGAAGGAGCAATCCCAGGCACCACTACAGGCTGGGCGTGACCTGTTGGAAAGCAGCATTTTGGGGTAGGACCTCAGGGTTCTCACAAGCTGCCTGTGAACCAGTCGTGTGCCCTGGGGGCCAAGAAGACCAATGAGATGCTGGGTGCATTAGGAAGAGCATTGCCAGCAGGTCAAGGAGGTGATCCTGACCCTCTACTCAGCCCTGGTGAGGTACATCTGGAGCATTGTGTCCAGTTCTGGGCTCCTCAGCACAAGAGAGACATGGTGCTCCTGGAGCAGGTCCAGTGGAGGCTGTGGAGATGGTTAAGGGACTGGAGCATCTTTGTTATGAGGGCAGGCTGAGGGAGCTGGGCCTGTTCAGCCTCGAGAGATGACTGAGAGGGAACCTCAACAATATCTGTCAGTGTCTGAAGGGAGGAGGGACCAGGCTCTGCTTAGGGGTGCTGAGCAATAGGACAAAAGGCCATGGGCAGAAACTGATGCACAGGAAGTTCCACCTGAATATGAGGAAGAACTTCTTTACTGTTGTGGTGGGTTGAGCTTGGCTGGATGTCAGGTGCCCACCCAGCCGCTCTATCACTCCCCTTCCCAGCAGGGCAGAGGAGAGAGTAAGGTGGGAAAAGAAACAGCTCGTGGGTTGGGATAAGGCAGTTTATTTAAAGCAAAAAAGTAAAGCGAAGCTTGCGCGCAGAAGCAAAAGATAGCAGGGTTTGTTCTCTGCTTCCCATGAGCAGCCATGGTCGGCCACTCCCAAGGAGCAGGGCTTGGGGATGTGTGATGGTTCCTCAGCAGGCAGCCATTGGAGACAATGAATGCCCCCCTCCTGCTCCGTGCCTCAGCTTTTATAGCTGAGCTGATGTCACATGGTCTGGAATGTCCCTTTGGTCAGTTTGGGTCAGCTGGCCTACTTGGGTCCCCTCCCAGGATCTTGCCCTCAACTAAGGAAGGAATGTCCCAGTGCTGGTGCTGTGCTCAGCAGTGGCCAAAACACTGGTGTGTTATCAACACTCTTCCAGCTGCCAGTGCAACGCACAGCATTGTGAGGGCTGCTGTGGGGAAATGAGCTCCAGCTCAGCCAGACCCAGTACAATTGTGCAGGTGACTGAACACTGGAACAGATTTCCCAGAGAGGTTGTGGAGTCTTCCTCACTAGAGATATTTCAGAACCATCTGGACACAATCCTGTGCCAGGTTCTCTTGAGCAGCGAGATTGGACCAGATGACCCACTGTGGTCCCTTCCAGCCTGACCCATTCTGGGATCCTGTCATTCCGTGATTCTCACACATACACACACATTGAGGTATGTCCCTTTTATAAAAGAGCCCAATTATAAATTATATTCTATAAGCATATATAAAGCAAAGGGAAGGTGAGATAGAGACATAGGCAGGCAGGCATGTACAAAGGGTTTGTGAGCATTACTCTGGATTTGTTCCGTTCCATTCCATATATCGTTCTGTGAAAGCTGCTGCCATCAGCGGGTCAAAATTGCATGTATAATGAAATCTTTACAAAATCTTCTTCAAAAATACGTCAATATTTTCCTCTTATTCCAGTGATATAAACTGTTTGCTACTGGAAAATTAACCACAGAATCACGGAATCATTTTGTTTGGAAATGATTCTGAGATCATCGAGTCCAACCTTTGACAAATCCAGTTGCCTTATCAGCTAGACCATGGCACTCAACTGGACCATGGCACTAAGTGCCACGTCCATTCATTTCTTGAACACTTCTAGGGATGGTGACTCTACCTCCTCCCTGGGAAGCCTCTTCCAATGCCTGACCACCCTTTCCATGAAGAAATTCCTCCTACTGAACCTCCCCTGGTACAACTTAAGGCTATTTCTTCACATCCTATTACTTGTTGCCTGGGAGAATAGACACCTTGCTACAACCTCCTTTCATGTATTTGTATATAGGGATAAGGTCTCCTTTGAACCTACTTTTCTCCAGGATAGAAACCCCCAGTTCTCTCAGGTGCTCCTCATAGGACTTACCCTTGAACCTTTACTCATGAAGTGCTCATTTCCTGGAACATAGAGGAAGCCTGATAAAAATCCTATTTATTTCTGTATAATAATCTGCAGCCAGTTAATTTTTGCATGGCAGCTTTGATGCCATTGTTCCTCATGGTGTAAATGACTGGATTTATCACTGATGGCAACACAGAATAGAAAAGAGAAACTGTGAGATCTGGAGCTGATGGGGAGTTAGAGACAGGCTTAAGGTAGGCAAAAGAACCAGTGCTAACAAACATAGAGACCACAATGAGATGGGGGATGCAGGTTGAAAATGCTTTACGCTGGATTTCCTTGACAGGAATTCGCAAAACCACAGTGAAAATCTGAATATAAGACATACTTATAAAAACGAAACAGAGGGCAACTAAAAAAAACTAAATGTAAGAACCCCAACTTCACTAAAATATGAATGAGAACAGGAAAGCTTGAGAAGCTATGGAATGTCACAAAAGAACTGTTCAATAATGTTGGACTTGCAGAAGGTTAAAGAAAAGATGTTCCCAGTGTGGAGAGCAGAGTAAGGGACACAGCTGAGCCATGCACTGGCTGCCATGAGGCTGCAAGTGCTCCCCTTCGTGATGATATTGTAGTAAAGAGGTCTGCAGATGGCAATATAACGATCATATGCCATGACAGTCAGTAAAGCAAGTTCAGCAGCACCAAAAACATGGAAGAAAAAGACTTGGGCAACACAGCCGGAATAGGAGATGGATGTGGTATTCCATAGAAAACTGCCCATGGACTTTGGAGGGTGACAGAGATGGTTGAAAGGTCTAAGATGGACAAATTCAGCAAGAAGAAGTACATGGGGGTGTGAAGGTGATTACTGGCAGCTATAACCACAATAATGAGAAAGTTTCCCACCATGGCAGTCAGAAATAACGTAAAGTGGAATATCTGCAGTTCTCGAGTGTCAGAGAATCCCATGAGAAGGAATTCAGCCACAGTGCTTTGGTTAAACATTTTCTTTCCAGTGTGTTGGTGAAAACTGTGAAGAGAAAGTCAGGGATTTTGGTTGAGACTTGAAGGTCTGCTCTGTAGTCTCTCCACCAACTGAATTTCACAGCTGCCCTAAACATGTTTTGCTCACTGAAGACAAAGTTCACAAATCCCACATCATGTACCAAACTGTCAGAAACAAATCCTTCAGTAATCACAGTTCCATATATGAAATACACATGTATGCACGTACATACTGTATGTATCACATATATATGTCTAGTCTACATATGATTTATATATGTGTATTACATAGAAGTTTTATATGCATGTCTCTCTCTCTCTATATGTGTATATAAACACTGCTCATATTTCCTATAATTATTTTAATATATGTTCATGTTCATATTTATACATACATACCTATTATATGTATGATGAGATCCCATAATCTCCATGATGAAAACCCAGTGTAGCAGATTTTTACCCCAGAAATGTGTAGAGATAGAAACAGGAGTCCAAACGTGTCTGCAGTGATCCAACATGGACCTTTCAATGTATTTCTCCCAACAGCAGTCAGAGCTGCTAATATCACCTGTTATGGGGTGTGACTTCAGCCTTTGCTAATGGGATCCTGGTGCCTAAATGGAGTTAGAAAGTGCCAGTTGAGATGTACTTCCCCTCTTGGACTTTCAGAAAGTGGCAGGTAATCAGCGCCTTCATGCAAATATATTAGCAAACTTAGGGCATCTCAAAACATGCTAAGCACACATTTAAGAATCTGCCTCCCACTGTAGGATGTTTTTCACAGGAGACAATCTCCCTTGATTACTGGGGAGAAAACATCAGAGTGGATTCCTGTGACCTCTTGTAAATGTCCCGCCTGAGGATGGACTGCAAAACCCTCTTTCATTGCTAATAAAATAAACACTTCTGCTAATAAAAGGAGTGCAACATGTTTAGTCTGGATCTAAAAGGACAATTCTAGATCTCAAAACTGAGTTGGCTAGATGAATACTTAAGTCTTCTAGGTCCCTACTTTTCTTCTCAGTCAGAGATTCACCCATCTGCACAAGAGAATTCATCCTATTGCTGTAGGGCATATCCAGTCTGAAAGAGAAAAACCATTTATGGTCTCTAATTAGCTTTTCCAAAATGTTATAAGTGCCTGCAAAATTAACTTTTTTTCTTGAACATGTTGCAGGGGGAGTAAATGTGGAGCAAAATGCTCAAAGTGACCTTGGAAGGGGCACAGGGCTCTGTGTGCTGAATCCATGGGGCAGGGGAATGAGGGGGGGAGATGCTCAAGAAAGATGAAACAGCATAAAACTGGGCTCTCTGCACATGGCTACACACAAACAGAAGCTTGTCAGAGCTCTGCAAGCACAACCCTGATGTCCCTGGAGTACCTGAGCTCTTCATTTGACCGATTTTGCGCCACATGAGGGATGTAACCTGAATTTTAGCTCATTAGCTAAGAGGTTGATAGAGGAGAGTTACCTTGTGCTCTGACTAGAATGAAGATATATTCACAGTTGTATAAGAAACTGTTCCAGTGAGTGATCCCTGATGCTCAGACCAAGGAAGTGCAAAGCAGCTTTGCTTCATACTGTGGCTGAGGAACCCACAGAGGTCACCACGGCCCCCCATGCAGCCCTTTGCCAAGGTCTCTGGCAGACGGTGATCCTCTCCCCAGAATTTTTAGACAAAACAACTTTTCTTACTTTCAAAGAGCTTGAAATAAGAAGATGATGGTCCAAGCGACAAAGAGAAGAATTGCTTTACATGAAACTGGGGCTGTGAGTGGAGTCTGTCGTGGGTGGTGTGCAGGTGTTTGGGGCTGTAACATAGAGCTGGAAGTATCAGAAAGTTGTGTAGAGAAGAGGGACTAGAGCCTGATTTCCTCCATGAAGACCTGTGGGAGAATTTGTAGGGTGAACTGCTCATGATGAGTTCAGTTCCATGTGGAATTAGCTATTTTGTTGCACAGAACAGCTAGAGATTGACCTCACGTTGATGCACTATGGAAGAAGGTGCCAAGGCATTCATCTGTGTTTTCTGGCTCTGTGTTGATTCATCTCTAGGATGGGTTCATTAAGCCTCCCCTGGGTTCGATTATCAGTGCCTTTCTTGTGTGGGTCACAAAACTGAACACAGAATTCTAGATGTTGTTTAACAGGTACCGAGCAAAGGGAGGCTAATTCCTTCCCTCAGTCTGTTGGCCATGCCCCTGCTAAGGCAGCCCAGGTGGCTGTTGACTTTGTCTCCCGGGAATGGTAGTGGCCAACCCTCACTACTTGAATTCTGTTGTGTTAAGTGAGCTCAGGTTTTTCACTGGATTTGTGCCACACTGATACATCTCCATTTCTCACCTGAAACATGAAAAGAAGAAAACCCAGACATCATGTGTGATTCACTCACTTGTCTAGAGGTGCAAGGAAGTGTAGTGAGATATCTGTCAAGAAGTCATACTGATGAGACACACGTTAAACCACGTGCACCTGAGGTTGGGGATGACAGCTCACAGGTGGGAGGGGCACAGGGCTCTGTGTGCTGAATCCATGGGGCAGGGGAATGAGGGGGGGAGACGCTCAAGAAAGATGAAACAGCATAAAACTGGGCTCTCTGCACATGGCTACACACAAACAGAAGCTTGTCAGAGCTCTGCAAGCACAACCCTGATGTCCCTGGAGTACCTGAGCTCTTCATTTGACCGATTTTGCGCCACATGAGGAATGTACAGGAAAGAGAGGCAGGGACAGAGGGAAGGGGTTTCCTTCTATGTGAAGGAGCAGCAATTCTATGGGTGGGCAGTGGGCCGACTGGGAACTTGTGGGAAAGATTCCTATTGTAGGCTTTGTCCTCAAGCCCCAACCTCCTTCCTGGCATGTCAGTCCAGTATATCCCCATTTTCCTTCTCTTATGGAGCCCAAGATAGGATGCAGCGTTGTAGGTGTGGTCAGGTGAGTACTGAGTAAAGCACACTAATCACATCCCTAGATTTCCTGGCTGGTCTCCTGCTGACAGATCCCAGGATGATGTCAGCCTCCCATCCTGACAAGGAAACAGTAGATGAGATCCCATAGGTATATTCTGTAAAGGGCAAAGGAGCACAAGAGAGCTCAACATGTCTTCAAGGCAAATCTCCTTCAAGCATGAAAATGGTCCTTTTGGATACACAGGAAAACAAGCAGATCTATCAGGGGAGCAGCTTGGCCAAACAGTTGAGCTCCAAGGAGAAAGAAAACATGTATGAAGATGCATAAACATCTATTGCCACAGTAAGCGGAAAAGAACAAAGCTGGAAAGCACGGGCTCACAGCTGTGTGGGGCTTGTGATCCAGAGAGAGCAAATGAAGAAGAGATTGCCCAGAGAGGCCGTGGATTCTCCCTCACAGGAGATATTCCAGAACTGTCTGGATTCAATCCTGTGCAATGTGCTCAAGGAAGAGCCTACTTGAGCTGGACCAGATGACCCACTGTGACCCCTTCCAACCTGAACCATTTTGTGATTCTGAGATTCTCCACGGTGGTCAAGGGACTCTTTGCCTGCCACCTAGGGTGCCTTCTCCCCCACCTTCTTTTCTGACCTCGGTGTCTGTAGGGATGTTTCACAATTTCTCACTCCTCTCTCACAGCTGCTGTGCAGTGTCAGTCTGTTATCACAGAGCCACCACCACCATTGCTCTTTGGCTCTGTTTTTGGCAGTGGTGGGTCTGTCTTGGAGTCTTGGCTCTGTCTGACGTGGGGGCACCTCTTGCTCTCTTCTCACTGAGGACCCCTCTGCAGCTCCCCTTCCACCCCCAACCCTTGCCGTGCCACCCCAATATAAATACAGCGTGTGGTTTCATAGCTGAGTGTAACACAGCCCTATCCCAACAGAAACCTGTGCTCATAGCAGGTCACTAAACTCCATCCACAGGGAGAATGCTGTGTGTTCCTTTGTCCCTTTGGAAAGTTCCGTTTCCAGTAAACAGATACTTAGAGACTTTTCACTTGCAAACCCATGCCATGGTGACAGAATTTATTCCCATGGGAGTCACAGACGTGTCGTGTCTGTGGATTCTACTATTCTTTTCGCTCCCATGCTTCCTGACTGTTTATCCTTTCTGGAAACCACATTTTCCCACACCATTGATCTGAGGGGAATGTAAAAGTCCCTGTATGGAACCAGGAATAAGTTGTCTTGGATGCTTTTATAACTAATGGCATAAGGATATAATCATAGAGGGAGACATAGAACTGGGCCAGCTTTCCTTCTGGAGTTCTTCACTACATTCCTTTGACTTTCAAGAAGACTCAGCAATAATCTAAAACTACTCAGATACCTCAAAATTCAAAATTAGACAACCTCATCTCATCTAAAGCACTTCCACACAGAGTATGACTGCAAAGAAGCATAAGTTTCATGTATGCCATGGGTTACATCCACAGGCCCCATCGTTGTATCCAAAACAGCAACTACAGAGAATGTGGAAATTTATCCCTAGTGGGGTACAGTTGCATTAAATCTGTATTGAGTTTCTTAAGGTGTATGTTGATTTCTGACAGCAGACGACTTACCTTAGTGGAGATGAATCCCAAGGTGCTTTCTTAGACTCAGAGAATCACATAACCTCCCAAATTGGCAGAGAACCACAAAAGTCATTGAGTCCAACTTGTGTCCCTGCACAGGACACCCCAAGAATCCCACCATGGGCCTGAGAGTATTGTTCAAATGCTTCTTGAACTTAGAAGGTTGGGGCTGTGACCACCACCCTGGGGAGCCTGTTCCAGTGTCTGACCACCTTCCGGATGAAGAACCTTAACCTATCCTAATCCTTCCCAACACAGCTTCATGCCATTTCCTCTGGCCCTGCACTATGTGAAATTTCTCTTTGATTCTGCTGTGTCCACTGAGCTGGTGAACCTTACACACACACCAAAAATGGAAATAAGATTTTTAATACACACATTCGCGGGCCAGAACAGACTTATTTCTTCACCAACACAGCCATAGTTACAATTAGTACTTCTCTCACTTCTTTATTCCTCAGGCTGTAAAACAGGGGGTTTAACATGGGAATTATGGTTGTGTATACGACAGCAACAACTTTCTTAGTGTCTTGTGAATTACGGGAATTCGGTCATAAGTAATTCAAGGTTCCACTTGCACAGTACAATATTACAACAATAAGGTGTGAGGAGCAGGTGGAGAAGGTCTTGTGTCTGCTCTCTGCAGAGGAAATCTTCAGGATGCTGGAGATGATGCAGGCATAGGACACTAGGATGAGGCAGAATGGCGTGAAGATGACCAGCACTGTGGCTGCAACCGTCTGCTTTTCATACAGCGAGGTGTCAGTGCAGGAGAGCAGGATGAGCGGGGGAATGTCACAGAAGAAGTGGTTAATCTTCCTGGGCCCACAAAAGGGCATCGTGAACACCCAAGCTGTCTGCACCACAGACACAACATTGCCACTGCAGCAGGACAGCAGGACCAAGGAAAGGCAAACTCTGGCATTCATGATGACAGCGTATCTCAGGGGGTTGCATGTGGCCACGTAACGGTCATAGGCCATGGCTGCCAAAAGGTACCATTCAGTGGCTCCGAAGAAAATCACACAGTAGAGCTGCGTGGCACAGCCCACGTAGAGGATGCTCCTGTCCTCTGACAGGAAACTTACCAGCATCTTGGGGACAACAGTGGATGCTGTGGAAACATCCAGGAAGGCCAGGACCCGGAGGAAGAAGTACATGGACGTGCAGAGGGTGGGGTGCACCGTGACCATGCGGATGAGAAGGTTCCCAACGACAGTCATGGTGTAAACTAAGCAGAATGTGAAGAACAGCAAGTGCTGCAGTTCTGGGCGGTTGGACAATCCAGAGAGGACAAATTCAGTCAGCAGAGTGTGGTTTCCTGATTCTGTTTCCTCTGTTGACTCCATCTGGGAGGAATCAAGCAGACAGACTGTCAGAGCTGTAGTCACATGACGGTGCTTCAGCCAGTTACTCAAAGAGTCTCTTGGGAACTGCTGGAGAGCTGCTGGATCAAAGGCTGTAACTGTAGAACAGGCTGAGCTGAGCAAAGTAAGAAGGCAACGACTGTAGTGGGAGTGTCAGTGCTCTCCAAGTGGCATTGTTTGGGACAGTGATGACCAAGCCTTCGACTATGAGGAGTTAGCATTTAAGGGCTGGCTCCATTCTGGGCATAGCGTTAATTGCCAAGAATATGTGCTCCCCTCAAATGTCAGTTCTGTGCTCCCAGTTGGTCCCAGAGGCACTTTCTGCACTGAGAGGAACACCCAGCTGACAACTGAAACACCCACAGACCTAAGAAAGAATAACCATTTTGCTACGTAGGGAGCAGTGGGCATTGCTCCTTGCACTCTGCTGGGACCTGGCTTTTTCTACAGAGTGGAACTGACAGGGCAGGCAGCTTCCTCCGAGATATCCAAAGTTACCTTTAGAGCAACCCAACTTTAGGTGAAAGCCAGGGAAGCTCAGGCTGTGGGAGGCTTTGGCTCATATTCACGTCACTCCCCAGCTGTCAGTGGGACAGAAAGACTTCAAAGAGCCCAGCTCTGGGGAAAGCACCCCCAAATGGAGGAACCAGAAGCTGTGAAGGGAAGACCTAAGCCAACTCCTGTCACTGGAGGAAAGCCCAGCTGACAACTGAAACACCCACAGACCAAAGAAGGCAGCACCAAAGTAAACCAAACCCAAATTCTGTCTGTAGGCAGGCAAAGGAAGAAGGAAAAATTACAGGGAGAGGTGCCCACAGAGAATGGTAAGAAAGTGCAGAGGGTGAAGCTCAGCACCATTCACTTCATTAGTGACATTTCCCCGTTCTCCCGAGCAGTTTCGCTGTGGGTGCAAGGCCAGGGGCAAATTCAGGCAGTGCTGGGCCAGCCGTGGCAGCTCTGTGTGCTCGTAATGTCTGAGATGGGAAACCGACGCACTGAAAGAAAGAAGAAATTAGCCTGACAGGAGGAAGGGGGCGTTAGTTGTGTGCCCTTCAGACACGTCAGCTCAACAGACCTGGCACCCAGAGAAGGACACGCTGTCAAAGCAAGAGCAGAGCACACGACCCTGCCATGACTCAGTCACTCCTCAGACTGACTCCGTCTAATTTCTCTTTTGGCTATAACTTGCCCTCTTTTGTCTGTGGGTTTTTTGACATGAACATGAAGGTGCAAGCTGTAGATCCTGGAGCCACAGGCAACTTTACCTTGTAATCATAGTAACTAAACTCCTAAAATTCTCAGACAGTTAATGGTCTGGTGTATTTAAAAGGAATCTTTCTGGGTTTGACTGATTCCATTAACGTAGAAATGAAAGAAGACTCTTTTGAGTGATATCCCAAGATAGCCTGTGCATGACAGATAGAGAATGACATAAAAAACTCCCTGCATTCTCCACTGGCACACATTCACACTGGTTTTCTTAATTGTTAGATCCATGTGGCTGAAGCGGAAGCTTCTTGATTCTGCTCTTTGAACCCATATGAAAGTTTTAGACTATTGCTTTGAGCATTAGTTCTTTATTTAAGTCAACGTCCCTCACAGCAGTCATTGTTTCACTGACAGGTTAGTTTTTATTTCCTAACGCAGAACACCTCTCAGACACAACTCTCAATTTGTGTAATTCGTGCGTACTGGCTCTGAGGCCCTTTAAGTTTTGGCCTTAGTTCTTCCTTGTATTTGCTTTATACATTCACAATAAACAGTTTGAAGTGTCCTACCTGCAACAGTTCTGCCATCCAATTCCTCCAATGTGGGTCACGCAAATTTGGATACAAGTATTTCCCTTGTTTTCCTACATCAGGGATAGCGTTGGGCTGATGATTCCTACGGTCAGCTTACGTTGCAGGTTAAAAGTTATATTTAAGTGCAAATGATCTCCTGCCACAGCTTGAGCAATCTGTTGATATTAGTACCTGGCATACTCCACAGAAAGTCAGCCAAAGCCTTGCCTCATGGAGAGGAAGAAAAGGAATTTTTAGATTTGTTTCAACTCCGTTGAACTGGCTGCAGCTGAAAAGGCAGCAACCTCAATGCATCTCTTTTTTTTTCCCAAGAAGTGAACAGCTGAGCTGCCTCTGACACATGACTCACTCCAGGTTTAAGAAGAGTCTCTTGAAAGCCCTAATTGCCCTGTGGGTGGGATTGATTTCAGCTGATTTTAGGCAGGTCAGGGATGGTGGTTCAGAACTATGCTCCCTCTGGGGGCAAGGGGATGTCCCCAACCAATTACACACCTACAGTAGCAGTTGAAATGCTATTCCGAATGGCAGTTTTCCCTCCCTTACCTGTAAAGTGGGACAGGAGAGACTCCTTCAGGCGTAGGCATGTCATGTCTTACATGTCTAACTCTATGAACTGTGCATCCCGAGCCAGCTGGTGATCAATTTTTAACCTAAAAGCTCCAAGAAATATCTGGGAACATCAAGGGATATGTGACTCCAAGGACAGAATTAGCCTGATAAAGCCTCCTGCCTTTGTTTAATTTGACTGGGTACCTTTAGGGGCCATGCTGTCTCTTGTAGAAATTTCATTCAACTCCAGCTGTTCACATTTCAATCTTCAGTCTAAGTGACTACTTGTCAACTTTGAATCATTTACTCCTGTGAGAGGCTCAAATGACTCAAAACAACCAGCCACGCGAGGGGTGTTTTGCTGGGGCCGGGTTTGCAAAGGGAAAGAGGAGAGTGTTTTGTGCACGGTGGCGAAACCTCTGCTCTGTGTAAGACAGAGGGGGTGAGCAGCCAGCACTGGAGGCTAGGTTTTGAGCCAGATAAGGGAGAAGGCTCACAAGAAGCAGACCCTGCAGAGGCAGGATAGCACATTTTACCATGCCAATTGTCATCCCTTTCACAACTGGCTCAGTTGAAAAACTGCCCCCACCCTGGGGAATGTATTGGGACATTCACATTATTCATCACTTCTGATGGGGCATAATTGGCTCAACTATGCTGATGTGAGACAGCTGTCATGTCTTCGAAGAACCATCGAAGACCCCTGAAGTGCCCCCAACTCATTTCTGGGGCTTTCACCAGAGGACTTAACATGATCCACAGCGTTACATCAGACAGTGTAAAATTCCCCCCTGCCCTGCCATGGAAGGTACCTGGGTGTTCCACTGAAATCTGAGCGTGTATTAACCCACAGAATTTTGTGCTTCATGGGCTTCCCCCATCCCCAATGGGTCAAGACTGTGACCATCACCTTCCTCACTGTGACATCAAAATTGCAACAATGAAGCCTTGTCGCAGCATCCTTGGGTGGTGAGATCTTTCTACTCTTATCCTTTCTTTCTCTTTCTTTCTTTTCCATTACACATTTTCTTAAGTGTTATTTTTATGCTTTTATCTTGCTGTATTACTATAGATAACTATAACCAAAAACTGCTTTCCTTTGCAGCCAATTTTTTCTAAAACAACCCCCCAGTGCATATATATATATATATATATATATATATATATATATATATATATATATATATATATATATTTAGAAACACCAATAATTCAGTGTTACTTCACTCTAATCCACCCCAAGGGATCTATTAACAAGAACCTGAGTTGCCCTCTGGGGCGGGTTGTAACAGCCCCTTTCCCTTGCCTTTTTCCCCCTTCTCTTCCACTTCCATCCTTCCTTGCTTCCTACTTTCTTTCTTTCATGAGCCTACAAAAATCAATACAATTAATGGTTGTGCTGGTTTAAAAACCCGAGGGGGAAATTAACCCCACTCAAGCTGCCCCCTTTCCATAGCAGAGGAAAAATACTCAGAGAGATTATAAGTTGGAATCACAATTTACTGAGGAAACCACAAGAATCATAACAACAATAATAAAAGATTGTACAAAAGAGGGAATGGTTTACCCAAAAAAAGGTTATCCACCACCAACCAAACAAAAACACTCCCTGAAGAGAGTGCCCAGTGTGTTTTTTTCCAACCCGTTTATGTTTTCCAGCCCAGAAACAAAGGAGAGACAGAAAGAAGAAACAAAACCTGGAGAGATAGTTCATCCAGAATAAAGAGTTCTGCTGCTGAAATGCCGACTCCGATGGCAGCAGCAGCAGCAGCAGTTGTGTCTTCCCATCTCCAGCAACAGTTATGGCTTCCCCTGGCTGTGCTCCACTGGGGCTGCCAGTTCAGCAGCACAGAAAAGGTCTGTAGTCATGTGGAAAACAGGAGGGAGGACCAGCAGAGGGACCAAATCTGCCAGAGTCGATGGGCAGCAGTCCCTCCGCTGGGGCAAGCCAGCCAAAATGGCAAACTCCTGGGTTCTGGCTCTTGGCTTTTCCTGCTGAAAACCACATCCCTGCTGTGACGGGGGTGGTGTGGAATAAACACAGCTAAAACTCTGCCTCCTATCTCTACACCTAGGAGACTGTTCATCTCTTGCAGTAGGAAAAAAGAACCAAACAGATAAAAATCAGATTTGATTGGAATTACTGGAATTAAATTTGTATCCATCACCAACCTGAAAAGAGTTCTGAGTAGCTATTCTATAGTTGTGTTTCACTTAAGTTTAGTCAACCTCTCTTGTATGGATGAGAAGCCAATTCTGAGAAATTAAAAGATTTGGTCACTGAGTGCAGAAACTTTGTTTCCACCCCATTTGCACTGCTTTCATTTCACTCTTTCACTTTTGTTTCTCCTTTTCTCCTTTATTTTCACAGCTAAAAGATCTAGATTTCAATATTTGTCTTCATTATTTCCCATGATCTTTCCCATCTATTGCTATGAAGAAGGTATCAGCTTCAACCAGCCATTGATGGATCCTTTGGACTCGACTGAAAATCAGAAATGTTTAGATATGAACCCCTCAAGTTTTGCAGCTTAAGGCAGTTTTTGCTCAGAAATAGAATTGTAATGCATATTCTTCCTTAGTAATTCTGTTGCCAAGGAAAACCAACCAAAACTTGTTATTCTCTAAGAACCCTAAATGTTGTATCTTCACTAAATGAGTATATGCTTCAGTTGTGCTCTTATGCACTTTAGAAACACACAATCAACCTCAATACATCATCAATACTGACATCCAGCACCTGGAAGACGCAATATTTAGCTTAAACCATCTCACAGTTTTTGTGTGCCACACTGACAGTTCAAAACACTGACAGAAAAAATCATGATGACCAAAGATGTCCAAACGATCAACATTTTACTGCAGTCCAAAAGGAAAAGGAAGAGCAGTGAAAAACCGCGAAAGCACCTTGAACAAGGCAGCAGCAAAAACTTCTGTCTGACTCTGTGTAACACACGAAATAACCCCGGCCAGGGGCACAGTCTTCATCTCAGTGTTCAGAGGATGACTCATCAGAAAGATGAATCACTTCACAGGCTGTAGTGACTAGAGTCAACTTGGACATGTATGGGAAGGCATCTGGTGTTGCTTGGATGCTCTAGGATGTGTGAGTTATCAGTGCAGGACAGCTTGAAGTGTCTCAGACCTAAGGGAAACCAGCACCTCGCTAGAGCTGCAGCTGGAGGCTGAGGAGGACACCCTGGAGGATCCAAAATGAAATTCAGTGGTTATGTTGAGGAAACTGGATGCTGCCTGTGAAGATGGGCAGTGAGTATCTCAATCCAAATCTCTGTGATGTTAATGTCAGTGTTTGGACCAGGCAACATGCCTCCTTCTACAGGCAGTGAAGAAAACAGGCTCTTCAAGGTCCTCGTTTCTCTCTAGATAACAAGGTGGAGGCACATGACAGATGCTGAATTTCACCACTTAGTGGTGCTTCTGCTCTCTTGTGACATACTAGGGTATGATAACTGTTCCCCTAGCAAGCAGTGTTCTATGAAAACAGTGCTGCAGTTAAGAGCTCAGTGCTCAGCAGCCCTGCCACAAATCTGCTTCTGCTCCACACCAGCTCTCCTCCTTATCTCTCAGTATGGAAGTCTCAGGCCAATGCTGTTGATCAGCCAGATTTGCCTCGGTGTCTATTTGCCATATTACACACCTCAGCCTCCCTCCAACACATCATAACTGTGCATTCTGTTCCCACTGCCTCTTTGCTCCTTCCCTATTTTCAGAACCCCAGACAAGCTTTCATTCATTTTGTGCCTCCTATAACCATGTCTTTAGGCTTCCCCAAAAGATCACCCACCATCTATGCTGCTTCCACTATTGCTGGTCTTTTAAGGTATCTTCCAACTCAAACCAGCCTCTGGTTCTATGGGTACTTTGCCAACCACTACTTGTCCTATTTACAGACAACTCCTAGGATGGCAGCAGTGTAAAACAACACCCTCCTAACTCCTCCTTCTAGCCTTAAAGTTGATCTTAGGACAAGGGTTAAGTGCTCTGCCCTTGTACTATCTAAAAGCACGAGACAGCTCTGCAGGTGTCTCCTGGTTTATGCCATCTCAGAAAACACTTCTGCAGACTGAATCCTGAGTGTCCAGCACAATAAGTAACCATAATAAGTGGATAATTCAGATAAAAGGAGTTTTCCTTTGGGACCTCTTAAATAAAAGCATGTTTGTTTTCCATCTTTGACTATGTAAGGAACATATATACTTCTGTGATTTTATGTGGATAACATAATTTTCTTGGGGTCAGGCACTTAGTGAAAAAATAACCAAAACTGGTATATCAGAAGGACAATTAGATGACAGATTCAATGGATCTGTGATATTTGTGTCTTATTTCTGTGTACTGAAAATTCTCCCAAATATGGTCTAGTAATTTACTGCAGCTGAGATCACATCCACCATGTCCTTTATGCTATGTTGTCCAAGCTTGTCTTCCATGGATACACTGGTCCCTCTACTCACTGGGACAACCTCTCCTGGTTCTGCCTCTTTGCTTACTCCTACTTCCCACAACAACTTCCTTTCTCTAGGGAATCCACGATGCTGAAGGAAAGGGATGGCTGGATCTAAAGACTACAGCTCCCTTTACACCAGGGCTGAGATCACCTCAGTGCAACTCTGAAGGTGTTAATTACAGACAGTGACTGGGAGAGCCAGAGTCACCTCTCGCTGTGAGCCAGTCACACTCTGGCTCTGGGGACATGTTCCTCATGGTCTCCTTAGAGGCACAGCCCAACTCTGCAATGTTCTTGGAGAAACTCCATGGTGTTCTGAGCTCCAGGGGCCAGATCTAAAGCCCTGAATCACCTCAGGTCAGCATCTCTCCAGAGCTGCTCAGTTGAACCATGAAGGACTCAAAGCCCAACAGCGGGTAGTGGCCTTTCCCACCACACTTGAAAGGTGACATTCTTAGCAGTGGATGGGAAGAATAATTCAAACAGAAACCAATAGGGTTGTCAAAGAGGCCTGGAAAACAATTAATTTAGTGGGCACCTCACAACAGGCAAAGGCCAGATTTGTCACCTTCCTCTCTGAAAGAAGCTTTCTCTCTAAATTTCATCCCATTGAAAATGTTTGTGTTTCATTCATGGTAACTCTTATATTCTCTTCTTATTTAAAGTGAATACAGGTTTTACAGAAGCCTGCATAGTTGGAACACTTCTCCCCTGCTCTAAGTGGAGGGACAATGTGAGAAATCACAACAAAAAAATGAGAAATACCACCAACTAATATTTCTGAAAGCTTTCATGGGAACGCCAACTTTTCCACTTGAGTATTTCTTCTCTTCAAGCCTTCCTCTATTTCAGAGTTCAAAGTAGGTATTGCAAAATATGAATGGGTTTTATTACTTTGTTCCACCCATATTGTTAGAGTTTTTTATATCATCATCTCTGTTACACAAAGTAAACACTTCTCACTTCCTGCCACCTGGAAGGATTAGTTGGTGTTTAGGTTTGAACTTGTCAAGGATCAAAAATTAGCGACTTTGTGACTGGTGAGCCTGGCACAGTGATGAAACAAGTTATTTAGCTCTGTAATAGACTAGCTATTTCCATTGATTTCTCCTTTTTCTTTTTTTTCCTATTGGATCAGTTGAGCTCACCTTTGGACCAGAGCTGCCCATCTTCCCATTCAGTGGTTGAAACGCTGTCTTTTACAGGAAAGGTCAAAGGGTGCTGATGAAGAAGCAAATGCTCAAGGAAACCAAACCTGTTATTTCCTCACTTTCCCCATCTAGATTTGACTTCAGTGGCCAGCAGTAATGCAGATAATATCTCACAGACCTCACCATAAACTTTCAACGACACCTGCACTACAAAACACTGCTCTCCTTAATCATCCTCATTGATCTTGAGCTTAACCACAAAAGAAGCAGAAGTTTAATTGGAAGAAACTGTAAAGCCGCCTCTTCTGCAACACTGTTCCTCTCTGCTTTTGGACACTTAACACTGGGATGAAGGCTTCAAATCTGTGGATGGAACACATATCTGAAGGTCCAGCTCCCATGCATGGCTGGACATGCTTCAAATATCTCTCAGGTTGTTCATGGCTTTGATCACACAGGTTGAAGTCTAGCAATCCTCTCCAACATTTTTTTCCTCATATCTATCGAGAATGACAGATGAACAAATTATTCTTTCCAGTGGTATTCCTGTGATCCAGATCATCTCTGGCTGACATGTCCATTCCTCTCTCTTGCCGTGTGAAGGCAGCACTGCTGCAGGAGGCATTTCAGACGCCTCCATTGGAGGCACCTGAAATAAAATTCAGAGCTTAGGCTTGAGTGGAGAGCTTTGTTTTCAAGGCCAATGTCTATTAAACACACACAGCTGAAGTGCAGGCAGCGGGGAGAGTCGGTGGCAGAAATCTGAAGCAGGAAAAAAACACACTGAGCAGTAATCCATGACAAGTCCATGAGGACAGCTCAGGTGAGATCAGAGTAGGAATAAAAGGGAGACATCATGCAATGCCCAATTTACTACTACTTCTGAATGGATGCCCAAAGTTTGTTTCCTTTTGTGCCAAAGTAGAAGGACCTGTTGGACATAGTGATGTCCAAGCTACCAAGAAGGGTTCCTTGCTGTAAGGCCTGGGTAGGATCTGTGGGAAGCAGATCCAGCAGCTCCCACCATGTCTCCCCAGTGCGGTTGAGCCTTCCAGGCGCACAGAAATGGGCACCCCAGGCACTCCAGCACATACACACCAGGGACACGTGTCAAGGCAGATCAAGCACCGCCAGCACCCACACCCAGGCACAGGGATCCCCCAGCAACACTGAGACACTCAGCCCACGTTGACCCAGCAGCTGCCCTGGATCCCAGGTGTCCCAGTTGTTGGCACCCTGAGGCCCCCAACCCCACTCCAGCCATGGGGACACAGAACCACTTGCCGCACACACAAACTCCTCCACAGACACGTGGGTGTGATGGATCCCCCAGTAACCAGACTTAGACACTCAGCCTGGGCAGTATCCAGCCCTTGGATCCTCCCATCTCCACTTGCCTCACACACACAGTCACACACTCACAGTAACAGGTGTCACAGGTGATGTCCAGAGCTCATGGGCTCTGCCCTGTTTGTCTTGGTCCTGCTGTTCAACCCTGCAGAGTACATCTGGTTTCCAAACAAAGTTATGGTTTACAAGTCCCTTGCCCTCCTCAGGCAGACAGGTTGGCCTACCCAGTTCCTGACACAGTAGCCACAGGAGGCCCTGGGAACCATGGTCCCTGCTCTGGTTGCTGGCACTCAGACAAGACTTTAATCTTTACCCAACCTTTCACCGGTCTCCACCTCGGAGCTGTCAGGTTTTCCTGTAGGGTTTCCCCAGAAGTGAAGTTGCCAAAGAACCCTTGTGACTGTCTTGGAAGGAGCTCTGGACTGTAGGAAAGTGCCATAGAGCCTGATCTCCCCCTTTGCATGAAAACACCAATGGAGTGTGAAAAGCTGTTGGAATCATTGCAAGTGCTGAAAGGAAGGAGCCTGGCATTCTTCCAGGGAAAGTAAAATGTCTGAAGCAAGGATGGTGCTTGTTTGAATGAGCCTTGTGCTCTGGTGCTGGGAGAGGGAGGGGCAGAAGCAAGTGTGGATATATGGTCAGTCAGGTGTCCCCGCCCATGGCAAGGCGTTCAAACGAGATGGTCTTTAAGGTCCTTTCCAACCCAAGCCAGTCTATGATTCTGGGATTCTATGAACTCCTTTTCAGCAGTGGAAGGATGTGCCCGGATTCATCTTCCTGAATTTCGATCTTTCAAAAGCCATCTAAGTCTAGTACACTCTGCTCCACCCATGTCAAGGCACAGAGGATGTGTCTTTGTTTTCATGAAGGTTTCCCTCCAGTTCATGCTAAGGTTCTGGTCCTCTGAGCATCCCAAAAGGGTGGGAGGACACTCAGTCTCTGCTTTACAGCAAATCAATCAGGTACCTACCTCCATGTCCCTGTGACTCCCAGAGCACTCAGTTCCCGGTAAGCCTCCAAGTAGTTGATATGAGTGGGATGGCTCAGGTTTGTTTCTCTCCATGCTCTGAGGGCTCTGAGGGCTCTGAGGGCTCAATCACCTCCTGTCAGCATCCTGAAACATCCCAAGAGAGGCAGCACACATTCAGAGTGCTCACCTTCAGAAGCACTGCCCTGGTGAGCTGCAACACAACCATGTCCACTCTGGCTCTTTCCATGTTTGGAACAGGAACATACAGGGGAGCACAGAACAATAATTCTATAATGGCATCATGACACAGGGCCTGGACATGTCCCAGCCCACATGCTCAGTACTGGGGTTGCACAAGCCCATCCAAGAGGTCACAAGCCTTGCAGAGGGTCTTCTCACTTGGGAAGACTCAGTCTCCTATTTACAGCTTTTTAAGCTTCCAGCCAAGAGAGGAATTGCGGAGAACGTCAGCACTTTGCTGGAAACATCAGAAGGCTGAAGAGGAGTCTGGGTTTGCTGAGGTCATGTTGATGAATGAAAAGGTGAAAGCTGAAAGAAGAGGAGTGTAGCAGGGAGATTGCCGAAACTGAAATCAGTACACCATTGAAAGCTCAACAAAACAACATTTATTACAAAGAAATAGTAAACAAAATGAGAAATCGAGAGACAGGAAAGAGAAGGGAAACAAATCTCCAAGACAACACCCCACTCACTCAGGTGTTACTTTCGAGGTTGTCTTACAGACGCCAGAATGCCTAGAATTCCCCATAGCAGAAGCTGCATCCTCAGAGCATCAGCAGGCTCACACGATAGCAGGCATCCCTGCAAAGGCAACATGCAAAGGCAACATTGTCCTCCCTGTGAAGTTTGAATCCACTCCCAGCAATTTTTATGCAATTAACCTGTGACATCTACCTGGGCAGGTGTGGCCAGAACCGCCCAGCCAGAGGCCCTCGGTCCCTCCCCCTGTGATGTAAGTGGTGCCCCTGCTACACCTCAGGGGTCTTTCCTAAATGAGTCTGGGGGCTTATTCATCCTCCTCCTCTCCACTTTTTCCTTCAAATGCCCTTGGAGGGCCGTCGGCCAATAGTGAGGTCCCAATTAATTTCGGTTTATAGAAGATGCTTCCTTCAAGGACGAAGTTCTCATTTATCAGTGCTTGTTTTCACATCACTTGGCAGGAAAAGAACAGACTCTCACAGGTGGCTGGGCTAAACACAGACCAAAAGTAACAGCATCTAATTAAGCATGAATACAAGGAGGGAAGCCAACTTTCTCCAAGGAGTCTGGAAAACTCACAGAGCAATTCCTCTCATAATGCACGTTAGGGCACATGGAGCAGAGGAAGGGGATGGCAACAGTCAGCAAGCACTTACCAAGTGTAAGCAGGCTTGACCAAGGTGATTTGCTTCTCTCATTATGGCATTATGCAGGAAGGAGAGCAGTGAGTGTCCTTTACCTTGACTTTAGCAAGGCTTTGGACATTGTCAGGACCCAGCATACTCTTCTCTGTGGGTTAGAATGTTATGATCTAAATGAACAACTTGATGGGTAAAAACAGGTTGGATGTTCGTGCTCAGAGCGGTGGTGGTGGTTCATAGGCCATACTCTATGTGGAGGTCTGTAACAAGTTCAGACAGAAGAGAAGCTTTCTAATGCCTGCAAGCTACCACTAGAAAGATGAACCAGGCTCTTCACCGCAGCCAGCGGTGGCAGCATGAGAGAGAAAGATAATGGGTAGACAGTAGAAAATAAATTAAAAAGTCAATGTGTAAGAAAAAACTAAAAGTGTTTTCATGATGAGAAGACTGAAGCATTGGAATGAGATGCCCAGACAGGATGTCCAGTCTTCCTCTTCTGTGTCAGTGCCTTAAGTGCATTCCCCTTCCTGGAGGTTCGAATGGCTGGACTCACGGCAAAAGGAGAGTCAGCAAAACTGGGGGCTGAGTCCCTTCCAGCTTGAAACCCTGGAACCAGTGCAGCCAGGAAGGACCTCAGAGAGGCCTCAGATAGGGCTGCTGCCCTTCTCCTGGGGGCTGCTACCCTTCTCCTGGGGGCTGCTTTGAAGAGGACACTCTGACTCTGGTCCCCACCTGAGCTCCAGCTCCAGTAGTGTCTCAGCCAGGCCTGCACCTGGCCATGGCCTCTGCTGATGTGGACCTGGGCCCGTGGACTGACTTCCCAGCTGGACCTCAGACTTTTCTCAGCAAATGGACTTCTCAAATCATCTAGAACACAAGTGCTCGGGGATGTGAGGTCCTGAACAAGCCCAGATCTCTCTAGCTTCTGGAGGAGATGGTGACAAAAACCAGAGCATGTGCAATGAACTCCCTCACCAAGCCACAATCTGGGGGTTGCAAATAAAAAAGCAGAAAATGACACAACCTAAGAGCAGGCTGAGGTTTCCTGTTTCAACTCCACACTACATATATAGAGATTGCCATTCTGTACCTATCTCCTGTCTGGCCTTAATAACTGCTTTGGCTCCTCAGGACAGTGGTAGAAGATGCTGCTTCTCCTACTCCCAAACGCTTTTCTCCTTCTACCATGGGCTGGGGCTGGTGAGTACACCAGGACAAGGACATGCAAGGCCTCAAATGGACACTAGCAGGAAATCTCAGGAAATGTTCTTGCCTGGTCTTCTCTCCTATCGCTGCACTCCTACTCTCCTCTTTTTCAACTCAGACTGTGCCTGAAACCAGTGATGCATTACAGGGACTAGAGTTGTGCCCTTTGATAACATTTCAGTCATCCAGAGCCAGGTGTGGTCAGTCCTCCCCAGGCAGTGCTGCTTGTCTTTCTCTCCATTGTGCGCCAGCAATGCTTTGGACAGCCCAAGGAAGGAGAGTTGTGGATATCATTTGCATATGATGTTAGAAGAGGTCCCTCTCTCCTCATGCAGTTCCAAACTTGGTAGGAAATATTGGCATATGTGATATTAACACTTCTCATCTCTCTTCCAGGAAGGATCATTGGAGGAAGGGAAGTTAAGCCCCACTCCAGGCCCTACATGGCTTACTTACAAATTGAAAGTGGCTCAGATACTTACAGATGTGGAGGGTTCCTGATTCAACCAGATGCAGTGCTCTCAGCAGCTCACTGTGTGCATGGAAAAGGGTAAGACCCTCTGTTTCTTCTGTGTGGGATATTTTCAAGTCTCACACAGTCCTGAAGGGCCCCAGTCCTGGTCTGGGCTGAAAGAGTTCTCTGTGTCTCTTCAGGCAGAGCAGGGATCTCTGTGAGCTGAGCTCCCCCTATGAGCTGCAGGAATTGTCTGCCAGGTTGCTGTGTGCTCCTGGGGACAGGAATGCTCAGCAGTGATCTCCTGGTTCATGGCTCCTACCATGGCTCAGAGGTACTGCTGCAAAAGAGGGACCAGTGTGTGTCCCATTCCCTGCTTCCCTTTGTCTTCAGAATGGGACAAGTCAGACCTATGTGAGTGTGGGGGGAGGGACCCTCAGTTGAACGGTGGAAGGAACCCAGGTTACAAAAGGGAATTTGCTGAGAACAAATCTCTGGGGAGGTACATCCCAGTGCCACCTCCCTCCAACCACCTGCCACAGGGCTGTGCTGCTCTGGCCAGTGCAGCTGTAACATTTTGGTGTTTCCTGGTAGAAAGGTGAATATCACTCTGACTCTGGGAGCCCACAACATAAAAAAGAAAGAACTGAGCCAGCAGAAGTTCCATGTTGGATGTTGGGTCATCCATCCCAGATACTTAAATTATAGATCTGGAAATGACATCATGCTGCTGAAGGTATGTTCTCACACATCTTTTCTGCCCAAGGGATCTCCTCCCTGCTCACCTCACCAAACCCATGAACTTGTTCCCATTCCTTTGCTGGCTCTAACCCCATGTTCTCTCTGCTTAATAGCTGAAGAGAAAGGCCAAGATGACTAAGTATGTGAAACCCATCTCCTTGCCCAGTCATAATGAAACTGTTGCACCAGGAACTAAATGTAGTGTGTCTGGCTGGGGCCAGACATCAGTGACAGGGCATAGGACTGATGTGATGCTAGAGGTGGACCTGGAGCTGCAGCGTGAGGAAGTGTGTGAGGAGTCTTTCAAAGGCTACTGGTGCCAGTCTATGATCTGTGCCGGTGATATGCGTGGCAGAAAATCAACTTACAATGTAAGTGTTTGGATGGTGCTGGGACCACAGTCAGTCAGGTTTCTCAGGTGAGGGTCAAAAGGGCAGTACAATGAACCAGATTCTTCAGGAGGATGTGCTGAGGCTCCTCACAGCAGCTCTGAAGCTGACGTGCTCCCTGAGCTGGGGTGCACTTGCCCAACTCTCAGCATCAATTTGCCTCTTTACTCACTTGGGGATGTTCTACCCATCCCAGCCAGTGCCCCAGCAGGCTGCAGAGCTTGTGTAAATCCTTCATCCTATCCTCACTGGAAGTGTTCAGATAGTCCCCCATGTCTAAACTAGGATTAGATCCTTCCTTTCAGAAAGGTTTTGAATCTCAAATAGCCTCCAGTCCTGAGTTGCTTCCCAGAAGGGCTTAGAGGAGTAGTGAGGCAGCTACAAACCCTACAGAGCTGGGTCTGGAGGGAGGGAGGGGGTCAGAAGAGGAGATTCTTTACATGGGGAGAGGGAAGTGGAATAGTTTGTTCCTTAGGGCAGGGAGAGCTGTGCTGTGACAGGGCTGACCCCTTTCACTCCTTTCACTCCACAGGGTGATTCTGGAGGCCCATTAGTCTGCAATCGGAAGGCTCATGGCATTGTTTCTTATGGATATCAAAATAAACCCTTCCCTAAGGTATTTACCAGAGTCTCCTATTTTGAGCCCTGGATCAATGAACAGCTGAGGAAGTTTGCAATCCAAGAGAATTCCAAATGCAGCTAAAACAGAGTCAGAGATGCCTTGCCAGGCAATGGTTTCTGCACTAAGGGAAGTCTCCCTGGCAAGGTAAGAAAGCAGGTCCCAAGCACATCCAGTTTCCCATTGTTCCCTTCCTCCCACTACTGCCCAACAGTGCCACCTCCTGCTCTGCTTTCTGTCCATCAATAAAAGCTCCTTCAAACTTGCTTGTGTGTGCTGCCTTCTTGAGGATGGGATGCAAAGCCTGAGCATGAGAAGGAGGAGATGACACTCCTTGGGAGAACCTGAGTGGGACTGTAGGTGGGACACACAATACAGATCTTTGTCCCTGAACTGCTGCAAATGCTCTCCCTTGTCTCCCTCAATCTCTTGCACTCAAACCAGCAGGTAGAGACAGCAGCCTTGCCAAACCATTTATTCAGCCTTTCAGAAACAGAAGCTTCTCTACCTTCAAGGGGGGATCATGTGGGTTTCTATTACCAACTTGAAACCATCTCAGGATCCTCAGACAGACTCAACACCAGCCAACCTTACATCCCATCTTCCCTTTCAACCCTCTTGAACCTCAGATGAAGCATTTTCTCTGCACCTGTAAAATGCCTGAGGGCTGAAATGTGGAGATTTTCTCCTATGGAATCAGCTAATCAGACCTGGCTGGGCCAAGAAGTGCCCTCGTGGTGTGGTGACAGGATAGAGAATGTCAAATATGGCTCAGGCAAAGGCAGTATTGCAGAGAGACAAGCCTGGTCAGTCATGCCAGGGAGAGATGTATTTCTTTTATGCAATTTTTCCTTTATGATCATTTATCCATGATGTGGACAAAGGGATAGAATGTACCCTCAGCATGCTTCCCAATGATATAAAACTGGGGGCACAGAAACCTAAAGAGGTGCAACAAGGACAAGTGTGGGCCCCTCCACCTGGGGAGGGATAACCCCAACTACCAGAACAGCAGTTCTGTGGAGAAGGACCTGCAAGTCTTGGTAGATGACAAGTTGACCATGAGCCAGACACATGCCCTGGAGGCCAGGAGGGCCAATGGGATCCTGGGGTGCATCAGGAACAGTGTGGCTGCAGGTCAGGGAGGTGATCCTTCCCCTCTACTCGGCCCTGGTGAGGCCACGTCTGGAGTGCTGCATCCAGTCCTGGGCTTCTCAGTACAAGAAAGACAAGGAACTACTGGAGAGGGTCCGGTGGAGGCCACAAAAATGATTAAGAGACTGGAGCATCTCTCTGACGAGAGAAGACTCCAGGAACCAAACCTGCTCAGTCTAGAGAAAAGAAGACTGAAAGGGGAGCTCATAAATGCATATAAATATTTTAAAGTTGGGTGTCAAGAGGATGGTGATCTGGCCAAAAGGGACCAAGACACACCACAATCTGACACATCATGCTCTCAAGGCTTTCCATCCAGTCCTGAACCCTATTGGCTTTGCTCTCTCTCCTCCCATAACATCCCTTTCCACCCAAATGCCACCCCAGAATACCCCTCCCTAGGTCCAGCACTTTCTTCTCTCTCATGCAGTCAACGTGTGCCATGTGAGCAGGAAAGGAGCAGTCAGCAGCACCAGTGACTGTGGGGCAGATGAGCACAGGTCCCACAGGCTCTGGAGCTGAGAGTCACCACAACCAACAAGTGTCAGTGAGAATGTTGGGGAGGAGGATTAGCAAGGGAGTGATCATAGAGCTGCCTGTCTGGTAAAGATACAAGAGATGAGGAAAATCCAAAGTGCTCTTCCATGGGATACACTGGGAGATGGGTGACAATGTGTCAGCACCCCCTCCCCGTCCTTTGTAAAGGAGCCCTAATGGCCCCAGAGATTCCCCTGGCACAGAGTCTGCAGTGGGCACAGGGATCTCCTTCCCCACCGCACCCCTGTCATTCTAGGGGGGTCACAGGAACATCCATTGCCACAGGACCAGGCCCAGACACCTCCCAGGACAGGGGTTTGTGGGAACTGTGGGAGGGAGAGCAGAATTGTGTCCCCAGACACAGATGCTGCTTTTCTTGCTGCTTCTCAGTTGCCAGAGCTGGCTGCCTTTTGTCAGAAGGCTGCAGAGGACCATCTGGGCATGAGGTGAGGGGTGCAAGCACATGCCCAGAGCAGAGCTCTCCTGTATTGATAGTCTGCAGTGTCAGAAAGTGCCTGTGGGATGGTCTGCTTTGAACTACTCCAGTGCACTAGGAGCACAGGGTCAGTCTGCATTCCGAGCTCTGAGCTCAGGTGCAGGGACCTTGACAGGTCTGGGAGGTGTTGAGAGGTGCCAGCCCTGTTCCTGGAAGCACTGAGCTCTGCCGGGTGCCTTCCATACCCTGGGGGACCTCACACACTGCTACTCTTGTTTCTGCAGCCTCAGCTGCCCAAATACCAGTGTAATCTTTACCTTCCCTCTCAGTGTGGTCCTGCAAATTCGGGCAGTGCTCAAATAGAAAGCCCAGGCAGAAGCACGAGGAGCAAATAAAGTGCAAAAGAGTCTCCAGTCTACGGGCTCACATTTGAAAGAGACATGAGGCTTGAGGAAGCTTCTTTTCATGGGAGCCTGGTGTATGTGACATCGGCCTTTAAACCACCTCTCTGGAAAAGGTCAGGAAACCCTGGAGTTTCGGATTCATGCAAGCATGGAGGGGCCTTAGCAGTCAATTGTTACAACCTCATGCTCAATTCAGGGTCAACCCTGAGGGCAGCAAAGGAGCTCAGAAACCCTTGTGGGTCTCACTCCACGCTCTGGCGGGTCATGACTTCAGTGCTGAGCTAAGGTTCCAGCACTTGGCTCCTCTTCTTGGGTCATGCTCTTGAGCTCATTCTCGGCTGCTTTCAGGAAGGAGGAGAAATCTCCAGAAGAAATTGCCTGGATAGATGGGGCATAAGTTTGGATCTTTTTTCAGGAGGGCTTGTGAACACTGTTTGGGCCTCTGATGAAAGGTGAGAATATTAGTCCTTTGGGGCTGGCTCCTTTTCTCTTTTCTATGCTGTGTTTTTCTCTTTTGAATGTTCTTCACTGGGTCACTAACACAAAAATGAGCTCTAGTTCGTGTTCTGTATTTGTCTGACACTTTCAGTGTCGTAGGTAAACTGAACTGTTACCTTTTTTTCTGATTTCTCTCTTATCAGCCATGTTCCCGGAGGACAATCACCACAAATGCTCAGACATATCACCCTTCAAATAATGTCAGCCTTGTAACCAATAGCTTTGTCAGTGCAGATTCATTTTATATCCAAAGAACCCTGGTGGGAATTAGATCTCAGCATCTCTGTTCTGGGATTCATGTGCAGAAGGCCACATCCATACTACAGGCAGGAAAGATCCACTGTGCAGTGTGATTGCTTTAAAACTGCTCTGACACTGAGTAAGGAGAAAACCGTAAAGAGAGGAAAAAAAGAAAAAAAATGAAGAATCCTGTAATAGTTTGAAGAACTTCACCCGTATATGAATTTCTGTGATTTATCTGTTGCTGTGATGACTGTCATATCTATCGTTCTGTCCAAGTACTGATGTGACTTTCCTTGTATACTGAAATATTTTCTCCTTTCTTTTCCCTGTTGTGGATTTTTGGTTTGGTTTGGGGTTTGTTTGTTTGGGGTTTTTTGTTTTTGTTTGGAGGCACATCTGTCTCTCTGCATCTGATTTTTACCTTGGATTCTGGTCAAGGTGTAGTAATGCCTGCATTTTTATTCCTACCAATGTCAACCTAGAGCCTTTAAAATCTCATTTGAGCCAGGACAGCAAGGCAGTCTGAGCCAACTACATTGCAGTGACAGAATGCCACTGTTTCTCTGACAGAAATGTTAGAGGTGGGGACACAATGTAAGAAACCACAAGAAAAAAAAGGGAGAAACTCCACCAACTAGCCCTTCTGAAAACTTTTACGGAAATTCCTCCTTTTCCACATGAGTATTGTTATTATTACAGCCTTCCTCTACTTCAGAGTTCACAGTAGGTATTGCAAAAAATGAATGGGTGTTATTACTTTGTTCTACCCATATTGTTAGAGGTTTTTATCTCACCATCTCTGCCACTCAAAGTAAACACTTCTTACTTGGTGCTATCTGGAAGGATTCATTTGTGTTTAAGTTTGAACTTGTCAAGGAACAAAAATTAGAGACTTCTTGATTGGTGAGCCCGGCACAGTAATGGACAAGTTATTTAGCTATATTACAAACTGGTTATTTCCATTAATTTTTCCTTTTTCTTTTTATACCCCATTAGTTGAGTTCAGCCTTGAACTGGAGCTGTCCATCTTCCTATTCAGGCCTCATTCACCTCTATGGATGTATTTAATTAAATAGCAGCTAAAATGCCTGGAACCTTACATTGGATTTCAACTGTCAGGACAGAAAGAGCATTTGGAAAGGAAAATACTCTCCACAAGCCAAGTCAGATTGCCCATTCTAAAGAGATACAAGGTACTCATGTGGGATTTCATCTCCTTTTCATTTGCTGATTGAAACACTATCTTTTACTGCACAGATTAAAGGGTGCTGATGAACAAGCAAACACTAAAGGAACTTGAACCTATTACTTCCTCAGTAACTTCTCATCTAAATTTTACTTCAGTGGCCAGAAGTAATGCAGATAATATCTTTTTCTCAAGACAGACCTTACCATAAACTTTTGACTTCACCCGTACTACAAAACCCCAGCCAAACCACAAGTGAACAAGACGTTTAGTTGGAGGAAACTGAAAAGCTGCCTCTTCTGCAACCCTGTTCCTCTCTGCTCTTGGACACTTAGACTTACTTCAAACCATGGCTGAAACACACATCTGAAGGTTCAGCTCCCACTCACAGCTGGGCCAGCTTCAAATGTCTCTCAGGTTGTTCATGGCTTTGATCACACAGATTGAAGTCTAACTATCCTCTCCAACATTTTTTTCCTTATATCTGTTGAGAATGACAAATGAACAAATTATTCTTTCCAGTGGTATTCCTGTGGTCCAGATCACCTCTGGCTGACATGTCCATTCCTCTCTGTTACAGGCAGTGTCCTTGTAAGTTCAGGGATGTTTCCATGCCTGGGAGCCCTCACAGTGATGGTGATCTTGGATCCAAATTCACCAGGTTTGAGATAACCTGCAAACTCATCTTATGAATTTGCCCTGTGCCAGCATATGAGGAAACTGGGAAATATCCTGCCCACCCTGATCTAAACTAAGGGGTCAGTGGGGAGTGTTGGTGGCAGAAGTCTGAAGCAGAAGCAAAGAAGACTGAGCAGTAATCCATGAGGACAGCTCAGGTGAGATCAGAGTAGGAATAAATGGGAGACCTCATACAGTGCCCAATTTACTACCCCTTCTGAATGGATTTACAAAGTTTGTTTCCTCTTCTGCCAAAGCAGAGGGACCTGTTGGACATGGGGGTGCCCAAGGGACCTAGAGGGTACCTTGCTGTAAGGCCTAGGTAGAATCTGTGGGAAGCAGCTCCAGCAGCTCCCACTACGTCTCCTCAGTGTGGCTCAGACCTTCCAGGCTGTAATGCTGGGGGTATCCCTGAGCCAAAGTTGACCTATAGCTGAACCCTCCAACCTAATATTGTATTTAGCTTAGTATTATATTTAGCCATATATCTGCTTATTAACCAAGATGCTATATAATCCTTAGTAATGCTTTAAAAGTAGCACAACATATTATTAATAATTAGTATGTCAAGGCCATGAAAGCAGTAGGCCTCACATGGTTGCAGCTGGTTCATATTTGAGATATAAGTGTAGCCACAGATCTGTATTCAGAGACTAGTCAAGGCCATGGGGCATTTGGTAGTAGTTAGTCCAAACTGACTCCCTGACTTTGTCCTCAGCCCTGGCCAGGCTTCAAGGGAAAACCAAGGAGGGAAGAAAGCCAGATTGTTTTTCTGCACCAATCGAGTGATGTCAGCTGGTTTGTTTAACACTGTATAAGCTGGACTCTCTCACAGCAAAGATGGAGGCCACCCCTGTGAGTAGACGCACTGTGTAGGATTTCCAAATTACCAGGAGTGGTTCTCCAGCCCTTTGCTGTGATCAGGGGCCTCTCCAGCTAATGTGCAGGTCTGGATGATGGTAATGTAAATAGGGTAATTGGCGATGTATCTCTCTCTTAATCACTATAGACACTTTCGTAGTAATGATTAGTTGCATTTCTAAGTGTATCCTTTCATAAGCCACTGCTTCCTTTGTAATTCTTTACTGTTTCGCACTGTAGTAAACTTAGACACTTATTCTTTAAAGTTGGTGCCTGTATTCCTTTAATCCATCTTCGTTCCTGGAGCAAAACAGATTGGCAAAACACAGGCACACAGATATGTCCACCCCAGGCACTTCAGCACATACACACCAGGGACATGTGTCAAGGCAGATCAAGCACCGCCAGCACCCACACCCAGGCACAGGGATCCCCCAGCAACACTGAGACACTGAGACACTCAGCCTGAGTTGACCCAGCAGCTGCTCTGGATCCCAGGTGTCCCAGTTGTTGGCACCTGTGCAGGGAAGTCCCTGAGGCTCTCATGAGCTGCAAGGTAAACCTGCTTCAGCGTGGGCTCTCCACAGGTCACAGTTCCTTCAAGGCAAATCCACCTGCACTACCATGGTCTCATCCACTGCCTGCAATGTGGAGATCTTTCCCAGTGTGGTCCTCTTCACAGGCTGCAGTAACATCCCTGTTCCACCATGGTCTCTCCCCTCTCTGACCTGGCACCTGGAGCACTCCCCTCTTCTTCTATGACTTTGCTGTTCACAGGATTGTTTCTCACCTTTTTTTTTCCCCCTCACTCCTGTGAGATCCTGGATCCAAATCTCACTGAATTATTGATACAGGTCAGAACCAACTCACTGTGTGTGTGTGTGCATGTGGGGAAGGGCTGGGCCCAGACCTGCAGGAACGTGGTAAGGCCTGCACATAAGGCCTGTGCTGAGGGCACAGGGCAGAGCTGGAAGGCAAGGCCTGCACCCACGCAAAGCACACGGCAGAGCTGAAGGCCTGCAGCCCATGCAGAGCACATGGCATCACTGAAGGCCTGTAGCTGGGCTGTCGGTAAAGGCAGACCTGCCTGGTAGCCCACCCACACCACACCCCTGTGGCCTGTGACTGGCTACAGCACAACTCTGGTCTGGAAGGCACTGACCAGATATCCTGCCTGGGAGGGAAAACTGAACTCTATAAATACATGACACTCCATGAGGTCTCCCTCTCTCTCTTTCCCTCCTGCAGCCTGAACTATGTGAGTCAGTAACACTTTTTTCCTCCTCTTCCCTTCTCCCTCTCCAGCCATGTGAACCATTGAATCTTGTCAGTAACTATACTCCTCTCTTTTCTCTCTCTCCTTCTCTCTTCTCCCTCTCTTTATTTCTTTTAATCTGTTTTCTTTTACTCTTTTTCTCCTCTTGCGGGTAACTTAAAACCAGTGAATTGTGTTTTACTAAAACTGGTATATGGATTGTTTTAGTGGATGTTTCCTGTGGAATGGGTTTTTGTGCTGAATGTTTTAGTGAAATGCTTTCTTGGTTGTATTTTACTCCTGTAAAAACCTTCTTCCAAAATATCTTATTTTTCTCACTAAATTAAAAAGAAATTCTCTTAGAGAAGAGTGTGTGACAAATATTGCAAATATTTTTTTTGAGAGGCACCATCAGCTTCACTGATTGGCTTAACCCTGGTTTGAGGTGGGTCCACTGCCAAGCCCTTTGGAACTCTGTGTCTGGTATTAGGGCACCATGAAGGCAGCCCCTGGTCTCCTCTCAGGGAGGTCACCCTGCTGAACACCACCTTTCTTTCCTGCTCTGGTTGTAGCACCCAAACATTTATTTTCTGTGTTTCATCAAGCTTAGCCTTTCCCACCATGAATATCTATCACTGTTGGGTCACTGTCTGCAAACCTCTGAACTATGAGTCAGTATAGTAGTTTTAGTCTGGGCCTTCCTCGCTGACCAGTTTGTGACCAAGGAAGTGGCCAGATTACCTGGTGTTCCCTAAGATTTTTTATGTAATCCAGGAGTATAAAGAAGAAGGGAGGAGAGGCCTTCGCTCTCTTCCCTTCTGGTGGCTCTGGAGGTGCGGGTTCCCTGCTGTCAGTTCCGCCATATGGGGAGTGAGGCCTGGTGAGGCCTTGCCAACCTTGGGAGGCGGAGGGTGCCGGTGGTCATCCAGCGTGATTTCTGTTGTCCCTAGGAGAGTAGTAAGATATTCTTTTGCTAATTCTTTAGTTTGCTAGATCCTGAGTTTCTGATTGTGTGTATATTTATTTTTTGTTTATTTGGTTTTTTTCCTTCCTTTTCCCTTTTCCTTTTGGATCTGTACATAATATTTCAATTGTATAAAAATGTAATATAAGTGTAAATATATATATATTGCTTTAGCTCTCTCTCTCTCTCTCTCTCATTTCAGTTCTCTTGGGTTTATTTTTTCTTTTCACTTGGTTTTGGGGGGGGTGAGCTCTTGCAGTGAGGTTTCAAGACTTGGCAGGGAGCCAGCTTCAAACCACTACAGTCAGGCACAGGAAACATTGCATGCAGATGGTCACTAGAGCATGAATTAGAGCTGTTTTCCTCTCTGTGTTGCACATTGAGTCCAGCACTCAGTCACCGTCACAGAAAAATGTGTTTCCTGATATTTGAACAGAGCATCTCATGTTTCAGTTTGTGCCCACTAGCTCTTGTCCTGTCCCTGCATAACTCTGTGGAAAGAATCTGTCTCTCTTCCACTTACACTCTATTTTCAGGTATTCTTATACATGGATAACATCCCACCAGAGCCTGCTCTTTCCAGGGTAAAAAGTTGAATTCCACCCTTTCTTAACTTCAAAAAATGGTGTACATCCCTGTACATGCTGGTGTAAAAGTAAATCGGCGGGAGAAATGAACCCAACTCAAGAGAGATTACAAGTCAGAGTTACAATTTACTAAAAAGATTAGAATAAATGCAATGATACAGAGTGGGTTTAACCCATAAAACCAGATGTATAACCCAGCCCCCCTGGGACAAGAACAGAACAGTGCTGAGAACATGAACTGGAGTCTTGTGCACTTTTCTAGACAGGTCAGAACATGCAAGGCTCAAAGAAGAAAGCTACTTTATTTATCCCTGAAATAAATATTGATACAAAAAAGTAAATGTTATGAACACAGTAATAATAAAAACAAGAAAGAACCATTAAGCTTCAGAAGGAAATATTACTTCACTCCCTCAAAACAATTCTTTTCAATCCATAGATTTTAACTGTAAGAAATATTGCTATTTACTTCTTTCACTTCTATTGTTTTACTTATGATTATGTTTTTGTTTTGTATTGCTAACAAGGGTCCTTACCATTCTTTCAGCTATAAATAATATATCATAGAATCACAGGATGTTTTGGGTGGTCATGAACCTGGTCTTTACTTACAGTAGGGAGTACTTTGCTCCCCCATCCTGCTGTCCATCCACTCAAGAGGTGTGGGAAAAGAAGTTGCTATTAAAGACTGGGGCAAAAAAGTTGTTGAGCACCTGAGCCTTCTCCTCATCTGTTGTTACCAGTTTTCCAGCAGTGTTTCTTTGGGAGGTAACATTTTCTTTGACCTTCCTTTTCTGGCTGACATACCCATAGAGGCCATTCCTATTGTTCTTTGTGTCCATTGCCAGGTTCAGTTCCAGCTACTCCTTGGCCTTCCTCATCCCATCCCTGCACAACCGAACTTCATCTCTAGACTCTTCCCAGGTCATCTGTTCTTCTTTTCATTCCTGTGTGTTTGCATCTTTCCCGTTTTTGACCAGCAGGTCCCTACTCAGCCATGCTGGCCCTTTGCTTTCCTTACCCAATTTCTTGCTCCTGAGGATCACTGGCACTTGTGCTCTGTGGAATATTTCCTTAAAGATCTGTCATCTCTGCTCCACTCCCTTGTCCCTGAGGAACAATATGAATTTTAAATCAACAGTTCCAAAAATATTTTGACATTTTCTAAAAAAATTCATCCCTGTGTTCTAGTTGCTTACATTTGAGCTTCCTATGTTATAACTTCCAATGTCATGAAAATGTTGGGAAAATGTGGCAAAATGGTGTTTACTTTAAAGAAAATAAGCCATCCCAAGTGAATGCTCCTCTCTGTAGCTCTATCTCATTCACTCTGTAATTCCTGAACCAGGCAAGTGGATACCCAGCTGCCCTGTTCATCTGCTAAATTATCTGCAAGCCAATGCCATTTCCTTCCACATGTGCATTCAGTTTTTCTTAATTTACTTCTGTTCATTCTGTTGTTTAAATATTTCTTGGTCTAATTGTCCCTGAAAATTTCTGTCACCTGTCCATCTCTCCCCTAAGCCAGCTCTTTTCAGGGTTCATGTCCTGAGGAAACTGGAGCTCAGGGGGATCAGAGTAAAAGGTATGACTTTTTTGTTAATTAAGGTTTTTTTGTTTCAATCGTTAGGAAAGGCCTTGAAAACCTTTTGCAATGGTAATACTTATTCCTCCTGTTTCTGTGTAGAATTAGTACAGTAGGTAAGGGTAGTGCTAATTAGAGCAGAGAAAGGCTTTGCAAATAAAGCCTTTGGCATTACTATGGGTGGCAGTAACAGGAGAAGGGACTGGAATAAGAATTGTCTTACTGCCAGCACATGAATCCAAGTCTGACTCTCCTCAGGTCACACTCTGCTTGATCACAAAGATACTTTTCCTCTCTCTGCCTGGTTCCTTCCAGGGCATAAGCTGGACTAATTTCCTTTCAAAATGGCTCCATTTCCATTCTTCCTGCCATACCTAATTAAAACAAAAGATAAACGGAAATGGTGCTGTAGGTATTTATTGAAACACATCTGGGAGCTCCCTAATTAACTACACAATGCTCACAGCTCTGCAGGGAGGACAGAAGAACAACACAAAGCACAATATGGCTGTCAACATTTTAATGAGCCCCTGAGGACCATGGTACCATCTCCCTGTTAGTTATAGCAGTGGCAAAATCTGGCAAGGTGCCTTGGGGAAATGACAGGCAGAAGCAGAAACAAAGTTGCTTGGAGCAACTTTAATGGCGCCCAGTGTAAGATGGGCTTGGACAAAGTGTTCTCACCGGGGCTCATTACAGCAGAAACTCACAGCTTTTGATTACAGACAGCTCAGAAAGCCTCAGACTTCTCCTGTATCAACCTTCCCTTACAGAAGTCAAACAGCAGTGCCCAGGTAGGACAAAGGTGGTGCTTTCTGTCAGCATCCCGTAGACATGGCAGGTGGAAAGGAAATGCCATGGACCCACCTCTCCAAACCTGCTCTTCCAAAACGCTGGCAGATGCACAAGTTCTTGCTCCCAAGGCTTCAGTTACAGTGCTTAACACACACTCTGACTGTAACACGCTGTGACTGTAACACACTGTGACCATAACACCTTGTGACTGTAAGACAGTGTTTTGCTGAAAGGCAGGGTACTCAAAAAAATGCCTTCACACTAGTCACTTTATAGCATGAACAGTTATAGAATATAAATCATTATATCATCCATATAATGTATCACTTGTACCGTCTCTGGCAAGGACGATTCATCCAGGTGTTCTGGCATGATTTTATGGCAGAAGGTGGTACTGTGGAGCCACCCTTGAGGTAAGCAGGTAAACACATACTGCCTGCCTTGCCAAATAAGAGCAAACTGATCCCAATGTTCCTCAGCAATGGATATTGTAAAGAAAGCATTAGCTAGGTCAATTACTGCATACCAATTTCCAGGGTGTCATTGTATTTTTTC
The DNA here is from genome assembly GCF_025592945.1 of Manacus candei. Lineage (NCBI taxonomy): Eukaryota > Metazoa > Chordata > Aves > Passeriformes > Pipridae > Manacus > Manacus candei. The sequence goes on along the minus strand of NW_026138160.1, from coordinate 860,160 downwards.
AATAAAGTGACAGTATGTGGTACCACAGCTGTCAGTGGTGGGGTGTATTTGTTAAGCTCCCTGTAGTCTACTGTCATTCGCCACATTCCATCACTGTTTTTAACAGGCCCGATAGGATTATTAAAGGCAGTGGTTGTTGGTTTCAACACTCCTGTATCTAGTAAATCTTTAATGATCTGTGAGATTTCTTCATGTCCTCCTGGTATACGATATTGTTTTATTGTCATTCCTTTGGTGGCAGGTGGAATTTGTCCCAGAGGTATTTTAGCTTCCCCAATTAAAACTGGCTGAGCTAACCTATATGTCCAGGTTCCAAATTGATATTTACCTGATGGCAAGTGTAAAGTCAGCCCTTTTAAAATATCAATTCCAATTATATATTCAGGGACAGGAACAATCATCACCGAATAAGTTTGCTTTGGCAGGATGCCAATTTTCGTCTCAGTTTTTGTCTGCATGGCTTTAATATGTTTGCCACCTAATCCTGTAATCAAAACTTTTTGTTTTTTAAACTTTTTAGGATTACCAGGAATTAAAGAGGTCTCTGCTCCAGCATCAACAATGGTCTTAACTATTTGACAAGATTTATTTTTCCAATACATTTGAAGCTCCATGTGAGGATAATGGTCTTTTCTTGCCCATTGTTGTGCTGGAGCTTGGCCTTCATCTCCCTCTGCTTTTAATTCTTTCAATTGTTGCAACATTTAACATCTGGCCATGGATAGAGATCAGCATACTTTTGTCCCTTGGAACAGTTGACTCACCAATGGGGGTTGTGGTGGGTTGACCTTGGCTGGACGCCAGGTGCCCACCCAGCCATTCTATCACTCCCCTTCCCAGCTGGACAGGGGAGAGAGTAAGGGGGAAAACAACTTGTGGCTTGGGGTAAGGCAGATTATGTAAAGCAAAAGCAAAGTAGACACTTGCATGCACAAAAGCGAAGCGAAAGATAACACGGTTTATTCTCTACTTCTCATGAGCAGCGATGTCCAGCCACTTCTAACAAGCAGGGCTTCACAACATGTAACAGTTCCTCAGCAGGCAGCCACTGCAGACAATGAATGCCTGCCTTCCTGCTCCTTGCCTCCGCTTTTATATCTGAGCTGACGTCACATGGTCTGGAATGTCCCTTTGGTCAGTTTGGGTCAGCTGGCCTACTTGGGTCCCCTCTCAGGATTTTGCCTTCGACTGAGGAAGGAATGTTACAGGGCTGATGCTATGCCAGCCCTGCTCAGCAGTAGCCAAAACACCAGTGTGTTATCAACACCTTCCTAGCTGCCAATGCAAAGCACAGCACCTTGAGAGCTGCTGTGGGGAAATGAACTCCAGCTCAGCCAGACCCAATACAGGAGCCCTCTCTTGGCAAGTGTCCTGTCCCATTGAGGTTCATGGAGGGGAGCAGAAGGTCGAATTGCTCCATCCATCATGTCATCTTTTTGGCCTGAACTTGAACTCTTTACTTTTGTAACAGGTTTGTTTAACCCACACTGCTTGTCTAAACTCCACATCTCATTAGTGGGGAGCCCATCAGTCTTATTTTGGGCCATCCCATCTTTCAGCAAGGCAGTAAACATTTCCTTTCAAGAGATTTATTTGTCTTTCACCTCACCATTCCTACTATCACCTCTCCCACTTTGTTTGGGTCCCTATTTCCCCAAATCTCCTAACTGCTGGATTTTTTCTATGACTTCTCTTATGGGGTTTCCTGTTTCATTTATCAGTAAAATCATAATAACACTTTTATATGCATGTGGAGCAGTCTTAGTAATCCTCTTTTGAATTGGAGCTGACAATTTTGCAGCATAGTGTCTGCACTACCAATAAAAACAGCAGTCTTCACTCCTTCCACCTTAATACGCTGAATACAATCCCATAGAGTATTCCAGGGCCCATCTGCACTGGGCTACTCCCCTTCCATGGGCTATTTTCTATTACAACCTTCCACCACTACAGCCAATAAATTAGTCTCTCCAGCTGAGCCTTGGAAGGCATCCTGAACAAATGAATCAAAATTTAACATTACAAACTTCTTACTGTCTTCCGAGTTGAATCTAATTCCAGAGGCACCAAGATCATGCAGCCGTACTACCCAGGAGATGAAAGACTCTCCAGGCTGTTGTCTAAATGTATCCATAATATCATTGATTTCATCCTGAGTAAAATCATCCATGGCATCATGCCTCACTGGATAACCAGTAGCATCACCTTCCAATTTTCTTCATGTCATTGGCTCTGCTTCAGCAAACACTTCACCCTCTAAACTACTATCTAAATCAGCTGAATCCTAGATATCTCCATCCCATTTTTCAGGATCCTAGTCTATCCCTGCCTCTGCAATCAGAGCATGCACTTTTTCTTATTTACTCAACTCCTTTGCTTTCAATATTTATACTGGGCTACCCGGACAGCCAGTCTTTCTGCTACTGTTTGATAAGTGTCCAACTTCTCCATTAATAGTTAATTTTGGCATTGCACTGTAACTATTTTCCCCTGCAATTCACATACTTGCTTCTCCAAAATAATCTTATCCTTACACATTTGTTCTCTCTGTTGATGCTACTTTTGATATGCAACCAGCAAAATCCCTCCTCGTCTCCCTAGAGTATTCCCTTCCTTCCCCTTCTCTACTGAAACCTTTTGTAAACATTTCACTACATTACGTGGTTCTGCCTCCTTCAAATAGGAGTCCCAGTTCTCACATAAACCATAGCATGACCACTCAGGGGCCCAAATACCACAAGGTTCCCATCGAGGAATACCCAGGTCTACGTCTGTCTTGGCAACATTTTTGTGTACTTAAAAAAAAGCCATTTTGTTTTGTATCCTGTGCTGTGATGCCAAATTGTTTTGCTGACAGGCACGGTACTCAACAAAATGACTATACACTAGTCATTGCAAAAAATGAAAAGTTTTTTAAACAAGCAAAATAAAATTATTGGATATATGTATAAAAAATACAAAAGAAAATTAGCAATGTATCAGATAATTACTGCAGAGAGAGAGAACAGTGATTAAGAAGAAATATATCACCAATTACCACCTAATGCTCAAAATGCAGGTCCATATGTCAGCTGGAAATCCCCGTTTCAGCCAATGCCCAGAGTCTCAGGTAACTGGAGAATTCCTAGGGTATTGGCCAGGCATCCTGATGTAGTCAAATGTAGAGGTCATGGAACAGCTGCACACACGTTTCCTACCTTTTTGCAACATCATCACCATCATCATGGCTGGGCTTTGCAAACGAAGATTTGGGAAGGACTCTACCCACATTTGCTGCAAGTGCACTGGTGGCTAAAAAGGCCAATGGAGATAGACATGTCCTATTGCAAAAGGCACAGCAGAAAGACTCTTTAGGTGGTATCAACACGACACGGTTCTTTCTGTGTTGTCTTTTCTCCTCAAGAATGATTCTGCATGTGTTCTCAAAAGAAGCAGCAGCGTTATGTACAGCGTGTCTCCAGACCTCCCGACTGGAGGCCAGAGTAGACCAGTGATGAAGGTCAATATGGCCAAGGCTGAGATGTTGTTTCAGGGAGTCCTTGTATCTCCTCTTTGGGGCTTCTCTCTTGTGGCAGCCGGTGGCAAGTTCACCACAAAGCAAGATCTTAGGGAGGTGGTGATCTTTCATCCCTGAGACGTGTCCTGCCCAACACAGCTGTGTTCTCAGCAACGTACAGTCATAACAACTACATACTTTATTGAATACAGTTTATCAGAGACATTCTTTATCAAGTTTCTCATAGACATGAGGAGGGGTCAATTCTTGGTTAAGTTCTCATCCATTACATCCTGTGACTGTAACACACACTGCCGACAACACTCAGGAACCACCAGCCATCCTAACTCACAGCTCCCTCCTTCCAACCCCAGTCTGGATCAGCTCTGGATTCAAACATACGGGATTAAATGTTGCACCTCAGGCCCTATCCTCTGTTCCATCAGACCCTGAACACCTTCTTCTCTGCTCCATGACATAAAACCATGAGATTAATGGCTTCTCAGCCATTAAGAGGTGCTCCAGGACTCTGATAATATGTAAATTTATTATATATGCACTATACTATCCATCTATACTCTGTTGCAATATTGCAGATTAAAGTCTTTTAGTCTAATCAATATCATCATCAATTTAAATAAATCACTTATTGATATAAATATGTTTGGTTTGCCATCCTTAATCCTGCAGGACAAAGTTGTATACAGGCTCAATTACGCATCTCTGGGACTGGGATTGGATCCAGGTGCCCTGAGACTCTTCTCTGAGAAGGAGTTTAGAAAGCCAGGAGATTCTTTTTGTACCTTGTGACCCGACATGGATGTCTCCCTGATTAACCTTCTCCAACGCTTCTATTCTGGACATGAGTTATGCCAGCTTGTATACAAGTCACAGCACAGTGCTTTCACAGTGCTGTGATCATCCCTTTTGCTCCTTCCCAGTGGTGTGTTGGCAGCAGACACTGAACCTCACACTTGCATGATGCAAGTACTGTTTCTTGTTTCTGTGTACCTTGAAACAAGGCTTTTGACCATAATTCCATTTCTTTTCTTTATCTATTAATCAACCCTGCTTTGGGAAAAAACATATCAGAAGTAAAGGATAATCAGGCAATTTGCATGAAAAAAATAGGTCTGGTTGGCTTCAGTTGGTAGTTGGAAAAATCTGTTAAGAAGGATCCAATAAACCAGACTGGCCACACAGTTTCTTCGTTAGACCCTAGACAAGGAATAAAAAATGAAATTAGTCTATAACAAAATGGAGCAGTGCACTTTGTTTGCAGGGTCCCTTGCCATGGGGGGAAAGTGAGCAAGCTTGGGACAGCTGTGGATCATGATACTAGATCTTTTCATGTTTGAGGTTATGCATTTTTTCTAAAACAATGAGGATCTCAATATCTCACAGCCTTGCAAGTTTCATCAAAGAGCTCTGGGAGGAGACAAACAGATATTCAACAAGGTGAAGTGCCAGGTCCTGCACTTGGGTCACCATAACCCCTGCAGTGCTCCAGTCTTGGGGCAGAGTGGCTGGAAAGCTGCTTTGTGGGAAAGGGCCTGGGGGTGCTGGTTGATAGCGGCTTGAACATGAGCCCAGGTGTGGCCAGGTGGCCAAGAAGGCCAGGGGAACCTGGCTTGTACCAACCACGGTGTGGCAGCAGGACCAGGACAGTGACCACTCCACTGTGCTGTGCACGGGTGAGGCCTTGCCTTGAATCCTGCAGTGTTTTAGGCCCCTCATGACAACAAAGACATTGAAGGGGCTGGAGTGTGTCCAGAGAAGGGCAATGGAGCTGGAGAAGGGTTTGGAGCACAAGTCTGATGAGGAGCAGCTGAGGGAGCTGGGGGAGCTCAGTATGGGGGACCTTCTCGCTCTTTCCAGCTCTCTGAAAGGAGGGTGAAGCCATGTGTGGGTTGATCTCTATTCCCAAGTAGCAAGTTGTAGCACAAGAAGAAACGGCCTTGAGTTGTGCCAGGGAGTTCTGGATATTAGGAAAAATTTCTTCACCAAGCATGTTGTCTGAAAAAGTTTGCCCAGGGAAGTGGTTAAGTCACCATTCCTGGAAAGATTTAAAAGTTTAAATCCCACCATTCCTGGAGGGATTTAAAAAGGCGCTTAGGGTCACTTGGCCGTGTTAGTCCACAGTTGATGTACATGGCAAAATTTCGGTAACAAGGGGCCTGCAGGTGTGGCCTCTGTGAGAACTTGCTCCATGCTGGACACAGCCAATTCCAGCCAGCTCCAAAATGGACCCAGCATGAGTCAAAGCTGAGCCTACAAGTAAAGCTGGTGGCACCTTGGGGAAAACATCTTTAAGAAAGGGCAGGAATTGCCGGCTAGTGAGAGGAGCAGGGAACAACAGGAGTGAGAAACAAAAGTGGGAACAGCAAGATCAGAGGAGGAGAAGATGATCTCTGGTGGAGCAGATATTCACTGCAGCCTGGGAGAACCCACACTGGAACAGGGGAAAAGCGTGAGAGGAGAGAAGCAGCAGAAGGGAAGAACTATGTATTGACCATAACCCTCCCCACCCACCCTGCACTGCTTAGGACAGTGGTGGAGTATTCTGGAATAAATGAATAAAATTGAGCACAGGAAAGGGGAAAGTAGAGGTGTTTGTTTAGTATTTAACTTTGTCTCTCACAAGCTAAAGCTATTTTAATTGGCAAGAAATTACATACGCTTTCCCCAAATCCAATATGTTTTGCTCCTGATAGCAATTGGTAAACCATTTCTCTGTCTTTATCGCAATCCATGAGACTTTTTGTTTCAGTTTTTCCTGTTTTCTGCCTCTGCTCCATCCCACTGTGGGGGTGAAGGAGTGAGTAGGAATTTTCTTTTTAGCTAAGGCTGACACATCACAGCAAGGAGGTGAAATACTGAGGCAAAGCTGAGGTTGGGTACTGGAAGGCTGGAAAATCCTTTCTGTGTTGGCATGTTTTGGTTGCTAACACAAGGTTAGCAGAAATGTAGAAGCATAAAGCATTTGAAATCAGCGTCTTTAATTCACAGTTACACAATACTGATATTACATCTGAGGAACAATTCAGTTACTTGGACAGGCTACTCTGCAATACACAGAGTTTAGAAAGCCAGGGGATTCTGGGAGGCAGAACACACCTTCAGTATGTTCTCCTTTAAAGCTTGTTTGACTCGCTTGTTCCTGAGAGAGTAGATGTATGGGTTAAGCATCTGAGTCAGCACAGAGAAGAAGAAAGAGAGAACTTTGTCAGATTCCTGTCCACCTCGCTGTGCTGGGCGGATGTACCTGTAAATAAAAGTGCTGCAAAATACCATCACCACTATGAGGTGAGCTGAGCAAGTGGAAAATGCCTTCTTCCTACCTGCAGAATATGGTATATGGAAGATGGTGATAATAATGCAGCCATAATAAACAACAGTTACTATAAAGGTACCAGGTAGGATTCCACTAATAACTATCCGCCAGTTTGAGCTTGCAGTATTGACCGTCCCCTTTTGAACTTGGAGATCTAGCACTTTATAATTCACCCCTCCATTGCACATCTCTCCAGGGTTTGATGTGCAGCCCAGCTCTGGGGTACCAATTATCTCCCTCCCAAAACACTGTTCTTCAGGGCCAGGCAGAGATCAAATGCAGGCATTCTCTGATGAAAGGAGATCACTTCCAGCCTGCTTTTGTTCACTCAGCAGCAGGGAAAGTTCCAACAAGTCCCAGCAATCCTGAGCACCACCAAAATTTTTAGAGTGCCCCAAGACTGCAGTGACAGCAACACTGTGTCCAGGTCTGCAGTTCTCAACACAAGAAGACACAGACCTGTTGGAGCGGGTCCAGGGGAGGCCACAAAGATGCTCAGAAGGCTGGAGACAGGCTGAGAGAGCTGGGATTGTTCAACCTGGAAAGGAGAAGGCCCAAGGAAACCTTACTCTGACCTTCCAGTACTTAAAGGAAGGTTATAAAAAAGATTGAGTGACTTTTTACATGGGCAGATAGCGACAGGACAAGGGGGAATGGTTTTAAGCAATGAGGAGAGATTTGGGTTAGATATTAGAAAGAAGTTCTTTACTATAATAGAGTGGTGAGGCCCTGGCACAGTTGCCCAGAGAACCTGTGGATGCCCCACGGCTGGAAGTGTTCCAGGCCAGGTTGGACGGGGCTTGGAGGAACCTGGATAGTGGAAGGTGCCCCCGCCCATGGCAGGAGGTGGATGAGATGAGCTTTAATGTCCCTTCCAACCCAAACCAGTCTGTGATTCTATGATAGGGAAATGCCCTGTGTTCACTGCAGAGCCCGTTCAGGGGTATTTGCTCTCCGAATTGAGCACATCCCTGGTTTGGGAGAGAGGAGAAGGCTGGAATGATTTAAACGGGACGAATATAAACAGGAAAGTTCTGTTTCCGATTCACTGAAAAGTCGTTCCCTCCTCCAGAGCAGAATCGTTTTGCTCCCCCTTCAGGCTCCGCGTCGTGACGGTTTTTAACCAACAGTAATGAAAGCGGTGGTTTGCCTTTCCCCAGCTCCGAGCGGGACGACAGGATTTTGGCTCCTCTTGGGAGAACCGGGACAGTCCTCCTGCAGCAAACTCCCATGCACCCGCTGGGCCTCCCCTTCCCTCGGCCAGAGCGTCTCCCAACAGGATCCGCCGTTCCCAGTACGCAGGGACTGGGACGCGGGTGAGGGCGCTGTAATCCGCCTGGCAATAGGCGGAGCTCGGCGCTAATTGGCTCCTGGGCGGAGATGCTCTCTAATCTGCCTGGCAACAGGCGGCTCTAGGCTCTGATTGGCTTTTGACAAGCTGCGGGGGCGCGGACTGCACGTAACCTTCGGCGCATGCGCGGTCCGAGACGCGTGACCCCGTTGCTGCCCCGCCACGTCAGTCGGAGGCGCAGTTCCGCTGCCGCGCGTGCGCAGTGCGCGGCGCGGCCATGGCGGGGTCGGTGCGGGCCGTGGCGCGGCGGTTCCTGTCCGAGTACGGCGGCGGCACCGCCGGGCGCCTCAAGGCGCTGGACGCCTTCCTGCTCTACGTGCTGCTCACGGGCGCGCTGCAGTTCGGATACTGCCTTGGCGTCGGCACCTTCCCCTTCAACTCCTTCCTCAGCGGCTTCATCTCCGCCGTCGGCAGCTTCATCCTGGGCGGTCAGTGCCGGGCCCTGCAGGCGGCGAGGGAGCCTCGGAACCCGGCGGGGGTCCCTGGGCAGCCACAGGGACCCACCGGGGCCCCTCGGCACCTCCAGCACCCCGGGCGGGCAGGGGCTTCTTGGGGCCAGCCCCGATCCTTGTTCCTCCCGGGATCATCGCAGGCTCCAGCAGGGTCAGCTGCAGGCGCTGCTCTCCCAAAGTATCCCCAAACCCACCCTGTTCCTCTGCAGCCCCCCCAGCGCAGGGACTAACGGGCTGGGGGAGCTGGGGTGTTCACCTGGGGTGTTCGCCGGGGAGACCTTGGAGCCCCTTCTAGTGCTTAAAGAGGCTCCAGGAACGCTGGAGAGGGACTTGGGACAAGGGCCTGGAGGGACAGGACAAGGGGGAATGGCTTCCCACCGACATAGGGCAGGCTTAGATGGGATATTGGGACGGAATTCTTCCCCGTGAGGGTGGGGAGGCCCTGGCACAGGTTGCCCAGAGAAGCTCTGGCTGCCTCATCCCTGGAAGTGTCCAAGGCCAGACTGGACAGGACTTGGAGCAACCCGGGAAAGTGGAAGGTGTCCCTGCCCATGGAAAGTGGTGGAACTGGATAAGCTTTCATGTCCCCTCCAACCCAAACCATCCTGTGATTCTGTGTTTCTAACACACCCAGTAGAGGATATAAGAATATCTACACTTCTGTGTGAGTCTCATCCTGCTCTGAGCCTGTTCCTCTCCGGACTCTGTTGGGCACCCCTGTGGTGTGTGCGTGTGGTGCTGTGGGAGCACTGACTCCATGACAACCCTATGCAAATCCCCTACCCGTGTCCTCCTCATCTGTAGTAACGACGGAGTAACTTTTCACTGGTGGAACAGTACCTGGACTGGGCTGCCCCAGGAAGGCTGTGCTTCCCACGAGAACCTCTTTCTGTGCTCACTAATCTCTCATTCTCTCTCTCTGCTCTGCAGTTTGCCTCCGGATCCAGATCAACCCCCAGAACAAGGGCGAGTTCCAGGGCATCTCCCCAGAGCGGGCGTTCGCCGATTTCCTCTTTGCCAACACCATCCTCCACCTCGTCGTCATCAACTTCGTTGGCTGAGCTCTGGGAGAGGCTGCTAGGTACTGATCCATGGGATCTCAAAAGGGGCAACCACAGGGCATCAGTGTTTCTGGGGGAGAACTAGAACCAGAGTGAATCCAGGAGTCCTCCCGACTCCCGGCTGCCTCTGGGCCAAGCACAGCCGGGCTGTTGTTCTCTGGGTTGGCACAGGGTGAGGATTTACAGCTTTCTGCTTTTGAGCATGTATTTTTTGGCTTTTGTATCATTTGATAGGGCATTTAACTAGGAGTGTTAGAGAAACCTACCCACATTCCTCTCTTATGAGAGATATTCCTCATTCTTCTTTGCAGGAGGGGCTTTGGGAGCTGGAACTCCTGGGGGAGTTTCCTCCATTTGTGAGGGTTGTCCTTTCTGGAGGCCATGGTGTGGCTGGGGTCCAAGTCTGCAAGTTCCTCCACAGATGAGGCAGTTTGGGACAGGGACAGTTGGGTTGGGAAGTGGAGGACATGCCCTGTTGTTACTATTGCAAGGGGCCACAGGATCACAGGAGCTTGGAGGAATTTCCTCCCCCTTAGCAGTAACATTGCTCCTGTTGCCTTCTCTCTTTCCAGGTCTTGAATTGCTCCTGAGCTCTGATGGCAAAGCCTGGCATAGGGAAGTGCAGTTCCCCAGCAGACTCTCACCTTCTGCCTTGGTGGAGGAAGGGACTCAGGTTTTTCCCCACAGTGTCCTATGGAGGGGTCTGCAGCCTCATTATGTACCTGTAATCCTTTCCATCAATAAAACCCTGTGTGACACTGCAGCCTTTTCCCTGTTGGTGACAAATACAGAGCTTCTCCTGCACCCAAGTTCTCTCCCTCTCAGGCATGACTCCCTGATTGTACACCTCTCTCTCCCTTTCTACCCAACAGACTTTTTTTTCTGTGCCCCAGTTTTGGAGGGAAGCAGGAAACAAGTTGTCATGAAAACTCAGTTGTCATCCACCCTTTTCATCTCCCTTTTTCCTGCACCTTTATCTTACAGAGTCTGTTGCCAATGTGCCCCTGGGCTTCAAAGCTGTGAAAAATTCGGGTTAGGCTGTGGTGAATGGTCATGAAGGGAAGGAGCTGGTGGGTGTTCTCCAGCATGTCCCCAGGTGTACCCACCTTCCCACAGGTCCTCCCACATCCCTTAGAGGCACATGGATCATGTGTGGATGTCCCAGGTGGACTTAGAGCCCCACTAAGGCTTGTGAGTTGTTACAACCACCCTGCCACGGTGTCGGGGTCCCTGCACTCTGATGTACTGATGAACACAAGCATGTTGGAAGGGGCTGCCAAGCTGTCAGGGCCTCTGAGCTGCACTGAAGCTCCTCTGAGGGAAGAAGCTCCCCCCTCAGATTTAGAATCACAGAATCATCAAGGTTGGAAAATACCTTCGAAGTCATCCAGTCCAACCCTCCACCCACTGTAACCCCTAAACCATCACCCAGCACCAGATCCAGGCACCTCTTGAACACCCCCAGGAATGGTGACTCCACCACCTCCCTGGGCAACCTATTCCAATGCCTGACCACCCTAACAGTGAAAGCATTTTCTTCTAATATCTAATCTGAATCTCCCCTGGCTCAGTTTGAGGCCATTTCCCCATGTCTTCTCACTGCAGGCACGGGAGAAGAGACTGACCCCACCCTCTTCTCAGGTGTTTGTGAAAGCGATGAGTTCCTCAGACTAAACAAGCCCAACCCCCTCAGCCATCCCTCATAAGGCATGTTTTTCATGAGCCTTGTTGCCCTTCTCTGGACACACTGCAGCCCCTCAATGTCCTTTTTTAAGTGAGGGGCCCAGAACTGAACACAGCACTCGAGGTGTGGCCTCACCAGTGCCAGGTACAGGGAAAGGATCACTTCCCTGGTCCTGCTGCCACACTATTCTGGATACAGGCCAGGATGCCGTGTGCATTCCTGGCCACCTGGGCACGCTGTTGGCTCATATTGAGCGAGCTGTCAACCAGCACCTCCAGGTGTCTTTTCTGCAGAACACCTCTCGAGTCCCTCTTCCCCCAGCCTGTAACTCAAGCAGAATTCTTGAGGGAGGGTAGAATTGCAGGGGGACTTTTCACAAGGTTGTGTAGTGACAGGACAAGGAGGAATGGCTTCAAACTTCCAGGGGGCAGGGTTAGATGGGATATTGGGATGGAATTCTTCCCTGTGAGGTTGGGGAGGCCCTGGCACAGGTTGCCCAGAGAAACTGTGGCTGCCTCATCCCTGGAAGTGTCCAAGGCCAAATTGGCCAGGGCTTGGAGCAACCTGGTCTAGTGGAAGATGTCCCTGCACATGGCACGCGGTGGAACGAGATGAGCTTTCATGTCTCTTCCAACCCAAACAAATCTGGTGTTCTGTGATTCTCTGATCAATTTGGGTCCTATCAAAACTATTCCCACATTGGAATAAGCTTCAACAAATCCATCAATACCTTCAAGCCCTGCTCCTCATAAAGTCTGTGCTCGGGTTCCTGGTCACACAAGGAGAAGGATAAGAAGAGAGGCTGGTTTGTGCACAGGGCCTTGTTTGGTGAGAGATGACAAATGTTGGGCAAGGTATTTCCTCCAACAAAACCCTTAGAAAATGTTCAAATTCATCTACCCATAGGCAGGTTTGGGGGACACGAGCTGGTATAGGGGAGAGGGTGCTGGAGATGGACCATGCAACATCTTCCCTGCCAGTGTGACAGGACTCTGGCCTGGCCGTTCATCCTCCCTTCTCCTCTGGATCAGGAGAAGTGGAAGGATTTTTCTGTATGGATTCAGTCTGTATAGAGGGTCTGTATAGAGATCTATCAGCAATTCAAATTCAGAAATCTGACACAATTCTAAGATCTTTCCCCACCACCCACCACACTTTATAATGCATTTTCTCCCCTCCTTTCCCTGCCCACTCTATTCATAGCTCAGTCCTTCCTGCTATAACCAAAACAACTCCCCCACCCTCCCCAAGTGCAGGCTGTGGTGAGGAGGTGGGAGGGAAGGATATACTAACCTCATTCCACTTTGGCTTGTGGTCTAACGTCTGCTGTTCTTTTCCTTTCCACAGCTTCTCCCCCTTCCTGCCATGTGCCACCCCAGCCCTGCACCTCCACCCCCATTTGTGCTCCACTTTCCAGAGGAAGTGGTTTCTGTGGTCAGGTGTAGATGAGCATCAAAAGGTGACCCAGATCTTGATTGTGACGTCATGGAACTGGTGCTGTGGCCTCTTCCTGCCTCACCTGGCCCATGAGCCACTTTCCACCTCCTGTCCTGCTGTATTATTTCCTGCCTTCACTTTGCTCTGCGGTTTTTATTTCTCAAAATAAACAAGAAAGCACAAAGGGGACAGGGGCACATTGTGGTGGTTGGGAGATTGCCAGCCTGATATCTCGAAGTGTCTTTGAACTAGACCTGCAAATTTAGTGTTTTGCAGGTCACATGCCCAGAGCCACATTAGTCAAAATATTTAACTCATCCCCCACTTGGAAAATCCTGTCACTGGGGTCGTTTAACCTGGAAGAAAGACTGAGATGTAGAAACAAAGGCAGCACAGTCCTTAACCTTTGCCCTTACAGCTGGGAGTAGGTTTGAAGTGCAACATAAAAAAATTAAGATTTAAAAAGTGATGCTAAAAGTAAATGAGTATGGGAAGTTTTCTCCCACATCTCTGAAAGTTGCTTGGATGAGGTTAATCAGTTGGAAATTTGTGAAATTCAGTTACTTGCTTTATAGTTCAAATATCGTTTAAGCAGCTTCTTCAAGCTGCTTCCTGGTGATTTGGCAGATCTCATCATGAGCAGAGTGTAAGCTCCAAGAGCTACCTGGAATCCAGCACTTAAGGAGCCACAGGCTTCCTACATCTGGAGAGATACCAGAGTGACTGTTACGTCAAGGGAGAGACAAGAGAACAAATCCCTGAACATCTGTACTATAAAATAATCAGGGCAATAGACACAGAAAAGTTAAAGTTGTTCCTTGGCAGGAGGGGTCAGTAACTTTGTCACCCTGTGATAGGCCACCTCCTAAATGGTCAGGGATGGTCACTATGATAAATGGTGACCATGGCAAGAGACCAGTGAGACACTGTCATGTTGCTGCTCAGCACTGCAGGGTCAGATCCTGGCATGGTCCTCCCACATGGAGCACCAGGACTTTTGGCTAAAAGCGTTTGAATCATGAGCCTTTATGAAATCAGCCCCATGTGAAGGCTGTGAATCCAGCAGGTTGAGAAATACCCTATGAGGGGGAATCACCCCCACGAGTCCAGCGAGGCTTTTCCCACCACTCACTTTGGGCACCAGTGTAAGGTACGAGCAAGGCTCAAGCTTGTGTTTCTGTCAGAGCACACTTCTCATTCCTCCCTCCAGAGGAATTTCTGGGGCTTCAGAAGAAGATGGAGAAATTGATGCCACAAAAGGAGAAAAATTCTTTTCCAGTCTTGCCATGGACAGATGGAACCTGGAGGCAGAGGGCGGTCGGTTGGTGTCACCACTGCAAAGTAGCTGCCTTGTCCTGCAGTGACACTCAGAAGTGGGAAAACAGTTAGAGATAAGACACTTCAGGCTCCTGTGTCCCCCACAGCAGCAGGCAACCTGGACCCATGACTAGTCCTCTCACTGGCCAAGCATGTTTTACTAGCACAGAGTCTGTGCTTGGAGAAGAGCTCCCCTGCTCCCCTCCTTCCCCAGCCACGCTCTTCTCACGTGGACAGAGCACAGACGTCCTGGAGAGGGAATTTGTAGCTCTTCCCACCCTCCGTGGTGAATCCAACCCCTTCCCTCCTTCACCCCAAAGGCCAGGCTCGTTCCTAAAGCCCAGCTGAAGGCTGAAGCAATTCCTCAAACAACAAATATAACAGACAAACAAGTTTCTCATTTTGGTAAGAATTGTTTAATAACAGCCAAAGGCCTAAAGAAATGCCAAAACACGGTGTGGGTGCCAGTACAGTTCATGCATTAGCGGCATGTGAATGTCACAGGCATGCACTGTCCAAAGGTGGGCACATGTGGACAGGTAAATATTACAGTATATTTTTATGCAATGGTTATAAAAAGAAGTTAGGAAACCTCAGGTTGTTAGACCTAAACAAAAAGAACAAAGGGGGTTTGTATTTTTACTGAATACAAAGCCAAATCTGAAGCTGGTTTAAATTCAGGAAATAGTAAGGCCAGATAGACTTCAGAAAGTAATAATTTTTTATTATTTTTTTTTTATCTGTGATAGTGAGGTGACAATTTCACTGAATTTAGGACTTCTGGGACACATAGCAGCACATCCTTTAGGGGAAATAAGGGATTTCTTGCTCTGATCGAGCAAAGGATAGCAGGACATGATGCACAGCATCCTGAGAAAGTCTCCCTTTGCTTTTCAAATTGTTTTACTTGTATATGAAAAGGTGGCTAGGGGGTGCACCCTAAGAGACGTGCATATCCTGAATCTACCAAAATAGGAAAAATTCACATTCAGGTGATATTTAGCTCACAGTTTTCAACAAACAGCACTGCTCCAGGCAGAAATTGTCATTTTAGTGCAAGTAACAGTGATGTTTGGCAATCTATATTTATACCAATGTCTGCTGCCTGCAGAAGAGGTGAATGAACCATTCGGGGGGGCAGAAAGCTGCAAATTTTAAGCTTAGTTTTGAGTAATTTTGTAGCAATGCAAACAAAGCAATTTAGAATAGAATGGTTGGTGTGATATATAAGAACAACAAGAGATGTTCCTTGCATCAGGAATATTCCTGTGTTCACTCTTGCTCTCAATGGTCTCTCAAAGATTCCTCAGGAGATTTTTTTGACTGCACCATCCGGTTACTTTCAATTCTGCGACAAAAATAAAGGTATGTTAAATCATTATTTGGGTTACAGTCACAGCTGCTGAAGTGACCAGGCAAGAGAAAGAGAAGAAAGAGACACTGGACCAAAGCAAATATATTAAGGTCTTATATTGAAGTCTCTCATCTGGAGACTGGTCAGGGGATAAATCTGACAGATGAATGCAGGTAAGGGAAGGGATGATGTAGAAATAAAAGGGAGAGATGTCTTGAAACAAAAAAAAATTGCATATGGACAAGGAAAGGTACTTGAGAGGTGGGTGAAAATGGTCTGGCCAGAGAAGTGGATGAGTTTTACTGTTGATAGACAAAAGGTGTATGGATAGACTGCATAAACAGATGTTCCAGAGTGAAGGAAGATTCATAACTGATGAACTGATCCAGATATTTTCTGACAGATGATTTCAGACTCCCCATCCATACTCACTTCTTTTTTCCACAGGAGCATTGTCATCACCACATTAAAAATTAATCCTTTCATTAAAATTATTTTCAGGCCCAGCTGTGATAAAGACAGTGTGTTCAGGTGTTCGTCTGGAAAAGCATCAGAAAATGAGAGTCACAAGAGCACTGAGACATCCTCATTCCAGACAGATTAAAACACTTCCTAATGAGGCTACTCAGATGGAATCAACTGGTGGGACAGGGAGCAGGACTGATGGACTTTTATTTCTGCCATTCAATAACCACTTAATTATCTGATGTGCAAGTCTGCCAACCATCTAAATACTGTGTATTATGAACTCAGGATGCTGGAGGTGTCCCTCCTCCCTTTCTCTAAATTTTTTTAAAGATGGGCAGGGGGAAAACAAATCTAAATTTTATTCATAGAACAAAATTGTATTTGGATTTTCTATTAATCTGAAGTTTGAAAATACATTGTTCTATTCTGGAGAAGCAGAGAGCCATCATCAAAAACACATTTGATGTTTATCATCGAAAACCTCTCTCTGAAAGGCTGATCAAATCAGCACATTTACTGATGAGTATTTCCCTGAAATGGTGTTTTGGAAAGATTTGCAAAAGCACAGCTGTTCTGTGAGCAGGGCAAGCTCAGTGGCAGGCTCAGCTCCTTTGAACCGGCAGGAAGAGCAGTCCTTGGGCTGCAGCACTACTCATACACCCCCCAGCCCTGAGCTGGAGCTCAGCTTGCTCAGATGCACCATAGCTTTAGTGCATCCCTGAGCACACACAGCAAAAACCACCTGCTTAGCTATTGGTTCATTAGGTGTTTGTGCACCCCAAAATAAACCCAAGTCTTCTGAAGTCTGAAAGGCAGCAGACAGTGAGGCTGACTCATATCAGAACCTGAAGTCCCCCAGTGATGGGCAGTAGCTATTTGGTGAGTCATTGCAGGAGCATGTGAACACTGGCTACACTGGTTGCATAAAATTACCAGCTTGGATCTGGAAGGCCACATTTACCCCAGGACTCCTAGCCTTGGTGTTTAAAGCCTGTGGGGCCCTTTGGGAAATTTCCAGTCTGAACTTTTTGGTCCAACAACAATTCTGCAAGCAGGAAATATCTGCAAAAATTTGGGAAAATATTTCCTTTAATCAGGCCAATCTTTACTACTAAAATGCTGTGTACATACCTGTCCTGAAGTGTAGGGACAGCCCTGTAACACAGACAGTGCTGGCACCTGCAAAGAGTAAAGACAAATTTAATTAATAACAGAAATGGACTTATTCAGAAGCTCATAATGATATCTCTGCTTAGAAGGGATAAATTAGAGTTTCTGGCCATTGAAACCTTCCATAAATACTCTTTTCTGCTGTTTTCAGGGCAAGTATAAAATATGATGTAATTAAACTTCAGGGTCCCACTGGGCAAAGGAATGTCAAGCTTTCCTTCCACACTCCTCCCCAAAGTGTTTTTAAGATCTCTCTGCTGTGACTGTACCAATCTACTGACCCTTAATCTTGTTTCCACCAAAGAGGAAGGAGAAAGAAAAGAGGGGCAACAAGGCAATATTCCTCTGGACTGTGGGAGTTAATGGAGCGTTGCCTGCATTGCTGGGAGATGTGAACCAGTCCTGCTCACATGAACAGCACAGAGCCCAGAGCACCTCTGACCCTGCACACCCCCCACAGCAATGCCATTACCACTTTCAGGGTCCTCGCCCTCCAGTTCTCCAAAGCCCACATGACTGGCACCACACTGCATTTCATCTCTCCTGGCCCAGTAGGTTGACAGGTAGCTCGATTCCGCGCTGTTCTCAGCTGTTGCCACCTCCACAACAGCAGATGTGGCCTTCTCAGCAGTGTAAAAAGTGACTTTTTCAGGAGAGTAATCTGTGATTAGGCACATTTCCAAATCCTCATCATCTTTAGAGGTCAGTCTGTAGGCTGAAGGAGACAGAGGACCTTCTGAAAGTAGAGAAAATGAGAGTCATTAGATGAGAGTACACATTCACAGTTCCTTTAGTCTTAACATACAGACCCTTAAAAATGCAGGTTCTTCCATTACTCCAGTGGGAAGTTGCCTGATCATAGGGATCTTGTGCTAGGACACCTTTAGAGAACCAAAGCTTCTACTGCAGATGATGCAGGAGCTACTTCTGTTGACTTAGATTGTATGGGAGACACAGAGAGTGTTCAGGCAGGGCCCCTGGAGCACCTCAAAAGGCACTCATGGACATCCACACTCTGGATGTTCACATCTAACCTGGCCATTCCTCTCTGGAACAACTCCTCAACTCTGCTCTGCAGCCTGGGTGCACTCAGGAATGTGTACAACAGGTGAGAGGGCACCTGAGCAACCTGGGCTAGTGCAAGGTGTCCCTGCCCATGGTTGGAACCTGGTCTTTAAGGTCCCTCCCAGCCCAAACCATCCTGTGATTCTGTGATTCTTTCTTCACTGCTATGACATGTAATGTGTCTGGAGAGAGCTGAGCAGCCCTGGGCCATTCAGCCTGTTCTGCAAAGGTTTAGTCAAATCCACCAGTGAAATCCCACTTCTCCCCATGTCCTGAGGGGCAGTGGATAAACCACTAAACCTAAATAGATCTCAGTCATTTACCATGAGTGTCACTAATGGTGCTCCTACAGCAGAAAGGTAGAGAAGCCACTGAAAAGCAGGAGCACGTGGCTGCATTCAGGGAGAGGTGAATGAAGCAAAAAAATGTTTCATCATGTTCCACCACTTGACAGCTCAGTGTCAGGTTTTTTTCCTAAATTTTACGCTGCAGAAGGGGGGGTTGAGGAACTAAAGGCTGCAGATATAAGACACTTCATGTTCATTACTGTTTTCTTGCTTCAAACTCTGCTAGCAAGTCAGTCAGACTGGGATTTTCCACACATAAAAACACAACCTCCAGTTAAACTCTTTTTTGCACATTCAGCTCTGTAAACTTGTATTCTAAGCATTTCATCTGATTCTATGAGAAGGTACTTTCCTAAACCTTTACTCACA
Organism: Manacus candei; assembly: GCF_025592945.1. NCBI lineage: Eukaryota > Metazoa > Chordata > Aves > Passeriformes > Pipridae > Manacus > Manacus candei. The sequence continues at coordinate 841,255 of NW_026138160.1, read as the reverse complement.
GCTAACAATAAAATGTTATGGATGTTGCAGTGCTCTCATGATGACTAAATGAAGTATCATTAGAGACATACTGCAGCCAAGATTTGGGGCTCTCAGCAACCCTCTGACTGTATTTTCCATTGGCCCTCACAAGTTTGAACCAGAGCTTCAGTTCGCGTTTTTAAACTGATAAAGTGTTATTGTGTGGGATTGAGAGTTTAGATTAACCTTTGCTTTCTCCCTGTTCATATACCTAACTGACAAATATTGTAGAAATGCTGAAGACTGCTTAACTCCTAGATGAAGAATTCTTAATTTCTTCCCATATGAGAGGTTTGGAATAAATCTTGGCTTCTAGAAACTGTCTCAAAATCTATCACTCAGATAAATGCTCTTCATCTGTTCGGTTGCCAGCTGTCAGCACCATAGAGAAACAGCCGTAGTTCTCTATTAGGATGACATCAGAAAAAAACTAATCCACAAAGCCCAGTGGTTCATTCTCTGGCCCTTCTTCTAAATTACAGTTCATCTGTCCTCACTTTGCCCTGGCTTTGAAGAACCTGATGAGACTCTTTCCAAACTATGAAGAAATACAGTGCAATGTGTGCTCTGACTCCCTCAGCCCCGCTTCCCACCTCGCATACTCCCAGTTTCGTTTTGGAAATTTCAGTGATTGTTTTTTAGGGAGAGAAAGACAGGTGCAGGTAAAAAGTTTGGTGATAGATCCTTGTATGAAATACAGAGGAACCAGGGTACATCACTCCCCTGGGGTGCATGGAAACAAAAGAGAAGAGGAGGAATTTCTAGAGCTGTTCTTTTTCTCTCTCATCATGAGCACTGTGCTTTCTGAACAGCTACACATCTCTCCAAATTAGGGTAGTTTTCTCCCTTTCAATCCGTGCAATGCTTTGATCTCAAGCAGATAAAACAATAGTCTGTTTTTCACAAGAAGCTTCGGCAGTACCTGTTTTGCAAAATATTCATTTCTCGATCTTACTCAGAGTGGGGCTGCTCTTGCTCTGGTGCTGTTTCTAGTACTGATAAGTTCTTTTATGTATCTGCACACCTTTATGAAAGCTTGCAGATAGTTTTGGTAAATACCGACTACTATAACCATGGCACTGTGACCTGTTATTCTGTCTTAATGAGCTGGTGGATGTGCTGGAGATGCTGCGCATTTATGAACTTTATTTACAGGAAAGATTGGGAAGTGATTCATGTTACTCTGAGCTGTCCACATTACCTAATTTCATTTTTCCTGAAGCATATTTTCCAGATGGAAGAACAGGAGCTGTTGGAATGCTATTCCTGCCCAGTTTACAGAGAAAGCTAACTCCGAGGCTGATTTCATGGAGAGAGCAGTAGAACCCTGTTCCAATATCAGACTGAGACCTCTGCCTTTTTTTATTTTTTTCCCTTAAACAAGCTTCAGTAGAAATCCTGAACTGGTTTAATACCCAGTTTGTATTGCACAGAGAATGATCTCATTCTCCATTCCCCCTAAGGCAAACCCTCTGAATCTCTGGTCACTCTGGAACTGGTGTGACAGAGGTCTTTGATGCTCTTACCATTTCTTAGTCTGAGACATGATATTCCACAGCTTGAATCAACCTGGAACTATGCCCAATTCCAGGGACATCTGCACCCCCTCACACACTCATACAGGCTGATCTTGACCCCAGAGGAGCAACTCCAATGAATTAACAAGCACTTTAGTGATGTTCCCCATCTGTCCCCCAATGCAGGTTCCAAAAGGTCCTCTGTGAGGTCTGCCAGCCCTGCATGGATGCTGGGATGGCTACAGCAAGACTAGATGAACTTAGATAAGACCTGAACCCTTCTCTTAACTTTCAATGCTCTTGTCTGGAGACTCTCAGGTAACAGAAGCCAGGTCCTAGTCCAGCATTAGCCAAGTCACCCAGAGTACAGAGACTCTGTGCAGAAATTCACCATTTGCAAATGTGAATATACTCCTTCGGTGACAGACTTCAGGCATAATTCTGATCTCCAGCCAAAAAATGTTCTTTTTATTGCCTCTGTAATTATTCTTGGAGAATTCAAACTACCTAAACTGTCCAGAACCTCTCTGACAAAGCATTTAAGGGAAAGATTTCTAGCTAAACTAAAACTAACAGTGTATTAATAGAGGAAGATACCCAGTAGGTGAAGAGATATCAAGTGTTTAACGGATTAAATAGTTCTCTAGTACCAAACCAGGATGAATCTGGGGCTTTTATCATGTGTTCACACTGAGCACTCCATAACAAATTTCACAAGTTCTTACTACGCTGTTGGGAACTAGGCGAACTACCGTCAGACCTTTGAGATGCAGTCATCATCACCCTATATAAGAAGAAAGGAATTAAATCAGACTGTTCAAATTACCATGGTATTACTCTGCTCTCCATTGCTGGCAAAATCCTGGTAAGAATACTCTTAAACAGACTAATACCCGCTATAGCAGAAGGAATTCTACCTGAAAGTCAATGTGGTTTCAGAGCCAACAGGAGTACCACAGACATGGTGTTTGTTCTCAGACAACTGCAAGAGAAGTGTAGGGAACAGAACAAAGGTCCCTATGTAACCTTTGTTGACCTCACCAAGGCTCTTGATACTGTGAGCAGGAAAGGTCTAGGGCAGATTTTGGAACATGTCAATTGTCCCCCCAAGTTCCTCAAAATGATCATCTCGCTCCATGAGGATGAGCATGGCCAAGTCAGATATGGCAATGCACTTTCTGAGCCCTTTCTAATAAAGAACAGTGTGAAACAAGGCTGCGTTCTTACACCAACCCTATTCACAATCTTTTCCAGCAGGATGCTCCAAAGGGCCATGGCAGACCTCGAGGATCAGGACGGTATCTACATCTGACATCGTACTGATGGAAGCCTTTTCAACCTAAGGCGACTGAAGGCCCACACCAAGACCTTAAACCATCTTGTCCAGGAGCTGCTTTATGCTGATGACGCCGCCCTTGTTGCCCACACAGAAGCAGCTCTGCAGCGTTTAACATCCTGCTTTGCTGAGGCTGCTGAGCTCTTTGGGCTGGAAGTCAGTTTAAAGAAAACAGAAGTTCTCTATCTACCTGCACCTCAGGAAGTCTTCCTTCATCCCCACATCACCATTGGCCAATCAGAGCTCAAATCAGTCCAGCAGTTTAATTACCTAGGCAGCCTCATCTCCTTGGATGGTGAGATTGACAGAGAGATAGACAACAGGTTAGCAAAGGCATACAGTGCTTTTGGAAAACTCCATAAAAGAGTTTGGCGAAATAAACACTTGAAGAAAAGTACCAAGATCAGTGTTTACAAAACCATAGTGCTGTCTACTCTCTTATATGGTTTCAGATCATGGGTCATCTACAGCCACCACCTGCGACTCCTGGAACGCTTCCATCAGTGCTGCCTCCGTACGATCCTAAACATCCACTGGTCAGATGATGTGACCAACACATCTGTTCTAGAACAAGCAGCAGTCACAAGTATTGAGGCCATGTTGCTGAGAACACAGCTGCGCTGGGCAGGGCACGTCTCCAGGATGAAGGACCAACCACCGCCTCCCTAAGATCTTGCTTTATGGTGAACTTGCCACCGGCTGCTGCATGAGAGGAGCCCCAAAGAGGAGATACAAGGACCCTCTGAAACAACCTTGGCCATATTGATCACCATAACTGGTCTACTCTGGCCTCCATCTGGGAGGTCTGGAGACACACCATCTATAACGCTGCTGATGCCTTTGAGAACACAGCAGGATCACCCTTGAGGAGAAAAGACAGTGCAGAAAGAATTGTGCCTTGCAGAATTTACCACCTAAGGAGTCTTTCTGCTGTGCCTTTTGCAACTGGACGTGCCTGTCTCATATTGGCCTTTTTAGCCACCAGCGTGCTTGTGACAAACATGGGTAGAGACCTTTCCCTAATCTTCATTCACGAAGCCCAACCATGACATTGAGAAAAAAATGAAATGGATTTTTCTTAAATTTCACATTGGGAAGCAATACCCTGTTTCTGTTCATGCACAGATGTACTCATGCATTACCCAAACCATAGGAGAGATTTAGTATAATCTGTCCCAGGTGATTGAGATGGCTTAACCCACCCATGAGACAGTTGCCTGGAAACAAAAAGACTTGAAATGTCTGCTCATGAACCTCCTGAGAACCTCTGTCTTTTTCACAAGATACTTTTCCGTGCTTTTTCTTCCAAAATCAGACTGAGTTTTAATTGCCAGATCAAGTTTTCAACTTTATATGCCAGAGATTTAGTTTCTTAAAAAAAAAATTCCTAGAATCATAGAATGGTTTTGGGTTTGAAGGAAGCTTTAAAGCTCATCTAGTTCAATCCTCAATTCAAAAAATTTCAACTAAATAAAAGAAACTTTCTAAATTAGGGATTAACTATTAATGTAGCCCCAGACAAAAAAAACGCATTTGTTTAATGAATAAAAAGCTCAAAAGAATCAGCCTGATATCCCTTTCTAAGAACAGGTAAAAGTTAATTTTTTGTTCAAATCAGAAAGTCAGAAGAACTTTTGATCTCACTCTTGTGGAATTGCTTCAGGCATGTCTAGTTCACACTGAAATGATATCCATTCCCAATCAGTCTGTTTAATGCATACATTCAATTAGGTAACTTATTTGGGATCATACCTTTGTGCTGCTTCTCCCAGCTCCAGTATTCCATACCCCCCAGTTTGAATCATTGCAAATACTGTAGTCTAAGTCACCTGGGACATTTCTTCACAGTTCAGTGTGAAACTAAGACTTGAATATGAACCCAGAGGTATCTCTGATTTTTTTCCCTCTCAGACTAAGACAAAACACTGTTACTGTCTGACAGGACTCAGAAGTTAATGATAGACCAACATCATTAACCTGAGACATTGAGGATGCTCACTCACTTCCCACTATTCCCAGTGTCCCTGCTCGACCTTCGCGAGCATCCTGCTGAGAAAGAATCTTGGATTCATTTTCTTTTGGCCTTCACTCTTCTCTCTACTCTTCGTCAAGAGTTTATGCTCATTCTCCATGAAGGCAGAGCTATTCAGAGACACTGACCAGAGGACACTGCTCCTGCCTTTACACCTTGATAGCCTGTCCTTCTCCAAATCTTACACACTTGGCTTGACTTTAAATCTGGTCCCTCTTCCAAACAAAAATGTACTGTATTTTGAGTTTCCCACTCAACAAGAAGCCCCAGTTACCATAAGAATAACCAGGCATGACAAGAAGTTTGGTTCCCCTTCCAAATGCAATCTTTGTACTTCCCGACAGCTCACACTGTAACAGTAGTTGTTACAAATATGGAAGAGGACTTTATTTTGGGGTTTTAAAACCAAAAGATCATGATATATTTTCTTAGGCTAAGACTCGGAAAATTCAGGCTTCAAGTCCCTGCCGTGACTATTAAAACTGTGTCAACATCACCATCTTCTCTCGCTGTTTTCTCCTGCAGTGGGTCACTGCCACACCACAGCCAAGCACTCCTTGCATTCCAAGACAACATCTCTAGTCCAGCTGGCTTTTGTCAAGGGAAGATGAAAGGATGTTAGAATATACTTCCATCATAGTCCCTACTCCCCCCACCCAATAAACACCAGTCCTGGTGTTAATATGGAAGAGAAAGCTCAAACTTACTTGGGGTAACAACAAGTTGGGTCCCAGTTCCAAATGTGAGTTTCAGGTATCCCTGATTGGCACACTGGTGTCAACCTCTACAAAAATGTGGGCAGGTTTTCTCAGTGCTTACTGACACCCAGGGCAGCAGAGCAGGGATAACTTAAGGGAGCAATGATGAAACATGCTGATTTAAGATACCATTAAAGTACCAAATAAATCTACTAAAAAATGATCAGGATCAGAAACACAGAGATCAAATTAAAAAAATACTCATTCATTCATTTGCTGGTTACAATTGTGTGTTACATCTTTTGGGGCAATAAAAAGAACAATCTGCTTTTCCATCTGCAAAATCACCTAAAACTCCAGTTCCCTGAGACATGATGTTAAGGGCAACAACCTGTAAGTCCATGGTTTTTCCTGAATATTTACTACCCTTGATAACCAACAGCATTCTTTTCTCTAATGTCAGCTTGTATCCTCCATCCCCATAATTCACATAGTTCAGGAAACCTTTGCAAGGACTCCTTTTGACCTTGGTTATAGTTCTCTCCTTACAAGTTTCAGTGGCACACTGTGTCCCCGTCCAGGTCTTGGAGCTTTATAGGTGGTTGCAAAGGCAATCTGAGCCTTCTAACTCCGTTACCTGGGGTTTCACATGCTGAGCTCTGCAGTAGCCAGAGCAAGTATTTACACATGGCCTTGCAGCTGCAACAGCTCAGCAAACCTGGGTTTAAGTCACAAATAGAGTCCACTTGCAGTATTTGTGGATAATACAGTGTCTGTACATCAGACAGACCAGCTAAAGTCCAGTTCTCTTTCAAGAGTAATATTACAAATGTCGTAGTGCAAGGTTTCTTGATGGGATTCTGATATGAGCAAAGACTGAAATGGTGATAGTCACCATAAATGGAATCAAAGATCCGTAGAGTTGTGTGGGTTGGAAGGGACCTTTAAAGGTCATCTACTCCAACTCTCCTGCAATGATGAGGGACATCTTCAACTAGGTAAGATTGCTCAGAGCCCCATCTAACCTGACTTCGAATGTTTTCAAGGGTGGGGCATCCACCACCTCTCTGGGCAACCGGTGTTGGTGTTTCACCACTCTCATAGTAAAAATTTCTTCTTTAACTCTAGTTTGAATCTACCCTCTTTTAGTTTAAAACCATTTCTCCCTGTTCTCTTGCTACAGGTTGTGTTAAAAAGCTTGTCACCATCCTTTTTGTAAGCCTGAAAGTACTTATAAATACTGAAAGGCTGTAATAAAATCTCCTTGGAGCCTCCTCCAGGCTAAACAGCCTCATTTCTCTCAGCCTGTCCTCCCCCTAATCATTTCTGTGGCCCTGCATCCACTCCCATAGGTCCATGTCTTTCCTGTGTTGGGGGCCCCAGAGTTGGAGGCAGCATTGCAGGTGGGGGGGGGGGGTCTCACCAGAGCAGAGCAGAGGAGAATCACTTCCCTCTGCCTCCTGGACATGCTGCTGGACATGCAGCTCAGGACAGAGTTGGCTTTTTGGGCTGTCAGTTCACATCTCTGCCTCATGTCAGGCAATGCAAATATTATAAATATTCTTGCGTTTCAATGACTTATATAATCTATGACTTTTCTTGAGGGCAGTGGAAGTGGCATGGATAGATCCTTAGGGGAGAACAAAGCCACATGGCTGACTTGGCAGAAGAGCAAACCCAGGCTTTGTCTTAGCTGATCCCAGGACTGCAATGGATGGAGGAGCACTGAAAGCACATCCTGCCTGCACCTGCCTCCCGGAAGGGCTGCTTGGACACCTGCCTGAGCTAAAGGTTAAGGTGGGCTACGCTACCACTGACAACTGCCATTCCCCAGCTCTTGGTGTCTATTCACAAAAAACTTGCATTAGTCAAAAAATCAGGATAAATGTACCTGGAAAAACCAGAAGCCTTGTTCCAGATCCAAATGTGAGTTTGTAGTTACTTCCATAGTCATACAATAGCACAGGCCTCTACAATATCCAGAGTAGTATTGAACGGAGCCTTCAACAAAGAAATACTCCACCAAAAGATATCCTCTTTATCTCTAACTAGACAGATCTATTTATCTAGGACTTTTCTTCTTATTGGCTTTCTTTCCATGTGGTATATTGCATCTGTCACACTCCCAAAAACCTGTTCTTTAATATTCCCCTCCACTGTATTTGTCCCATTTCTTCCAGAAAGCCACCTGTATCACAACATCTATTCCTCATCTTATTCCTCATTTATTTAGTCTGCCAGTCAGATTCCTCTCTCGAAATTAGTTTATTTACTGTTACTTCACACCTCACCTGGGGACTGATGGTGCAGTGCAACCTCCATCATCCCATTCTCTTGGATTTCCCATCTGAATTAGTCTAGAGTGATTCCAGAGCAAATGTGCCATTTAGTTTTTCAGTAGAAAGCACTTTTTTGTCTGTTATTTCTTTGTGGCAGAGAGACCATTGTTCATTCTGTCATCAAACACTGAGGTTTCAGGATGCATTAGGGAAGCTCTGACAGTGTGACCAGAGCAAGACCTGGAGCAGTTCACACAGATATGACCATAGTGGTAAATCTGGAGACATGTAAATTAACTCAGGCGGAGCTTTGATTTATAGCTCCTTTAGCTTACTGATAGCTCCATATAAACCTGAGACTCTCATTTCTCTCAGATGCTTTTGAACAGGGTTGGAAGGGTCATTTGAAACAAGAGCAATTTCTTCAGAAGTTTTTAGAATGAACACTTTCTTTATGCTGCTCGTTTTTGTAACTTTCAGAATAAAATCATGGTGAAATTATGTTAACAATTACTACAACTTAAAGAAAGTGAAAAATTGCTTTTCAAGAGTAAACCCAACCTGTTTATATATTAAAGAATCCTAAATGTATTCTTAAGAAATTTGGAAAAGTTGATATATTTACAAAAAATATTGATATCTTAGGATCTGTCTTGCCCTTTTACAAAGAGTTTCAGACAAGAGATAGGGTGTGGAGTTTTGGGGGGACTTTTTTCATATATTTGTGGCAGCAACAGTCAAAGCACACATTTTTCCACACTTTTTTGTTCAGAAAAAAATATTTTGGAGTCAGGATCACCTTTCTATCCTTCCACCAAAGTCATTCAGTAACTAACTTTGCTTCTTACCCTCTTTCCACTCCATCCAGGTGTCTATGCCATACCCAATTTTATGGCTTTCACACTGTTCTCCAACAGTTTCAGATCCTCACTTTTAACGTGCTCCAAACTTCACCTGGATGTTGAAGGGCAAGATAAATTCCCAGTACTCGACACTACCTGGCTGTGATTACAAACTCGGTGTCATTCTCAAGGTTGTTTTCTGAGCTTCCTGAGCATCCTGAATTTATATAATGTCTCACAGTGACAGAAAACACTCCCTCCATTACAGCTTGAGGATCTCCAGAGCAGAGACCCAACATGTGTATTTTTTGCATCCACATACAATTATCAGTCTTGTTACCTCTAAGTATTTCTATCCACACACTGGAAAAGTCCTTTTTACCTGCTACAGCTTTACGTAACCAGCCTCACCACTCTGTATTTTGCTGATCCATGTTGTCTTTCATAATTTCCCTTTGCTTCTCCTCTACTTCAGGAGTTTGATTTAGGAACCCACTTGCTTTTAGCTTTCCAAGGAAAATCCTCTTGCACATGTAAAACTTCTGCTATGGCTGGTTCATCACTGGGAATAGGGAGGGGAAAATATGTATGCAGCCACGGAAATCACTTGCTCTTATACCAGTCCCCAGTTTATAGTCCTGTTGCTAATGTAATGTGAGGTGACAAAATAAGCAAAATAACTTGTAAACTGAAAGAAGTACTGCCAAGAGAAATCCCATCTGAGAACTCAGACGTACCTGGGGAAACCACGACTTTGGTTCCAGCTCCAAATGTAACTTTGCCATAACTCCCAGTATGGCACTGTGACACAGTGCTTTGCAAAATGGTGCTCTGAGATGTACCTGTGCTGGATGAAGACTTGAGAACACAGAAATGCAAGATTTCTGTTGGAGGTATCTAACCAACATTACTGGCCACCACCTCAGAACCTACAGTGAAATAAACACTTCCTTCAGTCACATTCCTCTGTCTGGTTAATTCATCATCTGTTTATGGTTTCCTGTGTCTCCACACAGCATCTGTCCATCAGTATGTGCAAACACAACTTTCCAGGCTCTGACTGCTGCTGTTGAGTCTCACCAGTCTGTGTTACCTTTCTGCTCTCTTATCTTGCAATGTCCACCTTCCTTTGCAGACTGCACTTCATGTTGTAATAATCCATACTTAGAATCATAGAATCATGAAATTGTTTAGGTTAGAAAAGCCCTCTAAGATCATAAAGTCCAACCCTTCACGCAGAGCCACCATATTCACCTCTAAACCATAGAATTTAGCAATTTGGACTGTCCAAATACCTCCTCCCAATTTGCACAACTCACAGGAAAGCTCCACAGCTTGTGCCACTCCCATCACAGCTGTGGACCATCGCTGCTGCTCTATAGTTCCCAGCAGATACAATAGTAACCTACAGATCACTGTTATTACTTGTTGGTAAAGGCCTGAACTGCATTTTGCTACTTTCTTGCAGACATTAACCTTGGCTTTGTGTGGATTGAAGTTTTCCGCTGGGCTCAATGTCCAAAATCTCAGAAATCTTACTTTTCTTACACGTCTCTGCTCTTAAATTTCACTTATTTTGTTGTCACTTTTTCCCTGCTTGGATGCATATCTAGTGCACAGCAGTTAAGCAGAAAGTCTACCACTTCTTTCCAGGGAATACTAAACCCATCTAAAATTGTTCCACAAAGCCACTGCACTGTTATTTCTGCAGCTGAAGTCCAACATTGTCTATATTGAGTCCCCCTTGACTCAGAGGAGAGACAACTCACCTGGGAAAACGAGAAGCTTGGTTCCACTCCCCCAGGTGAGTTTTACCCACCCTCCCGAACCATCACTGTGTGACAGCTCATTACAAAATGGGCCTCTTCATCCAATCCCCTCAGGGGCTGTTGGAGGGCTGGGATCTATTCCATCCTGGATCTGCCTCTGAAAGAGGTTATAAACACCCAAACACATTTCCATAGATCTCCTTTAATTTCTCTTTGCCAAACACCTTTCTTAATTTTTGAATGAGTGTGAATAACTGGTCTTGTTTACAGTCACCTAAGACGGGAAGAACCTACCCCTGAGGGTAGGTTATCAGGGAACATTTTATGATCCCTGCCCCAAAGGCTGGTTGTACTGGAATGGAAAAAGAGTTTGAAATAAGAACCTGAACACAGCCTAGGCTCAGGGTCACTGATGCACTCCACCTTCCTAGGAGTCCAGACTTCCAGCTACAGGAGGCATGTTTGCAATGCCAGAGGTGCTCCACTATTTAAATAATTGCTCTACATTTCAAGTAGGCAGTTCCTCTTATTGCCAAACCACAGCAGAGCCCCAGGACAGAATTGGCTGAGGTTGCAACACTCAGGTATTGACCCGTTTGGCAAGGTGGTGACTTGAGTCCCTGAGCCAAAGGTGAATTGGAGGCTGTTCTCAGAACAGCAGAGGACAGAAACCCAGAGAGTTGGTTCCCAGCTGGGAGCTACACCTCCCCCAGGGGGGCTGTCCTGGCAGCCTCCTCACACCCTGGGCAGTCAAGATGCCCACTGGAAGTGGAAACCTGCTGCATTCCTGCAGAGTGGCTCAATGGGGGACAATCTCACTTGTCTATTTTGGGGTCCTTACACTTCTGTCTGCCTGCTCAGTGAGATTAGTGTCCTCCTTTCACTGTTCACACCTCAGCCAGGCTGAAATCTTATAGTGCTCTGCATCTTTTTCTATCTGATCATGCTCAGAAGAACAACCTACCTACGTACAGGTATTTCACAGCACTATCAGCAAATGTGCACAAACCATGATCGGAGACCTGAGTGAGTCAACTGAAAGTCCTATGTAAACAACAGAACTGAACCCCTTTACATCTCCTCTACCACTGTCCACAACCTTGCTCAGATACTGAGCACAAGCTGGTCAGTCTGCACGTCCTAAACCTCTCCCCTGTTCCTGTGGGCTGCTGGACTATCAGCATGTCAGTGCCATGTCCATAGTACATTTCTCTAAGTAGCAAATCCTCCACCTGGAAAAACTTATAGGCACAGGAGTATCTTGAAATACAACCCAAGATCTCCTTCTCATGTGTAATGTGACCCAGTAACACGAAGAACTTCTACAGTGTGCTCCAGGGAACACCCAAGGATTTTCAAAAATGAAACACATGAAGGCTGCACTCACTGGGCTGGATGGACAATCTGGTCCCTGAGCCAAAGGTCACCTTGCTGTAGCTGTCCCACAGCATTTCCTTCCCTAACAAAAAGCCCAGCAAGGCAAAGTAGCACCTCTTCCCCAGCCTTTGCCCAGCCATGCCCATGCTCACAGGGGCAGCAGGTGTTCCCACTACAGCAGGAGACCACCAGGATGCAGTGGCACATGATGGGCTGCCCACAGGACATTTGTGAGCAGGTGTGTGGCCACTCTGTCCATTCCATTCCAATTGAGATCAAGAAGGGTGAAGACACACCCCATGCCCCCACTCTGATTGCAGGATCAAGGACACTGTTGGACTATGAGGACAAACTCTGAGAGGCTGCTGCTCATGCTCAGGGATAAAAAAGAAAGGATCTCATGCAGGTTCACCACCTCAGACTCCTCATCAATGCATCTACTGCATTTGATGAAATGATAACTTCCCCTATCAAAGATGACCCAGACTCAACAAGTACATCTCCAAGACACTCCAGTGGACACTCAAAGACTTCTGACCAAGAACATAGAGGAAAGCTGCACACTCACTGGGCTGGATGGACAGTCTAGTCCCTGAGCCAAAGGTCACCTTGTTGGAGCTGGAGCCAGAATCTCACAGCATTTCCTTCCCTAACAAAAAGCCCAGCAAGCCACTGGGGAGCAGCACCTCTCCCCAAGCCTTTACCCAGCCATGCCAGTGCTGGGGGGGCAGCAGAAGGTGACACAATGCAGGAGGTCCCTGGGCAGGAGCAGAGGCTGATATTCTGAGTCAGTGGGAGGAGGTCAGGGCAATGGCCAGAACTAAGGGGCACCCACCACACCTCCTCCTCCTCCTCCTCCTCCTGTCCCCACAGGGTCTCCAGGCTGTGTCCTGGTTTGCTGTAGGAGTGGCAAATCTCTGCCATGGAGAGAGAAAACCTGGCTGATGGCACACGTTCCCTGGGGATCAGAGAGCTTTAAAAGGATCAGGAACTTGGGCCTGGCCAACCAGCACTTCCTGGGCATCCCCAGGAGCCTTGTCCCACTCCCAGACAGGTCCCAGTGGGAAGCACCATTGCTCGCATGCTGCTTCCTGGAGCAGCGCAAACCCTGCTGAGTGCAGGGACATCAGAGAGCCGAAGGACCACCGGATCCACTTCAGTGTGGATGGGAACAGGTCTCCAAAGTGTCAGGTCTCTGTGACGCACACACCTCTCATCCCTGTTCAGAGGGAAGACAAATACGGGAACAGGCAATCAAAGAAGCTTTGACACCGTAACAGGACGCATGGGAGGACAAAGCAGGGGGACATGTGGGAAGACCAAGTCCAAGGGACACCTGGGGAATTGCAGGTGCTCCGGCATTGGGCTTCCCAAAATTCTGCCCCTCAAAACAACAGAACAAGATGAGAATGAAGCAATTCCAGTTTGCGGGACAAGGGGTTGTTTACCTGGAAGGACAGAAAGCACCGTCCCCTTCCCCAAGGTGACTCTGCCTGCGACATTTACACCCTGACACATTTCATTACAAAAATGTCTCTGTCAGTCCTGCACAGGATCTCAAGTACAAAGCAGCTGCATCCAGGCACCAGCAAATCTCCCTCACACAACAGGCTCCAGTCTCGTGACATTCCCTGGAACAAGGCAACATCTATTCCTCAGCTCCCCCACACTTTTCCAAAAACCATTTCCCTTTGCCATTCCTAATTTTTAGAACCCGTGAGACACAACTCCCATCCATGGTAAAGCTTTTCCAGAATCATGGGGACCCGCTCCTGTGCAGAGACCTCATGGAAATTCCCAAGGTTGGGTGTAGGTGGATTTCAAAGGTGACTGTCAGACCAGTTGGTGCCCATGGAATTGGGCACATATCTGGCAGCCGAGACCCAGATCCATTTGCTGAGGAAGAGAGAATAGCTTGGGAAAGAAGGGACAAGTCAGCAGATTCTATTCATATCCAAGGGATGACTGCTCCAGTCAGATCAAGGTATGTGCTCAGGAAGGTGGAAAGAGAGGAGAGGGATAACAGAGCATAGGAATTCCCACCAGCTGGGCAGCACTTGTACTCACTGGGCTTCACAACCAGCCGTGTCCCTGTCCCCAGTATCACTTTATAGTTCCCTGTGCCCACACAGTCCTTCACCCCCTAACAAAAACCATCAGCTCTCCTGCCACTTACTCCTCCAGGGACCTCCAGGAGATCGGCTCCTTCCAAGCAACACCAGGCCTTTGAAGCCAGGAAGAACTGCAGCCTTGGGAAGAAATCTCTTGGCAAGTTCATCCACAGGAGGGATGACAGCTGGGATTGTGGTGCACACAAAAGCATTGTTAATTCACCCTTTTCTCTGCAAGGAGAAGCAGCCAGGGCTGTGCTAGAGAGAGCCATCAGCATTCCATCCTGATTTTCACTGGTGTGGATGAGATGAATTGTATATCCCTGAGCAAGAGGGCTCAGAACATCTGTCTGCTTATGTGAAAGGAGAGAGCAGGAGCTGACAGGGGTATGTGGAAGGAGTAAATTCATTGTTGAGTGAAGCTCCCTTCTGCTGCCAGAGAAAGCAGAGCAAAATTCCTCACAAACTGAATCTGCCTCCCTCCACTACCCCAACACTAACTGATGACCCTAAAACTGTTCCATGGATTAGAGTGGGAAAAAGTTTGAAAACTTACTGGGATTTATTCTTAGCTGAGTTCCACCTCCAAAGATGACCTTGTTGCCATAACTAGTCACACAGTGTTTGCCTTCACAACAAAAACCCTGTCAATCTCTGTGTAGGCTTATTCCCTGGAAAGCTGTACTTTGCTGGCCGGGCACTTCTTTTAAAACCTCACAGTTGGTTCATCCCTTTCAGCTCTGGCAGAGATGACCCCTGAGGGCATCTTTGTCCCATGTCGAGGAAAGATGCAGAGTTATGATCACAGTCCTCACTCAGCCCTGGGAAAATGGCCCTAAAATGCGACACCTTCTCTCAGGCCTTCCTACACACACTGTACACTGTCAAAATACCTTCCTTGCTCTTAGCTGCTCCTTGTCTCTCAGCCCCCTCCCATGCACAAACTCCATCCCTGTGTAGACCACTTTCCAACACAACCCAAGTGCTTTTCGCCAAGTAACGGATATGCCTTTCCTATCCTCACTCCTCCAAGCTGCCTTTCTACGTACCAGGTTTCACCTTCAGTTGTGTCTCACTCCCAAAGGCAACTTTCCAGTGGATGCTGAATTCACACTGTGACTCTTCCATGAATAAAAACCACACACCACCTTTACTCCAGAAAGCAGTACAAGATTTCCCACAGAGATCAAGGTGGAAAAAACAGATATTACCCTTGTCACACACCTCTAATCCCCATATAGGGATATCTTCTTAGTCGCATTCCTCTGACCTCTCCAGGTAAAACTAGTCAAGAAATACATGCAGAGGGAGTTCCAACCACATGCCCAGGTGGGCAGATGAGAGTCACCCCCACTGACAGGGTGACCAGGTCCCTCTTCCTGCTCCGTATTTCAGCCAACAGGACACTTAACAGGGATCTACTCACTGGCTTTCACAAAAAGTCTGCTGCCAGCTCCAAAGGAGAGTTTGCTAACACCTGTCCCTGCAAAGTGCCACAACAGGGCCAGCTTTACCAAAACCCCACAGCTACCAGGAAGGAAACACCCAGAAGACACTGACATTTGGTTTTGCCAGCAGAGGCTGGAAAAAACAGTAAAAGATAAGGGAAATCCCTAATTCCTGAGCTACAACAACATCCTCCTCCCCCCCCCAGGCTGACACAGAGCTGCTCAGGGCAGCCCAGGGCACAGCTGGTGAGACTCAGGCACTTCTCTCAATCTCACAGATTTATGTGCCTTTGCAAAGAGTTTTCCCCCTTTCCAAATACAAACTTTTTGCCCAGCCCACTCCTCCCACAGCAGCTCACAGCTTTTCCATTCCCAGAGAGAGGGCACTGGGATCTGTGTGCCTTCAGAAAGGTTTCCTAAGATTTACACCCCGACATTATAGCCTTGGACATTACTGCATTGCCCTGCAGGGCTAAAATGGACCTTTGAGAGGACTCACAAGATGTCACTCCTCGCTTTGTCCCAGCTCCAGAGATAGACCTGAGCCCATGCAAAGCCCTGAACAAAAGCCATCACAGCAGTGCTCTCATCTCCCCGGAGCATGGAAGCCCTTGGTGCAGCTGCCAAGGAACTTCCCAGCAAGGCACAGGTGACACTTTTCCAATAATCACACGGACCTCAAGTTGAGATTTACTCTGTGCAAGCACAGCCCTCATTACAGACTACACTGAGGGCATTCTCAGAGCGTGGGGTGGCAGAGAAGGCATTTCAAGTGCACAAAGGCAAAAGGAAAGAAAGAATATAAAAACATTCCCATTGCAGGAGAGGAATTTGGAAGACAAGTAGCAAGCTACACACTCACTGGGTTGGATGGACAGTCTGGTCCCTGAGCCAAAGGTCACCTTTCTGGAGCTGTCCCACAGCATTTCCTTCCCTAACAAAAAGCTCAGCAAGCCACAGCAGAGCAGCACCTCTCCCCCAGCCTTTACCCAGACATGCTAGGGCTGGGGAATCACAAATCCTTGTGTCTGTATCCCACACCTCAGACTTCTCTTTAGGATCTGAAGGTGCATTAGAGCAGGAATGCAACAAGAGGAGACAGCCTGGAGAGAAGAAACAGGAGTAGAAAACATACTTGGCAGAACACGCAGCTTCGTCCCTGGCCCAAACTGCAGTTTTCCTGTGTTGCTGGTCACACAGTGTGATACTCCCCTACAAGAACCCAGGGCTCAGCCTGGCTCTCACCCCTCTGGTCTCCTTTTGAGAGGACGAGAGGGATGAGACCCTTGGACAGGAGATGGCTTTCCCTTAGGAACTGCAACAGAGAGAGGAGGGAAAATAAAACCTCAGGGATCACTTTCTCAGGCTGTTTGCAAAATCCCTGTCACTGACTGGCATTGAGACTTTTCAGGACATGGTGCCCCAGGGCTTGGTGTTGGTCTGGTGTCCAAAATAGAAAAAGCACGCTCTGTCCATGGGGTTTGTAGTTCAGCACCAACATTACTACCACTGACAGCTCAGTTTACCTTTGGTATCCTCTGTGCTTATCCTGTGCTGCTGCTGGAGCACAGCCCCAGGACAGAATTGTTGAGTGACATTGCAACCCAATTGCTCCACAAAGCCACTGCACTGTTATTTCTGCAGCTGAAGTCCAACATTGTCTATATTGAGTCCCCCTTGACTCAGAGGAGAGACAACTCACCTGGGAAAACGAGAAGCTTGGTTCCACTCCCCCAGGTGAGTTTTACCCACCCTCCCGAACCATCACTGTGTGACAGCTCATTACAAAATGGGCCTTTTCATCTAATTCCCTCAGGGGCTGTTGGAGGGCTGGGATACGCCTCTGAAAGAGGTTATAAACACCCAAACACATTTCCATTGATCTACTCTAAGTTCTTTTTGCCAAATACCTTTTTCCGTGTTCAAATCCCTGGGAATAACTATTTTGGTCACTAAAAGTGTCAGAGATGGGAAGAACCTATCCCTGAGTTATCAGGGAACATTTTATGATCCCTGCCCCAAAGGCTGGTTGTACTGGAATGGAAAAAAGGATGGGAATAAGAACCTGAACCTAGCCTAGGATGAGGGTCTCTGGTGCAGTCCACATTTCTGTCATTTCACTGTCCATATCACATTTTCTAAAGGGCAGAAGTCCTCCAACTGAACATGCTACTAGGCACAAGAGTCTCTTGAAATAGTACCCAAGGTCTCCCTCCATCTGTAATGTGATCCAGATAAAAGTAATTCTGCAGTGTGTCCCAGTGGACACCCAAGGATTTCCAAAAATTAGGCAAAGGAAAACTGCAGACTCACTGGGCTGGATGGACAGTCTGGTCCCTGAGCCAAAGGTCACCTTGCCATAGCCAGAGCCAATATCACACAACATTTCCTTCCTTAACAAAAAGCCCAGCAAGCCACTGCAGAGCAGCACCTCTCCCTCAGCCTTTGCCCAGCCATGCCCACACTCACAGGGCCAGCAGAAGGGAGACAGTGCTTTACGCTGCATCCCCTACCACCCTGGGATGCAATGGCACAGCACAGCCTTCCCACAGGGCAGCTGGGACATTTGGGAGCATCAAAGTGTGGCTACTTTGTCCATCCCAGCCAAACTGAGAGCAGGAAGGGTTGTTTTGGGCATTCCCTTAAAACAAAGCCCATCCCTGGATATGGACACCCAGAGATGACCAAACAACCAGCCAGGCTGCTGCTCTCAACCACCCAAAGAACGACCTCAGAGAGAACACACAGCACTGGACTTACCTGGCCAAACAGTGAGTCTCGTTCCAGAGCCAAAGACAAGTTTATAAGACCCATATCCTGTGTTCACACAGTGTTTCTTCCCTCAACAAAAACCTTCCTCACCACTCGGCAAGGCTGGTCACCTGCATCTCCACTGGGTAATGCTGAATGGCATTAGCAGTGACAGCCTTAGGTGAAGAACCCCCCACACTCTAATTGCAGGATCAAGGACACTGTTGGACCTGTGGATACAAACCCTGTTTGGGAGCCCTGTTGCTTCTGCCCAAAGCCAGTGTCTGTCTTGGAGAAAAGAAGGTGGCCTCTAACCCCATAGCTGAAGGGCCACAAGCCCAGGAAGGGCATCCTGGAGATCTCAGTGGGCAGGGGGCTATTTTACTTGACATGGAGGGAGACTACAAGAAAGCAGTTGTACTTACTAGGAAAAACTTGAAGTCCTGTCCCTCTGCCAAGTGTGAGCCTCTGTCATAGTTCACACAGCTGTTTTCACCTCAACAAGAACACAAGCTCATCCACATCCCAAGAGACAAAAGGCAACCCTTCTGGCATGGCCAATGCACAAAATGTCCTGAGCAAATGTGTTTAGGACCCTACATTGCCCATCTGAAAGGAAGGACGTAGATAACTGACAGAGTAATTGTGGACATAGTCAGACCTGTCTCAACTCATATATCACTGGTATGATTTTTTTGTATCTTTCTTTTTTATATTTACAACATTGAGCAAATAATGGCTTAACCTTACTTGGTTTTACCCTTAGCTGCATTCCACTTCGAAAGGTGAATTTGTTTCCATAACTATTCATACAGTGTTTTTCTTCAAAACAAAAACCTTTTTTTCTCCTCCAGTACCTAATTAGATCCTGCTTAACATCTTTTTAACTTAGTCTACCCAGTAAATTCCACTTCCTTTAAAGACTTTTCCCAGTTGATGGTTTCTTTCAGTTTGGTCAGAGATGGTCACTCACTGCAAGTTTTGTCCTTCATTCCTGCAGTGAAATGCTACACCAAAATTCCTCCTCCAGCATTAGATCAGAATTAAAACAGAGATCTCCCCCTGGACCATCCTACATGGCTTCAAAATACATTTCTTGATTCCCCAAACAAACAATGCCCTGTCTGTTCCCATGTCTTTCCATGACAGCCCAGCTTTTTTTTTTTTTTTTTTTTTTTTTTTTTTGCCAAGGAGTGAAGACCTGGATGGAAACCTGCCTGTATTCAGACATAGGAGCAGCTGAGCAAGGGGTAAGACAGTTTTCCCAGTTGAGAAGGAACTACATCTTCTGGGACATTGCCTGGGTTCTGGACAATGGAAATAAAAGGACAGTGTGAGGTCTGCAGGACTGGAAGTTTTCTGGGAATATGCAGTAGTGAAGAAAACAACTCAAATGTTACAGCTCTCAATGACACAAGAAAGTCCAGTCCTCCAAATAGGTATTTACCTTTACAAAGAAGTTTTTTTTCTGGTACAGGGTCAGCCCTGACCTTCTGCCCACAGAAGGATAGAGCAATGGAATTTTAATGGCTGTTTCAAAGAGCAATTAAGCTTTCCTATCCTTAACTCCTTCAGGCTTTCTACCTACCTGGTTTCACTGTCAGTTGTGTCCCACTTCCAAAGGTCATTTTCCAACTGGATGCTGAATTCACACAGTGATACATTCACTAACAAAAACCACACACAACTTTGGGGCACACAAATATGTGTGTTTTTCAAAAGAGATCAAGAGGGAAGACAGATGTCATCCTTGTCACATACATTTGACTCTAAATTATGACGTCTTTCTAACTGCCTACCTCTAATCTTTCCATAGAAATTCAGATAGAAACAATCCTGAATGCAGTAGAAAACCAAGCCCAGTTCCCTCTTAGCATAATGCAGCTGAAGTTCTTGGACAGTTTTTAAGTAGAATGATTTTTGTCATGGTTAAGAGACAGGAGAATCTTAGCCTTGCACTTATAACGTGAAATAACTGTTTGTTTTAAGATGTACCTGATCTCAGAATTAGTTTTGTGCCTCTCCCAAAGGTGACTTTTCAGGAAGACAGTTATTCCACCGTAACCAACCTTTATACAAAAACCATAAAGGAGAGAAGCCCCAGCCTTTAACAGCCAGAACAGGCTGCTAGATATTTCAGAGGGAGATAAAATTTCCACCACTTTTTAAACAACTATCACAGTTGTATCCAAAACTTCTCATGGTCTGAAAAAGGAGTCAGATCAGCCAGCTAGTCAAGCTCAAAAGCTGAGCAGACCCATAAGAGAAAGAAGCCAAGAAAAATTAAGCAGAAGGAAACTTCCAGAGAAAACCAATTTAAGGTCCTATTTTTTCTTGTTTATTTAGTTGTAAAGGAACACAGTAAGGGATCCAAACCCAAGTCCGAGAGACCAGCTCTGTCTAATGTTTTGAGTAAACAAAGGCTATTCATGAACACTAATCTCAAATACATTCCCCTTCAGGATGTCTCCTGACTGACTGACTGCTTGGACAACAAAAAGGCCATTCACTAATTCTCAGCAGAAGAGCAATTTCCAAGCTGTTCCACTCCAGCAACAAGACAACTTAAAAGCTAATTGTTCAGAATGTGATCTCCTTCCCCATTCCCTCTGTGCTTCATATAAAAAAGAAGCTTTTCTGCATTTTGAGGGAGATCTAACAAAAGACCTAAAAGACTCTGTCTGTCCTAACCCTATTGGTGAAGAGATACCTACTGGGCTTTATCAGCAGCCTGGTTCCTCTTCCAAAGGTCAATCTGTCTGCATTTCCTGAATACACACAGCGAAAAGCTTCCTTACAAAAACTCCATGGTCTTCTGAACGTTTCAAGTTCCATGGCAGGAGACATGATTAGTCTTTGAAATAAAACTGTATGTGCAAAATGCCTGTTACAGATCCTTACAAAATGTAGGCTGGGTTGTCTCTTTTCTGTCTCCTCTCAGTTTTCGTGTCAATTATTTTTACAGTTTAGGAAAGATGAAGTGCCCTGAACACAGAATGCTTTGTCATAGGAGGAATAAACTAAGACCCCCCCCTCCATATGGAAATCATACATCTATTAACTTCAATTTTCAAAGCTGTGCATTGGAAAGAGAGAGAAACATAACCAGAAGCACTTAATTCCCCAGTCCAGAAGAGTTTTGCAGGGGAAGATGTAACTGGACAGTCAGAATATCTGGCAATGACACCTGGCCCAGAATTTCACAGGAGAAGAACTTTTGCAAGCTCTCCTATATCTGTTAATGCATATTAAATCACTCTTTTGTAAGACAGAGACTTGCCAGTTCTCTGAAAGGCCATCTTCTCCTTTCTGCTTCTTGCCCATGTAATTCCACACATGGTGAGCCCTTGTGAAAAACACAAGGAAAATCCATTCTTTCCTATGGTCTGAAGTGTCTCTTTCTACCAAGGAATACCATGAAGCTTGAGCAACTTGAGCAATGAGACAGTTTGGGGAAAGATTTCCCTCTCTCTGGTACCTCACTCTGATTTACATGGTTTCCATTTTGCTGGGAATCTAGTCCTTGCTTCCTTTGTGTGAGTAGAAACTAACTGTAATTACTGGAAGCACTCCTCCCATAACAGTTACTCTCCATGAACTCTCAGACCTTACAAAAAAACCCCAGATTTCTTCTTGCTGCTGAGTTTACATCGAAGGGTCCAGCCACATTATCATTTCATCCTTACAAACAGTAGATACGGAAGGAGATTCCCCTCCCAGGATAATTACATGAAACCAATTCCAAGTATCAGGTTCTCCAATACTTTTCAAAATATTTTTGTTCAGATCATGCACTTACTTGGTTTAACACTGAGACTCGTTCCTTTGCCAAACTGCAGCTTATTATAGCTAATGCTGGATTCACACATCATTTAACTCCTTTGCAAAAAACCTTTCCTATTCTGCAACAAAATGGGGAAACTCCTGATATGTGATGATTTCTGGACAGGAACAAACTAAGATAATCCCATCCCAGACTTACTGCACCCAGCAAAGAAAATCTAGGCATATATTTGGCATCTCAATAAGTTTTTTCCATTCTTTAGGCTACCTGGAGAGGAAAATGCTCTCACCTGAACTACAAACCTCCATTCGCTGTTCCTCACTAAGAGTTCAAGCCATATATGCTGACTGAAATCTAAGGAAGAGAGAGAAAGACAACTTGCCCTTGCAGTCAGATAATTAACCATCCTCTTAACGAGTTTCTGTGATAGATAGGCCCTTTTCAGCTATTCATTGCATATCCTGTGTGGTCTCACATAGATTTAAGTGGATAACTTGTTTATGTGAAGTTTTTAGAAATGCAAAAATGAAGATGTCACAAATGTAACCCCACCTAGTTCTCCTTTCTGCACCCAATCAGGGCATAAATCACTTGCTGGATCCTGAATAGGATCCGGATCCAATGAAGTCTGTAGGTTAATTAACCTACACATTGTGGTGCCCACTTACTAAGAAAACCTTTGATTTCCTCCTATCATTTTCTACATGTCAATTTTCATTACCAGCATCCCCCTACCTGTATCACAGCCCCTGAAAAAATCTCTGCAGTTTGACAGATATTATCTTGGAAACAAAAATCTGGCACCAAAGGCTCGAATACAAACCCCATTATAAAGTACCTCCTGGCAATTGCAAGGGCAGGACAGAATTTAACAGATGCTTGCAGTTACCCTGCCTGTTTATTCTGCTGCAAGCCTCTGGGATGAACCTGAATTCATTATTCCCTGCTGAATCTCTGGGAGAAGATCTCTAGGCCCAGAGCACAAGGACATTTCTGTATCCAGCTCTGCTGAGTGCTTGGGAGTCACACGGAATGGACTCTGCTGGACCTGGGATGTGCCCAAACGCTATTTTGGAGTGAAAACAAATGCTGAAACACTGCTTTTCCTGGAAGACTTACTTGGAAGCACAAACAGACGAGTTCCTCTACCAAAAGTGAACTTTCCATAAGCACCAAACACACTGTGAGAAGGTGCTTTCTATAAACCACTGCAGGCTGACTTGAACAGATTCCCAATCACCACTAAATGACAGGGTCAACTATTGCCTTTCCAAAATCTGGAGAGGTCAGCATGAAGCAAAATGTTGCTCCACTGATGATTGTAGTCACATAAATTTACTTTTATTCACTAAAATTTTGCTAAACTAAATCTTATCATAAATGTCATTAATTAATACTTTAGTGTTCACATCAGCATATATTTTGGGTCTGTAAAAGCAAAAAAGTTTTATATCTCCGTTTTTTTCCATTTAAGATATTTCAGTTGAAGCATGGAAGACGGTATTTAGTATTGACACATTCACCTGTAACCATTATTGTGCCAACATATTAATTACAAAAAAACCAAAAAAAATACTTGTCTGAGTCATTCCACACCAGTAACACAGTACATTTGTAACACAGTACATTTGGGAAGGGTTGGCATACAAAAAATCAGTATTGAAAGGTTTTTCAGTCTTATGGATTCTCACCAGAACAGAGACAAGTTTTCCCATATCTTCAAACAAATGAAATGCTTAGAAAATAAGCACATGGAAGTGTAATTCTTACATTATTCATGCTCACTTACGTGGTTTTACAATAATTCTTGTTCCTTTTCCAAAAGTTGTTTTCCCAAAGTTTCCTGTATTCACACAGCCAGAAACTGCTTTACAAAAACTATGCAGAGAAACAGATTTACTTTTATAACTCTTCCTTTTCTAGAAGAGAAACTAAAAAAAAACATCTGGGAGTAGTAAATTGTGATATCCACAGTTTGTTATGGAATGAGACTCGTGGCTTAACTAAAGACATCACCATGAACCTATTACTCATAATTATATGTGTCCATTTCTTTTCTTTCTTCTTTAAACTAGAAATTGATTTCCTTCACCAAGGTGTAATTATCACTCCATCTCAGTTATATATCTGCTTTCAGCTACAAAAGCATTTACAAGGCAGTTCCTCACTAGGAAAAAAAAACACCTGTTTTTACCAATAGTTTTTTCCTATTGCTGAAGGAGAATTACCAGTTGCAAGGACAACTCAGAGTAATGGTATCTGCAGTAATAAAAGCTTTAATGGACTCAGTTTCTACTGGTACCTCCTTTGCTGTAAAATACATGATCAGCTCTGGCTTAAAAGTCAAAGGAAGTTGCTCCCTGTGAATTTTGCCAAAACATGCTGGAGCAAATTGCTTCTTCTTCTGTGTAAGGACTGGACCACCTCCAATCACACAGGCAGGAATAGTCTCATCCAAAATATTGAGCTACTATAGTTGAAATGAAACCTTCTTTGGAAAGTCACCTAAAGATAGATACAAGTGGGCACTTCTGGAAAACACTAAGTTCTTACCTACTCCTGTCTACAGTCTGGTAATCTGCCTTGGGACAAAAATCCATGCATACTTGTATTTTCTGAACACTAAAAATGCTGGTTGTCAAACCACTAAGAAAATTTGTTGGAGGATAAAGACACTTAAGAATACTTTGTCAATAGATTTCAGTGATCAGGGTCAGGCAATGACATGCATGAATTCTTCCCAGCCAGTGGAAGAATATTCCAGTGCTTTTAAAATTCTAAGTTATATAAAAATTAAAGGTGAAATTTCTTGGACTATTGAGATGTTAAGTACTCACTTGCCAATCCCCACTTTCATTCTGGAAACTTAGAATAATGCAATTACCCAATTCATCAGTTAAACTCCATGGGGGACTGATTGTGGACATGTGTGTCCCAAATCTACCTGCATGCAATCCTTGGAACTACAGGCACTTGCTTTTTAAAGCCTTTTATGATTCTTTTAAGCTGACATGGCTTAATTTTATATGTATTCCTTATTCCCATTTAAGCTCTTGATTTTCATCTCCAAAGTTACACCTTGGCAGAGCTTTACAAAATCTTGGCTACGGAAGTTCTAATCCATGACAGACTTTTTCTCTCTGCTTATTAAATGCTCTTTCAATTTCTAAAAATAATTGAACCTTAATTTGAAAAGAAACTGGCACTCTGAACTACATGTTCAGGGAAATTAGATGTCTTGAGAGGCCAGAAACACATCCTACACAAGTTATCTAAACTTACTACAGATGTCCCAGTGTCCCTTATAATCCATAGAAAAATATGGGCATTTTTCAAGCACATTCTCATCTTGAAGATACTACTTCAAAAAAAACACTTCAAAAAGCAGTGATGAAGATGGAAGCAAAATCCCCCTGGGTTGGTAGGTCTGACCTTGAATGTTTTGTATGAGAGAGAGTAAACTCACACGTCTGACAATTTCAAGATGAATATTCACTTATTCTTTATCTGAAAGGTGGCACATCCACTGACTGTTGGTAGTTGGAAAGCTTGTCATTAAGTGGAAAATTATCTTTAAATCCCTGAACCATAGAATCAGAGAATGGTTTGGGTTGGAATGGACCTTAAAGATTATTCAGTTCCAACCCCCTGCCGTGGGCAGGGACACCTTCTACTAGTCCAGGTTTCCCAGAGCCACATCCAGCCTGGCCTTGAACACTTCCAGGGATGGGCCAAAGCTCATCTCAGTATCATCAAGCCCAGTTTTTGTGACATTTGTTTTGGCACTTACTTGGATGAACAGACAGCCTTGTTCCTTTTCCAAAAGTCAGCTTTTCGTAGGTGCCTCCGGAGTTTCACTGTGACAAAGAGCTTTACCAAAACTGCTGGCAGCAGCTTTTGACTCAAAGGAGTTTTTTAACTTTGATGTGTATTCACAGGTTTCTCAGGGTGTTTATTCTCAAGCTTTCTAGATCAAAAGTCTGAGTGAGCAACCTGCTCTAGAGGAAGGTGTCCTGCCCATAGCAGGGCAGTTTGAATGAGGTGATCTTTAAGGTCCCATCCAACCCAAACCATTCTATGATTTAAATGCTTGAAAAAATTCTCCTGACGACTCCCTACATGAATCCCAGAGCTGTGGGATCCTCTCTCACCAGCCCAGCTCGTGTCTATCACAGAGGAGATTGTAGTTCCATTCTTCTGTGATAACAGCAACTGTAGAAGTCAGAATAATTAACTGTGAGCATGAAAATGAATAGGAAAAAGCATAACACAGCAGAAATTTTCCTACAGCGCTTGGTCCATCCACCTCAGTTATAGTGCTTATCTTGTCCCAGCTTGCACCAACCTGCAGCATGAGGCACCTCACAGCAAAATTGTCTGAACTCCTCATCCAAGTGTCCCCCATCCCCTGAACAGCACCAAAAGGATGATGAACCCTTAAGGATTTACTCCTCTGTAAGATATGACTGGTGAGAGATAAAGCACTGAAGTATGTTCAAAGCAGAGTGAATTGTTCACTTGGACCTCACAGGACACTGGATTATTGCTGATGATTTACTGAGAACAAGAACTGATTTGCTCCTGTCTGTCTAGTTTAGCTGTAAACCAAGAGAGCTCATGGAGCTGTTTTCCCCATTTGGATTTACTTGGAAGTAATTGAACCTATAGAGGTCTGTGTATTTCTCATATTTAAAAAGAAATAACCCCTCTTTTAGAAAAAAAAACCAAACCAAAACAGGGGGAAAAAAGCCCAGAAGTTCCTATGGTGAGTGGGATTTAGTGTCAGATATATCCCCTTGACAAAAAGTCGGTTGGTATTTGCCCCAAGTGTTTTCAGTACTATAGAAATCTTTGTAAAAAAACCTAATTGGAGTTAAAAAAAAAAAAAAAAAAAGAAGAAAGAAAGAGGAGGAGACTGAAACATCTCCTTATTTTATTTTTTCATCTCCTGCAGTAGTTCTAGGGTTTTTTCATATTTTTTTGTTGGAACTGCTGATGTACAGAAAAGAAGCATTGCAGGATTTTAAATCCCAATTTTCCTTTCTCAAATATAACTTCAAATCCTTCCACAGAGACAAACCACCCTACGTGGTGCTTCTGTCTCTGAACAGGCAGAAGTTTCCAACCTCTTTCTCATGTAACACTGGACTGGCAATCACAACCAGTTTGTCCAGTCAGAAAACAGGTCTTAATCTGCAGAATGACATCAAACTGAAAAGACAGGATTTAGTGGCAAGGATCTCAACTGCTCCTGGTCTTCAAAAGTTAAATGAACTTGAATTAAAATCAAATTTAAGAAATTAAAATAAAAATAAATTTAAACTTTAATTTAAAAATTAAATATAATTAAAAATAAATTAATTAAAATAACATTAAATTAAAATTAAATTTGCCATCTGTATGCATCAAGTTCATTTAAATACACAGGGAATAATGTGATCTAATTTGCTCATATCCATTCATTTGCAGTGGTTTTTCCCAATTTTTCTTACCTGACTGCACTTTCTGCTGTGAAAGGAACCTCTATGGAGCTGCTTCATTTCTATATTAGACGACAGCTTTGAAAGTAACCACTGTAATCAGGATTTTACTGATTATCTGCCTTTTACTTCCCCACACTGGCTACTATAGTTGGCAGGGAAGGGATTTGTTCTTCAAAAAGCATTTCCCCCCTGATTTTGGAATGGTAAATGGGAGCAAGGCCCTTGGGAATAGCATCCTCATATTCCTGAGCTAAACATGAGCCGCTCACCTGAAACCACCACCAGCTGAAATCCAGACACAAACTTGAGCGTCTCAATGAATGCGCCCACAGCAGCTCAGTCCTTTACAAAAATGCCACCTCCATCCCCTCCTGAAATGTAATGTTTCCATGGCACATTAGGATTTTTAACTATTCCTTATCACATAGAAGTGTTGGTAATGTTTATTTTAAAGGAACCTGATAACTACACACAGGAATTAAATATTCAAAGCCATGAAAAATCCATTAGGTAGATCAGCACCTCTAAAACCAGCCAATAAAAACATTTCTCTGTATGGTAACATTGACTTGAAGAAATCAAGTAATTTCATTTGATTTGATGAAATCAATAATTCTGTAATAGTTTCTACAATCGGCAAATATGTGCAGATTTTCCTTAGAACAAAAAGAACATTTTTTCAAATTTTTACTTTTCCCCAGAATGTAATCTTTCTTTCTATGTCTCACTCCCTAGAGAAGGAACACATTTTGAACGGATTTTCAGGACCAGATGAAAAAAAATCTGAGCATCCCTTTTGAAACAACTTAGTCCACCACTCCCATTCCAGCCAATTCTCAAGTGCCTTTACTTGAAGTCAACAGAAAACAGCTAATGATATTTTCTTCTTGATGGCAAGTACAGCAGGGCTTGTGTCTTTACTTTGTGACAGTGGCTAAATTGAAGAGTCTCTGTGGTTCCTGCACAGAAGTCGCTCCCAGCATCACAGTGTCACAGTACTTCACAAAACAATCCCTTCTTCCCATGTCCAGCTGAGTTTTTCTCTGTAGGTCACCATAGCACAATTGGCATTTGGAATTGTTCTTTGAGTGCCATTTCCAAAATTACTGTACAGCAAAGTGAGGAAGGAGGAAAGCCAGGAGGGAAGGAAGGAAAGGAAGGGAGAGAGGGAAGAAGGGAGGAATTCTAATGTTCAAATTATAAGTTCAATGATAGGAAACCTTTGTGCCTGCCCATGCAGAAATGATTTCTATACAAACTCACTAGCTTTCCAGGCTGCTCTGTATGTGCAATTCCTTCTAGAGTAGAAGATTTTCTGCTAAAAGTTGGCTGAGATGAGGGAGGAAAAACTGTTCGGTTCATTACAAGCTGGAAAGCAGCAGATCACGTGACTAAACAGTTTTAAACCTCTCAGCCAGAGTTCTAAATACACAAACTTGTTCAACAATGGAAACTCTCCCACTGATGCTGCTGTAACATATCATTGGAACATTTTATATATTTATATAAAATAGATAGAAAATTTTATATTCATTTAAAACAAAAACAGATCAATTCTGTCTCTTTAAGTCATTCCATCTTCCTCCAAGTCCCTGCAGCATTTTGGTACAGAAGAATTTTTAAGGAATTTAATTTCTCTCTCCTATTTCACAGAGTAGACACCATAGGATAAGTTATTTTACACCCACCTTCCCCTTGATTGCCTGTACCATGGACCCCATCACACCTCATCAAAGCACTCCCTGAGGACTGTGATGCCTAAAGGAGAGAAGGACTCCACTGTATGGCACTCTGAATTCCCAGCTGGATGAAATTCCAGAAGTATTATATCCATAGGTTTGTGCCATGCAGACAGACTTACCTGTGTGCAGAAAGAGCCAGGTCCATGGGCAGAACTTGATGTGAGAAACCCCAGTGAGAAACCCCCTCCTCAGACACCACACAGCTCAAAGGACTGGAGCCTCCCCAGGACAGCCTTCCTGCACGGAACAGCTTCCCACAATTCCCTGATCCCAGGGCACCAGCCACTCTGGCACTTGCATTCCCTCATCTTCTTATCAGCCTCTTCAGTGCCTGAGGCCCGAAGGCTTGTGCTGTGTTCCTTGCTGGTTCAGACTTCCTCCTTGGTTAGCAAGACATCCCCACCTTTGGGAGACCTGACTGAGACATAATGGCTTTTTGGGGCACAGACATATCCCTTAATCCCAGCAAGGCATCTTTCCTCCAGCCGAGGACATTCTGACCACCAAGTTTCTTGAATAACATACAGTTTAAAGCTCCTTTAGAAATACTAATAACTCGTGAAAGCAGTGCTGCAAGTGCTCCCCACGTTCTACTCCATTTCTTCTGGTACAAATCACTCACAGCTCTGCACCTGCTTTAGTTTGTATCTTTAAATAAAGCTTCTCTGAATCTCACGGCAGTTATTCATCTTCTTTCAGCTCCCTGGGCCTGCACTTTCTAAAGCCTCTGTATTACACAGCAAGAGTTTCCAACTGCACCTGCTGGCAAGGCAAAAATGCATGTGAAGAGCAAAGCAGTTTAATTTGTGGCATGTGCAGACACAACATTTACTGGGGGCTTTGGGGGTTTTTTTGGTTGGGTGATTGGCTGGCTTTTTTGGTTTTGGCTTTGTTTTTTTTTCTTCTGTTTGCCCTACTTACTGGATTTCATTAAATCAAAAATATTATGAGAACAATAAACACTTTGACCAGCAGGTAGCAGGAGAGATCAGACAAAGAAATTCAGTTTCCATCAATAGATGGAATTTTATCAGGAACTCCTGGGTATTTTGGGGAAACAGAAGAGGCAGGTCAGATTATTACAAGCAAATGCAGAAATATTAATTTCACCTTGTATTTTTAGTGCTGTGTAAGACAACAGAAGAATTCAGCAATACAAAAAGGTATTTAGTATTTACCATTCTCGTGGAGTTTGATATTGTTTAAATTAAAAAGAATAAAACAATAAGTTTATCATCTTAAAACATCTCTAAAGAGAAAGTGGAATAAAATCTGGCTTACCATCGCAACTATAAAGTTTAAATTGGAAAGAGTATTCTGACGAAATTTGATTTAAGAAAAAAAAAAGGATGGGATATTTTTTCACCTAATTCCATATACTTTCGTTGCTTTTACCAGACTAAAACTCACAGAATTTTTGAGGTTTGCTTTGAGTATCCTTTCGAATATAGGTACACTCCTCTTTCCAAAGGCAGGCCCTACCCAGGGGATCCTGGACAGACAGTGATGGTCACAGACAGAGCTCTGACACCCAGCCGGGTTCACAGCAGAAAGAAATGAGCAGCACGAGCCACGTCACAACCTGACCCATTTTAACAGCACCTGGCAGCAAACTTCCCTGCTCTCCTCTGAAAGAGAGAACTAAAGAAACCCCAGGTCAGGGTGCTGTGCTGGGCACAGAAGCAGTTAAAGACTTGAGGGGGAGGAATTCTGGCCCTACAAGACTGTGGGGCATCACATGAAAAAATACCCAAGGCTTCCTGCAAAGGTAAGACTGTATGTGTGTTCAGGGGCTGAGCTGGAAAGGGGAGATGTTCATCCAGTTGAGCCAATATGCTCAGGAATGAGACTGGGAATCCTGCCTGGTGCTGCCAGAGCCTTTCTGCCTGTGAAGCTTCACCATCCTTTGTGTTTGGGCACTGAAACCTTTCAGATACTGAATCTTGCTTGGGGCATTCCCACACATTTCTGCAGAAGCAAGAAATGTGTAGACCGGAAGCAAAAACACTCCTATCCCCATACATGAATAAAAATATGAGGGGAAATGCAAAATATTCCCCCTGCTATTCAGATTTCCTTGTTCTTTGTGATACTTTTCCATTTAACCTCTTGGAAAGATGTTTATTCTTTCAGGTGCTTTTAATGTTCTCTACCACAGGAGAGAGCTCTCACCATTTTGACTTGCTCAGCAGGACAGATCTTAGATACTACACTCTACGGGTGAGGCCCATCAGACGGGAGTAAGATCAAACTTGATGCCCCAGAGATGAAAATTTGCCTAAAAAGTACTTAAAAGGTTTTATTTAAGTTCACATTGTGGGTGGCATGTGCCTTTTTAAAATGAGAAGCCACAAAACATACTGTGCCATGACCTGCTGGCAGCAAAAGGACTGAGGAGGTGTCTGGAGGTGTTTTGAGAGTCAAGTCTCAAAGTTCATGGTGGCTGTAGCAGCCTCAGCCTCCATAAAACCAGAAGAGGCTGAAAAATGAAAGGCAACACCCTGATTTTCCCAGGTCGGAATTTGCTTTCTGCCAGTGATGAGTGAAGCTCTTGTGTCTGATCAACTGCAGGTGTCTCCAGTCCATAGAAATGCAGATGTTGCACTTTCTGAGTCCTGCTGGGCTCCAGGACCTCTTTGCATTCCCACCCTGCCCACAGCAGCCCTGAAGGATAAGGGCTTCAGAGAAACATTCCCAACTGGAGGAGAAGCTGTCAAAGTGACAGGCAGCAGATCCCCAGGAGAAAGGTGAAAGTGGAACCTTTGCCTACAAGAAGCTGTAAACTTTTGCCAGAGAATGCCCTGGGGCTCTGTGGCCCTCAGAAAAGAACTGTAGACTTAAACTGGGTTAAGACACCATTTGCAATGGGGATTTAATGCTTCACACAGTTCAAAAGGGTCTGAAGCCTCCCTGATCCAGGATGAGACCTGAGGACTACAGAGGTAAAATGATGGCTGAGCACAATACATGGACCTCGCTAAGTTAAAGTAAGAAAACAATGAAAAAAATAAACCAAAAAGCAAAACAGATTAGAGCAGAACCATCATGACAAAATACCAAGCAAACCCACAAATCTCAGATTTCCTCACGGTGACCAAATTGAACAACACTTAATGAACCACTGGCAGTGTTAACCAGCTCAACTTTTCTAAAACCCAGTGTTCTCTTTCAGTAGCATCCAGGTGAAGAGATTTTCAGGAGTTAGCAAAGTAGTTTAGATTTTCAGTTGAACGCTAGACATCATCATCGTCATTTAGTGAACTCTTCCACAGAAATGTAAGTTAGTTTTCTGAAGAGCTGGACTGTAGAAGTTATTCTACAGTTAACATAAATCTAGCAGAGAAATAACCATGGTGATGCCTAGACAAACATGAAAGACTCTGAAATAAAACAAAAAATACAATACAAGCCCATACAACCATTTGAAACATGCAAAAAAATCACTTAGATTTACAAAAAGCTGCTATATGACGTAAGTTGATTAAATATTGTAAATATTGGCATTTTGTGTAAGTAAAAGTGCTGATGGTGAAATTGGTTCCTTATGCTCTTTTTCCAAACTGGGATTGTATTGTAGCTGATGTAGTAAGATGTAGAAATACTGAGAAAAAATCAAGCAATTAATGCTTGTGAAATAAAAAATGCCATACTTTCTTCCATGTACTTAGTAGGGAATGGTGTGTTAGCTCTCACCCCTAAATCATCTGACTCACTTGGAATCCTTTGAAAAAAACTGAATTATTGAACATGTTGGACCAAGTATTCTCCAAAGTTTTGGCACTGAATCTGATGCTGAACTCCCTGAGGATGCAAGGGATCCTGAACTTAAAACTATCAAAAACTTTAACTGCCACTTTACATCAGACCTTGAGGGCTTTTTAAGATCTCTCTTTTGCACCTCTTAGAGTTGAACATCTTGGATCACCTAGGTACACAGAAGGAGGAATAACTCTTCTGCAGGTGAGCCCTCTCCCAAGATGCCAGAGCAGACACAGACACAGTCTGTGCTCTTGTTGTGTCTTATTTCTTGGGTAATAATTTTGATAATAAAGTAATGGGATCCTTCTCAAATACTTTTCAATCCATCTAAGAACCCATGCACTTTATCTTATTCACTGCAATAAATGTAACTTCAGTTATCGCTTTGGGGGTTACAGGCCTGCTCTTGACTGGTCTGGACCAGAAGAACATCTTTTATGACTCGAGTTTCTTAGGGGTGTATTAAAAGGAGAAAGGGTGTGAATCAGAAACGTCAAACAAACAAGGCCCCACAAGACAACAGGAGTTGCACAGAAGAGGTGAGGAGACGCTCACAATGAACAGCTTCCAGGCATGTGAACCCCTTGTCTGACACACATGTGACCTTTACCTACAAAGATGAAAATTTCCTCACCCACAAGGCACATTTGTTGTGTGACTCAACATGACCCAGACCTGGTTAACAGATCCTTGGGGCCAGGGGTGAGAATGGACAGGGATGCGTCATTGGGAAGGGTCAGGAGCATTGAGAAAATAGAAGTCCACAGACTCTGCAGCTTGGATATGAGCACCTGCATACTGAACCATATGTTCACATCAGCTGTTGGCTCTAACGCTGGGTGGAGAGAGCTTTGGCTTGGGGGAATGGATCTCTGAAGGTTTTTCTTATCCTGAACTGGTGAGGCCCTGGCACAGGTTGCCCAGAGAAACTGTGGCTGTCCCATCCCTGGAGGTGTCCAAGGCCAGGTTGGACAGGGCTTGGAGCAACCTGGGCTAGTGGGAGGTGCCCCTGCTCATGGCAGGGGGTGGATCGAGATGAGCTTTAGGGTCCCTTCCAACACGAACCATTCTATGAAAACAGTAACAGTCTTGGGAGGAATTTTTTAGCCCCTAGGCCAGTATTTAATGTGAAGAATACTCCCTTAGACAAAAATGGTGTAATCAGAGGGACAGGAGGGAAAGGTCAAAGCACAATCATCACTAGTGATTTTGGAATCATTTTCTGTGCTATAAAAATGCTCATTTATACTGATGCCGTAAAATATTGATGCTAAAAAATAACTCAGGAGCAGTTAATTGAGGGTGAGATAAGGAAAGGGTTTTAATTTGTGCCAAGGCAATAGATGTTACAAGACGCACCCCGGCTGTGCCTGAGATATCACATTTTATGATACCATCCGTCCAATCCCAAGTGTGTCCACCCTGTAGCCTTTGCTCTGGTCTGCCCCAATTCCAGCCCCTGAGAATTGGGTCTGAGGGCCTTTGGGACCACCTCTTCATCATTCTCATCATCCTCAGAGCACAAAGCGTACACGGTCACCTAGTTCTTGACTCTGTTCTGTTGTTCAGGCCTGGATATGAGTGTTCTCTAAACACTATAGGCCTTGCCTTGACAAGAGACTAAACATTTCTACTGGATTTGGGGGTAGGATTGATATGGGGTGCATGGAATGGGGTAAGAGAGTTAAGGAATGTGTAAACTACTTGTGCTACAGGGGAAGGGAATGAGGGCTGCTGCTTTTAAAATCTACTTCTACTACTTATAAAACTTATAAAGCTTGCAAAAATTAGAAAAATAAAAAAAACTAATAGGGGCTTAAGGCATCAATACCTTTGAATAACTAATAGTCCTAATAATTATACTCTTAAACTAGACTTTCTTCTTTGAAATTCCTAGGCAAACATTCTTCGTATGACAAAGATATCACAGAAATACAGAATGATTGAGGTTGGAAGGGACCTCTGGGGGTCATCTGGTCTCCCCTGCTCAGGCAGGACTATCTGGAGCTGTTTCTCGAGGACCATGTCCAGGTGGCTTTTGAATATCTCCAGGGACAGTGGTTCCACCTCTGGAGATATTCAAAGGCTCTCTGAACACAATCAAATATGAACACAATTAAATCTCCAGGAGAATATAGATAGTACTGTTAAAAGGTATTGTACCAAGGAGTTCAGCTTAGAATCGTCCTCCATTTTTCTGGTATCTCTGGATTTCTCACTGGACAATTTATTTTTTTCTGATTTCAGGATAATTCCAAATGCAAAGGTGCTGGTTTTAACAGAGAGCATTTTACTGTGGAGCACAATTTCTCTACAAAAGCTTTCCCTAGATCATATGAGCTGGGAGAGCTGCAGACTCTGTCCTCTTCTGTGGAATTAGCCACACTAACACAATCTTACTGTTGGACTGTACAAAAGCTCCTTATTGTGGGATTTCTTTTGGAAAATATTATATTATCCTGGTTTTTTGAACTCTATGTCATGCATTGCAACTGTAAAGTGAAAAGCCACTGCTCAGTGGGAGGCAATGAGGAGGCCTCCCATGAAATGAGTGGCTGAGGTCGATTAAACACTCACTGTCAAAGGTGTAAGCAAAAGCAGGTTTAATAGAAATTTGCAAAAGCTCAGCAAAGTCCAACAGCAATGGTCACTCTATTTATTAAACATACACAGGAACATCGAATTAGAATTAATTTAGAATGATTTCTGCAGAGACTGGGGGGGGGGGCAAAAAGAAGGTAGAGTTGTTAGAGAGAGACCATCCCACTGAGTCACAAGGTACAGAAAGAACCCCCTTGTTTTCTCAACTGCCTCTCAGGGGAGGTGTGGATCGAACCATTCCTAGTCCCAGACTTGATCAACAGTTTATGCAAAGGTTTTTAACAGCACTCAATCATTGACCTTTCCCTCCTGTCCACCTGATTACACCATTTTTCTCTAAGGGAGTGTTCTTAAAAGTTAAATCTGCCTGAGAGATTGGGAAAAGGTGTGGAGTGTAAGATGAAAACGTTCAGAGTGTCATCAGAAAATCAGGATAAAAATACTAGTGAGCAACTCCCCCTGATTTACATTATGGTGGTAGGATGCACTAAACAAGCATTTTACTGGATTAGGATTTGCCAGGCAAATTTCACTTCTCTTCTGCATAGGGTGAGGGTCTTCCTCCAGGGGTCTGCAGGGTCTGAGGGACAACCTGACAAAGCTTAATGAAGCAGACCCTGCAATGTTCTCTGCAGAGCCTGTCTTGAAGCCAGCAGTAACTCAGCCAGTATGAGAAAAGCCTTATTTCTCCTCCAGGATGTGGTGAACTTGTTTTTCCAAACAAGGGGAGGGTTAATCTTGCACGGTGCAACTAAGTCAGAAATGTTGGCCACAACATCCTGCCCGTTGCTTGTGACAAAAAGGTGAGCTGGGGCATGTGTGTGGTGGGGTCTATTAGTTCATAAGCAAGTTGCTGTGGAAACTATCACCCCATCAAACATTCACATATTATTTTCTGTGGGCCTCTTCCTCATATCACTGAGTGGAAAAAACCAGCATGTTTTCTTCTCTTCTGCTCTGTGTGTTTCCCTCCCTCATGCTTTCAGCAAGCTATGTCTTAATTGAAGCTTCTGAATGTCCCAAGAGATACTTCCCTGCACAAAGTCTAGAAAAGACAAATCCAGCCAACAGGAAATCTGGGTTATCAAAGCTGTATTTCTAATCTCAGTGATCATTAGGACAGTTGGGTTTCAGCAATGTCCATCCCAAATTCATAAGAAAAAGCACAGAACAAACCACAGCATTTTGGTCAAGGAAAATTTTATTTTTGTCACTACTACAGGAAACTAAAATGCATGTGGGATATATTTTGCAGAAGAAATACAGGTTTAAGGAAGAAATGTTTCTATGGTTGAACATTATCTGTTTGAATTGGATCACTTCTCAGGCATGATAGGAAATTATTGTTAATAAAGCTGTCTAAAAACCAAAGTTATAAATGGCAACTATTGTGCCTGAATTGTCTCTGCAGTAACACACCAGTTCTACAGACAGTAACACAACATGCCTGTGAAACCTGATTTAAAACATTATATAGCTCTCTATATATCTATATGTATCGATAGTGAGGATTGGGGTTTTCTACAACTATTGAGGCAGGTTGGACATTCCTGTGTAAATGCCAGAACAGTGGGGAGATCTACTCAGCAGGAGGATGAGGAGAAATGCACTCTCCTCAGTGCACAGAGAAAAAGAAATAGCAAAAGCAGTTACAGCTCTTAAATCTAAATGAACTGGCTGGGCAGGATTGAACAGCATCAAATGTCTAAAGGGGAAGGGGCTGTGTTGTGTTCTGGGTGCTCACTGTCAGCAGATGTGACACTGCTTGTCCAGCCCGTTGTGCTGCTGGTTCACGTTCTTTCCTGCAGTTCTTCAGGTTCCTCTTGCCTTGACTCCACATGTCTGGAAGAGCAAAGGGTGTTTTAAACCACATTTAATGCAACTGGAGCAATAAACCACTGTTTGAGAGCTGTCCAGTCAAGACAGGTACACTACAAAACTTAGGCTGGACTATCTTTTGTGCCTCTTTGGACACTTCAATTTGAAAATCCCCCCTGCCTCCCCTCTCTTTACTCCCACAGGTTTGTGTTTTGGGATCCTTGCTTCTGAATCCTTATTTGTTTGGAGTTTTCTCCAGGCTTTGTGCTCTGACACTTGAAGTAGTGAAGGAGGTACCTCTTAGGCTCTTCAGGCAATACCTGAGTTGCTCGGGCAAAGAAAATTTGGGAACCAGCCACCAAGAACTGAGCTCTGGATATAGAAAAGTGTTGTTTCCTTTGTCACGTGGGAGGCAAGGTGGGCTTCTCTTAATTGTTTTATTTTTTGGGGAGGGGGCCTGGTGTGGGTGCTTTTTGTGGGTTTTGCTCATTGTTGTTGTTTTTTTCCCCAGAAACCTGCAAGAGCTATTTAATGGAATCAGGAGCAGATGAATAGGTGTCGTTACCTGTGGGGTTAGAGAAGTACACACAGACGGGCAGTCACTCCTGCCACATGCTTCCAGTATCTCTACAAATCAAGCTGAGTGCTTCCTTACCTCAGAAAAGAACCAGCTTGATACTCATGAGTGTATTGAAGGCGATGCTTTTTGCCAGCAGGACTCTCAAACCCAGCACAGCCACAGACAGCATGTTCACTCTCTGCACTGTGGTACCTGCTCAGGGACAGCAAAAAGAGGAGAGAGACCATGGCCTAAGTTTGGATGTTGGGATCTTGGCAGAAAGTGGAAAAAGCCACAGGTAACAGCTTCAGGGAAAGGAACAGCAGCAGAGGAAGAGATGCCAGAGAACATGGCAACACCGGGGGAGGAGGGTGTCTGTCTCCATTGCTTTTTGCTTCCTGTTGCTTGTGTGTTCCTACAGCAGCAACCTTGAAAAAGCAGCTTGTGTTTGATAAATATGTCATAATCTGTCTCCTCTCTCCTCGAGAAATTACCTTTCTATGCATTTATCCCCCAACCAGCAATGTAACTTCACAATCTGTTTCGGTCACTAACCTTGGGCAGAGGTGTCTGTGCTGTTGCAAACCCTGTTACTGTTCCTCGTTACGGGTTCGTCAGCCTCCTTTTCTGTAGAATGATAAAGAAAAGGCATTTTAACCCATATCCAATTTTTAGAAAGTATTAAAAAACTATTCCTATGGCCCCTTTCCATAGGGACATGTGGGAAGTAGAGTCTGGGGCTCAGATGATCAGTCACTAATTCAAACATAAATCTGAGAAGACAGTTGCAGGAAACAAAAGAATTTCTAGGTTGTTTTGTTTTTCCTATTTGAATGACCTTCAAGATGATAAAAACAATTGCAAAAAATATAAAAAGTGATTTAGTAAAAACCAAAACCAAATCACACCACCAGTTTAACTTTTTGTTGGCTTTAGAAAGGCTGTTTCAGGTTGTGCTCCAGGAGGTTTGATGCTGCAAATAAAATAAACTCCCATTTTAAAAAAATGGATTGTGCCTTCTCTCCTCCCCCATCAAAAGAAAAGTTTCTCCAATTTATTAAACAGTTGAGACCATTTCTTTTAGATGCTTTTAAACATCTTTCATCTTTCCCTGCTTAAGTACCAACTGTCTCTCTCGTTTCTGCTGCCCACCCTGGGCAGTGCAGACTATCAGGGAAGAGCAGCACCACAAGACACTGTCTCCACAAATACGTTCCAGCCGTGCCCCCAGGTTGTACCTGACAATGCTGTAATGGTGCCAATGTCCAAATGGGCCTTGCAGGTCACCTCTGTGTCTTTTGTCACACTGACCACCTTCATAGCACTGTACAGCCCCTCTGACGCCAGAATGGGTGTGCTCTGTTCATACACGACCTCATCAGAGGACATCTCCAAGCTGATGTTCTTTGTACTGAAATTCCTTGCCAAACAAGCTGCTTTCCCAGTGCTGCCTCCTTCTTCCAGTTTCTTTGATTTCATCACAACGACTTGTGGGACAGAATGTTTTGGACTGCCTGTAAAAAAAGTATGGTTTGGGCATGATGGATTTTACTGCAAGCCTGCCTGAGAGCTAAGTCATGAAAATTAATAGACACACCACCTGGGACTGATTTGTAGCATTATCAGTGACCAACTGCCTTTTTTTTTTTTGCCATTACTTCTTGCTGTTGCTTCCAAAAGATCAAATTAGAGACAGAAAGGGTGTACAAGAGCAGGTATTTTATAGAATATTTAATTCCACAGGATCTCAGCTTCCTTTTGCCAAAGCTGGTGCCTGTAAGTGAATTCTTCATTTTATAAATTAAGGACCTGCAAAGGAGAAGGGAACTTTTGTGCATGTCACTCCAAGAGTCCAATTATTCTGCTTTCTCAACAATTTAATTCCAAACAATGTCAACTCTATGAGGACTGCCTTGCATATTCGTGAGACATGAGGAAATAACTGTTTTTCCCTTTACTCTCCCTCCCCTCCCCAAATCTGCTGTTGTGGTTGAAAGGTCCAACCACAGCAGGAGTGGCAGGGAGAGCAGAGGTCAGTTTGTTGCCTCACTGCTGTGCAAGGTTCCCCTTCTGAGTGACGTTACTTGCAGAAATGAAGTCCTGCTGCTGCAGGGGGGGACAAGGCTGAGCTTTTCCATAACAAATGCTCAGGTGCAAGAAGGACTTCTGTCTGTAAGATGGGAAAGTAGGAGAGAAGCAATCAAAAGTCTGTGAATTGTATATCTCCACACAGAATCACAGAATCACAGAATCACAGAATCACAGAATCACAGAATCACAGAATGGATTGGGTTGGAAGGGACCCTAAAGGCCATCTGGTTCCAGCCCCTGCCATGGGCAGCGATGTCACTCACTAGTTCTGCTCCAGAAGTTCCTGACAAGGCCAAGAACTTTCATTGTGGGGGAGGTTTTCCCCCTAGACATTGCACAAGGTGTAAGACATGCCAACCAGTCTGCAGGCGATGAGGAGAGAACAGGATTGGTCCTTGGTTCAACAACTCTTGTACCTGTTCCAGAAA
Source organism: Manacus candei (assembly GCF_025592945.1). NCBI lineage: Eukaryota > Metazoa > Chordata > Aves > Passeriformes > Pipridae > Manacus > Manacus candei. The sequence goes on along the minus strand of NW_026138160.1, from coordinate 800,809 downwards.
GTGTGACCATTCTCACCCCTGTGCTGTGCCGTGTCGGCAGAGCCACGGCTCCGGAGCAGTGGGAAGTGTAATGCAGAGTTTGTTTAATAAACTGATTGGAGGGAAAGAATATCCTGGGGCTACAAACATGATGCTCATGGACAAATCTTACAATATTCCTTCGAGTAGTGTAATAACCTTCAGTGCTGGTCCTTTAGCACTAAAATACCAACAAACATCGAGACATGAAAACGAGAGTTTAGACAGAATCTAAAAGATGCTGACAGCTTTTCACAGGATTTGAGATGCTTGCTCTGATCTGTCAGAAATTTGGTTACTCTGAAATGTTAGATGTATTTTTTCAGTTTTGAAAGAATTTTAGAATTGAATTCCCCTGGAAATACATGAATGACAAGAGGTTGACTTCACAAAACAATGTCAGGACTTTATTCAGATTAGTAATTTGAAATATAGTAAAAACATGTAACTGAAAGAAATCCTCTATCACCCTTCCTTGCCAGAAAGGCTTAGCTTATGAAAGGCTGTCAGACATACTAAAAGAGATTCACATGTTTAATTTGACAGGAGCATCCTGGTGGGTCTCTTTGCTAAAGAGAGGAGTATCAGGGGTTTAATTTTGCATGGTGTCTGCCTTGCAGTCTGGTCAAGGGATCTCTTATATCAAACATCTTGTGCATCAGAGGACACTTCACCAAAGTTTGATCAAGGAGCTCTAATTTTACACTCTTTCCCTATCACACTAAAGTGGTAAGGAACTGAGGTGAAAGCCAAATTGTGCTCTGCCACAACTTCAGGGGTCAGCTCTGCTGATAAATCAGTCAAAACTACACTCTTGTCCACACCTACAGCAACCAGACACCCCACAGAAATCAGACATTCATCGGCAGGGAAAAAAGGCAAAATTCAAACAATAACAACTCAGAAAAGGATAATGCATAAAGGACACCTACTTGGCTCCACGGTCAGTTGAGTTCCTTTCCCAAAGACAAGAGCAGCAGTTACACACAGTTAAAACACATACATCAAAAAAGGTTTGTTTTTCTATTCTTCCTACACACATTTCCTTCCCAGGTGTTGTAACATGGTTTGCCAGAGCATTGTGCATTCTGCATTATCTGAGAAGATCTTTAAAGGCTTTTCATGTTTTCTCCTCTCCAGTATTTCGAAACAGCCACTACACTAACAAGCTGCTTCTCTGCAATAACTCACTGGGCAAGATCTTCAGCAAGAAACAATGTACACATTGCAATTGAAGTTAGTAAAGCAGAATAATTTTTTATCAGACCCCAGAAGCCACAACTGAGTCCCACCATTTTGCACTGCCTGAAAATACAGCCATGAATTCCTACATCTGCTTGTGTTTGGGAGATATTTCTATATTACATTCTGGGATTTTATTAGGACAGAAAGTTGTACTTCTCTTTCATTTTAGTCTAACGAGGTCACAGGAAGAGTCATATATTCTGTAGAGTCATGGGCCTTAGTATTCTTAAAGGAAGTTTTGTCTGGAATAAACCAACCCCCACCAAAACAAAAACCTTGTCTATCCTCAAGAGAATATGACTGAGGTATTCTATAGTAACACTAATGGTTGTTATTTGATGGTTGTTATTTTGACTTGGAGCGATTCTCAAAAGATTTGGATAATAAAGTATATCTACTCTAAACATCTTAAAATGCATATTAGTAGCTCCCAAAGAAAATCAAAACCAAAAGAGGTTGTTCACATTCTGGAAATTTAGGCTTCAACTTATTAAGTATTTCAATGGACAGAGAGACTTAGATACTTAGGGCCCAATATCTTTTACTGTCACACATAATCTGAAAGTCTTTGTGCAGCTTTGAAAATATCTCATCTTTAGCTACAAAAAGAAAATCATTAACAGCACAGAAAGAATACGTTTTTCTTCAAAAGGATAACTTGGCATTCCTTTGCCCCTTTGGAAGTAGAAGTGGACTGAGATTGTTCCAAAACAGACATTTATTCCCATGCAACATCTCCTACAGGCACGGGCAGATATTAGGCAGCATCTCAGGCAGTCCCAAGCCCTTCTGAAATGAGAGCAGGGTGTTTTAGGAATGTAAAATGACATGGGACGTTTTTGCAGCACTATAAAGACATGCAGACCTCTGAAAGCACAGCAACAAGTCTGTGTTATCCTCAGGATAACACAGAGCAACCTGACAATCTCCTCTGACACCCCAACACTCACATTCCCATAGGGTGGGACATCTACCTTTTTTGTACATCAGGAAAGTCCAAATAAAGACAGGAATAACAACTATGGCTTGTTATCATCCCTACTCCCCACACCTTTGTTTTCAAAGCCCAGACAACTTGGGAGCCAGTTGTCTTTCATTCTAGGAGGTCTTGGATATGAGGCACCTGTGAAAACTGAAGGCCAGGGATATTTATCCTCCTTCCTCCTCTATCTCCATGCCAGTGGAATTGCTTCCCTGGGGACACTGTGAGTGTGGTGCCAGTGTCAAAACTTCTCCAACCAGACAGTTAAAGATCTGTCTCAAAACTTCTCCCCACTGTGAGCTCTCCACTGAGCTGTGCATTCCTGCCCAGAGGGAGTCAGTGAAGATCCACTGGAGAAGAGGAGCCTTCAGAGTCAGTTTGGGCCAGAGTGGTGTCCAAACTGGGAATAAATTGTAACATGTTCAGTAGTGCACACCTGGTGTTTGGGGATCATGGAATGAAGCTGTTACACAGAGTTAGGCCAGTTGTTCCTGTGAAACCTTCCTAAGCAGCTCCAAGCTGAGGATTTGGCTTGAAAGCCTGGCTGGAGAGAGAGAGTGCACTCAAGGGACTATTGCAGCAGAAAATTCTTGCAGTGAACCCAAACCACTAGATTCCTTTTTCTTCCCCCACTTTAATTTTAACACAAGTTTTAGAAATAGATAAAAAAAGGTACTTACTTGGTACAACTGTGACGGTGGTCCCTGGTCCAAATACAAGCTTATCATCCTCACACTGCTAATACTCATTGCAATAAATCACTCTTTCCACGTGGTAATCAAAAGGGTAGAAAAAACAGGAGAAGAAAAGTTAGACATTTTTCCTAATTATCCATGTGTGCAACTCCTTGAGGGTATCCAGACGCATATTTTCTTCCAAAACTGGAAAGAGAAAAACAATAATGAAATAGTTAATGACTTCAAATAGCTTGATTGAGTATAGGACTTCCAAGTTCACCCTTTCTTCCATATTTTAGAGACTCCATGAGCCCTATCTTTCCAGGATAAACAGAAATATAAAAAAGAATGCTCTATTTGTCTCTTTAATCATTACAGTCACCCATCTCCTTTCCTTCCCCAAATATATTGCCTTTTTACCTTCTCTGGGTTTTTGTACAGGGCCCTGTGCTGTTTATATCATTGTGGTACTCCAGCCCCTGTACACAGTGGTGTATTTCATTGCAAAAACTGCCTCTCTTCCACTACACAGAATTTTGGATTATACAGGCAGTCACGTGACTTCTCAAGTGGTTCAAGACCCAACATACCACATGAAGAAACACAATATGGCTTTGAAGGAACGGTCTAAGAAAATGATGGTTCTTTGTTATGTAGAGGCACTGTGGCCATGGGAGTGACTATCAGAGATTAAAGGAGCTGTTGCAGAATTATCAAATCTTTCATGATGATCAACTTGTGCAGCATTAACACAATCTGGACCTTGATGGCAAAAGATGAACTCCACCTCTGAGTCTCTGCAGCTTCAAGAGCCCACTTCTCCCTTTTGTACCAAAGGAGAGGCAGGTTGAGTCTGTGCCCATTAGGATGGGAAATGGAGGTTGCCATGGTGACAAAGGCTGGGAGCTCCCGGCACCAAGGTGAAGGCTCTTGTTTCACATGAAGATTTGCAGCTACAGAGTAGACTCCATGCTGTCCTGGCAAAGGAGGAGCTGGGAGCTCTGCCAAACAAGGTGTCTGAGCCCATTGCCCACGAGCCACACAGGAGCACCAGAAAAAGTGGTGAGTGACAGCAATGGAAGGCTCCAAGCTGCTGGACCAGTCATCTCCTTGCCATGGACTCAAACTGGGGTCACTTTTAATGGACCTGCTCAACTTATTGCACCTGCAATCCATTACCCCTCCTTCTCTTCCTTGGGGGTATTAATGACGGTGCCATGGCGGTCCTGGGAAGTAGCAGGCAGGCTCTGGGAGTGTTGGGAGGAATGGGTTAAGAGCAGAAAAGAGGTGAGGAGGATTGTAAATCACTCATGTGACCTTGCAGTGGGGAATAACCCTTGATAACCCAGAGTGAACTGCAGCCGGTGACCCTCCATCACAGACCGAGTTCAGAAGCCACTGTCTCTGTGCCACTGCCTGGGTGTTGCTTTGAGATTCCCAGGGTTATCAAGGTAATGGAAACAAATTTACTCTTTGTGTTCTAGTCCTGAGTCCAGTTCCAGCTGCCTGTCTGTGCTGACTCACATGGGGTGATGGCCAAGGGTGTGTGGGCCCACATGGGATTCTCCTTGATCCTGCTGGTGAGGGGGGAGGTGGAGAGAAGGAAGAGTGGATGAATCCTGGTGGTCAACAGTTGGTTACACAGCTGGCATTGACAAATGGACTTGGTTTCTATAACCATGGGATCCTTTTGGAGGACTGAGGGCTCTTTGGAAGTGATGAAACCCACCTGATTCAATCAGGCAAAAACTTCTTTGCCAACAGACTGGCCAACCTGATAAAAGCTTTAAACTGGGAACAACAGAGGAGGAAGTAGAAAATAAATAAGTGAGGAATGGGATGAACAGGACAGGCTTCATTATAAAAAGAGAAAAAAGGGCTGAAAGGGTTGCACTTCAAGAGTGTGCACTAAATAAGGAAGTATTTATGGGTGTATTAGGGAGGGTTCGGATCATACTGAATCTTGAAACCACGACACCATTGAAAGCTCAACAAAAACCAATATTTATTACCAAGAGGTGGCCAACAAAATGAACAAACCCAAAAGGGAGGAAGGAGGAGAGAAATAAGGCCCCAGTACGACCTCCCCAGTTACCCAGCTGTTGCCCATAAAATTATCTTACCAACCTAGCATACCCATAATTACCCAGAGCAGAAGCTGCATCCTTGGAGAGTCAGTAAGTTCACAAACTGGCAGGCATCCCCGCCAAAGGCAACGTTGTCCCTGATGTGAAGTTAGCTCCCTCCAAGAAAGCGCTATCTGCTTTTATACAATTAACTGAGTGACCTCAGCCTAGGCAGGAGTGGTCATCAGCGCCCAGCCAGAGGCCCTCAGTCCCACCCCCTGGTTATGTCAGTGCGTCTCTTCTGCGCACGCGTGGCTTTCCCTGCGCCTGCGAACTGCACTCGAGGGGTCTTTCTTAATTGAGTCAGTGGGTTTACTTCATCCTCCTCCTCCTCAATCTCTCCTTCAAGTGACCTTGGAGAACAATTAGCCAATCACAGAACACCAATTAAAACAGTTTATACAAGAAGCTCTCTCTTCAAGGAAGAGGTGCCCATTTATCAGTACTTGTTTTCTTATAACTTGGCAGGGAAAGAACAAAACCTTTACAGTTGTCTGGGCCAAACACAGACCAAAAGTATCAGCATAAATTCACCCTGATACAATGGGGAAAAAGAAATCCCTCTGGGCTTCTGGGAAATTACCATGGCTGGGTGCCTCTGTACAGTGCCTGTGCAGGAACACTTGCAGGGTGGGGAACAAACAAGAGAAATTAGAGCTCCAACAGCAGCTGCAGGGCTACAATCTCTTTGACAGCAGAGATGTGGTGGGGCAGCTCACCTGACCCAAGAACTACAATGGGTGGTGCAGTGTGGATTAGCGCACATTGCCCAGGCTCCTCTCCAACAAAGAATCCTGGAATGGTGTGGGTTGGAAGGGACCTTAAAGATCATCCAGTTCCAATTCCCTGCCACGGGCAAGGACACCTTCCACTAGACCAGGTTGCTCCAAGCCCCATCCAACCTGGCCTTGGACACTTCCAGGGATGGGGCAGCCACAGCTTCTCTGTGCAATGTGTGCCTGGGCCTCATCACCCTCAAAGGGAAGAATTTCTTCCTAAGTGCCTCTTTTTCCAAAGTCTTCTCCAGCTCCCTTGGAGCCCCTTTAGGCACTGGAAGGGGCTGGAGCCTTCTCTTCTTCAGGCCAAACAAGCCCAGTTCTCTCAGCCTTGCAGTTTTAACACTGGTTTCAGAGCTGTGAGATCATGGAGATGTGGAGGGATAGCTTTCAGCAGTATTGTATCAACTGAAGGCTGATTACCAAAGTCAGACTGAGAAGGGAAGTGAGTTGCAGAAGCTATTGAGGAACAAGGTAGATCAAGTCAGGTTGCAGAGCTGAAGGCCGTCCAGCTGACTTTAGATATCACTGAACAAGAGAAATGGCCAGAGCTCTACCTCTCCACTGACTCGCGGATGGTGGCAAAGGCTCTGTAGGGGTGGCTGGAACAATGGAAAAAGACCGATTGGCAGCACACAGGGAAACCAATCTGGGCTGCTGAACTGTGCAAGACATCGCTGCCCAGGTAGGGAAGTTGGCTGTGACAATCTGTCATGTAGATGCACAGGTACCCAAGAGTTGGGCTAATGGAGAACATCACAACAATGGAGAGGGGGTTTAGGCTGCCAAAATTAAAGTGTCTCAGTTGGATCTGGACTGGCACATAAAGGAGAATTATTTCTGGCTCAGTGGGGCCCAAGACACCTCAGGTCATCAGGACAAGATGCAACATCCAGATGGGCTCACGATCAAGGGGTGGATTCAGCCATGGACACCATCTCCCAGGTTATCCATAACTGGTAAACATGCACTGCAATCCAACAGGCCAGGGTGCAAAGCCCCTTTGGAATGGTGGATGATGAATTGAAATATAAATCTGGAGAAGCCTGGCAGATTGATCCCATCACACTCCCCAGACCTGCCAAGGCAAGTGCTACATGCTGACAGTGGTGGACACAACCCCTGGATGGCTGGAGACACACCCTGTGTCTCACAGCACTGCCTGGAACACCATCCTGGGCCTAGAAAAGCAAAACGTTGTTGATATGGCCCCCCAGAAGATATTGAGTTGGACAATGGGACTCATTTCAAAAGCAGCCTCATGTATACCTGGACCAGAGAGCACCGGATGGAGTGGGTGGATCACGTTCCCTGTCATGCACCAGCCTCTGGGAAAAACTGAACTGTGCATTGGACTGTTAAAAACCACATTGAAAGCAATGGGTGGTGGGACCTTCAAGCATTGGGATCTACATTTAGCAAAGGCCACCTGGTTATTTAACACCCGAGGCTCCACCAATTGAGCTGGGCCTGCCCAGTCAAAACCTCCACATACCACTGCTCAGAGCAAGCGATGGGGTGGCTTTAGCAGGAGTATTAAATTGGAGAACACCATCCCTAAACCATGACAACCTCCTACTTGCAAATGAGGAAGAATTTCTGGTGGCCGTGAGGTTGCCAGGGGCAGCCTTGGCTGCAGTGGCCATGCAACATTTGAGCACAGGATCCAGAGAGAAGAGAGCAATGTAAAAAAGACGAGCCCTGGACTCCAGGAGAGCAGAATTTGGGCTCTTCAGGGATCTTCTTGGAGGAATTCCACAGGTTATGATCCTGGACAGAGGAGGGGTCTAGGAGAGCTGCTCATTTTCAGAGATTAGCTCCTTCAAACTCAAGAATGGTTCATCTTGACAAAGCACTAAGTCAAGCAAAGGTGGTAGAAGGCCAAAGCAATGAACAAAGGGCTCCTGAATAAACTCATAAATGGTGAATACAAAGCAGTCATATGTGGCTCAAAGTCCTTGCTCTGACGTTTATAGCTGGGACATTGCTAGTGGGAAGTGCCCTTTCTGGTCTCCTGTTCTTGTTCCTCAGGCACCTGCTTCTGGCCAGTGCTGGACATGAAGTTAAAAGGATCTTTGTTCTTAGCAAAAAACCTCCTCTGTGCTCTGAGACAAAGAGAAAAACATAATGCTGAGCTTAAAAATGGAAACATCTAAATACAATAGGTTAATGCCCACTTTTTCAATTTGAGCTGGTGATCAGATGTCTAAAATGACATGTTTGTAAGATCCAAGATCTGATGTTGAATGTTGAAGAAATTAGTTTTGCGTAAAAAGATTTTTCTGCTGTTTGATTCTGGCAATTGAATTTGTGTATGTGCACAGAGTTGTCTGAGGAAAAATAGACCATGTAGGGCACCATGTTTCCACCTTCAGAGTATGGAAGTGAGATAGTTCGTGTGTGATGGTTCAGTCATTTTAAATCACTGTGGTACGTACTCCACACTGTGGTAGACAGTTTTACAAAAATATTTTTTTTTCAGTGCCAGGTGATGTCTGCTCTTTCATGTCTTTGAGGAGCTGGCTTTTATTTTCCTGTTCCTCTACACTGTTCTACTTCTGAACATCTAATACTACTCCAGAGGATGCTCTACACTAAAAATAACATTATCATTACTGCTTTTTCTGACAGATAAGGTAGTTAGCATTAAAAATTGCCCATGCTTGTAGAAAAGGAATTTTGCTGTTAGAACTGTTCTCACTGACAGGATCTGATTACTGGTTTGTCTTTTAATAAACATCAAGAGAGTTAGGGTGAAATATTTTAGAGTATCTGGAGACCAGCTGGGTATCAGCAGCAGGCATAATAATTTTCAATTTATTTTCATTCTGTATTTCCTAACTTTTTCTGGACCTTCAAGCATTTCTGTCCTCAAAGTCTATTTTCACTCCAAACTAAAAATCAGTTCATGTTTATGAATTGTTCAGAAGTTATTTTGGTTTAGCTGATAGTTGCCTTTTAATTTGATTTTTATCTTACTTTTGTGATTTTTATTAGTGGTAACTTGGAATTGTGGAGCAGTTTCCTAATCCTCAGATCCAGTTCTAAGATACAAAACCAATATAGCATTATTTCATCCTGTTTGCATTATCATTGTCACCAAGTGTATTCCTCATTTGTAATCAACAGTTTTTAATCCCAGTGCTGCTATTTTCCATTGTTAACATGGGCAGGTTCATCTGCTCTTCCCTTTAGTGTGTCAAATTGTTTTCTCCTCCTTATTGCTTCACTGCTCCGGGAAAGCTGTGGAATGTGCTGATGTGATACCTTCAGCCTGACATGACAAAGAGAACAAGCTCAAAACACCTCCTGCAACAGGCCTAGGCTCACACAGGTGCCTCTCACACACCCTTCACTCGCTGGCAAATCTTCCCCAGCAGGGAGACCTCGCCCTGCTTGTCCCTGAGATCTCAGAGGCCGTTAAACAGCCCGTTCCCATTGCAGTGCCACAGAGCACAGCTGTGCTCACAGCCTCCCACGAGCCACACGCTTGAATCCCTTTGGCTTAAAGTTGAGTTCTGCCGTTCTTTTGTCTATGTCTGTCCCGGTGCAGGCCCTCCAAAAAATTACTGGAGGTGCCCCAGTACTGTCAGTGACGTGTTGGAGAGAATGTTTAGGTTGTGTTCCACTACATGATACTGAAGAGCCCTCCTTGAGTTCTGCTTCAGAGGAAACAGGAACAGAGGGAGTCCCCCTCTCCTCTAGAAATGTGTCACAGGCAGATGAAGACACATTTCAGAGGTTGTTTGAATTCCTTCAGTCCTTGCTGAAAGGCTGACACTGCTGTTTTCCAGAAAAAAGTATCCTGGCCCTTCCAGCATAATTCTTCTTGCTCCCTCTAAAATCTCCATTTGTATTTTAACAAAATTTTCTCCTTTTTTTGGTGGGGAGATGGGGGAGACCAGCTCACTCTGAGCCTGTTTTCACACACATCCACCTGATTTCATCACACATTTACAAGAGCCTGTGTCCGTGGATTTTTATTGATGGAGAGCTGGTTCTGGAATACCTGGGTCAAGAAGGCAACTTTTCTCTTAAAGGCTGTCCTGGGAATTCTGTTCTTCTGTGGACAGAGCCATCCCATTCAACCTTTCTTCCAAAACAGATGTTATTGGTCATGGATTCTCTAGAGACACTGTAAGGGATCATAGGAAACTAGATATTTAAGGTGAAACAGTAAGTCACAACATTCCCTGTGGAGAGGACAGGTAAAAGCAGTGATTTGAAAAAGTGAGTTACAATGTCTGTTGGGGGAAGTCCCTGAGCTGCTGACACCTACAAGAAAAGAGGGCGGTAACAGAAGAAATAAAGTGGCCTTTCCTTTGTATTTGTAGCCTTTGCAAGACATTTGACAATGGCCTGACAGTCTGCTGTGTTGAATGGCTCTTAGATTAATCCACTGCAGCAATTCTTCCACAGAGCCAAATGGGGGGCAAAGTCTGGGGACAAATGACCCTCCGGCATCTGCAGCTCTTGTAGAGGATGCCTCGGGCACTGTGCCCATGTACACAAGCACATGGATGCATTTGCATGGGTCTCCAAATACCTTCCCTGAAAATCTACACTTCCAAGTAAAGAAATGAATGGTCAGTCCTCAGGATAAGAACACCTGTGTTTATTCACATGGAACCAAAGACAGGAGTGCAGAGAAGGAATTTTTTTTATCATCTCCTGGGAAAAAAACATCTTGGCAGTGCAGTTCCTGGTGCAGGGCCACTCTCTTCTAAGATACCATTAATTGACTATGGTTATGGGCTGCTGCAACATTCCTGTGAGACTCCCTAAACAATATGAAGTGTCCAAATGCAGTTGACTTCTGCCTTTCCATGTTAAAATTTTAACTCATTCAATGCTCATTTGTGTCTTTGTCATGGTTTCACCACAGATGGCAACTCAGGACCACACAGCTGCTTTCTCCTTTCCCCTTGGTTGGACGGGGGAGAGAATTGAAACAGTAAAAATGAGAAAATTCATGGGTTTAATAAAGAACTCAACAGTTTAATAAATAAAGCCAACACTGTGAGTACAAGCAAAGCAAAGCAAAGAATTCATTCACTAGTTCCATCAACACCCAAGAGTTCTGCCTACTCCAGAAAAGCACAGAGGTTACATGGAAATGCAAATGCCATCACTCAATGTCCCCCCCTTCCTTCTTCTTCCCCCATCTTTAAATGCTGAGCATGATGTGATACGGTCTGGAATACCCCTTTGGTCAGTTGGGGTCAGCTGAACCAGCTGTGCTCCCTCTCAGACTTTGTGCACCCACAGCTACTCCCTGGTGGGTGGTAAGGAGGAGCAGAGGAGGCCTTGACTCTCTGTCAGCACTGCTCAGCAATAACTAAAACACCCCTGAATTATCAACACGGTTTCCAGCACAAATTCAAAATATAGTCCCATTCTAGGTACTATAAAGAAATGTACTCCAGCCAGAACCAGCACATTATTTAATAAAAACAAACAACCAAACAAAACCAAATCCCCAAATGCCCTGTTTCCCTGGCTCTTTCTGCCTGTGGGAGATACTGAGAAGGAAGTGATAAGTTAACAACATGTTCGTGGTTTGGGGTGTGCTTGTGGGAGACTGCTGCTGTTATTGCTACTGTTGCATCTGTTTCTGGGAAAAGACAGCCCAGACTAGTCTTGAGAAGTCTGGGAAGAGTCTTGCCTCGCAGCAACCCCAAAAGACCCCACTGGATTAAAGCCCCTCCTTCCAGTTCTGCCCTGGCCCTGCCTGTGTTTCAAGCACTGTGCCCTTTTCAAGTTCTCGAGTGCTGCAGAAATAGGTGGCCGTGTCTGCAGCTGTTGGTGAGAGCACTTCCAGCAACAGCTGGTTCCTGGAGGGGTCTGCAGAGCTGGTGACTCGGGTCTGGAAGGATGAAGCGATGTGCTGGAGCCCTGTGAAAGGATATTGCAGCACTATGTGCTGCAGCTCTTTGCCAGGAGTCTGCCGGATCCAGTCCCATGCGTAGCTGCTGTCGGTGATGGGGACACCAGAGATGTGACAGGTAAGCGAGACAGACTCTGACATCTTCCCTCCTGTGGGGCCTGAGGCCTTTGTCTGCACTTGGGAAAGCCCACCTGCAACCCCAGGAGACAAGGATGAACAGACAGGAACAGTTTAAGCAGTCACTTAAACTGCTCCACCACATCCCTGGGTTTCTGCTTGTGATCTCCAGGATCCAGCAGCTGCAAAACCTTGCTCCCTTTAGAATCTCAGATCTGGTAAAGAAACACAGGGTTCCGTAATCTTCCACTGAGCTCCCTAATGACCATCTAGAATTTCCCCATTTCCTCTTCTCACCCCTCAGGGAGCAAAACTCATGAGCTAGACTGAGTGAACATGAGCCCTGCCCAAAACCACAGCAGGGCTGTTCACACCTCACCATTTGCACTGGGTACCCGTAATACTGGGAACCAAGGGAAACAGGAAAAGTTGCTTCTAAAGGTGAAGCAGTCTGGGAGGTGAGAGATGAGCTGACTTGAAAATTGAGGAAAAGACAAGCAGAAGGGTTAGAGGTCATTAGGGGACAGCAAAAGGTACATTCAAACATTTGAAAATTCTATGCTGTGACTACAGGACTCTTTGGGAGCAAACCTGCACATCTGTGGGACACAACCCCTTCCAGCTCCGAGGCTGGGACACTGACGGGTGGTTTGTGTTCAAGCTCAGCCGATTTCGTATCTCTGTGCAAACAGCACAGAAGTAGCGGGCAGAGTCCCCAGCGTGCAGGAGGTGCAGGCTGAGAGATGCCTCAGAGCGGGAATTGTCCCGGGAGGCTGTGGCTCGACCCTCCACTGCTGGCCCAAACTGAATCTGTGATGAATAATGGCTTATCCAGGACACCCACTCGACCCCCACTCTGGGTGCCTGACGGTACCAGCGAACATAATGATTCTCGAAGGTGAAGCCGGACCCGCGGCAGGAGAGGAGCACGGACTCCCCGGGCGCTCGGTGCCCTCCGCCGGCCTCCTCCAGCCTCAGCTGTGCCCACAGCCCTGCGGGGGAGAGCGCAGGAATCGGGCAGGGCGCGACCACGGACCGAGCGTGTTCCCCCACTGCCCGGTGCCCTCAGCCCCGGCGCGGACACAGCCACCGCCACCGCCGCCTCCCCGCTTTTGTTCCAGCCTCTGCCCCTGCCCCTGCTCCCGCCTCTCCTCTCCCGCTCCCTCCTTCCCCAGCGCCGGGCTCGCTGCCCTCCCCGCCCGGCTCTCACCTGCCGGCCCCAAGGCCAAGGCCAAGCCCAGCAGCCACGGCCCCAGCCCGGCCGACATCGTGCCCGGCCGCGGCCGAGGGCTCCACGGGAGCTGCCCCCGAGCCGAGCGGAGCCGCGCTCGGGCCGCTCCTGCCCGGCCCCGCCTCGCCGGGGCAGCGCCGGCGCCTCTGCCCGACCCCACAGACCCGCCCCGGCCCCCCCGGGACACGAGAAGGGGCGAGCACGGGGATGCCGCGGACACAAAACACCGCTGCGCAGATGGAGAACAGATTGTCAGAAAAGGACCGAGTGTTCTTGTGGACAACTTGCCCAGAAATTTGCCCTTGGAGCACAGAAGGTCACTGGGATCCTGGGCTGTGCTACACAGACTACTGCCAGCAGGTCAGGGAGCTGATGGGGCTTCTGTACTCAGCAGTGCTGAGGCCACACCTGGAGTACTGGGGACATATCTTGACTCCCCCTACTAGGGAGATGGATCTATTGGGAAGAGGCCCACGAAGGGCCATGAAGGTGATTATTGGACTGGAGTACTTCTTGCATGACAAAAGGCTGAGGGAGGTGGGACTGTTTACCCTGGAGAAGAAAAAGCTGGGGGTTGGGGAGGGGGAGATGTTCCCTTCTCAATGTATAGAAATATAAAGCGATTTAGAATCACAGACTAGTTTGAGTTGGAAGTGGAATTTCAAGGTCATCTAGTTCAACCCTCCTGCAATGAACAGGGACATCTTCAATCTGGTCAGGCCAATCTTCATCAACTTGATCAAGCCCCACCCTATTTGTTTCATGGTTGAAACAGATACAATTTCTGAGGACAACTTGTTCCATCACCATCATTATAAAAATTTCTTCCTTGTATCTTGTCTGAATCTATCCTCTCTCTGTCTGACTGCCACCCCTTGTCCTGTCCTTGCAAACTGTGTTAAAAATTCTGTGCCCATCTTTCTTTTAAGCCCTCCTTGTATAAATGAGGCATCTTCCGAATTCACCCTCTCTGTGATCCTGTGAAAGACTCACTCACAGGCCCATTCTCATCTTGCCCCAGCAAGGGGAAAACTTACTTTGCAATATCTGTCAGTTACAGGGCACCTGAGGAGGGAGGCAAGGATTCTTAGTGTAGAAGTACCAAGAGAAGTTATTTTTTATAATTTAGCTAAGCACATGGCTTTGGAAAGATAGGAAAGAACATTCTCATTTGACCAGTTGCCTGGCACCTGCGAGGTCTACTGCTGGCTCTCGCTTATTGCTGGAGGCTGCGTTCCTGGGTAGAGTGCATGGGAGGAAATTCAATCAGGAAATGATGAGAAGAAGCTCTCCCTTTCCCCCTCACAGCCATCCAAAGACCACTGCTGGAGGATTGGTGGGGGTACAAGTGACAAATTTCTCCCACAGCAACTTCTTATCTACACTAAACCAACCCAGCTCTCCCAGTCTCTCCTCATGTATCAGCTGCTCCCTTGCTTGTCTTCATGGCCCTTCATTGCACTTGTTCCCATATGTCCATGTCCTTCTCATTCTGGGAAGTCCAGGAGGAGACACAGCAGTCCACATTCTCACCAGTGTTTAGCTCAAGAGGATTCCTCCCCAGTGAGCAAAGAGTCAGGTCAACATGCCAGGAGGCTGCTTGGAGAAACAAGGCCAGGGAAAATGCAGACCCAGTGCTGAATGGGATGGGGATCTGCTGACCAGGACATATGTCTGAGTTTCAGCCAGGACAGGGTTAATTTTTTACAGTAGCTGGGAGGGGGCATGGCCAGCCCTTACTCATATTCTATACCATCTCAAGTTCCTGGACTGGAGTAAGGGATTCCTTCTCTCATTTCCAGGGGAGAGGGATGGTGAGGTGGAGGTGTGGGGAAAGACAGTATGGGCAGAATGATCTGACACTGTTTTACTCCGTGCACATTGTTTCTTTGTCTCGTACTAATTTATACAAATATTGTTGATGTTCCTGTTTTCTTATCTCATTGCTGTTTCCAGTAAATTGTTCTTATCTTAACCCATAATTTTCAGCTTTTGTGTCTCCAATTCTCAACTCCATTCCAGGAGCAGGAAGGGGGAGGGGAAGCCAGGGGACTGAGCAGGTGGCATCTGATTTGGGAGAGTCTCAGTGGGGGGCAATGAACTGGGGAGTACTATTCCTAAACCACAACAACATGGAAAAGGGCTGAGGTACTGAATTACTTATTCACCTCAGGCTTTACCAGCCAGACTGGCCTTCAGGAATCCCAGTTCCCAGAGTCCAGGGGGAGAGTCTGGAGCAAGTAACGTGTTCCCTTGCACAATCCATGACACTGACCCTTTTCCTAGTCCATAATAAAGAACTTTGTCCACGTTTCCAGAAAAGTCAGTGCTGAAAATGTAACTACATGAAGAATAGACAACATCCACTCTCTCCTCGTCCACCAACACCCATCGACTGGTTGTAGGAGGCTGTAAATGTGGTTGAACAAGATTTCCACTTCACACAGCCATGCTGACTGTCCCTGAGGAAGGAGGACCAGGAGCTGTTCCAGAGGCCAAAGCAGAGATTCCCTGGCTGCCCCTGATGAAGATCAGGGTGGTGCAGGTTGTCCCTCTGCACACCATGGTACAGCAAATATGGACTCTGCAGCCCATAGAGGAGCTCACACTGGAGCAAATGGATATGTCCTGGAAAGATCTGTGGCTCCCTGGAGAGCTCATGCTGAGCAGGCTCCTGGCAGGAATGGCACACCCATGGAGTGAGGAGCCCACGCCAGAGGAGGTTTTCTCGCAGGACCTGTGCCCTGCAGGGGACCCACAGTGCAGCAGTTTGTTCCAGAAGGACTGCACCCCATGGAAAGGACCCAGGATGGAGGAGTTTGTGAAGAACTGCAGCCAGAGGAAAGAACCCACATTAGAGGAGTTCCTGGAGAAATGTCTTCCACAGGTTGAGCTCCACACTGAAGTAGGGGAAGAGCGTGAGATGGAAGAAGTGTCAGAGGAAAGAGGTTATGAACTGACTGCAAGCCCCATTCCCTATCCCAGTGCAATGATCAGGGAGAGGAGAGGTTTCTAGATTTGTCCTTATTTCTCATTTTCCCATTCTAATTTGACTGGCAATAAATTAAATTCATTTTCCCAAGTCCATCTGTTTGCCCACGATGGGAAGCTCTGGGACATCTCCTTGTCCTTATCTTGCTCCATAAGCCTTTCATTCCAATTTTTCCCCCTGTCCAGTTGAGAAGGGGGACTGAGAGAGTGTTTTGGTGGGCACCTGGTGGACAGATTACATCAACCCTCCACACCTTCTCTACTTCTTCTTCCCGATCAGGTGATCTGTAGCAGCCACCCAGAACAATGTCATCTGTTGCTCTGTCTTTCCTGAACAGCCTGGCTCCATCCTCCACAGAACTGGAACTGGAAGATACCACAACACATCTCCATGATCCCATGGCTCTGTGGCCAAGCCACAGAGGAAAAATGGGGCTGTGCTGGAGAGAGGCTCAGGCAAAGTGCACTAAAACTGCACTTGCTTAAACAGTCCCTTAAGTTCCCAGAAAAGATTCTCCTGCATCATAAATGGTACCAGCCCTTCTACCACACTTCCCTCCACTGCCTGGACTGCCACCAAGCCAGAGGTCTGTTTCCTGCACCTGCCATTGCCTGACAACAATGCTGCCCCTGGGGAGCAGCTGCCGGAAAGAAATGCTGAGAGATCTGTCCTCCTGTCAGTCAGTTTTTGTTCCACTCTGCTGCAGAGCTGCTCCAGGGTGATTCTTGCACCACAGTAATACGTTGCTGCATCCCCTGGCTTTGCTGCCAGGATCTGCAGTGTGACTCTGTTCTTGGAGCTCTCCACTGATCCCTTAAAGTGATCTTGGAAACCTTCTCCATAGATATCACCCTCCCTGTAAATCCATTCCAGAGTGCCACGTGGGTGCTGACGGTACCAGTACATGTAGTAATTCCACATAACACCTCGTGTCATGCTGCACTGCAAGGTGACTTTATCTCCCTCTCCCACAGTCACTTCCCTGGGGTGTTGCTCCAAGACCACCTGGCCAGTGACTGCTGCAGAGAGAGAGAACATGCCATGACCACTCCTAGATGGTGAGGAACAAACCTAACCTGTCCTTGAAACTTTTGTGAAGTCACATGAGAGAGGCAAATACCTCTCACAGGCAAGTGGGGCTTAGGGCCCTGTGCTGCCATCCTCAAGCTGGGCTTTGCAAGATGAGTTGCAGTGCCCCATGAGCAGAGTGTCCAGTCCAAGTGCAAAGTGTTCTGGCCCAAGATCTGAGTGCAGCAGGGCCGTGCCCTGCTGTCCCCACCCTGCAGAGGAGGCAGCTGGGATGGAGGTGATGAACTCCCAGCTAGAAGAGGAGGAGGGCTGTTCTCACCGTGCTCCACAGGGATGGTGGGACAGGTCGAGCCAGGGAGCAGATCAGGCTGCAAGGGGTCAGCACAGCTCCCCAGAGCTGTGCAGAGCACAGGGGCACGCTCAGTTCCTGGGGGGCATCACCCCTTCCTTTCACTTACCTACAATGGGCAAGAACCCCCCACACAGGACAGTCCACATGGCCAGGCCCATCTGTCTCACCTCTCTCCAGCTTCTCTCTGCCTGCAGAACAGCTCTGCCCACACCTTCCCTGCCTGTGCCTCTGTCACTGCACTCAGGCCCAGTCCCTCCCAGTCCCTCCCTCTGTCTCTGACAACAGGGAGGGTGAGAGCTGGGGGTTGGTGGAGCAGAAGTTGAAGCTGTTGGTGCACTCACCCTGCAGGGTGCAAGAACAGAGTGTTTATTTGGCAGGAAAATCTCTGCTGAGCAAAAGGTGAGGTGCTGCTGTGGGGCAAACCTGACCTTTCCCCGAGGAAGGGTTTGCTGGGACTTTGGAGCTCCCCTGGGAGGGTGGCACATTGTCCTTCCCCTGGGCTCCTGGCCCTTGCTGCTGCTGAGCTGCTGCTCCCACATGGGACCCCCAGGATCCCAGTTCCACTTGGAAAGGGCACCCTTAGGACAGAAGTGCTCCTCACCCTGCTCCCTCCACTCTGCCCCAGCACCCCTCTCCCTCCCCATGATGACACTTCTCCAGCTGCCTCTTCCTCTCAAAGCCCTCCCAGATCCCCCCAAGCAGCAAAGGCAGCCCAGGACTCAGTAGGGACCAGGCTGTTAGAGCTGCTCAGCAGAGCCAGGACACTTCCCTTCCCTGTGTCCTCCTACTCAGCAGGAACCCAGAGCTCTCCCTGTGACCACAGGATGTGACACCTGTGAGCCCTGACACACTGTCACCATCCTGGCTGCCACGACCCTTTTGGGGAGCATTGCCCACTTCACAGTGGCCCTGCACAGACTGTCTGAATCCATTCCTTCCCCTCTCTTTTCCTGGGTAACAGAACATGGTCCCTTTTGGATGGGATTGTCAGGACAGAGGTGGGAAAAGGGACTTGGAGAGGGTAGAGGAGCCCACTGAGAGTGGAGGCTTGAGGCTGGGAAAAGAAGCAGGGGGATGCAGGGCCAGGCAGAGCTGTGGTGCCCTGGGACACTTGGGGCTGCTCCAGCATTGTAGGACATGCCAGGTTCCCTACAGCCAGAAGCCCATGGAGGATTTGTCTAATTTGGAGAAAAACAGGCTGAGGGGCTCACTCATCCTTCTCTCAGCTTCCTGAGGAGGGGTGATAGAGAGTGAGTTTCCCCCTGGTACACAGAGGTAAGTCGTGTGGGGGTGGTTCAGAGCTGTACCAGAGGAGGTTTATGCTTTTCTTTCCTAAGAGTGGTCAAACAGAACAAATATCCTGGATATGTGATCAATGCCCCAAGCCTGACAGTGTGTTAAAGGCATTTGGACAACACTCAGGCAGTACAACCACATGCTTTCACCTTTCATTCATGCCTGAGCTCATCAAGCATTTGGAAAAGATGGTTGTTGTTTGAACTGAAACAGTCTTTTCTCTCTCCCCTCCTCTCCACTGGGAGCACCCAGACACAATGAGACCCCATTTCTCTGACTGCAGGCACAGCCCACTCACTGACTCCCCCCTTGCAGGGGCTGTGTCCCACCTGAACATGCAGGAGGGATTCTACCCCAGCCAAAACCACCTCAACAGTGCTCAGAGGCCTCTTCTGTTTCTCTCGCTGCCTCACTACTGAGTAGGCTGGGGGTGGGCAATAAGCTGGGATGGGACACAGCAGCATATTGGATGCCAACTGAGCAAAGGATTATTCCACACTAACACATCATTCTAGGAAAGAAAACTCATGGATAGAAAGGGGATAGTGGGATGTTTTGAGCTATGGACTTTGTCTTCCCAAGTAAGCATTCAGCATGAGGAAGTCTGGCTTTCCTGCAAATGGCTGAACACCTTTCTGTCAATGGGGAAGAAGGGAATAAATTCTTTATTTTGCTTGGCTTATGCAAGTGGGGTTTTTTTCACCTGTTAGACTATCTTGATTTCAACCCATGAGTTTTGTCTCTTTTACACTTCTGACTCTTCCACATCCCTCTGAGGGGACAGTGTGTGAGCAGCTGTACAGGGCTTGGTGCCTCAGCTTAACCCACAACAGGAGGGAAAGGAAATGGTGGAGATGTGGCCAGGCCTCTTCTTAAGGGTGCCCAGTGACAAGATAAAGGGTAATGGGCACAAACACAAAATCACAGAAGGTTCTCTCTGAACCTCAGGAAACACTTTTTCACAGTGTGAGGGTGACCAAGCCCTGGAACGGGTTGCCCAGGCATACTGTGGAGTCTCCATGCTTGGAGATCTTCATGAGCTGTTTGGTCATGACCCTGGGGAAGTGGAGCCTGTGGGGAACCCAGGCTGGAGTGGGTTGATTCAGAACTGCAGCCCTTTTGAAGGAACCATGGTGGAGTCACTTGTGAAGAACTGCAGACCGTGGGAAGAAGGAACAGTAGAGATGAAGACTAGTGATTAAATATTTAAAAATTACCCCACGTCCCATTCCCTATTGCCCTTAGTTTTTGGGGGAGAAGAAGTGGAGAATTCAGGAATGAAGAATTGAGAGTGAGCCTGGGAAGAAACAGGGATAAAGTGGTGGCAAGGCATTTTTAAGTGACTCACCATTCTACTCTTAGTTAGATTGGCAATAAATGAGTATCCCTGCAGTGTGCAGTGAAGGCCAGGAACACCTGTGGTGCACAGTGATGGCACCTGAATCCTTGGGAACAGCCCTGAGACCCCTCTGCTCCTGGTCCCAGGGAACTCTCACCTTAGCTTCATCTAACACACCCTGTGCCGGGCCCCAGCAGCTTTGTGTTAAAGCTCAGTTGGGTTTCCTGTCCCGTGTGAAGGGCACAGAAGTATGGAGCATAGTCCTGGGGGTGCAGGGTCAGCAGGGACAGGGATGACTTGGACTGGGAATTGTCCTTGGAGGCTGTGGCCCGATCCTGCACTGCTGCCCTGTTGTTCATTACACGGCCCCAGGAGTCGATAAAGGACACACACTCGAGGCTGCCTCGGGGTGTCTCGAGTGACCAAACATCATAATCTCCAAAGCTGAATCTGGACCCGCAGCAGGAGAGGAGTACGGAGTCCCCGGGAGCTCGCTGTCCCCCGCCGGCCTCCTCCAGCCTCCACTGTGCCCACAGCCCTGCGGGGGAGAGCGCAGGAATCGGGCAGGGCGCGACCACGGACCGAGGACGCTCCCGCGGTGCCGTCGCCCCGGCAAAGACGCGGCCACCGTTCCGTTCTCTCCTGACAAAGCCCAGCCGGCCTCCTGAGGCTGAGCTGCACCTGCTCCTGAGAGTGCAGATCTACCCGCCGAGAGAGCCTGCCCCTACCCCCGACCCTGCATCTGCCCCTGCCCCACCCCCTGTCTCAGCCTCTGCCTTTGTCTCTGCCTTTGCCCCTGCCCCTGCTCCCGCCTCTCCTCTCCCGCTCCCTCCTTCCCCAGCGCCGGGCTCGCTGCCCTCCCCGCCCGGCTCTCACCTGCCGGCCCCAAGGCCAAGGCCAAGCCCAGCAGCCACGGCCCCAGCCCGGCCGACATCGTGCCCGGCCGCGGCCGAGGGCTCCGCGGGAGCCGCCCCCGAGCCGAGCGGAGCCGCGCTCGGGCCGCTCCTGCCCGGCCCCGCCTCGCCGGGGCAGCGCCGGCGCCTCTGCCCGACCCCACAGACCCGCCCCGGCCCCCCCGGGACACGAGGGGGGGGCAGTGTGGAAAAGACCCCCTGAACTCCTACCGCCGTGTCCCACACTGCTCCCCTGCACACTGCAGAGCTCACCCTTCCCCACCGCTACTGCACCCCCACACGCCCCAGATCGTCCTTCCCAGGTTTGTAACCTCTTCTTGCCCTTGTTTCCTGCTGGGCTGTACGAGTGTCCTGTGGGCAACCAGTGACATCAGGCTACGTCGCTGTGACTTCCACGTTTAGGAAATAGCAGAGGTGCAGTGGGAGATGGTGGTAGGGAGATGTTGGGACTGCACAGACCTGCTTGAGCTCCCAGGAACCAAGCCTCCTTGTTTGTCTTCCCAGAGTGGGAAAATAATCCCACAGACACAAGAGTCCACATAGTCAGAACTGCTCTGAATTAGCAATCCCCAACTTTCCCTGCATTTTCCCTGCCTGTACCCTTGTCACCCCTGCCTGTCCTATATTCACCGCACACTATGCTTTGGTGCTTGTGCCAACCCTGAACCCAAAAGCTGGGAGTTGATAAAGAGAAACCATTTGAAATTACCAGGGCACCCTTAGGTATCTTTTTCTGTCATTCTTGCCAGGACACCAGAAGGTGTCCTTCAGATCCTGGCAGTATGGTGATGCCCAGTGTACTACAGTTAAGGTTTCCTGGTGGGAAAACCTCTTGTGAGCAACAGGACCAATGTGGTTCCAGGAGCTCTCCCCATAGAACAGGCCAAGCTGAGTTCTACCTGTGGTCTGGGCTGCCCAAACCAAATTGCCTTTGAATTCCCAATGCTACCAAACAGTGAGCACAACCTAGGGGAACCCCCATCATCATCATCACCATCATCATCATCATCTTCATCATCATCTTCATCTTCATCTTTAGCAATTGTCATTATGTGATGATCTCAAGGTACTGTTTTTAATATAAAGTCTTGTCTCATGGGCTGCAATGCCATCAGTTGCTTAGGTATTTCTTAGTTTTACTAGGCTTTCTTTACCTCTCCTCTTCATTATTATTTTCCAAAGAAGTTGACTTTTTGCTGGCAGGGGTGTGGGAGGATCTCATCATTTAACCATGTGCAGCACAGAGAAAGACACCCTGCCCAGTGCTGAGGCAATAATGTAAAAGCTGCTTTCCTGTTCTTTGGCTGCTCTGCAAAGAGGGGCAAGATGAGGGGCTCTTGTCCATTGGATTCCTGTGTGAAGGGCTAGGGCTGGCCAGGAGCAAAGGAGATACTGGGACCCCTGCCCACAGCCAGGTCAAAGCCTTGGACAGGACGCTGTCACCCCAGCAGTACTGCATTCTGCAGTGTCAGCTCCCTGGAGAAATCAAGCGCAGGTAAGGATTGTCACTGAAACTGGATGTTATGCCCAGATGTGTTGATTGTTTCCTTGAGGGCTGTTGGTTTCTGTGTGAGGAAGTGAGAAAAGCCGAGTGTCTCAGCTCATCTACAAAAAGTCGCATCATTCTACATTTCTGTGTCCCTGCTCTGCATAGGTGGAAACTGAAAAAAGTAGGCAGGAGTTGAGATAGGAGAATTTGGAAAGGCTGATATAAGGAGAGGATCATTTCAGGGATGAAAGCACAGCCAAGGTTGGAGGATGCTGAGCATCATCCCTCCTGTGCTGCTGCTGACGCAGTTTTTGTATGAGTAGAAGTTTGGCTTAGCTTAACGTGGTGCCCCAGAGCACAGTAATAAATCGCAGTGTCCTGAAAAGAGAGACTTGCTATTTCTAAGGGGGCTGTTTTATTAACAACCACCACAGAGAATCGGCCACTGCGGAACTTGCCTCCTGAAATAAATGCATGCAGGAGAAATTCCAAAGTCTTCCCTTGGAGTTGGTGGTACCAGAAGAAATTCAAAGTGTTCTCGGTGGTGGACTGGCAAGGCAGAACCACTCGCTGTCCAACTGTGGCTGACACTTCAGAGAAGAATTGCTTCTGGGAGTCACCTCCAACCAGACCTGCAACACAGGCATAAACATGTCTGCAGAAAAGTTTACTTCCTTCTCTCACTTGCTTTGTGTTTAGGACTCCTTGTCCCCCAACTTTGCTGTCTTTCCAAAGAAATGGAAAGTTCAGGTATCTACTTCCATCCTCCCTCTACATTTCTCCCTGACCTCATCCTCTTGTCAGCAGAGACCTCCGAATAGCCTACTGAAAAGCATTGTGAGAGATGATAGGAAGTACATGAATGCACTAACCTGACTGAATTAGCAGAACAGACACTGGTACAGCCACAGTGAAGATCATTTTTCCCAGCTCAAGAATCCCTTGGGAAGCTCTCAGTGCACTGCAGGACACGTCACTCCTGACGAGGCACAATGAAATGGCTGCATCCTACAGAGAGTGCCAGAGCATGTGTGACACAGTCACGCCTCTGGGGTGTGGAAGGTCAGAATGAGGCCCATTCACCTTTTGCCTTTGCTTGTCTTCACAGCAGAGTGAACAGTCTCAGTGGCTTCCTGCACTTTTCCCTGGGCTTCCTTCTCCTTTGTTAACATTTACTCTGCGAGATAACGAGGTAATGTCTCTCCCTCGCTGCAGAGTGTGTCTGCTTTTGTGTGCTCCCTGTTGATGGGTGGGCTTTTGAAAGCACAACGGCTCCCCTGAACGTTTGAGGCTCTGGGAAACACAGGTGTGGTGTTCTTTTCAAAAGGTTTTGCATTTCTCTTTGTTTAGCCTCTGGTATTTTGGAAGCAGCTGTTCAGTGTTTCTCCACACATTAGGACTCCTGGAGAAAGTTGATAAGGGGGGGAAAGTAGTATTTTAATGGGTGAACAGATAAATTCCTAGGATAAGGGGATGGAGTCCTGATTCCAATGGATTGGCTAAGTACTGGCTGGGGCAGGGCAAGATGATGGAGTGGTGGGGAGGGGAAATCTACAGGGCATAAGGGCAGGGCCTGGGGCTTTGCAGCCACTGCTGGCACAGTAAAAAGGAAAGGGGCTGAGACGGGGACAGGGACAGGGACAGAGACAGGGACAGGAGACAAAATCCTAGTGCTGGTGAGGAGAGAAGTGCCAAGGAGCAGCCCTGGCACTGGAAACAACTGCTCCTGAGCAGCATCTCTCTCTCTCCAGCCTCCCAGTAAATCCTCAGCCTTGGCCGTGTTTCTCATTTTGGTGGGTGCTGTGCATACAATGGAAAGAGAGGCCTTCACTGCTGGGCATCTAATTCTGGAGTAATGTACTTTTTATCAGTCAAGGCTGCAAGAGGAAGTTGGTTTTTTAAATCAAAGACCCTCAGCTGAAATCTGCCCAGGTGGTGAACATCCCCTGGCCAAAGAAGCCACTGTTCTTGGAGGATCCAGCAGTTCCCAGAAGGTACCTGGGCTCACAGCTCCCTGATGACCTGTATGACCAGAGATTTCAGTGCAAGGAGATGATGGTGCAGATGTTTGGGACAGACCCCCTAACCACTGTGAGCATTTTGAAAGCTACAATGGGAAGGAGCTGGTTTGGTGAAATGCCTGTGAGAGGGTAACAATGTTTCCCCCTTTGGACACAGGGCCAATGCCCTGCACCCAGGGAAGAACAACCCCATGCACCAGTATGTGCTGGGAACTGCCCAGCTGTTAGGTAGATTTACAGAAAATTACCTGGAGGGGTCCTGCTGGACATCACACTGACAATGAGCCATTAATGTTTCCTTGCCTCAAAGAAGAAACTCATAAAGCAAAGCCAATCTTTTTGTACTCTCTAGCACTTGGGACAATGGCTGTGTCTTGGGCTGGTGTCTTTCAGCTATGGTAATGCACTCCAAATACTCTCATACTGAATTAAACTAAGAATCCAAACTGGTATGAAGTCATCCTTTTTGGGGCCTGAAATCAGCAGGAAAACTTTGAGTTTTGCAGATGCAGAACAAAGAAAGCTGAAGATACAGCAGGTTGCATTTCAGTGCCTGTGCTGTGGGCAGATCTCTTCCAGGTCTGTTCTGTTGCTGTTCAGCTGCACTAAGTCTCCTTCTGGGCCTGGCTGCTTTGTGGAGCTTATAGACAGAGCAGTGGAGGGTGGCACTGCTGCGAACACCACATTCCCTTGTGATGGGGGACACGCAAACACACACATGACCATGTGCCCTAACATCAGTCATGCAGAAATCTGCACCCAAAATCACTTGCAGAAATCCAGCAGCCAGACAAGTGCAGGCAAGAGAACACGTGCAGAAACACAACAAACTGTGCATTGAACTGGGGACGCCCTGGAGGTAGCCCTGGGGAGCATTCTAGAGAAGGGTAAGGCCCCAGATGGGCTAATGGTGTTGTTTGGAGACTGCCCAAAGAGGAGGTACATTGTGAGCTTTGAAGAAAACATTGTATTGAAGAAGTCAGTGATCGTGGGCAAGACGTGTCTGCTCTGTTGGGCCTTGCACTGAAGGTTTGGGAAGCCCCTACCTTCCCAGGAGGAACTGCTGCAGGGGAATTTGCTGGAGTGCTCAGTGCCAGTCTGTGCTGCACCTTGGTGGGTGTCATGGCAGAAATAACTTTTCAGCATGTTAGGAGAAAATGTATGATTTGGTTTTTTGTTTGTTTGTTTTGTTACACAAAATATAAGGCATCACGGTGTGGGAGGGAAGCAGAAGCTCTTTCTGATCTGTATAATGCTGTATGAATCCAGGATTCCCAACATCTGAAACGATGTAAGATTTAATTCCTATCCATATTTCTGTTTTTATTTTATACTGCTAAAACAGCCCTTTTATTATGACATTTGCTATCAGAACTTTGTTTCTGAAATCTGGAAGGGACCCTGCACACCTTCTTTCCCCATGCCACCTCCCTGATGCAGAACAGGAACAGACAAAACAGGCCAGCAGAATTTTCCTCACACAGTGTTAAATCAAATACAGTCAAAACCAGGAACTGGCCACTTCTTGCTAACAGTGCCACAAGGATGCCAAAAAGAGTAACCCAGATCAACATAATTTGCCTTTACTGGACTCTTCCAGTGATCCGTGTGATCTGAGTCCTCTGCCCATACTGACATGTTTTGAGCCTCTCATCCTGTCACATTAAAAAAAAAAAAAGTCTTCACTGGGAAATTTGTCTGGAATAAAGCAGGAAACGAAAACCAGACATTCAGGAAGCCAAACCACAGCCCATGGCACCAGCTAGGATGTTTTGCATTCAAGATGAGTTTATAAGAAAATATCACCTCTACAAGGGATGCCTCTGGCAGCCTGGGGCAGTAATCATCATCATCATCATGGCTGGGCTTTGTGAACGAAGATTTGGGAAGGGTTCTACCCACATTTGTTGTAAGTGCACTGGTGGCTAAAAAGGCCAATATGAGACAGGCACGTCCAGTTGCAAAAGGCACAGCAGAAAGACTCCTTAGATGGTAAATTCTGCAAGGCACAATTCTTTCTGCATTATCTTTTCTCCTCAAGGGTGATCCTGCTGCGTTCTCAAAGGCATCAGCAGCATTATAGATGGTGTGTCTCCAGACCTCCCAGATGGAGGCCAGAGTAGACCAGTTATGATGATCAATATGGCCAAGGCTGAGATGTTGTTTCAGGCAGTCCTTGTGTCTCCTCTTTGGGGCTCCTCTCTTGCGGCAGCCGGTGGCAAGTTCACCATAAAGCAAGATCTTAGGGAGGGGGTGGTTGGTCCTTCATCCTGGAGACGTACCCTGCCCAGCGCAGCTGTGTTCTCAGCAACATGGCCTCAATACTTGTGACTGCTGCTTGTTCTAGAACAGATGTGTTGGTCACATCATCTGACCAGTGGATGTTTAGGATCGTACGGAGGCAGCGTTGATGGAAGCGTTCCAGGAGTCGCAGGTGGTGGCTGTAGATGACCCGTGATTCAGATCCATATAAGAGAGTAGACAGCACTATGGCTCTGTAAACACTGATCTTGGTACTTTTCTTCAAGTGTTTATTTTGCCAAACTCTTTTATGAAGCTTTCCAAAAGCACTGTATGCCTTTGCTAACCTATTGTCTATCTCTCCGTCAATCTTACCATCCAAGGAGATGAGGCTGCCTAGGTAATTAAACTGCTGGACTGATTTGAGCTCTGATTCGCCAATGGTGATATGGGGATGATGGAAGACTTCCTGAGGTGCAGGTTGATAGAGAACTTCTGTCTTCTTTAAGCTGACTTCCAGCCCAAAGAGCTCAGCAGCCTTTACAAAGCAGGATGTTAAACGCTGCAGAGCTGCTTCTGTGTGGGCAGCAAGGGCGGCGTCATCAGCATAAAGCAGCTCCCGGACAAGATGGTTTAAGGTCTTGGTGTGGGCCTTCAGTCGCCTTATGTTGAAAAGGCTTCCATCAGTACGGTATCGGATGTAGATCCCATCCTGATCATCGAGGTCTGTCGTGGTCCTTTGGAGCATCCTGCTGGAAAACATTGTGAATAGGGTTGGTGTGAGAACGCAGCCTTGTTTCACACCATTAATTATTGGAAAGGGCTCAGAAAGTGCGTTGCCATATCTTGCCATCCATTGCCCAGACAGAAACCAAGGCCTGCACCCCACTCTCCCAGGGCTGGAGACAGGCACCTTTGCAGCCCCTGATGGTACCTGGAGCAGGTACCTGACTCCCTCACTTCACAGGGAGTTTCTTTCTCTTCTAAAATGTCTCCAAATAGCACCTGCTGTTAACATCCCACCCAGAGTCAGACACACTGATTCTCTCCGGCAGGAGAAGACAAGGTCTTCTTTAAAAGCATCTTCTCTCCATCTCTTCAGGTATCAAAATTGACTCATTTTTCTGAAGATGATACCTCCCAGAAGAAAGATAAGAGAGAATAATAGCCAGTTATAAACTACTGGGTATCTTTACCTATAAGGGGATCAGGAATCATTAAGGGATGCAGTGGAAAAAGTATTGTGGGACAGCACAAGACATGGGATGCTTGGAAGAAGCAGTAGAGGCAGGGAAAGGGAAGGATCCAGACAGTTCGGGCTGGAGCATCTGTGGGGAAACAGATGGAGACAGGGACAAGAGGGGCAAATGATGTGTGAATTTGTGTCTGATCCGTGTGCTGACCTGACCATGCCTGTTGCTCTGTCTTGTTTGCCCACCTGCCAGTAGTTCCCTGTAAACAAGTCATCAAGCCCAGCTGGAACAGGGAGCAGGACTGATCCTTCGCTCGGTGCTTTGGAAGCCTCTGACCATGGGCTTTGAACAGTTCTAAAAGCTGCTGGAGCCACACAGAGTTCCCTGGGGACCTGCTGGAGCCCTCAGCCTCTTCCCAGAGGCCTCCTACCAGCTCTCATGCACTTCAGACCTCCAAGCCTTCAGGGCAATTTAGCAAATCTAATGCTCAACCACTCATCAAGTAGGAACCTGCCCCTCTTTGAGGCTGCATCAGTGTATCCAGTCCAGCTTTCACCTTGTCTCCTGGGTTCAACTGCAAAGCTTATGAGACCTCAGTCTCAACACTGAGCCATTGTGGGGAGCACTTGAAGGTGCCCATGACATGGATATTCCTTTCTTCTGTGAGCAAGGAGCCTGCACTCCTGACTGTGTGGGATGACTTTGTAACACTGTCAGGAACATTTTGAAAGCTCTGTGAAAGTCTGTAGCTGGAGGACTCAATTTTTAATTGCATATCTGTAGAAAGGAAAGCCACTCTCCATCATTTATTGTCATTCCTGATGTTCCAGAGGACTGGAAGTTGGTCACTGTGACACCTATCCATAAGAATGGCTGGAAGAAGGATCTGGGGAAGTCCAGACCTGTCAGACTGACCTCAGAGTCTGGCAAGATTATGGAGCAGATCACCTTGAGTGAGATCACATGGTGCCTACAGGACAGTCGGGAGATCAGACCCAGCCAGCACGGGTTTAGGAAGGGCAGGTCCTGTCTGACCAACCTGATCTCCTTTTATGTTCAGGTGACCCACCTGGCGGATGAAGGGAAGGCTGTGGATATGTCTGTCTGGACTTCAGCAAAGCCTTGGACACCGTCTCCCATGGTACACTCCTGGAAGAGCTGCAGCCACGGCTTGGACAGGGGCAATCTGTGCTGGGTTAGGAACTGGTTGGAGGGCTGGGCCCAGAGAGTGGTGGGGATGGAGCTGCATCCAGTTGGGATCCAGTCACCAGTGGTGTCCCCAGGGATCAGTGTTGGGCCCAGTTCTGTTTAATATCTTTATTGATGATCTGGATGAGGGGATTGAGTTTACCATTAGCAAATTTGCAGATGACACCAAGTTGGGGGGGAGTGTCAATCAGCTGGAAGGCAGGAGGGCTCTGCAGAGGAACCTGGACAGGCTGGATCCATGGACCGATTCCAGTGGGGTGAGGTTCAACCAGGCCAAGTGCCGGGTCCTGCACTTTGGCCACAGCAACCCCTGGCAGCTCCAGGCTGGGCACAGAGTGGCTGGAGAGCAGCCAGGCAGGAAGGGACCGGGGAGTGTGTATTGACAAAAAGCTGAACAGGAGCCAGCAAAGTGCCCAGGTGGCCAAGAGGGCCAATGGCATCCTGGTCTGGATCCGGAACAGTGTGGCAGCAGGACCAGGGAAATGATTGTTTTCCTGTACTCAGCGCTGGTGAGGCCACACATTAAGTATTGAGTCCAGTTGTGGGCCCCTCAGTTCAGGAACCTACAGGAGAATGGGCACATCAGAAAGGACAAGGATTGTGGGATTGCACTTCCCAGCAGAGCTGCAGGTGGGTGCAGAGCTCTTCACTGCTTCCTTGCTCCCCACAGAGGGTTTGTGCTGAGGAGTTGGCTGCCAGTCTGGGGGAGAGGACGCTGTAACATCTACATCTCATCCCTTGTGACTGGTGAAACTTTCTCTTGCCAGCCACTACAGTCTTATGTCCTATTTCCTGCATCTGCCCTGGCATAAGGACCAGTGCCATCAGTGGAATTTTAATTTTTTTGATCATGGGGTAGTTTACACAGCACCCAGACCTGCTGTTTGCAAACAGAGAAGGATTGGTAAGAGATGTGGTGATCAAAGGCCGTCTGGAGCACAGTGACCATGTTTTCCACACTTGGTGAAGTAAGGAGGAGCATGAACCAAACCTGTACCCTCGACTTCTGGAGGTTGGACTTGGGCCTTTGAAACAAGGGGGCCCAG
Source organism: Manacus candei (assembly GCF_025592945.1). Lineage (NCBI taxonomy): Eukaryota > Metazoa > Chordata > Aves > Passeriformes > Pipridae > Manacus > Manacus candei. Next base: position 770,629 of record NW_026138160.1, on the reverse strand, counting down.
GAAGGCGGGACATCGTTTGAGAAAGAAATCTTAAAGGTGCAGGAGCGGCCCCTGCTGTCCCCGGCCGGCGCTGTGCCCCCGGCCCCGCCCGCGGCGGTTCGTGCCCGGCCGCAGCCCCGGCTCCTCTGGCCGTGTCTGCCAGGGCACAGTAATACACCGCCGCGTCCCCAACACGGGGCCCGGAGAGCCACAGGGTGCTCCAGCGACGCTCTGGCGACACCGACACCTGTCCCGCCTTGTCCGGCAGATCTTTGGAGCCTTGAAAAATAAGTGCGAGGAGTTGGGGGCCTCGGCCCCGCAGCTGACGGTACCATATGACCGTGTCACCGGTCCGTATACTGGGGTGTGAGCAGTTGATGGTGATTTCCGTGCCCTCGGGGGTTTGTGCCAACGGCTCCTGCTGCACCTGGGCTCTGCCCGCAGCCACTGCCAGAGACAAAGAAGAACAATATCAGAATTTCTTTTTGTCCTGTGAGTTGTTTCTCAGAAGAAATCCTGCAGAAGCAGTCAGGGACATACAGAGATGGTGAGGAGAAGAGTATCCAGAGGACGTCAACATGTGCAGTAATAGAAATGTCAATCACTAGTGGAGACATGAATGTGTGAATAATAGGCAAAAGAAAGAAAGAAAGAGAGGAAAGGAAGGTGCAGTGATAGTTGGACAAAGAAGAGAGGCGTGAATTTTCTGAGGGAATGTGGGATGGTGTAGAGGGAGGGATGGATGGGAGGATGATTCAGGGACAGAGGTCTGTGAAGAAGCCAGAGGGGACGGCAGCTTCCAGGGAGCTGCGTAGCCACTCCAGCCCCAGCCCCGACCCCCAGGGTCCCCCGCCGCCAGCCCCGCGCACCGAGCAGCACCGCGGCCAGCGCCGCCAGCCCCGCGCCCCGCCAGCGCCGCATCCCGCCGCTCCGCCGCCCGCGCCTCGCTGCCCCCGCCAGCCCCGGCTCTCTGCTCCGGACGGGCCGCCTCCCCTCCCATCCCCTCCCATTCTCCCTCCTCTGCCCTCCTCCGCCAGCTCCGCCCCGGCCCGGGCTCAGCCCCCTCCTCGCACAGCACCAGCACAAGCAGCGGCACAAATCCCTTTGGCATTGCCAGCCCCAGCACACAGCTGGGGGCCAGCCCAGACACCACCGACACGCCAGCGGAAGCACATCCACTCCGGGACTGGCAGCACACGGGCGGCGCCGTTCAGGAGCCTCTCTCCCTGCCCACCAGGCAAACCTGCCCCTCCTCACCTCTGCAGCGCTGCTGAGAGCAGCAGCCTCACGGCTGGGGAGGGGGCACGGGGGGCTGCCAGGCGTGCTGAGCCACTGCCAGTGTTGCTTACACTGAGGTCAACTCAGCATCCAAGCTGCACTGAAACCGGCCTTGTTGGGCCGAAATCAGCAGCAGCGGAGCGAGAGCTGTGGACGGACAGGAAGAGAAGGGCTCCGGAGACAGAACCTGCATTTCTCTGCCTCTTCCCTGGACACAGCTGTAGGGGGCAGGTGCCGTCAGCACTCAGCTGCACCCACGCGCCTTCTGACCCTGGTAACCTGCTGCTCTGGGGAGTTCAGGGCCAGAACAGAGGACGGTATCCCTTGAACAGGCAGCAAATGAACTTCCCATGAGGAACACACTTGGACACACATAAACAAACAGACACACACTCAGAAGCTCGTGCACACCAGTGTGGAATCACACACAGATTTGTGCCCCCACATGTGTCCGTGCAAACCCGGCTGCTCCAAGAGCACACAAGGTGGGAACACACAGCCAGCCGTGGACTCTGCTGAGGACACCTGAGGTCAAAAGCAGCAGAGCTGAAGGATCGAGAGGAAGGACAAGGTGCCAGGCAAGCACAGGGCAGTCTGTGTTTACTCAGAGGCTGCACAAAGTGGAGATGAGACAAAATAGTGCAGAGCACTTTCCTGAGGGCAGCGTTAGGCAGGACAGAATCAAAACCATCAGCCCAATGCACACCCATGGGGAGGCAACCACAAGTGAGCATCGAGGTGAGCAGAGGAGAGAGAGAAAGACAAGGAAAGGGGACATCATCCCATGCACAACAGCCTATGAGTGTCCAGTTGGGGGTGGCAGAACTTCTTCCTGAGGATGACACCTCAAGTGTCTCCACCTGAGTCACCCAGGCTGATGCATCACTCTCCTGCTCTGCATCCATCCATCACTGGAGATGAGTCATGTGCCTGCACTGCTGCATTCCTGCTGCAAAATCCTGGGGCCTTTCATCCCAGGGCTAAGCCCTCACTGGGGAATGGGCATGGCACAAATATGGGAATGTAAAGGCAGCAGTGCAGGGCATGAGAGCACAGCCCATAGCACTCAGTGTGGTGGTTGGAATGCAAGATGAGCTTGTGGGGAAATTGTTACGTCTACAGAGGCTGCCCCTGGTTGTGTGGCAGTGAAGGGCAGGTATAAAAGGCAGCCCAACTTCCTGCTCTCTCCTCCACTTCTCTTCTGCCACACAGCAACTGGATGTTTTCATTGGGCACTTCTGAGCACTTTCAGAAATTGTTGGAGTCATGCAATTCAAGGAAGGAGCATTGCAGATAACGTCTTATTTATGTTTTTCACCCTACTTTGAACTCGGAACTCTGAGGGACACAACCCAGAGCAGGCATTATAAGGGACAAGCCCAGTGGAAACCCTGGAGAAGCCACAGGCAGCAGGGAAAAAGAGAAAGCCAAGAGCAGCACAAGGAATCGTTGCAGAAGTGGTCTCAGTCTCCTGAATTGCCCAACAACTCCCTGGAGATGTTGGGAAGAAGAACCACAGAACCCATAAGTGAGAATGAGCAATCCAGAAACTGTTTCCCCTCCTTCTCTTTCCCCTCGACCACTGACACTCTCCTCTCCTGGAAGAGGGGCTCAGCCTGCAGATCTCTGGGTGTACAGGGGAAGCAGCACTGCCAGGGGACAGCGGAGGGTCCCTTTCCCCAAGCTCAGCCTTGCACAGACACATCCCCTCCCTCCCCTGGCTTGTTGCACAGCCCAGGGAGCTCCCTGCACCAGGGTGTCTCGCACAGCACAGAGGTACAAGGCACTGTCAGAGACCTCCACTTCCTCCACCTGCAGGACACTGTATTTCCCCGTGGTGTTCAGCTCCGTGCTGATACGGCCGCTCTGCCTCTGGCCGGCCCCTGCCTGAGACGAGAGCAGCTGTGGGGCTTGTCCTTTCCTCTGCTGGTACCACGACAATCCATTAAAGTTACTGGTCTGGTATGTACAGGTGGTCTGGAAGAGGCCTTTCTGCTTCACCAGGACTTCTCCATCTTCCTGGGTGACAACGATCTGCCCCATGGTGCCTGGAAGAAAGTGAAGGTCAGCAGCTGCACAGGGAAATACTGTGGCAAGATAAAGCAGGGAACAGCCTGTCACGCCTGAACTTTGTGTGCTGGAACCAGCTCCTCACCCCCTGAGTGCACAGAATGCTGAGCTTGGAAAGAGGGAGCCCTGGCTGTGTTGCCAAGTGGAGAAAACTGGAAGCTTGTGGCAGCCAGGAGGCAAAATGGGACACCCCGTTGATGTCAGAGAAATGAAAGCTTTAAATTTTCTGGGCAGATTTGACAGGGTCTGCCAATATGCATCAAAAAAGGAGGAATGTGGGACTGCAAAGAGCAGGGGAATCCAAAGAAAGACGCAGAGGGTGATGGTTTGAAGGAGAGAGGAGACCGAGAGGGGTTCTGAGGTTTCCCTTCTCTTTCCTACCTCTTCCCTTTAAAAAGATAAAGGATTCTCGAGAAAACACAAAGCAAACTGGCAAATATGAGGAGACAGTTCACAGCATCTTCCCTCTATTCAATGGATTTTCCCCACAGGGGCCTGATAAAGCTGTTGAGGATTTCCTGGGAAGAGAAGAAAGCTGACTGATGAAAAGCCAGGACTTACCCAGGAGGTGGCCCAGGCAGGCAGTGAGGACGAGACAGCCCAGGTTCATGCTGAGACCAACCTGCTGTTTGCTGAGAGAGTCAGAAACCACCTCCCAGCCCCGAGACAACAGAGCTGCCACAAACAACACCCTTGGGGGAGCAAAGGAAGAAGGAGGGCAGAGATATTATCTTTCAGTGCCTGGAATGCTCTCTTTGGGTTTCTCCCTCCCCCAGCAGCAGCCCCTGTGGCTCCCTCAGCCCATGGCATTCTGAGCATTGCCTGGCTCTGGGGCCTCCCTCACGGGCAGGGGCTGTTCCCGGTCAGCTCGCAGGGCAGTCCCCCCCTCCCCAGCTGCAATCGCCTGCTCTGCTGCACACCCACTGCTGGGCTTTTGCGAGCTCCGGGGCTTCTTCCCCGCTCAGGTTTCACATCTTGCCGTGCTGTCCTCAGCTCTCTGGGCTGGTTACAGTTCCCTCGGGGAGCACGTGTCTCCTCTGCCTCTGTGGCTTCTCCCCTGTCCTTCTTCATCTGCCCAGGACAAACGCCTCTCTCCCAGCTGCCCAGGAACGGGAGATGGGCCCTGCTGGGCAGCAGCCCAGGCTCTCTGGCTGTGTCTTGCTCTGCTGGGAAAATGCACAGTGTGAGAGAGGAACGTGGCTCCAGCAGGGCTGCTGGATGTCCCAGCCGCAGCGGTGGCAAGGACAGCATATTCCCTAGGGAAAGGGCTGAGGGATGAGCAGGGAACAGGAGGAGGGCTCAGGAGGTGATCCCCGCGCACAGGCAGGGAGCACACGGGGCACCACCAGAGAGCTGCCTGCGAGGGGTGGGGCTGGGACAGCCCTGCCCCACCCATCTGAAAGGGCAGGTGAAGGGCTGCGGGCTTGGCAGACGGACGCCCTTACTCCCACCCTGTTATAGTCCGGTCAGGGGCTGCAACGTGGTTCTTTTACATGATTACTTCGAAGGCGAGATTGAGGCACAAAACTCCACACGTTAGGTCTCAAACAGACAATTTGCTTTATTTGTAACTATAAGTAATAGGTGAGAACCGGGGCGGGGGAGAAGGGGAGAAGAGGTAGAGATAAGGGAACGGAAAAGCTACAAGAGGAAAGTGCAAAAAGAGTTACCACCACCAGTGAGAGAACCGGGTGTAGTCAGCCTCAGGCAGTGAGGCGCTTAATTGCCCATTAACACCTCTCGCGCCTGGGCAGAGCAGCCAATTACCAATTGTTTATTGCACGGGTCAATGTAAAAATAAAGACGCGAGTTGGAGACGGAACGATCTCATACACACCCCCTTCTCTAGATCAACTCCACAGCGATCCCAGGCACCCGGCACACCACAGAAAACATGCTCTTCCTTTTGGTTACCTCTAAATTGGCTTTTTCCTCTACAAAACGTCTACGATGATTTGAATAATGATAGAAGTAATGATAATGGTTCTAATAAGAACATTCGCATGAAAATTCTGCACCTCCTCATGGCGTAAAAGGAGATTTCTAGGGAAGTGGAGCGTCCTGAGGCTTTCACAGTCTTTCTGCCCAGTGGAAAAGCAGGATCAAGCTTACCCTCCTATGGGTCCTGCCATGGTTCTGCCTTCTTAGGCGTCAAAGCAGAGATAACACATTTGCAGGAAGGTGCGAAGTCTGCATTCGTACTGAGAGAATAAACCTCCAACCATCCTTCCTGACCGCAGGGCCACATGGCTGGAAGTCTCTCCTTTCTTACTGCTTTTGTCTCCTCTCTCACCACCTCTAACACTTGGTCTGACCTGTCAGTACCTGGCTCCATCATCATGTCTACCTTCACACCTTCTTCAGCACACCTCTGAGATGTAGTGCTCAGATGCCTCATGAGTGAAACTGGAAACTCTGCAGACCCTGACTGTCCCCCTTCTACACTGCAGGCAAGGTCAGAAGTCTCCCCCTACCCAAACAGAAGATCCTCACGAATCTGAGAATCTCGGTGCCTGCCTGGAGTGGATCAGAGTATCCAGGAGACGATTTCTCAGGAGAAGTCAGGGACACACATTGCAGCTGACTGGAGTATGCCCAGATTTGTGCTGTGCTGTGTATGCCACTTGGCACCCAGACATTCTGGCACAAGCCTGTGCTTTAGGTAGGAGTGAAACGCCCTGTTTTCATCGGGACGTTACTTTGCTCCGCTGTAGGAACAATGACAAGCTCCAAAAGACGACGGTGTCAGTGAGTCTGAGCTCAGGTGGGATTTACAGCATGTGACAAAGCCCTGCTGTCCCCGGCCGGCGCTGTGCCCCCGGCCCCGCCCGCGGCGGTTCGTGCCCGGCCGCAGCCCCGGCTCCTCTGGCCGTGTCTCCCACGGCACAGTAATACACCGCCGCGTCCCCAACACGGGGCCCGGAGAGCCACAGGGTGCTCCAGCGACGTTCTGGCGACACCGACAGCTGTCCCACAGGCTCCAGCACTGCTTTATCTCCAGTGAAACCCGTTACAATGTGATGCACCGCCTGGTCTGGGAACTGACAGTACCAGTGAACAGAAGCGGTACCCTGAAGTTTGGGGAGGGAGCAGTTGATGGAGGTACTGGTGCCCTCGATGGTCTCTGTCGACGGGTCCTGCAGTACCTGAGCTCTACCCACAGCCACTGCTAGGAAGGAAAACAGAGAAAAACCGTCAAAACGTGCTTTCTGATCAGCCCTCCCCGCTGTTTCTCAGAACAAACCCCGCAGGAACAGTCAGGAACACACAGAGATGATGACGAGCAGTGTTTCCCGAGGATGTCAACACATGTGGTGAGGGCACTCGTGGAACTGAGTCTCCCCAGATCACAACTCATCGATCGTTGGTGGAGAGAGGAATGTGTGAATGAAACGTGGAAGGATGAGGTCACTGTAGCAAAAAAATGGGAGAAAGAAAGAAAAGACGGAAAGAAAGTAGCAAATGGGAAGGACTGACTGCATGAGTAATACGGAAATCACAATGGAAATAAGAAAACAAGGAGAGTCAGACAAACTATGGAGTGATGAGATTTCTGAGGCAATATGGGATGGCACAGAGAGAGGGATGGACTGCACGATGATTCGAGGAGACAGGTCCGTGAAGTAGCCAGAGGGGACGGCAGCCTCGAGGGACCTGCATGGCCGCCCCAGCCCCAGCCCCGACCCCCAGGTCCCCCGCCGCCAGCCCCGCGCACCGAGCAGCACCGCGGCCAGCGCCGCCAGCCCCGCGCCCCGCCAGCGCCGCATCCCGCCGCTCCGCCGCCCGCGCCTCGCTGCCCCCGCCAGCCCCGGCTCTCTGCTCCGGACGGGCCGCCTCCTCTCCGCCTCCTCTCCCTCCCCTGCCCTCCTCCGCCAGCTCCGCCCCGGGGCTCAGCCCTGCGCCGGCGCCGCTCGGGCTCTCGCCGGGGGCGGGCTGGATGCCGAGGGCAGGCGAGAGCGGCGGCAGCGCGGCGGCGGTCGGGGCTCTGCACTGCGGAGGCGGCGGGGCCGGGCTGGGTGGCAGAGGAGCGGGTTGCTATCGGGGCGATCAACATTGACGGGCCATGAGCTCCTTTCACCGCCATCGTCTCTTCCCTCACATCCCTCCTTTGCTGGCACGTGGGGACTCCTGAATTGTCCTCCAGGGCACGTGCTTGTAAGAATGGTCGAGGGGCACGAGAGGCAGAACATCCCTCCGGGCTCAGCACCCCGGGTACAGCCAGAGAAAGCCCGGACATGGCATGGCACCTCCCACCTGCTTTGGAGTCATGGAGATGCAGCCTGCATTCATGGAGCACAGGGCTAGGACAGGTGGAAGGTCAGGGATGACAAGGTAATGTGGCCATCTGTGGCCTGAGAGAGATGGATCTGAAAGCAACTGTGACTCTCGGGATAAGATGAAGTCCTGCAAAACCATGAGGGGAATGGAAAGGTTTCTCTTCTCCAAGACAAGTAACACGATTTGATCAGCCTGCCCCTGCATGTCATGTTTGACCAGTGCCCAAATCTACTTGGTGGCCTTTGTTGCATTCACTGCAGTCTGTTGATAGTCTTGTTGGACTGGGGAGCCTCAGGGTGGATGAAATACTCCATATTTGGCCTCCAACGAGCCAGAGGGGCAGAGTCACCTCCCTGAACCTGCTCACAGCTTATCAACTAGCACAGCTCAAGATGCAGTTGACCTTCCTTGCTGCAAGGGCACTGCTCTCTCATGTTCTGCCAGATGTCTCCTAAAACACCACATCCTGTTCCATGGATCTGCTTCCTAGACAGACAGCTCCCAGTCTGCAGAGGCTGTATGGGTAGAGGGTGTCCAGGGTCTGGTGAACCTCTAGGTGCCCACCTGTGCTTCCCTCCCACCTCCACAGAGCTGTGACCTAGAGAGAAATCAATGAGCTCTGTTCTCACTTCCACGAGTGCCTCAGTCCAAGAGTATCTCCATGGAGGGGGAATCTGGCCTGGCTGAGCTCTCCCAGCAGAACTCCCTGGCAATGATCTCACCAAAGGTCACTACAGGCAAGAGGCACTTCAGAGGTGCCCACTGAAGCTGCTCTATCATTCCCTCCACAACTGCACAGGGGAGAGAAAATATCATGAAAAGCTCATGAGTTAAGGGCAGGGAGAGATCACTCACTGTTTACTTGCATGGGCAAAACAGACTTGACTTAAGAAAATCAGTTGAATTGTTTACCAATCAAAACTAGAGCAGGATAACGAGAAGCAAAACAAAGGCTAAAACCACCTTTTCCCCACCCCTCTCTCCATCCTGGACTTAACTTTATTCCCAATTCTCTCTCTCCTCCCCTCCAGTGGCACAGGGAGGTGGGGAATGGGGGTTGCAGTCAGTTCATCACACCTTGTTTCTGCCGCTGCTTCCTCCTCAGGGAGAGGATTCCTTCCCCAGCCCCAGCCTGGGGTCACTGCCATGGGTGACAGTCCTCCACAGACTTCTCCAGTGTGAGTCCCTCCCTTGGGCTATGCTTCTTCATAAACTGCTCCAGCGTGGATCCCTTTCCACGGGGTGCAGTTCTTCAGGAACAGACTGATCCAGCCTGGGTCCCCCAGAGGGTCACAAGTCCTTCTTAGAGACCTGTTCTAGTATGTGCTCTTCTGTTTGTGGGTCCACAGGTCCCTGCCAGAAGCCTGCCCCAGCATGGGCTTCCCACAGGCTCACAGCCATCTTTCAGGCATTCACCTGCTCCTCCATGGGCTGCAGGTGATTTCTGCTCCCATCTCACTCCTTTCCCCTCTGGCTGAAGTTTCCTCTGCACAATCATTTTTTCCCCTGTTACAAGTGTTGTCACAGATGTGTGTCACTGACATGGATGATTGACTCGGCCTTGACCAGTGGTGGGTCTGTCCTGGAGCTGACTGGCATTGGTTCTGTTGGACATGGAGGAAGCTTCTCACAGCTTCTCAGAGAAGGTACCCCTTTAGTGCTCCCCCAGTACCGAAACCTCGCCATGCAAACCCACGCACATGAACTCACACTAACCTGGCTGCACACGAGTGCACTCAAACCAGGAATACAACCACTGATGGACTCTGCTGAGGACACCTGGGGACAACACCACAGGGCTGGGGCACTGTGGGGAAGGACAAGGCCCCAGGGAAGCCCGTGGCACTGTTTGTGTACTCACAGGCTGCACACAGACAGAAGATTCAAAATAAACCCAAATGCTCTCCTGAGGGCAGTGTTAGACAGGACGGGGTCAAAGCAGCCGCCCAAAGCACACACGTAGAGAAGCAACAACCAGTGACCATTGGGGTGAGCTGAGGAGGAAGGGAAAGGGAATGACATGGCCCATCCTCATGCCCAGGAGTCCTTGGGTATCCACGGACGATTGCTGCAGCTTCTTCTTGAAAACAGCACTTCAAACAACCCCACCAGAGTGATCCAGACTGACACATCACTTGCCTGCTCTGGATCCATCCAGCCCTGGAGCTGAGTCCTGAGCTGCATTATTTCATTCTTACCCTAGAAATCCTAGGGTTCAAACAAACCCATCCTTGGGGCGTGGAAGAAACCCGGAAACGAAAATGCAGCAGTTTGGAAACCAAAGCACAGCCTGTACCATCAGCTGTGATGGTTTGCATTCAAGATGAAATTGTTACCTCTGCAAAGGCTGTCCCTGGTCCAGTGGCAGTGAAGGGCAGGCAGAAAAGGCAGCCCCAGCCCCTGCTGTCTCATCCACTTCTCTTGCCTCCTGCTTGGGAACCAGGTGAGTGTGAAGCCCCTTCTCCTCCTCTTCCACAGTGAGATCTCCACTGGTTGGACATCTCAGATGATTCTGGCTGTGTCCTGTGCTGGGCCCTGGAGCTTGCTGTCATGGCAAGTTGTTGGCTGTAAAATATGTGCTAGAGAGAGGCTGGAATGTGGCTTTTACTTAACAAATTAGGAGAGAGACTCTCTGGGCCAGGCTGTTCTTTGCAGCACAAGGAAGAAGGTGTGGCTCCTTGCCATGCCTGCAGCTCCCAGTTCAGCAGTGACCTTGTTTGCTCTTATTCACGCTTGTGCTCTGTTTCTTGTCTGCTCCCTCTCCCAGGTGCCCCCTGACACTGGGCATCCCATGTCCTGTTACATCCCATGCCATCCCTGCCAACCTGTGGCACGGCCCCGCTGGCCAACAGCTGCAATGAGTGCTGTGTCAGGCAGTGCCAGAGCTCCACCGTTGTCATTGAGCCACCGGCTGTGCTGGTGACCCTGCCCGGGCCCATCCTCAGCTCCTTCCCACAGAACACCGTGGTGGGATCCTCCACCTCCGCTGCCATTGGCAGCATCCTCAGCTGTGACAGTGCCCATCAACTCTGGGGGCTGTGACCTTGATTCAAGGCAATTTCTACACAGCAGGTATGCAGCGTATAGATAAAGCACACCTTTACTCAGCTGCCGTACACGTAGGGGTAGCACTGCCATATACATGTCCAACGAGTGCCAGAACCCAACAAGCATTTATACATGGAATTAAACAAGCTCCAAATTTTATCTAACACACACATTCTTCAAGGTTCAGTACAAAGTTAGGTGGGTAGATGTCTTATCTAACTATACATTTGGTTACCTATTCTCTATACCTGCTATTACATATGATTATCACTCCAAGCAGCAACATCCCCCATCCATCCTTTAGACCCCTTGTAAAGCTATTGATTACGTCTGCTGTGTCCTGAAGCACTTCTTCCAACTATTATCTTTCCCTTCCAGCCATGTTGTTTTTCTACTTGCAACAGTTACTTTTGCAGAGTCATACTTAGGCTAAGTTCTGAAGGTTATGTGAACATAGGCCTTAAACTTTAGCCATGTATTTTTATCTTCTTTGTTTCAACCGCTCCCACATCTTCAGATGCTATTGTGGCAAAAGGTCCCTCCCCTGAAGAAGATACTGGGAAAGCCCCAGGGAGACACCTCAGGGGACTCAGAACATGGTGCTGGGCTGAGTGAGGATGGACATTTTTCCATGTTGGTACCAGGAGAGGTGAATGGCTTTGCCTTTTCTTTGTTTGCTTTGCTTCCCCTTGGCAGCAAGGTCCCACCATGGTCAGCCTGGTGGGACCATCTGTCTCCTCTCCCTCTAAGGGACAGGCAGACAGGCACCGTGCAGGAACTTCTCCTCCACCAAGGAGGACAGACTCTCAGATGCCCCCGGGCTCCCTGCACTGCTCTCCTCCACATGCAGGGATGTCCTTTCCCCCTTTTGACTCCTCACATCTTTCTGCTGAATTCAAGCCTGGCCTCCGTGTTGGCTTTCCCACCCCTGCAGACACTCTCCAAGCTGTCAAAGTGGAAAGGAGTTTCTCAGCAGTGGAAGTGGGTGATGGCACAAGGAGAGCCTTCTCCACTGACAGAGGAATGGGAGGTTGGGACAGCCTGCAATGGTTCCTCTGTTGAGGGGAACCATCCTTTGGCTGCTGAATGAGTCAAGGCTGGAAATTGCAGCAAAGCAGGTGAGGGCAGCTGAGGGCTGTCACAGCGAGGTGGGGACAGGGAGACAGTGACATACTGCGGGAGGTGACATCCCTGTGACACTGAACCTACAGGAGAACGGGCACATCAGCAAGGACAAGGACTGTGGGATTGCACTTCCCAGCAGAGCTGCAGGTGGGTGCAGAGCTCTTCACTGCTTCCTTGCTCCCCACAGAGGGTTTGTGCTGAGGAGTTGGCTGCCGGTCTGGGGGAGACGATGCTGTAACATGTACATCTCATCCCTTGTGACTGGTGAAACTTTCTCTTGCCAGCCACTAAAGCCTTATGTCCTATTTCCTGCATCTGCTCTGGCATAAAGGCCAATGCCGTTGGTGGAATTTTAATTTTTTTGATTGTCAGGCAGTTTATACAGCACCTAGACCTGCTGTTTGCAAACAGAGGAGAGTTGGTGAGAGATGTGGTGATCAAAGGCCATCTGGAGCACAGATCCCCATACTTGGGGAAATAAGGAGGAGCATCAACCAAACCTGTATCCTCGACTTCTGGAGGTTGGGCTTGGGCCTGTTGAGGACACCGATTCGGAAAGCCCCTTGGAAAGCAGCCCTTTGAAACAAGGGGGCCCAGGAAGGCGGGACATGGTTTGAGAAAGAAATCTTGGAGGTGCAGGAGCGGCCCCTGCTGTCCCCGGCCGGCGCTGTGCCCCCGGCCCCGCCCGCGGCGGTTCGTGCCCGGCCGCAGCCCCGGCTCCTCTGGCCGTGTCTGCCAGGGCACAGTAATACACCGCCGCGTCCCCAACACGGGGCCCGGAGAGCCACAGGGTGCTCCAGCGACGCTCTGGCGACACCGACACCTGTCCCGCCTCGTCCGGCAGATCTTTGGAGCCTTTGTGAAAGCTCACGAGGAATTCGAGGCCGCAGCCCCGCAGCTGACGGTACCAGTGAATATAGTCATTGGGCCGTATGGTCGGGTGTGAGCAGTTGATGGTGATTTCCGTGCCCTCGGGGGTTTGTGCCAACGGCTCCTGCTGCACCTGGGCTCTGCCCGCAGCCACTGCCAGAGAGACAAAGAAGAACAATATCAGAATTTCTTTTTGTCCTGTGAGTTGTTTCTCAGAAGAAATCCTGCAGAAGCAGTCAGGGACATACAGAGATGATGAGGAGAAGAGTATCCAGAGGACGTCAACATGTGCAGTAATAGAAATGTCAGTCATTAGTGGAGACATGAATGTGTGAATAATAGGCAAAAGAAAGAAAGAAAGAGAGGAAAGGAAGGTGCAGTGATAGTTGGACAAAGAAGAGAGGCGTGAATTTTCTGAGGGAATGTGGGATGGTGTAGAGGGAGGGATGGATGGGAGGATGATTCAGGGACAGAGGTTTGTGAAGAAGCCAGAGGGGACGGCAGCTTCCAGGGAGCTGCGTAGCCACCCCAGCCCCAGCCCCGACCCCCAGGGTCCCCCGCCGCCAGCCCCGCGCACCGAGCAGCACCGCGGCCAGCGCCGCCAGCCCCGCGCCCCGCCAGCGCCGCATCCCGCCGCTCCGCCGCCCGCGCCTCGCTGCCCCCGCCAGCCCCGGCTCTCTGCTCCGGACGGGCCGCCTCCCCTCCCATCCCCTCCCATTCTCCCTCCTCTGCCCTCCTCCGCCAGCTCCGCCCCGGCCCGGGCTCAGCCCCCTCCTCGCACAGCACCAGCACAAGCAGCGGCACAAATCCCTTTGGCATTGCCAGCCCCAGCACACAGCTGGGGGCCAGCCCAGACACCACCGACACGCCAGCGGAAGCACATCCACTCCGGGACTGGCAGCACACGGGCGGCGCCGTTCAGGAGCCTCTCTCCCTGCCCACCGGGCAAACCTGCCCCTCCTCACCTCTGCAGCGCTGCTGAGAGCAGCAGCCTCACGGCTGGGGAGGGGGCACGGGGGGCTGCCAGGCGTGCTGAGCCACTGCCAGTGTTGCTTACACTGAGGTCAACTCAGCATCCAGTGTGAATGTTCTTATTAAAACCATTATCATTACCTCTATCCTTATTCAAATAATTGTAGACGTTTTGTAGAGGAAAAGCCAATTTAGAGGTAACGAAAATGAACAGTATGTTTTCTGTGGTGTGCCGGGTGCCTGGGATCACTCTGGAGTTGATCTAGATACGGGGCTGGGAATAAGGGTCTCCATCTGCCAAGCCCGCAGCCCTTCACCTGCCCTTTCAGATGGGTGGGGCAGGGCTGTCCCAGCCCCACCCCTCGCAGGCAGCTCTCTGGTGGGTGCCCCGTTTGCTCCCTGCCTGTGCGCGGGGATCACCTCCTGAGCCCTCCTCCTGTTCCCTGCTCATCCCCCAGCCCTTTCCCTAGGGAATATGCTGTCCTTGCCACCGCTGCGGCTGGGACATCCAGCAGCCCTGCTGGAGCCACGTTCCTCTCTCACACTGTGCATTTTCCCAGCAGAGCAAGGCACAGCCAGAGAGCCTGGGCTGCTGCCCAGCAGGGCCCATCTCCCGTTCCTGGGCAGCTGGGAGAGAGGCGTTTGTCCTGGGCAGATGAAGAAGGACAGGGGAGAAGCCACAGAGGCAGAGGAGACACGTGCTCCCCGAGGGAACTGTAACCAGCCCAGAGAGCTGAGGACAGCACGGCAAGATGTGAAACCTGAGCGGGGAAGAAGCCCCGGAGCTCGCAAAAGCCCAGCAGTGGGTGTGCAGCAGAGCAGGCGATTGCAGCTGGGGAGGGGGGAACTGCCCTGCGAGCTGACCGGGAACAGCCCCTGCCCGTGAGGGAGGCCCCAGAGCCAGGCAATGCTCAGAATGCCATGGGCTGAGGGAGCCACAGGGCTGCTGCTGGGGGAGGGAGAAACCCAAAGAGAGCATTCCAGGCACTGAAAGATAATATCTCTGCCCTCCTTCTTCCTTTGCTCCCCCAAGGGTGTTGTTTGTGGCAGCTCTGTTGTCTCGGGGCTGGGAGGTGGTTTCTGACTCTCTCAGCAAACAGCAGGTTGGTCTCAGCATGAACCTGGGCTGTCTCGTCCTCACTGCCTGCCTGGGCCACCTCCTGGGTAAATCCTGGCTTTTCATCAGTACACTCTTCTTCTTCCTCCCAGGAAACACTCAACAGCCTTATCAGGCCCCTGTGGGGAAATACCACTGAATAGAGAAAGATCATTGCAAAGTATCTTCTCGACTTTGCTGTCTTGCATGTGTTCACTCAAGATGCTCTGACTTTTATAAAGGCAACGGGAAAGGAGAGGAGGGGAGAGGAGAGGAGAGGAGAGGAGAGGAGAGGAGAGGAGAGGAGAGGAGAGGAGAGGAGAGGAGAGGAGAGGAGAGGAGAGGAGAGGAGAGGAGAGGAGAGGAGAGGAGAGGAGAGGAGAGGAGAGGAGAGGAGAGGAGAGGAGAGGAGAGGAGAGGAGAGGAGAGGAGAGGAGAGGAGAGGAGAGGAGAGGAACCTCAGACCCCTTCTCTTCTCTGCTCTTCAATCCACCTCCCTCTCCTTCTCTCTTCTAATCCAACTGCTGCCACCACAGGACATCTCAGCTGTCTCTGCAGTACCACATTTCTCCCTCTCTAAAGAAAATCAGCAGATCCTGTCAAAGTTGGCCCAGGCACTTTCAAGCTCTCAGCTCACTGACTTTACACATGGACTGTGTCCCATTCTGCCTCCAGGCTGCCAAATATCTGCCATGGTTTCGTTTTCTTCTGGCTGTCCAAACAGACAGGTCTCCCTCTTTGCAAGCTCAGAATTGTGTGTACTCAGGGAGTGAGGAACCCTCAGAGGTGACAGGGATGGATGAATCTTTTTGCTGTTCTTCCAAAGGCTCCTCAACCTGCTGGAGATGTGCTGGTTCCAGCACAAAAGCTAAGGCAAGACAGGCTGTTCCCTGGTCCTTTGAGTAGGAGGAGCAAGAAGACAGAGACAGCAAAGGTTTCCTCAGGATCTTCCTGAACACAGAGCTCTGAGATCCTGCCTAAAAGGAGTCTCATCTAACTGTCTCCAGTAGGGAGTCTCCATCTTCCTAAAGAGCAGGCAGCTTCCTCCACCAGGGTTTAGCATCCACTTTGCTTTATCTTGCCACAGTATTTCCCTGTGCAGCTGCTGGCCTTCACTTTCTTCCAGGCACCATGGGGCAGATTGTTGTCACCCAGGAAGATGGAGAAGACCTGGTGAAGCAGAAAGGCTTCTTCCAGACCACCTGTACATACCAGACCAATTACTTCAATGGATTGTCGTGGTACCAGCAGAGGAAAGGACAAGCCCCACAGCTGCTCTCGTCTCAGGCAGGGGCCGGCCCGAGGCAGAGCGGCCGTATCAGCACGGAGCTGAACACCACGGGGAAATACAGTGTCCTGCAGGTGGAGGAAGTGGAGGTCTCTGACAGTGCCTTGTACCTCTGTGCTGTGCGAGACACCCTGGTGCAGGGAGCTCCCTGGGCTGTGCAACAAGCCAGGGGAGGGAGGGGATGTGTCTGTGCAAGGCTGAGCTTGGGGAAAGGGACCCTCCGCTGTCCCCTGGCAGTGCTGCTTCCCCTGTACACCCAGAGATCTGCAGGCTGAGCCCCTCTTCCAGGAGAGGAGAGTGTCAGTGGTCGAGGGGAAAGAGAAAGAGGGGAAACAGTTTCTGTGTTGCTCATTCTCACTTATGGGTTCTGTGGTTCTTCTTCCCAACATCTCCAGGGAGTTGTTGGGCAATTCAGGAGGCTGAGACCACTTCTGCAACGATTCCTTGTGCTGCTCTTGGCTTCCTGTTTTTTCCTGCTGCCTGTGGCTTCTCTAGGGTTTCCACTGGGCTTGTCCCTTATAATGCCTGCTCTGGGTTGTGTCCCTCAGAGTTCCGAGTTCAAAGTAGGGTGAAAAACATAAATAAGACGTTATCTGCAACGCTCCTTCCTTGAATTGCATGACTCCAACAATTTCTGAAAGTGCTCAGAAGTGTCCATTGAAAACGTCCAGTTGCTGTGTGGCAGAAGAGGAGGAGAGAGCAGGAAGTTGGGCTGCCTTTTATACCTGCCCTTCACTGCCACACAACCACGGGCAGCCTCTGCAGAGGTAACAATTTCCTCACAAGCTCATCTTGCATGCCAACCACCACACCGAGTGCTATGGGCTGTGCTCTCATGCCCTGCACTGCTGCCTTTACATTCCCATATTTGTGCCACGCCCATTCCCCAGTGAGGGCTTAGCCCTGGGATGAAAGGTCCCAGGATTTTGCAGCAGGAATGCAGCAGTGCAGGCACATGACTCATCTCCAGTGATGGATGGATGCAGAGCAGGAGAGTGATGCATCAGCCTGGGTGACTCAGGTGGAGACACTTGAGGTGTCATCCTCAGGAAGAAGTTCCTGCCACCCCCAACTGGACACTCATAGGCTGTTGTGCATGGGATGATGTCCCCTTTCCTTGTCTTTCTCTCTCTCCTCAGCTCACCTCGATGCTCACTTGTGGTTGCCTCCCCATGGGTGTGCATTGGGCTGATGGTTTTGATTCTGTCCTGCCTAACGCTGCCCTCAGGAAAGTGCTCTGCACTATTTTGTCTCATCTCCACTTTGTGCAGCCTCTGAGTAAACACAGACTGCCCTGTGCTTGCTCGGCACCTTGTCCTTCCTCTCGATCCTCCAGCTCTGCTGCTTTTGACCTCAGGTGTCCTCAGCAGAGTCCACGGCTGGCTGTGTGTTCCCGCCTTGTGTGCTCTTGGAGCAGCCGGGTTTGCATGGACACATGTGGGGGCACAAATCCGTGTGTGATTCCACACTGGTGTGCACGAGCCTGTGGGGGTGTGTCCGTGTGTGTGTGTGTGTCTGTGTGTGTGTGTGTGTGTCCATATGTGTCCATTTGTGTTCCTCATGGGAAGTTCATTTGCTGCCTGTTCAAGGGATACCGTCCTCTGTTCTGGCCCTGAACTCCCCAGAGCAGCAGGTTACCAGGGTCAGAAGGCGCGTGGGTGCAGCTGAGTGCTGACGGCACCTGCCCCCTACAGCTGTGTCCAGGGAAGAGGCAGAGAAATGCAGGTTCTGTCTCCGGAGCCCTTCTCTTCCTGTCCGTCCACAGCTCTCGCTCCGCTGCTGCTGATTTCGGCCCAACAAGGCCGGTTTCACTGTTTGTCTGTGTGTCCCGTTTCCACACAGCGGGCAAGGTCAGAATTCTCCCCCTACCCAAACAAAAGATCCTCATGAACCAGAGAATGTCAGTGCCTGCCCGGAACGGATCAGAATATCCAGGAGACGATTTCTCAGGAGAAGTCAGGGACACACATTGCAGCTGACTGGAGTATGCCCAGACCTGTGCTGTGCTGTGCATGTCACTTGGCACCCAGACAGTCTGTCACAAGCCTGTGCTTTAGGTAGGAGTAAAACGCCCTGTTTTCAAAGGGGCGCTATTTGCTCCGCTGGAGAAACAATTAACTGAGTTGTGTATTTCTAAGAAAATCCCCTGAAAGCTCCAAAGACGAGGGTGTCACTGAATCTGAGCTCAGGTGGGATTTACAGCATGTGACAAAGCCCTGCTGTCCCCGGCCGGCGCTGTGCCCCCGGCCCCGCCCGCGGCGGTTCGTGCCCGGCCGCAGCCCCGGCTCCTCTGGCCGTGTCTGCCAGGGCACAGTAATACACCGCCGCGTCCCCAACACGGGGCCCGGAGAGCCACAGGGTGCTCCAGCGACGCTCTGGTGACACCGACAGCCATCCAGGAGGGTCAGGCATCTCTCTGAACCCTTTCTGACCACTCACGAGGAGTGCGGGTTCTCGGCCAGGGAGCTGACGGTACCAGTAGATGAACTCATTTAACTGGATTTTGGGGTGGGAACAGTTGATAGATATACCGATGCCCTCGATGCTCTCTGTCGACGGGTCCTGCAGTACCTGGGCTCTGCCCACAGCCACTACTGGGAAGAAAAAAACAGAAAAAACGTCAAAACGTGTTTTCTGCTCAGCCCTCCCCGCTGTTTCTCAGAACAAACCCCGCAGAAACAGTCAGGAACACACAGAGATGATGACGAGCAGTGTTTCCCGAGGCTGTCAACACATGCGGTGAGGGCAGTGTCCATCGATCGTTAGTGGAGAGAGAAATATTGAATGAAACGTGGAGGGGTGAGGTCACTGTAGCAAAAACATGGGAGAAAGAAAGAAAAGACGGAAAGAAAGTAGCAAGTGGGAAGGACTGACTTTATGAGTTGTATGGAAAAACACAAGGGAAAGAAAAGAACCAGAGGGGAGTCAAAGAAATCATAGAGTATTGAGATTTCTGAGGCAATATGGGATGGCACAGAGAGAGGGATGGACTGCACGATGATTCGGGGACAGAGGTCCGTGAAGTAGCCAGAGGGGATGGCAGCTTCCAGAGACCTGCGTGGCCGCCCCAGCCCCAGCCCCGACCCCCAGGTCCCCCGCCGCCAGCCCCGCGCACCGAGCAGCACCGCGGCCAGCGCCGCCAGCCCCGCGCCCCGCCAGCGCCGCATCCCGCCGCTCCGCCGCCCGCGCCTCGCTGCCCCCGCCAGCCCCGGCTCTCTGCTCCGGACGGGCCGCCTCCTCTCCGCCTCCTCTCCCTCCCCTGCCCTCCTCCGCCAGCTCCGCCCCGGGGCTCAGCCCTGCGCCGGCGCCGCTCGGGCTCTCGCCGGGGGCGGGCTGGATGCCGAGGGCAGGCGAGAGCGGCGGCAGCGCGGCGGCGGTCGGGGCTCTGCACTGCGGAGGCGGCGGGGCCGGGCTGGGTGGCAGAGGAGCGGGTTGCTATCGGGGCGATCAACATTGACAGGCCATGAGCTCCTTTCACCGCCATCGTCTCTTCCCTCACATCCCTCCTTTGCTGGCACGTGGGGACTCCTGAATTGTCCTCCAGGGCACGTGCTTGTAAGAATGGTCGAGGGGCACGAGAGGCAGAACATCCCTCCGGGCTCAGCACCCCGGGTACAGCCAGAGAAAGCCCGGACATGGCATGGCACCTCCCACCTGCTTTGGAGTCATGAGATGAAGTCTGCATTCATGGAGCACAGATGGAAGGTCAGGGATGACAAGGCAATGTGATCACCTGAGACATGAGACACATGGATTTGGAAGCAATTGTGTACCCAGGAAGAGGATAAAGGCCCAGGAAGATGGGCTTTGCTGTCCAGTGTTCTCCTGGGTGTTTCCTGAAACATCACATCCTGTTCGATGGATCTGCTTCCTAGACAGACAGCTCCCAGCCTGTGGAGGCTGTACAGGTAGAGGGTGTCCAGGGTCTGGTGAACCTCCAGGTGCACACCTGTGCTACCCTCCCACCTCCACAGAGCTGTGACCTGGGGAGAAATCAATGAGCTTTGTTCTCACTTCCACGAGTGCCTCAGCCCAGGAGCATCTCCATGGAGCAGGAATTTGGCGTGGCTGAGCTCTCCCTGCAGAGCTCCCTGGCAATGATCTCATGAAGCTTGCTAGAGGGAAGAGAGGAAGCCCTCAGCTGCTCTGTCTCCAAGCTGGACATGCCCAGTCTGACAGACATCCAGGCAGGGAGATGGGCTCGTGAGCCTTACCCACTCTGCACAGTCCCTGGTTGAAATCGGGCTTGTTTCCTTCATCCCTGTGGGAGAGAAGCATGTGGTCTGGAATGCACTGACCCTTCACTCCCAGTACAGTTCCTGGGCTCTCAGACTGAGATTCCAATGTGGGGGTGTAGTGGGTTGACCTTGGCTGGATGCCAGGTACCCACTAAAGCCAGTCTCTCACTCTCCCTGTGCAACTGGACAGAGGAGAGAAAAAAAGCAGCTAAGGATTCATGAGTTAAGAGCTGGGAGAGTTCACTTACCGATTACCTTCACGGGCAGAACAGACTCAAAGTGGGGATATTAATTAAATTTATTACTAACAGCATAAGAGCCAGAGTGAGAAATAAAATAGTCTTAAAAACACCTTCCTCCCACCCCTCCTTCCATGTTCTCCCTCCTCCCCCCAAGTGCTGCAGGGGGACGGGGAATGGGGGTTACGGTCAGTTGTTGTTTCTGCCGCTGCTCAGGGAGAGCAGTTGGAGTCCTTGCCCTGCTCCCGTGGGGTCCCTCCCTGGGGAGACAGTCCTTGATGGACCTCTCCGGTGTGAGTCCACCCCTCAGGCAGCAGCTCTTCCCAACCTGCTGTCCCGTGGGTCACTCCTCCACGGGGTCAGTCCTTCACGGATGAGCTGTAGCAGCGTGGGTCCCCCACAGGGGCCACAAGTCCTACCTGGGAAAACCTGCTCCAGTGTGGGCTTCCCTCTCCACGGGCTGCAGGTCTCCAGAAGGCCCCTGCTCCATCTTGGGCCTCCCACGGGGTCACAGCCTCCTTCCTCCATCCACCTGCTCCAGCATGGGCTCTTCCATGGGCTGCAGGGGAGTTTCTGCACCCCGATGGTCCCCCATGGACTGCAGGGGCACAGCTGCTCCACCATGGTCTGCACCACAGGCTGCAGGGGCCACAGCTCCAGCACCTGGAGCACTTGTCCCTCCTTCTGCAATGGCCTTGGTGTCTGCCTTGTTGTTCCCATGTTCTCACTCCGCTCTTCCCTGGCTGGAATTCCTTCTGCACAACAAACTTCTATTGCTAAATATGTTATCCCAAAGGCGTTACTATTGCTCCTGGTAGGCTTGGCCTCGGCCAGTGGGAGGAAGTCCATCCTGGAGCCAGCTGGCATTGGCTCCACAGGACAGGGGAAGCTTCTAGCAGCTTCTAAGAGGAGCCACCCTTGTAGCCCCCCTCTGCTACCAAAACCCAGCCACAGAAACCCACTACAGGGGGATAAACGTCCTTGTGGGCTGAAGTCCAAAACAGTCACCAGAACTCTGGCTTTCCCTCTGCAAGACACAGGGGCTGTTCTTCCTCTCACAGCGCAACAACCTCAGGGCCGTGTCCCTTTCCTTCAGTCCCCGTTTGGGACAACGTCTCTGTGGCTGCCTCACTCGGCACCTGGTCGATGGGCTGCACAGGTACATTGGGCAGGGGCTTGGACAGGAGAGGGAGCTGTGTCCCACCCGGCACCCCCAGCACTGCACTGGAAGCAGATCCACGCAGGTGGATACATGAGGTGGGCAGGAACCCTCAGTCGTTCTGCCTGTCCATGAAACCAACGTTATCCTTTTGAGGTCTCCAGCACTGGGGAGAGCAGGTGTGTGCTGGCCTGGAGCAGTGTGTGAGTGTGGTGAGGGTGGAGGGGCTGCCAGCCCTGCTGAGGCACTGCCAGCATTTGATCCTGAATTGAGGGGAAGATGCAAATTTTGGTGAAACCGTCCTTGTTGTGCCCTGCAGTTGGCAGCCACCTCCAGCAGAGCAGGGCCCCATCATGCATGATGTGTACTTGGGAAGAGAAACACCAGCACAACAAATTTCCCCCCATTTCTCCTTCTTCCCCCAAAGCTTTAAATACCAAGCATGATGTTCTAAGGTCTGGCATATCCCTTTGCTCAGTGTCAGTCACCTATCCTGGCTCTGGCTCCTCCCAGCTCCAAATTCACCACCAATTTCCTTGCCAGTGTGGCAGCAGGAAAAGCAGAAAAGGCCTTTGCTCTGTGTAAGCTCAGCAATAACAAAAACATCTCTGTATTATCAACCCTAGGTTCAGCACAAATCCAAAAAACAGCCCCATAACAACCACTGTGAAGAAAGTTCCCTCCACCCAGGCCAAAACCAGCACATTTACATGCTCCTGAATCTGGGAAAATGCTGCTCTGTGTTGCTCACGGGCAGAGCAGTGGAGTGTTCCCAGTGCAACCAGCACATTTCACTTGCTGAGTAACACACAAGGACACACACAGAGAGAGGCTCAGGCACATTGGTGTGGATTCGTGTCGTTGTTCAAGTCGGAACTGCCAAAATGACACAGATATCAGAGGTAGTCCAGGTGTAAGGTGATCAGGAAGCTGTTTATTGCTCTTAAGTGTTTCTTTTATACTCTTTGTACACTATCGTGCCACAACACAATTGGTCAAAAGTCTCAAGCATAAAACACTGTATATACTTTAATTGGTAATACAGAAGACACCGCACACACTCTTATTGGTGACACTGAAGACACTGTGCATGCTGTGACATCCTTTTGGTGACACTATACACATTTTGATTGGTGACCTTTGGTCTGGGCTGCATTATGTTTGTTCTGTCCGCCATTACAGTAAATATTTCCTAAAAGTTGTTTAAATTCCTCGTCACTAATTGCCAGACTGCTGACAGGTTCTCTGTCAACCCTGACACTCATGCACAAATTTGTGCTCCCACACGGATTCCTGTGGAACTGTCGCAGGACAGAAATTGTGTGAACAGTTTCTGTTGCATTTCTGTGATTTCTCCCCTGGCATGGCTGGGTGCTGATAGTAAAAAATGCTGCGCCACTAATATGGCTGCAGGCCTTGTGCCAAGATGCCAAGGAGGAGTTTTGGGAGGTGAATAAAGTTTTCTCATCTCCTATGACCACCTGTTGTGGTCCAATTAGCAGGGAACAGCAGAGCATGTTTTCCTTATGTAACCAATGTTGTGTGAACAAGAAGCTGAGCGTCATGAGCACTATATAATCTGTCTTTCTCCTAATAAATCCGACATTTGCCTGATCATATTGATCCTGGAGCAATCTGTCCATACCCTTCCATCAAGATGGAACCCAGCTGCACACAAGTGCACACAAACCGGGAACCCACATAGGAAAACAACCAACCATGGACTCTGCTGAGGACACCTGGGGACAACACTGCAGGGCTGGGAAGGACAAGGCTCCAGGCAAGCCCGTGGTACTGTTTGTGTGCTCAGAGTCTGACCAGTGTGGGAGAAGTCAGAAGAGGCCCGAAGACTTTCCTGAGGGCAGTGTCAGGCAGGACGGGGTCAAAATCAGCCGTCCTAAGCCCACATATAGGGAGGCAACAACCACTGACCCTTGGGGTGAGCTAAGGAGGGAGAGAAAGGGAATGACATGACCCATCCTCATGCCCAGGAGTCCTTGGGTATCCACAGAGAATTGCTGCAGTTTCTTCTTGAAAACAGCACTTCAAACAAACCCATCAGAGTGATCCAGACTGACACATCACTTGCCTGCTCCAGATCCATCCAGCCCTGGAGCTAAATCTACTCCCGACAGTTATGAGTCCTTGCCCTAGAAATCCTGGAACATTTCATCCCAAAAATCACAAGAAGCCTTCACTGAGGCATGGGCATGGAAGAAATCTGGAAACAAAATGGCAGCAGTTTGGAAACCAAAGCACAGCCTGTACCATCAGCTGTGATGGTTTGCATTCAAGAGGAGCTTGTGGGGAAACTGTTACCTCTGCAAAGGCTGTCCCTGGTCCTGCAGCAGTGAAGGGCAGGTAGAAAAGGCAGCCCCAGCCCCTGCTGTCTCATCCACTTCTCTTATCTCCTTCTGCTTGGGAACCAGGTGAGTGTGAAGCCCCTTCTCCTCCTCTTGCAAAGTGAGATCTCCACTTGTGGGACTTTGTGGTGGTTTGAAAAACACCGGAATTTCAAAAAGGTCAATTTAAAGGGGTTGTTATTATTTGTTCTAATGTCAAAGGGAAAGAAGTTTTCAGACACACACCACTTGGTATTAGGGGAAGGGAAATATTTTCAAATTTATTTACATACATATATATATATATAACAGTTGTTTTCTTCTACAGTAAAATAATATATTAAATTAGATTAAGTTTATTCTTTCTTTCAAAAAGGGTCCAAGAAGAAACGAGAAGCAGTCCTTTTTTCATTTTCAACCTATAGTTCTTCTAAATTAATTTCTTGTGGCACTGTAAGTGTCTCTTGTCTTTATCCTCTGTTTTTAGTTCATGGAAATCCTGACTCCCTCGAGCCCTAGCCTTCAGGGAGCTTTGTGAAGATTTCACTCCTCCGCCTCGGAGTAAAAGAATTTTAAGGGTTCTTAGTTTAGTTCTTACCCTAGAATTGATTCCAACCGATTTGCTGGTGCTGCCGACATTTGCAGGGGACCTCTCTGTTCCGAGCTGTTGTGATAGCTCGGCTGCTCCTCTGCAGAAAGTTTGTTCTGTGGCTGCCTCCACCTCAGAATTCATAGCTGAACAGCTCGGCTTCCTCCAGCCACCCCTCGCTGGCTCAGTTCCAGTGCTGTGTCTGTCTGGCTGATTGAGCATTTTGTTGCTGTTTTTCTCCCCCATCTCTGCAAAGTGCAGTAAATTCGACCTGGAGGCCTTCCTCGATCCTTCAGAGTCCTCTTCGGTCACTGGCTTCAGGGGACACCACTGCATGGTTGGCTGCTCCTGGCCCAGCCAGCAGGAGCCGGGGGGGCAAAAGCCCCCAGCCCTGGCCACGTAGGTGCGCTTAAGGCATGGCTGCATCTGCTTCATGCCACGCAGACAAAAAATTAACCTCTTCTCTTCCATTTCTGTGAGTATGTAACTTCCACACAAGTGTACGAAGCTCTTAATTGGTCCACTAAGAAAACAATACCTCCTGAGGAGAAGCTTTTTTTACAAACCACCAGAGATATCTCAGCTGATTCTGGCTGTGTCTTGTCCTGTGGTTTTGTTCTTCTTGTCATGACAGAGGGAAATGGGGAGAAAGTCTCACTTGAGGGCGGTTGGGATGTAGCTGAGGGGACTATTGGTTTAGGAATATAGGATAGAGCTTCTGTGTGACAGCCGGATTATAATAGGGAAATGAAGAAGGGTGTGTGTTCCCTGACCGAACCTCCAGCTCCCCACTGCTCCACATCCCCTGCAGTTGGCAGCATCCTCAGCTCTCAGGGAGTGCCCATCAACTCCAGGGGCTGTGACCTCTCTGTTCTTTCCAGACCCTAATGGTGCAGAAGGTCCCTCCCCTGAAGAAGATACTGGGAAAGCCCCAGGGAGACACCTCAGGGGACTCAGAACATGGTGCTGGGCTGAGTGAGGATGGACATTTTTCCATGTTGGTACCAGGAGAGGTGAATGGCTTTGCCTTTCCCTTTCTTTGTTTGCTTTGCTTCCCCTTGGCAGCAAGGTCCCACCATGGTCAGCCTGGTGGGACCATCTGTCTCCTCTCCCTCTAAGGGACAGGCAGACAGGCACCGTGCAGGAACTTCTCCTCCACCAAGGAGGACAGACTCTCAGATGCCCCCGGGCTCCCTGCACTGCTCTCCTCCACATGCAGGGATGTCCTTTCCCCCTTTTGACTCCTCACATCTTTCTGCTGAATTCAAGCCTGGCCTCCGTGTTGGCTTTCCCACCCCTGCAGACACTCTCCAAGCTGTCAAAGTGGAAAGGAGTTTCTCAGCAGTGGAAGTGGGTGATGGCACAAGGAGAGCCTTCTCCACTGACAGAGGAATGGGAGGATGGGACAGCCTGCAATGGCTCCTCTGTTGAGGGGAACCATCCTTTGGCTGCTGAATGAGTCAAGGCTGGAAATTGCAGCAAAGCAGGTGAGGGCAGCTGAGGGCTGTCACAGCGAGGTGGGGACAGGGAGACAGTGACATACTGCGGGAGGTGACATCCCTGTGACACTGAACCTACAGGAGAACGGGCACATCAGCAAGGACAAGGATTGTGGGATTGCACTTCCCAGCAGAGCTGCAGGTGGGTGCAGAGCTCTTCACTGCTTCCTTGCTCCCCACAGAGGGTTTGTGCTGAGGAGTTGGCTGCCGGTCTGGGGGAGAGGACGCTGTAACATGTACATCTCATCCCTTGTGACTGGTGAAACTTTCTCTTGCCAGCCACTACAGTCTTATGTCCGATTTCCTGCATCTGCTCTGGCATAAAGGCCAATGCCGTCGGTGGAATTTTAATTTTTTTGATTGTCAGGCAGTTTATACAGCACCTAGACCTGCTGTTTGCAAACAGAGGAGAGTTGGTGAGAGATGTGGTGATCAAAGGCCGTCTGGAGCACAGCGACCATGAAACGATAGAGTTTTCCACACTTGATGAAGTAAGGAGGAGCATGAACCAAACCTGTACCCTCGACTTCTGGAGGTTGGGCTTGGGCCTGTTGAGGACACCGATTCGGAAAGCCCCTTGGAAAGCAGCCCTTTGAAACAAGGGGGCCCAGGAAGGCGGGACATGGTTTGAGAAAGAAATCTTGGAGGAGCAGGAGCGGCCCCTGCTGTCCCCGGCCGGCGCTGTGCCCCCGGCCCCGCCCGGCCCCGCCCGCGGCGGTTCGTGCCCGGCCGCAGCCCCGGCTCCTCTGGCCGTGTCTGCCAGGGCACAGTAATACACCGCCGCGTCCCCAACACGGGGCCCGGAGAGCCACAGGGTGCTCCAGCGACGCTCTGGCGACACCGACACCTGTCCCGCCTCGTCGGGCAGATCTTTGGAGCCTTTGTGAAAGCTCACGAGGAATTCGGGGCCGCGGCCCCGCAGCTGACGGTACCAGTGGATATAGTCAGTGGTCCGTATACTGGGGTGTGAGCAGTTGATGGTGATTTCCGTGCCCTCGGGGGTTTGTGCCAACGGCTCCTGCTGCACCTGGGCTCTGCCCGCAGCCACTGCCAGAGAGACAAAGAAGAAAAATATCAGAATTTCTTTTTGTCCTGTGAGTTGTTTCTCAGAAGAAATCCTGCAGAAGCAGTCAGGGACATACAGAGATGATGAGGAGAAGAGTATCCAGAGGACGTCAACATGTGCAGTAATAGAAATGTCAATCATTAGTGGAGACATGAATGTGTGAATAATAGGCAAAAGAAAGAAAGAAAGACAGAGAGGAAAGGAAGGTGCAGTGATAGTTGGACAAAGAAGAGAGGCGTGAATTTTCTGAGGGAACCTGAGATGGTGCAGAGAGAGGGATGGATGGGAGGATGATTCCGGGACAGAGGTCTGTGAAGAAGCCAGAGGGGACGGCAGCTTGCAGGGAGCTGCGTAGCCACTCCAGCCCCAGCCCCGACCCCCAGGGTCCCCCGCCGCCAGCCCCGCGCACCGAGCAGCACCGCGGCCAGCGCCGCCAGCCCCGCGCCCCGCCAGCGCCGCATCCCGCCGCTCCGCCGCCCGCGCCTCGCTGCCCCCGCCAGCCCCGGCTCTCTGCTCCGGACGGGCCGCCTCCCCTCCCATCCCCTCCCATTCTCCCTCCTCTGCCCTCCTCCGCCAGCTCCGCCCCGGCCCGGGCTCAGCCCCCTCCTCGCACAGCACCAGCACAAGCAGTGGCACAAATCCCTTTGGCATTGCCAGCCCCAGCACACAGCTGGGGGCCAGCCCAGACACCACCGACACGCCAGCGGAAGCACATCCACTCCGGGACTGGCAGCACACGGGCGGCGCCGTTCAGGAGCCTCTCTCCCTGCCCACCGGGCAAACCTGCCCCTCCTCACCTCTGCAGCGCTGCTGAGAGCAGCAGCCTCACGGCTGGGGAGGGGGCACGGGGGGCTGCCAGGCGTGCTGAGCCACTGCCAGTGTTGCTTACACTGAGGTCAACTCAGTATCCAAGCTTTTACATCTTGAGGAGGTGCAGAATTTTCGTATGAATGTTCTTATTAAAACCATTATCATTACCTCTATCCTTATTCAAATAATTGTAGACGTTTTGTAGAGGAAAAGCCAATTTAGAGGTAACGAAAATGAACAGTATGTTTTCTGTGGTGTGCCGGGTGCCTGGGATCACTCTGGAGTTGATCTAGATACGGGGCTGGGAATAAGGGTCTCCATCTGCCAAGCCCGCAGCCCTTCACCTGCACTTTCAGATGGGTGGGGCAGGGCTGTCCCAGCCCCACCCCTCGCAGGCAGCTCTCTGGTGGGTGCCCCGTGTGCTCCCTGCCTGTGCGCGGGGATCACCTCCTGAGCCCTCCTCCTGTTCCCTGCTCATCCCTCAGCTCTTTCCCTAGGGAATATGCTGTCCTTGCCACCGCTGCGGCTGGGACATCCAGCAGCCCTGCTGGAGCCACGTTCCTCTCTCACACTGTGCATTTTCCCAGCAGAGCAAGGCACAGCCAGAGAGCCTGGGCTGCTGCCCAGCAGGGCCCATCTCCCGTTCCTGGGCAGCTGGGAGAGAGGCGTTTGTCCTGGGCAGATGAAGAAGGACAGGGGAGAAGCCACAGAGGCAGAGGAGACACGTGCTCCCCGAGGGAACTGTAACCAGCCCAGAGAGCTGAGGACAGCACGGCAAGATGTGAAACCTGAGCGGGGAAGAAGCCCCGGAGCTCGCAAAAGCCCAGCAGTGGGTGTGCAGCAGAGCAGGCGATTGCAGCTGGGGAGGGGGGAACTGCCCTGCGAGCTGACCGGGAACAGCCCCTGCCCGTGAGGGAGGCCCCAGAGCCAGGCAATGCTCAGAATGCCATGGGCTGAGGGAGCCACAGGGGCTGCTGCTGGGGGAGGGAGAAACCCAAAGAGAGCATTCCAGGCACTGAAAGATAATATCTCTGCCCTCCTTCTTCCTTTGCTCCCCCAAGGGTGTTGTTTGTGGCAGCTCTGTTGTCTCGGGGCTGGGAGGTGGTTTCTGACTCTCTCAGCAAACAGCAGGTTGGTCTCAGCATGAACCTGGGCTGTCTCGTCCTCACTGCCTGCCTGGGCCACCTCCTGGGTAAATCCTGGCTTTTCATCAGTACACTCTTCTTCTTCCTCCCAGGAAACACTCAACAGCTTTATCAGGCCCCTGTGGGGAAATACCACTGAATAGAGAAAGATCATTGCAAAGTATCTTCTCGACTTTGCTCAAGATGCTCTGACTTTTATCAAGGCAATGGGAAAAGAGAGAAGAGAAATCTCAGACCCCTTCTTCTCTTCTCTCCCCTTCAATCCACCTCCCTCTCCTTCTCTCTTCTAATCCAACTGCTGCCACCACAGGCATCTCAGCTGTCTCTGCAGTACCACATTTCTCCCTCTCTAAAGAAAATCAGCAGATCCTGTCAAAGTTGGCCCAGGCACTTTCAAGCTCTCAGCTCACTGACTTTACACATGGACTGTGTCCCATTCTGCCTCCAGGCTGCCAAATATCTGCCATGGTTTCGTTTTCTTCTGGCTGTCCAAACAGACAGGTCTCCCTCTTTGCAAGCTCAGAATTGTGTGTACTCAGGGAGTGAGGAACCCTCAGAGGTGACAGGGATGGATGAATCTTTTTGCTGTTCTTCCAAAGGCTCCTCAACCTGCTGGAGATGTGCTGGTTCCAGCACAAAAGCTAAGGCAAGACAGGCTGTTCCCTGGTCCTTTGAGTAGGAGGAGCAAGAAGACAGAGACAGCAAAGGTCTCCTCAGGATCTTCCTGAGCTCAGAGCTCTGAGATCCTGCCTAAAAGGAGTCTCATCTAACTGTCTCCAGTAGGGAGTCTCCATCTTCCTAAAGAGCAGGCAGCTTCCTCCACCAGGGTTTAGCATCCACTTTGCTTTATCTTGCCACAGTATTTCCCTGTGCAGCTGCTGGCCTTCACTTTCTTCCAGGCACCATGGGGCAGATTGTTGTCACCCAGGAAGATGGAGAAGTCCTGGTGAAGCAGAAAGGCCTCTTCCAGACCACCTGCACATACCAGACCAATTACTTCAATGGATTGTCGTGGTACCAGCAGAGGAAAGGACAAGCCCCACAGCTGCTCTCGTCTCAGGCAGGGGCCGGCCCGAGGCAGAGCGGCCGTATCAGCACGGAGCTGAACACCACGGGGAAATACAGTGTCCTGCAGGTGGAGGAAGTGGAGGTCTCTGACAGTGCCTTGTACCTCTGTGCTGTGCGAGACACCCTGGTGCAGGGAGCTCCCTGGGCTGTGCAACAAGCCAGGGGAAGGAGGGGATGTGTCTGTGCAAGGCTGAGCTTGGGGAAAGGGACCCTCCGCTGTCCCCTGGCAGTGCTGCTTCCCCTGTACACCCAGAGATCTGCAGGCTGAGCCCCTCTTCCAGGAGAGGAGAGTGTCAGTGGTCGAGGGGAAAGAGAAGGAGGGGAAACAGTTTCTGGATTGCTCATTCTCACTTATGGGTTCTGTGGTTCTTCTTCCCAACATCTCCAGGGAGTTGTTGGGCAATTCAGGAGGCTGAGACCACTTCTGCAACGATTCCTTGTGCTGCTCTTGGCTTTCTGTTTTTCCCTGCTGCCCGTGGCTTCTCCAGGGTTTCCACTGGGCTTGTCCCTTATAATGCCTGCTCTGGGTTGTGTCCCTCAGAGTTCCGAGTTCAAAGTAGGGTGAAAAACATAAATAAGACGTTATCTGCAATGCTCCTTCCTTGAATTGCATGACTCCAACAATTTCTGAAAGTGCTCAGAAGTGTCCATTGAAAACGTCCAATTGCTGTGTGGCAGAAGAGAAGTGGAGGAGAGAGCAGGAAGTTGGGCTGCCTTTTATACCTGCCCTTCACTGCCACACAACCAGGGGCAGCCTCTGCAGAGGTAACAATTTCCTCACAAGCTCATCTTGCATGCCAACCACCACACCGAGTGCTATGGGCTGTGCTCTCATGCCCTGCACTGCTGCCTTTACATTCCCATATTTGTGCCACGCCCATTCCCCAGGGATGAAAGGCCCTGGGATGAAAGGCCCCAGGATTTTGCAGCAGGAATGCAGCAGTGCAGGCACATGACTCATCTCCAGTACTGGATGGATGCAGAGCAGGAGAGTGATGCATCAGCCTGGGTGACTCAGGTGGAGACACTTGAGGTGTCATCCTCAGGAAGAAGTTCCTGCCACCCCCTAACTGGACACTCATAGGCTGTTGTGCATGGGATGATGTCCCCTTTCCTTGTCTTTCTCTCTCTCCTCTGCTCACCCCGATGCTCACTTGTGGTTGCCTCCCCATGGGTGTGCATTGAGCTGATGGTTTTGATTCTGTCCTGCCTAACGCTGCCCTCAGGAAAGTGCTCTGCACTATTTTGTCTCATCTCCACTTTGTGCAGCCTCTGAGTAAACACAAACTGCCCTGTGCTTGTCTGGCACCTTGTCCTTCCTCTCGATCCTCCAGCTCTGCTGCTTTTGACCTCAGGTGTCCTCAGCAGAGTCCACGGGTGGCTGTGTGTTCCTGCCTTGTGTGCTCTTGGAGCAGCCGGGTTTGCACGGACACATGTGGGGGCACAAATCCGTGTGTGATTCCACACTGGTGTGCACGAGCCTGGGGGTGTGAGTGTGTGTGTGTTTCTGTCTGTCTGTCTATGTGTGTGCATGTGTGTGTGTCTGTCTGTGTATGTGTGTCCCTGTGTGTCCATGTGTGTCCCTCTGTAACAGACAGATAACATACAAATGCCAAAAATTATGTTTCGCCTTTGTTTCTGCCTGTCAAAAACTTCCTACCAAAAATTCTGTGTCAGTTTTCCACCAGAAGTTCTCACCAAAATTTTCCCACTGGAGTTTTCCTGCCAAAAGATCCTGTTATTGCTCATGGTTATCGTATCTCTGCAAATATCTGAATTGGGCTACGTGCCAAGAAACCACACACAACCTCCTTTGAACACTAAAAAAGATGAGGAAAAGTTTGGGAAAAGCAGGGAAAGAGGAGTAGGAAAGAGAATTGGCTATAGCAGCTAAAGATCTCTCCTCCACCTCACCCTTATCTTTTCTTCTGCCACCGTAAGCTGCCTGCCATCACCAGAGACTGGACTTCTGCCGTCTTGAAATGGACTGAGACCCACCATGCCACCCGCGTGAGTTTCTCCACCCTGACCATATTTCTGAGGGCCGAGAGGTACAGCTGGACCGAGACCTCTGCACAGCCTGGGACACGGCCCGGTGTGAGTGGCGGCAAGGCCCACAGCCTGGCTGCATTCCAGAGAACTAAGACCCCCTGCAGCTAAAGAGATAACATTGAAAGCGGCAGAGACAGAGAAAAAAAAGACAGAAAACTGCTTCTCTCTCTCTCTCTCCACCCCCACCCCACAGACCAGTTTGACAGAAAGGTAGATTTTGGTGGTATCTTTTCTCTGCTTCTAAAAGTAATCTTAGCATTTTCCAACCTTTGCTTATTTTTTCCTCTTTCTCTTTGCATCTCTTAGCAATTAATATAAAACAGTTTTGGTATCAACAGATAACTTGTATGAGTTTTAATTTTGCTCAAGGGAATATTCGAATCTAAAAGCTCTTTCTGCAATATTTAAGCAGATCGTAACACCCTCATGGGAAGTTCATTTGCTGCCTGTTCAAGGGATACCGTCCTCTGCTCTGGCCCTGAACTCCCCAGAGCAGCAGGTTACCAGGGTCAGAAGGCGCGTGGGTGCAGCTGAGTGCTGACGGCACCTGCCCCCTACAGCTGTGTCCAGGGAAGAGGCAGAGAAATGCAGGTTCTGTCTCCGGAGCCCTTCTCTTCCTGTCCGTCCACAGCTCTCACTCTGCTGCTGCTGATATCGGGCCAGCAAGGCCGGTTTCACTGTCTGTCTGTCTGTCCCTTTTCCACACAGCGGGCAAGGTCAAAATTCTCCCCCTACCCAAACAAAAGATCCTCATGAACCAGAGAATGTCAGTGCCTGCCCGGAACGGATCAGAATATCCAGGAGACGATTTCTCAGGAGAAGTCAGGGACACACATTGCAGCTGACTGGAGTATGCCCAGACCTGTGCTGTGCTGTGCATGTCACTTGGCACCCAGACATTCTGGCACAAGCCTGTGCTTTAGGTAGGAGTAAAACGCCCTGTTTTCAAAGGGGCGCTATTTGCTCCGCTGGAGACACAATTAACTGAGTTGTGTATTTCTGAGAAAATCCCCTGAAAGCTCCAAAGACGAGGGTGTCACTGAATCTGAGCTCAGGTGGGATTTACAGCATGTGACAAAGCCCTGCTGTCCCCGGCCGGCGCTGTGCCCCCGGCCCCGCCCGCGGCGGTTCGTGCCCGGCCGCAGCCCCGGCTCCTCTGGCCGTGTCTCCCACGGCACAGTAATACACCGCCGCGTCCCCAACACGGGGCCCGGAGAGCCACAGGGTGCTCCAGCGACGCTCTGGCGACACCGACAGCTGTCCCACAGGCTCCAGCACTGCTTTATCTCCAGTGAAACCCGTTACAATGTGATGCACCGCCTGGTCTGGGAACTGACGGTACCAGTGAACATAAACGGTACCCTGAAGTTTGGGGAGGGAGCAGTTGATGGAGGTACCGGTG
Source organism: Manacus candei (assembly GCF_025592945.1). NCBI lineage: Eukaryota > Metazoa > Chordata > Aves > Passeriformes > Pipridae > Manacus > Manacus candei. The sequence continues at coordinate 737,016 of NW_026138160.1, read as the reverse complement.
CCCTCGATGGTCTCTGTCGACGGGTCCTGCAGTACCTGAGCTCTACCCACAGCCACTGCTAGGAAGGAAAACAGAGAAAAACCGTCAAAACGTGCTTTCTGATCAGCCCTCCCCGCTGTTTCTCAGAACAAACCCCGCAGGAACAGTCGGGAACACACAGAGATGATGACGAGCAGTGTTTCCCGAGGATGTCAACACATGTGGTGAGGGCACTCGTGGAACTGAGTCTCCCCAGATCACAACTCATCGATCGTTGGTGGAGAGAGGAATGTGTGAATGAAACGTGGAAGGATGAGGTCACTGTAGCAAAAAAATGGGAGAAAGAAAGAAAAGACGGAAAGAAAGTAGCAAGTGGGAAGGACTGACTGCATGAGTAATACGGAAATCACAATGGAAATAAGAAAACAGGGAGAGTCAGACAAACTATGGAGTGATGAGATTTCTGAGGCAATATGGGATGGCACAGAGAGAGGGATGGACTGCACGATGATTCGAGGAGACAGGTCCGTGAAGTAGCCAGAGGGGACGGCAGCCTCGAGGGACCTGCATGGCCGCCCCAGCCCCAGCCCCGACCCCCAGGTCCCCCGCCGCCAGCCCCGCGCACCGAGCAGCACCGCGGCCAGCGCCGCCAGCCCCGCGCCCCGCCAGCGCCGCATCCCGCCGCTCCGCCGCCCGCGCCTCGCTGCCCCCGCCAGCCCCGGCTCTCTGCTCCGGACGGGCCGCCTCCTCTCCGCCTCCTCTCCCTCCCCTGCCCTCCTCCGCCAGCTCCGCCCCGGGGCTCAGCCCTGCGCCGGCGCCGCTCGGGCTCTCGCCGGGGGCGGGCTGGATGCCGAGGGCAGGCGAGAGCGGCGGCAGCGCGGCGGCGGTCGGGGCTCTGCACTGCGGAGGCGGCGGGGCCGGGCTGGGTGGCAGAGGAGCGGGTTGCTATCGGGGCGATCAACATTGACAGGCCATGAGCTCCTTTCACCGCCATCGTCTCTTCCCTCACATCCCTCCTTTGCTGGCACGTGGGGACTCCTGAATTGTCCTCCAGGGCACGTGCTTGTAAGAATGGTCGAGGGGCACGAGAGGCAGAACATCCCTCCGGGCTCAGCACCCCGGGCTCAGCCAGAGAAAGCCCGGACATGGCATGGCACCTCCCACCTGCTTTGGAGTCATGGAGGTGCAGTCTGCATTCATGGAGCACAGGGCTAGGACAGGTGGAAGGTCAGGGATGACAAGGTAATGTGGCCATCTGTGGCCTGAGAGAGATGGATCTGAAAGCAACTGTGACTCTCGGGATAAGATGAAGTCCTGCAAAACCATGAGGGGAATGGAAAGGTTTCTCTTCTCCAAGACAAGTAACACGATTTGATCAGCCTGCCCCTGCATGTCATGTTTGACCAGTGCCCAAATCTACTTGGTGGCCTTTGTTGCATTCACTGCAGTCTGTTAATAGTCTTGTTGGACTGGGGAGCCTCAGGGTGGATGAAATACTCCATATTTGGCCTCCAACGAGCCAGAGGGGCAGGGTCACCTCCCTGAACCTGCTCACAGCTTATCAACTAGCACAGCTCAAGATGCAGTTGACCTTCCTTGCTGCAAGGGCACTGCTCTCTCATGTTCTGCCAGATGTCTCCTAAAACACCACATCCTGTTCCATGGATCTGCTTCCTAGACAGACAGCTCCCAGTCTGCAGAGGCTGTATGGGTAGAGGGTGTCCAGGGTCTGGTGAACCTTTAGGTGCCCACCTGTGCTTCCCTCCCACCTCCACAGAGTTGTGATCTGGGGAGACTCAATGAGCTCTGTTCTCACTTCCACGAGTGCCTCAGTCCAAGAGTATCTCCATGGAGGGGGAATCTGGCCTGGCTGAGCTCTCCCAGCAGAGCTCCCTGGCAATGATCTCACCAAAGGTCACTACAGGCAAGAGGCACTTCAGAGGTGCCCACTGAAGCTGCTCTATCATTCCCTCCACAACTGCACAGGGGAGAGAAAATATCATGAAAAGCTCATGAGTTAAGGGCAGGGAGAGATCACTCACTGTTTACTTGCATGGGCAAAACAGACTTGACTTAAGAAAATCAGTTGAATTGTTTACCAATCAAAACTAGAGCAGGATAACGAGAAGCAAAACAAAGGCTAAACCCACCTTTTCCCCACCTCTCTCTCCATCCTGGACTTAACTTTATTCCCAATTCTCTCTCTCCTCCCCTCCAGTGGCACAGGGAGGTGGGGAATGGGGGTTGCGGTCAGTTCATCACACCTTGTTTCTGCCGCTGCTTCCTCCTCAGGGAGAGGATTCCTTCCCCAGCCCCAGCCTGGGGTCACTGCCATGGGTGACAGTCCTCCACAGACTTCTCCAGTGTGAGTCCCTCCCTTGGGCTATGCTTCTTCATAAACTGCTCCAGCGTGGGTCCCTTTCCACGGGGTGCAGTTCTTCAAGAACAGACTGATCCAGCCTGGGTCCCCCAGAGGGTCACAAGTCCTTCTTAGAGACCTGTTCTAGTATGTGCTCTTCTGTTTGTGGGTCCACAGGTCCCTGCCAGAAGCCTGCCCCAGCATGGGCTTCCCACAGGCTCACAGCCATCTTTCAGGCATTCACCTGCTCCTCCATGGGCTGCAGGTGATTTCTGCTCCCATCTCACTCTTTTCCCCTCTGGCTGCAGTTTCCTCTGCACAATCATTTTTTCCCCTGTTACAAGTGTTGTCACAGATGTGTGTCACTGACATGGATGATTGACTCGGCCTTGACCAGTGGTGGGTCTGTCCTGGAGCTGACTGGCATTGGTTCTGTTGGACATGGAGGAAGCTTCTCACAGCTTCTCAGAGAAGGTACCCCTTTAGTGCTCCCCCAGTACCGAAACCTCGCCATGCAAACCCACACACATGAACTCACACTAACCTGGCTGCACACGAGTGCACTCAAACCAGGAATACAACCACTGATGGACTCTGCTGAGGACACCTGGGGACAACACCACAGGGCTGGGGCACTGTGGGGAAGGACAAGGCCCCAGGGAAGCCCGTGGCACTGTTTGTGTACTCACAGGCTGCACACAGACAGAAGATTCAAAATAAACCCAAATGCTCTCCTGAGGGCAGTGTTAGACAGGACGGGGTCAAAGCAGCCGCCCAAAGCACACACGTAGAGAAGCAACAACCAGTGACCGTTGGGGTGAGCTGAGGAGGAAGGGAAAGGGAATTACATGGCCCATCCTCATGCCCAGGAGTCCTTGGGTATCCACGGACGATTGCTGCAGCTTCTTCTTGAAAACAGCACTTTAAGCAACCCCACCAGAGTGATCCAGACTGACACATCACTTGCCTGCTCTGGATGCATCCAGCCCTGGAGCTGAGTCCTGAGCTGCATTATTTCATTCTTACCCTAGAAATCCTAGGGTTCAAACAAACCCATCCTTGGGGCGTGGAAGAAACCCGGAAACGAAAATGCAGCAGTTTGGAAACCAAAGCACAGCCTGTACCATCAGCTGTGATGGTTTGCATTCAAGATGAAATTGTTACCTCTGCAAAGGCTGTCCCTGGTCCAGTGGCAGTGAAGGGCAGGGAGAAAAGGCAGCCCCAGCCCCTGCTGTCTCATCCACTTCTCTTGTCTCCTTCTGCTTGGGAACCAGGTGAGTGTGAAGCCCCTTCTCCTCCTTTTCCACAGTGAGATCTCCACTGGTTGGACATCTCAGATGATTCTGGCTGTGTCCTGTGCTGGGCCCTGGAGCTTGCTGTCATGGCAAGTTGTTGGCTGTAAAATATGTGCTAGAGAGAGGCTGGAATGTGGCTTTTACTTAACAAATTAGGAGAGAGACTCTCTGGGCCAGGCTGTTCTTTGCAGCACAAGGAAGAAGGTGTGGCTCCTTGCCATGCCTGCAGCTCCCAGTTCAGCAGTGACCTTGTTTGCTCTTATTCACGCTTGTGCTCTGTTTCTTGTCTGCTCCCTCTCCCAGGTGCCCCCTGACACTGGGCATCCCATGTCCTGTTACATCCCATGCCATCCCTGCCAACCTGTGGCACGGCCCCGCTGGCCAACAGCTGCAATGAGTGCTGTGTCAGGCAGTGCCAGAGCTCCACCGTTGTCATTGAGCCACCGGCTGTGCTGGTGACCCTGCCCGGGCCCATCCTCAGCTCCTTCCCACAGAACACCGTGGTGGGATCCTCCACCTCTGCTGCCATTGGCAGCATCCTCAGCTGTGACAGTGCCCATCAACTCTGGGGGCTGTGACCTTGATTCAAGGCAATTTCTACACAGCAGGTATGCAGTGTATAGATAAAGCACACCTTTACTCAGCTGCCGTACACGTAGGGGTAGCACTGCCATATACATGTCCAACGAGTGCCAGAACCCAACAAGCATTCATACATGGAAGTAAACAAGCTCCAAATTTTATCTAACACATACATTCTCCAAGGTTCAGTACAAAGTTAGGTGGGTAGATGTCTTATCTAACTATACATTTGGTTACCTATTCTCTATACCTGCTATTACATATGATTATCACTCCAAGCAGCAACATCTCCCATCCATCCTTTAGACCCCTTGTAAAGCTATTGATTACACCTGCTGTGTCCTGAAGCACTTCTTCCAACTATTATCTTTCCCTTCCAGTTGGGTGTTTCCCCTTCCAGCCATGTTGTTTTTCTACTTGCAACAGTTACTTTTGCAGAGTCATACTTAGGCTAAGTTCTGAAGGTTATGTGAACAGAGGCCTTAAACTTTAGCCATGTATTTTTATCTTCTTTGTTTCAACCGCTCCCACATCTTCAGATGCTATTGTGGTAAAAGGTCCCTCCCCTGAAGAAGATACTGGGAAAGCCCCAGGGAGACACCTCAGGGGACTCAGAACATGGTGCTGGGCTGAGTGAGGATGGACATTTTTCCATGTTGGTACCAGGAGAGGTGAATGGCTTTGCCTTTGCCTTTTCTTTGTTTGCTTTGCTTCCCCTTGGCAGCAAGGTCCCACCATGGTCAGCCTGGTGGGACCATCTGTCTCCTCTCCCTCTAAGGGACAGGCAGACAGGCACCGTGCAGGAACTTCTCCTCCACCAAGGAGGACAGACTCTCAGATGCCCCCGGGCTCCCTGCACTGCTCTCCTCCACATGCAGGGATGTCCTTTCCCCCTTTTGACTCCTCACATCTTTCTGCTGAATTCAAGCCTGGCCTCCGTGTTGGCTTTCCCACCCCTGCAGACACTCTCCAAGCTGTCAAAGTGGAAAGGAGTTTCTCAGCAGTGGAAGTGGGTGATGGCACAAGGAGAGCCTTCTCCACTGACAGAGGAATGGGAGGTTGGGACAGCCTGCAATGGTTCCTCTGTTGAGGGGAACCATCCTTTGGCTGCTGAATGAGTCAAGGCTGGAAATTGCAGCAAAGCAGGTGAGGGCAGCTGAGGGCTGTCACAGCGAGGTGGGGACAGGGAGACAGTGACATACTGCGGGAGGTGACATCCCTGTGACACTGAACCTACAGGAGAACGGGCACATCAGCAAGGACAAGGACTGTGGGATTGCACTTCCCAGCAGAGCTGCAGGTGGGTGCAGAGCTCTTCACTGCTTCCTTGCTCCCCACAGAGGGTTTGTGCTGAGGAGTTGGCTGCCGGTCTGGGGGAGACGATGCTGTAACATGTACATCTCATCCCTTGTGACTGGTGAAACTTTCTCTTGCCAGCCACTACAGTCTTATGTCCGATTTCCTGCATCTGCTCTGGCATAAAGGCCAATGCCGTTGGTGGAATTTTAATTTTTTTGATTGTCAGGCAGTTTATACAGCACCTAGACCTGCTGTTTGCAAACAGAGGAGAGTTGGTGAGAGATGTGGTGATCAAAGGCCATCTGGAGCACATATCCCCATACTTGGGGAAATAAGGAGGAGCATGAACCAAACCTGTATCCTCGACTTCTGGAGGTTGGGCTTGGGCCTGTTGAGGACACCGATTCGGAAAGCCCCTTGGAAAGCAGCCCTTTGAAACAAGGGGGCCCAGGAAGGCGGGACATGGTTTGAGAAAGAAATCTTGGAGGTGCAGGAGCGGCCCCTGCTGTCCCCGGCCGGCGCTGTGCCCCCGGCCCCGCCCGGCCCCGCCCGCGGCGGTTCGTGCCCGGCCGCAGCCCCGGCTCCTCTGGCCGTGTCTGCCAGGGCACAGTAATACACCGCCGCGTCCCCAACACGGGGCCCGGAGAGCCACAGGGTGCTCCAGCGACGCTCTGGCGACACCGACACCTGTCCCGCCTCGTCCGGCAGATCTTTGGAGCCTTTGTGAAAGCTCACGAGGAATTCGGGGCCGCGGCCCGGGAGCTGACGGTACCAGTGGATATAGTCACCAGTCCCTATGCTGGGGTGTGAGCAGTTGATGGTGATTTCCGTGCCCTCGGGGGTTTGTGCCAACGGCTCCTGCTGCACCTGGGCTCTGCCCGCAGCCACTGCCAGAGAGACAAAGAAGAAAAATATCAGAATTTCTTTTTGTCCTGTAAGTTGTTTCTCGGAAGAAATCCTGCAGAAGCAGTCAGAGACATACAGAGATGATGAGGAGAAGAGTATCCAGAGGACGTCAACATGTGCAGTAATAGAAATGTCAGTCACTAGTGGAGACATGAATGTGTGAATAATAGGCAAAAGAAAGAAAGAAAAACAGAGAGGAAAGGAAGGTGCAGTGATAGTTGGACAAAGAAGAGAGGCGTGAATTTTCTGAAGGAATGTTGGATGGTGTAGAGGGAGGTATGGATGGGAGGATGATTCCGGGACAGAGGTCTGTGAAGAAGCCAGAGGGGACGGCAGCTTGCAGGGAGCTGCGTAGCCACTCCAGCCCCAGCCCCGACCCCCAGGGTCCCCCGCCGCCAGCCCCGCGCACCGAGCAGCACCGCGGCCAGCGCCGCCAGCCCCGCGCCCCGCCAGCGCCGCATCCCGCCGCTCCGCCGCCCGCGCCTCGCTGCCCCCGCCAGCCCCGGCTCTCTGCTCCGGACGGGCCGCCTCCCCTCCCATCCCCTCCCATCCCCTCCCATTCTCCCTCCTCTGCCCTCCTCCGCCAGCTCCGCCCCGGCCCGGGCTCAGCCCCCTCCTCGCACAGCACCAGCACAAGCAGCGGCACAAATCCCTTTGGCATTGCCAGCCCCAGCACACAGCTGGGGGCCAGCCCAGACACCACCGACACGCCAGCGGAAGCACATCCACTCCGGGACTGGCAGCACACGGGCGGCGCCGTTCAGGAGCCTCTCTCCCTGCCCACCGGGCAAACCTGCCCCTCCTCACCTCTGCAGCGCTGCTGAGAGCAGCAGCCTCACGGCTGGGGAGGGGGCACGGGGGGCTGCCAGGCGTGCTGAGCCACTGCCAGTGTTGCTTACACTGAGGTCAACTCAGCATCCAAGCTGCACTGAAACCGGCCTTGTTGGGCCGAAATCAGCAGCAGCGGAGCGAGAGCTGTGGACGGACAGGAAGAGAAGGGCTCCGGAGACAGAACCTGCATTTCTCTGCCTCTTCCCTGGACACAGCTGTAGGGGGCAGGTGCCGTCAGCACTCAGCTGCACCCACGCGCCTTCTGACCCTGGTAACCTGCTGCTCTGTGGAGTTCAGGGCCAGAACAGAGGACGGTATCCCTTGAACAGGCAGCAAATGAACTTCCCATGAGGGACACACATGGACGGACACACACGGACACACAAAAACGGACACATACCCACAAAGACACACACACACACTCACCCCCACAGGCTCGTGCACACCAGTGTGGAATCACACACAGATTTGTGCCCCCACATGTGTCCATGCAAACCCGGCTGCTCCAAGAGCACACAAGGCAGGAACACACAGCCAGCCGTGGACTCTGCTGAGGACACCTGAGGTCAAAAGCAGCAGAGCTGAAGGATCGAGAGGAAGGACAAGGTGCCAGACAAGCACAGGGCAGTCTGTGTTTACTCAGAGGCTGCACAAAGTGGAGATGAGACAAAATAGTGCAGAGCACTTTCCTGAGGGCAGCGTTAGGCAGGACAGAATCAAAACCATCAGCCCAATGCACACCCATGGGGAGGCAACCACAAGTGAGCATCGAGGTGAGCAGAGGAGAGAGAGAAAGACAAGGAAAGGGGACATCATCCCATGCACAACAACCTATGAGTGTCCAGTTGGGGGTGGCAGGAACTTCTTCCTGAGGATGACACCTCAAGTGTCTCCACCTGAGTCACCCAGGCTGATGCATCACTCTCCTGCTCTGCATCCATCCAGTACTGGAGATGAGTCATGTGCCTGCACTGCTGCATTCCTGCTGCAAAATCCTGGGGCCTTTCATCCCAGGGCTAAGCCCTCACTGGGGAATGGGCGTGGCACAAATATGGGAATGTAAAGGCAGCAGTGCAGGGCATGAGAGCACAGCCCATAGCACTCGGTGTGGTGGTTGGCATGCAAGATGAGCTTGTGAGGAAATTGTTACCTCTGCAGAGGCTGCCCCTGGTTGTGTGGCAGTGGAGGGCAGGTATAAAAGGCAGCCCAACTTCCTGCTCTCTCCTCCACTTCTCTTCTGCCACACAGCAGCTGGACGTTTTCATTGGGCACTTCTGAGCACTTTCAGAAATTGTTGGAGTCATGCAATTCAAGGAAGGAGCATTGCAGATAACGTCTTATTTATGTTTTTCACCCTACTTTGAACTCGGAACTCTGAGGGACACAACCCAGAGCAGGCATTATAAGGGACAAGTCCAGTGGAAACCCTAGAGAAGCCACAGGCAGCAGGGAAAAACAGGAAGCCAAGAGCAGCACAAGGAATCGTTGCAGAAGTGGTCTCAGCCTCCTGAATTGCCCAACAACTCCCTGGAGACGTTGGGAAGAAGAACCACGGAATCCATAAGTGAGAATGAGCAACACAGAAACTGTTTCACCTCCTTCTCTTTCCCCTCGACCACTGACACTCTCCTCTCCTGGAAGAGGGGCTCAGCCTGCAGATCTCTGGGTGTACAGGGGAAGCAGCACTGCCAGGGGACAGCGGAGGGTCCCTTTCCCCAAGCTCAGCCTTGCACAGACACATCCCCTCCCTCCCCTGGCTTGTTGCACAGCCCAGGGAGCTCCCTGCACCAGGGTGTCTCGCACAGCACAGAGGTACAAGGCACTGTCAGAGACCTCCACTTCCTCCACCTGCAGGACACTGTATTTCCCCGTGGTGTCCAGCTCCGTGCTGATACGGCCGCTCTGCCTCTGGCCGGCCCCTGCCTGAGACGAGAGCAGCTGTGGGGCTTGTCCTTTCCTCTGCTGGTACCACGACAATCCATTAAAGTTACTGGTCTGGTATGTACAGGTGGTCTGGAAGAGGCCTTTCTGCTTCACCAGGACTTCTCCATCTTCCTGGGTGACAACGATCTGCCCCATGGTGCCTGGAAGAAAGTGAAGGTCAGCAGCTGCACAGGGAAATACTGTGGCAAGATAAAGCAAAGTGGATGCAAAACCCTGGTGGAGAAAGCTGCCTGCCCTGTAGGGAAGTCCTGAGACCTGCAGACAGTCAGGTGAGAGTGATTTTGGAAAGTCGTTCAGAGCTCTTATCACAGCACGAATCTGAGGAGAGCTGTGCTGTGTCCATGTTCTTGCTCCTCCTGCTCAGAGGAGCAGGGAACAGCCTGTCACGCCTGAACTTTGTGTGCTGGAACCAGCTCCTCACTCCCTGAGGACACAGAATGCTGAGCTTGAAAAGAGGGAGCCCTGGCTGTGTTGCCAAGTGGAGAAAACTGGAAGCTTGTGGCAGCCAGGAGGCAAAATGGGACACCCCGTTGATGTCAGAGAAATGAGAGCTTTAAATTGTCTGGGCAGATTTGACAGGATCTGCCAATATGCATCAAAAAAGGAGGGATGTGGGACTGCAAAGAGGAGATCTCCTGTGGGGATAGCAGGGGAATCCAAAGAAAGAGGCAGAGGGAGATGGTTTGAAGGAGAGAGAAGAGACAGAGAGGGTTATGAGGTTTCCCTTCTCTTTCCTCCCTTTCCCTTTAAAATGATAAAGGATTCTGGAGCAAACACAGTAAACCGGCAAATATGAGGAGACAATTGACAGCATTTTCCCTCTATTCAATTCAATGTTTTTTTTCCCACAGGGGCCTGATAAAGCTGTTGAGGATTTCCTGGGAAGAGAAGAAAGCTGACTGATGAAAAGCCAGGACTTACCCAGGAGGTGGCCCAGGCAGACAGTGAGGACGAGACAGCCCAGATTCATGCTGAGACCAACCTGCTGTTTGCTGAGAGAGTCAGAAACCACCTCCCAGCCCCGAGACAACAGAGCTGCCAGAAACGACTCTCTAGGGGGAGCAAAGGAAGAAGGAGGGCAGAGATATTATCTTTCAGTGCCTGGAATGCTCTCTTTGGGTTTCTCCCTCCCCCAGCAGCAGCCCCTGTGGCTCCCTCAGCCCATGGCATTCTGAGCATTGCCTGGCTCTGGGGCCTCCCTCACGGGCAGGGGTTGTTCCCGGTCAGCTCGCAGGGCAGTCCCCCCCTCCCCAGCTGCAATCGCCTGCTCTGCTGCACACCCACTGCTGGGCTTTTGCGAGCTCCGGGGCTTCTTCCCCGCTCAGGTTTCACATCTTGCCGTGCTGTCCTCAGCTCTCTGGGCTGGTTACAGTTCCCTCGGGGAGCACGTGTCTCCTCTGCCTCTGTGGCTTCTTCCCTGTCCTTCGTCTACCTGGGACAAACGCCTCTCTCCCAGCTGCCCAGGAACGGGAGATGGGCCCTGCTGGGCAGCAGCCCAGGCTCTCTGGCTGTGTCTTGCTCTGCTGGGAAAATGCACAGTGTGAGAGAGGAACGTGGCTCCAGCAGGGCTGCTGGATGTCCCAGCCGCAGCGGTGGCAAGGACAGCATATTCCCTAGGGAAAGGGCTGAGGGATGAGCAGGGAACAGGAGGAGGGCTCAGGAGGTGATCCCCGCGCACAGGCAGGGAGCACACGGGGCACCCACCAGAGAGCTGCCTGCGAGGGGTGAGGCTGGGACAGCCCTGCCCCACCCATCTGAAAGTGCAGGTGAAGGGCTGCGGGCTTGGCAGATGGACGCCCTTACTCCCACCCTGTTACAGTCCGGTCAGGGGCTGCAACGTGGTTCTTTTACATGATTACTTCGAAGGCGAGATTGAGGCACAAAACTCCACACGTTAGGTCTCAAACAGACAATTTGCTTTATTTGTAACTATAAGTAATAGGTGAGAACCGGGGCCGGGGGGAAGGGGAGAAAAGGTAGAGATAAGGGAAGGGAAAAGCTACAAGAGGAAAGTGCAAAAAGAGTTACCACCACCAGTGAGAGAACCGGGTGTAGTCAGCCTCAGGCAGTCAGGGAAGGACCGCTGGAGGGAAGCAGGCGGTGAACAGACTGGAACCAAGACAAGACAGGAGACGCGGGCAGGTGGGACACGAGCAGGATGGAGCGAGGAGTGGGGCCAGCAGCCAGCACGGGACCCTGGGCAACACCGACTGGACTTCAACGCTGGGCAGTGCCTTAATACCCCCCGGTGGGCGCTCCATGGCCAGCTTGGCTCCGGGCAGATCTCTCCACGGTGTCGGTTGGTGAAGCTGCTGCTATCCAGGCTGGCCGGCTCTGCCAAGGCGGGAAAATGGAACACCTTTCTGTTGGAGACTCTCCAGCGGTTCCAGCAAGCGGTCCACAATGTCCCCTAGGTGGATGAAGACAGCCCTGACAAGAGCTAAAGTCGGTGACCCCATTTCGTTCGGTCGCTGGGCTCCGGGGGGCTCCTGGTAGCCCGCAAAACTGACCCTTGGCGCGTACCTCAGCCGATGGAAAGAGCCTCGTTAGTGTGAAGTGGTTACTTGCCGCCTGTGCAACTTTAAACGGCTTCCAAGAAGCCTCGCCCAAGGCGTTTAATTGCCCCATTAACACCTCTCGCGCCTGGGCAGAGCGGCCAATTACCAATTGTTTATTGCACGGGCAATGTAAAAATAAAGACGCGAGTTAGAGACGGAACGATCTCTTACACACCCCCTTCTCTAGATCAACTCCACAGCGATCCCAGGCACCCGGCGTAACACAGAAAACATGCTCTTCCTTTTGGTTACCTCTAAATTGCCTTTTTCCTCTACAAAACGTCTACGGTGATTTGACTAATGATAGAAGTAATGATAATGGTTCTAATAAGAACATTCGCATGAAAATTCTGCACCTCCTCATGGCGTAAAAGGAGATTTCTAGGGAAGTGGAGTGTCCTGAGGCTTTCACAGTTTTCTGCCCAGTGGAAAAGCAGCATCAAGCTTACCCTCCTATGGGTCCTGCCATGGTTCTGCCTTCTTAGGCGTCAAAGCAGAGATAACACATTTGCAGGAAGGTGAGAAGTCTGCATTCGTACTGAGAGAATAAACCTCCAACCATCCTTCCTGACCGCAGGGCCACATGGCTGGAAGTCTCTCCTTTCTTGCTGCTTTTGTCTCCTCTCTCATCACCTCTAACACTCGGTCTGACCTGTCTGTACCTCACTCAACTGCAGTGTCTGCCTTCACACCTTCTTCAGCACACCTCTGAGATGTAGTGCTCAGATGCCTCATGAGTGACACTGGAAGCTCTGCAGACCCTGACTGTCCCTCTTCTACACTGCGGGCAAGGTCAGAAGTCTCCCCCTACCCAAACAGAAGATCCTCACGAATCTGAGAATCTCGGTGCCTGCCTGGAGTGGATCAGAGTATCCAGGAGACGATTTCTCAGGAGAAGTCAGGGACACACATTGCAGCTGACTGGAGTATGCCCAGATTTGTGCTGTGCTGTGTATGTCACTTGGCACCCAGACATTCTGGCACAAGCCTGTGCTTTAGGTAGGAGTGAAACGCCCTGTTTTCATCGGGACGTTACTTTGCTCCACTGTAGGAACAATGAAAAGCTCCAAAAGACGACGGTGTCAGTGAGTCTGAGCTCAGGTGGGATTTACAGCATGTGACAAAGCCCTGCTGTCCCCGGCCGGCGCTGTGCCCCCGGCCCCGCCCGCGGCGGTTCGTGCCCGGCCGCAGCCCCGGCTCCTCTGGCCGTGTCTGCCAGGGCACAGTAATACACCGCCGCGTCCCCAACACGGGGCCCGGAGAGCCACAGGGTGCTCCAGCGACGCTCTGGTGACACCGACAGCTGTCCCACAGGCTCCAGCACTGCTTTATCTCCAGTGAAACCCGTTACAATGTGATGCACCGCCTGGTCTGGGAACTGACGGTACCAGTGAACATAAACGGTACCCTGAAGTTTGGGGAGGGAGCAGTTGATGGAGGTACCGGTGCCTTCGATGGTCTCTGTCGACGGGTCCTGCAGTACCTGAGCTCTACCCACAGCCACTGCTAGGAAGGAAAACAGAGAAAAACCGTCAAAACGTGCTTTCTGATCAGCCCTCCCCGCTGTTTCTCAGAACAAACCCCGCAGGAACAGTCAGGAGCACACAGAGATGATGACGAGCAGTGTTTCCCGAGGATGTCAACACATGTGGTGAGGGCACTCGTGGAACTGAGTCTCCCCAGATCACAACTCATCGATCGTTGGTGGAGAGAGGAATGTGTGAATGAAACGTGGAAGGATGAGGTCACTGTAGCAAAAAAATGGGAGAAAGAAAGAAAAGACGGAAAGAAAGTAGCAAATGGGAAGGACTGACTGCATGAGTAATACGGAAATCACAATGGAAATAAGAAAACAGGGAGAGTCAGACAAACTATGGAGTGATGAGATTTCTGAGGCAATATGGGATGGCACAGAGAGAGGGATGGACTGCACGACGTAGTAGCCAGAGGGGACGGCAGCCTCGAGGGACCTGCATGGCCGCCCCAGCCCCAGCCCCGACCCCCAGGTCCCCCGCCGCCAGCCCCGCGCACCGAGCAGCACCGCGGCCAGCGCCGCCAGCCCCGCGCCCCGCCAGCGCCGCATCCCGCCGCTCCGCCGCCCGCGCCTCGCTGCCCCCGCCAGCCCCGGCTCTCTGCTCCGGACGGGCCGCCTCCTCTCCGCCTCCTCTCCCTCCCCTGCCCTCCTCCGCCAGCTCCGCCCCGGGGCTCAGCCCTGCGCCGGCGCCGCTCGGGCTCTCGCCGGGGGCGGGCTGGATGCCGAGGGCAGGCGAGAGCGGCGGCAGCGCGGCGGCGGTCGGGGCTCTGCACTGCGGAGGCGGCGGGGCCGGGCTGGGTGGCAGAGGAGCGGGTTGCTATCGGGGCGATCAACATTGACAGGCCATGAGCTCCTTTCACCGCCATCGTCTCTTCCCTCACATCCCTCCTTTGCTGGCACGTGGGGACTCCTGAATTGTCCTCCAGGGCACGTGCTTGTAAGAATGGTCGAGGGGCACGAGAGGCAGAACATCCCTCTGGGCTCAGCCTCCCCTGGCCTGTCACGGGGAGCATCCCTGCTGGCAGTTGCAGCACTTCAAGTGGGGACACAGCCCGGTTGGGGTTTTGCCAGGGTCTGTGGCACCAGTGCTAGCTTGAGGCAGTGCATGGGAGAAGCACACTCCCCAGAGAAAGCCCGGACATGGCATGGCATCTCCCACCTGCTTTGGAGTCATGGAGATGCAGCCTGCATTCATGGAGCACAGGGCTAGGACAGGTGGAAGGTCAGGGATGACAAGGTAATGTGGCCATCTGTGGCCTGAGAGAGATGGATCTGAAAGCAACTGTGACTCTCGGGATAAGATGAAGTCCTGCAAAACCATGAGGGGAATGGAAAGGTTTCTCTTCTCCAAGACAAGTAACACGATTTGATCAGCCTGCCCCTGCATGTCATGTTTGACCAGTGCCCAAATCTACTTGGTGGCCTTTGTTGCATTCACTGCAGTCTGTTGATAGTCTTGTTGGACTGGGGAGCCTCAGGGTGGATGAAATACTCCATATTTGGCCTCCAACGAGCCAGAGGGGCAGGGTCACCTCCCTGAACCTGCTCACAGCTTATCAACTAGCACAGCTCAAGATGCAGTTGACCTTCCTTGCTGCAAGGGCACTGCTCTCTCATGTTCTGCCAGATGTCTCCTAAAACACCACATCCTGTTCCATGGATCTGCTTCCTAGACAGACAGCTCCCAGTCTGCAGAGGCTGTACGGGTAGAGGGTGTCCAGGGTCTGGTGAACCTCTAGGTGCCCACCTGTGCTTCCCTCCCACCTCCACAGAGTTGTGATCTGGGGAGACTCAATGAGCTCTGTTCTCACTTCCACGAGTGCCTCAGTCCAAGAGTATCTCCATGGAGGGGGAATCTGGCCTGGCTGAGCTCTCCCAGCAGAGCTCCCTGGCAATGATCTCACCAAAGGTCACTACAGGCAAGAGGCACTTCAGAGGTGCCCACTGAAGCTGCTCTATCATTCCCTCCACAACTGCACAGGGGAGAGAAAATATCATGAAAAGCTCATGAGTTAAGGGCAGGGAGAGATCACTCACTGTTTACTTGCATGGGCAAAACAGACTTGACTTAAGAAAATCAGTTGAATTGTTTACCAATCAAAACTAGAGCAGGATAACGAGAAGCAAAACAAAGGCTAAAACCACCTTTTCCCCACCCCTCTCTCCATCCTGGACTTAACTTTATTCCCAATTCTCTCTCTCCTCCCCTCCAGTGGCACAGGGAGGTGGGGAATGGGGGTTGCGGTCAGTTCATCACACCTTGTTTCTGCCGCTGCTTCCTCCTCAGGGAGAGGATTCCTTCCCCAGCCCCGGCCTGGGGTCACTGCCATGGGTGACAGTCCTCCACAGACTTCTCCAGTGTGAGTCCCTCCCTTGGGCTATGCTTCTTCATAAACTGCTCCAGCGTGGGTCCCTTTCCACGGGGATACAGTTCTTCAGGAACAGACTGATCCAGCCTGGGTCCCCCAGAGGGTCACAAGTCCTTCTTAGAGACCTGTTCTAGTATGTGCTCTTCTGTTTGTGGGTCCACAGGTCCCTGCCAGAAGCCTGCCCCAGCATGGGCTTCCCACTGGCTCACAGCCATCTTTCAGGCATTCACCTGCTCCTCCATGGGCTGCAGGTGATTTCTGCTCCCATCTCACTCCTTTCCCCTCTGGCTGCAGTTTCCTCTGCACAATCATTTTTTCCCCTGTTACAAGTGTTGTCACAGATGTGTGTCACTGACATGGATGATTGACTCGGCCTTGACCAGTGGTGGGTCTGTCCTGGAGCTGACTGGCATTGGTTCTGTTGGACATGGAGGAAGCTTCTCACAGCTTCTCAGAGAAGGTACCCCTTTAGTGCTCCCCCAGTACCGAAACCTCGCCATGCAAACCCACGCACATGAACTCACACTAACCTGGCTGCACACGAGTGCACTCAAACCAGGAATACAACCACTGATGGACTCTGCTGAGGACACCTGGGGACAACACCACAGGGCTGGGGCACTGTGGGGAAGGACAAGGCCCCAGGGAAGCCCGTGGCACTGTTTGTGTACTCACAGGCTGCACACAGACAGAAGATTCAAAATAAACCCAAATGCTCTCCTGAGGGCAGTGTTAGACAGGACGGGGTCAAAGCAGCCGCCCAAAGCACACACGTAGAGAAGCAACAACCGGTGACCATTGGGGTGAGCTGAGGAGGAAGGGAAAGGGAATGACATGGCCCATCCTCATGCCCAGGAGTCCTTGGGTATCCACGGACGATTGCTGCAGCTTCTTCTTGAAAACAGCACTTCAAACAACCCCACCAGAGTGATCCAGACTGACACATCACTTGCCTGCTCTGGATCCATTCAGCCCTGGAGCTGAGTCCTGAGCTGCATTATTTCATTCTTACCCTAGAAATCCTAGGGTTCAAACAAACCCATCCTTGGGGCGTGGAAGAAACCCGGAAACGAAAATGCAGCAGTTTGGAAACCAAAGCACAGCCTGTACCATCAGCTGTGGTGGTTTGCATTCAAGATGAAATTGTTACCTCTGCAAAGGCTGTCCCTGGTCCAGTGGCAGTGAAGGGCAGGTAGAAAAAGCAGCCCCAGCCCCTGCTCTCTCATCCACTTCTCTTGCCTCCTGCTTGGGAACCAGGTGAGTGTGAAGCCCCTTCTCCTCCTTTTCCACAGTGAGATCTCCACTGGTTGGACATCTCAGATGATTCTGGCTGTGTCCTGTGCTGGGCCCTGGAGCTTGCTGTCATGGCAAGTTGTTGGCTGTAAAATATGTGCTAGAGAGAGGCTGGAATGTGGCTTTTACTTAACAAATTAGGAGAGAGACTCTCTGGGCCAGGCTGTTCTTTGCAGCACAAGGAAGAAGGTGTGGCTCCTTGCCATGCCTGCAGCTCCCAGTTCAGCAGTGACCTTGTTTGCTCTTATTCACGCTTGTGCTCTGTTTCTTGTCTGCTCCCTCTCCCAGGTGCCCCCTGACACTGGGCATCCCATGTCCTGTTACATCCCATGCCATCCCTGCCAACCTGTGGCACGGCCCCGCTGGCCAACAGCTGCAATGAGTGCTGTGTCAGGCAGTGCCAGAGCTCCACCGTTGTCATTGAGCCACCGGCTGTGCTGGTGACCCTGCCCGGGCCCATCCTCAGCTCCTTCCCACAGAACACCGTGGTGGGATCCTCCACCTCCGCTGCCGTTGGCAGCATCCTCAGCTGTGACAGTGCCCATCAACTCTGGGGGCTGTGACCTTGATTCAAGGCAATTTCTACACAGCAGGTATGCAGTGTATAGATAAAGCACACCTTTACTCAGCTGCCGTACACGTAGGGGTAGCACTGCCATATACATGTCCAACGAGTGCCAGAACCCAACAAGTATTTATACATGGAAGTAAACAAGCTCCAAATTTTATCTAACACACACATTCTTCAAGGTTCAGTACAAAGTTAGGTGGGTAGATGTCTTATCTAACTATACATTTGGTTACCTATTCTCTATACCTGCTATTACATATGATTATCACTCCAAGCAGCAACATCCCCCATCCATCCTTTAGACCCCTTGTAAAGCTATTGATTACACCTGCTGTGTCCTGAAGCACTTCTTCCAACTATTATCTTTCCCTTCCAGTTGGGTGTTTCCCCTTCCAGCCATGTTGTTTTTCTACTTGCAACAGTTACTTTTGCAGAGTCATACTTAGGCTAAGTTCTGAAGGTTATGTGAACAGAGGCCTTAAACTTTAGCCATGTATTTTTATCTTCTTTGTTTCAACCGCTCCCACATCTTCAGATGCTATTGTGGCAAAAGGTCCCTCCCCTGAAGAAGATACTGGGAAAGCCCCAGGGAGACACCTCAGGGGACTCAGAACATGGTGCTGGGCTGAGTGAGGATGGACATTTTTCCATGTTGGTACCAGGAGAGGTGAATGGCTTTGCCTTTGCCTTTTCTTTGTTTGCTTTGCTTCTCCTTGGCAGCAAGGTCCCACCATGGTCAGCCTGGTGGGACCATCTGTCTCCTCTCCCTCTAAGGGACAGGCAGACAGGCACTGTGCAGGAACTTCTCCTCCACCAAGGAGGACAGACTCTCAGATGCCCCCGGGCTCCCTGCACTGCTCTCCTCCACATGCAGGGATGTCCTTTCCCCCTTTTGACTCCTCACATCTTTCTACTGAATTCAAGCCTGGCCTCCGTGTTGGCTTTCCCACCCCTGCAGACACTCTCCAAGCTGTCAAAGTGGAAAGGAGTTTCTCAGCAGTGGAAGTGGGTGATGGCACAAGGAGAGCCTTCTCCACTGACAGAGGAATGGGAGGTTGGGACAGCCTGCAATGGCTCCTCTGTTGAGGGGAACCATCCTTTGGCTGCTGAATGAGTCAAGGCTGGAAATTGCAGCAAAGCAGGTGAGGGCAGCTGAGGGCTGTCACAGCGAGGTGGGGACAGGGAGACAGTGACATACTGCGGGAGGTGACATCCCTGTGACACTGAACCTACAGGAGAACGGGCACATCAGCAAGGACAAGGATTGTGGGATTGCACTTCCCAGCAGAGCTGCAGGTGGGTGCAGAGCTCTTCACTGCTTCCTTGCTCCCCACAGAGGGTTTGTGCTGAGGAGTTGGCTGCCGGTCTGGGGGAGACGATGCTGTAACATGTACATCTCATCCCTTGTGACTGGTGAAACTTTCTCTTGCCAGCCACTACAGTCTTATGTCAAATTTCCTGCATCTGCTCTGGCACAAAGACCAATGCCGTTGGTGGAATTTTAATTTTTTTGATTGTCAGGCAGTTTATACAGCACCTAGACCTTCTGTTTGCAAACAGAGGAGAGTTGGTGAGAGATGTGGTGATCAAAGGCCATCTGGAGCACATATCCCCATACTTGGGGAAATAAGGAGGAGCATGAACCAAATCTGTATCCTCGACTTCTGGAGGTTGGGCTTGGGCCTGTTGAGGACACCGATTCGGAAAGCCCCTTGGAAAGCAGCCCTTTGAAACAAGGGGGCCCAGGAAGGCGGGACATGGTTTGAGAAAGAAATCTTGGAGGTGCAGGAGCGGCCCCTGCTGTCCCCGGCCGGCGCTGTGCCCCCGGCCCCGCCCGCGGCGGTTCGTGCCCGGCCGCAGCCCCGGCTCCTCTGGCCGTGTCTGCCAGGGCACAGTAATACACCGCCGCGTCCCCAACACGGGGCCCGGAGAGCCACAGGGTGCTCCAGCGACGCTCTGGCGACACCGACACCTGTCCCGCCTCGTCCGGCAGATCTTTGGAGCCTTTGTGAAAGCTCACGAGGAATTCGGGGCCTCGTCCCGGGAGCTGACGGTACCAGTGAATATAGTCACCAGTCCCTATGCTGGGGTGTGAGCAGTTGATGGTGATTTCCGTGCCCTCGGGGGTTTGTGCCAACGGCTCCTGCTGCACCTGGGCTCTGCCCGCAGCCACTGCCAGAGAGACAAAGAAGAAAAATATCAGAATTTCTTTTTGTCCTGTGAGTTGTTTCTCAGAAGAAATCCTGCAGAAGCAGTCAGGGACATACAGAGATGATGAGGAGAAGAGTATCCAGAGGACGTCAACATGTGTAGTAATAGAAATGTCAATCATTAGTGGAGACATGAATGTGTGAATAATAGGCAAAAGAAAGAAAGACAGAGGGGAAAGGAAGGTGCAGTGATAGCTGGACAAAGAAGAGAGGCGTGAATTTTCTGAGGGAATGTGGGATGGTGTAGAGGGAGGGATGGATGGGAGGATGATTCCGGGACAGAGGTCTGTGAAGAAGCCAGAGGGGACGGCAGCTTCCAGGGAGCTGCGTGGCCACCCCAGCCCCAGCCCCGACCCCCAGGGTCCCCCGCCGCCAGCCCCGCGCACCGAGCAGCACCGCGGCCAGCGCCGCCAGCCCCGCGCCCCGCCAGCGCCGCATCCCGCCGCTCCGCCGCCCGCGCCTCGCTGCCCCCGCCAGCCCCGGCTCTCTGCTCCGGACGGGCCGCCTCCCCTCCCATCCCCTCCCATTCTCCCTCCTCTGCCCTCCTCCGCCAGCTCCGCCCCGGCCCGGGCTCAGCCCCCTCCTCGCACAGCACCAGCACAAGCAGTGGCACAAATCCCTTTGGCATTGCCAGCCCCAGCACACAGCTGGGGGCCAGCCCAGACACCACCGACACGCCAGCGGAAGCACATCCACTCCGGGACTGGCAGCACACGGGCGGCGCCGTTCAGGAGCCTCTCTCCCTGCCCACCGGGCAAACCTGCCCCTCCTCACCTCTGCAGCGCTGCTGAGAGCAGCAGCCTCACGGCTGGGGAGGGGGCACGGGGGGCTGCCAGGCGTGCTGAGCCACTGCCAGTGTTGCTTACACTGAGGTCAACTCAGTATCCAAGCTTTTACATCTTGAGGAGGTGCAGAATTTTCGTATGAATGTTCTTATTAAAACCATTATCATTACCTCTATCCTTATTCAAATAATTGTAGACGTTTTGTAGAGGAAAAGCCAATTTAGAGGTAACGAAAATGAACAGTATGTTTTCTGTGGTGTGCCGGGTGCCTGGGATCACTCTGGAGTTGATCTAGATACGGGGCTGGGAATAAGGGTCTCCATCTGCCAAGCCCGCAGCCCTTCACCTGCACTTTCAGATGGGTGGGGCAGGGCTGTCCCAGCCCCACCCCTCGCAGGCAGCTCTCTGGTGGGTGCCCCGTGTGCTCCCTGCCTGTGCGCGGGGATCACCTCCTGAGCCCTCCTCCTGTTCCCTGCTCATCCCTCAGCCCTTTCCCTAGGGAATATGCTGTCCTTGCCACCGCTGCGGCTGGGACATCCAGCAGCCCTGCTGGAGCCACGTTCCTCTCTCACACTGTGCATTTTCCCAGCAGAGCAAGGCACAGCCAGAGAGCCTGGGCTGCTGCCCAGCAGGGCCCATCTCCCGTTCCTGGGCAGCTGGGAGAGAGGCGTTTGTCCCGGGCAGATGAAGAAGGACAGGGGAGAAGCCACAGAGGCAGAGGAGACACGTGCTCCCCGAGGGAACTGTAACCAGCCCAGAGAGCTGAGGACAGCACGGCAAGATGTGAAACCTGAGCGGGGAAGAAGCCCCGGAGCTCCCAAAAGCCCAGCAGTGGGTGTGCAGCAGAGCAGGCGATTGCAGCTGGGGAGGGGGGGGACTGCCCTGCGAGCTGACCGGGAACAGCCCCTGCCCGTGAGGGAGGCCCCAGAGCCAGGCAATGCTCAGAATGCCATGGGCTGAGGGAGCCACAGGGGCTGCTGCTGGGGGAGGGAGAAACCCAAAGAGAGCATTCCAGGCACTGAAAGATAATATCTCTGCCCTCCTTCTTCCTTTGCTCCCCCAAGGGTGTTGTTTGTGGCAGCTCTGTTGTCTCGGGGCTGGGAGGTGGTTTCTGACTCTCTCAGCAAACAGCAGGTTGGTCTCAGCATGAACCTGGGCTGTCTCGTCCTCACTGCCTGCCTCGGCCACCTCCTGGGTAAGTCCTGGCTTTTCATCAGTGCACTCTTCTTCTTCCTCCCAGGAAACACTCAACAGCCTTATCAGGCCCCTGTGGGGAAATACCACTGAATAGAGAAAGATCATTGCAAAGTATCTTCTCGACTTTGCTGTCTTGCATGTGTTCACTCAAGAAGCTCTGACTTTTATAAAGGCAACGGGAAAGGAGAGGAGGGGAGAGGAGGGGGGGGAGGGGAGGGGAGGGGAGGGGAGGGGAGGGGAGGGGAGGGGAGGGGAGGAGAGGAGAGGAGAGGAGAGGAGAGGAGAGGAGAGGAGAGGAGAGGAGAGGAGAGGAGAGGAGAGGAGAGGAGAGGAGAGGAGAGGAGAGGAGAGGAGAGGAGAGGAGAGGAGAGGAGAGGAGAGGAGAGGAGAGGAGAGGAGAGGAGAGGAGAGGAGAGGAGAGGAGAGGAGAGGAGAGGAGAGGAGAGGAGAGGAACCTCAGACCCCTTCTCTTCTCTGCTCTTCAATCCACCTCCCTCTCCTTCTCTCTTCTAATCCAACTGCTGCCACCACAGGCATCTCAGCTGTCTCTGCAGTACCACATTTCTCCCTCTCTAAAGAAAATCAGCAGATCCTGTCAAAGTTGGCCCAGGCACTTTCAAGCTCTCAGCTCACTGACTTTACACATGGACTGTGTCCCATTCTGCCTCCAGGCTGCCAAATATCTGCCATGGTTTCGTTTTCTTCTGGCTGTCAAAACAGACAGGTCTCCCTCTTTGCAAGCTCAGAATTGTGTGTACTCAGGGAGTGAGGAACCCTCAGAGGTGACAGGGATGGATGAATCTTTCTGCTGTTCCTCCAAAAGCTCCTCAACCTGCTGGAGATGTGCTGGTTCCAGCACAAAAGTTAAGGCAAGACAGGCTGTTCCCTGGTCCTTTGAGTAGGAGGAGCAAGAAGACAGAGACAGCAAAGGTCTCCTCAGGATCTTCCTGAGCTCAGAGCTCCGAGATCCTGCCTAAAAGGAGTCTCATCTAACTGTCTCCAGTAGGGAGTCTCCATCTTCCTAAAGAGCAGGCAGCTTCCTCCACCAGGGTTTAGCATCCACTTTGCTTTATCTTGCCACAGTATTTCCCTGTGCAGCTGCTGACCTTCACTTTCTTCCAGGCACCATGGGGCAGATCGTTGTCACCCAGGAAGATGGAGAAGTCCTGGTGAAGCAGAAAGGCCTCTTCCAGACCACCTGTACATACCAGACCAATTACTTCAATGGATTGTCGTGGTACCAGCAGAGGAAAGGACAAGCCCCACAGCTGCTCTCGTCTCAGGCAGGGGCCGGCCAGAGGCAGAGCGGCCGTATCAGCACGGAGCTGAACACCACGGGGAAATACAGTGTCCTGCAGGTGGAGGAAGTGGAGGTCTCTGACAGTGCCTTGTACCTCTGTGCTGTGCGAGACACCCTGGTGCAGGGAGCTCCCTGGGCTGTGCAACAAGCCAGGGGAGGGAGGGGATGTGTCTGTGCAAGGCTGAGCTTGGGGAAAGGGACCCTCCGCTGTCCCCTGGCAGTGCTGCTTCCCCTGTACACCCAGAGATCTGCAGGCTGAGCCCCTCTTCCAGGAGAGGAGAGTGTCAGTGGTCGAGGGGAAAGAGAAGGAGGGGAAACAGTTTCTGTGTTGCTCATTCTCACTTCTGGGTTCCGTGGTTCTTCTTCCCAATATCTCCAGGGAGTTGTTGGGCAATTCAGGAGGCTGAGACCACTTCTGCAACGATTCCTTGTGCTGCTCTTGGTTTTCTCTTTTTCCCTGCTGCCTGTGGCTTCTCTAGGGTTTCCACTGGGCTTGTCCCTTATAATGCCTGCTCTGGGTTGTGTCCCTCAGAGTTCCGAGTTCAAAGTAGGGTGAAAAACATAAATAAGACGTTATCTGCAATGCTCCTTCTTTGAATTGCATGACTCCAACAATTTCTGAAAGTGCTCAGAAGTGCCCAATGAAAACGTCCAGTTGCTGTGTGGCAGAAGAGAAGTGGAGGAGAGAGCAGGAAGTTGGGCTGCCTTTTATACCTGCCCTTCACTGCCACACAACCACGGGCAGCCTCTGCAGAGGTAACAATTTCCTCACAAGCTCATCTTGCATGCCAACCACCACACCGAGTGCTATGGGCTGTGCTCTCATGCCCTGCACTGCTGCCTTTACATTCCCATATTTGTGCCATGCCCATTCCCCAGTGAGGGCTTAGCCCTGGGATGAAAGGCCCCAGGATTTTGCAGCAGGAATGCAGCAGTGCAGGCACATGACTCATCTCCAGTGATGGAAGGATGCAGAGCAGGAGAGTGATGCATCAGCCTGGGTGACTCAGGTGGAGACACCTGAGGTGTCATCCTCAGGAAGAAGTTCCTGCCACCCCCAACTGGACACTCATAGGCTGTTGTGCATGGGATGATGTCCCCTTTCCTTGTCTTTCTCTCTCTCCTCTGCTCACCTCGATGCTCACTTGTGGTTGCCTCCCCATGGGTGTGCATTGGGCTGATGGTTTTGATTCTGTCCTGCCTAACGCTGCCCTCAGGAAAGTGCTCTGCACTATTTTGTCTCATCTCCACTTTGTGCAGCCTCTGAGTAAACACAGACTGCCCTGTGCTTGTCTGGCACCTTGTCCTTCCTCTCGATCCTCCAGCTCTGCTGCTTTTGACCTCAGGTGTCCTCAGCAGAGTCCACGGCTGGCTGTGTGTTCCTGCCTTGTGTGCTCTTGGAGCAGCCGGGTTTGCATGGACACATGTGGGGGCACAAATCTGTGTGTGATTCCACACTGGTGTGCATGAGCCTGTGGGGTATGTCCATGTCTGTGTATGTCTGTGTGTGTGTGTGTGTCCATATGTGTCCATTTGTGTTCCTCATGGGAAGTTCATTTGCTGCCTGTTCAAGGGATACCGTCCTCTGTTCTGGCCCTGAACTCCACAGAGCAGCAGGTTACCAGGGTCAGAAGGCGCGTGGGTGCAGCTGAGTGCTGACGGCACCTGCCCCCTACAGCTGTGTCCAGGGAAGAGGCAGAGAAATGCAGGTTCTGTCTCCGGAGCCCTTCTCTTCCTGTCCCTCCACAGCTCTCGCTCCGCTGCTGCTGATTTCGGCCCAACAAGGCTGGTTTCACTGTTTGTCTGTCTGTCCCGTTTCCACACAGCGGGCAAGGTCAAAATTCTCCCCCTACCCAAACAAAAGATCCTCATGAACCAGAGAATGTCAGTGCCTGCCCGGAACGGATCAGAATATCCAGGAGACGATTTCTCAGGAGAAGTCAGGGACACACATTGCAGCTGACTGGAGTATGCCCAGACCTGTGCTGTGCTGTGCATGTCACTTGGCACCCAGACATTCTGGCACAAGCCTGTGCTTTAGGTAGGAGTGAAACGCCCTGTTTTCAAAGGGGCGCTATTTGCTCCGCTGGAGACACAATTAACTGAGTTGTGTATTTCTGAGAAAATCCCCTGAAAGCTCCAAAGACGAGGGTGTCACTGAATCTGAGCTCAGGTGGGATTTACAGCATGTGACAAAGCCCTGCTGTCCCCGGCCGGCGCTGTGCCCCCGGCCCCGCCCGCGGCGGTTCGTGCCCGGCCGCAGCCCCGGCTCCTCTGGCCGTGTCTGCCAGGGCACAGTAATACACCGCCGCGTCCCCAACACGGGGCCCGGAGAGCCACAGGGTGCTCCAGCGACGCTCTGGTGACACCGACAGCTGTCCCACAGGCTCCAGCACTGCTTTATCTCCAGTGAAACCCGTTACAATGTGATGCACCGCCTGGTCTGGGAACTGACGGTACCAGTGAACAGAAGCGGTACCCTGAAGTTTGGGGAGGGAGCAGTTGATGGAGGTACCGGTGCCCTCGATGGTCTCTGTCGACGGGTCCTGCAGAACCTGGGCTCTCCCCACAGCCGCTGCTGGGAAGGAAAACAGAGAAAAACCGTCAAAACGTGCTTTCTGCTCAGCCCTCCCCCCTGTTTCTCAGAACAAACCCCGCAGAAACAGTCAGGAACACACAGAGATGATGACGAGCAGTGTTTCCCGAGGATGTCAACACATGCGGTGAGGGCAGTGTCCATCGATCGTTAGTGGAGAGAGGAATATTGAATGAAACGTGGAAGGATGAGGTCACTGTAGCAAAAAAATGGGAGAAAGAAAGAAAAGACGGAAAGAAAGTAGCAAGTGGGAAGGACTGAAGGACTGACTGCATGAGTAATACGGAAATCACAATGAAAAGAAGAGAACAGTGAGAGTCAGACAAACTATGGAGTGATGAGATTTCTGAGGCAATATGGGATGGGACAGAGAGAGGGATGGACTGCACGATGATTCGGGGACAGAGGTCCGTGAAGTAGCCAGAGGGGACGGCAGCCTCGAGGGACCTGCGTAGCCACCCCAGCCCCAGCCCCGACCCCCAGGTCCCCCGCCGCCAGCCCCGCGCACCGAGCAGCACCGCGGCCAGCGCCGCCAGCCCCGCGCCCCGCCAGCGCCGCATCCCGCCGCTCCGCCGCCCGCGCCTCGCTGCCCCCGCCAGCCCCGGCTCTCTGCTCCGGACGGGCCGCCTCCTCTCCGCCTCCTCTCCCTCCCCTGCCCTCCTCCGCCAGCTCCGCCCCGGGGCTCAGCCCTGCGCCGGCGCCGCTCGGGCTCTCGCCGGGGGCGGGCTGGATGCCGAGGGCAGGCGAGAGCGGCGGCAGCGCGGCGGCGGTCGGGGCTCTGCACTGCGGAGGCGGCGGGGCCGGGCTGGGTGGCAGAGGAGCGGGTTGCTATCGGGGCGATCAACATTGACAGGCCATGAGCTCCTTTCACCGCCATCGTCTCTTCCCTCACATCCCTCCTTTGCTGGCACGTGGGGACTCCTGAATTGTCCTCCAGGGCACGTGCTTGTAAGAATGGTCGAGGGGCACGAGAGGCAGAACATCCCTCCGGGCTCAGCACCCCGGGTACAGCCAGAGAAAGCCCGGACATGGCATGGCACCTCCCACCTGCTTTGGAGTCATGGAGATGAAGTCTGCATTCATGGAGCACAGATGGAAGGTCAGGGATGACAAGGCATTGTGGTCACCTGAGACATGAGACACATGGATTTGGAAGCAATTGTGTACCCAGGAAGAGGATAAAGGCCCAGGAAGATGGGCTTTGCTGTCCAGTGTTCTCCTGGGTGTTTCCTGAAACATCACATCCTGTTCGATGGATCTGCTTCCTAGACAGACAGCTCCCAGCCTGTGGAGGCTGTACAGGTTGAGGGTGTCCAGGGTCTGGTGAACCTCCAGGTGCACACCTGTGCTACCCTCCCACCTCCACAGAGCTGTGACCTGGGGAGAAATCAATGAGCTTTGTTCTCACTTCCACGAGTGCCTCAGCCCAGGAGCATCTCCATGGAGCAGGAATTTGGCGTGGCTGAGCTCTCCCTGCAGAGCTCCCTGGCAATGATCTCATGAAGCTTGCTAGAGGGAAGAGAGGAAGCCCTCAGCTGCTCTGTCTCCAAGCTGGACATGCCCAGTCTGACAGACATCCAGGCAGGGAGATGGGCTCGTGAGCCTTACCCACTCTGCACAGTCCCTGGTTGAAATTGGGCTTGTTTCCTTCATCCCTGTGGGAGAGAAGCATGTGGTCTGGAATGCACTAACCCTTCACTCCCAGTACAGTTCCTGGGCTCTCAGACTAAGATTCCAATGTGGGGGTGTAGTGGGTTGACCTTGGCTGGATGCCAGGTACCCACTAAAGCCAGTCTCTCACTCTCCCTGTGCAACTGGACAGAGGAGAGAAAAAAAGCAGCTAAGGATTCATGAGTTGAGATAAGAGCTGGGAGAGTTCACTTACCGATTACCTTCACGGGCAGAACAGACTCAAAGTGGGGATAGTAATTAAATTTATTACTAACAGCATAAGAGCCAAAGAGTGAGAAATAAAATAGTCTTAAAAACACCTTCCTCCCACCCCTCCTTCCATGTTCTCCCTCCTCCCCCCAAGTGCTGCAGGGGGACGGGGAATGGGGGTTACGGTCAGTTGTTGTTTCTGCCGCTGCTCAGGGAGAGGAGTTGGAGTCCTTCCCCTGCTCCCGTGGGGTCCCTCCCTGGGGAGACAGTCCTTGATGGACCTCTCCGGTGTGAGTCCACCCCTCGGGCAGCAGCTCTTCCCAACCTGCTGTCCCGTGGGTCACTCCTCCACGGGGTCAGTCCTTCACGGATGAGCTGTAGCAGCGTGGGTCCCCCACAGGGGCCACAAGTCCTACCTGGGAAAACCTGCTCCAGTGTGGGCTTCCCTCTCCACGGGCTGCAGGTCTCCAGAAGGACCCTGCTCCATCTTGGGCCTCCCACGGGGTCACAGCCTCCTTCCTCCATCCACCTGCTCCAGCATGGGCTCTTCCATGGGCTGCAGGGGAGTTTCTGCACCCCGATGGTCCCCCATGGACTGCAGGGGCACAGCTGCTCCACCATGGTCTGCACCACAGGCTGCAGGGGCCACAGCTCCAGCACCTGGAGCACTTGTCCCTCCTTCTGCAATGGCCTTGGTGTCTGCCTTGTTGTTCCCATGTTCTCACTCCACTCTTCCCTGGCTGGAATTCCTTCTGCACAACAAACTTCTGTTGCTAAATATGTTATTCCAAAGGCGTTACTATTACTCCTGGTAGGCTTGGCCTCGGCCAGCGGGAGGAAGTCCATCCTGGAGCCAGCTGGCATTGGCTCCACAGGACAGGGGAAGCTTCTAGCAGCTTCTAAGAGAAGCCACCCTTGTAGCCCCCCTCTGCTACCAAAACCCAGCCACAGAAACCCACTACAGGGGGATAAACGTCCTTGTGGGCTGAAGTCCAAAACAGTCACCAGAACTCTGGCTTTCCCTCTGCAAGACACAGGGGCTGTTCTTCCTCTCACAGCGCAGCAACCTCAGGGCCGTGTTCCTTTCCTTCAGTCCCCGTTTGGGACAACGTCTCTGTGGCTGCCTCACTCGGCACCTGGTCGATGGGCTGCACAGGTACATTGGGCAGGGGCTTGGACAGGAGAGGGAGCTGTGTCCCACCCGGCACCCCCAGCACTGCACTGGAAGCAGATCCACGCAGGTGGATACATGAGGTGGGCAGGAACCCTCAGTCGTTCTGCCTGTCCATGAAACCAACGTTATCCTTTTGAGGTCTCCAGCACTGGGGAGAGCAGGTGTGTGCTGGCCTGGAGCAGTGTGTGGGTGTGGTGAGGGTGGAGGGGCTGCCAGCCCTGCTGAGGCACTGCCAGCATTTGATCCTGAATTGAGGGGAAGATGCAAATTTTGGTGAAACCGTCCTTGTTGTGCCCTGCAGTTGGGAGCCACCTCCAGCAGAGCAGGGCCCCATCATGCATGATGTGTACTTGGGAAGAGAAACACCAGCACAACAAATTTCCCCCCATTTCTCCTTCTTCCCCCAAAGCTTTAAATACCAAGCATGATGTTCTAAGGTCTGGCATATCCCTTTGCTCAGTGTCAGTCACCTATCCAGGCTCTGGCTCCTCCCAGCTCCAAATTCACCACCAATTTCCTTGCCAGTGTGGCAGCAGGAAAAGCAGAAAAGGCCTTTGCTCTGTGTAAGCTCAGCAATAACAAAAATATCTCTGTATTATCAACCCTAGGTTCAGCACAAATCCAAAAAACAGCCCCATAACAACCACTGTGAAGAAAGTTCCCTCCACCCAGGCCAAAACCAGCACATTTACATGCTCCTGAATCTGGGAAAATGCTGCTCTGTGTTGCTCACGGGCAGAGCAGTGGAGTGTTCCCAGTGCAACCAGCACATTTCACTTGCTGAGTAACACACAAGGACACACACAGAGAGAGGCTCAGGCACATTGGTGTGGATTCGTGTCGTTGTTCAAGTCGGAACTGCCAAAATGACACAGATATCAGAGGTAGTCCAGGTGTAAGGTGATCAGGAAGCTGTTTATTGCTCTCAAGTGTTTCTTTTATACTCTTTGTACACTATCGTACCACAACACAATTGGTCAAAAGTCTCAAGCATAAAACACTGTATATACTTTAATTGGTAATACAGAAGACACCGCACACACTCTTATTGGTGACACTGAAGACACTGTGCATGCTGTGACATCCTTTTGGTGACACTATACACATTTTGATTGGTGACCTTTGGTCTGGGCTGCATTATGTTTGTTCTGTCCGCCATTACAGTAAATATTTCCTAAAAGTTGTTTAAATTCCTCGTCACTAATTGCCAGACTGCTGACAGGTTCTCTGTCAACCCTGACACTCATGCACAAATTTGTGCTCCCACACGGATTCCTGTGGAACTGTCGCAGGACAGAAATTGTGTGAACAGTTTCTGTTGCATTTCTGTGATTTCTCCCCTGGCATGGCTGGGTGCTGATAGTAAAAAATGCTGCGCCACTAATATGGCTGCAGGCCTTGTGCCAAGATGCCAAGGAGGAGTTTTGGGAGGTGAATAAAGTTTTCTCATCTCCTATGACCACCTGTTGTGGTCCAATTAGCAGGGAACAGCAGAGCATGTTTTCCTTATGTAACCAATGTTGTGTGAACAAGAAGCTGAGCGTCATGAGCACTATATAATCTGTCTTTCTCCTAATAAATCCGACATTTGCCTGATCATATTGATCCTGGAGCAATCTGTCCATACCCTTCCATCAAGATGGAACCCAGCTGCACACAAGTGCACACAAACCGGGAACCCACATAGGAAAACAACCAACCATGGACTCTGCTGAGGACACCTGGGGACAACACTGCAGGGCTGGGAAGGACAAGGCTCCAGGCAAGCCCGTGGTACTGTTTGTGTGCTCAGAGTCTGACCAGTGTGGGAGAAGTCAGAAGAGGCCCGAAGACTTTCCTGAGGGCAGTGTCAGGCAGGACGGGGTCAAAATCAGCCGTCCTAAGCCCACATATAGGGAGGCAACAACCACTGACCCTTGGGGTGAGCTAAGGAGGGAGAGAAAGGGAATGACATGGCCCATCCTCATGCCCAGGAGTCCTTGGGTATCCACAGAGAATTGCTGCAGTTTCTTCTTGAAAACAGCACTTCAAACAAACCCATCAGAGTGATCCAGACTGACACATCACTTGCCTGCTCCAGATCCATCCAGCCCTGGAGCTAAATCTACTCCCGACAGTTATGAGTCCTTGCCCTAGAAATCCTGGAACATTTCATCCCAAAAATCACAAGAAGCCTTCACTGAGGCATGGGCATGGAAGAAATCTGGAAACAAAATGGCAGCAGTTTGGAAACCAAAGCACAGCCTGTACCATCAGCTGTGATGGTTTGCATTCAAGAGGAGCTTGTGGGGAAACTGTTACCTCTGCAAAGGCTGTCCCTGGTCCTGCAGCAGTGAAGGGCAGGTAGAAAAGGCAGCCCCAGCCCCTGCTGTCTCATCCACTTCTCTTATCTCCTTCTGCTTGGGAACCAGGTGAGTGTGAAGCCCCTTCTCCTCCTCTTGCAAAGTGAGATCTCCACTTGTGGGACTTTGTGGTGGTTTGAAAAACACCGGAATTTCAAAAAGGTCAGTTTAAAGGGGTTGTTATTATTTGTTCTAATGTCAAAGGGAAAGAAGTTTTCAGACACACACCACTTGGTATTAGGGGAAGGGAAATATTTTCAAATTTATTTACATACATATATATATATATAACAGTTGTTTTCTTCTACAGTAAAATAATATATTAAATTAGATTAAGTTTATTCTTTCTTTCAAAAAGGGTCCAAGAAGAAACGAGAAGCAGTCCTTTTTTCATTTTCAACCTATAGTTCTTCTAAATTAATTTCTTGTGGCACTGTAAGTGTCTCTTGTCTTTATCCTCTGTTTTTAGTTCATGGAAATCCTGACTCCCTCGAGCCCTAGCCTTCAGGGAGCTTTTTGAAGATTTCACTCCTCCGCCTCGGAGTAAAAGAATTTTAAGGGTTCTTAGTTTAGTTCTTACCCTAGAATTGATTCCAACCGATTTGCTGGTGCTGCCGACATTTGCAGGGGACCTCTCTGTTCCGAGCTGTTGTGATAGCTCGGCTGCTCCTCTGCAGAAAGTTTGTTCTGTGGCTGCCTCCACCTCAGAATTCATAGCTGAACAGCTCGGCTTCCTCCAGCCACCCCTCGCTGGCTCAGTTCCAGTGCTGTGTCTGTCTGGCTGATTGAGCATTTTGTTGCTGTTTTTCTCCCCCATCTCTGCAAAGTGCAGTAAATTCGACCTGGAGGCCTTCCTCGATCCTTCAGAGTCCTCTTCGGTCACTGGCTTCAGGGGACACCACTGCATGGTTGGCTGCTCCTGGCCCAGCCAGCAGGAGCCGGGGGGGCAAAAGCCCCCAGCCCTGGCCACGTAGGTGCGCTTAAGGCATGGCTGCATCTGCTTCATGCCACGCAGACAAAAAATTAACCTCTTCTCTTCCATTTCTGTGAGTATGTAACTTCCACACAAGTGTACGAAGCTCTTAATTGGTCCACTAAGAAAACAATACCTCCTGAGGAGAAGCTTTTTTTACAAACCACCAGAGATATCTCAGCTGATTCTGGCTGTGTCCTGTCCTGTGGTTTTGTTCTTCTTGTCATGACAGAGGGAAATGGGGAGAAAGTCTTGAGGGCGGTTGGGATGTAGCTGAGGGGACTATTGGTTTAGGAATATAGGATAGAGCTTCTGTGTGACAGCCGGATTATAATAGGGAAATGAAGAAGGGTGTGTGTTCCCTGACCGAACCTCCAGCTCCCCACTGCTCCACATCCCCTGCAGTTGGCAGCATCCTCAGCTCTCAGGGAGTGCCCATCAACTCCAGGGGCTGTGACCTCTCTGTTCTTTCCAGACCGTGCTGGTGCAGAAGGTCCCTCCCCTGAAGAAGATACTGGGAAAGCCCCAGGGAGACACCTCAGGGGACTCAGAACATGGTGCTGGGCTGAGTGAGGATGGACATTTTTCCATGTTGGTACCAGGAGAGGTGAATGGCTTTGCCTTTGCCTTTTCTTTGTTTGCTTTGCTTCCCCTTGGCAGCAAGGTCCCACCATGGTCAGCCTGGTGGGACCATCTGTCTCCTCTCCCTCTAAGGGACAGGCAGACAGGCACCGTGCAGGAACTTCTCCTCCACCAAGGAGGACAGACTCTCAGATGCCCCCGGGCTCCCTGCACTGCTCTCCTCCACATGCAGGGATGTCCTTTCCCCCTTTTGACTCCTCACATCTTTCTGCTGAATTCAAGCCTGGCCTCCGTGTTGGCTTTCCCACCCCTGCAGACACTCTCCAAGCTGTCAAAGTGGAAAGGAGTTTCTCAGCAGTGGAAGTGGGTGATGGCACAAGGAGAGCCTTCTCCACTGACAGAGGAATGGGAGGATGGGACAGCCTGCAATGGCTCCTCTGTTGAGGGGAACCATCCTTTGGCTGCTGAATGAGCCAAGGCTGGAAATTGCAGCAAAGCAGGTGAGGGCAGCTGAGGGCTGTCACAGCGAGGTGGGGACAGGGAGACAGTGACATACTGCGGGAGGTGACATCCCTGTGACACTGAACCTACAGGAGAACGGGCACATCAGCAAGGACAAGGATTGTGGGATTGCACTTCCCAGCAGAGCTGCAGGTGGGTGCAGAGCTCTTCACTGCTTCCTTGCTCCCCACAGAGGGTTTGTGCTGAGGAGTTGGCTGCCGGTCTGGGGGAGAGGACGCTGTAACATGTACATCTCATCCCTTGTGACTGGTGAAACTTTCTCTTGCCAGCCACTACAGTCTTATGTCCGATTTCCTGCATCTGCTCTGGCATAAAGGCCAATGCCGTCGGTGGAATTTTAATTTTTTTGATTGTCAGGCAGTTTATACAGCACCTAGACCTGCTGTTTGCAAACAGAGGAGAGCTGGTGTGAGATGTGGTGATCAAAGGCCGTCTGGAGCACAGCGACCATGAAACGATAGAGTTTTCCACACTTGATGAAGTAAGGAGGAGCATGAACCAAACCTGTACCCTCGACTTCTGGAGCTTGGGCTTGGGCCTGTTGAGGGCAGCGATTCGGAAAGCCCCTTGGAAAGCAGCCCTTTGAAACAAGGGGGCCCAGGAAGGCGGGACATGGTTTGAGAAAGAAATCTTGGAGGTGCAGGAGCGGCCCCTGCTGTCCCCGGCCGGCGCTGTGCCCCCGGCCCCGCCCGCGGCGGTTCGTGCCCGGCCGCAGCCCCGGCTCCTCTGGCCGTGTCTGCCAGGGCACAGTAATACACCGCCGCGTCCCCAACACGGGGCCCGGAGAGCCACAGGGTGCTCCAGCGACGCTCTGGCGACACCGACACCTGTCCCGCCTCGTCGGGCAGATCTTTGGAGCCTTTGTGAAAGCTCACGAGGAATTCGGGGCCGCGGCCCCGCAGCTGACGGTACCAGTGGATATAGTCAGTGGTCCGTATGGTCGGGTGTGAGCAGTTGATGGTGATTTCCGTGCCCTCGGGGGTTTGTGCCAACGGCTCCTGCTGCACCTGGGCTCTGCCCGCAGCCACTGCCAGAGAGACAAAGAAGAAAAATATCAGAATTTCTTTTTGTCCTGTGAGTTGTTTCTCAGAAGAAATCCTGCAGAAGCAGTCAGGGACATACAGAGATGATGAGGAGAAGAGTATCCAGAGGACGTCAACATGTGCAGTAATAGAAATGTCAATCATTAGTGGAGACATGAATGTGTGAATTATAGGCAAAAGAAAGAAAGAAAGACAGAGAGGAAAGGAAGGTGCAGTGATAGTTGGACAAAGAAGAGAGGCGTGAATTTTCTGAGGGAATGTGGGATGGTGTAGAGGGAGGGATGGATGGGAGGATGATTCAGGGACAGAGGTTTGTGAAGAAGCCAGAGGGGACGGCAGCTTCCAGGGAGCTGCGTGGCCACCCCAGCCCCAGCCCCGACCCCCAGGGTCCCCCGCCGCCAGCCCCGCGCACCGAGCAGCACCGCGGCCAGCGCCGCCAGCCCCGCGCCCCGCCAGCGCCGCATCCCGCCGCTCCGCCGCCCGCGCCTCGCTGCCCCCGCCAGCCCCGGCTCTCTGCTCCGGACGGGCCGCCTCCCCTCCCATCCCCTCCCATCCCCTCCCATTCTCCCTCCTCTGCCCTCCTCCGCCAGCTCCGCCCCGGCCCGGGCTCAGCCCCCTCCTCGCACAGCACCAGCACAAGCAGCGGCACAAATCCCTTTGGCATTGCCAGCCCCAGCACACAGCTGGGGGCCAGCCCAGACACCACCGACACGCCAGCGGAAGCACATCCACTCCGGGACTGGCAGCACACGGGCGGCGCCGTTCAGGAGCCTCTCTCCCTGCCCACCAGGCAAACCTGCCCCTCCTCACCTCTGCAGCGCTGCTGAGAGCAGCAGCCTCACGGCTGGGGAGGGGGCACGGGGGACTGCCAGGCGTGCTGAGCCACTGCCAGTGTTGCTTACACTGAGGTCAACTCAGTATCCAAGCTTTTACATCTTGAGGAGGTGCAGAATTTTCGTATGAATGTTCTTATTAAAACCATTATCATTACCTCTATCCTTATTCAAATAATTGTAGACGTTTTGTAGAGGAAAAGCCAATTTAGAGATAACGAAAATGAACAGTATGTTTTCTGTGGTGTGCCGGGTGCCTGGGATCACTCTGGAGTTGATCTAGATACGGGGCTGGGAATAAGGGTCTCCGTCTGCCAAGCCCGCAGCCCTTCACCTGCACTTTCAGATGGGTGGGGCAGGGCTGTCCCAGCCCCACCCCTCGCAGGCAGCTCTCTGGTGGGTGCCCCGTGTGCTCCCTGCCTGTGCGCGGGGATCACCTCCTGAGCCCTCCTCCTGTTCCCTGCTCATCCCTCAGCCCTTTCCCTAGGGAATATGCTGTCCTTGCCACCGCTGCGGCTGGGACATCCAGCAGCCCTGCTGGAGCCACGTTCCTCTCTCACACTGTGCATTTTCCCAGCAGAGCAAGGCACAGCCAGAGAGCCTGGGCTGCTGCCCAGCAGGGTCCATCTCCCGTTCCTGGGCAGCTGGGAGAGAGGCGTTTGTCCCGGGCAGATGAAGAAGGACAGGGGAGAAGCCACAGAGGCAGAGGAGACACGTGCTCCCCGAGGGAACTGTAACCAGCCCAGAGAGCTGAGGACAGCACGGCAAGATGTGAAACCTGAGCGGGGAAGAAGCCCCGGAGCTCCCAAAAGCCCAGCAGTGGGTGTGCAGCAGAGCAGGCGATTGCAGCTGGGGAGGGGGGGACTGCCCTGCGAGCTGACCGGGAACAGCCCCTGCCCGTGAGGGAGGTCCCAGAGCCAGGCAATGCTCAGAATGCCATGGGCTGAGGGAGCCACAGGGGCTGCTGCTGGGGGAGGGAGAAACTCAAAGAGAGCATTCCACGCACCGAAAGATAATATCTCTGCCCTCCTTCTTCCTTTGCTCCCCCAAGGGTGTTGTTTGTGGCAGCTCTGCTGTCTTGGGGCTGGGAGGTGGTTTCTGACTCTCTCAGCAAACAGCAGGTTGGTCTCAGCATGAACCTGGGCTGTCTCGTCCTCACTGCCTGCCTCGGCCACCTCCTGGGTAAGTCCTGGCTTTTCATCAGTGCACTCTTCTTCTTCCTCCCAGGAAACACTCAACAGCCTTATCAGGCCCCTGTGGGGAAATACCACTGAATAGAGAAAGATCATTGCAAAGTATCTTCTCGACTTTGCTGTCTTGCATGTGTTCACTCAAGATGCTCTGACTTTTATCAAGGCAATGGGAAAAGAGAGAAGAGAAATCTCAGACCCCTTCTTCTCTTCTCTCCCCTTCAATCCACCTCCCTCTCCTTCTCTCTTCTAATCCAACTGCTGCCACCACAGGCATCTCAGCTGTCTCTGCAGTACCACATTTCTCCCTCTCTAAAGAAAATCAGCAGATCCTGTCAAAGTTGGCCCAGGCACTTTCAAGCTCTCAGCTCACTGACTTTACACATGGACTGTGTCCTATTCTGCCTCCAGGCTGCCAAATATCTGCCATGGTTTCCTTTTCTTCTGTCTGTCAAAACAGACAGGTCTCCCTCTTTGCAAGCTCAGAACTGTGTGTACTCAGGGAGTGAGGAACCCTCAGAGGTGACAGGGATGGATGAATCTTTTTGCTGTTCTTCCAAAGGCTCCTCAACCTGCTGGAGATGTGCTGGTTCCAGCACAAAAGCTAAGGCAAGACAGGCTGTTCCCTGGTCCTTTGAGTAGGAGGAGCAAGAAGACAGAGACAGCAAAGGTCTCCTCAGGATCTTCCTGAGCTCAGAGCTCTGAGATCCTGCCTAAAAGGAGTCTCATCTAACTGTCTCCAGTAGGGAGTCTCCATCTTCCTAAAGAGCAGGCAGCTTCCTCCACCAGGGTTTAGCATCCACTTTGCTTTATCTTGCCACAGTATTTCCCTGTGCAGCTGCTGACCTTCACTTTCTTCCAGGCACCATGGGGCAGGTTGTTGTCACCCAGGAAGATGGAGAAGTCCTGGTGAAGCAGAAAGGCGTCTTCCTGACCACCTGTACATACCAGACCAATTACTTCAATGGATTGTCGTGGTACCAGCAGAGGAAAGGACAAGCCCCACAGCTGCTCTCGTCTCAGGCAGGGGCCGGCCCGAGGCAGAGCGGCCGTATCAGCACGGAGCTGAACACCACGGGGAAATACAGTGTCCTGCAGGTGGAGGAAGTGGAGGTCTCTGACAGTGCCTTGTACCTCTGTGCTGTGCGAGACACCCTGGTGCAGGGAGCTCCCTGGGCTGTGCAACAAGCCAGGGGAGGGAGGGGATGTGTCTGTGCAAGGCTGAGCTTGGGGAAAGGGACCCTCCGCTGTCCCCTGGCAGTGCTGCTTCCCCTGTACACCCAGAGATCTGCAGGCTGAGCCCCTCTTCCAGGAGAGGAGAGTGTCAATGGTCGAGGGGAAAGAGAAGGAGGGGAAACAGTTTCTGGATTGCTCATTCTCACTTATGGATTCCATGGTTCTTCTTCCCAATATCTCCAGGGAGTTGTTGGGCAATTCAGGAGGCTGAGACCACTTCTGCAACGATTCCTTGTGCTGCTCTTGGCTTTCTGTTTTTCCCTGCTGCCCGTGGCTTCTCTAGGGTTTCCACTGGGCTTGTCCCTTATAATGCCTGCTCTGGGTTGTGTCCCTCAGAGTTCCGAGTTCAAAGTAGGATGAAAAACATAAATAAGACGTTATCTGCAATGCTCCTTCCTTGAATTGCATGACTCCAACAATTTCTGAAAGTGCTCAGAAGTGCCCAATGAAAACGTCCAGTTGCTGTGTGGCAGAAGAGGAGGAGAGAGCAGGAAGTTGGGCTGCCTTTTATACCTGCCCTTCACTGCCACACAACCAGGGGCAGCCTCTGCAGAGGTAACAATTTCCCCAGAAGCTCATCTTGCATGCCAACCACCACACCGAGTGCTATGGGCTGTGCTCTCATGCCCTGCACTGCTGCCTTTACATTCCCATATTTGTACCACGCCCATTCCCCAGGGATGAAAGGCCCTGGGATGAAAGGCCCCAGGATTTTGCAGCAGGAATGCAGCAGTGCAGGCACATGACTCATCTCCAGTACTGGATGGATGCAGAGCAGGAGAGTGATGCATCAGCCTGGGTGACTCAGGTGGAGACACTTGAGGTGTCATCCTCAGGAAGAAGTTCTGCCACCCCCAACTGGACACTCATAGGTTGTTGTGCATGGGATGATGTCCCCTTTCCTTGTCTTTCTCTCTCTCCTCAGCTCACCCCGATGCTCACTTGTGGTTGCCTCCCCATGGGTGTGCATTGAGCTGATGGTTTTGATTCTGTCCTGCCTAACGCTGCCCTCAGGAAAGTGCTCTGCACTATTTTGTCTCATCTCCACTTTGTGCAGCCTCTGAGTAAACACAAACTGCCCTGTGCTTGTCTGGCACCTTGTCCTTCCTCTCCATCCTCCAGCTCTGCTGCTTTTGACCTCAGGTGTCCTCAGCAGAGTCCACGGCTGGCTGTGTGTTCCTGCCTTGTGTGCTCTTGGAGCAGCCGGGTTTGCACGGACACATGTGGGGGCACAAATCCGTGTGTGATTCCACACTGGTGTGCACGAGCCTGGGGGTGTGAGTGTGTGTGTGTTTCTGTCTGTCTGTCTGTCTGTCTATGTGTGTGCATGTGTGTGTGTCTGTCTGTGTATGTGTGTCCCTGTGTGTCCATGTGTGTCCCTCTGTAACAGACAGATAACATACAAATGCCAAAAATTATGTTTCACCTTTGTTTCTGCCTGTCAAAAACTTCCTACCAAAAATTCTGTGTCAGTTTTCCACCAGAAGTTCTCACCAAAATTTTCCCACTGGAGTTTTCCTGCCAAAAGATCCTGTTATTGTTCATGGTTATCGTATCTCTGCAAATATCTGAATTGGGCTACGTGCCAAGAAACCACACACAACCTCCTTTGAACACTATAAAAGATGAGGAAAAGTTTGGGAAAAGCAGGGAAAGAGGAGTAGGAAAGAGAATTGGCTATAGCAGCTAAAGATCTCTCCTCCACCTCACCCTTATCTTTTCTTCTGCCACCGTAAGCTGCCTGCCATCACCAGAGACTGGACTTCTGCCGTCTTGAAATGGACTGAGACCCACCATGCCACCCGCGTGAGTTTCTCCACCCTGACCATATTTCTGAGGGCCGAGAGGTGCAGCTGGACCGAGACCTCTGCACAGCCTGGGACACGGCCCGGTGTGAGTGGCGGCAAGGCCCACAGCCTGGCTGCATTCCAGAGAACTAAGACCCCCTGCAGCTAAAGAGATAACATTGAAAGCGGCAGAGACAGAGAAAAAAAAGACAGAAAAATGCTTCTCTCTCTCTCCACCCCCACCTCACAGACCAGTTTGACAGAAAGGTAGATTTTGGTGGTATCT
The DNA here is from genome assembly GCF_025592945.1 of Manacus candei. Classification (NCBI taxonomy): domain Eukaryota; kingdom Metazoa; phylum Chordata; class Aves; order Passeriformes; family Pipridae; genus Manacus; species Manacus candei. The sequence goes on along the minus strand of NW_026138160.1, from coordinate 697,559 downwards.
TTTCTCTGCTTCTAAAAGTAATCTTAGCATTTTCCAACCTTTGCTTATTTTTTCCTCTTTCTCTTTGCATCTCTTAGCAATTAATATAAAACAGTTTTGGTATCAACAGATAACTTGTATGAGTTTTAATTTTGCTCAAGGGAATATTCGAATCTAAAAACTCTTTCTGCAATATTTAAGCAGATCGTAACACCCTCATGGGAAGTTCATTTGCTGCCTGTTCAAGGGATACCGTCCTCTGCTCTGGCCCTGAACTCCCCAGAGTAGCAGGTTACCAGGGTCAGAAGGCGCGTGGGTGCAGCTGAGTGCTGACGGCACCTGCCCCCTACAGCTGTGTCCAGGGAAGAGGCAGAGAAATGCAGGTTCTGTCTCCGGAGCCCTTCTCTTCCTGTCCCTCCACAGCTCTCACTCTGCTGCTGCTGATATCGGGCCAGCAAGGCCGGTTTCACTGTCTGTCTGTCTGTCCCTTTTCCACACAGCGGGCAAGGTCAGAATTCTCCCCCTACCCAAACAAAAGATCCTCATGAACCAGAGAATGTCAGTGCCTGCCCGGAACGGATCAGAATATCCAGGAGACGATTTCTCAGGAGAAGTCAGGGACACACATTGCAGCTGACTGGAGTATGCCCAGACCTGTGCTGTGCTGTGCATGTCACTTGGCACCCAGACATTCTGGCACAAGCCTGTGCTTTAGGTAGGAGTAAAACGCCCTGTTTTCAAAGGGGCGCTATTTGCTCCGCTGGAGACACAATTAACTGAGTTGTGTATTTCTGAGAAAATCCCCTGAAAGCTCCAAAGACGAGGGTGTCAGTGAGTCTGAGCTCAGGTGGGATTTACAGCATGTGACAAAGCCCTGCTGTCCCCGGCCGGCGCTGTGCCCCCGGCCCCGCCCGCGGCGGTTCGTGCCCGGCCGCAGCCCCGGCTCCGCTGGCCGTGTCTCCCACGGCACAGTAATACACCGCCGCGTCCCCAACACGGGGCCCGGAGAGCCACAGGGTGCTCCAGCGACGCTCTGGCGACACCGACAGCTGTCCCACAGGCTCCAGCACTGCTTTATCTCCAGTGAAACCCGTTACAATGTGATGCACCGCCTGGTCTGGGAACTGACGGTACCAGTGAACAGAAGCGGTACCCTGAAGTTTGGGGAGGGAGCAGTTGATGGAGGTACCGGTGCCCTCGATGGTCTCTGTCGACGGGTCCTGCAGTACCTGAGCTCTGCCAACAGCCACTGCTAGGAAGGAAAACAGAGAAAAACCGTCAAAACGTGCTTTCTGCTCAGCCCTCCCCGCTGTTTCTCAGAACAAACCCCGCAGAAACAGTCAGGAGCACACAGAGATGATGACGAGCAGTGTTTCCCGAGGATGTCAACACATGTGGTAAGGGCACTCGTGGAACTGAGTCTCCCCAGATCACAACTCATCGATCGTTGGTGGAGAGAGGAATATTGAATGAAACGTGGAAGGATGAGGTCACTGTAGCAAAAAAATGGGAGAAAGAAAGAAAAGACGGAAAGAAAGTAGCAAATGGGAAGGACTGACTGCATGAGTAATACGGAAATCACAATGGAAATAAGAAAACAGGGAGAGTCAAACTATGGAGTGATGAGATTTCTGAGGCAATATGGGATGGCACAGAGAGAGGGATGGACTGCACGACGTAGTAGCCAGAGGGGACGGCAGCCTCGAGGGACCTGCATGGCCGCCCCAGCCCCAGCCCCGACCCCCAGGGTCCCCCCGCCGCCAGCCCCGCGCACCGAGCAGCACCGCGGCCAGCGCCGCCAGCCCCGCGCCCCGCCAGCGCCGCATCCCGCCGCTCCGCCGCCCGCGCCTCGCTGCCCCCGCCAGCCCCGGCTCTCTGCTCCGGACGGGCCGCCTCCTCTCCGCCTCCTCTCCCTCCCCTGCCCTCCTCCGCCAGCTCCGCCCCGGGGCTCAGCCCTGCGCCGGCGCCGCTCGGGCTCTCGCCGGGGGCGGGCTGGATGCCGAGGGCAGGCGAGAGCGGCGGCAGCGCGGCGGCGGTCGGGGCTCTGCACTGCGGAGGCGGCGGGGCCGGGCTGGGTGGCAGAGGAGCGGGTTGCTATCGGGGCGATCAACATTGACAGGCCATGAGCTCCTTTCACCGCCATCGTCTCTTCCCTCACATCCCTCCTTTGCTGGCACGTGGGGACTCCTGAATTGTCCTCCAGGGCACGTGCTTGTAAGAATGGTCGAAGGGCACGAGAGGCAGAACATCCCTCCGGGCTCAGCACCCTGGGCTCAGCCTCCCCTGGCCTGTCACGGGGAGCATCCCTGCTGGCAGTTGCAGCACTTCAAGTGGGGACACAGCCCGGTTGGGGTTTTGCCAGGGTCTCTGGCACCAGTGCTAGCTTGAGGCAGTGCATGGGAGAAGCACACTCCCCAGAGAAAGCCCGGACATGGCATGGCATCTCCCACCTGCTTTGGAGTCATGGAGATGCAGCCTGCATTCATGGAGCACAGGGCTAGGACAGGTGGAAGGTCAGGGATGACAAGGTAATGTGGCCATCTGTGGCCTGAGAGAGATGGATCTGAAAGCAACTGTGACTCTCGGGATAAGATGAAGTCCTGCAAAACCATGAGGGGAATGGAAAGGTTTCTCTTCTCCAAGACAAGTAACACGATTTGATCAGCCTGCCCCTGCATGTCATGTTTGACCAGTGCCCAAATCTACTTGGTGGCCTTTGTTGCATTCACTGCAGTCTGTTGATAGTCTTGTTGGACTGGGGAGCCTCAGGGTGGATGAAATACTCCATATTTGGCCTCCAACGAGCCAGAGGGGCAGGGTCACCTCCCTGAACCTGCTCACAGCTTATCAACTAGCACAGCTCAAGATGCAGTTGACCTTCCTTGCTGCAAGGGCACTGCTCTCTCATGTTCTGCCAGATGTCTCCTAAAACACCACATCCTGTTCCATGGATCTGCTTCCTAGACAGACAGCTCCCAGTCTGCAGAGGCTGTATGGGTAGAGGGTGTCCAGGGTCTGGTGAACCTCTAGGTGCCCACCTGTGCTTCCCTCCCACCTCCACAGAGTTGTGATCTGGGGAGACTCAATGAGCTCTGTTCTCACTTCCACGAGTGCCTCAGTCCAAGAGTATCTCCATGGAGGGGGAATCTGGCCTGGCTGAGCTCTCCCAGCAGAGCTCCCTGGCAATGATCTCACCAAAGGTCACTACAGGCAAGAGGCACTTCAGAGGTGCCCACTGAAGCTGCTCTATCATTCCCTCCACAACTGCACAGGGGAGAGAAAATATCATGAAAAGCTCATGAGTTAAGGGCAGGGAGAGATCACTCACTGTTTACTTGCATGGGCAAAACAGACTTGACTTAAGAAAATCAGTTGAATTGTTTACCAATCAAAACTAGAGCAGGATAACGAGAAGCAAAACAAAGGCTAAAACCACCTTTTCCCCACCTCTCTCTCCATCCTGGACTTAACTTTATTCCCAATTCTCTCTCTCCTCCCCTCCAGTGGCACAGGGAGGTGGGGAATGGGGGTTGCAGTCAGTTCATCACACCTTGTTTCTGCCGCTGCTTCCTCCTCAGGGAGAGGATTCCTTCCCCAGCCCCAGCCTGGGGTCACTGCCATGGGTGACAGTCCTCCACAGACTTCTCCAGTGTGAGTCCCTCCCTTGGGCTATGCTTCTTCATAAACTGCTCCAGCGTGGATCCCTTTCCACGGGGTGCAGTTCTTCAGGAACAGACTGATCCAGCCTGGGTCCCCCAGAGGGTCACAAGTCCTTCTTAGAGACCTGTTCTAGTATGTGCTCTTCTGTTTGTGGGTCCACAGGTCCCTGCCAGAAGCCTGCCCCAGCATGGGCTTCCCACAGGCTCACAGCCATCTTTCAGGCATTCACCTGCTCCTCCATGGGCTGCAGGTGATTTCTGCTCCCATCTCACTCCTTTCCCCTCTGGCTGCAGTTTCCTCTGCACAATCATTTTTTCCCCTGTTACAAGTGTTGTCACAGATGTGTGTCACTGACATGGATGATTGACTCGGCCTTGACCAGTGGTGGGTCCATCCTGGAGCTGACTGGCATTGGTTCTGTTGGACATGGAGGAAGCTTCTCACAGCTTCTCAGAGAAGGTACCCCTTTAGTGCTCCCCCAGTACCGAAACCTCGCCATGCAAACCCACGCACATGAACTCACACTAACCTGGCTGCACACGAGTGCACTCAAACCAGGAATACAACCACTGATGGACTCTGCTGAGGACACCTGGGGACAACACCACAGGGCTGGGGCACTGTGGGGAAGGACAAGGCCCCAGGGAAGCCCGTGGCACTGTTTGTGTACTCACAGGCTGCACACAGACAGAAGATTCAAAATAAACCAAATGCTCTCCTGAGGGCAGTGTTAGACAGGACGGGGTCAAAGCAGCCGCCCAAAGCACACGTAGAGAAGCAACAACCAGTGACCGTTGGGGTGAGCTGAGGAGGGAGAGAAAGGGAATGACATGGCCCATCCTCATGCCCAGGAGTCCTTGGGTGTCCACGGAGGACTGCTGCAGCTTCTTCTTGAAAACAGCACTTCAAACAACCCCACCAGAGTGATCCAGACTGACACATCACTTGCCTGCTCTGGATCCATCCAGCCCTGGAGCTGAGTCCTGAGCTGCATTATTTCATTCTTACCCTAGAAATCCTAGGGTTCAAACAAACCCATCCTTGGGGCGTGGAAGAAACCCGGAAACGAAAATGCAGCAGTTTGGAAACCAAAGCACAGCCTGTACCATCAGCTGTGATGGTTTGCATTCAAGATGAAATTGTTACCTCTGCAAAGGCTGTCCCTGGTCCAGTGGCAGTGAAGGGCAGGCAGAAAAGGCAGCCCCAGCCCCTGCTGTCTCATCCACTTCTCTTGTCTCCTTCTGCTTGGGAACCAGGTGAGTGTGAAGCCCCTTCTCCTCCTTTTCCACAGTGAGATCTCCACTGGTTGGACATCTCAGATGATTCTGGCTGTGTCCTGTGCTGGGCCCTGGAGCTTGCTGTCATGGCAAGTTGTTGGCTGTAAAATATGTGCTAGAGAGAGGCTGGAATGTGGCTTTTACTTAACAAATTAGGAGAGAGACTCTCTGGGCCAGGCTGTTCTTTGCAGCACAAGGAAGAAGGTGTGGCTCCTTGCCATGCCTGCAGCTCCCAGTTCAGCAGTGACCTTGTTTGCTCTTATTCACGCTTGTGCTCTGTTTCTTGTCTGCTCCCTCTCCCAGGTGCCCCCTGACACTGGGCATCCCATGTCCTGTTACATCCCATGCCATCCCTGCCAGCCTGTGGCACGGCCCCGCTGGCCAACAGCTGCAATGAGTGCTGTGTCAGGCAGTGCCAGAGCTCCACCGTTGTCATTGAGCCACCGGCTGTGCTGGTGACCCTGCCCGGGCCCATCCTCAGCTCCTTCCCACAGAACACTGTGGTGGGATCCTCCACCTCCGCTGCCATTGGCAGCATCCTCAGCTGTGACAGTGCCCATCAACTCTGGGGGCTGTGACCTTGATTCAAGGCAATTTCTACACAGCAGGTACGCAGTGTATAGATAAAGCACACCTTTACTCAGCTGCCATACACGTAGGGGTAGCACTGCCATATACATGTCCAACGAGTGCCAGAACCCAACAAGCATTTATACATGGAAGTAAACAAGCTCCAAATTTTATCTAACACACACATTCTTCAAGGTTCAGTACAAAGTTAGGTGGGTAGATGTCTTATCTAACTATACATTTGGTTACCTATTCTCTATACCTGCTATTACATATGATTATCACTCCAAGCAGCAACATCCCCCATCCATCCTTTAGACCCCTTGTAAAGCTATTGATTACACCTGCTGTGTCCTGAAGCACTTCTTCCAACTATTATCTTTCCCTTCCAGCCATGTTGTTTTTCTACTTGCAACAGTTACTTTTGCAGAGTCATACTTAGGCTAAGTTCTGAAGGTTATGTGAACATAGGCCTTAAACTTTAGCCATGTATTTTTATCTTCTTTGTTTCAATTGCTCCCACATCTTCAGATGCTATTGTGGCAAAAGGTCCCTCCCCTAAAGAAGATACTGGGAAAGCCCCAGGGAGACACCTCAGGGGACTCAGAACATGGTACTGGGCTGAGTGAGGATGGACATTTTTCCATGTTGGTACCAGGAGAGGTGAATGGCTTTGCCTTTGCCTTTTCTTTGTTTGCTTTGCTTCCCCTTGGCAGCAAGGTCCCACCATGGTCAGCCTGGTGGGACCATCTGTCTCCTCTCCCTCTAAGGGACAGGCAGACAGGCACCGTGCAGGAACTTCTCCTCCACCAAGGAGGACAGACTCTCAGATGCCCCCGGGCTCCCTGCACTGCTCTCCTCCACATGCAGGGATGTCCTTTCCCCCTTTTGACTCCTCACATCTTTCTGCTGAATTCAAGCCTGGCCTCCGTGTTGGCTTTCCCACCCCTGCAGACACTCTCCAAGCTGTCAAAGTGGAAAGGAGTTTCTCAGCAGTGGAAGTGGGTGATGGCACAAGGAGAGCCTTCTCCACTGACAGAGGAATGGGAGGTTGGGACAGCCTGCAATGGCTCCTCTGTTGAGGGGAACCATCCTTTGGCTGCTGAATGAGTCAAGGCTGGAAAATGCAGCAAAGCAGGTGAGGGCAGCTGAGGGCTGTCACAGCGAGGTGGGGACAGGGAGACAGTGACATACTGCAGGAGGTGACATCCCTGTGACACTGAACCTACAGGAGAACGGGCACATCAGCAAGGACAAGGATTGTGGGATTGCACTTCCCAGCAGAGCTGCAGGTGGGTGCAGAGCTCTTCACTGCTTCCTTGCTCCCCACAGAGGGTTTGTGCTGAGGAGTTGGCTGCCGGTCTGGGGGAGACGATGCTGTAACATGTACATCTCATCCCTTGTGACTGGTGAAACTTTCTCTTGGCAGCCACTACAGTCTTATGTCCGATTTCCTGCATCTGCTCTGGCATAAAGGCCAATGCCGTTGGTGGAATTTTAATTTTTTTGATTGTCAGGCAGTTTATACAGCACCTAGACCTGCTGTTTGCAAACAGAGGAGAGTTGGTGAGAGATGTGGTGATCAAAGGCCGTCTGGAGCACAGCGACCATGAAACGATAGAGTTTTCCACACTTGATGAAGTAAGGAGGAGCATGAACCAAACCTGTACCCTCGACTTCTGGAGGTTGGGCTTGGGCCTGTTGAGGACACCGATTCGGAAAGCCCCTTGGAAAGAAGCCCTTTGAAACAAGGGGGCCTAGGAAGGCGGGACATGGTTTGAGAAAGAAATCTTGGAGGAGCAGGAGCGGCCCCTGCTGTCCCCGGCCGGCGCTGTGCCCCCGGCCCCGCCCGGCCCCGCCCGCGGCGGTTCGTGCCCGGCCGCAGCCCCGGCTCCTCTGGCCGTGTCTGCCAGGGCACAGTAATACACCGCCGCGTCCCCAACACGGGGCCCGGAGAGCCACAGGGTGCTCCAGCGACGCTCTGGCGACACCGACACCTGTCCCGCCTCGTCGGGTAGATCTTTGGAGCCTTTGTGAAAGCTCACGAGGAATTCGAGGCCGCGGCCCCGCAGCTGACGGTACCAGTGAATATAGTCATTGGTCCTTATGGTCGGGTGTGAGCAGTTGATGGTGATTTCCGTGCCCTCGGGGGTTTGTGCCAACGGCTCCTGCTGCACCTGGGCTCTGCCCGCAGCCACTGCCAGAGAGACAAAGAAGAAAAATATCAGAATTTCTTTTTGTCCTGTGAGTTGTTTCTCAGAAGAAATCCTGCAGAAGCAGTCAGGGACATACAGAGATGATGAGGAGAAGAGTATCCAGAGGACGTCAACATGTGCAGTAATAGAAATGTCAATCACTAGTGGAGACATGAATGTGTGAATAATAGGCAAAAGAAAGAAAGAAAGACAGAGAGGAAAGGAAGGTGCAGTGATAGTTGGACAAAGAAGAGAGGCGTGAATTTTCTGAGGGAATGTGGGATGGTGTAGAGGGAGGGATGGATGGGAATATAATTCAGGGACAGAGGTCTGTGAAGAAGCCAGAGGGGACGGCAGCTTCCAGGGAGCTGCGTAGCCACCCCAGCCCCAGCCCCGACCCCCAGGGTCCCCCGCCGCCAGCCCCGCGCACCGAGCAGCACCGCGGCCAGCGCCGCCAGCCCCGCGCCCCGCCAGCGCCGCATCCCGCCGCTCCGCCGCCCGCGCCTCGCTGCCCCCGCCAGCCCCGGCTCTCTGCTCCGGACGGGCCGCCTCCCCTCCCATCCCCACCCATTCTCCCTCCCCTGCCCTCCTCCGCCAGCTCCGCCCCGGCCCGGGCTCAGCCCCCTCCTCGCACAGCACCAGCACAAGCAGCGGCACAAATCCCTTTGGCATTGCCAGCCCCAGCACACAGCTGGGGGCCAGCCCAGACACCACCGACACGCCATCGGAAGCACATCCACTCCGGGACTGGCAGCACACGGGCGGCGCCGTTCAGGAGCCTCTCTCCCTGCCCACCGGGCAAACCTGCCCCTCCTCACCTCTGCAGCGCTGCTGAGAGCAGCAGCCTCACGGCTGGGGAGGGGGCACGGGGGGCTGCCAGGCGTGCTGAGCCACTGCCAGTGTTGCTTACACTGAGGTCAACTCAGCATCCAGTGTGAATGTTCTTATTAAAACCATTATCATTACCTCTATCCTTATTCAAATAATTGTAGACGTTTTGTAGAGGAAAAGCCAATTTAGAGGTAACGAAAATGAACAGTATGTTTTCTGTGGTGTGCCGGGTGCCTGGGATCACTCTGGAGTTGATCTAGATACGGGGCTGGGAATAAGCGTCTCCATCTGCCAAGCCCGCAGCCCTTCACCTGCACTTTCAGATGGGTGGGGCAGGGCTGTCCCAGCCCCACCCCTCGCAGGCAGCTCTCTGGTGGGTGCCCCGTGTGCTCCCTGCCTGTGCGCGGGGATCACCTCCTGAGCCCTCCTCCTGTTCCCTGCTCATCCCTCAGCCCTTTCCCTAGGGAATATGCTGTCCTTGCCACCGCTGCGGCTGGGACATCCAGCAGCCCTGCTGGAGCCACGTTCCTCTCTCACACTGTGCATTTTCCCAGCAGAGCAAGGCACAGCCAGAGAGCCTGGGCTGCTGCCCAGCAGGGCCCATCTCCCGTTCCTGGGCAGCTGGGAGAGAGGCGTTTGTCCCGGGCAGATGAAGAAGGACAGGGGAGAAGCCACAGAGGCAGAGGAGACACGTGCTCCCCGAGGGAACTGTAACCAGCCCAGAGAGCTGAGGACAGCACGGCAAGATGTGAAACCTGAGCGGGGAAGAAGCCCCGGAGCTCCCAAAAGCCCAGCAGTGGGTGTGCAGCAGAGCAGGCGATTGCAGCTGGGGAGGGGGGGACTGCCCTGCGAGCTGACCGGGAACAGCCCCTGCCCGTGAGGGAGGCCCCAGAGCCAGGCAATGCTCAGAATGCCATGGGCTGAGGGAGCCACAGGGGCTGCTGCTGGGGGAGGGAGAAACCCAAAGAGAGCATTCCAGGCACTGAAAGATAATATCTCTGCCCTCCTTCTTCCTTTGCTCCCCCAAGGGTGTTGTTTGTGGCAGCTCTGTTGTCTCGGGGCTGGGAGGTGGTTTCTGACTCTCTCAGCAAACAGCAGGTTGGTCTCAGCATGAACCTGGGCTGTCTCGTCCTCACTGCCTGCCTGGGCCACCTCCTGGGTAAATCCTGGCTTTTCATCAGTGCACTCTTCTTCTTCCTCCCAGGAAACACTCAACAGCCTTATCAGGCCCCTGTGGGGAAATACCACTGAATAGAGAAAGATCATTGCAAAGTATCTTCTCGACTTTGCTGTCTTGCATGTGTTCACTCAAGAAGCTCCTACTTTTATAAAGGCAATGGGAAAGGAGAGGAGGGGAGAGGAGGGGAGAGGCGAGGAGAGGAGAGGAGAGGAGAGGAGAGGAGAGGAGAGGAGAGGAGAGGAGAGGAGAGGAGAGGAGAGGAGAGGAGAGGAGAGGAGAGGAGAGGAGAGGAGAGGAGAGGAGAGGAGAGGAGAGGAGAGGAGAGGAGAGGAGAGGAGAGGAGAGGAGAGGAGAGGAGAGGAACCTCAGACCCCTTCTCTTTTCTGCTCTTCAATCCACCTCCCTCTCCTTCTCTCTTCTAATCCAACTGCTGCCACCACAGGACATCTCAGCTGTCTCTGCAGTACCACATTTCTCCCTCTCTAAAGAAAATCAGCAGATCCTGTCAAAGTTGGCCCAGGCACTTTCAAGCTCTCAGCTCACTGACTTTACACATGGACTGTGTCCTATTCTGCCTCCAGGTTGCCAAATATCTGCCATGGTTTCGTTTTCTTCTGGCTGTCAAAACAGACAGGTCTCCCTCTTTGCAAGCTCAGAATTGTGTGTACTCAGGGAGTGAGGAACCCTCAGAGGTGATAGGGATGGATGAATCTTTTTGCTGTTCTTCCAAAGGCTCCTCAACCTGCTGGAGATGTGCTGGTTCCAGCACAAAAGCTAAGGCAAGACAGGCTGTTCCCTGGTCCTTTGAGTAGGAGGAGCAAGAAGACAGAGACAGCAAAGGTTTCCTCAGGATCTTCCTGAGCTCAGAGCTCCGAGATCCTGCCTAAAAGGAGTCTCATCTAACTGTCTCCAGTAGGGAGTCTCCATCTTCCTAAAGAGCAGGCAGCTTCCTCCACCAGGGTTTAGCATCCACTTTGCTTTATCTTGCCACAGTATTTCCCTGTGCAGCTGCTGACCTTCACTTTCTTCCAGGCACCATGGGGCAGATCGTTGTCACCCAGGAAGATGGAGAAGTCCTGGTGAAGCAGAAAGGCCTCTTCCAGACCACCTGTACATACCAGACCAATTACTTCAGTGGATTGTCGTGGTACCAGCAGAGGAAAGGACAAGCCCCACAGCTGCTCTCGTCTCAGGCAGGGGCCGGCCCGAGGCAGAGCGGCCGTATCAGCACGGAGCTGAACACCACGGGGAAATACAGTGTCCTGCAGGTGGAGGAAGTGGAGGTCTCTGACAGTGCCTTGTACCTCTGTGCTGTGCGAGACACCCTGGTGCAGGGAGCTCCCTGGGCTGTGCAACAAGCCAGGGGAGGGAGGGGATGTGTCTGTGCAAGGCTGAGCTTGGGGAAAGGGACCCTCCGCTGTCCCCTGGCAGTGCTGCTTCCCCTGTACACCCAGAGATCTGCAGGCTGAGCCCCTCTTCCAGGAGAGGAGAGTGTCAGTGGTCAAGGGGAAAGAGAAAGAGGGGAAACAGTTTCTGTGTTGCTCATTCTCACTTATGGGTTCTGTGGTTCTTCTTCCCAACATCTCCAGGGAGTTGTTGGGCAATTCAGGAGGCTGAGACCACTTCTGCAACGATTCCTTGTGCTGCTCTTGGCTTTCTGTTTTTCCCTGCTGCCCGTGGCTTCTCCAGGGTTTCCACTGGGCTTGTCCCTTATAATGCCTGCTCTGGGTTGTGTCCCTCAGAGTTCCGAGTTCAAAGTAGGGTGAAAAACATAAATAAGACGTTATCTGCAACGCTCCTTCCTTGAATTGCATGACTCCAACAATTTCTGAAAGTGCTCAGAAGTGCCCAATGAAAACGTCCAGTTGCTGTGTGGCAGAAGAGAAGTGGAGGAGAGAGCAGGAAGTTGGGCTGCCTTTTATACCTGCCCTTCACTGCCACACAACCAGGGGCAGCCTCTGCAGAGGTAACAATTTCCTCACAAGCTCGTCTTGCATGCCAACCACCACACTGAGTGCTATGGGCTGTGCTCTCATGCCCTGCACTGCTGCCTTTACATTCCCATATTTGTGCCACGCCCATTCCCCAGTGAGGGCTTAGCCCTGGGATGAAAGGCCCCAGGGTTTTGCAGCAGGAATGCAGCAGTGCAGGCACATGACTCATCTCCAGTGATGGAAGGATGCAGAGCAGGAGAGTGATGCATCAGCCTGGGTGACTCAGGTGGAGACACTTGAGGTGTCATCCTCAGGAAGAAGTTCCTGCCACCCCCAACTGGACACTCATAGGTTGTTGTGCATGGGATGATGTCCCCTTTCCTTGTCTTTCTCTCTCTCCTCAGCTCACCTCGATGCTCACTTGTGGTTGCCTCCCCATGGGTGTGCATTGGGCTGATGGTTTTGATTCTGTCCTGCCTAACGCTGCCCTCAGGAAAGTGCTCTGCACTATTTTGTCTCATCTCCACTTTGTGCAGCCTCTGAGTAAACACAGACTGCCCTGTGCTTGCTCGGCACCTTGTCCTTCCTCTCCATCCTCCAGCTCTGCTGCTTTTGACCTCAGGTGTCCTCAGCAGAGTCCACGGCTGGCTGTGTGTTCCTGCCTTGTGTGCTCTTGGAGCAGCCGGGTTTGCACGGACACATGTGGGGGCACAAATCCGTGTGTGATTCCACACTGGTGTGCACGAGCCTGTGGGGGTGTGTCCGTGTCTGTGTATGTCTGTGTGTGTGTGTGTCCATATGTGTCCATTTGTGTTCCTCATGGGAAGTTCATTTGCTGCCTGTTCAAGGGATACCATCCTCTGTTCTGGCCCTGAACTCCTCAGAGCAGCAGGTTACCAGGGTCAGAAGGCGCGTGGGTGCAGCTGAGTGCTGACGGCACCTGCCCCCTACAGCTGTGTCCAGGGAAGAGGCAGAGAAATGCAGGTTCTGTCTCCGGAGCCCTTCTCTTCCTGTCCCTCCACAGCTCTCGCTCCGCTGCTGCTGATTTCGGCCCAACAAGGCTGGTTTCACTGTCTCTCTGTCTGTCCCGTTTCCACACAGCGGGCAAGGTCAAAATTCTCCCCCTACCCAAACAAAAGATCCTCATGAACCAGAGAATGTCAGTGCCTGCCCGGAACGGATCAGAATATCCAGGAGACGATTTCTCAGGAGAAGTCAGGGACACACATTGCAGCTGACTGGAGTATGCCCAGACCTGTGCTGTGCTATGCATGTCACTTGGTACCCAGACATTCTGGCACAAGCCTGTGCTTTAGGTAGGAGTGAAACGCCCTGTTTTCAAAGGGGCGCTACTTTGCTCCGCTGGAGACACAATTAACTGAGTTGTGTATTTCTAAGAAAATCCCCTGAAAGCTCCAAAGACGAGGGTGTCACTGAATCTGAGCTCAGGTGGGATTTACAGCATGTGACAAAGCCCTGCTGTCCCCGGCCGGCGCTGTGCCCCCGGCCCCGCCCGCGGCGGTTCGTGCCCGGCCGCAGCCCCGGCTCCTCTGGCCGTGTCTGCCAGGGCACAGTAATACACCGCCGCGTCCCCAACACGGGGCCCGGAGAGCCACGGGGTGCTCCAGCGACGGTCTGGTGACACCGACAGCCATCCAGGAGGGTCAGGCATCTCTCTGAACCCTTTCTGACCACTCACGAGGAGTGCGGGTTCTCGGCCAGGGAGCTGACGGTACCAGTAGATGAACTCATTTAACTGGATTTTGGGGTGGGAACAGTTGATAGATATACCGATGCCCTCGATGCTCTCTGTCGACGGGTCCTGCAGTACCTGGGCTCTCCCCACAGCCACTACTGGGAAGAAAAAAACAGAAAAAACGTCAAAACGTGTTTTCTGCTCAGCCCTCCCCGCTGTTTCTCAGAACAAACCCCGCAGAAACAGTCAGGAACACACAGAGATGATGACGAGCAGTGTTTCCCGAGGATGTCAACACATGCGGTGAGGGCAGTGTCCATCGATCGTTAGTAGAGAGAGAAATATTGAATGAAACGTGGAGGGGTGAGGTCACTGTAGCAAAAACATGGGAGAAAGAAAGAAAAGACGGAAAGAAAGTAGCAAGTGGGAAGGACTGACTGCATGAGTTGTACGGAAATCACAATGAAAAGAAGAGAACCAGAGGGGAGTCAAAGAAATCATAGAGTATTGAGATTTCTGAGGCAATATGGGATGGCACAGAGAGAGGGATGGACTGCACGATGATTCGGGGACAGAGGTCCGTGAAGTAGCCAGAGGGGATGGCAGCTTCCAGAGACCTGCGTGGCCGCCCCAGCCCCAGCCCCGACCCCCAGGGTCCCCCCGCCGCCAGCCCCGCGCACCGAGCAGCACCGCGGCCAGCGCCGCCAGCCCCGCGCCCCGCCAGCGCCGCATCCCGCCGCTCCGCCGCCCGCGCCTCGCTGCCCCCGCCAGCCCCGGCTCTCTGCTCCGGACGGGCCGCCTCCTCTCCGCCTCCTCTCCCTCCCCTGCCCTCCTCCGCCAGCTCCGCCCCGGGGCTCAGCCCTGCGCCGGCGCCGCTCGGGCTCTCGCCGGGGGCGGGCTGGATGCCGAGGGCAGGCGAGAGCGGCGGCAGCGCGGCGGCGGTCGGGGCTCTGCACTGCGGAGGCGGCGGGGCCGGGCTGGGTGGCAGAGGAGCGGGTTGCTATCGGGGCGATCAACATTGACAGGCCATGAGCTCCTTTCACCGCCATCGTCTCTTCCCTCACATCCCTCCTTTGCTGGCACGTGGGGACTCCTGAATTGTCCTCCAGGGCACGTGCTTGTAAGAATGGTCGAGGGGCACGAGAGGCAGAACATCCCTCCGGGCTCAGCACCCCGGGTACAGCCAGAGAAAGCCCGGACATGGCATGGCACCTCCCACCTGCTTTGGAGTCATGAGATGCAGTCTGCATTCATGGAGCACAGATGGAAGGTCAGGGATGACAAGGCAATGTGGTCACCTGAGACATGAGAGACATGGATTTGGAAGCAATTGTGTACCCGGGGAGAGGATAAAGGTCCAGGAAGATGGGCATTGCTGTCCAGTGTTCTCCTGGGTGTTTCCTGAAACATCACATCCTGTTCGATGGATCTGCTTCCTAGACAGGCAGCTCCCAGCCTGTGGAGGCTGTACAGGTGGAGGGTGTCAAGGGTCTGGTGAACCTCCAGGTGCACACCTGTGCTACCCTCCCACCTCCACAGAGCTGTGACCTGGGGTGAAATCAATGAGCTTTGTTCTCACTTCCACGAGTGCCTCAGCCCAGGAGCATCTCCATGGAGCAGGAATTTGGCGTGGCTGAGCTCTCCCTGCAGAGCTCCCTGGCAATGATCTCATGAAGCTTGCTAGAGGGAAGAGAGGAAGCCCTCAGCTGCTCTGTCTCCAAGCTGGACATGCCCAGTCTGACAGACATCCAGGCAGGGAGATGGGCTCGTGAGCCTTACCCACTCTGCACAGTCCCTGGTTGAAATTGGGCTTGTTTCCTTCATCCCTGTGGGAGAGAAGCATGTGGTCTGGAATGCACTGACCCTTCACTCCCAGTACAGTTCCTGGGCTCTCACACTGAGATTCCAATGTGGGGGTGTAGTGCGTTGACCTTGGCTGGATGCCAGGTACCCACTAAAGCCAGTCTCTCACTCTCCCTCTGCAACTGGACAGAGGAGAGAAAAAAAGCAGCTAAGGATTCCTGAGTTAAGAGCTGGGAGAGTTCACTTACCGATTACCTTCACGGGCAGAACAGACTCAAAGTGGGGATAGTAATTAAATTTATTACTAACAGCATAAGAGCCAAAGAGTGAGAAATAAAATAGTCTTAAAAACACCTTCCTCCCACCCCTCCTTCCATGTTCTCCCTCCTCCCCCCAAGTGCTGCAGGGGGACGAGGAATGGGGGTTACGGTCAGTTGTTGTTTCTGCCGCTGCTCAGGGAGAGCAGTTGGAGTCCTTGCCCTGCTCCCGTGGGGTCCCTCCCTGGGGAGACAGTCCTTGATGGACCTCTCCGGTGTGAGTCCACCCCTCGGGCAGCAGCTCTTCCCAACCTGCTGTCCCGTGGGTCACTCCTCCACGGGGTCAGTCCTTCACGGATGAGCTGTAGCAGCGTGGGTCCCCCACAGGGGCCACAAGTCCTACCTGGGAAAACCTGCTCCAGTGTGGGCTTCCCTCTCCAAGGCTGCAGGTCTCCAGAAGGACCCTGCTCCATCTTGGGCCTCCCACGGGGTCACAGCCTCCTTCCTCCATCCACCTGCTCCAGCATGGGCTCTTCCATGGGCTGCAGGGGAGTTTCTGCACCCCGATGGTCCCCCATGGGCTGCAGGGGCACAGCTGCTCCACCATGGTCTGCACCACAGGCTGCAGGGGCCACAACTCTGGCACCTGGAGCACTTGCCCCTCCTTCTGCAATGCCCTTGGTGTCTGCCTTGTTGTTCCCATGTTCTCACTCCGCTCTTCCCTGGCTGGAATTCCTTCTGCACAACAAACTTCTGTTGCTAAATATGTTATCCCAAAGGCGTTACTATTGCTCCTGGTAGGCTTGGCCTCAGCCAGCGGGAGGAAGTCCATCCTGGAGCCAGCTGGCATTGGCTCCACAGGACAGGGGAAGCTTCTAGCAGCTTCTAAGAGAAGCCACCCTTGTAGCCCCCCTCTGCTACCAAAACCCAGCCACAGAAACCCACTACAGGGTGGGTCCTTGTGGGCTGAAGTCCAAAACAGTCGCCAGAACTCTGCCTTTCCCTCTGCAAGACACAGGGGCTGTTCTTCCTCTCACAGCACAGCAACCTCAGGGCCGTGTCCCTTTCCTTCAGTCCCTGTTTGGGACAAAGTCTCTGTGGCTGCCTCACTCGGCACCTGGTCGATGGGCTGCACAGGTACATTGGGCAGGGGCTTGGACAGGAGAGGGAGCTGTGTCCCACCCGGCACCCCCAGCACTGCACTGGAAGCAGATCCACGCAGGTGGATACATGAGGTGGGCAGGAACCCTCAGTCGTTCTGCCTGTCCATGAAACCAACGTTATCCTTTTGAGGTCTCCAGCACTGGGGAGAGCAGGTGTGTGCTGGCCTGGAGCAGTGTGTGAGTGTGGTGAGGGTGGAGGGGCTGCCAGCCCTGCTGAGGCACTGCCAGCATTTGATCCTGAATCGAGGGGAAGATGCAAATTTTGGTGAAACCGTCCTTGTTGTGCCCTGCAATTGGTAGCAGCAGAGCGTGATCTGTAGAGCAGTAGGTAAAGAAGGGCACGGGAACAGGGGCTGTATGTCAGTGCCTCTTTCCTGAGCAGGTCTGTTGCAGGCTGGTACATCACTGTTCAACTGCACTGTCCTGGTTTCACCCCAGCCAGCAACCAAGGCCCACACAGCTGCTCACTCACTCCCCCTTCAGCAGGATCCAGGAGACAATTGGATGGGGAAAAGCAAGAAAACTCACAGGGTCAGAGAAAGACAGTTCAATAGGGAAAACACAAGCCATGAAGGGAAGCAAAACAAAGCAAGCAATTAATTCCCTGCTTCCCATAGGCAGGCATGTGGTCAGCCGCCTCCAGCAGAGCACAGCCCCATCACAACAAACTTACCCCCCTTCCTCTTTCTTCCCCCAAAGATTTAAATACCGAGCATGATGTCATACTATCTGGCATATCGTTCTGCTCAGTATCAGTCACCTATCCTGGCTCTGGCTCCTCCAATTCACCACCAATTTCCTTGCCAGCGTGGCAGCAGGAAAAGCAGAAAAGTTCAGTGTTCTGTGTAAGCTCAGCAATAACAAAAAACATCTCTGTATTATCAACCCTGGGTTCAGGACAAATCCAAAAAATGGCCCCACAGCAACCATTGTGAAGAAAGTCCACCCTACCCAGGCCAAAACCAGCATATGTACTCAGGTTTTTCCTGATTCGGAAAGCCCCTTGGAAAGCAGCCCTTTGAAACAAGGGGGCCCAGGAAGGCGGGACATGGTTTGAGAAAGAAATCTTGGAGGTGCAGGAGCGGCCCCTGCTGTCCCCGGCCGGCGCTGTGCCCCCGGCCCCGCCCGGCCCCGCCCGCGGCGGTTCGTGCCCGGCCGCAGCCCCGGCTCCTCTGGCCGTGTCTGCCAGGGCACAGTAATACACCGCCGCGTCCCCAACACGGGGCCCGGAGAGCCACAGGGTGCTCCAGCGACGCTCTGGCGACACCGACACCTGTCCCGCCTTGTCCGGCAGCTCTTTGGAGCCTTTGTGAATGCTCACAAAGAGTTCAGGGCCTCGTCCCGGGAGCTGACGATACCAGTAGATCAATTCGGTCCTCTCTATTTTTGGGTGTGAGCAGTTGATGGTGATTTCCGTGCCCTCGGGGGTTTGTGCTAACGGCTCCTGCTGCACCCGGGCTCTTCCTGCAGCCACTGCCAGGGAGAACAGAAGAATGAATTTTCTACAGCGGAAAATGCCGTGCAGGGGCAGAGGATGACAGTGTTGACGGGGATATGTGCTGAGAATAAATTTTGGCCAGACTGTTCCTCTGAGGGTAGTTGGTTGTGGACAATAATATAATGGATGTTTTGAAGGGAAATCTGAGTTAAAAAGACGAGAAAGGAGGGAGGAAAACAGACTGGTTGGGAGGAACTGATGGAGGGAAGGATGGATGGATGAATTAAGAAACAGAGTAAAAAAGACAGGAGAGCTGAGAGGCAATGATTTCCTGGAGGGAAAAAGTATGACGGCAAAGGCGGGGAAAGAAGGTAAATTAGAACCGAGGAGCTGCAGGAGTGTCAGAGAATAGTCCTGTGCCGAGACCCAGTCCCACAAAGCCCCCGGCCCCCAGGGTCCCCCGCCGCCAGCCCCGCGCACCGAGCAGCACCGCGGCCAGCGCCGCCAGCCCCGCGCCCCGCCAGCGCCGCATCCCGCCGCTCCGCCGCCCGCGCCTCGCTGCCCCCGCCAGCCCCGGCTCTCTGCTCCGGACGGGCCGCCTCCCCTCCCATCCCCTCCCATTCTCCCTCCTCTGCCCTCCTCCGCCAGCTCCGCCCCGGCCCGGGCTCAGCCCCCTCCTCGCACAGCACCAGCACAAGCAGCGGCACAAACCCCTTTGGCATTGCCAGCCCCAGCACACAGCTGGGGGCCAGCCCAGACACCACCGACACGCCAGCGGAAGCACATCCACTCCGGGACTGGCAGCACACGGGCGGCGCCGTTCAGGAGCCTCTCTCCCTGCCCACCGGGCAAACCTGCCCCTCCTCACCTCTGCAGCGCTGCTGAGAGCAGCAGCCTCACGGCTGGGGAGGGGGCACGGGGGGCTGCCAGGCGTGCTGAGCCACTGCCAGTGTTGCTTACACTGAGGTCAACTCAGCATCCAAGCTGCACTGAAACCGGCCTTGTTGGGCCGAAATCAGCAGCAGCGGAGCGAGAGCTGTGGACGGACAGGAAGAGAAGGGCTCCGGAGACAGAACCTGCATTTCTCTGCCTCTTCCCTGGACACAGCTGTAGGGGGCAGGTGCCGTCAGCACTCAGCTGCACCTACGCGCCTTCTGACCCTGGTAACCTGCTGCTCTGGGGAGTTCAGGGCCAGAACAGAGGACGGTATCCCTGGAATAGGCAGCAAATGAACTTCCCATGAGGGACACACATGGACGGACACACACGGACACACAAAAACGGACACATACCCACAAAGACACACACACACTCACACCCACAGGCTCGTGCACACCAGTGTGGAATCACACACAGATTTGTGCCCCCACATGTGTCCGTGCAAACCCGGCTACTCCAAGAGCACACAAGGCAGGAACACACAGCCAGCCGTGGACTCTGCTGAGGACACCTGAGGTCAAAAGCAGCAGAGCTGGAGGATCGAGAGGAAGGACAAGGTGCCAGGCAAGCACAGGGCAGTCTGTGTTTACTCAGAGGCTGCACAAAGTGGAGATGAGACAAAATAGTGCAGAGCACTTTCCTGAGGGCAGCGTTAGGCAGGACAGAATCAAAACCATCAGCCCAATGCACACTCATGGGGAGGCAACCACAAGTGAGCATCGAGGTGAGCAGAGGAGAGAGAGAAAGACAAGGAAAGGGGACATCATCCCATGCACAACAACCTATGAGTGTCCAGTTGGGGGTGGCAGAACTTCTTCCTGAGGATGACACCTCAAGTGTCTCCACCTGAGTCACCCAGGCTGATGCATCACTCTCCTGCTCTGCATCCATCCATCACTGGAGATGAGTCATGTGCCTGCACTGCTGCATTCCTGCTGCAAAATCCTGGGGCCTTTCATCCCAGGGCTAAGCCCTCACTGGGGAATGGGCATGGCACAAATATGGGAATGTAAAGGCAGCAGTGCAGGGCATGAGAGCACAGCCCATAGCACTCGGTGTGGTGGTTGGCATGCAAGATGAGCTTCTGGGGAAATTGTTACCTCTGCAGAGGCTGCCCCTGGTTGTGTGGCAGTGAAGGGCAGGTATAAAAGGCAGCCCAACTTCCTGCTCTCTCCTCCACTTCTCTTCTGCCACACAGCAACTGGACGTTTTCAATGGACACTTCTGAGCACTTTCAGAAATTGTTGGAGTCATGCAATTCAAGGAAGGAGCGTTGCAGATAACGTCTTATTTATGTTTTTCACCCTACTTTGAACTCGGAACTCTGAGGGACACAACCCAGAGCAGGCATTATAAGGGACAAGCCCAGTGGAAACCCTGGAGAAGCCACGGGCAGCAGGGAAAAACAGAAAGCCAAGAGCAGCACAAGGAATCGTTGCAGAAGTGGTCTCAGCCTCCTGAATTGCCCAACAACTCCCTGGAGATGTTGGGAAGAAGAACCACAGAACCCATAAGTGAGAATGAGCAACACAGAAACTGTTTCCCCTCTTTCTCTTTCCCCTTGACCACTGACACTCTCCTCTCCTGGAAGAGGGGCTCAGCCTGCAGATCTCTGGGTGTACAGGGGAAGCAGCACTGCCAGGGGACAGCGGAGGGTCCCTTTCCCCAAGCTCAGCCTTGCACAGACACATCCCCTCCCTCCCCTGGCTTGTTGCACAGCCCAGGGAGCTCCCTGCACCAGGGTGTCTCGCACAGCACAGAGGTACAAGGCACTGTCAGAGACCTCCACTTCCTCCACCTGCAGGACACTGTATTTCCCCGTGGTGTTCAGCTCCGTGCTGATACGGCCGCTCTGCCTCGGGCCGGCCCCTGCCTGAGACGAGAGCAGCTGTGGGGCTTGTCCTTTCCTCTGCTGGTACCACGACAATCCATTAAAGTTACTGGTCTGGTATGTACAGGTGGTCTGGAAGAGGCCTTTCTGCTTCACCAGGACTTCTCCATCTTCCTGGGTGACAACGATCTGCCCCATGGTGCCTGGAAGAAAGTGAAGGTCAGCAGCTGCACAGGGAAATACTGTGGCAAGATAAAGCAAAGTGGATGCTAAACCCTGGTGGAGAAAGCTGCCTGCCCTGTAGGGAAGTCCTGAGACCTGCAGACAGTCAGGTGAGAGTGATTTTGGAAAGTGGTTCAGAGCTCTTATCACAGCACGAATCTGAGGAGAGCTGTGCTGTGTCCATGTTCTTGCTCCTCCTGCTCAGAGGAGCAGGGAACAGCCTGTCACGCCTGAACTTTGTGTGCTGGAACCAGCTCCTCACTCCCTGAGGACACAGAATGCTGAGCTTGGAAAGAGGGAGCCCTGGCTGTGTTGCCAAGTGGAGAAAACTGGAAGCTTGTGGCAGCCAGGAGGCAAAATGGGACACCCCGTTGATGTCAGAGAAATGAGAGCTTTAAAGTGCCTGGGGCAGATTTGACAGGATCTGCCAATATGCATCAAAAAAGGAGGGATGTGGGACTGCAAAGAGGAGATCTCCTGTGGGGATAGCAGGGGAATCCAAAGAAAGAGGCAGAGGGTGATGGTTTGAAGGAGAGAGAAGAGACAGAGACGGGTTATGAGGTTTCCCTTCTCTTTCCTCCCTTTCCCTTTAAAATGATAAAGGATTCTGGAGCAAACACAGCAAACCGGCAAATATGAGGAGACTATTGACAGCATTTTCCCTCTATTCAATTCAATGTTTTTTTTTCCCACAGGGGCCTGATAAAGCTGTTGAGGATTTCCTGGGAAGAGAAGAAAGCTGACTGATGAAAAGCCAGGACTAACCCAGGAAGTGGCCCAGGCAGACAGTGAGGACAAGACAGCCGAGGTTCATGCTGAGACCAACCTGCTGTTTGCTGAGAGAGTCAGAAACCACCTCCCAGCCCCGAGACAGCAGAGCTGCCACAAACAACACCCTTGGGGGAGCAAAGGAAGAAGGAGGGCAGAGATATTATCTTTCAGTGCCTGGAATGCTCTCTTTGGGTTTCTCCCTCCCCCAGCAGCAGCCCCTGTGGCTCCCTCAGCCCATGGCATTCTGAGCATTGCCTGGCTCTGGGGCCTCCCTCACGGGCAGGGGCTGTTCCCGGTCAGCTCGCAGGGCAGTCCCCCCCTCCCCAGCTGCAATCGCCTGCTCTGCTGCACACCCACTGCTGGGCTTTTGGGAGCTCCGGGGCTTCTTCCCCGCTCAGGTTTCACATCTTGCCGTGCTGTCCTCAGCTCTCTGGGCTGGTTACAGTTCCCTCGGGGAGCACGTGTCTCCTCTGCCTCTGTGGCTTCTCCCCTGTCCTTCTTCATCTGCCCAGGACAAACGCCTCTCTCCCAGCTGCCCAGGAACGGGAGATGGGCCCTGCTGGGCAGCAGCCCAGGCTCTCTGGCTGTGCCTTGCTCTGCTGGGAAAATGCACAGTGTGAGAGAGGAACGTGGCTCCAGCAGGGCTGCTGGATGTCCCAGCCGCAGCGGTGGCAAGGACAGCATATTCCCTAGGGAAAGGGCTGAGGGATGAGCAGGGAACAGGAGGAGGGCTCAGGAGGTGATCCCCGCGCACAGGCAAGGAGCACACGGGGCACCCACCAGAGAGCTGCCTGCGAGGGGTGGGGCTGGGACAGCCCTGCCCCACCCATCTGAAAGGGCAGGTGAAGGGCTGCGGGCTTGGCAGACGGATGCCCTTACTCCCACCCTGTTACAGTCCGGTCAGGGGCTGCAACGTGGTTCTTTTACAGGATTACTTCGAAGGCGAGATTGAGGCACAAAACTCCACACGTTAGGTCTCAAACAGACAATTTGCTTTATTTGTAACTATAAGTAATAGGCGAAAACCGGGGCCGGGGGGAAGGGGAGAAGAGATAGAGATAAGGGAACGGAAAAGCAACAAGAGGAAAGTGCAAAAAGAGTTACCACCACCAGTGAGAGAACCGGGTGTAGTCAGCCTCAGGCAGTGAGGCGTTTAATTGCCCCATTAACACCTCTCGCACCTGGGCAGAGCGGCCAATTACCAATTGTTTATTGCACGGGTCAATGTAAAAATAAAGACGCGAGTTAGAGGCGGAACGATCTCTTACACACCCCCTTCTCTAGATCAACTCCACAGCGATCCCAGGCACCCGGTACACCACAGAAAACATGCTCTTCCTTTTGGTTACCTCTAAATTGGCTTTTTCCTCTACAAAACGTCTACGATGATTTGAATAATGATAGAAGTAATGATAATGGTTCTAATAAGAACATTCGCATGAAAATTCTGCATCTCCTCATGGCGTAAAAGGAGACTTCTAGGGAAGTGGAGCGTCCTGAGGCTTTCACAGTCTTTCTGCCCAGTGGAAAAGCAGCATCAAGCTTACCCTCCTATGGGTCCTGCCATGGTTCTGCCTTCTTAGGCGTCAAAGCAGAGATAACACATTGGCAGGAAGGTGCGAAGTCTGCATTCGTACTGAGAGAATAAACCTCCAACCATCCTTCCTGACCGCAGGGCCACATGGCTGGAAGTCTCTCCTTTCTTGCTGCTTTTGTCTCCTCTCTCATCACCCCTAACACTCGGTCTGGCCTGTCTGTACTTGGCTCCATCATCATGTCTACCTTCACACCTTCAGCACACCTCTGAGATGTAGTGCTCAGATGCCTCATGAGTGACACTGGAAGCTCTGCAGACCCTGACTGTCCCCCTTCTACACTGCGGGCAAGGTCAGAAGTCTCCCCCTACCCAAACAAAAGATCGTCACGAATCTGAGAATCTCGGTGCCTGCCCGGAGTGGATCAGAGTATCCAGGAGACGATTTCTCAGGAGAAGTCAGGGACACACATTGCAGCTGACTGGAGTATGCCCAGATTTGTGCTGTGCTGTGTATGTCACTTGGCACCCAGACATTCTGGCACAAGCCTGTGCTTTAGGTAGGAGTGAAACGCCCTGTTTTCATCGGGACGTTACTTTGCTCCGCTGTAGGAACAATGAAAAGCTCCAAAAGACGACGGTGTCAGTGAGTCTGAGCTCAGGTGGGATTTACAGCATGTGACAAAGCCCTGCTGTCCCCGGCCGGCGCTGTGCCCCCGGCCCCGCCCGCGGCGGTTCGTGCCCGGCCGCAGCCCCGGCTCCTCTGGCCGTGTCTGCCAGGGCACAGTAATACACCGCCGCGTCCCCAACACGGGGCCCGGAGAGCCACAGGGTGCTCCAGCGACGCTCTGGCGACACCGACAGCTGTCCCACAGGCTCCAGCACTGCTTTATCTCCAGTGAAACCCGTTACAATGTGATGCACCGCCTGGTCTGGGAACTGACGGTACCAGTGAACAGAAGCGGTACCCTGAAGTTTGGGGAGGGAGCAGTTGATGGAGGTACCGGTGCCCTCGATGGTCTCTGTCGACGGGTCCTGCAGAACCTGGGCTCTCCCCACAGCCGCTGCTGGGAAGGAAAACAGAGAAAAACCGTCAAAACGTGCTTTCTGCTCAGCCCTCCCCGCTGTTTCTCAGAACAAACCCCGCAGAAACAGTCAGGAACACACAGAGATGATGACGAGCAGTGTTTCCCGAGGATGTCAACACATGTGGTGAGGGCAGTGTCCATCGATCGTTGGTGAAGAGAGGAATGTGTGAA
The DNA here is from genome assembly GCF_025592945.1 of Manacus candei. Taxonomy (NCBI): domain Eukaryota; kingdom Metazoa; phylum Chordata; class Aves; order Passeriformes; family Pipridae; genus Manacus; species Manacus candei. Next base: position 673,020 of record NW_026138160.1, on the reverse strand, counting down.
TGAAACGTGGAAGGATGAGGTCACTGAAGCAAAAACATGGGAGAAAGAAAGAAAAGACGGAAAGAAAGTAGCAAGTGGGAAGGACTGACTGCATGAGTAATACGGAAATCACAATGAAAAGAAGAGAACAGGGAGAGTCAGACAAACTATGGAGTGATGAGATTTCTGAGGCAATATGGGATGGGACAGAGAGAGGGATGGACTGCACGATGATTCGAGGAGACAGGTCCGTGAAGTAGCCAGAGGGGACGGCAGCCTCGAGGGACCTGCATGGCCGCCCCAGCCCCAGCCCCGACCCCCAGGTCCCCCGCCGCCAGCCCCGCGCACCGAGCAGCACCGCGGCCAGCGCCGCCAGCCCCGCGCCCCGCCAGCGCCGCATCCCGCCGCTCCGCCGCCCGCGCCTCGCTGCCCCCGCCAGCCCCGGCTCTCTGCTCCGGACGGGCCGCCTCCTCTCCGCCTCCTCTCCCTCCCCTGCCCTCCTCCGCCAGCTCCGCCCCGGGGCTCAGCCCTGCGCCGGCGCCGCTCGGGCTCTCGCCGGGGGCGGGCTGGATGCCGAGGGCAGGCGAGAGCGGCGGCAGCGCGGCGGCGGTCGGGGCTCTGCACTGCGGAGGCGGCGGGGCCGGGCTGGGTGGCAGAGGAGCGGGTTGCTATCGGGGCGATCAACATTGACAGGCCATGAGCTCCTTCCACCGCCATCGTCTCTTCCCTCACATCCCTCCTTTGCTGGCACGTGGGGACTCCTGAATTGTCCTCCAGGGCACGTGCTTGTAAGAATGGTCGAGGGGCACGAGAGGCAGAACATCCCTCCGGGCTCAGCACCCCGGGTACAGCCAGAGAAAGCCCGGACATGGCATGGCACCTCCCACCTGCTTTGGAGTCATGAGATGCAGTCTGCATTCATGGAGCACAGATGGAAGGTCAGGGATGACAAGGCAATGTGGTCACCTGAGACATGAGAGACATGGATTTGGAAGCAATTGTGTACCCAGGAAGAGGATAAAGGCCCAGGAAGATGGGCCCTGCTCTCTCATATTCTGCTGCATGTCACCTAAAACATCACATCCTGTTCGATGGATCTGCTTCCTAGACAGGCAGCTCCCAACCTGTGGAGGCTGTACAGGTGGAGGGTGTCAAGGGTCTGGTGAACCTCCAGGTGCACACCTGTGCTACCCTCCCACCTCCACAGAGCTGTGACCTGGGGAGAAATCAATGAGCTTTGTTCTCACTTCCACGAGTGCCTCAGCCCAGGTGCATCTCCATGGAGCAGGAATTTGGCGTGGCTGAGCTCTCCCTGCAGAGCTCCCTGGCAATGATCTCATGAAGCTTGCTAGAGGGAAGAGAGGAAGCCCTCAGCTGCTCTGTCTCCAGGCTGGACATGCCCAGTCTGACAGACATCCAGGCAGGGAGATGGGCTCGTGAGCCTTACCCACTCTGCACAGTCCCTGGTTGAAATTGGGCTTGTTTCCTTCATCCCTGTGGGAGAGAAGCATGTGGTCTGGAATGCACTGACCCTTCACTCCCAGTACAGTTCCTGGGCTCTCACACTGAGATTCCAATGTGGGGGTGTAGTGCGTTGACCTTGGCTGGATGCCAGGTACCCACTAAAGCCAGTCTCTCACTCTCCCTCTGCAACTGGACAGAGGAGAGAAAAAAAGCAGCTAAGGATTCCTGAGTTGAGATAAGAGCTGGGAGAGTTCACTTACCGATTACCTTCACGGGCAGGACAGACTCAAAGTGGGGATAGTAATTAAATTTATTACTAACAGCATAAGAGCCAAAGAGTGAGAAATAAAATAGTCTTAAAAACACCTTCCTCCCACCCCTCCTTCCATGTTCTCCCTCCTCCCCCCAAGTGCTGCAGGGGGACGGGGAATGGGGGTTACGGTCAGTTGTTGTTTCTGCCGCTGCTCAGGGAGAGGAGTTGGAGTCCTTCCCCTGCTCCCGTGGGGTCCCTCCCTCGGGAGACAGTCCTTGATGGACCTCTCCGGTGTGAGTCCACCCCTCGGGCAGCAGCTCTTCCCAACCTGCTGTCCCGTGGGTCACTCCTCCACGGGGTCAGTCCTTCACGGATGAGCTGTAGCAGCGTGGGTCCCCCACAGGGGCCACAAGTCCTACCTGGGAAAACCTGCTCCAGTGTGGGCTTCCCTCTCCAAGGCTGCAGGTCTCCAGAAGGACCCTGCTCCATCTTGGGCCTCCCACGGGGTCACAGCCTCCTTCCTCCATCCACCTGCTCCAGCATGGGCTCTTCCATGGGCTGCAGGGGAGTTTCTGCACCCCGATGGTCCCCCATGGGCTGCAGGGGCACAGCTGCTCCACCATGGTCTGCACCACAGGCTGCAGGGGCCACAGCTCCAGCACCTGGAGCACTTGTCCCTCCTTCTGCAATGCCCTTGGTGTCTGCCTTGTTGTTCCCATGTTCTCACTCTGCTCTTCCCTGACTGGAATTCCTTCTGCACAACAAACTTCTATTGCTAAATATGTTATCCCAAAGGCGTTACTATTGCTCCTGGTAGGCTTAACCTCGGCCAGTGGGAGGAAGTCCATCCTGGAGCCAGCTGGCATTGGCTCCACAGGACAGGGGAAGCTTCTAGCAGCTTCTAAGAGAAGCCACCCTTGTAGCCCCCCTCTGCTACCAAAACCCAGCCACAGAAACCCACTAGAGGGGGATAAACGTCCTTGTGGGCTGAAGTCCAAAACAGTCACCAGAACTCTGGCTTTCCCTCTGCAAGACACAGGGGCTGTTCTTCCTCTCACAGCGCAGCAACCTCAGGGCCGTGTCCCTTTCCTTCAGTCCCCGTTTGGGACAACGTCTCTGTGGCTGCCTCACTCGGCACCTGGTCGATGGGCTGCACAGGTACATTGGGCAGGGGCTTGGACAGGAGAGGGAGCTGTGTCCCACCCGGCACCCCCAGCACTGCACTGGAAGCAGATCCACGCAGGTGGATACATGAGGTGGGCAGGAACCCTCAGTCGTTCTGCCTGTCCATGAAACCAACGTTATCCTTTTGAGGTCTCCAGCACTGGGGAGAGCAGGTGTGTGCTGGCCTGGAGCAGTGTGTGGGTGTGGTGAGGGTGGAGGGGCTGCCAGCCCTGCTGAGGCACTGCCAGCATTTGATCCTGAATCGAGGGGAAGATGCAAATTTTGGTGAAACCGTCCTTGTTGTGCCCTGCAGTTGGCAGCAGCAGAGCATGATCTGTAGAGCAGTAGGTAAAGAAGGGCACAGGGGGCAGGGGCTGCATGTCAGTGCCTCTTTCCTGAGCAGGTCTGTTGCAGGCTGGTACATCACTGTTCAACTGCACTGTCCTGGTTTCACCCCAGCCAGCAACCAAGGCCCACACAGCTGCTCACTCACTCCCCCTTCAGCAGGATCCAGGAGACAATTGGATGGGGAAAAGCAAGAAAACTCACAGGGTCAGAGAAAGACAGTTCAATAGGGAAAACACAAGCCATGAAGGGAAGCAAAACAAATGTTGCAAGCAATTAATTCCCTGCTTCCCATGGGCAGGCAGGTGTTCAGCCGCCTCCAGCAGAGCAGCGTCCCATCATGCATGATGTGTGCTTGGGAAGGCAAACACCATCGTGACAAATTTCCCCCTCCTTCTTCCCCAAAACTTTAAATACCGAGCATGATGTTCTAAGGTCTGGCATATCCCTTTGCTCAGTGTCAGTCACCTATCCTGGCTCTGGCTCCTCCCAACATCCCATGCAGCCCCAACTTTCTTCCCAGTGTGGCAGCAGGAAAAGCAGAAAAAGCCTTTGCTCTGTGTAAGCTCAGCATTAACAAAAACATTTCTGTATTATCAACCCTGGCTTAAACACAAATCCACAAAACAGCCCCATAACAACCACCAACAAGAAAGTTCCCTCTACCCAGGCCAAAACCAGCACATGCACTCAGGTTCCTCCTGAATCTGGGAAAATGCTGCTCTGTGTTGCTCATGGGCAGAGCAGTGGAGTGTTCCCAGTGCAACCAGCACATTTCACTTGTTGAGTAACACACAAGGACACACACAGAAAGAGGCTCAGGCACATTGGTGTGGACTCATGCACAAATTTGTGCTCCCACAGGATTTCATGTAGAACCCAGCTGCACACAAGTGCACACAAACCAGGAACCCACATAGGAAAACAACCAACCATGGACTCTGCTGAGGACACCTGGGGAAAACACTCAGGGCTGGGAAGGACAAGGCTCCAGGCAAGCCCGTGGCACTGTTTGTGTGCTCAGAGTCTGACCAGTGTGGGAGAAGTCAGAAGAGGCCCGAAGACTTTCCTGAGGGCAGTGTTAGGCAGGACGGGGTCAAAGCAGCCGCCCAAAGCACACACGTAGAGAGGCAACAACCAGTGACTGTTGGGGTGAGCTGAGGAGGGAGGGAAAGGGAATGACATGGCCCATCCTCATGCCCAGGAGTCCTTGGGTGTCCACGGAGGACTGCTGCAGCTTCTTCTTGAAAACAGCACTTCAAACAAACCCACCAGTGTGATCCATACTGACACATCACTTGCCTGCTCTGGATCCATCCAGCCCTGGAGCTGAGTGTGCTCCTGACATTTATGAGTCCCATGCCCTGGAAATCCTGGAATATTTCATCCCAAAAATCACAAGAAGCCTTCAGTGGGCCACGGAAGAAATCTCAAAAAAAAAGGCAGCAGTTTGGAAACCAAAGCACAGCCTGTACCATCAGCTGTGATGATTTGCATTCAAGAGGAGCTTGTGGGGAAACTGTTACCTCTGCAAAGGCTGCCCCTGGTCCTGCGGCAGTGAAGGGCAGGTAGAAAAGGCAGCCCCAGCCCCTGCTCTCTCATCCACTTTTCTTATCTCCTTCTGCTTGGGAACCAGGTGAGTGTGAAGCCATTCTCCTCCTTTTCCACAGTGAGATCTCCACTTGTGGGAAATCTCAGCTGATTCTGGCTGTGTCCTGTCCTGTGGTTTTGTTCTTCTTGTCATGACAGAGGGAAATGGGGAGAAAGTCTTGAGGGCGGTTGGGATGTAGCTGAGGGGACTATTGGTTTAGGAATATAGGATAGAGCTTCTGTGTGACAGCCTGATTATAATAGGGAAATGAAGAAGGGTGTGTGTTCCCTGACCGAACCTCCAGCTCCCCACTGCTCCACATCCCCTGCAGTTGGCAGCATCCTCAGCTCTCAGGGAGTGCCCATCAACTGGAGGGGCTGTGACCTCTCTGTTCTTTCCAGACCCTACTGGTGCAGAAGGTCCCTCCCCTGAAGAAGATCCTGGGAAAGCCCCAGGGAGACACCTCAGGGGACTCAGAACATGGTACTGGGCTGAGTGAGGATGGACATTTTTCCATGTTGGTACCAGGAGAGGTGAATGGCTTTGCCTTTCCCTTTCCTTTGTTTGCTTTGCTTCCCCTTGGCAGCAAGGTCCCACCATGGTCAGCCTGGTGGGACCATCTGTCTCCTCTCCCTCTAAGGGACAGGCAGACAGGCACCGTGCAGGAACTTCTCCTCCACCAAGGAGGACAGACTCTCAGATGCCCCCGGGCTCCCTGCACTGCTCTCCTCCACATGCAGGGATGTCCTTTCCCCCTTTTGACTCCTCACATCTTTCTGCTGAATTCAAGCCTGGCCTCCGTGTTGGCTTTCCCACCCCTGCAGACACTCTCCAAGCTGTCAAAGTGGAAAGGAGTTTCTCAGCAGTGGAAGTGGGTGATGGCACAAGGAGAGCCTTCTCCACTGACAGAGGAATGGGAGGATGGGACAGCCTGCAATGGTTCCTCTGTTGAGGGGAACCATCCTTTGGCTGCTGAATGAGTCAAGGCTGGAAATTGCAGCAAAGCAGGTGAGGGCAGCTGAGGGCTGTCACAGCGAGGTGGGGACAGAGAGACAGTGACATACTGCGGGAGGTGACATCCCTGTGACACTGAACCTACAGGAGAACGGGCACATCAGCAAGGACAAGGATTGTGGGATTGCACTTCCCAGCAGAGCTGCAGGTGGGTGCAGAGCTCTTCACTGCTTCCTTGCTCCCCACAGAGGGTTTGTGCTGAGGAGTTGGCTGCCAGTCTGGGGGAGACAATGCTGTAACATGTACATCTCATCCCTTGTGACTGGTGAAACTTTCTCTTGGCAGCCACTACAGTCTTATGTCCGATTTCCTGCATCTGCTCTGGCATAAAGGCCAATGCCGTTGATGGAATTTTAATTTTTTTGATTGTCAGGCAGTTTATACAGCACCTAGACCTGCTGTTTGCAAACAGAGGATGGTTGGTGAGAGATGTGGTGATCAAAGGCCATCTGGAGCATGGCAAAGATAAAATTATAGAGTTTTCCACAATTGGTGAAGTAAGGAAGAGCATGAACCAAACCACTACCCTCGACTTCTGGAGGTTGGACTTGGGCCTGTTGAGGACACCGATTCGGAAAGCCCCTTGGAAAGCAGCCCTTTGAAACAAGGGGGCCTAGGAAGGCGGGACATGGTTTGAGAAAGAAATCTTGGAGGTGCAGGAGCGGCCCCTGCTGTCCCCGGCCGGCGCTGTGCCCCCGGCCCCGCCCGGCCCCGCCCGCGGCGGTTCGTGCCCGGCCGCAGCCCCGGCTCCTCTGGCCGTGTCTGCCAGGGCACAGTAATACACCGCCGCGTCCCCAACACGGGGCCCGGAGAGCCACAGGGTGCTCCAGCGACGCTCTGGCGACACCGACACCTGTCCCGCCTTGTCCGGCAGCTCTTTGGAGCCTTTGTGAATGCTCACAAAGAGTTCAGGGCCTCGTCCCGGGAGCTGACGATACCAGTAGATCAATTCGGTCCTCTCTATTTTTGGGTGTGAGCAGTTGATGGTGATTTCCGTGCCCTCGGGGGTTTGTGCTAACGGCTCCTGCTGCACCCGGGCTCTTCCTGCAGCCACTGCCAGGGAGAACAGAAGAATGAATTTTCTACAGCGGAAAATGCCGTGCAGGGGCAGAGGATGACAGTGTTGACGGGGATATGTGCTGAGAATAAATTTTGGCCAGACTGTTCCTCTGAGGGTAGTTGGTTGTGGACAATAATATAATGGATGTTTTGAAGGGAAATCTGAGTTAAAAAGACGAGAAAGGAGGGAGGAAAACAGACTGGTTGGGAGGAACTGATGGAGGGAAGGATGGATGGATGAATTAAGAAACAGAGTAAAAAAGACAGGAGAGCTGAGAGGCAATGATTTCCTGGAGGGAAAAAGTATGACGGCAAAGGCGGGGAAAGAAGGTAAATTAGAACCGAGGAGCTGCAGGAGTGTCAGAGAATAGTCCTGTGCCGAGACCCAGTCCCACAAAGCCCCCGGCCCCCAGGGTCCCCCGCCGCCAGCCCCGCGCACCGAGCAGCACCGCGGCCAGCGCCGCCAGCCCCGCGCCCCGCCAGCGCCGCATCCCGCCGCTCCGCCGCCCGCGCCTCGCTGCCCCCGCCAGCCCCGGCTCTCTGCTCCGGACGGGCCGCCTCCCCTCCCATCCCCTCCCATTCTCCCTCCTCTGCCCTCCTCCGCCAGCTCCGCCCCGGCCCGGGCTCAGCCCCCTCCTCGCACAGCACCAGCACAAGCAGCGGCACAAACCCCTTTGGCATTGCCAGCCCCAGCACACAGCTGGGGGCCAGCCCAGACACCACCGACACGCCAGCGGAAGCACATCCACTCCGGGACTGGCAGCACACGGGCGGCGCCGTTCAGGAGCCTCTCTCCCTGCCCACCGGGCAAACCTGCCCCTCCTCACCTCTGCAGCGCTGCTGAGAGCAGCAGCCTCACGGCTGGGGAGGGGGCACGGGGGGCTGCCAGGCGTGCTGAGCCACTGCCAGTGTTGCTTACACTGAGGTCAACTCAGCATCCAAGCTGCACTGAAACCGGCCTTGTTGGGCCGAAATCAGCAGCAGCGGAGCGAGAGCTGTGGACGGACAGGAAGAGAAGGGCTCCGGAGACAGAACCTGCATTTCTCTGCCTCTTCCCTGGACACAGCTGTAGGGGGCAGGTGCCGTCAGCACTCAGCTGCACCTACGCGCCTTCTGACCCTGGTAACCTGCTGCTCTGGGGAGTTCAGGGCCAGAACAGAGGACGGTATCCCTGGAATAGGCAGCAAATGAACTTCCCATGAGGGACACACATGGACGGACACACACGGACACACAAAAACGGACACATACCCACAAAGACACACACACACTCACACCCACAGGCTCGTGCACACCAGTGTGGAATCACACACAGATTTGTGCCCCCACATGTGTCCGTGCAAACCCGGCTACTCCAAGAGCACACAAGGCAGGAACACACAGCCAGCCGTGGACTCTGCTGAGGACACCTGAGGTCAAAAGCAGCAGAGCTGGAGGATCGAGAGGAAGGACAAGGTGCCGAGCAAGCACAGGGCAGTCTGTGTTTACTCAGAGGCTGCACAAAGTGGAGATGAGACAAAATAGTGCAGAGCACTTTCCTGAGGGCAGCGTTAGGCAGGACAGAATCAAAACCATCAGCCCAATGCACACTCATGGGGAGGCAACCACAAGTGAGCATCGAGGTGAGCAGAGGAGAGAGAGAAAGACAAGGAAAGGGGACATCATCCCATGCACAACAACCTATGAGTGTCCAGTTGGGGGTGGCAGAACTTCTTCCTGAGGATGACACCTCAAGTGTCTCCACCTGAGTCACCCAGGCTGATGCATCACTCTCCTGCTCTGCATCCATCCATCACTGGAGATGAGTCATGTGCCTGCACTGCTGCATTCCTGCTGCAAAATCCTGGGGCCTTTCATCCCAGGGCTAAGCCCTCACTGGGGAATGGGCATGGCACAAATATGGGAATGTAAAGGCAGCAGTGCAGGGCATGAGAGCACAGCCCATAGCACTCGGTGTGGTGGTTGGCATGCAAGATGAGCTTCTGGGGAAATTGTTACCTCTGCAGAGGCTGCCCCTGGTTGTGTGGCAGTGAAGGGCAGGTATAAAAGGCAGCCCAACTTCCTGCTCTCTCCTCCACTTCTCTTCTGCCACACAGCAACTGGACGTTTTCAATGGACACTTCTGAGCACTTTCAGAAATTGTTGGAGTCATGCAATTCAAGGAAGGAGCGTTGCAGATAACGTCTTATTTATGTTTTTCACCCTACTTTGAACTCGGAACTCTGAGGGACACAACCCAGAGCAGGCATTATAAGGGACAAGCCCAGTGGAAACCCTGGAGAAGCCACGGGCAGCAGGGAAAAACAGAAAGCCAAGAGCAGCACAAGGAATCGTTGCAGAAGTGGTCTCAGCCTCCTGAATTGCCCAACAACTCCCTGGAGATGTTGGGAAGAAGAACCACAGAACCCATAAGTGAGAATGAGCAACACAGAAACTGTTTCCCCTCTTTCTCTTTCCCCTTGACCACTGACACTCTCCTCTCCTGGAAGAGGGGCTCAGCCTGCAGATCTCTGGGTGTACAGGGGAAGCAGCACTGCCAGGGGACAGCGGAGGGTCCCTTTCCCCAAGCTCAGCCTTGCACAGACACATCCCCTCCCTCCCCTGGCTTGTTGCACAGCCCAGGGAGCTCCCTGCACCAGGGTGTCTCGCACAGCACAGAGGTACAAGGCACTGTCAGAGACCTCCACTTCCTCCACCTGCAGGACACTGTATTTCCCCGTGGTGTTCAGCTCCGTGCTGATACGGCCGCTCTGCCTCGGGCCGGCCCCTGCCTGAGACGAGAGCAGCTGTGGGGCTTGTCCTTTCCTCTGCTGGTACCACGACAATCCATTAAAGTTACTGGTCTGGTATGTACAGGTGGTCTGGAAGAGGCCTTTCTGCTTCACCAGGACTTCTCCATCTTCCTGGGTGACAACGATCTGCCCCATGGTGCCTGGAAGAAAGTGAAGGTCAGCAGCTGCACAGGGAAATACTGTGGCAAGATAAAGCAAAGTGGATGCTAAACCCTGGTGGAGAAAGCTGCCTGCCCTGTAGGGAAGTCCTGAGACCTGCAGACAGTCAGGTGAGAGTGATTTTGGAAAGTGGTTCAGAGCTCTTATCACAGCACGAATCTGAGGAGAGCTGTGCTGTGTCCATGTTCTTGCTCCTCCTGCTCAGAGGAGCAGGGAACAGCCTGTCACGCCTGAACTTTGTGTGCTGGAACCAGCTCCTCACTCCCTGAGGACACAGAATGCTGAGCTTGGAAAGAGGGAGCCCTGGCTGTGTTGCCAAGTGGAGAAAACTGGAAGCTTGTGGCAGCCAGGAGGCAAAATGGGACACCCCGTTGATGTCAGAGAAATGAGAGCTTTAAAGTGCCTGGGGCAGATTTGACAGGATCTGCCAATATGCATCAAAAAAGGAGGGATGTGGGACTGCAAAGAGGAGATCTCCTGTGGGGATAGCAGGGGAATCCAAAGAAAGAGGCAGAGGGTGATGGTTTGAAGGAGAGAGAAGAGACAGAGACGGGTTATGAGGTTTCCCTTCTCTTTCCTCCCTTTCCCTTTAAAATGATAAAGGATTCTGGAGCAAACACAGCAAACCGGCAAATATGAGGAGACTATTGACAGCATTTTCCCTCTATTCAATTCAATGTTTTTTTTTCCCACAGGGGCCTGATAAAGCTGTTGAGGATTTCCTGGGAAGAGAAGAAAGCTGACTGATGAAAAGCCAGGACTAACCCAGGAAGTGGCCCAGGCAGACAGTGAGGACAAGACAGCCGAGGTTCATGCTGAGACCAACCTGCTGTTTGCTGAGAGAGTCAGAAACCACCTCCCAGCCCCGAGACAGCAGAGCTGCCACAAACAACACCCTTGGGGGAGCAAAGGAAGAAGGAGGGCAGAGATATTATCTTTCAGTGCCTGGAATGCTCTCTTTGGGTTTCTCCCTCCCCCAGCAGCAGCCCCTGTGGCTCCCTCAGCCCATGGCATTCTGAGCATTGCCTGGCTCTGGGGCCTCCCTCACGGGCAGGGGCTGTTCCCGGTCAGCTCGCAGGGCAGTCCCCCCCTCCCCAGCTGCAATCGCCTGCTCTGCTGCACACCCACTGCTGGGCTTTTGGGAGCTCCGGGGCTTCTTCCCCGCTCAGGTTTCACATCTTGCCGTGCTGTCCTCAGCTCTCTGGGCTGGTTACAGTTCCCTCGGGGAGCACGTGTCTCCTCTGCCTCTGTGGCTTCTCCCCTGTCCTTCTTCATCTGCCCAGGACAAACGCCTCTCTCCCAGCTGCCCAGGAACGGGAGATGGGCCCTGCTGGGCAGCAGCCCAGGCTCTCTGGCTGTGCCTTGCTCTGCTGGGAAAATGCACAGTGTGAGAGAGGAACGTGGCTCCAGCAGGGCTGCTGGATGTCCCAGCCGCAGCGGTGGCAAGGACAGCATATTCCCTAGGGAAAGGGCTGAGGGATGAGCAGGGAACAGGAGGAGGGCTCAGGAGGTGATCCCCGCGCACAGGCAAGGAGCACACGGGGCACCCACCAGAGAGCTGCCTGCGAGGGGTGGGGCTGGGACAGCCCTGCCCCACCCATCTGAAAGGGCAGGTGAAGGGCTGCGGGCTTGGCAGATGGACGCCCTTACTCCCACCCTGTTACAGTCCGGTCAGGGGCTGCAACGTGGTTCTTTTACAGGATTACTTCGAAGGCGAGATTGAGGCACAAAACTCCACACGTTAGGTCTCAAACAGACAATTTGCTTTATTTGTAACTATAAGTAATAGGCGAAAACCGGGGCCGGGGGGAAGGGGAGAAGAGATAGAGATAAGGGAACGGAAAAGCAACAAGAGGAAAGTGCAAAAAGAGTTACCACCACCAGTGAGAGAACCGGGTGTAGTCAGCCTCAGGCAGTGAGGCGTTTAATTGCCCCATTAACACCTCTCGCACCTGGGCAGAGCGGCCAATTACCAATTGTTTATTGCACGGGTCAATGTAAAAATAAAGACGCGAGTTAGAGGCGGAACGATCTCTTACACACCCCCTTCTCTAGATCAACTCCACAGCGATCCCAGGCACCCGGTACACCACAGAAAACATGCTCTTCCTTTTGGTTACCTCTAAATTGGCTTTTTCCTCTACAAAACGTCTACGATGATTTGAATAATGATAGAAGTAATGATAATGGTTCTAATAAGAACATTCGCATGAAAATTCTGCATCTCCTCATGGCGTAAAAGGAGACTTCTAGGGAAGTGGAGCGTCCTGAGGCTTTCACAGTCTTTCTGCCCAGTGGAAAAGCAGCATCAAGCTTACCCTCCTATGGGTCCTGCCATGGTTCTGCCTTCTTAGGCGTCAAAGCAGAGATAACACATTGGCAGGAAGGTGCGAAGTCTGCATTCGTACTGAGAGAATAAACCTCCAACCATCCTTCCTGACCGCAGGGCCACATGGCTGGAAGTCTCTCCTTTCTTGCTGCTTTTGTCTCCTCTCTCATCACCCCTAACACTCGGTCTGGCCTGTCTGTACTTGGCTCCATCATCATGTCTACCTTCACACCTTCAGCACACCTCTGAGATGTAGTGCTCAGATGCCTCATGAGTGACACTGGAAGCTCTGCAGACCCTGACTGTCCCCCTTCTACACTGCGGGCAAGGTCAGAAGTCTCCCCCTACCCAAACAAAAGATCGTCACGAATCTGAGAATCTCGGTGCCTGCCCGGAGTGGATCAGAGTATCCAGGAGACGATTTCTCAGGAGAAGTCAGGGACACACATTGCAGCTGACTGGAGTATGCCCAGATTTGTGCTGTGCTGTGTATGTCACTTGGCACCCAGACATTCTGGCACAAGCCTGTGCTTTAGGTAGGAGTGAAACGCCCTGTTTTCATCGGGACGTTACTTTGCTCCGCTGTAGGAACAATGAAAAGCTCCAAAAGACGACGGTGTCAGTGAGTCTGAGCTCAGGTGGGATTTACAGCATGTGACAAAGCCCTGCTGTCCCCGGCCGGCGCTGTGCCCCCGGCCCCGCCCGCGGCGGTTCGTGCCCGGCCGCAGCCCCGGCTCCTCTGGCCGTGTCTGCCAGGGCACAGTAATACACCGCCGCGTCCCCAACACGGGGCCCGGAGAGCCACGGGGTGCTCCAGCGACGCTCTGGCGACACCGACAGCTGTCCCACAGGCTCCAGCACTGCTTTATCTCCAGTGAAACCCGTTACAATGTGATGCACCGCCTGGTCTGGGAACTGACGGTACCAGTGAACAGAAGCGGTACCCTGAAGTTTGGGGAGGGAGCAGTTGATGGAGGTACCGGTGCCCTCGATGGTCTCTGTCGACGGGTCCTGCAGAACCTGGGCTCTCCCCACAGCCGCTGCTGGGAAGGAAAACAGAGAAAAACCGTCAAAACGTGCTTTCTGCTCAGCCCTCCCCGCTGTTTCTCAGAACAAACCCCGCAGAAACAGTCAGGAACACACAGAGATGATGACGAGCAGTGTTTCCCGAGGATGTCAACACATGTGGTGAGGGCAGTGTCCATCGATCGTTGGTGAAGAGAGGAATGTGTGAATGAAACGTGGAAGGATGAGGTCACTGAAGCAAAAACATGGGAGAAAGAAAGAAAAGACGGAAAGAAAGTAGCAAGTGGGAAGGACTGACTGCATGAGTAATACGGAAATCACAATGAAAAGAAGAGAACAGGGAGAGTCAGACAAACTATGGAGTGATGAGATTTCTGAGGCAATATGGGATGGGACAGAGAGAGGGATGGACTGCACGATGATTCGAGGAGACAGGTCCGTGAAGTAGCCAGAGGGGACGGCAGCCTCGAGGGACCTGCATGGCCGCCCCAGCCCCAGCCCCGACCCCCAGGTCCCCCGCCGCCAGCCCCGCGCACCGAGCAGCACCGCGGCCAGCGCCGCCAGCCCCGCGCCCCGCCAGCGCCGCATCCCGCCGCTCCGCCGCCCGCGCCTCGCTGCCCCCGCCAGCCCCGGCTCTCTGCTCCGGACGGGCCGCCTCCTCTCCGCCTCCTCTCCCTCCCCTGCCCTCCTCCGCCAGCTCCGCCCCGGGGCTCAGCCCTGCGCCGGCGCCGCTCGGGCTCTCGCCGGGGGCGGGCTGGATGCCGAGGGCAGGCGAGAGCGGCGGCAGCGCGGCGGCGGTCGGGGCTCTGCACTGCGGAGGCGGCGGGGCCGGGCTGGGTGGCAGAGGAGCGGGTTGCTATCGGGGCGATCAACATTGACAGGCCATGAGCTCCTTCCACCGCCATCGTCTCTTCCCTCACATCCCTCCTTTGCTGGCACGTGGGGACTCCTGAATTGTCCGCCAGGGCACGTGCTTGTAAGAATGGTCGAGGGGCACGAGAGGCAGAACATCCCTCCGGGCTCAGCACCCCGGGTACAGCCAGAGAAAGCCCGGACATGGCATGGCACCTCCCACCTGCTTTGGAGTCATGAGATGCAGTCTGCATTCATGGAGCACAGATGGAAGGTCAGGGATGACAAGGCAATGTGGTCACCTGAGACATGAGAGACATGGATTTGGAAGCAATTGTGTACCCAGGAAGAGGATAAAGGCCCAGGAAGATGGGCCCTGCTCTCTCATATTCTGCTGCATGTCACCTAAAACATCACATCCTGTTCGATGGATCTGCTTCCTAGACAGGCAGCTCCCAACCTGTGGAGGCTGTACAGGTGGAGGGTGTCAAGGGTCTGGTGAACCTCCAGGTGCACACCTGTGCTACCCTCCCACCTCCACAGAGCTGTGACCTGGGGAGAAATCAATGAGCTTTGTTCTCACTTCCACGAGTGCCTCAGCCCAGGTGCATCTCCATGGAGCAGGAATTTGGCGTGGCTGAGCTCTCCCTGCAGAGCTCCCTGGCAATGATCTCATGAAGCTTGCTAGAGGGAAGAGAGGAAGCCCTCAGCTGCTCTGTCTCCAGGCTGGACATGCCCAGTCTGACAGACATCCAGGCAGGGAGATGGGCTCGTGAGCCTTACCCACTCTGCACAGTCCCTGGTTGAAATTGGGCTTGTTTCCTTCATCCCTGTGGGAGAGAAGCATGTGGTCTGGAATGCACTGACCCTTCACTCCCAGTACAGTTCCTGGGCTCTCACACTGAGATTCCAATGTGGGGGTGTAGTGCGTTGACCTTGGCTGGATGCCAGGTACCCACTAAAGCCAGTCTCTCACTCTCCCTGTGCAACTGGACAGAGGAGAGAAAAAAAGCAGCTAAGGATTCCTGAGTTGAGATAAGAGCTGGGAGAGTTCACTTACCGATTACCTTCACGGGCAGGACAGACTCAAAGTGGGGATAGTAATTAAATTTATTACTAACAGCATAAGAGCCAAAGAGTGAGAAATAAAATAGTCTTAAAAACACCTTCCTCCCACCCCTCCTTCCATGTTCTCCCTCCTCCCCCCAAGTGCTGCAGGGGGACGGGGAATGGGGGTTACGGTCAGTTGTTGTTTCTGCCGCTGCTCAGGGAGAGGAGTTGGAGTCCTTCCCCTGCTCCCGTGGGGTCCCTCCCTGGGGAGACAGTCCTTGATGGACCTCTCCGGTGTGAGTCCACCCCTCGGGCAGCAGCTCTTCCCAACCTGCTGTCCCGTGGGTCACTCCTCCACGGGGTCAGTCCTTCACGGATGAGCTGTAGCAGCGTGGGTCCCCCACAGGGGCCACAAGTCCTACCTGGGAAAACCTGCTCCAGTGTGGGCTTCCCTCTCCAAGGCTGCAGGTCTCCAGAAGGACCCTGCTCCATCTTGGGCCTCCCACGGGGTCACAGCCTCCTTCCTCCATCCACCTGCTCCAGCATGGGCTCTTCCATGGGCTGCAGGGGAGTTTCTGCACCCCGATGGTCCCCCATGGGCTGCAGGGGCACAGCTGCTCCACCATGGTCTGCACCACAGGCTGCAGGGGCCACAGCTCCAGCACCTGGAGCACTTGTCCCTCCTTCTGCAATGCCCTTGGTGTCTGCCTTGTTGTTCCCATGTTCTCACTCTGCTCTTCCCTGACTGGAATTCCTTCTGCACAACAAACTTCTATTGCTAAATATGTTATCCCAAAGGCGTTACTATTGCTCCTGGTAGGCTTAACCTCGGCCAGTGGGAGGAAGTCCATCCTGGAGCCAGCTGGCATTGGCTCCACAGGACAGGGGAAGCTTCTAGCAGCTTCTAAGAGAAGCTACCAAAACCCAGCCACAGAAACCCACTACAGGGTGGGTCCTTGTGGGCTGAAGTCCAAAACAGTCACCAGAACTCTGGCTTTCCCTCTGCAAGACACAGGGGCTGTTCTTCCTCTCACAGCGCAGCAACCTCAGGGCCGTGTCCCTTTCCTTCAGTCCCCGTTTGGGACAACGTCTCTGTGGCTGCCTCACTCGGCACCTGGTCGATGGGCTGCACAGGTACATTGGGCAGGGGCTTGGACAGGAGAGGGAGCTGTGTCCCACCCGGCACCCCCAGCACTGCACTGGAAGCAGATCCACGCAGGTGGATACATGAGGTGGGCAGGAACCCTCAGTCGTTCTGCCTGTCCATGAAACCAACGTTATCCTTTTGAGGTCTCCAGCACTGGGGAGAGCAGGTGTGTGCTGGCCTGGAGCAGTGTGTGGGTGTGGTGAGGGTGGAGGGGCTGCCAGCCCTGCTGAGGCACTGCCAGCATTTGATCCTGAATCGAGGGGAAGATGCAAATTTTGGTGAAACCGTCCTTGTTGTGCCCTGCAGTTGGCAGCAGCAGAGCATGATCTGTAGAGCAGTAGGTAAAGAAGGGCACAGGGGGCAGGGGCTGCATGTCAGTGCCTCTTTCCTGAGCAGGTCTGTTGCAGGCTGGTACATCACTGTTCAACTGCACTGTCCTGGTTTCACCCCAGCCAGCAACCAAGGCCCACACAGCTGCTCACTCACTCCCCCTTCAGCAGGATCCAGGAGACAATTGGATGGGGAAAAGCAAGAAAACTCACAGGGTCAGAGAAAGACAGTTCAATAGGGAAAACACAAGCCATGAAGGGAAGCAAAACAAATGTTGCAAGCAATTAATTCCCTGCTTCCCATGGGCAGGCAGGTGTTCAGCCGCCTCCAGCAGAGCAGCGTCCCATCATGCATGATGTGTGCTTGGGAAGGCAAACACCATCGTGACAAATTTCCCCCTCCTTCTTCCCCAAAACTTTAAATACCGAGCATGATGTTCTAAGGTCTGGCATATCCCTTTGCTCAGTGTCAGTCACCTATCCTGGCTCTGGCTCCTCCCAACATCCCATGCAGCCCCAACTTTCTTCCCAGTGTGGCAGCAGGAAAAGCAGAAAAAGCCTTTGCTCTGTGTAAGCTCAGCATTAACAAAAACATTTCTGTATTATCAACCCTGGCTTAAACACAAATCCACAAAACAGCCCCATAACAACCACCAACAAGAAAGTTCCCTCTACCCAGGCCAAAACCAGCACATGCACTCAGGTTCCTCCTGAATCTGGGAAAATGCTGCTCTGTGTTGCTCATGGGCAGAGCAGTGGAGTGTTCCCAGTGCAACCAGCACATTTCACTTGTTGAGTAACACACAAGGACACACACAGAAAGAGGCTCAGGCACATTGGTGTGGACTCATGCACAAATTTGTGCTCCCACAGGATTTCATGTAGAACCCAGCTGCACACAAGTGCACACAAACCAGGAACCCACATAGGAAAACAACCAACCATGGACTCTGCTGAGGACACCTGGGGAAAACACTCAGGGCTGGGAAGGACAAGGCTCCAGGCAAGCCCGTGGCACTGTTTGTGTGCTCAGAGTCTGACCAGTGTGGGAGAAGTCAGAAGAGGCCCGAAGACTTTCCTGAGGGCAGTGTTAGGCAGGACGGGGTCAAAGCAGCCGCCCAAAGCACACACGTAGAGAGGCAACAACCAGTGACTGTTGGGGTGAGCTGAGGAGGGAGGGAAAGGGAATGACATGGCCCATCCTCATGCCCAGGAGTCCTTGGGTGTCCACGGAGGACTGCTGCAGCTTCTTCTTGAAAACAGCACTTCAAACAAACCCACCAGTGTGATCCATACTGACACATCACTTGCCTGCTCTGGATCCATCCAGCCCTGGAGCTGAGTGTGCTCCTGACATTTATGAGTCCCATGCCCTGGAAATCCTGGAATATTTCATCCCAAAAATCACAAGAAGCCTTCAGTGGGCCACGGAAGAAATCTCAAAAAAAAAGGCAGCAGTTTGGAAACCAAAGCACAGCCTGTACCATCAGCTGTGATGATTTGCATTCAAGAGGAGCTTGTGGGGAAACTGTTACCTCTGCAAAGGCTGCCCCTGGTCCTGCGGCAGTGAAGGGCAAGTAGAAAAGGCAGCCCCAGCCCCTGCTCTCTCATCCACTTTTCTTATCTCCTTCTGCTTGGGAACCAGGTGAGTGTGAAGCCATTCTCCTCCTTTTCCACAGTGAGATCTCCACTTGTGGGAAATCTCAGCTGATTCTGGCTGTGTCCTGTCCTGTGGTTTTGTTCTTCTTGTCATGACAGAGGGAAATGGGGAGAAAGTCTTGAGGGCGGTTGGGATGTAGCTGAGGGGACTATTGGTTTAGGAATATAGGATAGAGCTTCTGTGTGACAGCCTGATTATAATAGGGAAATGAAGAAGGGTGTGTGTTCCCTGACCGAACCTCCAGCTCCCCACTGCTCCACATCCCCTGCAGTTGGCAGCATCCTCAGCTCTCAGGGAGTGCCCATCAACTGGAGGGGCTGTGACCTCTCTGTTCTTTCCAGACCCTACTGGTGCAGAAGGTCCCTCCCCTGAAGAAGATCCTGGGAAAGCCCCAGGGAGACACCTCAGGGGACTCAGAACATGGTACTGGGCTGAGTGAGGATGGACATTTTTCCATGTTGGTACCAGGAGAGGTGAATGGCTTTGCCTTTCCCTTTCCTTTGTTTGCTTTGCTTCCCCTTGGCAGCAAGGTCCCACCATGGTCAGCCTGGTGGGACCATCTGTCTCCTCTCCCTCTAAGGGACAGGCAGACAGGCACCGTGCAGGAACTTCTCCTCCACCAAGGAGGACAGACTCTCAGATGCCCCCGGGCTCCCTGCACTGCTCTCCTCCACATGCAGGGATGTCCTTTCCCCCTTTTGACTCCTCACATCTTTCTGCTGAATTCAAGCCTGGCCTCCGTGTTGGCTTTCCCACCCCTGCAGACACTCTCCAAGCTGTCAAAGTGGAAAGGAGTTTCTCAGCAGTGGAAGTGGGTGATGGCACAAGGAGAGCCTTCTCCACTGACAGAGGAATGGGAGGTTGGGACAGCCTGCAATGGTTCCTCTGTTGAGGGGAACCATCCTTTGGCTGCTGAATGAGTCAAGGCTGGAAATTGCAGCAAAGCAGGTGAGGGCAGCTGAGGGCTGTCACAGCGAGGTGGGGACAGAGAGACAGTGACATACTGCGGGAGGTGACATCCCTGTGACACTGAACCTACAGGAGAACGGGCACATCAGCAAGGACAAGGATTGTGGGATTGCACTTCCCAGCAGAGCTGCAGGTGGGTGCAGAGCTCTTCACTGCTTCCTTGCTCCCCACAGAGGGTTTGTGCTGAGGAGTTGGCTGCCAGTCTGGGGGAGACAATGCTGTAACATGTACATCTCATCCCTTGTGACTGGTGAAACTTTCTCTTGGCAGCCACTACAGTCTTATGTCCGATTTCCTGCATCTGCTCTGGCATAAAGGCCAATGCCGTTGATGGAATTTTAATTTTTTTGATTGTCAGGCAGTTTATACAGCACCTAGACCTGCTGTTTGCAAACAGAGGATGGTTGGTGAGAGATGTGGTGATCAAAGGCCATCTGGAGCATGGCAAAGATAAAATTATAGAGTTTTCCACAATTGGTGAAGTAAGGAAGAGCATGAACCAAACCACTACCCTCGACTTCTGGAGGTTGGACTTGGGCCTGTTGAGGACACCGATTCGGAAAGCCCCTTGGAAAGCAGCCCTTTGAAACAAGGGGGCCTAGGAAGGCGGGACATGGTTTGAGAAAGAAATCTTGGAGGTGCAGGAGCGGCCCCTGCTGTCCCCGGCCGGCGCTGTGCCCCCGGCCCCGCCCGGCCCCGCCCGCGGCGGTTCGTGCCCGGCCGCAGCCCCGGCTCCTCTGGCCGTGTCTGCCAGGGCACAGTAATACACCGCCGCGTCCCCAACACGGGGCCCGGAGAGCCACAGGGTGCTCCAGCGACGCTCTGGCGACACCGACACCTGTCCCGCCTCGTCGGGCAGATCTTTGGAGCCTTTGTGAAAGCTCACGAGGAATTCGGGGCCGCGGCCCGGGAGCTGACGGTACCAGTGGATATAGTCACTGGTCTGTATACTGGGGTGTGAGCAGTTGATGGTGATTTCCGTGCCCTCGGGGGTTTGTGCCAACGGCTCCTGCTGCACCTGGGCTCTGCCCGCAGCCACTGCCAGAGAGACAAAGAAGAAAAATATCAGAATTTCTTTTTGTCCTGTGAGTTGTTTCTCAGAAGAAATCCTGCAGAAGCAGTCAGGGACATACAGAGATGATGAGGAGAAGAGTATCCAGAGGACGTCAACATGTGTAGTAATAGAAATGTCAATCACTAGTGGAGACATGAATGTGTGAATAATAGGCAAAAGAAAGAAAGAAAGAGAGGAAAGGAAGGTGCAGTGATAGTTGGACAAAGAAGAGAGGCGTGAATTTTCTGAGGGAATGTTGGATGGTGTAGAGGGAGGGATGGATGGGAATATAATTCAGGGACAGAGGTCCGTGAAGAAGCCAGAGGGGACGGCAGCTTCCAGGGAGCTGCGTAGCCACCCCAGACCCAGCCCCGGCCCCCAGGGTCCCCCGCCGCCAGCCCCGCGCACCGAGCAGCACCGCGGCCAGCGCCGCCAGCCCCGCGCCCCGCCAGCGCCGCATCCCGCCGCTCCGCCGCCCGCGCCTCGCTGCCCCCGCCAGCCCCGGCTCTCTGCTCCGGACGGGCCGCCTCCCCTCCCATCCCCTCCCATTCTCCCTCCTCTGCCCTCCTCCGCCAGCTCCGCCCCGGCCCGGGCTCAGCCCCCTCCTCGCACAGCACCAGCACAAGCAGCGGCACAAATCCCTTTGGCATTGCCAGCCCCAGCACACAGCTGGGGGCCAGCCCAGACACCACCGACACGCCAGCGGAAGCACATCCACTCCGGGACTGGCAGCACACGGGCGGCGCCGTTCAGGAGCCTCTCTCCCTGCCCACCGGGCAAACCTGCCCCTCCTCACCTCTGCAGCGCTGCTGAGAGCAGCAGCCTCACGGCTGGGGAGGAGGCACGGGGGGCTGCCAGGCGTGCTGAGCCACTGCCAGTGTTGCTTACACTGAGGTCAACTCAGCATCCAAGCTGCACTGAAACCGGCCTTGTTGGGCCGAAATCAGCAGCAGCGGAGCGAGAGCTGTGGACGGACAGGAAGAGAAGGGCTCCGGAGACAGAACCTGCATTTCTCTGCCTCTTCCCTGGACACAGCTGTAGGGGGCAGGTGCCGTCAGCACTCAGCTGCACCCACGCGCCTTCTGACCCTGGTAACCTGCTGCTCTGGGGAGTTCAGGGCCAGAACAGAGGACGGTATCCCTGGAATAGGCAGCAAATGAACTTCCCATGAGGGACACACATGGACGGACACACACGGACACACAAAAACGGACACATACCCACAAAGACACACACACACTCACACCCACAGGCTCGTGCACACCAGTGTGGAATCACACACAGATTTGTGCCCCCACATGTGTCCGTGCAAACCCGGCTACTCCAAGAGCACACAAGGCAGGAACACATAGCCAGCCATGGACTCTGCTGAGGACAGCTGCAAAAGACCCTGGTACTTAGTCCAGTTTGGAGCAGGATACCTTACAACTTTGTGATATGCCTATAATTTTGTTTTGTAATTAAAATGTATTTTATTTCTCAGAGTCGGATGTCTTAAAATGGCTATGTGGCTGCACCAGGGCAAAAAGCATCTGGGCAGATACTGGTTCCAGTTGTGTGAGGTGTGAGATTAAACACACAGGATTTAGTCTCTTGGGGATAAAAACCTAGGTTTTTAATCTGTTTGGTAAGAAAACTAGTTTCGATTGCACTGGTCTGTTGTACCTGGGTTCAAAATACACAACACATAATAAATATATGTGGTTCAAAAGGCTTAAAGAGGTAGTTAGAACCATCTACTGACAAAAGATTTAATAAAAATCCCCTACAGTGTATAAAAGAACAATTCTTCTGTAGTTTTGTCAGTGGTTATTCTTATTCCAAAAATCCAGGCATTGGGAAACACATAAATAGCCAGGAAACACAGGATCTAACTAAAAAAAAATAAACTTTCATTTGAATAAAAGGGAAAGTTCACTGAACAAACCCCACTGAGGTCACTCAGCTCAGTGGAAATTGCAGCCTCCTTTTATCCCCTTTGCCCGGAGTGCTGGTCCCTCCCCGTTCCTCCATTGGCTGAGATACTCCAGAGTTACAGCCTTCCCGACACGCCTCCTGTGTGTCCCACACTATGTGCTTATTGGGTGGCTCTGAAGGTCACTGACATTGTTCAGAATGGAGGCCACAGCTCACTGATATGGAGGACATGGCCACCTGATCCTTCTCTACTGCTGGTTGGTGCCCCATCTCTGGGCAAACTGCACCTCTGTAACTGACAACTGACCAACCAGGAACTTGTCACTTCTTACTGCGAACTGTGACTACACTACAAGTTTTGCAAGAACACCTACTTATTCCTAATAATCCCTCCTTTTTCTCTCTTAGAGTTATAGAATCATAGAATCAGCCAGGTTGGAAAAGACCTCTGAGTTCATCAAGTCCAGCCATTGATCCAACACCATCTAGATCGAATGGCTACTAGAACATGGCACTGATGCCACATCCAGTCTCATCTTGAAAATCTCCAGGGACGGTGAATCCACCACCTCCCTGGGCAGCCCATTCCAATGGCTGATTACTCTCTCTGTAAAAAATTTATTCCTAATATCCAAGCTAAACCTCCTCTGGCACAGTTTTAGACTGTGCCCTCTTGTCCTACTGCTGGTTGCCTGGGAGAAGAGACTGACCCCAACCTGGCTACAACTTCCTTTCAGGTAGTTGTAGAGAGTGAGGAACCTTCTCTGCTCCAGGCTAAACAACCCAGCTCTCCCAGCCCCTCCTCATGGAACTTGGGCTCCAGTCCCTTCCCCAGCCTTGTTGCTCTTTGGATCTGCTCCAGCACCTCAATATCCTTCCTGAACTGAGGGGCCCAGAACTGGACACAGCACTGTGGCCTCACCAGTGCTGAGTACAGGGGCAGAATCACTTCCCTGCTCCTGCTGCCACACTGTTCCTGATCCAGGCCAGGATCCATTGGCCTTCTTGGCCACCTGGGCACACTCTGGCTCATGTTCAGCTCCCTGTCCATCCCCACTCCCAGCTCCCTTCCTACCTGGCTGCTCTCCAGCCACTCTGTCCCAGCCTGGAGCTGCCAGGGGTTGTTGTGGCCAAAGGGTAGGACCCGGCACTTGGCCTTGTTGAACCTCATCCCGCTGGAATCAGCCCAACTCTCCAGCCTGTCCAGGTTCCTCTGCAGAGCCCTCCTGCCTTCCAGCAGATCAACGCTCCCCCCCAGCTTGGTGTCATCTGCAAATTTGCTAATGATGGACTCAGTCCCCTCATCCAGATCATCGATAAAGATTAAACAGAACTGGGCCCAGCACTGATCCCTGGGGACGCCACTGGATGCAGCACCGTTCCCACCACCCTCTGGGCCCGGCCCTCCAGCCAGTTCCTAACCCAGCACAGAGTGCCCCTGTCCAAGCCATGGGCTGCAGCTTTTCCCGGAGTGTGCCATGGGAGATGGTGTCCAAGGCTTTGCTGAAGTCCAGACAGACACATCCACAGCCTTCCCTTCATCCACCAGGTGGGTCACCTGATTATAAAAGGAGATCAGGTTGGTTAGGCAGGACCTGCCCTTCCTAAACCCGTGCTGGCTGGGTCTAATCCCTTGTCCATCCTGTAGGTGTTGTGTGATTGCACTTAGGATGATCTGCTCCATAACCTTGTGTGGCAGTTTGAGCCACATTAGAAATCTAAAATCCAATTTTCCAGGCTTCCCCCACACCTTCCCAAAGTTTATCCTAACACCAGAGATAAACTTTCAGGCTAGAGGCTTCTATAGGGGAAGGGGGAAGTATATACATTTATTTACACAAATAAATATACTGTACAAACTAAAAGCAGATATATATATATTACATTTCTCTCTGTCAGTCCTTTCAAGCCCCTCCTTTTAACTACTTTAGTCCAGGAGCAGCTTTTCAAGGCTGATACATAACACAGTCTTTGCCGTGGGAGTGTTCTGGGCTTGAACGGTCCCCCCTCACCAAGTTCCAGCTGCTTGTTGCAGTCTCTCTCCTCATGAAGTCCAAGAAGATAGCTTTGAGTCCTTGCTCTTCTGCTTCTATGTGATTTCTCTCTCTCATACCTTGGTTCGTAGGCTGCTGCAGTGTAGTTCAGCTTATCAAGCATCTGTGTCCTGGAATGTTGATTTCTCCTCGGGTTTTCAGCTGTCCTGCATTTTAGTTCACGGCAGAGACATCCTCCGGGCCCCTCTCTCTTTCTCTGGGGGTCCATCTCCAGTTCTTGCCTGAGATTTTCTCCCTAGCAATCGAACCTCCTCCGGCCCGTCCACTTGGCTCTGCTCAATGCTGAGCCTCACATCCACTCTCACTAAAGAGCGAGAGGGAAAACCAGCCCTGCTCTGCAGCCTGGTTGCAAAGGGGGGGAGGAGAAGAGGGCCTGGCCACAGGGCCTACCTCTCTCTCTCCCACTTACCAGTGGTTTGTGAGTCGCATCCCTCACAAACATGCACTCATTCCAGTGCTGTCTCCAACTCTGGCCTAGGCAGAGTTAGGGGGGCCGCAGGGCTCCCCTCCTCCCCCCAGAGGGGGAGAGAGTGAGCCCAGCCACCCCCTGGCCTTCTCCACCTACCCGCAGCAGACACCAACAGCAAAACAACCAAGACAGAACTTGCTAACAGCTTCCGGTGCTGTGATATGTGATTTTGAGCAGAAGCGAACAACGTGGACAGTGACTGGCTCTCCAGAGAACATTGTCCTGGCACCCACTCACCTCTGAGCCCCCCCAGCCTCTCAAGGGGGGCCAATTTCAAACTATGACACCTTGCCAGGCACTGAGCTCAGGTTGACAGGTCTGTAGTTTCCCGGGTCCTCCTTCAGGCCCTTTTTGTGGATGTGTGTGACATTCGCCAACTTCCAATCATCTGAGACCCCCCCAGTGAGCCAGGACTGTTGGTAGATGATGGAGAGTGGCTTGGCGAGCTGTTCCACCAGCTCCCTCATCACCCTAGGATGGATCTCATAGACTTGTGAGGATCCAAGTGGCTCAGCAGGTCGCTGACTGTTCCCTCCTGGATTACAGGGGGTCATTCAGCTTCCTGTCTCTGTCTACAAGCTCCGGAGGCCACTTGTCCTGAGGACAACCTGTCTTACTGTTGAAAACTGAGGTAAAGAAGGTGTTAAATACCTCAACCTTTTCCTCATCTTTGGTGACTATGTTCCCTCCATGTCCAACAAAGAATGGAGGTTTTCCTTGCCCCTCCTTTTCCTATTGATGTATTTGGAGAAGCACTTCTTGTTATCCCTAACAGAAGTGGCTAGATTGAGTTCAAATTGTGCCTTCGTCTCTCTAATTTTCTTTCTATGTGACTTAACTGTACTCCTAAACTCTTCATGAATAGCTAGCTCTTTTTTCCATAGTCCGTAAGCTCTCTTTTTTACCCTAATTTCCTTCAAAATCTCCCTGTTCAGTCAGACCAATTGTCTTCCCCACCGACTTGCCTTTCAGCACACTGGGACAGCTCCTGTGCATTCAAGACTTGCTTTTTGAAGCATGTCCATCCCTCCTGGACCCCTTTGTTTTCAAGGGTTGTTTCCCAAGGTACCCTCTGAACCAGTCTTCTGAGTAGGCCAAAATCTGCCCTCTGGAAGTCCAGGGTAGAAGTTTTATTGATGGCCTTCTTTGCATCCCTGAATATTGAAAACTATTATTTCATGGTCACTGTGCCCCAGACGTCCACTGCCCACCACATCTCCCACCAGCCCCTCTCTGTTTGTGAACAGCAGGTCTAGCAGGGCTCCATCCCTGGTAGGCTCATTTACCAGCTGGAGCAGGAAATTATTCTCTAAACACTCCAGGAATCTCCTAAACTGCCTCTTCTCTGTTGTGTTGAGTTTCCAGCAGACATTCAGATGGTTAAAGTCACCTACAGGAAAAAGGGCTGGTGATTTTGAGACATCCACCAGTTGCTTGTAGAAAAATTCATCATTCTAGTTGGGTGGTTTGTAACAGACTCTCACTGGGATGTCAGGCTTGTTGGCCTTCCCCCTGATTCTGTCCCACAGGCACTCAACCTTATCGTTACAGACTTCAAGTTCTACAGAGTGAAGAGACTCTCTAACATACAGAGCCACCCCTCCACCTTTCCTACCTTGCCTGCCCTTTCTGAAGAGCTGTTAGCCACCCATGGCAGCACTCCAGTCATGGGAGTCATCCCATCATGTTTCTGTGATGGTGTTTTTGAAAAAGGGAGTATCATTTCCTTAATAATTGTCTCTTGATCCACATAATTACTTAAGATTAAAGTTTCTTGAGAGTGAGTAATTGATAATTTTCTTTGGAGCATTATCTTCAGGGCCATTATTTTCTATCATTTAGTCATTTCAGGATCACTGGGTATCACTACTAATTGCATTCCCTTTATCACGTGTGATAAGTTGCATAAAACAAAGGATTATACAAGGCAAGAAATCAAGGTAGCTAGTTCACAAAGAACAAGAAATAATATTTTTTTTATTCCCCATCCGACAAGAAGCATAAAAACATATCAATGTCCCACCCTTTCCAGGTTGAACTGGGTCATGGGCTAACTTCCAAATTTCTTTTGTTATCTGTTTTACTACTTTTCCATTGGCATCGATTTACAGGTAACAATTTGAATAATTTGATTTTCCACATACCCCTCCTTCCTCTGCTAATAAATAATCTAAAACTATTTGGTGTTACAAGCTGGCACTTCTCATCTGGGTTACTTGATCTGCTAACAGATCTAAGGTGGTAGCCGTTTGATTAGTAATATCTTCTAAACCAGCTTGAAGTCTAATTATATGATTCAAATTATAAATAGGGTCTCTTGCTCCATATATTAATTCCTTAGGATTCCAAGTGACTTGTCCATAACACTGTATAATTCTCTTGGGGGGCCACTCATCCTTTCCCCATTTTTGAGAACTTCCCCCAACCAAAGAGACATCAGTTGATCATTTTTCTCTAATCAGATCATCATATATTTTGATTCCTAATCTGTCTCCTTGAGCTTGTAGTAACAAAAAGAACAATGGTCTAATATGTCCTACATAATGTATCTGTGACCAATCTGGGGGCAATCTTCAGTATGCATGTTGTCCACAAATCCAATAATGGCCTTTAAGCAGCCAGGTTCTATTGGGAAAGGGACTGTCTCAAGTTTCATTGTCTTTTGGGACATGAAAATTCTCTTTCCCTAACGGTTCCCCTACCACATTTATTATCTCATGACTTACTCATCTTCTTGTGCTTTTATTTGACTCTGTGAGGGCTCCTGACCACTCTACATAGAGCTTTCAGGCAAGATAAGCTTCACATAATTCCTCACAGAATCACACTGTTAATGTGAAATTTACTTTTCTTACCCAAATAATTCTACTCCTAACCTGGGCTTTCTTCTTTGAAATTCCTAGGCAAACATTCTTTGTATGAGGAAGATATCACAGAAATACAGAATGATTGAGGTTGGAAGGGACCTCTGGGGGTCATCTGGTCTCCCCTGCTCAGGCAGGACTATCTGGAGCTGTTTCTCGAGGACCATGTCCAGGTGGCTTTTGAATATCTCCAGGGACAGTGGTTCCACCTCTGGAGATATTCAAAGGCTTTCTGAACACAATCAAATATGGACACAATTAAATCTCCAGGAGAATATAGATAGTACTGTTAAAAGGTATTGTACCAAGGAGTTCAGCTTAGAATCGTCCTCCATTTTTCTGGTATCTCTGGATTTCTCACTGGACAATTTGTTTTTTTCTGATTTTGGGATAATTCCAAATGCAAAGGTGCTGCTTTAACAGAGAGCATTTTACTGTGGAGCACAATTTCTCTACAAAAGCTTTCCCTAGATCATATGAGCTGGGAGAGCTGCAGACTCTGTCCTCTTCTGTGGAATTAGCCACACTAACACAATCTTACTATTGGACTGTACAAAAGCTCCCTATTATGGGGTTTCTTCTGGAAACAATTCTATTCTCCTGTTTTCTTAAGATCTATGTCCTGTAATTCAACTATGTATGCAAACCTAAAGTGAAAAGCCACTGCTCAGTGGGAGGCAATGAGGAGGCCTCCCATGAAATGAGTGGCTGAGGTCGATTAAACACTCACTGTCAAAGGTGTAAGCAAAAGCAGGTTTAATAGAAATTTGCAAAAGCTCAGCAAAGTCCAACAGCAATGGTCACTCTATTTATTAAACATACACAGGAACATCGAATTAGAATTAATTTAGAATGATTTCTGCAGAGACTGGGGGGGGGGGCAAAAAGAAGGTAGAGTTGTTAGAGAGAGACCATCCCACTGAGTCACAAGGTACAGAAAGGATCCCCTTGTTTTCTCAGCTGCCTCTCAGGGGAGGTGTGGATTGAACCATTCCTAGTCCCAGACTTGATCAACAGTTTATGCAAAGGTTTTTAACAGCACTCAATCATTGACCTTTCCCTCCTGTCCACCTGATTACACCATTTTTCTCTAAGGGAGTGTTCTTAAAAGTTAAATCTGCCTGAGAGATTGGGAAAAGGTGTGGAGTGTAAGATGAAAACGTTCAGAGTGTCATCAGAAAATCAGGATAAAAATACTAGTGAGCAACTCCCCCTGATTTACATTATGGTGGTAGGATGCACTAAACAAGCATTTTACTGGATTAGGATTTGCCAGGCAAATTTCACTTCTCTTCTGCATAGGGTGAGGGTCTTCCTCCAGGGGTCTGCAGGGTCTGAGGGACAACCTGACAAAGCTTAATGAAGCAGACCCTGCAATGTTCTCTGCAGAGCCTGTCTTGAAGCCAGCAGTAACTCAGCCAGTATGAGAAAAGCCTTATTTCTCCTCCAGGATGTGGTGAACTTGTTTTTCCAAACAAGGGGAGGGTTAATCTTGCACGGTGCAACTAAGTCAGAAATGTTGGCCACAACATCCTGCCCGTTGCTTGTGACAAAAAGGTGAGCTGGGGCATGTGTGTGGTGGGGTCTATTAGTTCATAAGCAAGTTGCTGTGGAAACTATCACCCCATCAAACATTCACATATTATTTTCTGTGGGCCTCTTCCTCATATCACTGAGTGGAAAAAACCAGCATGTTTTCTTCTCTTCTGCTCTGTGTGTTTCCCTCCCTCATGCTTTCAGCAAGCTATGTCTTAATTGAAGCTTCTGAATGTCCCAAGAGATACTTCCCTGCACAAAGTCTAGAAAAGACAAATCCAGCCAACAGGAAATCTGGGTTATCAAAGCTGTATTTCTAATCTCAGTGATCATTAGGACAGTTGGGTTTCAGCAATGTCCATCCCAAATTCATAAGAAAAAGCACAGAACAAACCACAGCATTTTGGTCAAGGAAAATTTTATTTTTGTCACTACTACAGGAAACTAAAATGCATGTGGGATATATTTTGCAGAAGAAATACAGGTTTAAGAAAGAAATGTTTCTATGGTTGAACATTACCTGTTTGAATTGGATCACTTCTCAGGCATGATAGGAAATTATTGTTAATAAAGCTGTCTAAAAACCAAAGCTATAAATGGCAACTATTGTGCCTGAATTGTCTCTGCAGTAACACACCAGTTCTACAGACAGTAACACAACATGCCTGTGAAACCTGATTTAAAACATTATATAGCTCTCTATATATCTATATGTATCGATAGTGAGGATTGGGGTTTTCTACAACTATTGAGGCAGGTTGGACATTCCTGTGTAAATGCCAGAACAGTGGGGAGATCTACTCAGCAGGAGGATGAGGAGAAATGCACTCTCCTCAGTGCACAGAGAAAAAGAAATAGCAAAAGCAGTTACAGCTCTTAAATCTAAATGAACTGGCTGGGCAGGATTGAACAGCATCAAATGTCTAAAGGGGAAGGGGCTGTGTTGTGTTCTGGGTGCTCACTGTCAGCAGATGTGACACTGCTTGTCCAGCCCGTTGTGCTGCTGGTTCACGTTCTTTCCTGCAGTTCTTCAGGTTCCTCTTGCCTTGACTCCACATGTCTGGAAGAGCAAAGGGTGTTTTAAACCACATTTACTGCAACTGGAGCAATAAACCACTGTTTGAGAGCTGTCCAGTCAAGACAGGTACACTACAAAACTTAGGCTGGACTATCTTTTGTGCCTCTTTGGACACTTCAATTTGAAAATCCCCCCTGCCTCCCCTCTCTTTACTCCCACAGGTTTGTGTTTTGGGATCCTTGCTTCTGAATCCTTATTTGTTTGGAGTTTTCTCCAGGCTTTGTGCTCTGACACTTGAAGTAGTGAAGGAGGTACCTCTTAGGCTCTTCAGGCAATACCTGAGTTGCTCGGGCAAAGAAAATTTGGGAACCAGCCACCAAGAACTGAGCTCTGGATATAGAAAAGTGTTGTTTCCTTTGTCACGTGGGAGGCAGGGTGGGCTTCTCTTAATTGTTTTATTTTTTGGGGAGGGGGCCTGGTGTGGGTGCTTTTTGTGGGTTTTGCTCATTGTTGTTGTTTTTTTCCCCAGAAACCTGCAAGAGCTATTTAATGGAATCAGGAGCAGATGAATAGGTGTCGTTACCTGTGGGGTTAGAGAAGTACACACAGACGGGCAGTCACTCCTGCCACATGCTTCCAGTATCTCTACAAATCAAGCTGAGTGCTTCCTTACCTCAGAAAAGAACCAGCTTGATACTCATGAGTGTATTGAAGGCGATGCTTTTTGCCAGCAGGACTCTCAAACCCAGCACAGCCACAGACAGCATGTTCACTCTCTGCACTGTGGTACCTGCTCAGGGACAGCAAAAAGAGGAGAGAGACCATGGCCTAAGTTTGGATGTTGGGATCTTGGCAGAAAGTGGAAAAAGCCACAGGTAACAGCTTCAGGGAAAGGAACAGCAGCAGAGGAAGAGATGCCAGAGAACATGGCAACACCGGGGGAGGAGGGTGTCTGTCTCCATTGCTTTTTGCTTCCTGTTGCTTGTGTGTTCCTACAGCAGCAACCTTGAAAAAGCAGCTTGTGTTTGATAAATATGTCATAATCTGTCTCCTCTCTCCTCGAGAAATTACCTTTCTATGCATTTATCCCCCAACCAGCAATGTAACTTCACAATCTGTTTCGGTCACTAACCTTGGGCAGAGGTGTCTGTGCTGTTGCAAACCCTGTTACTGTTCCTCGTTACGGGTTCGTCAGCCTCCTTTTCTGTAGAATGATAAAGAAAAGGCATTTTAACCCATATCCAATTTTTAGAAAGTATTAAAAAACTATTCCTATGGCCCTTTCCATAGGGACATGTGGGAAGTAGAGTCTGGGGCTCAGATGATCAGTCACTAATTCAAACATAAATCTGAGAAGACAGTTGCAGGAAACAAAAGAATTTCTAGGTTGTTTTGTTTTTCCTATTTGAATGACCTTCAAGATGATAAAAACAATTGCAAAAAATATAAAAAGTGATTTAGTAAAAACCAAAACCAAATCACACCACCAGTTTAACTTTTTGTTGGCTTTAGAAAGGCTGTTTCAGGTTGTGCTCCAGGAGGTTTGATGCTGCAAATAAAATAAACTCCCATTTTAAAAAAATGGATTGTGCCTTCTCTCCTCCCCCATCAAAAGAAAAGTTTCTCCAATTTATTAAACAGTTGAGACCATTTCTTTTAGATGCTTTTAAACATCTTTCATCTTTCCCTGCTTAAGTACCAACTGTGTCTCTCGTTTCTGCTGCCCACCCTGGGCAGTGCAGACTATCAGGGAAGAGCAGCACCACAAGACACTGTCTCCACAAATACGTTCCAGCTGTGCCCCCAAGTTGTACCTGACAATGCTGTAATGGTGCCAATGTCCAAATGGGCCTTGCAGGTCACCTCTGTGTCTTTTGTCACACTGACCACCTTCATAGCACTGTACAGCCCCTCTGATGCCAGAATGGGTGTGCTCTGTTCATACACGACCTCATCAGAGGACATCTCCAAGCTGATGTTCTTTGTACTGAAATTCCTTGCCAAACAAGCTGCTTTCCCAGTGCTGCCTCCTTCTTCCAGTTTCTTTGATTTCATCACAACGACTTGTGGGACAGAATGTTTTGGACTGCCTGTAAAAAAAGTATGGTTTGGGCATGATGGATTTTACTGCAAGCCTGCCTGAGAGCTAAGTCATGAAAATTAATAGACACACCACCTGGGACTGATTTGTAGCATTATCAGTGACCAACTGCCTTTTTTTTTTTTGCCATTACTTCTTGCTGTTGCTTCCAAAAGATCAAATTAGAGACAGAAAGGGTGTACAAGAGCAGGTATTTTATAGAATATTTAATTCCACAGGATCTCAGCTTCCTTTTGCCAAAGCTGGTGCCTGTAAGTGAATTCTTCATTTTATAAATTAAGGACCTGCAAAGGAGAAGGGAACTTTTGTGCATGTCACTCCAAGAGTCCAATTATTCTGCTTTCTCAACAATTTAATTCCAAACAATGGCAACTCTATGAGGACTGCCTTGCATATTCGTGAGACATGAGGAAATAACTGTTTTTCCCTTTACTCTCCCTCCCCTCCCCAAATCTCCTGTTGTGGTTGAAAGGTCCAACCACAGCAGGAGTGGCAGGGAGAGCAGAGGTCAGTTTGTTGCCTCACTGCTGTGCAAGGTTCCCCTTCTGAGTGACGTTACTTGCAGAAATGAAGTCCTGCTGCTGCAGGGGGGGACAAGGCTGAGCTTTTCCATAACAAATGCTCAGGTGCAAGAAGGACTTCTGTCTGTAAGATGGGAAAGTAGGAGAGAAGCAATCAAAAGTCTGTGAATTGTATATCTCCACACAGAATCACAGAATCACAGAATGGATTGGGTTGGAAGGGACCCTAAAGGCCATCTGGTTCCAGCCCCTGCCATGGGCAGCGATGTCACTCACTAGTTCTGCTCCAGAAGTTCCTGACAAGGCCAAGAACTTTCATTGTGGGGGAGGTTTTCCCCCCTAGACATTGCACAAGGTGTAAGACATGCCAACCAGTCTGCAGGCGATGAGGAGAGAACAGGATTGGTCCTTGGTTCAACAACTCTTGTACCTGTTCCAGAAAGTGTGACCATTCTCACCCCTGTGCTGTGCCGTGTCGGCAGAGCCACGGCTCCGGAGCAGTGGGAAGTGTAATGCAGAGTTTGTTTAATAAACTGATTGGAGGGAAAGAATATCCTGGGGCTACAAACATGATGCTCATGGACAAATCTTACAATATTCCTTCGAGTAGTGTAATAACCTTCAGTGCTGGTCCTTTAAGCACTAAAATACCAACAAACATCGAGACATGAAAACGAGAGTTTAGACAGAATCTAAAAGATGCTGACAACTTTTCACAGGATTTGAGATGCTTGCTCTGATCTGTCAGAAATTTGGTTACTCTGAAATGTTAGATGTATTTTTTCAGTTTTGAAAGAATTTTAGAGTTGAATTCCCCTGGAAATACATGAATGACAAGAAGTTGACAACTGAAACAGACTGAATTTCAATGGTATAGCAGAAGCCTTCTCTGGGAATTTCCTATAAGACATACAAGACTGTTTAATTTGCAGGAGATGCCCTTAAAGAAAGCAGGTAGTCTCAAAAGGAGTTAGTAGCCAACAAATCATTGCGATACCATGGGGTTTAAAAGAAACCCAAAATATCTTTGCTTTCACATAACCCAGACATGGATAATCCAGCATGATTTATATACCAGTGTCAGGACTAATTCAGATTAGCCATTCAAATAATAGTAAAAATACGGAAATGAAAGGAATCCTCTATCATCCTTCCTTGACAGAAAGAGTTTAGATACTTAAGACTCAATATATTATACTGTCAAACATAATCTGAAAGTCTTTGTGCAGCTTTGAAAATATCTCATCTTTAGCTACAGAAAGAAAATCATTAACAGCACAGAAAGAATACGTTTTTCTTCAAAAGGATAACTTGGCATTCCTTTGCCCCTTTGGAAGTAGAAGTGGACTGAGATTGTTCCAAAACAGACATTTATTCCCATGCAACATCTCCTACAGGCACGGGCAGATATTAGGCAGCATCTCAGGCAGTCCCAAGCCCTTCTGAAATGAGAGCAGGGTGTTTTAGGAATGTAAAATGACATGGGACGTTTTTGCAGCACTATAAAGACATGCAGACCTCTGAAAGCACAGCAACAAGTCTGTGTTATCCTCAGGATAACACAGAGCAACCTGACAATCTCCTCTGACACCCCAACACTCACATTCCCATAGGGTGGGACATCCACCTTTTTTGTACATCAGGAAAGTCCAAATAAAGACAGGAATAACAACTATGGCTTGTTATCATCCCTACTCCCCACACCTTTGTTTTCAAAGCCCAGACAACTTGGGAGCCAGTTGTCTTTCATTCTAGGAGGTCTTGGATATGAGGCACCTGTGAAAACTGAAGGCCAGGGATATTTATCCTCCTTCCTCCTCTATCTCCATGCCAGTGGAATTGCTTCCCTGGGGACACTGTGAGTGTGGTGCCAGTGTCAAAACTTCTCCAACCAGACAGTTAAAGATCTGTCTCAAAACTTCTCCCCACTGTGAGCTCTCCACTGAGCTGTGCATTCCTGCCCAGAGGGAGTCAGTGAAGATCCACTGGAGAAGAGGAGCCTTCAGAGTCAGTTTGGGCCAGAGTGGTGTCCAAACTGGGAATAAATTGTAACATGTTCAGTAGTGCACACCTGGTGTTTGGGGATCATGGAATGAAGGTGTTACACAGAGTTAGGCCAGTTGTTCCTGTGAAACCTTCCTAAGCAGCTCCAAGCTGAGGATTTGGCTTGAAAGCCTGGCTGGAGAGAGAGAGTGCACTCAAGGGACTATTGCAGCAGAAAATTCTTGCAGTGAACCCAAACCATTAGATTCCTTTTTCTTCCCCCACCTTAACTGTAACACAATTTTAGAAATAAATAAAACAAAGTACTTACTTGGTACAACTGTGACGGTGGTCCCTGGTCCAAATACAAGCTTATCATCCTCACACTGCTAATACTCATTGCAATAAATCACTCTTTCCACATGATATTCAAAAAGGTTGTAAAAACAGGAGATGAAGAGCCATACATTTGTCCTAATTATCCATGTATGCAACTCCTTGAGGGTGTCCAGAGGGTGTCTTCCAAATTTGGAAAAGGAAAAACAACAATTAAACAGTTCAGTGATTTCAAATAGCTTGATCAAGTACAGAACTTCCAAGTTCACCCTTTCTTCAATCTTTTAGAAACCTTGTGAGTTCTCTTTCCAGGATAAACAGAAATATAAAAAGATTATTCTATTTGTCTCTTTAATTATCACAGTCACTCACCTCTTTTCCTTCCCAAAATATATTGCCTTTTTACCTTCTCTGGGTTTTTGTACAGGGCCCTGTGCTGTTTATATTATTGTGGCCCGCCAGCCCCTGTACACAGTGGTGTACTTCATTGCAAAAACTGCCTCTCTTCCACTACACAGAATTTTGGATTATACAGGCAGTCACGTGACTTCTCAAGTGGTTCAAGACCCAACATACCACATGAAGAAACACAATATGGCTTTGAAGGAACGGTCTAAGAAAATGATGGTTCTTTGTTATGTAGAGGCACTGTGGCCATGGGAGTGACTATCAGAGATTAAAGGAACTGTTGCAGAATTATCAAATCTTTCATGATGATCAACTTGTGCAGCATTAACACAATCTGGACCTTGATGGCAAAAGATGGACTCCACCTCTGAGTCTCTGCAGCTTCAAGAGCCCACTTCTCCCTTTTGTACCAAAGGAGAGGCAGGTTGAGTCTGTGCCCATTAGGATGGGAAATGGAGGTTGCCATGGTGACAAAGGCTGGGAGCTCCCGGCACCAAGGTGAAGGCTCTTGTTTCACATGAAGATTTGCAGCCACAGAGTAGACTCCATGCTGTCCTGGCAAAGGAGGAGCTGGGAGCTCTGCCAAACAAGGTGTCTGAGCCCATTGCCCACGAGCCACACAGGAGCACCAGAAAAAGTGGTGAGTGACAGCAATGGAAGGCTCCAAGCTGCTGGACCAGTCATCTCCTTGCCATGGACTCAAACTGGGGTCACTTTTAATGGACCTGCTCAACTTATTGCACCTGCAATCCATTACCCCTCCTTCTCTTCCTTGGGGGTATTAATGACGGTGCCATGGCGGTCCTGGGAAGTAGCAGGCAGGCTCTGGGAGTGTTGGGAGGAATGGGTTAAGAGCAGAAAAGAGGTGAGGAGGATTGTAAATCACTCATGTGACCTTGCAGTGGGGAATAACCCTTGATAACCCAGAGTGAACTGCAGCCGGTGACCCTCCAGCACGGACAGAGTTCTGGGGGGCAGCTGCCCAGGCTTATTAATTTTCAATGTATTTTCATTCTACCTTTCCTAACTCTTTCTGGACCTTTGAGCATTTCTGTCCTCAATGTCTGTTTTCATGAGAAAAAAAAAATCAGTCTATGTTTAAGAATTGTCCAGAAGTTATTTTGGTTTAGTTGATGCTGGTTTAATGGACTCTGTTTCCTTTAATGTGTTAAGTTGCTTATTTACTCAGCTATTTTATTTTTAGTACTTTTTGTTTGAGTGTGTGGGGGTTTGACCCCACAAAAATCCAGTCTCCAAGCTTCCCCCCACAATTTACCTCGACACCGAAGAGACATTTTGAGGCAGGCACCACTCAGTATAGGGGGAAGGGAATATATATACAATTTATTACTATACACAAATAAATACTATAGGCAATTATATACAATATTAACAGTCTCTACCACCCCTTGAGCCCTCCCTTATCAGTCCAGGAGAAGAGCTCAGGCCGATAGTTAAACAGTCTCTCTCATTGGGGTATCAGGGAAAGGCGCTCTTCTGCACCCCTACCAGCCCTCAGCTCTTTGCTGAGGTCTCATCTTCATCATGAGGTCCAAGGAGATAGCTCTGAGTCCTTCCTCCTTGGTTCATGAAGGTTTCCTCCCCAGAGAGTAAGATGTTCCATTCTCACCCTCCAGGTTGCAGGCTCTGGGTCTCTGCTCAGTTCTTTTACCTCAAATAGTTTTAAAGTCCTTACCCAGAAAAACCTACTTGTTTGGCTGTCTCACTCTTCTTTAGCTGCTGCAGCTTCCAGTTTCAGTAGTCCACGTCCAAACCCAACGTAGAGCACCTCCGAGCCCTCTCTGGCCCGTCTCCAATTTCTGCCTGGAGTTCTTCCAACTGTTTGCAACAAATCACAGCTGTTTCTCCCGGCAACCAAGCCTCTCTGGCCCGTCTCTTGGCTTGGCTCCAGTACCGAGCATGCCTTAAATCCACACCACCACCTTCCCAGGCAGTGGGGGAAGAAAAAGAAAGCCCCCTCACCTTGGCTACAGGGTACTCAGTCCAGTTATAACCATCCTAAGCCCTGCCGTCTAGCTGGGGGGGCTGCCTCTCCCCCTCTTACCTCATGGTTGTGAGTCTCTCTCTCCCTCACAACACTCTACGCTGCCTTCAGCCCTGGCTTAGCCAGGGCTGGGGGGCCCTGTCACCCCTCAGCTCTCTCACACACTCTCAGACACACATGGTCACACACTGACACTGCCGACAACTTCCAGCTGTTTTTGATGTCTAATTTTCACAGGAGCGAAAAAGAACAGCTCCGACTGGTCCCTCAGGGGGAATTCTCCCGGGACCAATCACCTCTAGGCCCAGGGCCTCCCTGAACCTGGGGGGGGCAGTTCAAACCAAGACAGTGCCATTTTTCTAAGGGTCATGTGGGTTTTTTCCCCGATTATATGCACCGTTTCTCCCCTCAATTTCTTTAATCTTATGAACTGATTATTTGACCACTGAGTTGTCTGTGGTTCAGAATTTTGATTTATTTGTATGTGCCTTTCACTGGGTTTGAAGGTGGTGAACATCTGGTTATAGTTGACTGAAGTTGGCTTTTAATTTGATTTTTATCTTACTTTTGTGATTTTCATTAGTGGTAACTTGGAATTGTAGAGCAGTTTCCTAATCCTCAGATCCAGTTCTAGGATACAAAACCAATATAGCATTATTTCATCCTGTTTGCATTATCATTGTCACCAAGTGTATTTCTCATTTGTAATCAACAGTTTTTAATCTCAGTGCTGCTATTTTCCATTGTTAACATGGGCAGGTTCATCTGCTCTTCCCTTTAGTGTGTCAAATTGTTTTCTCCTCCTTATTGCTTCACTGCTTTGGGAAAGCTGTGGAATGTGCTGATGTGATACCTTCAGCCTGACATGACAAAGAGAATGTGCTGGTTTAAAAGTTAACCAGCAGGGGGAATGAACCCAACTCAAAGGAGAGATTATAAGTCAGAATAACAATTTATTAAAATAATACAGTAAGTACAATAATACAAACAAACAATTGGTCTCAACCCACAAAAACCCAAATGTATAACCCAGTACCCTGGGGCCTGAACAAAGTGGTGTTCCTTGGGCCCTGTTTGAGTCCAAAGTAAAGGGAGAGGGGAAGAACCTGCTGGTGGGAGAGCTGCTGCAGTCTGGCCAGAACTGGTGATCGCAGTCCAGTGGTGGTCTAAGTCTGGTTGAGAGCGATGAGATGCAGCCGTCCTCTGGATCCCACGAGTGGGTTGAAAAAATGTTCCAAAACTCCAAGATTATATATCCTCCAGTTCAGGCAGGAATGCTTGGTACTCCCCTCAGGGCGGGGAGTTCACAAAGGGTGTGAGGACAGAAACATCCTTCTATCTCACAGGCCTCTTAACACCTAGTTTATAGCCTGAGGAGTCAGGCTCTATGGGTAGAGGGTGCGAATAGTCTATTGACAACAATAGTCTAGTTTCTGGGAAATGACATGGAAGGCTATAGAATACAGTTTTGGGTTACACCCACCATGATGAACTGATCTCAGCTGTCCTAACTAGGACAGAGAACAAGCTCAAAACACCTCCTGCAACAGGCCTAGGCTCACACAGGTGCCTCTCACACACCCTTCACTCGCTGGCAAATCTTCCCCAGCAGGGAGACCTCGCCCTGCTTGTCCCTGAGATCTCAGAGGCCGTTAAACAGCCCGTTCCCATTGCAGTGCCACAGAGCACAGCTGTGCTCACAGCCTCCCACGAGCCACACGCTTGAATCCCTTTGGCTTAAAGTTGAGTTCTGCCGTTCTTTTGTCTATGTCTGTCCCGGTGCAGGCCCTCCAAAAAATTACTGGAGGTGCCCCAGTACTGTCAGTGACGTGTTGGAGAGAATGTTTAGGTTGTGTTCCACTACATGATACTGAAGAGCCCTCCTTGAGTTCTGCTTCAGAGGAAACAGGAACAGAGGGAGTCCCCCTCTCCTCTAGAAATGTGTCACAGGCAGATGAAGACACATTTCAGAGGTTGTTTGAATTCCTTCGGTCCTTGCTGAAAGGCTGACACTGCTGTTTTCCAGAAGAAAGTATCCTGGCCCTTCCAGCATAATTCTTCTTGTTCCCCCAAAATCTCCATTTGTATTTTAACAAAATTTTCTCCTTTTTTTGGTGGGGAGATGGGGGGGACCAGCTCACTCTGAGCCTGTTTTCACACACACCCACCTGATTTCATCACACATTTACAAGAGCCTGTGTCCGTGGATTTTTATTGATGGAGAGCTGGTTCTGGAATACCTGGGTCAAGAAGGCAACTTTTCTCTTAAAGGCTGTGCTGGGAATTCTGTTCTTCTGTGGACAGAGCCATCCCATTCAACCTTTCTTCCAAAACAGATGTTATTGGTCATGGATTCTCTAGAGACACTGTAAGGGATCATAGGAAACTAGATATTTAAGGTGAAACAGTAAGTCACAACATTCCCTGTGGAGAGGACAGGTAAAAGCAGTGATTTGAAAAAGTGAGCTACAATGTCTGTTGGGAGAAGTCCCTGAGCTGCTGACACCTACAAGAAAAGAGGGCGGTAACAGAAGAAATAAAGTGGCCTTTCCTTTGTATTTGTAGCCTTTGCAAGACATTTGACAATGGCCTGACAGTCTGCTGTGTTGAATGGCTCTTAGATTAATCCACTGCAGCAATTCTTCCACAGAGCCAAATGGGGGGCAAAGTCTGGGGACAAATGACCCTCCGGCATCTGCAGCTCTTGTAGAGGATGCCTCGGGCACTGTGCCCATGTACACAAGCACATGGATGCATTTGCATGGGTCTCCAAATACCTTTCCTGAAAATCTACACTTCCAAGTAAAGAAATGAATGGTCAGTCCTCAGGATAAGAACACCTGTGTTTATTCACATGGAACCAAAGACAGGAGTGCAGAGAAGGAATTTTTTTAATCATCTCCTGGGAAAAAAACATCTTGGCAGTGCAGTTCCTGGTGCAGGGCCACTCTCTTCTGAGATACCATTAATTGACTATGGTTATGGGCTGCTGCAACATTCCTGTGAGACTCCCTAAACAATATGAAGTGTCCAAATGCAGTTGACTTCTGCCTTTCCATGTTAAAAATTTAACTCATTCAATGCTCATTTGTTTCTTTGTCATGGTTTCACCACAGATGGCAACTCAGGACCACACAGCTGCTTTCTCCTTTCCCCTTGGTTGGACGGGGGAGAGAATTGAAACAGTAAAAATGAGAAAATTCATGGGTTTAATAAAGAACTCAACAGTTTAATAAATAAAGCCAACACTGTGAGTACAAGCAAAGCAAAGCAAAGAATTCATTCACTAGTTCCATCAACACCCAAGAGTTCTGCCTACTCCAGAAAAGCACAGAGGTTACATGGAAATGCAAATGCCATCACTCAATGTCCCCCCCTTCCTTCTTCTTCCCCCATCTTTAAATGCTGAGCATGATGTGATACGGTCTGGAATACCCCTTTGGTCAGTTGGGGTCAGCTGAACCAGCTGTGCTCCCTCTCAGACTTTGTGCACCCACAGCTACTCCCTGGTGGGTGGTAAGGAGGAGCAGAGGAGGCCTTGACTCTCTGTCAGCACTGCTCAGCAATAACTAAAACACCCCTGAATTATCAACACGGTTTCCAGCACAAATTCAAAATATAGTCCCATTCTAGGTACTATAAAGAAATGTACTCCAGCCAGAACCAGCACATTATTTAATAAAAACAAACAACCAAACAAAACCAAATCCCCAAACGCCCTGTTTCCCTGGCTCTTTCTGCCTGTGGGAGATACTGAGAAGGAAGTGATAAGTTAACAACATGTTCGTGGTTTGGGGTGTGCTTGTGGGAGACTGCTGCTGTTATTGCTACTGTTGCATCTGTTTCTGGGAAAAGACAGCCCAGACTAGTCTTGAGAAGTCTGGGAAGAGTCTTGCCTCGCAGCAACCCCAAAAGACCCCACTGGATTAAAGCCCCTCCTTCCAGTTCTGCCCTGGCCCTGCCTGTGTTTCAAGCACTGTGCCCTTTTCAAGTTCTCGAGTGCTGCAGAAATAGGTGGCCGTGTCTGCAGCTGTTGGTGAGAGCACTTCCAGCAACAGCTGGTTCCTGGAGGGGTCTGCAGAGCTGGTGACTCGGGTCTGGAAGGATGAAGCGATGTGCTGGAGCCCTGTGAAAGGATATTGCAGCACTATGTGCTGCAGCTCTTTGCCAGGAGTCTGCCGGATCCAGTCCCATGCGTAGCTGCTGTCGGTGATGGGGACACCAGAGATGTGACAGGTAAGCGAGACAGACTCTGACATCTTCCCTCCTGTGGGGCCTGAGGCCTTTGTCTGCACTTGGGAAAGCCCACCTGCAACCCCAGGAGACAAGGATGAACAGACAGGAACAGCTTAAGCAGTCACTTAAACTACTCCACCACATCCCTGGGTTTCTGCTTGTGATCTCCAGGATCCAGCGTCTGTAAACACACACACTTGCCAACTCTTGCTCCCTTCAGAATCTCAGATCTGAGAGAAACACAAGCTTCCCCCTTCTCCCTTTGAGCTCCCTAATGACCTTCTAGAATTTCCCCATTTCCTCTTCTCACCCCTCAGGGAGCAAAACTCATGAGCTAGACTGAGTGAACATGAGCCCTGCCCAAAACCACAGCAGGGCTGTTCACACCTCACCATTTGCACTGGGTACCCGTAATACTGGGAACCAAGGGAAACAGGAAAAGTTGCTTCTAAAGGTGAAGCAGTTTGGGAGGTGAGAGATGAGCTGACTTGAAAATTGAGGAGAAGACAAGCAGAAGGGTTAGAGCTCATTAGGGGACAGCAAAAGGTACATTCAAACATTTGAAAATTCTATGCTGTGACTACAGGACTCTTTGGGAGCAAACCTGCACATCTGTGGGACACAACCCCTTCCAGCTCCGAGGCTGGGACACTGACGGGTGGTTTGTGTTCAAGCTCAGCCGATTTCGTATCTCTGTGCAAACAGCACAGAAGTAGCGGGCAGAGTCCCCAGCGTGCAGGAGGTGCAGGCTGAGAGATGCCTCAGAGCGGGAATTGTCCCGGGAGGCTGAGGCTCGACCCTCCACTGCTGGCCCAAACTGAATCTGTGATGAATAATGGCTTATCCAGGACACCCACTCGACCCCCACTCTGGGTGCCTGACGGTACCAGCGAACATAA
The DNA here is from genome assembly GCF_025592945.1 of Manacus candei. Lineage (NCBI taxonomy): Eukaryota > Metazoa > Chordata > Aves > Passeriformes > Pipridae > Manacus > Manacus candei. Next base: position 630,437 of record NW_026138160.1, on the reverse strand, counting down.
TGATTCTCGAAGGTGAAGCCGGACCCGCGGCAGGAGAGGAGCACGGACTCCCCGGGCGCTCGGTGCCCTCCGCCGGCCTCCTCCAGCCTCAGCTGTGCCCACAGCCCTGCGGGGGAGAGCGCAGGAATCGGGCAGGGCGCGACCACGGACCGAGCGTGTTCCCCCACTGCCCGGTGCCCTCAGCCCCGGCACGGACACAGCCACCGCCACCGCCGCCTCCCCGCTTTTGTTCCAGCCTCTGCCCCTGCCCCTGCTCCCGCCTCTCCTCTCCCGCTCCCTCCTTCCCCAGCGCCGGGCTCGCTGCCCTCCCCGCCCGGCTCTCACCTGCTGGCCCCACAAGGCCATGTGGTATGGAATCGGCCCTTGGCCAGTTGTGGTCAGCTGTACAGCTGGCAGGCAATATGAGAAGCAGAGAAGACTTGGTGCACTGTTCAGCAGTGGCTAAGTCATTGCTGTGTTATCAGCATGGGTTTGGCACAAAACAGAGCAGCTGCCCAGACAGGCTGCTACAGAGAAATTTAATCCCCACCAAACCAGACCAGTACACCTTTGCTGGTTGACCCTGCTTTAAGCAGGATGATTGAATGAAACCTTTCGCAGAGATCCATTACTCTGGATGAGTATCAGTAGTTCAGAGGGGAGAAAATGTGTTATCAACTGACTGAAAGCCCCATTCCCCATCCCAGTGCCCTGGTCAGGGTGAGGGGATATTTCTAGCTTTGTCCTTATTTCTCATTATCCATCTTTAATGTTATTGACAATAAATGAAATTCATATCCCCATGGCCATACCTTTGCCCATGACGGGAACTGCTGGGACAGCTCCCTGTCCTGATCTTGACCCGGAAGTCTTTCATTGTAAACTTTCCCCCTGCTCAGTTTTGGAGGGGGACTGAGAGAGTGTTTTGGTGGGCACCTGGTGGACAGACAAGGTCAACCCTCCACACCTTCTCTACTTCTTCTTCCCGATCAGGTGATCTGTAGCAGCCACCCAGAACAATGTCATCTGTTGCTCTGTCTTTCCTGAACAGCCTGGCTCCATCCTCCACAGAACTGGAACTGGAAGATACCACAACACATCTCCATGATCCCATGGCTCTGTGGCCAAGCCACAGAGGAAAAATGAGGCTGTGCTGGAGAGAGGCTCAGGCAAAGTGCACTAAAACTACACTTGCTTAAACAGTCCCTTAAGTTCCCAGAAAAGATTCTCCTGCATCATAAATGGTACCAGCCCTTCTACCACACTTCCCTCCACTGCCTGGACTGCCACCAAGCCAGAGGTCTGTTTCCTGCACCTGCCTGACAACAGCCCCTGGAGAGCAGCTGCTGGAAAGAAATGCTGAGAGATCTGTCCTTCCATCAGTCAGTTTTTGTTCCACTCTGCTGCAGAGCTGCTCCAGGGTGATTCTTGCACCACAGTAATACGTTGCTGCATCCCCTGGCTTTGCTGCCAGGATCTGCAGTGTGACTCTGTTCTTGGAGCTCTCCACTGATCCCTTAAAGTGATCTTGGAAACCTTCTCCATAGATATCACCTTCCATGTAAATCCATTCCAGAGTGCCACGTGGGTGCTGACGGTACCAGTACATGTAGTAATTCCACATAACACCTCGTGTCATGCTGCACTGCAAGGTGACTTTATCTCCCTCTCCCACAGTCACTTCCCTGGGGTGTTGCTCCAAGACCACCTGGCCAGTGACTGCTGCAGAGAGAGAGAACATGCCATGACCACTCCTAGATGGTGAGGAACAAACCTAACCTGTCCTTGAAACTTTTGTGAAGTCACATGAGAGAGGCAAATACCTCTCACAGGCAAGTGGGGCTTAGGGCCCTGTGCTGCCATCCTCAAGCTGGGCTTTGCAAGATGAGTTGCAGTGCCCCATGAGCAGAGTGTCCAGTCCAAGTGCAAAGTGTTCTGGCCCAAGATCTGAGTGCAGCAGGGCCGTGCCCTGCTGTCCCCACCCTGCAGAGGAGGCAGCTGGGATGGAGGTGATGAACTCCCAGCTAGAAGAGGAGGAGGGCTGTTCTCACCGTGCTCCACAGGGATGGTGGGACAGGTCGAGCCAGGGAGCAGATCAGGCTGCAAGGGGTCAGCACAGCTCCCCAGAGCCGTGCAGAGCACAGGGGCACGCTCAGTTCCTGGGGGGCATCACCCCTTCCTTTCACTTACCTACAATGGGCAAGAACCCCCCACACAGGACAGTCCACATGGCCAGGCCCATCTGTCTCACCTCTCTCCAGCTTCTCTCTGCCTGCAGAACAGCTCTGCCCACACCTTTCCTGCCTGTGCCTCTGTCACTGCACTCAGGCCCAGTCCCTCCCTCTGTCTCTGACAACAGGGAGGGTGAGAGCTGGGGGTTGGTGGAGCAGAAGTTGAAGCTGTTGGTGCACTCACCCTGCAGGGTGCAAGAACAGAGTGTTTATTTGGCAGGAAAATCTCTGCTGAGCAAAAGGTGAGGTGCTGCTGTGGGGCAAACCTGACCTTTCCCCGAGGAAGTTTTGCAGGGTTTGCTGGGACTTTGGAGCTCCCCTGGGAGGGTGGCACATTGTCCTTCCCCTGGGCTCCTGGCCCTTGCTGCTGCTGAGCTGCTGCTCCCACATGGGACCCCCAGGATCCCAGTTCCACTTGGAAAGGGCACCCTTAGGGCAGAAGTGCTCCTCACCCTGCTCCCTCCACTCTGCCCCAGCACCCCTCTCCCTCCCCATGATGACACTTCTCCAGCTGCCTCTTCCTCTCAAAGCCCTCCCAGATCCCCCCAAGCAGCAAAGGCAGCCCAGGACTCAGTAGGGACCAGGCTGTTAGAGCTGCTCAGCAGAGCCAGGACACTTCCCTTCCCTGTGTCCTCCTACTCAGCAGGAACCCAGAGCTCTCCCTGTGACCACAGGATGTGACACCTGTGAGCCCTGACACACTGTCACCATCCTGGCTGCCACGACCCTTTTGGGGAGCATTGCCCACTTCACAGTGGCCCTGCACAGACTGTCTGAATCCATTCCTTCCCCTCTCTTTTCCTGGGTAACAGAACATGGTCCCTTTTGGATGGGATTGTCAGGACAGAGGTGGGAAAAGGGACTTGGAGAGGGTAGAGGAGCCCACTGAGAGTGGAGGCTTGAGGCTGGGAAAAGAAGCAGGGGGATGCAGGGCCAGGCAGAGCTGTGGTGCCCTGGGACACTTGGGGCTGCTCCAACATTGTAGGACATGCCAGGTTCCCTACAGCCAGAAGCCCATGGAGGATTTGTTTATCTTGGAGGAAAGAAATGTGAGGAGGTCCCTCAACCTTCTCAGCTCCTGAGGAGGGGAAGTGGAGAGGGAGGTTCTCCATGTTACACAGTGATGTGGGAATGGTTTAGAGATGCACCAGGAGAGGTTTAGGTGGGATATTAGGAAGCATTTCATTACTCAGAGATTGGTAACACATTGGAACAGGCATCTTGAAGAGGTGGTCAATGCCCCAAGCCTGTCAGTGTTTAAGAGGTATTTGGACAATTTCTTTTGAAACATGCTTTTAATTTAGTTCAAATCTGAAAGTAGTCAGACAGTTGGACTAGATGGTCATTGTAGCTCCCTTTCAATTGAAATGCTCTTCTGTTGCCTCTCCCCTGCCATTCCCTCCCCTCCTCTCCACTGGGAGCACCCAGACACAATGAGACCCCATTTCTCTAACTGCAGGCACAACCCACTCACTGACTCCCCCCTTGCAGGGCCTGTGTCCCACCTGAACATGCAGGAGGGGAGGCAGCAGGGGAGGAAGCTGATGTTGTTGAGGCACCCCCCGGGTGCCTCTCGCTGTGGTGCCTCCAGGCTGCAGTAATAGAATGCACTGTCCCCCTGCTCCAGCCCGGTGATGTTCAGTGTCCCAGAGCTCTTGTCAGCCTGGCAGGAAAACCTCCTGTGGGCAAAAGGGGTTGTGTGGCTGTAGGAGCCTCCACGGCCCTGGCACTGCAGCAAGTACTTCAGGGGTCCACCAGGATGCTGCTGATACCAGACCACGTAAATGTAGGAGGCATTGGAGCTGTAAGTGCATCGTAAGGTCCCAGTATTCCCTGCTGGCCACCAAACTGCAGACCTTGTTGGTTGGATCTCATCACCCCAAAATGCATCTGAAACAAAAGCGGGCCTATTCCATCACTACTTCGCTTTTTCTGGTGCCAGGAGATGGCCCAAAAGGGTCAAAGAAAGCAGGCAAAGGTGTTGTTAAAGCCCAGGTGCTTTGGGTGCCCCACAGAAGAAGGGGATCAAAGGAAGGCAGAGAGGGGCTGGAGCCAGGCAGAATGACCAGGCTGGTTGGGCGACAGAAGCACTTTGAACCACTTCTATGGAATAAAACATTGTATTTGGGACTCAGAATATGCCATTTATCATTCTGGGGAAAGAAGCTCTGGAAGAAAGGCCAAAACTGCCTTCAGAGAACAGTGATGGCCCCTGATTCCTTGGGAACAGCCCTGAACCACCTCAAAATTCTCCATCTTAAAATGCCATGGACTCTGTGCCAGCCCCCAGCAGGTTTATGTTAAAGCTCAGCTGGGTTTCCTGTCCTCGTGGGAACAGCACAGAAATATCGAGCAGAGTCCTGGGGCTGCAGGGCCCACAAGGACAGGGATGACTTGGACTGGGAATTGTCTCTGGACACCAAGGCTCGACCCTCCATTGCTGTCCGGTTTCGATTGACAGAGGAATCGGTGCTGATGGAAGACACCCACTCGGGTATGCCTCCGGGTGCCTGACGGTACCAGTAAACGACATAAAGCCCAAAGTTGAATCCGGACCCGCGGCAGGAGAGGAGCACGGACTCCCCGGGCGCTCGGTGCCCTCCGCCGGCCTCCTCCAGCCTCCACTGTGCCCACAGCCCTGCGGGGGAGAGCGCAGGAATCGGGCAGGGCGCGACCACGGACCGAGCGTGTTCCCCCACTGCCCGGTGCCCTCAGCCCCGGCACGGACACAGCCACCGCCCCCATCCCTCAGTCCCTGTCCCTGCGTCTTCCCCAGCCCTGTCCCAGCCTCTGGCCTTGTCCCACCCCTGCCCCTGCCCCTGCTCCCGCCTCTCCTCTCCCGCTCCCTCCTTCCCCAGCGCCGGGCTCGCTGCCCTCCCCGCCCGGCTCTCACCTGCCGGCCCCAAGGCCAAGGCCAAGCCCAGCAGCCACGGCCCCAGCCCGGCCGACATCGTGCCCGGCCGCGGCCGAGGGCTCCGCGGGAGCCGCCCCCGAGCCGAGCGGAGCCGCGCTCGGGCCGCTCCTGCCCGGCCCCGCCTCGCCGGGGCAGCGCCGGCGCCTCTGCCCGACCCCACAGACCCGCCCCGGCCCCCCCGGGGCCGCGGGAGAAGGGGGGACTCGGGAGAAGGGGGGACTCGGGAGAAGGGGGGACTCGGGAGAAAGGGGGACTCGGGAGAAGGGGGGCGCGGCGAGGGACGCGGGCAGCAGCGTAGGCGGAGGAGCAGCGCCCCGAGAGATGAAGGCTCCTGTCCCGGGGCTCCCAGAGCGGCTCCAGCGCTGTCCCGCCTTCTCGCCCCATGTACCCTTCAGAAGGTGTCGGCGCCTCGGCCCCGTGCAGCCGGGGCGGCCCCATCCCCGGCCCCAGCCAAGGGACGGGCTGTCGGCCCGCAGCGTCCCCTCCAGGACCCTCCTCCTGCCCCGCACTCCCGGCCCGCCCTGGCATCGCCCCCATCCCCTGCCCTGGGGACCAGGAGACAGGCAGGTCAGGGACAGTCAAGACTGCTTACCCTGGAGAAGAGAAGGCTTTATCTCTGTATAGAAACATGTGAAGAGGGAATGCAAAGAAGACGGGGCCAAGCTCTTTCCAGTGATGCTTGCTTACAGATCAGAGGGCAATGCACCCCAGCTGAAACACAGGATGCTCCTTCTGAACATCAGGAGGCACATTTTTACTGTGATGGTGACTGAGTTTGTGGCATCTCCATGCTTTGAGATATTCTGTAGCTGTCTGGACATGGTCTTGGGCAACTGCTCAAGCAGGCAGGAGGGACCAGATGACCTCCTGAGGTACTTCCCAACTTCAATCTTCCTGTGATTCTGCAACACTCATAGGCACATTCAAGGCTTTGCAGGTAATTTGTGCAAGGTGTGGCAACGACCCTCCCACTCCTACTCCCATGGCCCACACTCTTCTTCCTCACAGGACACAGCTACCTGTCCATCACCCAGCCCTTAACTCCTAATCTTCCCTCCCATCCTTTGTGCCATGTTGCTGTCTTTGTGTCCTACAGGCCTGTCCTGATGGGGACCCCTGTCACCAGGCCCTCTGTTGCCCCATTCCACACAGAAAAACAGCAGGTCTGGGTGGATAGTGGGAACCGCTGATAGGTGCTGGGGCTTCATGGAAATGCTGGGATCCTTAGGAGTTGGGTCCTCCCAGGGTGGGAAAAACCCCACAGAGATGCAAGTCCACATAGCCACAACTGCTTCCTCTCACCTTCTGCGGCTTTTGACCACATTTTGCCTGTCTGCACCCCTTTCACCCCACCCTGGCCCACCATCACCCAACAGTGCTCCAGGCACAGCCTCGTTACTGCCTTGGCACTGCTCTGGCCTGTGGTTGACATCATCAGGACACTCTGGCAAGTAGTTGACATCATCAGGACACCCTCGTGTGTCCTTTCTGTCAACCCCACCAGGACAATAGAAGGTGTACTTCAGTTCCAGTGGGGTGATGCCCAGCATAGAGCAGTTATGGTCGGCCTTGTGGGAAAACTTCTTGAGGGCAACAGGACCTGTGAGGCTGCTGGAAGACCTTGGCCCTTCCTCAGCATCATGTGCTGCATGAACCCACTGAGATGTTTCTAGGACCAGATCACTGCAATATAGCAGCCATTGGACTGAAAGTATATCACAGTGTCAGTACAGGCCCTACTCATCCCTGCCTGGCAGACCTTGTTTGGATCCTCTCACCCAGAAACACGCCTGAAAATGCAGCATCATCACTTCAACCTGCTCATGGCAACAGACCAAGTGTTTTGAGTGCCTTCAGTGGTCCTAACCACAGGAGGCTGTTTTCCAGAGACAACTTTGAGAAACCTTTAATAAGCTGACACATGGGAGGGCACAGGCTTATATTGGATTGCACCCAGCTCAGGACAATCTGCAATGAGCTGTGCTGTACACTACCCTGACGCAGGATAAACTGAGCTGGCAAATCCTAGTGGGCGTGCCTGGAACTGCCACCCATGTGGTGTCTGTCCTGATGCGTGTTCTTATCTTTACCACAGTTTCAGATGCTGGGAAACTACTACCCTGGTGCATTAGCTGGCTGGCTGAACGTTGTCACTGTTTCATAGATTGATGCCATCTGTAGTGGCTGCTCATCCTATGACTGCCCCGCCCACATGGGAAACTGCCGAAAAGGAAACAAAGACAGTGTTTCCTGGGATTGAAATGTATGTGCCCATTTTTCCTCACAAGAGGTCAGTCTGCTGGTGGCAAAGCAAATCCACATGTTGGCACCTGCAGCAGCCAGACTGTGAACAGCTGCCTTGGCAGCGTCAGGCAGCACATAGCCCAGAGAATGCTGGGCTGGAGGGGCACATGCCAGGACATCAGGCATAAACAACAGTCACAGGGGCCTCATGTCAAAGTTTGCAACGGGCTGCTGTGAAACAAGAGTGGCCAAGTTATGGAAGTCACCACTGGCCAGTCTCTCCAGGATTTGGAAAATGCTGCTCACTTCTGTAGGCCAACGCCTTCTAAGACAAGTCTTTCCACCAACACAACCTCAGTGTTGGGAACCCAAGGGACTGATGAGCTTCTGTGGTCACACAGTACATGACACATTGCAGGACAATGCCTACACAGTACGTGTAGGCATTGTCCTGCAGGTGACATTGGCACAAAGTCTTTGGACATGTGCATTAATTATTCCCTTCTACATCTGCTCATACCATCTCAGTAGACATTCAAAGATGTCACCAAGGGGCTGTAGCTAAAAGCTGTTGAAATGGTGTCACAGAAGACCCTTGCACATCCTGAACCAGGCAGCAAACATGCACTTTAACAGCCCTACAGGATGAAACAACATTCCACATTGCTACTGCAGTCGCCCTCTGTTAGTCTAGTCGGACTTCACCCATATTGCACACATGGACCTGCTGTGGCCACGAGAGAGCCTTTCTATACAGAGAGAACAGTAATAATGAGATAAAATAGAACCAGTGCCAGTAATAACAATAGAATAACAATCATTACTATAAATAGAACCATAGAAAACATGACAGTGCCAGCAGTTAATTCAGCTATAGTGAACCTTCTCAAAATGTTAGGAACTAGAGGCTTCCTTTTTCTAGAAATTTGGACCATGAAACACTCTCCTTGTGGGAACTGAATGACCAACACAATAAAGAAGAGCTCTTAAGTCTGCTGAATGAGCAGCTCACACTGCTGTTACCAAGTGCTGGGCCATCTCTGGGGGTTTTACCTCCAGCACTACTGACATTCCACACCAGTTCTCATGCCCTTTATTTGTTTCACTTGCCACTCTACTGGTGTTATTATTTACAGCAATTACATCATATCTAAGAAATCTTTTGGCTGCCAGCAAGAGCTGGTAGCTTCTGCATCTAACCAGGCAATTAAAGTACCCTTAAACAGGTCAGCACTATGTGGGTCAACTGGTGCACTGTAGTGGTGCCAGGAGCCAGAGCCTCACCCACAGGGGATGTGGGGATGCACTTCACAAGTGCTCTGGAATCGACACAGGTTTATTCTGTGCCCTCCTGTACTGCTCATATCACCTGACCTTCCCACCTGTGCTGGGCTGGGCTGTACACATCCCTCCTTGCAGGATGAACACAGCCAGCTAATCACAAAAAAATGCCTGGAGGCAGCGAGCCCTTGGCAGCAGCAGTGAGGGCATTACAATAGCCTTGGATTTCACCTGGAGGGAAGCAGCAGCTTTGCCTCTGCACCATAGAACTTCTAAGAAAACCTTACCAAAATACCAAAGATTGCAACAGCATAGATCAGCAGCAGGATGAGGATCTGTGCAGTCTGCTGGGTCCTGAGTGGAGTCCCACCTGATGCTGTGACAGTGTGGGGCTCCCAGCACCATCCCACATGTAAGACTTCATAACTTCCTATCACCTTTCCTGGGATATTAATAAGAGTTCTGTATTCTGAGAGATTAATGCAATTTCTTCTAGCTTTAGAGAGCCAGCACCTCCAGGGGCAAAACATCATGCATCAGGGAGGGTCTTCAGGGATTAAAATCAGGGAGACAGTCTGGAGAAAGGAGACTCTCAATCATCTTGGAAGGATTATGGTGTTTTGGGGAGGTTCCTGAGGACTGCTGGAGGAAAGCAAATGTCACTGCTACCTCCAAGAAGGGCAAGAAAGAGGACCCAGGGAACTTCCCTTAAGTCCTGAGATGGCGATGGAGCAACTAATCCTGGAAATCATTTCCAGGCACATGAAGGACAAGAATGTTGGCAGGATTCACCAAGGGGAACTCATGCTGGACAGACTTGGTAATGAACTTCTGTACTGAAATGACTGGCTTTGTAGATGAGGGGAGAGAAGTGTGTATTGTCTGCCTTGATCTCAGGAAGGCTTTCAACACTGTCCTCCAAAATAAGGTTGTTCTAGAGAAGCTGATGAAGTCTCAAGTGAATGAGCCACTGGTGATCTGGACTGAACAATGGACAGACAGATGGCCCCCAAGTGTGGTGCTCAGTGGCATGAGGTGTAGCTGGAGGCCAGGATCTAGCAATGCACCCCAGGGGTCAGTGTTGGGTCCAGTCCTCTTTAACATCTTCAGCCGTGATCTTGAGGATGGATTAAAAGAATCCTGTCATGTGAAAGGTGGGAGTTTAGACTTTTGCCTGTCGTACCCCCAGGAAAGTTGAAATCCTGGTACCTGACAGTCTGTCAGCATCTCATAATGAGACCCTTCACCAACAGATTCACAAGGTTGGAGGTCATTTCAACCACCCTTTCAGTGGGGGCTCAACAAAGCGAAAACCCTTCAGCAGGTCCTGCCAAGGTGTTTTCCACTGCCGGCAAGTGTAAGGACTCACTTCAGCAGTTCATGGAATAGCACTTTTTTAATACAAATTGTGACGGGTTAATAAGGTTTGAAGGTTGATGGTGATAGTGTCTACTGTAAATATACATTTTAAAGTAATATGCTGATACATATATTAAGCAAGTACAAGCTCTAATACAAAGCAATTTACTAATATGCCATGGGGTGAGTGCAAACACAAGCTCTAGTTCTAAAAGCAGCATTCAACGCACTTAGAATGTATTTCTCACCCAAGATGTCCCTCTATGGACAGAGAAGATGGGCTCATCCTGTTGACTGACCCTAGCAGTTTTGCTGGAGGTCTTCTCCCACTTTCCTCCTACCCCCAGTTTACTTTTATACAATTTTCTTTATGTTTGAGTGGCTCTAGTCATACATATCTTTTATTTCTGATCGGTGTACCTAATGGGAGGGGGAATGGTCTTGGCTTGGCACCTGAGGAGGGGGTTTGACATGGTTGTTGGCTTCAGCAGCAGAACAGCTTGATTCTCCCTTGTCAGACTGCGACACGACATGGTTGTGCTGCCACCCAGAGGGACCTCATCAGGCTGGAGAAATGGGCTGACAGGAACCTGAGGTAGGTCAACAAACTGTACTAGTTTTTTGGTGGGATAGAGTTAATTTTTTCATAGTAGCTTGCACAGTGCTGTGTTTTCTATTTGTGATCAAGCAGTGCTGATGACACTGACAGGGGGATGTTTTAGCTGCAGCTCAATAGTGCTCACAGAACATCAAGGCCTTCTCTGATTTGCATGCTACCCCAACAGTGAGTAGGCCTGGGATGCGGGAGATGCTGAGAGGAGAAAGAGCCAAGACAGTTGATGCCAACTGAGTAAAGGATTACTCCATACAGTAATACATCATTCTCAGAAATATAACTCAGGGAAAGAAGGAGGAAAGGGGCTGTTTGGAGCTGTGGCATGTGGTACACAGACTGCAGCCTCACGGTGTGAGGGTGACCAAGCCCTGGTACATGTTGCCCAGGCATGTTGTGGAGTCTCCATGCTTGGAGATCTTCACAAGCTCTTTGGTCGTGACCCTGGGGAAGTGGAGCCATTTGTGAAGCGTTAGGAACTGACCCGTCACCCCACTCCCCATTGCCCCTGAGCCTTTTGGACAGAAGAGCCAGAGAATTCAGGAATGCAGGATTAAAGGTGAGGCTGGGATGAAGAGGGGATTCAGTGGGGCCAACGTGTTTTGTTGCTGCACAGTGAGCACCTGAATCCTTGGGAGCAGCCATCCACTCCTGGCCCCTGGCAACTCTCCCCTTCCCCACATCTAACACACCCTGTGCTGGGCCCCAGCAGGTTTGTGTTAAAGTTCATCTGGGTTTCCTGTCTCCATGCAAAGGCGCAGAAGTATCGGGGAGAGTCCTGGGGGTGCAGGGCCTGCGGAAACAGAGCTGACTGAGGCTGGAAACTGTCCCGGGAGGCTGTGGCTCAACCCTCCACTGCTGCCCCGTACTTCGTTACATTGCCCGAGGAGCTGATGGAAGACACCCACTCGAGGCCGCCTCCCGGTGCCCGACGGTACCATCGAATTCTGTAACCCCCGAAGCTGAATCCGGAGCCGTGGCAGGAGAGGAGCACGGACTCCTCGGGAGCTCGTTGCCCTCCACTGGCTCCTCCAGCCTCAGCTGTGCCCACAGCCCTGCGGGGGAGAGCGCAGGAATCGGGCAGGGCGCGACCACGGACCGAGGACGTTCCCCCACTGCCCCGGTACCACCCGCCCCGGCGCGGACACAGCCACCGCCTCCACCTCCCAGTTCCTGTCCCTGCGTCTTCCCCAGCCCTTGTCCCACCCCTGCCCCTGCCCCTGCTCCCGCCTCTCCTCTCCCGCTCCCTCCTTCCCCAGCGCCGGGCTCGCTGCCCTCCCCGCCCGGCTCTCACCTGCCGGCCCCAAGGCCAAGGCCAAGCCCAGCAGCCACGGCCCCAGCCCGGCCGACATCGTGCCCGGCCGCGGCCGAGGGCTCCGCGGGAGCCGCCCCCGAGCCGAGCGGAGCCGCGCTCGGGCCGCTCCTGCCCGGCCCCGCCTCGCCGGGGCAGCGCCGGCGCCTCTGCCCGACCCCACAGACCCGCCCCGGCCCCCCCGGGGTCGTGGCCCCTCGGGAACACAAGAAGGGGGGGGCAGTATGGAAAAGAGCCTCTGCACTCCTACCGCCTTGGCCCACACCACTCCACACTGCAGAGCTCATCCTTCCCCACCGCTACTGCACCCCCACATGCTCCAGATCGTCCTTCCCAGATTTACAACCTCTTCTTGCCTTTGTTTCCTACTGGGCTGTACGAGTGTCCTGTGGGTGACCAGTGATACTGGACTAGGCCGCTGTTACTTCCACTTTGAGGAAACAGCAGAGGGGCAGTGGGAGATGGTCCTCATGGAAGTGCTGCACATCCTCCTGGTGTAAAAGGAGATTTCTAGGGAAGTGGAGGGTCATGAGGCTGTCACAGTCTTCCTAGTGGAAAAGTAGCATCAAGCTTACTCTCCTAGGGGCTGCTGACATGGTTCTGCCTTCTTAGGCATCAGAGCAGAGATAACACTTTTACAGGAAGGTGAGGAGTCTGCATCTGAACTGAGAGAATAAACCTGCAACCATCCTTCCTGACCGCAGGGCTACATGGCTGGAAGTCTCTCCTTTCTTGCTGCTTTTGTCTCCTCTCTCATCACCCCTAACACTCGGTCTGGCCTGTCTGTACCTCGCTCCATTGCAGTGTCTGCCTTCACACCTTCTTCAGCACACCTCTGAGACGCAGTGCTCAGATCCTTGATGAGTGGCACTCAAAGCACTGTAGACCCTGACTGTCCCTTTTCTACACTCTGGACAGAATTCTCCCCTTAGACAAACAAAAGGTCCTCATGAATCGGTGAATGTCAGTGCCTGCCTGGAGTGGATCAGAGTATCCAGGAGACGATTTCTCAGGAGAAGTCAGGGACACACATTGCAGCTGACTGGAGTATGCCCAGATTTGTGCTGTGCTGTGTATGTCACTTGGCACCCAGACATTCTGTCACAAGCCTGTGCTTTAGGTAGGAGTGAAACGCCATTTTCGCAGGGATGTTTCTTTGCTCCGCTGTAGACACAATGAAAAGCTCCAAAGACAATGATGTCAGTGAACCTGAGCTCAGGTGGGATTTGCAGCATGTGCCCTGCTGTCCCCGGCCGGCGCTGTGCCCCCGGCCCCGCCCGGCCCCGCCCGCGGCGGTTCGTGCCCGGCCGCAGCCCCGGCTCCTCTGGCCGTGTCTCCCACGGCACAGTAATACACCGCCGCGTCCCCAACACGGGGCCCGGAGAGCCACAGGGTGCTCCAGCAACGCTCTGGCGACACCGACACCTGTCCCGCCTTGTCCGGCAGATCTTTGGAGCCTTGAACAATAAGTGCGAGGAGTTGGGGGCCTCGGCCCCGGAGCTGACGGTACCAGTGAATATAGTCACCAGTCCGTATGGTCGGGTGTGAGCAGTTGATGGTGATTTCCGTGCCCTCGGGGGTTTGTGCCAACGGCTCCTGCTGCACCTGGGCTCTGCCCGCAGCCACTGCCAGAGATAAAGAAGAAAAATATCAGAATTTCTTTTTGTCCTGTGAGTTGTTTCTCAGAAGAAATCCTGCAGAAGCAGTCAGGGACATACAGAGATGATGAGGAGAAGAGTATCCAGAGGACGTCAACATGTGCAGTAATAGAAATGTCAATCACTAGTGGAGACATGAATGTGTGAATAATAGGCAAAAGAAAGAAAGAAAGACAGAGAGGAAAGGAAGGTGCAGTGATAGTTGGACAAAGAAGAGAGGCGTGAATTTTCTGAGGGAATGTTGGATGGTGTAGAGGGAGGGATGGATGGGAGGATGATTCAGGGACAGAGGTCTGTGAAGAAGCCAGAGGGGACGGCAGCTTCCAGGGAGCTGCGTAGCCACCCCAGCCCCAGCCCCGACCCCCAGGGTCCCCCGCCGCCAGCCCCGCGCACCGAGCAGCACCGCGGCCAGCGCCGCCAGCCCCGCGCCCCGCCAGCGCCGCATCCCGCCGCTCCGCCGCCCGCGCCTCGCTGCCCCCGCCAGCCCCGGCTCTCTGCTCCGGACGGGCCGCCTCCTCTCCGCCTCCTCTCCCTCCCCTGCCCTCCTCCGCCAGCTCCGCCCCGGGGCTCAGCCCTGCGCCGGCGCCGCTCGGGCTCTCGCCGGGGGCGGGCTGGATGCCGAGGGCAGGCGAGAGCGGCGGCAGCGCGGCGGCGGTCGGGGCTCTGCACTGCGGAGGCGGCGGGGCCGGGCTGGATGGCAGAGGAGCGGGTTGCTATCGGGGCGATCAACATTGACGGGCCATGAGCTCCTTTCACCGCCATCGTCTCTTCCCTCACATCCCTCCTTTGCTGGCACGTGGGGACTCCTGAATTGTCCTCCAGGGCACGTGCTTGTAAGAATGGTCGAGGGGCACGAGAGGCAGAACATCCCTCCGGGCTCAGCACCCCGGGCTCAGCCTCTCCTGGCAAAGAAGAACCTTCTGAAGTTCAACAACGGCAAATGCAAGGTCCTGCACTTGGGGAGGAACAAACCTGGGCACCAGTACAGGCTGGGAGGTTAAGTCTGGAAATATTGTGCTGTAGCTTTACAAGTAAATACAGGAGACAGGATAATAACGGAAGGAAAAGCTCATGCACAAGTGGGAGAATTGGTAGCAGTTTGAAGTGTTTTTAACCATGAATCTAAAAGTTCTGACTCCATTTATATTTACTATGATTCTTTGGCTGTCTTCAAGGGGTGCCCTGAGCGGATCCCCTTCTGGGATAAAAATGACTGGCAAGTAAACAGAGTCCTTGCATTCACAGATAATCTGCATCAAAAATTTGTCTTCCATATGCTCCAGACATATTTTACTTTGTTTGCACTCAGTCATTTTGCCCCCACAGCAAATACTGAGGTGGTAAAAGTCACCCACAGGTAACAGGACCTTTGACTGTGAGATTTCCCCCAAGTGCCTGAAGAAGGCACCATCTTGCCTCCTCTTGTTGAGCAGGAACTGTGTAGCAGACGTGTAACTACAGCACCACCTGTGCCAGAGGGGAAGTGTGAGAGTCTCTCCTGGCATGCTGTGCTTACCTCTTCTACCCCTTGTGCCATCCTTGCTCTTCAGGCTCTGATAGACCTGCCACTCCATTCCCACTTTTAGCTTCTCCTTCTGAATTTGGCAGACATTTGCCAAAATGCTCTTGCTTCACTGTGTCAAACACAGCACCACTGACCAGCAGGACCAGCAGGATCAGTTGAATGCTCCAAGAGGGTCCTTTGGGCACAGCAGCCAAAGCTGCTGGGTGCTACTGCACCCCACTCCTGCCAAGCAGGAGCTCAGATGAGCTCTCAAGGGAGAAGAATTATTTTCTGACTTCTGTGCCGGACTTTGCATCTCACTCTGTGTAAGCAAAGGTAACTATGGAGTTGACACTGAAATGGATCAAGATCCCTTCAGGGGATACACCTGTCCAGCCCTGTGGGACTGATATGGTTTGAAGCTGGCTCCCTGCCAAGTCTCCAAACCTTACCACCAGAGTTCCCCCCCCACCAAAAAAAAAAAACCCTCAGGGAGAAGAGGGAGAAAAAAAAACTAAGAAAACCCGAAACAAGAGAGAGACAACCAAAGTGAGATATATAAATATATTTACACTTTTATACAATTAAAATATACAATTTCACAAGGGAAAGGGAAGGGGGAAGGGAAAGGGAACAAAACTAAAATAAAATATATATATATATCCCAATTAGTGACCCAATATCTAACAACTAAAAAGGTTAGCAAAGAAAATATCCCACCACTCTCCTGGGACAACCGAGGGTCGCTCCGGAACGATCGCCGGCAGCCTCTGTCTCCCAAGGTCGACAAGGCCTAACCAGGCCTCGCTCCCCAACCCGGCAGATCAACAGCAGGGAACCTGCACCTCCAAGCCGCCGGAAGGAAAGAGAGCGAAGGCCTCTCCTCCTTTCTTCTTATAGCCTGGCTTACGTAAAAATCATAGGGAATACTGGGTACATCTGGACCCTTCCTTGGTTACAAACTGGTCACCAAGGAAGGCCTAGCCCAAACCACCACAGGGACCAACTTGGAGTTCAAAGATATTCCCATGTAGAAGCTCTTTGAGCCCAGACTCCCTGTCTTGGAGGAAAGGACCGCACCAAACCATCTTTGCTACTGGCACCATTTATAGAATCATAGAATCATAAAATGATTGGGCTTGTAAGGGACCTTGAAAGAGCATCTAGGCCAATCCCCTTGTCATGGACAGGGACATCTGTCAATTTGTCATTGAATCACCTGGTCAAAGCTCCACCTAACCTGACCTTGTACACTTCTAATTATGAGGCATCCATCTCTCTGGGCAAATTCTTCTAATGTTTCACCACTCTCATCCTAAAAAATTTATTGATTCTGTCTAATCTAAGACAATCCAATTCCATCCAATCCAACCTAATCTAATCTAATCTAAATCTACCTTCCTTTCATTGAAAACTACTTCTCCTGTCACTACTGTTGAAATGTCTCTCTCCATCTTTCTTATAAGCCCCCTACAAAACACTGAAATGCCACAACAAGGCATCCCCAGAGTCTTCTCCTCTCCAGACTGAACAACCCCACCTCTCTCAGCCTTTCTTCACACAAGATGTGGTCCAATCCTCTGATCATTTTCATGGCCCTTCTCAGGACTTGCCCTAACAGATTCCATAGACTTTTTCCACAGTCAGTAAAGAGACATCAGCTCACCCACCAGACTTGTGCCAGCCCAAAGCAGATGTGCACAGGAAATGGCAGGAATCCTCTTTCTGGGGACACAGATCCTGCAATCAACCAGTAATGGCCTCTGAACTTCCCCACTAGAATAAACTCACAGCAGGGCCCCCAAACCTGGTCACATGTGCGTGGGTTGTTTCATCATGGGATCACAAGTGAACCCACAGGCTGTCCTGCCAGAGCCTCCAACACCTCCATGCCATGGCCTCCAATCCCACACCCATGTCCATGGATAGGGCACATAGAGAACAGGGACATGGTTTCATGGTCAGCAAACAGGCTCAAGCTGAGTATATTACTCTCAATAGCTGCAGCTCTACATTACACCAAGCACAGGTCAGTTTTGTTTCAACCTCACTGAAGCCTGGGACACAAGACTTGCAGAAAATGTCAAGTTCAACACCTGTGTGGTGGCCTTGGACAGTTTAGGCAGCCTCTCTCTGGAGGTGACTCCAGATACCTAAGGGATGAGTCATGTGTGTGTCTTTGTGTGTGGTAAGCTATCTGTGGAGCTTATCTTGAGTGTCAACAGAAGAAAAACAGGTGTCTGTAAGGCCTGGATTGCCTGAACTGTGGGAGACAGCATATTTTGTAAGGGCTGAACCGAGGCTTGAGAGTGCCTATTTCTCTCCACTGATGATTAATGGAGCAAAGACAAGGACCTCAACTGGAGACACCTTATCTGGAGGCAGAGGAAATCAATTTTCTTCTACTAAGGTTTTGTCTGACTTTGAACTGAGATCTTTGCTTAGTTCTTCAATTAAGACTGAAGACATAGGCCTTAACTACATTTAGAGGCTCTGAAATGAGGTAGGTGAATCCCTTAAAGCCTCTGTATTCATGTGCCCATAGTTGCCTTTAGTTATCTCCCACCCTGGAGGTTTCACGACCACCTTAGTATCCATCACCAAATACTTGACACTTCCAGTCTCTTGGGACATGACTATTTCAGACATCTGCATGTCAGCAAATGGATACACGAGAGAGCACTGAGCTCCTGACAAGGTTCTCATACCACAGCTGCAGGCAGGAAGCAAACACCCAGCAAATAGGCACTTAGGGAATTGTACTGCTGTTCTTTAATCGGCCTGAGGAAGAGAGAGTACTATCCATCTCTGACGAGCCCCTAAGGCCTCCCAAAGGTCAAACTCCCTGTGGCACATAGAAGGAAAACAGAACCGTCTCCTGGGTGTGGCCAGCTCAAGCTTCAGTGTGTTAATGAGGAGGGTGTGAGGATGTTCTCATGCTAATGATGCTGGCAACTCTCTGGGGTATGATCTCACCATATGAAGCTAAACTAAAGAGAGTTTACACTCTGTGTGTGCACACAAAGCTCCCTTTAGTGGAAGTTCAGTGGTGGCTGTGAGAGGGAAAAGATCAGGAGAACAAGCTTTCAGTTCCTAGCGGGTGGATGGAGACGAAACTCGGTCAGGCAGTTGTGTACAGCTTGAAGTGAGTCAGCAAGGTGATAGCTGCTCCTCCATTCATCTCCTAACATCACCAAACCCAGAGTTCCCCCAATAAATCTACCTGTCTCCAATGCTCTCCTTTAGCCAAGGGGACCATGGCTTTCTCGGGAGGAAGCATGAAAAGATGTCATTTGGATCACTTCCATTGGCAGCTGTGGTGAGTAAAGCCTGCCCAAGACATCGAGTATAGACTTCCACTGCCTTGCATGTTTAAGGAGAGCTGGATTAAGGAGGATTTCTCTACCCTTTAAATACATGAGATTTCTGGTACATATTGCTGTGGAGGAAGATAGGAGAGAAAGAGATCCTTTAGATGGTGTTTCAGCAACATTGTCTTACACAATCATCTGAGAATGACATATGTACTCCCCTAGACAACTGATGAAGAATCCTGCCCTGTCTGCAGGGAGGATATAAATTATACCCTGCAGTTCAGCAGAGCTCCCTTAAATGGAATTCACCTCAGAGGATTTTGCCTTCAATCACTGAGGCTTGGAATACCTCTGCACAAGTTGAGATGTGCAACATCCATCTAAGGTGCTCACCAAACTCCTGCCTTAGACCTCAGAGACAACCTGGCACTTCTAGAGGGCTTTTATCCTGTATGTGAGGCAAAATGAACCATGTGTCGCTCATGCTTTTTCTCTGTCCATGGAGAAAGAAGGGGGGTAAGCTGAGGAGCTGAGATAAGAGTATTACTCCATAGATATTTCAGCTTGGTCAGTAGAAATTCTTCCCCTGACCCTGGGATGGCAAAATTACGAAGAGGTGAATCCTACCTCTAGCAGCTCTGCTGAGAAGCAGAGATCAGTGGAGGACATGGGGATATTTACCAAAGCTTCCTGTGCTGAGACCTGGAAGAAAGCAAATATACAAGACCAGGAGTCCTTGAGCAGTATTTTATGTTAGATATTTCAACTTGGTCAGCAGAAATCTGACTTGCAAAGGCTTTTCCTATGCCTGGAGAGCCTCAGCCTGCTGTCCATACTTTCCTATGTTGGTTTCTTATCTCACAGAAGTGACTACATTTACTGTCTTCTAGATGAGGTGCCTGATCCAACAAATAATTCTCCAAATGTTCATTTGCTGATTTTCAGGATCAGATCTAGTTGTCCAAACATGTTTTAGCAGAGGAGGATTTCCCTGACAATTTTAACTGAGGATAGATGCCATTTTTGCATACTGTGAATTTTCAGGGATGGTGGTTTTGTTTCATTACCAGTATCATCTGAAGAGCCAGCACAGGCAAGCAAACTCAGAGAAACTTTTCTTTCTTTGCAGATGGACCTCAACAGATGGAAGGACATGGCAAATGGGACAAATGTGGAAGAATTTGTCCTTCTTGGCTTCCCAGGCACGTGGCATTCCCGAGTGTCCCTTGTGGTGGTGTTTGCACTGATGTACTCCCTGACAGTAATAGGCAACGCATCCATCATAGGTCTCGTGTGGATAAGCAGCAACCTACACACCCCAATGTACTTTTTCCTCAGCAATCTCTCCTTTCTGGAGATCTGGTACACTACGGGTGTTGTTCCCAAAGCCATAGGAGTCATGCTGGGGACTAGCCAGACCATTTCCTTCAGGGTCTGCATCCTCCAGTTGTTCTTTATTCTCTCTCTAGGCGCCACTGAGTGTTTTCTACTGTCTGTCATGGCCTATGACCGCTACTTAGCCATATGCTACCCCTTGAGATACAGCTCCCTCATGAACAGTGGCCTCTCCACTCGGCTGGTGCTCAGCTCCTGGCTGGGAGGCTTTCTGGCTGTCTCCCTGCTGGCCTTTCTGACATCCAGGCTGACTTTCTGTGGACCAGATGTCATCAATCATTTTCTCTGTGACATAGATTCCTGCCTTGCCCTCTCCTGCAGTGATACATGGCCCGTGGAGCTGGCAACGTTCCTTGTCTCCATAATTGTTGTGGTGGCTTCCTGTGTGGTCACCTTGGTCTCCTACATGTACATCATCTCTTCTATCCTGAGGATCCAGTCAGTCCATGGCCGGAAAAAGGCCTTTTCCACCTGCTCTGCCCATCTCAGTGTTGTCACCATCTGGTTTGGCTCCACCATGTTCCTCTACGTCAAACCATCAGCCCAGAATTCCCTGGATCTGAACAAACTTGTGAATACCTTTAACACGGTGGTAACTCCTTTGTTAAACCCTTTCATTTACACACTCAGAAACAAAGAAGTGAAGCAAGCTCTGGGACGGGCTTTCCAGAAGAAGTGAAGTGGCTTTTCAAAAGGCCCCAGTGTGAGCAAACAGATTGATCCCTTCCCTCCCCTGACTTCTGCTCTGCAGAGGATCCTCACAGAGTGTGTGTGTGTGTGGGCACCCCAGGCAGTGAGAAGCCTCCAGTTCCCCAGCTTATCTCACTCACAGCCAGCTCAAGTTGGGCTGAGCCTCAATTCTGTGGCTCCCACCACCCTCTGTTCCTTCTGAGGCGAATCCAGCATGCATCCCAGTACTTTAAAGAGTAGTGCTTGGAAAGGGTCACAAGCCCCATCAATAAGCTAACAGAGCTGGAGGAGTGGTCCTGTAACAGGTTTCTATTCGAGTTTGCCAAGTGCTTCATCTTGTCAGGGTTTCTCTGAATCCCCTAAAGAAATCCCAGCAACTGGCTCACTGTTTAGGAAATAGATGTGTTTCTCCATTTAGTCTGATGTTTTCTGGAGGTATCTATGCCCCATTCTTGTGGCTATTTCATTGAATCATACTCTGATTCAAGATAAAATTTGACAATGTCTAATATTTCTACCTGCAGTCACTATTCCCAGCATAAGACTGTAAACAGATTTTACATAATTCCTCTTCTTTCCTCTCCTTAATATCTGAATCTACTCTTTTAATTTTAATTAAAAATATGCAAAACAGTGTGCTTTCACACTGGATGGGTCAGATCATTTCCACATCTAAAACCCACATCATTTTTAACAGCCCATTTTGGTCTTTGTTGTGGAAAAACTGTAATGCCATGGCAAAGTGCTCAGACTGCAGAGCTTTGGAAGGCTGGCTGGGAAGCAAGTCTCCCTTCACACTCAATGGGAGGATATTAGCACTTCCAAAGGCTACTTGCTTTTTCCCTCCCAATTTTCATTTCAGAACAGATTAGTCATGTTCTCAAAGCTTTTCTTTCTGCACACTGACCGTGAAGAGTCCATGTGGCCACTTCATAAAGAGGAGGCATCAGCATGACAGACACGCCTTTATGGAGAGTGTGGGATTGATTTCACCTGAGAGTCTGAACTGAACATCTACTCCTTCTAGAAGCAATGGCACTTCTAGGGAGATTCACCAACCTCCTGGATCCGCCTGGGCACTTGGCTCTTCGGCCTGCATCCAGGCCCAGGCACCACTGCCCAACGACAGGCTGAGTCCCACCCTTGTCAGCTGTGCTCTCTTTCCCAGTGGCATTTGGGAAAATCCCTGGCACAGCCCACTGAGGCTGCAGAAAAAGCCTGAGATTGGATTTATCCTCAGGTAGACATCACTGCTTGTCATTCTTGCCTGGGAATGATGCAGTTTGGGGAGAATTGTGTCTGTGGAGTGTTGAAGCCCTCTGCAGCACTGGAGAGCAACAAAAAGCTAGAGCTGGCATGTCCAAGAAATCTGAGACACACAGGATAGAGAGATGCTGTGAATTCCTCATCAGCACTGCCTGAAGCTCTCTGAGATAAACAGAGGCATGCAAAGCCTCAGAGGGCTCTCTTGGAGTTCATTTAGGTAGTGGAAGGGGCTTTAAGTTGTCCCTAGGGCCTTCTCCAGGTGAACGCTGCCAGCTCTCCCAGCCTGTCTCCAGAGCAGAGGGGCTCCAGCCCTTTGAGTGTCTTTGTGGTCCCTGGGCTTGCTCCGGGAGCTCCACATCCCTCTTATGTTGGGGGCCTCAGAACTGGGCACAGCACTCTAGCTGGGGTCTCACAAGAGAGGAGTAGAGGGAAAGAGTCACCTCCCTTGACCTGGTAGTGACTCTTCTTTTGATGCAGCCTGGGATACAATTGGCTTCCAGGGCTGCAAACAACATTGCCAGCTCATGTCCAGCTTCTCATCCACCAGTACCCCAAGTCCTTCTTGGCAGGGCTACTTTCAGTCCACTCATCACCCAGCCTGTGCTTGGGAGTGGTCTAACCAATATTCAGGACCTTACACTTGGACTTGTTGAGCTTCATGAGCTTTGCATGGGCCCACCTCTCTACCCTGTAAAAGTCAGTGTTGTAGGAACACAACACACAGTGGACTCTGAGGACACGTGGGGACAGCCAAGGCAGGGCAGAAGCATTGTGGGGAAGAACAAGGCCCCACACAAGCTCTGGGAATTGTTTGTGTACTCACAGGCTGCACAGAGAAGGGATGAGTCAAAACCAGCCAGAAATTTTTCCTGAGGGCAGAGTTACGCAGGTTGGAGCCAGCAGCACAGTCCATGGACACGGAGAGGGAAGAAGTGACCATAGGGAGGGAAAGAGAAGTTTAGGACACATCCTCATGAAGAGGAGTCCTTGGACATCCAGCTGAGGATTCCTGGAACTTCTTCTTTAGAACAGCAATTCAAACAACCCCACCAGAGTGATCCAGACTGATATATCACTTGCCTGCTCTGGTCCCATCCAGCACATAAACTGAATCTTCCACCTGCAGTGCTGCATTCCTGCTTTAGAAATCCTGGGGCCTTTAATCCCAGGGATCAGAAGAAGCCTTCATTGGGAAATGGGCATGGAACAAACCGGGAAATGAAAAGGCAGCAGCGCAGGAAATGAAAGCACAGCCCATATCATCAGCTGTGCTGGTTTGCATGTAAGATGAGCTTGTGGGGAAATTGTTACCTCTGGAAAGGCTGCCCCTGGTCCTGAGGCAGTGAAGGGCAGGTATAAAAGGCAGCCCCAGTCCCTGCTCTCTCATCCACTTCTCTTGCCTCCTTCTGCTTGGGAACCAGGTGAGTGTGAAGCCCCTTCTCCTCCTCTTCCAAACAGAGGTCTCCATCACTTGATGGACATCTCAGCTGATTTTGGCTTTCTCATATTTGGGGTTTGGAGTGCTTTTTCATGAGAGATGAAAGCGGGGAGGAGGTTGGCACAGAGAGAGACTGGGACACGACTATGGTGGCTTTTGGTTTTTGCACCAGAAGAGAGCTTTGCTTCCTTGGGTCAGGCTCTTAGTAGCGCCCTGGCCAGATGAGGCGATGAAGACTGTGTGGCTGCTGGCACAGTCTCCAGCATCCACTCATGGATGGCCTTTGCAGTTTTGTGATGGGATAACCAGGTTGCTCTTCACCCATCCACCCTTGTGCTCTGTTTGCTCTCTGTCCTCTGTCCCAGGTGCAGCTCCAGCCCCAGACATGTCCTGCTACACCCCGTGCCGGCCCTGCCAGCCCTGCGGCCCGACCCCGCTGGCCAACAGCTGCAATGAGCCCTGTGTCAGGCAGTGCCAGGACTCCACTGTGGTCATTGAGCCGCCGGCTGTGGTGGTGACCCTGCCCGGGCCCATCCTCAGCTCCTTCCCACAGAACACCGTGGTGGGATCCTCCACCTCCGCTGCCGTTGGCAGCATCCTCAGCTGTGACGGAGTGCCCATCAACTCCGGGGGCTTTGACCTCTCCTGCATCACCAGGCGCTATGGTGGCAGGAGGGGCCTCCCCTGCTAAAGCTGCTGAGCATATACAGGTCTTGGGAGGTTTCCCCAAGATCTCCAGACATCGAGAACAAAGAGAGAATCTTCAGGTCATTTCTTTCAGAGGAACTGAGCATCTTCAGCTCCTCCTAAGAACGCTGGCAGGAAGGGGCCAGCCTGGGCACTTGGCCCATGTCTTTCCTTTGATACTTCTACATACCTCCTTTTCTCATTTTTCATTCTTTTCTTCTGCCTCCCTGGGCTGCAAGGCTCCTCCAAGCCAGCCTGCACTCTACAGCAAAGACAAATGGATGCCCTGCATGGATTTCGCCTGGCCAAGAGGTGAAGTCTCTTGTCCCTCCAGACCACTGCACTGAGGTCCTGTGCTTGTGGTGACTTTGATTCCATCTTTAAACTCAATAAAGATTTTTACATCTCAGCCTGAGTCTCCAGCTGGTCCTTCCCTCAGTGTATGGCCTCGGGGTAATGGTGTTGATCCTGTCAAGGTGACGATGTAGGGAGATCCTTCGCCCAGAAAAATGTGAGACTGGGACATGCTGCAGAGGGTCCTCTTCAGGGCACTATCCTAGGGCAGTATGTAAAATATTCTCAGCTACCCCAGAGCAAGTGGCAATCAGCCCTTGCCTTGCAGTGTCTTTGCCCAGACATCTCCCCACAGGTCCTACAAGAACCTCTACTGTCCTCAAGTGACAGCTAGAATTCCATGGAAGCTCATGGAGACAAACCACCTTGTAGGATCACGGGAATGGGGCACCTCTTGCTCTGGTCAGTGCTGTGGCAGGGGAGACAGAAGATGTTCCCAAAGGAAAGCAGGAGTGTGGATGGGTGGAATTGCCTCAGGGATGGCCCATGGCCTCATGTCCTCCTTCTCCTCCCCTCCATTGCCCAATCTGGGGCCTGGCCAGCACACATGGGCATGGGCAGCCAGGGTCAGTTCCCCTATCCAGCCCTACCACTGCTGAGGCCCATGGCAGGAGCCAGGTTTTGGCAGGCAGGCAGAGCTCATTCACAAGTCAGTATTGGGATTAACCACTCTGGGTCTCACACTTGGGTCCCCGGGAATCCCATGGGCCAGGGCAGTCCAAGGACAGTAATTGGTGCCCACAGGCCCATCACTGACCAGTGGAGCTTTGTCACTCCCAAGCTCGGGTGGAGCAGCTATGTTCAAGCTCAGCACCCGCAAGGCCCTGCTGCGTCAGAACCAGCTCTGCTCCAGAAAAGCTCTGTGCAAGGTCATTCTAGACCCCTTGAGCTGTGGAGGTGACAATGGGACACACTCAGTCGTATCTGTGAGCTCTCTGTGGCAGACAAGTTTTGTCCATGGGAGTCCCTCTTGCTTAGACTGATGCTCTTGGGCACTTTGATCAAAAGCACTTTAGAGGCCTCAGTCAGGAAGAGCCTGATAAACAGAATCCATCCGTCCATCCTTCCATCCACAAGGGAGACTGTGTAAATTGCCCTTTCCCCATCTGGGAACTTGAAATGCAGGCAAATGTTCTGTTCTTCCAGAGGGTCAGGTTGTGAACTCCTTTGACAACATTGTCTCCTCTCGCCTGTTTGACCAGGGGCGAACTAGGATGACAGAGGTATCAAGGTGCTGAACACATCTCTCTTGGCAATAAGGTTGATGGAGGCTGTGTAAGCCAAGTTCTGCAGGCCTCAGTGCCACAAAATATCTGTACCCTGTGCATATCTGTTGGAAATCCCTGCTTTTTAGCCATCCCTTCACAATTTACCCTGTAGGTAACAGGGCTGATGACAGCACAGCACAGAGTATCCCTACAGAAAGCTGGGCCTATCAGTGTCCCACATTCCTCTTCCTTTCCATGACATGCTCCTGGCATTCGTCTTCTCTGAGTTTCTGTGAAGGACATCTGGCTTCACTATTAATACAGGCACTTAGGGATTTTTTCTGTGTACTACTCTGAAATTTCTTTTTCAACCTTCATTCTCAGCTTAAGGGATCGATTAAAAGGCTGGCACATCTCAGACATCTACAATTGCCTGGATGCAGGGAAGGAGCTGATGAAGGCAAAGCTAAATTTTGCATGAAGGGACCAACAGGGAAACTTCCCTGCACATTCTTCCTGCCGGAGATTTGGGGCAGAGTCGCTGAACCCCTCCACCTCTTTGGCCAATGGACATGTTCCTGTGATGCCCATGCCTCACCTTCTCCCCCACAAGAGCTGCACTGTGGTCACTGGGTGAATTGGCAATATATGGGCAATCCAGTTCCTTGTTCTACCTGGCACTCCTGGAGTACCCCATTCTCTCTCTGCTCCACAGTGCCCCAGGGCACTGGCACCACCCCTGCCCCAGGGATGCAATGGCACGTGCAGGGACCAGCCCAACCACAGAGCAAATGTTGGGGCATCCCCACCAACACTTGTCTACCCAGTAGCCCCAGCACCTCCCTGGCTTTCCCTGGGCAACATGTAGTGGCTCTGCCCTTTCACTCCAGTGCACAGTGATATCACGTACAGTGATTCTTAAATTCTGTATCTGTTTGGGCCAAGATCTCAGGCTGACACAGCACCAGGTCAACGAATCGCACAAATACATTTGACATCGGCTTTTGCATGAAGGAGAGCTGTGTCCCACACCTGAAAGCACCAGCAATTCACTGGAAGCAGGTTTATTTGGACATGGCCTGCACAAGGAGGGTAGGATTCCTTATCCTTTCTCCAGATCCATAAAGCCAACCCCATCCTTTCAAACTCTCTAGCAGCTGTGCCCTGGCCTGGTGAGGCAGGCAGAGGAGGACTGCCCACCATGCTGAGGCAGTCCCAGTGCTGGTACACTGAAATGAACTAAGGATCTTAATTGGTGGGAAATGGTCCTTGTTGGGGCTTGGTATCAGCAGCAGTGGAGTGTGAGCTTCATAAGAACAGGAGGGTTCAGCAAACAGGGGTTGGATTACAGTGACTCTTGGAGAGATTTCTAGGAGGCTGATGCCATTACCTTTCAACTGCACTTGAGCTCCTGCTGATGCTGGGAAAATGCTGCTTTGCAGAGCTCATGAACTGAGCCATGGAGAGTGCCCCTGCCATGAGCATGTCTGTTTGTGAGGAGAGACACAAAAAGACATAAGCTCTTGTAGACCTGTCAAATATTTGGTACATTCATACAAGTCTGGCTGCACACAAATCACCCAAGACATGAACACATGTAGGAACACAATCTACTGTGAACTCTGCTGAGGACACCTGGGGACAACCAAGGCAGGGTTGGAGCGTTGTGGGGAAGGACAAGGCCCCAGGCAAGCCCATGGCAATGTTTATGTACTCACCAGAGAGTGGATAAGTCAAAACAAGCCTGAAATTTTTCCTGAGGGGAGTGTTAGGCAGGACAGAGTCAAAAACAGCAGTCCAATGCACACATGTGGAGATAACACAGGATCACCCATCAAGGTGAGCTGAGGAGGCCATGGACCATCTTCATGCACAGAAGTCCTTGGGCATCCAGTTGCAGACTGGATTTTCAAAGAGGGGAAACAAAAGACATGGGGAACTACAGACTGGTGAACCCCACCTCTGTGCCTGGAAAGATCATGGAGCAGATCCTCATGAAAGCAATTTTAAATCACATACAAGACAATCCACAACAGCCAGCAAAGCTTCTCTGAGGGCAACTCATGTCTGAGCAACCAGGTGGCTTTCTATGGTGGAGGGACTGAAACAGTCAACAAAGGAAGACTGACCAATGTCCTCTGCCTGAACTTCTGTCCAGTCTTTGAAATGGTCCCACACAACATCCTTATCTCCAAATTGGAGAGACATGGATTTGAAGGGTGTACTATTGTGAATATGGAAATGGCTGGATGGACATAGACAGGGAGTTTTGGTCAATGGCTCTATGATCAGGTGGAGGCCAATCATGAGAGATGTCTCTCAGGGCTCTGTCTTGAGACCAGTGCTTTTTAATATTTTTCTTCAATGATAGAGACATGAGATTGAGTGCCTCCTCAGCACATTTGCAGATGACACAAAGTTAAGCAGTACAGATGACACTACAGAAGGATAGGGCGATCCAGGGGGACCTGGACAAACTTGAGAAGTGAGCACATGAAAACCTCATGAAAATTAAGAAATTCAATGCAAGGTGCAGCACTTATATCAGGACAATCCCAGACATGAGTACAGACTGGGACATGAGTCACATTCACATTAAGAGCAACCCTGTGGTGTTCTGGTAGATGAAAAGATGTACACGAGCCAACAGTTCGCATTTGCAGTCCACAAAGCCAACTGCATCCTCTGCTGCATCAGAAAAGGTGTGACTGGCAGGCTGAGGGAAGTGAATCTTTGCATCTATTCTGCCCTCATGAGACCCCACCTGGAGTACTGTGTCCAGACCTGGAGTCTTCAGCAGAAGAAAGACGTGTACCTGTTAGATCAGGTCCAAAGGAGGCCACAAAGATGCTCAGTGGGCTGGAGCAACTCTCC
This sequence comes from Manacus candei, assembly GCF_025592945.1. Taxonomy (NCBI): domain Eukaryota; kingdom Metazoa; phylum Chordata; class Aves; order Passeriformes; family Pipridae; genus Manacus; species Manacus candei. The sequence goes on along the minus strand of NW_026138160.1, from coordinate 602,116 downwards.
TTTGAAGACAGGCTGAGAGACTTGAGGTTATTAGCATGGAGAAGAGAAGGCTCTGGGTAGATCTCATTGAGGCCTTTCAGGATGTGAAGGGGGCTTATAAGAAAGATGGAGAGCAACTTTTTACAGAGGCAGATACTGATAGGACAACTAGGGGAACAGTTTGAAATAAAAGAGGAAAGATTTAGATTAGATGTTAGGAATAAATTCTTACACAGACGGTGGTGAGCCAATGGAACCATTGACCCAGGGAAGCTGTGGCTGCCCCATTCCTGAAAGAGTTCAAGGCCACGTTGGATAGGGCCCTGGGCAGCCTGATCTAGTGTCCTTGTCCATGATGAGGGAGTTCCTTCCAACCCAAGCCATTCTATGATTACATGATTCTATGACTGCTGCAGATTCTGTCTGAAAACAACACTTCAAACAACCCCACCAGAGTGATGAGGATAGGATCACTTGCCTGCTCTGGTCCCATCCAGCACATAAACTGAATCTTCCACCTGCAGTGCTGCATTCCTGCTTTAGAAATCCTGGGGCCTTTAATCCCAGGGATCAGAAGAAGCCTTCATTGGGAAATGGGCATGGAACAAACCGGGAAATGAAAAGGCAGCAGCGCAGGAAATGAAAGCACAGCCCATATCATCAGCTGTGCTGGTTTGCATGTAAGATGAGCTTGTGGGGAAATTGTTACCTCTGGAAAGGCTGCCCCTGGTCCTGAGGCAGTGAAGGGCAGGTATAAAAGGCAGCCCCAGTCCCTGCTCTCTCATCCACTTCTCTTGCCTCCTTCTGCTTGGGAACCAGGTGAGTGTGAAGCCCCTTCTCCTCCTCTTCCAAACAGAGGTCTCCATCACTTGATGGACATCTCAGCTGATTTTGGCTTTCTCATATTTGGGGTTTGGAGTGCTTTTTCATGAGAGATGAAAGCGGGGAGGAGGTTGGCACAGAGAGAGACTGGGACACGACTATGGTGGCTTTTGGTTTTTGCACCAGAAGAGAGCTTTGCTTCCTTGGGCCAGGCTCTTAGTAGCGCCCTGGCCAGATGAGGCGATGAAGACTGTGTGGCTGCTGGCACAGTCTCCAGCATCCACTCATGGATGGCCTTTGCAGTTTTGTGATGGGATAACCAGGTTGCTCTTCACCCATCCATCCTTGTGCTCTGTTTGCTCTCTGTCCTCTGTCCCAGGTGCAGCTCCAGCCCCAGACATGTCCTGCTACACCCCGTGCCGGCCCTGCCAGCCCTGCGGCCCGACCCCGCTGGCCAACAGCTGCAATGAGCCCTGTGTCAGGCAGTGCCAGGACTCCACTGTGGTCATCCAGCCCTCCCCCGTGGTGGTGACCCTGCCCGGGCCCATCCTCAGCTCCTTCCCACAGAACACCGTGGTGGGATCCTCCACCTCCGCTGCCGTTGGCAGCATCCTCAGCTGTGACGGAGTGCCCATCAACTCCGGGGGCTTTGACCTCTCCTGCATCACCAGGCGCTATGGTGGCAGGAGGGGCCTCCCCTGCTAAAGATACTGGGAAAGCCCTGATGAGACATCTTGAGAAATTCAGAACATGGTGTCTGGCAGAGGATCTAGGCTTTGGGTGCTGTTTGCAGGATAGCTGACCGAACTTGCCTTTCTCTCCCTTTTCATTGTTTGCATCGGTGCTGTAATGTTCTCCAAATGCCAGATTGGTGGGGACCATCTGTTTTCTCCCCCCTTTTTGGGACAGGTAGACAAATATCATGCAGGAACTATTCCACAGCCAAGGAACATAGGCTCTCTGCTGCCCTTGGTACTCCCTGCACTGCTGATCTGCGCTTGCAGTAACCTTGGTTCTGTCTTTTTTTTCAATAAAATTCTGCTGCATTCAAGTCTGGCCTCCATGTGGTTCTTTCCTCTGGTTATACTCCTGAATGCCAAAGGAGAAAGGTGTTGCTCAGTGGTGGAAGGGGCTGAGCATATAAGAGACCCTTACCTATTCACAGAGGAATGGCCCTTTGGGGCACCATGGAGGCGCAGATCTTTAAGGAACCATCCCTTGGAGGAAGACATCCCTGGCTGCTCTGCTTCCAGACACCATCAAGCCTTGTTTTGATGTGTCTCTCCCCATAAATTCCCAGGAAATTGGGAGACCCTGAAGCATTAGCAGCCCCATGAGCTCTTCAGGAAGAGTGTTCCTCTTGTTATGGCCAGAGCTGCACGGGGGGGGGGAGGGGGGTGAGTGTGAGGGTTTTGGACACAATCTGCTCTGTAGAATATCAGGAGTTGGAATTTGAGGAACAGCCTTCATGTTGGACCATGACTTCTACTCCATCTTCCTCTTCCCTCCACGACCCAATAAAAAGTGAGCACAAATATCTATTGAGCACTTTCTTTTCCATATGCCGTGTTCCTTTAGCTCAGGACATGTTGATTCCAAGGTCTCAGCCTCTGCCTGACACAGCACCAGGCTGATGGGCTGCACTGGTACATTTGGCATTGGCTTGGACATGAGGTAGGGACTCGTCTCACACCAGACAGCACTGACACTGCAGCGAATGCAGACTCACTCGGGCATAGCCTGGATGAATCTGGCAGAACTTCTCAGCCTTTCTCACTGTCCACAGAACAAAACTCACACTTTTGAAGTCCCTAGATTGGGGGAGAGCCATGTCCTGGTCTGGAGAAGCAGGGAGCGGGGACTGCAAGCCATGCTTAGCATTCCCAATATTGTTTACACTGAATTAATCTAAGGGTCCAAAACAGTGTGAAAACATCCTTGCTGGGGCCTGGAATCATCATCATCAGACTGTGAGCTTTGAAGGAGTAGGAAAAGGAGGACTGAAGATACAGAAGCTTGCATTTCAGTGCCTGTGGTGAGGACAATTATCTGCCAGGTTTGTTCTCTTGTTCAACTGCACTGAAGTTCCCCCTGGCTCTGGCTGCTCTGTGGAGCTTATTGACAGAGCAGTGGAGAGTGACACTGCCATGAGTAGAGCAATCTCTCACGAGGAGGGACACATATACATGCACACTTGTGCACATCAAAGTGGAATCATGCACAAATTTTTGCACCCGTGTACATTCACACAATCCCAGTTGCACACAGGACACAGAAAGTCACAGACAGCACAGTTTCTGACAGCAAAGTCCTGCTTGTCAAATCTGATTTCATTCTACGACAAGGTGACCCACCTGGTTGATCAATGGAAGTCCTATGATGTAATCTTTTTGGATTTCAAGTAAAGCTTTTGATACTGTCTCTCCCAGGATCCCTCTGGACAAACTGTCCAGTTCAGAGCTGGATAAACACATCATGTGGTGGGTGAGCAATTTGCTCATGGGGCAAGCACAGAGGGTGGAAGTGACTGGGGTGACATCAGACGGGCACCTGTCACTGGTGGGGCTCCACAGGGCTCCATTTTGGGCCCTGTGCTCTTCAGCATCTTCATCAATGACTTGGACACAGGACTGGAAGGGACATTGAGCAAGTTTGCAGATGACAGTAAATTAACAGACAGACAATAAACAGTAAAAGTTGTTGACTCCCTTAAAGGCAGGGAGGCCATGCAGAGAGATTTTGATAGATCAGAAGACTGGGAATCACCAAGCATAGGAAGTTCAACAAGGGGAAGTGCTAGATCTTCCCCTGGGATGGGGCAACCCTGGATCTATGGACAGACTGAGAATGAGATGCTGGAAAACAGTGCCAGGCAAGGGCCCTGGGGGTCCTGGTGGGTGGCCAGTTGGCCATGAGTCAGCAGCCCTGGCAGCCAGGAGGGCCAACCCTGTCCTGGGGGCATCAGGCCCAGCATCACTGGCTGGTCCAGGGAGGGGATTGTCCCGCTCTGCTCTGCCCTGGGGCGGCCTCACCTCAACATTGTGGCAGTTTGGGGGGACACAATGGAAGGAAGGGATTGAGCCATTAGAGAGTGTCCAAAGGAGGCCACGAGGATGGGGAAGGGCCTTGAGGGGAAGGCGTGTGAGGACACTGAGGGGACTTGGTGTGTTCAGCTGGAGAACAGGAGACTGAGGGGAGACCTCATTGCAGTTCCAGCTTCCTGGGGAGGGGCAGAGAAGGGGCAGGCCCTGAACTCTGTTCTGTGGGGACCAGGGACAGGATCCCAGGGAATGGCTTGCAGTTGTGTCAGGCAGGTTTAGATTGGATATTAGAAAAAGCTTCTTCCCCCACAGGATGGTTGGGCACAGCCTCAATCTGACAGAGTTCAATAAGTGTTTGGATGATACTTGCAGGCACATGGTGTGCAGGGCTAAGAGTTGGACTCCGTGATCCTTGTGGATCCCTTCCAACTCAGAATATTCTGTGAAAGAATCACAGTGAACTGTGGCCTCTTCAGTAGACAAGTGGAGATGATAGTGGCAGGGCTAGAGCATTCTGAAGAAGAACAAGGCATGGGCCTCACAGACCTCTCAGGTGCAGAATAAGAGAAGTATGAGAAACAGTCCAGCAGAATTTTTCTGGGTTCATTTTTAGGCAGGATAGAGCAAAATCCAGGAGCTGAGCCACTTCTTGCCAACAGGAGCACCAAAGACCCCCAAAGCAGTAATCCAGACTGACATAATTTGCTTTTACTCGGCTCTTCCAGCATGTGAGATGAGTCCTCTGAGTCATCTGCCTACACTGATGTGTTTTGCTCCAGAAGGGCTTGGGCCTCTCATCTTGTCACACAAAAAAGCAAAGAAAAGCGTTCACAAGGAAATGTGCCTGAAACAAAGCAGGAAATGAAACACAGACATTCAGGAAGCCAAGCCACAAACCATAGAATTAAATGGGATGTTTTGCATATTAAATGGGATGTTTTGCAATCAAGATGAGTTTCTCAGAAAATGATCATGTCTACCAGGGATGCCTCTGGCAGTTTGGGGAAGTAAAGGTCCATAATAAATGCTTGCTCAGCTTCTCCACTTCTCTTGCCTTCTTTTCCTCAGGAATCAGATAAGTCTGAAGCCCCTTCTCCTTCTCTGCTTTCTCTAAAGGAGATCTCACCTCCATGGACCTCTCAATTGATTCCAGCTCTCTTCTAGGATGGCTCTTGGGATTGCTTTTCATGGGAGAGAGAAGTAGGGAGAAGGTCAGAAATGGAGGAAGGCTGGAACTTGTGTGCAGGTGGCATCTGCACTCGGGGGCTGAGCAGTAGCTGCATAGGAGCTGGGGGCTCTTTTTGGGCCCTGGCAGGATGAGGGCAATAAGCCCTTGTACATCTCTGCACAGCCTCCACCTCCTGGCTTGTCTTGTGTCTTGTCTCCCTCATGGTGTGGTGACAAGCTGCTCTCACACATCCCCATTTTTTGCTTCCTCCCTGCCCTCTCTCCAGGTGCCCTTTGTGCCCCAAGACGTGTCCTGCACAGAGTTGTCCCTGCGGCCCGACCCCGCTGGCCAACAGCTGCAATGAGTGCTGTGTCAGGCAGTGCCAGGACTCTGTCGTTGCCATCCAGCCCTCCCCCGTGGTGGTGACCCTGCCCGGGCCCATCCTCAGCTCCTTCCCACAGAACACCGTGGTGGGATCCTCCACCTCCGCTGCCGTTGGCAGCATCCTCAGCTGTGACGGAGTGCCCATCAACTCCGGGGGCTTTGACCTCTCCTGCATCACCAGCTGCTACCGTGGCAGATGTCCCCCCTGCTAAAGCCCCTGGCAACATTGTTCAACAATCTCCAAGACCTCCAATCCTGGTGCTAGACTGAAGACAGGTTGGCTGCCATATGCCCACCAAGATGCTCTACCACTGCCCTCCACAACTAGACAGGGGGAGAAAATATGATGAAGGGCTCATGGGTTGAGAGAAGGACAGTGAGAGATCACCTAGACTTTACCATTATATGCAAAGTAGACTCCGGGAAAATAATTAAATTTATTTCTAATCAAAATCAGAGCAGGATAATATAAAATAAGGACAAATCTAAAACCACATTCTTCCCACCCCTCCCTTCTTCCTAATCTCAGCCTCACTCCTGACTTCTCTACCTTCTCCCACTGAGTGGCACAGGAGGACAAGGTGTTGCGGTGTGTTGTCTCTGCTGCTCCTTCCTCCTCACGCTCTTTCCCAGCTCTAGCATGGGAAGATTCCTTTACAAACTTCTCTAACATGGGACCTTCCCACAGGCTGCAATTCTTCTCAAACTGCTCCAGCACCGATCCTTTCCACAGGGTGCAACCTTTCAAGAACAGACTGGGTTCCAGTGTGGCTCCTCCACAGGTCCTACCAGCAAACCCGCTCCAGCAAAGCCTTTTCTCCATAGGGCCACACTTCCTGCCAGGAACCTATTCCAGATCTCCATGGTGTCACAGCTTCCTTCAGGGTACATCCATCTGCTCTGTCATGAGGTGGATACCTGCTCTACTGTGTACCTCCATGGGTTGCAGAGAAATCTCTGCTCCAGTGCCTGGGGCTCTCGTGCCACATCCTTCTTCACTGACCTTGGTGTCTGCACAGCTGTTTTCTCTAATTATTCCACCCTTCTCTCCCAGCTGCTGTTGCACAGCAGTTTTTTACCTCTTCTTAAAATGATATCAGGGAAGAAGTACCAATATCACAGCTTAGCTCAGCTCTGACCAGCAGTGGGTCCACCTTGGAACCAGTGGAATTGTCTTCATCTGACATCTCACAGAAGCCACCCCTGGGACCCCCTTCACTACCAAAACCTTGTTACATAAAGCAGATACACTCTTTATATAAAAAATTGAGGGGAAGGTGCAAAGAAGACTCTTCTCAGAGGTGCCCAATGACAGGACCAGAGGCAATGGTTACAGGCTGAAGCACAGGAGGCTGTGTCTGGAACATCAAGACACTGACTGAGCACTGGAAAACAAATTGTCCGGAAAAGTCTTGGAGTCTCCATCTTTGGAAATCTTCAAAAGCCATCAGGACATGGTTCTTGGCAACTTGCTCTATTTGCCCTGAATCAGAAGGGTCACTGGACTAGGTGGCCCCTTCCAACCTCAACCATTCCATGAAATGGTTCTCCAAAGGGCTTTTTACAAAATAACTTTTCCCACAGTTGCTCTGGACTTCCAAGATAGCAGAGAAGGAGTGTTTCCAGTGCACGCCCATGACCCAAATCTACGGAGGCAGCTTTTAAATTTTCATGCTGTACTCTTTGGTCATAAATCACCTTCTGCATCCTCCAAAGGGGCCTTGGTGTCTGTTGCCCGCTTCTGCTTGTTTCTGGTGATACAGTGATACAGTGGTGCACTATCACAATATTTTTAGGGTTGTTACTGTCTATATTTACACTGTAGTACTGTAACACTGTGACTGATCCAACACAAGATACCTCAGTGCCTCAAGATAGATCTTTCCTCTATTTGTTATGTTATTTAAAGTGATGCCTTTGACCTCAAAGTTATATTTTGCTCTAGACTGCAAGAAGCCATAGGGGCTTAGGGACTAGTGACACAAAATCCACAATATACTCATCTGCCAAGACCTTGCCTATCAATTCACTGAGCAGGGGCATCCCAGTCCCCTGACTGACTCAGAGATGTAACAGGGTCTGTGTCAAGATAAAGGCAATGGTCTGGCAGGGAAGTTGAGTGTTTGATTGTAAAACTCTAGGTGTGCATATGCTGTGAGAAACAAGCTACACAAATGTCAGCATTGTTCTCCAAGATCACATACCCATTGGTGTGGTTCCATGAGTCAGTATCTGTACCCCCATCAAAAAAAGTTGGAGAAAAGAAACAACCATGCAACTTATCTGGCTGTCTTACAATGTCGATGCTGAGTAGGTCCGAGCTCTTTCCAAATTTTCCCCATAAATAATTTTAAAACAGTTTTGCCATTTGGTATTTCGCTGGGGGTGTTGGTGGCGTTTGCTTACTGTGTTCAGGCCACAAAATTACATCTTCTTTTTGCCTGTGAATTGGAAAGTTTCGACAAGTTTCATGTAGTGAATGATATAAATTATTACCTCTGTATCCCTCTAGATATTGTCTAGCTCCAGCCTCTGGATCAGCCAGTGCCACTGATGAAAGTGCTCCATGGAGGCCATGAAATGGACTTTCACTTCCTCTGCCCCTGTTGCATTTGAGGGTGGGGGCCAAAATGGACTCTCAAAAGCTGTCTCAGAACTTGGGAGGGCAAAAGGCAGCCTCCACAGGGTAACATCCTCACTGGGGAGGGAGGGAGAGAGAGAAGGGAGACACAGCATGTCCTCACACAAGGAAATCCCTAGGGTGACCAGCCAAGGATTTCAGGGCCCCTTCCTCTCAATACAGTCACAGGCAACACTACTAGCAAGCTCCAGGCCAACATCACTTGCCTGCCCTGCAGCCATCCAGCACTTGAGCCAGTCTTCTGCTGGCATAGAATAATCCTGCCCTGGAAATCCTGGAGCCTCTCAATCCCTGCACTCAGAAGCCTCTGTGAGGGAATGTGTGTGACATACACCAGGAAAATAACAGGTAGTGTTGGGGAGAAAAACCACCCAGCCCATGTCATTAGCTGGGAGGTTTTCCATTCATCATGAGTACCCTAGGAAATTGCCACTTCCACAGCAGCCACCTCTGGCCCTGGGGCAGATTGGAGCCACCACAAAAACCAGTCCAACTCCTTGCTCTGTCATCTACCTCTCTTTCTTCTTTTCCTTTGCAATCTAGGTGAGTCTGAAGTCCTTTCCTCCCAACATTTTTTCTGGTCATGCAGATGCATGATCTTCCATCCAACGCTTCCATCCAGGATTTTGGTGCTCCTTATCATGGGAAGGGGAAAAAAGCAAAGATCTGACTCAGAGACTGTCTGGAATTTGCCTGAGGAGGCCCTTCACTGAAGAAACAGGCAGCAGCCCCACTGGGCCTGGTGACACTTTGCAGTATCGTGTTTGGATGAGGCCAAGAAACTTTTTTGTCTCACCACCCAGCGTCTACTTCCTAGCCTTTGAAACATTCACAGTGGGGTGATGGGCTTTGCAGTTTTGTGACCAACTGCTCCTCACGTGTCCCAGTGCTCTAATTCATTTCAAGTGTTTCTCCCAGGTGCAGCTCCAGCCCCAGACATGTCCTGCTACACCCCGTGCCTGCCCTGCCAGCCCTGCGGCCCGACCCCGCTGGCCAACAGCTGCAATGAGCCCTGTGTCAGGCAGTGCCAGGACTCCAATGTCTTCATCCAGCCCTCTGCTGTGGTGGTGACAGCAGCTTACTGGGAGCCGAGCTTGCCCCAAGCGCAGCCATAAGAGCATGTTAGTGCAGCATTGCTGCCTCCATAGGAACTGGGGCTGGTCCCAGAACACCATTTCACTCCTACGAATATGACCAGGTCACCAGGAAGTGGTAAGGTCTGTAGTTATTCCTATCAGCCACAGAGAAGATATCAAAACTGCTCCAAAGGAGGATGGGTGTGATATCTGTTTTGGCACGAACCCAAACTACGAGTGGACCCAGCCCGAATTGAGTTCATTGCAAAGAACGCAATGCTTGAGTTTAAATGCAATGCTTGAGTCATGACACGTGAGCTCTTAACCAATGGCATTAAAGCATGCCACTGCGCATGTGCGATAGAGTACCAAGGACTACAGGTCCCAAGATGCTTTGCTACGCTCTTCCTGTAATATGAACCGCCGCAGGTGGGTGGCCCCGTCTGAGATTGGGCTGTTGGTGTCACTCACTGCGGCTGCGCACCTCGCGGTGTCGCTGGGCTTGATGCAGATCCTCGCCCCTTCCTCGTTGGTGAGGTGAAGGAGCGGGAGAAGCCAGAGATGCAGCAAGAACAAGAGTAGAACGAGGTGTCCCTAAAGGGGCACAAGGCCAAGAAGTATCAGAAGTACATGGGAAGCAAAATATCCCTGACAGCATATGCCCTGCTTGGCTGAGGCCTGTCCCTCTGTGCAAAGAAGCTCTCTGGTCCAGAGAAGTCTTATGTGGGGAGAAGTGGCAGCTCCACGAAATCCATGGGGCTTAAAGAGTTTAAAATATTACAGAGAGTTAGGCCTTTTCCCATGAGAACAGTGAGGCTAATTGGATGTTTCCATGGACACAGCCTTGAGTTTTAAGGAGGCGAAACTGTTTGGTTGTGTGCAGGTGTTACATTCCTGGGTGTTTTTGCAATAATATGTTTATATTCTGTGTTTGTGGTAAAAGTAGAAGTGAGCAAACTGAATAAAAGCTGCTGCTTCTCTGGAGCAGCAGAAATCCCTTTGTCTCATCACCGTGTTGTGTGTGTGTGTGTTCTTTTCTCCATGGACCAAGACCTATCAACATATACCCCGTGACAGTCTTATGCATGCACACATGCATTCCTGATCCTGCCAGGCTGAAAGCATCAATATCTGATATACATTACTCCTTTGCAGACCTACAAGGATTCAAAAGAAGGATTTCAAGTTCAGCCAGAACTCAGATCATCTCACACTGCTGAACTCAGCCTCCACAATGACCTGAGAAAAATATGTCTGCTGTAAGATGAATTTTCATGTGAATGCTCTCCTGTGCTCAGCCTGGACAGAATAGAGGGACGGAAATTGTCGCAGGCATTGTCAAAGGCACTAAGAAACCTTAGTGCTCATGCTCCTCTCCATTTAGGGATTTCCACTTTCATGGAAGTTAGGGGATGCAGTTCTTCTGGAGCTCTGTGTCAGCACCATTATCTTCTCAAGAAAAGTCTACTGTGGGAAGGTCCACCCTGATGGGGTTTTGAGGAAAACTCGGAGAACAAAATGAAGTTTTTTATTCAGAGAAAAAAGAAGCTTTTTTGACAGGAACCGGTTGCAAGGCTCAGGTTGGTTCCTTCCAGCCCTTGGTACTGTGCGGAGCACACAGAGAGGAGAATGGACAGGCATTCTCTGTACAGCACATGACAAATATTTTCCTGTCCTAGGGTGCACACAGGGAAACCAGTTATAAAGCAGGGGTTCTTTCACCACCTTCTCCCACTTCTCAAGCCATGAACATTGACCCCTTCTGGAAGAACACAATGGCCTGGAGGTCTCTAGGTGCACTAAGGAAATAATTCTGTAAGAGAAGAGCCCACCTTTCCCTGAGCTCAGCCTTGCACAGACACGTCCCCTCCCTCCCCTGGCTTGTTTTGGTTTAAAGGTAAGAAAATATGTACTGCAGAGAGAGAAAAGGGCTCTACAACACTTCTTCTTCACACCTGTCTGCTAAAAACTGGGTCCAGATAGATCAAAGGGAGAAGCAGAATTATCTGGAGAAAAAAAAACAAGATAAGGGGTCTGAGATAATAAGGAGATGTTTTTTCTCTCTCTTATTTTATAAAATTTTCAAGTAGTAATGGCATCTAGAGAAAAAAGGTGCAAAACAACACATGTTAACCAATGTTTCCTGTAATTTGACCATAATTCAAGACCATCCACTGCTGTGGCAGCAGAAGGTGTCCCCCTTGCTAAAGCCACTGATGACAGACAAGACAAGGAGCACTGGAAACCAAGAAGTTGATGTCAGACTGAAAGGTGGAGAATGTTGCCACCTCCCTTTTCCTTCCTTGTCCTTTCTTGTTTTCTACTCCCTCAGTGTTGAAGCACCACCAATACCAGCTTAGGGTGGACCTGCCTGTCTCTCTCCCTGTGTAGGACACTGACCCTTGCCTGCCCATGATGATCCTTTCACTCCGGTGTTTTCACAGAGACAAACTCTTCTGCATCCAAGCTTTGGGTTCTTTCCTGTTTAGATCCTCACTAAAGCTGTCCAGGGAGAAGGAAGATATGCTGTAAGGAAACAAATGGGTAAGCAAGTGGACCCTTTCTCATTCCTTAGTGTAATAGAAGGGAAGGACACACTGTCTGTTGGCTTCCTTCAGGCCCTGGCCCTTGGAGGTGAGGACAACAGCTCTGGCTACTCCACAGCCAGTGATTATCAACCCCTGAATCTCAGCCGAGAAATGTTCCCCTTGTCCTTGGAACGTGCCCTGCTGATGGTGAGCCCAACCTGTGCTGTGTTCTTGGGAGAACCCTGGTGCTGCAGGACATCCTGGGAGGTCAGGGGACCACAATCACTGAAGGCAATTCCTCTTGCTCTGGGTGGAGCTGTGTTGTGGAAGAAGGCTCAGACAGAAGATGGCAATAAGAGAGAAATAACCTTGGTTTGAGCCCAGAGTCCCCTTCTCCTCTTCACATTCTCACCCATCTACAGAGGTAGGGTGCATGGCATGGATCCAAGGGAAAAGATACCTTGGGCAAGTCCCATGTTCTTCCATCACAGACATGCAGAGGTGCAGCCACTGCCTCAATCAGCACCAGGATGATGAGCTGAAGAAGTGCATCTGGCATTGGCCTGGACATGAGGAGCCTGTGTCTCATCCCAGTCACCAGCAAAACTATCTGACCTGCACATGCTGTCATGATGAGGGTCTCACAAGCACACACTGACAAATGTGTGTTCATGCATGTCTGCATGGAGCCAAGCAAAAGTATGTATGCTGATATAAGGCCAGGAAAACCTCAGGAATTGGAAATTCTTCTGCAAAGATGCTACCATGTCCCTATACACAACAGTTCCTGGGCATGTGGGAGAGAAGCACAAGATTGATGCCCATTTCCTGACAACTTTAGGATAAATGAACGCACAGAAATAACACAGGTGAACATCACCTACTCACAGAGGATGCCACCAGCTCTAAGCATTCTGACTCTGCTGACATCTTTCTGCCCTGGAAATGCTTTGGCCTCTAATTGGACACATAGAGAAATGAACCACACTTGACATGTGCCAGGAAATGAAAAGGCAGCAGTGCAGGAAACCAGGATACAGCCCCTACCATTAGCTGGGATGGTTCACAACTGATATGAACTGGTCAGAAAATTATAACTTGCACAAAGATGCCTGTGGGCCTGAGGCAGTGCAGGACTGCTATAAAAGGCAGCCCAAGTCTCTGCTCTCGCATCCACTTCTCTCACCTCCTTCTCCTCAGGAATCAGGTGAGTGGGAAGCCTCTTCTCCTTCTCCTCCTGCTTCAAGACCACGTCCTTCCTCACTGCAGGTCTCAGCTGATATGGGCTGTGCTAGCCCAGGGCTGGGAGCTGCTTGTGCTGGGAGAGAGAAGGGGAGAGAAGGTGTTGTGCAGAGAGAGGTTGGGACTTGGCTGAGGAGGCTGCTGGGCTTTGGGCTGGGCAGTGTCATGTGGTGCAGGAGGTGCCTTGTCTGCAGGGGAGTTGGGTGCAGGGCTGCTTCTCATGTGTGTCTGCTTTGTGCTTCTCCCTGCCCTGTGTGCCAGGTGCCCCTGTGAGCCAGAGACATGTCGTGCTGCCAGCCCTGCAACCCTTGCTGCCAGCCCTGCGGCCCGACCCCGCTGGCCAACAGCTGCAATGAGTGCTGTGTCAGGCAGTGCCAGGACTCCGTCGTTGCCATCCAGCCCTCTGCTGTGGTGGTGACCCTGCCCGGGCCCATCCTCAGCTCCTTCCCACAGAACACTGTGGTGGGATCCTCCACCTCCGCTGCCGTTGGCAGCATCCTCAGCTGTGACGGAGTGCCCATCAACTCCGGGGGCTTTGACCTCTCCTGCATCACCAACCGCTACAGGTGTTGGCCCTGCTAAAGCTGCTGGCAACATCCTGGGGCAAGAACCTCCAAGACCTCACAACATGATGCTGGACTGAAAACAGAACTCCGGGAGATTGTGTTTTGGGCTTCAGGACAGTATTTGCTTTCCCCACTCTTCCATCTCTTTCCTTTGCTTTCTGTGTCTCCCCAGGCCAGCCAAGGGGGATCTGTTGCCCTTTCTGCCTCTGCAGGGCAGACATCCAGGGCTGAGACAACTCTCCGGCTGGGATCAGTATCTGCCATGATCAGGCTACGCAGTGCAGTCTCCATTCCTTGAACCCAACACCCCCAGGGCCAACCACAGCTCCAGCTGAGCACCCAGTGCCCAAAGAGCCACTTTCTGGCCAGCACACCTCCACTCACAGGCAGAGGGGAACTGGGCAGATGATGCATAGAGCAACCCCACAGCCACTTTGGCTCTCTGCAACACAATTATCCCTTGTTTCCTCATGGATTTATTTCAGGTGTCCATCTACCATGAATTGGAGCAAATGACTTTTCGCTTCCTCATTAATTCACGTTTGCCTGTGGTTTTCAGTGGCGTCTTTTTACACCTTGGACTTCAGCCCCAAGAAAAACTCTAAATCCTGGCATCCCTTGCTTATCCGTGGTCGCCTGGCTGCAAAAAAAGGGACTCCAGAAGGCAAAGCTGGGCTCAAAATAATGGCTCAGGCACACAACACCCCATGGACCATGTGAAGTTCCCCTTGTGCTTTCCTGCACAGACACCATCCTTGGCCATCTCACTGGGCACTGGGCAGCTTCAGTGGTACAGGACGGGCACCAGCCCTATCCCAGCACAAACACTGAGAATGACCCTGCTCGTACTCATCTTCCCTGGCTCACCCAGTGCTCTGAGGCAGGGCCAGCCCCAGCTCTCTTCACACCCCAGTGCTTCTCACTTCCTGGCCAGGCTGTGCCTGGTCTTCCAAGAGCCTCTGGCCATGGGAGATCTGTCCTCCAACACACCTTGCACTCCATGGGCAACCACATGGGAACACTGAGGGGCAGGGCTGTGCCCTCAGAGGAGTATTTCTTCTCCCCACCATGGGCTCTGCAGGGAACAGGACCAGTCTGGGCACTTCCACTGTGTGGACCAGTACTCACACTAAGCCCAGGAAGGCACAGCCCAGAATGGATCCAAGCCACGCTGTACTCTGGCCTTGGGAAATTGGACCCCAGGTACGCCGGGATGGAGCCCTTCCAAGTGCAGCAGAACTGGCCTCTGCAAGTGCTGGATAATCCATACATTCCTCTGGGTACCTCCATCTGCCACCTGAGACAGAAGTCTAATTGGTCCTGCTGACTCACCCGTTGGTCATTCTCATTTCTCTTGGTTGTGGCAAAAGCCTTCTAGAGAAGAAGTTCATTTCCTCGAGTCCCCCTGTGCTATTCTCTGTCTCCAGTGTATGTTCCTTTAGGTGATCAGTTCTAGGACATAAATAGGACATCAGCCAAGCACATCCCCATTTCTCCTGAGTATGGATATGTGTGTTCTCCACTGGGAATTCCATGGGTGACTGAAGGGCAGGGCTGTGCAGAAGGGCCTGTAGTGGTGGGGATGTGGTTAAACTGAGAGATGGTAAGTTTAGATTAAATATTAGGAAGAAATTCTTCCCTGTGAGGGTGGTGATGCACGGGAATATGAGGGTGCATGGAGAACTTATGGATGCTCCATCCCTTCAAGTGTTCAGAGCAGGGTGGATGGGGCTTGGAGCAGCCTGGTCTGGTGAAAAGCATCCTTGCCCTCAGCAGGTGGGTGGGATTAGATGATCCATTCAATCCATTCTATCCCAAACCATTCTATGACTCTTTGATCTGTGGGCTTTCCATTACAGATCACCTTTGTTCCCCAGGGTCTGTCTTTCTTGACTGCTCCTCTTGGGCATTGCTTTGGTCAAGGGATTCAGTCAGGAAGACATTGATGACAGACATCCATACATGGGAGGGATGTTTTCAATTAATAGTGAAGCCATAAGTCATTTGCAAAAACTCAGCCAAATGTCATTTACCATTGCATAGCCTGAGTGTGGCTGATACCAATCCCAAGCTGTGAATTACCTCAGCCCTGCATGTCTGCACAGAGGCTTTGCCTGCCTGTGCTGAGGGACTGCAGGAGGTACGTATCTCATCTGCCTGTGCTCCTGTGTGCTGGGCATGGACTCCAGAGTGGGTAAAGCAGGGGGGAGAAGGAAGAGGTGATGTTGTGGGTTGTCCACTGACATTGTTGTTTCCCTTACTCACTCCTGCCACCCTTTGGAGCCATGGGGTCCCTAACGATCATTGGTTGTGGAGTAGCCAGAAATGTTTTCTTCAGCTCCAAGGGAAAGGGCACAAGAGGGAGTTCCATTGTCTGCTTCCTTCACCTTCTTCCCTGATCAGATTGGAAGAGCTGCTAAACTTTAATGAGTCTAAAGAAGAAAAGGAGATGGCTCACAGAGAACAAAAGGAACAGCCACTAAGATGCAGTGGAGCAGGGTGTCCATCTGCCTGCCCTGCAGAGGCAGAAAGGGCAATAGATCCCCCTTGGCTGGCCTGGGGAGACACAGAAAGCAAAGGAAAGAGATGGAAGAGACGGAGAAGGAAACATCATCATGAAGCTCTAAACAAAATGTTCTAGAGTTGTGTTTTCAGAGCAGCACCACGATCAAATATCTTGGAGGTTCTTGCCCCAGGACGTTGCCAGCAGCTTTAGCAGGGCCAACACCTGTAGCGGTTGGTGATGCAGGAGAGGTCAAAGCCCCCGGAGTTGATGGGCACTCCGTCACAGCTGAGGATGCTGCCAACGGCAGCAGAGGTGGAGGATCCCACCACGGTGTTCTGTGGGAAGGAGCTGAGGATGGGCCCGGGCAGGGTCACCACCACAGCAGAGGGCTGGATGGCAACGACGGAGTCCTGGCACTGCCTGACACAGCACTCATTGCAGCTGTTGGCCAGCGGGGTCGGGCCGCAGGGCTGGCAGCAAGGGTTGCAGGGCTGGCAGCACGACATGTCTCTGGCTCACAGGGGCACCTGGCACACAGGGCAGGGAGAAGCACAAAGCAGACACACATGAGAAGCAGCCCTGCACCCAACTCCCCTGCAGACAAGGCACCTCCTGCACCACATGACACTGCCCAGCCCAAAGCCCAGCAACCTCCTCAGCCAAGTCCCAGCCTCTCTCTGCACAACACCTTCTCTCCCCTTCCCTCTCCCAGCACAAGCAGCTCCCAGCCCTGGGCTAACACAGGGCTAACATATCAGCTGAGACCTGCAGTGAGGAAGGACGTGGTCTTGAAGCAGGAGGAGAAGGAGAAGAGGCTTCCCACTCACCTGATTCCTGAGGAGAAGGAGGTGAGAGAAGTGGATGCGAGAGCAGAGACTTGGGCTGCCTTTTATAGCAGTCCTGCACTGCCTCAGGCCCACTGGCACCTTTGTGCAAGTCATAATTTTCTGACCAGCTCATGTCAGTTGTGAACCATCCCAGCTAATGGTAGGGGCTGTGTCCTGGTTTCCTGCACTGCTGCCTTTTCATTTCCTGCCTAATTCCACTTGCCCTCCTATATGAAAGCTTCTGGAAGTGCCAGAATAGGAGGCACAAAGACTTCTTGGGCAGAAAGACGTCAGCACAGGCAGAAGACTCAGATCAAGGGCTGTTGGCATTCCGTGTGGGCAGGTGATGTTCCCCTGGGTTGTTCCTGTGCTCTTGTTTGTGGCAAAGGTGTCAGGAAATGGGCATCACTCTTTTGCTTCTTTCCTGCATGCCCAAGAACTGCCATGTTTGGGGACATTACAAAGTTTCTGGATCTTTTTTCCTTCTTTCACCATCCTCTCACTCTTACATCTCCTTTCTGTGTCTTCCCAGCCACCCTCGTGGGGACCTGTCACCGTCCCTCCCTCTGCAGGGCAGGCAGATAGATACCCTGCATGAGTCCCTCTGTCTTTTAATGGCTGTTCCTGGGGCTCTCTGTGCCGCCTCCTTCTCTTCCTTAATCTCATTCATTACATTTGTTGTTCCTCCAAGCCTGGGCCTATGAATCCTCCTTTGTTTTGTGGCAACTTTTTCTGCATCTTGCGGTGTCCAGAGACCAAGTCTTCCCTTTCACCTTCAGCTAGTGAGACCGGCTGCCCGAGCACTGGTGTCTGTTGCCAGCACCCAAATCATCTCCAGTTCCTCTTCACTGTGCCTGTGACCCCCACAGACAAGCCCTGCACGTGGGTCCTTGTTCCGAGAAAGTCTCGCTCCTCTTGGCAGACCCCACTGAAGTACTAAAATACTGGGAAGAGGTCCTCCCCAAGTCTCCTGTTCTCCAGGGAGAAAAGACCACACTCCTTCAGCCTTTCCTCACAGCACAGGTTCTCCAGCTCTCTGGTCATCTTTTGAAAAACACAATCCGGTGGCAGCAGCGGCTGGATCAGGATAAGCACCGGCCAAGCCAGGGGACTTGGGTCTCAGTGGTGTCTTTCCTGATGCAGAACAGCCAGCCAGCAGGAGAAACACCTGGGTTGAGATGACAACAAGCCCAATGTCCCCGGGGTTGGGGCATGCAGGAAGCAGGTTTTGTTCTTCATGGGGGGGTGAAATGGAGCGGTTTGCGGATGGTGACATCTCGATTACAGGACATCCCTGAGAGGATCATGAACTCAGTGGTAGTCAGGAAGAAGGAGAAAATGACGGTTTGCTGTTTCTTGCTGAGGTAGAGATAACTTCCTTCACAGGTTTTGGGATGGGATTGTGTTTTGAATTTTTGCTCAAAACAGAGTTGATAATGCAGAGATGTTTCTGCTATTGCTAAGTTTGCAGAGAGCCAAGGCCTTTTCAGCTTGTCCTGCTGCCCCGCTGGCAAGGAAGTTGGGGGTACATGGGAGGCTGGGAGAAGACACAGCCAAGACAGGTGACCCAAAGTGATCCAAGGGATATTTCAGAGCATGTGGCACTATACTCAGTATATAAAGGTGTGGGAAGAAGGAGGAGGGGGGGACATTTGGAGACATGGTGGTTTTGTCTTCCCGAGCCACCATTCATCAGAATGGGGCCATGCTCTTCTGGAGATGGCTGAACACCTGCCTGCTCATGGGAAGCAGAGAATTAATTAATTCTTTGTCTTTCTTTGCTTCTGTACAAAGACTGTGCTTTCCCTATTAAACTGTCTTTATCTCAGCCCACAGATTTTCTAGCTTCCCCCCCTTCCAATTCTATCCTCAATCCTGTTGGTGGGGGAGTGAGTGAGTGGCTGTTAGGCCTTGGTTACTGGCTGGGGTTGATGTTTAGTTGCCAGCCAGCAGGCAAAACAAATGGTTTCCCTGGTGACAAGGAAGGTCTTCATCGCCTTGGATGCAGCAGTGGTGATGGACCAGATCTCCACATGGATAATCCAATGGGGAAGAACAAATGCAGGAAGGTCTGCAGGTACTGATTGCTCCACACAGTGACAAGGAGGAGGTCATACCCCACCAGGGTTAGAAGATCCATGGAGAAGAAAAGGCTCATTGCATGTGTGGTAATTCCTGGTTGCACTGACTTCTCCATTCCCTCACAATTACTTGTTCAATTCAAATGCCCACTGCTGCTGGTAGCTGCACAATCACAGAAGGAGGAAAATGCTTTTAGGATCGTGGAGTCCAATTGTAAGCTGAACACTGCCCACTCCACCACTAACCCCTGTTCCCTCGTGCCACATCTAAGCTTTCAAAGATTTTCAGAGCAGAAATTTTTCCTAAGATCCAATCTTAACTTCCCTGGGTACAACTTGAGGCCATTTCCTCCTGTCCTGTCCCTTGTTACTTGGGAGAAGACACAACAGCCACCTCGCTACAACCTGTTTCCAGAAAATGATAAAGAGTGATAAGGTCTCCCCTGAATCTCCTTTTTTCCAAACTAAATAAATCCGGTGACCCTCTACAAGGTAGACCATGGCTGGAGATTTCCTCATGTGAGATTGGGGAGGGGCGAGAAGGCTGGTTGAGAGCTACCATTGTCTGTGCCCAAAGGAGCTGAGCTCTGCTGGGACAACCACTGAGCCGAGCATTCCTCCACAGAAAATAATTCATTCATGAAAACATGACATTTGTTTGCCATATTGTCAAGGGAAGGACTCACAGCTGTTGCTTTGTGTTTGGGGGAACCAGCCTGACGAGGGAATGGATGGAAAGCTGTCCCTTTGGGGTTTGATGCATTCCTGAGACAATGCTGCCTCACCCTAACAGACAGGCCAAAAGATGCAAATTTGGAGAAAACACTCTGATCCCTTCCCAGAGAAGTAAAGGAAGGTGGTGGGCATGGCCTTTCTTCCTCATCCCATGCACAGACCAATTGACTCTCCACATGGAAGAGAGACCAGGCACGGCTCTTCAGTTCCTACAGGAGGGCAGCACCTTTGACCAGTAATGAGAGGCTGTGCTCGTGGAAAGGTCAGAGCACTTGGCCATGGATGCCAAATCCCAGTGCCCTCAGTCCCAGCAATGACCTGTCTCCCAGCTCTTGGGCTTGCATGTCATGGCCCTCCTCTTTCCTCCCTAGGGAGTCCAAGACCTTGTCATCCAGCACCTTCCTGCTCTACTCACCAAGTCTCCATCTCAGCCAGAGCAAAGAGCAGGCTCTGAAACTGGGCTGCTCATCACTGGCCTGGAGCCACTAAACATCAAGGCTCTGCAGAGGAGATGCAGAGGATCACCCTGGCAGGGCAGGACTCCAGCGCACCTTGGAAGGACAGAGGACCCGGAGAGGGCACAGAGGGAGCATGACACGAAGGACCCAGTGCACTGATCTGAGAGTACACGTAGAGCAGCAATAGGGTCAACCCCCCAGCAGAACCCCACTTGAGTATAAGAGTGACCAGCACAGAGACAAGGTGGAAGCAAAAGACAAGGATGTGTCATGTCCCCTCCCATGGCAGTCCGTGGGCACGTGTACAAGAAGCACAAGAGCAGTGTCCATTTCCTGACAACTTTGCCAAAGACAAGACCACAGGAATGGCCTTGGGGCAAATCACCTGCCCTCAAGCCATGGCAACGGCCCTTCATCTAAAACTTCTTCCTCTAATGGCATCTTTCTGCCCTACAAATCCTGGAGCCACTCATCCTGGCACTTAGAGAGATGGTGCTTCATGTAGGAAAGCACTTGGCATGTACCAGGAAAGGCAGCAGTGCAGGAAACCAGGACACAGCCCCTACCATTAGCTGGGATGGTTCACAACTGACATGAGCTGGTCAGAAAATTATGACTTGCACAAAGGCGCCTGTGGGCCTGAGGCAGTGCAGGACTGCTATAAAAGGCAGCCCAAGTCTCTGCTCTCGCATCCACTTCTCTCACCTCCTTCTCCTTGGGAATCAGGTGAGTGGGAAGCCTCTTCTCCTTCTCCTCCTGCTTCAAGACCACGTCCTTCCTCACTGCAGGTCTCAGCTGATATGTTAGCCCTGTGTTAGCCCAGGGCTGGGAGCTGCTTGTGCTGGGAGAGGGAAGGGGAGAGAAGGTGTTGTGCAGAGAGAGGCTGGGACTTGGCTGAGGAGGCTGCTGGGCTTTGGGCTGGGCAGTGTCATGTGGTGCAGGAGGTGCCTTGTCTGCAGGGGAGTTGGGTGCAGGGCTGCTTCTCATGTGTGTCTGCTTTGTGCTTCTCCCTGCCCTGTGTGCCAGGTGCCCCTGTGAGCCAGAGACATGTCGTGCTGCCAGCCCTGCAACCCTTGCTGCCAGCCCTGCGGCCCGACCCCGCTGGCCAACAGCTGCAATGAGTGCTGTGTCAGGCAGTGCCAGAGCTCCACTGTTGCCATCCAGCCCTCTGCTGTGGTGGTGACCCTGCCAGGGCCCATCCTCAGCTCCTTCCCACAGAACACCGTGGTGGGATCCTCCACCTCCGCTGCCGTTGGCAGCATCCTCAGCTGTGGTGGAGTGCCCATCAACTCCGGGGGCTTTGACCTCTCCTGCATCACCAACTGCTACCGTGGCAGATGTCCCCCCTGCTAAAGCTGCTGGCAATGTCCTGGGGCAAGAACTTCCAAGACCTCACAACATGATGCTGCACTGAAAACAGAACTTTGAGACACTCTATTTGGAGCTTCATGATGATGTTTCCTTTTCCCACTCTTCCATCTCTTTCCTTTCTTGTCTGTTATCATCCCTCCCTCTACAAGGCAGGCAGATGGACACTCTGCAGGAGCTCCACTGCATCTTAGTGGCTGTTCCTGGGGCTCGTTGTGAGCCACCTCCTTTTCTTCCTTAAACTCAATAAATCTGTTGTGCATCCAAACCTGGGCATCGAAATCCTCCTTTGTTCTGTGGCAACTCTTGCAGTGTGCTCAGGGAAAATGTTGCACAAAACAGACCTTGGGAGTCCCTGTAGTGCATTTTACTTTGTGCCTTTTCTGTTGGAGCTGTCCAAAATATCCCTGACTGCTTGACGGACAAAGGCCATCAGGGAAACGCTGACCCCAAAGGCTATCAGGAGTGGAGAAGGCAAAGAACACTTCCTGGAGACAGCCCACAACCTTGTCTCCTCCTTCTCCTCCCCTCCATTCCATTGTCTGGAGTCCATGCCCAGCACACAGGAGCACAGGCAGATGAGATACGTACCTCCTGCAGTCCCTCAGCACAGGCAGGCAAAGCCTCTGTGCAGACATGCAGGGCTGAGGTAATTCACAGCTTGGGATTGGTATCAGCCACACTCAGGCTATGCAGTGATAAAGAACTTTTTACTGCATTTTTACAGATGACTTATGGCTTCAGTGTTAATTGAAAACATCCCTCCCATGTATGGATGTCTGTCATCAATGTCTTCCTGACTGAAACCTTTGACCAAAGCAATGCCCAAGAGCAGCAGCCAAAGAAAGACAGACCCTGGGGAACAAAGGTGATCTGTAATGGAAAGCCCACAGATCAAAGAGTCATAGAATGGTTTGGGCTAGAGTGGATCATATTTATCATCTAACCCCACCCATCTGTCAAGAGAAAGGATAGTTTCACTAGACCAAGCTGCTCCAAGCCCCATCCACCCTGCTCTGAACACTTGAAGGGATGGAGCATCCATAAGCTCTCCATGCACCCTCTTCCAGCGCATGACCACCCTCACAGGGAAGAATTTCTTCCTAATATTTAATCTAAACTTACCATCTCTCAGTTTAACCCCATTCCCCTTTGTCGCACCGCTGCAGGCCCTTCTGCACAACCCTGCCCTTCAGTCACCCATGGAATTCCCAGTGGAGAACACACATATCCATACTCAGGAGAAATGGGGATGTGCTTGGCTGATGTCCTATTTATGTCCTAGAACTGATCACCTAAAGGGACATACACTGGAGACAGAGAATAGCACAGGGGGACTCGAGGAAATGAACTTCTTCTCTAGAAGGCTTTTGCCACAACCAAGAGAAATGAGAATGACCAATGGGTGAGTCAGCAGGACCAATTAGACTTCTGTCTCAGGTGGCAGATGGAGGTACCCAGAGGAATGTATGGATTATCCAGCACTTGCAGAGGCCAGTTCTGCTGCACTTGGAAGGGCTCCATCCCGGCATACCTGGGGTCCAATTTCCCAAGGCCAGAGTACAGCGTGGCTTGGATCCATTCTGGGCTGTGCCTTCCTGGGCTTAGTGTGAGTACTGGTCCACACAGTGGAAGTGCCCAGACTGGTCCTGTTCCCTGCAGAGCCCATGGTGGGGAGAAGAAATACTCCTCTGAGGGCACAGCCCTGCCCCTCAGTGTTCCCATGTGGTTGCCCATGGAGTGCAAGGTGTGTTGGAGGACAGATCTCCCATGGCCAGAGGCTCTTGGAAGACCAGGCACAGCCTGGCCAGGAAGTGAGAAGCACTGGGGTGTGAAGAGAGCTGGGGCTGGCCCTGCCTCAGAGCACTGGGTGAGCCAGGGAAGATGAGTACGAGCAGGGTCATTCTCAGTGTTTGTGCTGGGATAGGGCTGGTGCCCGTCCTGTACCACTGAAGCTGCCCAGTGCCCAGTGAGATGGCCAAGGATGGTGTCTGTGCAGGAAAGCACAAGGGGAACTTCACATGGTCCATGGGGTGTTGTGTGCCTGAGCCATTATTTTGAGCCCAGCTTTGCCTTCTGGAGTCCCTTTTTTTGCAGCCAGGCGACCACGGATAAGCAAGGGATGCCAGGATTTAGAGTTTTTCTTGGGGCTGAAGTCCAAGGTGTAAAAAGACGCCACTGAAAACCACAGGCAAACGTGAATTAATGAGGAAGCGAAAAGTCATTTGCTCCAATTCATGGTAGATGGACACCTGAAATAAATCCATGAGGAAACAAGGGATAATTGTGTTGCAGAGAGCCAAAGTGGCTGTGGGGTTGCTCTATGCATCATCTGCCCAGTTCCCCTCTGCCTGTGAGTGGAGGTGTGCTGGCCAGAAAGTGGCTCTTTGGGCACTGGGTGCTCAGCTGGAGCTGTGGTTGGCCCTGGGGGTGTTGGGTTCAAGGAATGGAGACTGCACTGCGTAGCCTGATCATGGCAGATACTGATCCCAGCCGGAGAGTTGTCTCAGCCCTGGATGTCTGGAGAGCAGCTGGGCCCTGCCAGGGCCTGAAGGACTGTGAGAGGTATAGGTGTCATCTGCCATTGGCCATGTGTGCTGCTCATGGGCACTGGAAAGGGCAATGGAGAAGAGGAGAAGGAAGAAATGAAGTTGTGGGCTTTCCCCAGACATTGTGGTTTGCCATCCTCACTGCTGCCACCCTTTGAGCCATGGTGTCCCTAAAGCCCTTTCACTGTGCAGTTAGCAGGGACAATTTTGACAGCTCTATCACAAAAATGCACAAAACAAAACCCATTGCAGTCTGCTTCCTCCACCTTTCTTCCCTGAAAAGGCTGAAAGAGATGCACAGATTGAAAGAAGACTCTGAGGCTCAGGCTTGGATGCACAACAACTTTAATGAGTCTAAAGAAGCAAAGGAGGTGGCTCACAGAGAGCAAAAGGAACAGCCACTAAGATGCAGTGCAGCTCCTGCAGAGTGTCCATCTGCCTGCCCTGCAGAGGCAGAAAGGGCAACAGATCCCCCTTGGCTGGCCTGGGGAGACACAGAAAGCAAAGGAAAGAGATGGAAGAGCGGGAAAAGCAAATACTGTCCTGAAGCCCGAAACACAATCTCCCGGAGTTCTGTTTTCAGTCCAGCATCACGTTGTGAGGTCTTGGAGGTTCTTGCCCCAGGACGTTGCCAGCAGCTTTAGCAGGGCCGACACCTGTAGCGGTTGGTGATGCAGGAGAGGTCAAAGCCCCCGGAGTTGATGGGCACTCCGTCAGAGCTGAGGATGCTGCCAACGGCAGCGGAGGTGGAGGATCCCACCACGGTGTTCTGTGGGAAGGAGCTGAGGATGGGCCCGGGCAGGGTCACCACCACAGCAGAGGGCTGGATGGCAACGACAGAGTCCTGGCACTGCCTGACACAGCACTCATTGCAGCTGTTGGCCAGCGGGGTCGGGCCGCAGGGCTGGCAGCAAGGGTTGCAGGGCTGGCAGCACGACATGTCTCTGGCTCACAGGGGCACCTGGCACACAGGGCAGGGAGAAGCACAAAGCAGACACACATGAGAAGCAGCCCTGCACCCAACTCCCCTGCAGACAAGGCACCTCCTGCACCACATGACACTGCCCAGCCCAAAGCCCAGCAGCCTCCTCAGCCAAGTCCCAGCCTCTCTCTGCACAACACCTTCTCTCCCCTTCCCTCTCCCAGCACAAGCAGCTCCCAGCCCTGGGCTAACACAGGGCTAACATATCAGTTGAGACCTGCAGTGAGGAAGGACGTGGTCTTGAAGCAGGAGGAGAAGGAGAAGAGGCTTCCCACTCACCTGATTCCCGAGGAGAAGGAGGTGAGAGAAGTGGATGCGAGAGCAGAGACTGCCTTTTATAGCAGTCCTGCACTGCCTCAGGCCCACAGGCACCTTTGTGCAAGTCATAATTTTCTGACCAGCTCATGTCAGTTGTGAACCATCCCAGCTAATGGTAGGGGCTGTGTCCTGGTTTCCTGCACTGCTGCCTTTTCATTTCCTGCCTAATTCCACTTGCCCTCCTATATGAAAGCTTCTGGAAGTGCCAGAATAGGAGGCACAAAGACTTCTTGGGCAGAAAGACGTCAGCACAGGCAGAAGACTCAGATCAAGGGCTGTTGGCATTCCGTGTGGGCAGGTGATGTTCCCCTGGGTTGTTCCTGTGCTCTTGTTTGTGGCAAAGGTGTCAGGAAATGGGCACCACTCTTTTGCTTCTTTCCTGCATGCCCAAGAACTGCCATGTTTGGGGACATTACAAAGTTTCTGGATCTTTTTTCCTTCTTTCACCATCCTCTCACTCTTACATCTCCTGTCTGTGTCTTCCCAGCCACCCTCGTGGGGACCTGTCACCGTCCCTCCCTCTGCAGGGCAGGCAGATAGATACCCTGCATGAGTCCCTCTGTCTTTTAATGGCTGTTCCTGGGGCTCTCTGTGCCGCCTCCTTCTCTTCCTTAATCTCATTCATTACATTTGTTGTTCCTCCAAGCCTGGGCCTATGAATCCTCCTTTGTTTTGTGGCAACTTTTTCTGCATCTTGCGGTGTCCAGAGACCAAGTCTTCCCTTTCACCTTCAGCTAGTGAGACCGGCTGCCCGAGCACTGGTGTCTGTTGCCAGCACCCAAATCATCTCCAGTTCCTCTTCACTGTGCCTGTGACCCCCACAGACAAGCCCTGCACGTGGGTCCTTGTTCTGAGAAAGTCTCGCTCCTCTTGGCAGACCCCACTGAAGTACTAAAATACTGGGAAGAGGTCCTCCCCAAGTCTCCTGTTCTCCAGGGAGAAAAGACCACACTCCTTCAGCCTTTCCTCACAGCACAGGTTCTCCAGCTCTCTGGTCATCTTTTGAAAAACACAATCCGGTGGCAGCAGCGGCTGGATCAGGATAAGCACCGGCCAAGCCAGGGGACTTGGGTCTCAGTGGTGTCTTTCCTGATGCAGAACAGCCAGCCAGCAGGAGAAACACCTGGGTTGAGATGACAACAAGCCCAATGTCCCCGGGGTTGGGGCATGCAGGAAGCAGGTTTTGTTCTTCATGGGGGGGTGAAATGGAGCGGTTTGCGGATGGTGACATCTCGATTACAGGACATCCCTGAGAGGATCATGAACTCAGTGGTAGTCAGGAAGAAGGAGAAAATGACGGTTTGCTGTTTCTTGCTGAGGTAGAGATAACTTCCTTCACAGGTTTTGGGATGGGATTGTGTTTTGAATTTTTGCTCAAAACAGAGTTGATAATGCAGAGATGTTTTCTGCTATTGCTAAGTTTGCAGAGAGCCAAGGCCTTTTCAGCTTGTCCTGCTGCCCCGCTGGCAAGGAAGTTGGGGGTACATGGGAGGCTGGGAGAAGACACAGCCAAGACAGGTGACCCAAAGTGATCCAAGGGATATTTCAGAGCATGTGGCACTATACTCAGTATATAAAGGTGTGGGAAGAAGGAGGAGGGGGGGACATTTGGAGACATGGTGGTTTTGTCTTCCCGAGCCACCATTCATCAGAATGGGGCCATGCTCTTCTGGAGATGGCTGAACACCTGCCTGCTCATGGGAAGCAGAGAATTAATTAATTCTTTGTCTTTCTTTGCTTCTGTACAAAGACTGTGCTTTCCCTGTTAAACTGTCTTTATCTCAGCCCACAGATTTTCTAGCTTTCCCCCCTTCCAATTCTATCCTCAATCCTGTTGGTGGGGGAGTGAGTGAGTGGCTGTTAGGCCTTGGTTACTGGCTGGGGTTGATGTTTAGTTGCCAGCCAGCAGGCAAAACAAATGGTTTCCCTGGTGACAAGGAAGGTCTTCATCGCCTTGGATGCAGCAGTGGTGATGGACCAGATCTCCACATGGATAATCCAATGGGGAAGAACAAATGCAGGAAGGTCTGCAGGTACTGATTGCTCCACACAGTGACAAGGAGGAGGTCATACCCCACCAGGGTTAGAAGATCCATGGAGAAGAAAAGGCTCATTGCATGTGTGGTAATTCCTGGTTGCACTGACTTCTCCATTCCCTCACAATTACTTGTTCAATTCAAATGCCCACTGCTGCTGGTAGCTGCACAATCACAGAAGGAGGAAAATGCTTTTAGGATCGTGGAGTCCAATTGTAAGCTGAACACTGCCCACTCCACCACTAACCCCTGTTCCCTCGTGCCACATCTAAGCTTTCAAAGATTTTCAGAGCAGAAATTTTTCCTAAGATCCAATCTTAACTTCCCTGGGTACAACTTTAGGCCATTTCCTCCTGTCCTGTCCCTTGTTACTTGGGAGAAGACACAACAGCCACCTCGCTACAACCTGTTTCCAGAAAATGATAAAGAGTGATAAGGTCTCCCCTGAATCTCCTTTTTTCCAAACTAAATAAATCCGGTGACCCTCTACAAGGTAGACCATGGCTGGAGATTTCCTCATGTGAGATTGGGGAGGGGCGAGAAGGCTGGTTGAGAGCTACCATTGTCTGTGCCCAAAGGAGCTGAGCTCTGCTGGGACAACCACTGAGCCGAGCATTCCTCCACAGAAAATAATTCATTCATGAAAACATGACATTTGTTTGCCATATTGTCAAGGGAAGGACTCACAGCTGTTGCTTTGTGTTTGGGGGAACCAGCCTGACGAGGGAATGGATGGAAAGCTGTCCCTTTGGGGTTTGATGCATTCCTGAGACAATGCTGCCTCACCCTAACAGACAGGCCAAAAGATGCAAATTTGGAGAAAACACTCTGATCCCTTCCCAGAGAAGTAAAGGAAGGTGGTGGGCATGGCCTTTCTTCCTCATCCCATGCACAGACCAATTGACTCTCCACATGGAAGAGAGACCAGGCACGGCTCTTCAGTTCCTACAGGAGGGCAGCACCTTTGACCAGTAATGAGAGGCTGTGCTCGTGGAAAGGTCAGAGCACTTGGCCATGGATGCCAAATCCCAGTGCCCTCAGTCCCAGCAATGACCTGTCTCCCAGCTCTTGGGCTTGCATGTCATGGCCCTCCTCTTTCCTCCCTAGGGAGTCCAAGACCTTGTCATCCAGCACCTTCCTGCTCTACTCACCAAGTCTCCATCTCAGCCAGAGCAAAGAGCAGGCTCTGAAACTGGGCTGCTCATCACTGGCCTGGAGCCACTAAACATCAAGGCTCTGCAGAGGAGATGCAGAGGATCACCCTGGCAGGGCAGGACTCCAGCGCACCTTGGAAGGACAGAGGACCCGGAGAGGGCACAGAGGGAGCATGACACGAAGGACCCAGTGCACTGATCTGAGAGTACACGTAGAGCAGCAATAGGGTCAACCCCCCAGCAGAACCCCACTTGAGTATAAGAGTGACCAGCACAGAGACAAGGTGGAAGCAAAAGACAAGGATGTGTCATGTCCCCTCCCATGGCAGTCCGTGGGCACGTGTACAAGAAGCACAAGAGCAGTGTCCATTTCCTGACAACTTTGCCAAAGACAAGACCACAGGAATGGCCTTGGGGCAAATCACCTGCCCTCAAGCCATGGCAACGGCCCTTCATCTAAAACTTCTTCCTCTAATGGCATCTTTCTGCCCTACAAATCCTGGAGCCACTCATCCTGGCACTTAGAGAGATGGTGCTTCATGTAGGAAAGCACTTGGCATGTACCAGGAAAGGCAGCAGTGCAGGAAACCAGGACACAGCCCCTACCATTAGCTGGGATGGTTCACAACTGACATGAGCTGGTCAGAAAATTATGACTTGCACAAAGGCGCCTGTGGGCCTGAGGCAGTGCAGGACTGCTATAAAAGGCAGCCCAAGTCTCTGCTCTCGCATCCACTTCTCTCACCTCCTTCTCCTTGGGAATCAGGTGAGTGGGAAGCCTCTTCTCCTTCTCCTCCTGCTTCAAGACCACATCCTTCCTCACTGCAGGTCTCAGCTGTGTTAGCCCAGGGCTGGGAGCTGCTTGTGCTGGGAGAGGGAAGGGGAGAGAAGGTGTTGTGCAGAGAGAGGCTGGGACTTGGCTGAGGAGGCTGCTGGGCTTTGGGCTGGGCAGTGTCATGTGGTGCAGGAGGTGCCTTGTCTGCAGGGGAGTTGGGTGCAGGGCTGCTTCTCATGTGTGTCTGCTTTGTGCTTCTCCCTGCCCTGTGTGCCAGGTGCCCCTGTGAGCCAGAGACATGTCGTGCTGCCAGCCCTGCAACCCTTGCTGCCAGCCCTGCGGCCCGACCCCGCTGGCCAACAGCTGCAATGAGTGCTGTGTCAGGCAGTGCCAGGACTCTGTCGTTGCCATCCAGCCCTCTGCTGTGGTGGTGACCCTGCCAGGGCCCATCCTCAGCTCCTTCCCACAGAACACCGTGGTGGGATCCTCCACCTCCGCTGCCGTTGGCAGCATCCTCAGCTGTGGTGGAGTGCCCATCAACTCCGGGGGCTTTGACCTCTCCTGCATCACCAACTGCTACCGTGGCAGATGTCCCCCCTGCTAAAGCTGCTGGCAACGTCCTGGGGCAAGAACCTCCAAGACCTCACAACATGATGCTGCACTGAAAACAGAACTTTGAGACACTCTATTTGGAGCTTCATGATGATGTTTCCTTTTCCCGCTCTTCCATCTCTTTCCTTTCTTGTCTGTTATCATCCCTCCCTCTACAAGGCAGGCAGGTGGACAACCTGCAGGAGCTCCACTGCATCTTAGTGGCTGTTCCTGGGGCTCGTTGTGAGCCACCTCCTTTTCTTCCTTAAACTCAATAAATCTGTTGTGCATCCAAGCCTGGGCATCGAAATCCTCCTTTATTCTGTGGCAACTCTTGCAGTGTGCTCAGGGAAAATGTTGCACAAAACAGACCTTGGGAGTCCCTGTAGTGCATTTTACTTTGTGCCTTTTCTGTTGGAGCTGTCCAAAATATCCCTGACTGCTTGACGGACAAAGGCCATCAGGGAAACGCTGACCCCAAAGGCTATCAGGAGTGGAGAAGGCAAAGAACACTTCCTGGAGACAGCCCACAACCTTGTCTCCTCCTTCTCCTCCCCTCCATTCCATTGTCTGGAGTCCATGCCCAGCACACAGGAGCACAGGCAGATGAGATACGTACCTCCTGCAGTCCCTCAGCACAGGCAGGCAAAGCCTCTGTGCAGACATGCAGGGCTGAGGTAATTCACAGCTTGGGATTGGTATCAGCCACACTCAGGCTATGCAATGGTAAATGACATTTGGCTGAGTTTTTGCAAATGACTTATGGCTTCACTATTAATTGAAAACATCCCTCCCATGTATGGATGTCTGTCATCAATGTCTTCCTGACTGAATCCCTTGACCAAAGCAATGCCCAAGAGGAGCAGTCAAGAAAGACAGACCCTGGGGAACAAAGGTGATCTGTAATGGAAAGCCCACAGATCAAAGAGTCATAGAATGGTTTGGGATAGAATGGATTGAATGGATCATCTAATCCCACCCACCTGCTGAGGGCAAGGATGCTTTTCACCAGACCAGGCTGCTCCAAGCCCCATCCACCCTGCTCTGAACACTTGAAGGGATGGAGCATCCATAAGTTCTCCATGCACCCTCATATTCCCGTGCATCACCACCCTCACAGGGAAGAATTTCTTCCTAATATTTAATCTAAACTTACCATCTCTCAGTTTAACCACATCCCCACCACTACAGGCCCTTCTGCACAGCCCTGCCCTTCAGTCACCCATGGAATTCCCAGTGGAGAACACACATATCCATACTCAGGAGAAATGGGGATGTGCTTGGCTGATGTCCTATTTATGTCCTAGAACTGATCACCTAAAGGAACATACACTGGAGACAGAGAATAGCACAGGGGGACTCGAGGAAATGAACTTCTTCTCTAGAAGGCTTTTGCCACAACCAAGAGAAATGAGAATGACCAACGGGTGAGTCAGCAGGACCAATTAGACTTCTGTCTCAGGTGGCAGATGGAGGTACCCAGAGGAATGTATGGATTATCCAGCACTTGCAGAGGCCAGTTCTGCTGCACTTGGAAGGGCTCCATCCCGGCGTACCTGGGGTCCAATTTCCCAAGGCCAGAGTACAGCGTGGCTTGGATCCATTCTGGGCTGTGCCTTCCTGGGCTTAGTGTGAGTACTGGTCCACACAGTGGAAGTGCCCAGACTGGTCCTGTTCCCTGCAGAGCCCATGGTGGGGAGAAGAAATACTCCTCTGAGGGCACAGCCCTGCCCCTCAGTGTTCCCATGTGGTTGCCCATGGAGTGCAAGGTGTGTTGGAGGACAGATCTCCCATGGCCAGAGGCTCTTGGAAGACCAGGCACAGCCTGGCCAGGAAGTGAGAAGCACTGGGGTGTGAAGAGAGCTGGGGCTGGCCCTGCCTCAGAGCACTGGGTGAGCCAGGGAAGATGAGTACGAGCAGGGTCATTCTCAGTGTTTGTGCTGGGATAGGGCTGGTGCCCGTCCTGTACCACTGAAGCTGCCCAGTGCCCAGTGAGATGGCCAAGGATGGTGTCTGTGCAGGAAAGCACAAGGGGAACTTCACATGGTCCATGGGGTGTTGTGTGCCTGAGCCATTATTTTGAGCCCAGCTTTGCCTTCTGGAGTCCCTTTTTTTGCAGCCAGGCGACCACGGATAAGCAAGGGATGCCAGGATTTAGAGTTTTTCTTGGGGCTGAAGTCCAAGGTGTAAAAAGACGCCACTGAAAACCACAGGCAAACGTGAATTAATGAGGAAGCGAAAAGTCATTTGCTCCAATTCATGGTAGATGGACATCTGAAATAAATCCATGAGGAAACAAGGGATAATTGTGTTGCAGAGAGCCAAAGTGGCTGTGGGGTTGCTCTATGCATCATCTGCCCAGTTCCCCTCTGCCTGTGAGTGGAGGTGTGCTGGCCAGAAAGTGGCTCTTTGGGCACTGGGTGCTCAGCTGGAGCTGTGGTTGGCCCTGGGGGTGTTGGGTTCAAGGAATGGAGACTGCACTGCGTAGCCTGATCATGGCAGATACTGATCCCAGCCGGAGAGTTGTCTCAGCCCTGGATGTCTGGAGAGCAGCTGGGCCCTGCCAGGGCCTGAAGGACTGTGAGAGGTATAGGTGTCATCTGCCATTGGCCATGTGTGCTGCTCATGGGCACTGGAAAGGGCAATGGAGAAGAGGAGAAGGAAGAAATGAAGTTGTGGGCTTTCCCCAGACATTGTGGTTTGCCATCCTCACTGCTGCCACCCTTTGAGCCATGGTGTCCCTAAAGCCCTTTCACTGTGCAGTTAGCAGGGACAATTTTGACAGCTCTATCACAAAAATGCACAAAACAAAACCCATTGCAGTCTGCTTCCTCCACCTTTCTTCCCTGAAAAGGCTGAAAGAGATGCACAGATTGAAAGAAGACTCTGAGGCTCAGGCTTGGATGCACAACAACTTTAATGAGTCTAAAGAAGCAAAGGAGGTGGCTCACAGAGAGCAAAAGGAACAGCCACTAAGATGCAGTGCAGCTCCTGCAGAGTGTCCATCTGCCTGCCCTGCAGAGGCAGAAAGGGCAACAGATCCCCCTTGGCTGGCCTGGGGAGACACAGAAAGCAAAGGAAAGAGATGGAAGAGCGGGAAAAGCAAATACTGTCCTGAAGCCCGAAACACAATCTCCCGGAGTTCTGTTTTCAGTCCAGCATCACGTTGTGAGGTCTTGGAGGTTCTTGCCCCAGGACGTTGCCAGCAGCTTTAGCAGGGCCGACACCTGTAGCGGTTGGTGATGCAGGAGAGGTCAAAGCCCCCGGAGTTGATGGGCACTCCGTCACAGCTGAGGATGCTGCCAACGGCAGCGGAGGTGGAGGATCCCACCACGGTGTTCTGTGGGAAGGAGCTGAGGATGGGCCCGGGCAGGGTCACCACCACAGCAGAGGGCTGGATGGCAACGACGGAGTCCTGGCACTGCCTGACACAGCACTCATTGCAGCTGTTGGCCAGCGGGGTCGGGCCGCAGGGCTGGCAGCAAGGGTTGCAGGGCTGGCAGCACGACATGTCTCTGGCTCACAGGGGCACCTGGCACACAGGGCAGGGAGAAGCACAAAGCAGACACACATGAGAAGCAGCCCTGCACCCAACTCCCCTGCAGACAAGGCACCTCCTGCACCACATGACACTGCCCAGCCCAAAGCCCAGCAGCCTCCTCAGCCAAGTCCCAGCCTCTCTCTGCACAACACCTTCTCTCCCCTTCCCTCTCCCAGCACAAGCAGCTCCCAGCCCTGGGCTAACACAGGGCTAACATATCAGTTGAGACCTGCAGTGAGGAAGGACGTGGTCTTGAAGCAGGAGGAGAAGGAGAAGAGGCTTCCCACTCACCTGATTCCCGAGGAGAAGGAGGTGAGAGAAGTGGATGCGAGAGCAGAGACTGCCTTTTATAGCAGTCCTGCACTGCCTCAGGCCCACAGGCACCTTTGTGCAAGTCATAATTTTCTGACCAGCTCATGTCAGTTGTGAACCATCCCAGCTAATGGTAGGGGCTGTGTCCTGGTTTCCTGCACTGCTGCCTTTTCATTTCCTGCCTAATTCCACTTGCCCTCCTATATGAAAGCTTCTGGAAGTGCCAGAATAGGAGGCACAAAGACTTCTTGGGCAGAAAGACGTCAGCACAGGCAGAAGACTCAGATCAAGGGCTGTTGGCATTCCGTGTGGGCAGGTGATGTTCCCCTGGGTTGTTCCTGTGCTCTTGTTTGTGGCAAAGGTGTCAGGAAATGGGCACCACTCTTTTGCTTCTTTCCTGCATGCCCAAGAACTGCCATGTTTGGGGACATTACAAAGTTTCTGGATCTTTTTTCCTTCTTTCACCATCCTCTCACTCTTACATCTCCTGTCTGTGTCTTCCCAGCCACCCTCGTGGGGACCTGTCACCGTCCCTCCCTCTGCAGGGCAGGCAGATAGATACCCTGCATGAGTCCCTCTGTCTTTTAATGGCTGTTCCTGGGGCTCTCTGTGCCGCCTCCTTCTCTTCCTTAATCTCATTCATTACATTTGTTGTTCCTCCAAGCCTGGGCCTATGAATCCTCCTTTGTTTTGTGGCAACTTTTTCTGCATCTTGCGGTGTCCAGAGACCAAGTCTTCCCTTTCACCTTCAGCTAGTGAGACCGGCTGCCCGAGCACTGGTGTCTGTTGCCAGCACCCAAATCATCTCCAGTTCCTCTTCACTGTGCCTGTGACCCCCACAGACAAGCCCTGCACGTGGGTCCTTGTTCCGAGAAAGTCTCGCTCCTCTTGGCAGACCCCACTGAAGTACTAAAATACTGGGAAGAGGTCCTCCCCAAGTCTCCTGTTCTCCAGGGAGAAAAGACCACACTCCTTCAGCCTTTCCTCACAGCACAGGTTCTCCAGCTCTCTGGTCATCTTTTGAAAAACACAATCCGGTGGCAGCAGCGGCTGGATCAGGATAAGCACCGGCCAAGCCAGGGGACTTGGGTCTCAGTGGTGTCTTTCCTGATGCAGAACAGCCAGCCAGCAGGAGAAACACCTGGGTTGAGATGACAACAAGCCCAATGTCCCCGGGGTTGGGGCATGCAGGAAGCAGGTTTTGTTCTTCATGGGGGGGTGAAATGGAGCGGTTTGCGGATGGTGACATCTCGATTACAGGACATCCCTGAGAGGATCATGAACTCAGTGGTAGTCAGGAAGAAGGAGAAAATGACGGTTTGCTGTTTCTTGCTGAGGTAGAGATAACTTCCTTCACAGGTTTTGGGATGGGATTGTGTTTTGAATTTTTGCTCAAAACAGAGTTGATAATGCAGAGATGTTTTCTGCTATTGCTAAGTTTGCAGAGAGCCAAGGCCTTTTCAGCTTGTCCTGCTGCCCCGCTGGCAAGGAAGTTGGGGGTACATGGGAGGCTGGGAGAAGACACAGCCAAGACAGGTGACCCAAAGTGATCCAAGGGATATTTCAGAGCATGTGGCACTATACTCAGTATATAAAGGTGTGGGAAGAAGGAGGAGGGGGGGACATTTGGAGACATGGTGGTTTTGTCTTCCCGAGCCACCATTCATCAGAATGGGGCCATGCTCTTCTGGAGATGGCTGAACACCTGCCTGCTCATGGGAAGCAGAGAATTAATTAATTCTTTGTCTTTCTTTGCTTCTGTACAAAGACTGTGCTTTCCCTGTTAAACTGTCTTTATCTCAGCCCACAGATTTTCTAGCTTTCCCCCCTTCCAATTCTATCCTCAATCCTGTTGGTGGGGGAGTGAGTGAGTGGCTGTTAGGCCTTGGTTACTGGCTGGGGTTGATGTTTAGTTGCCAGCCAGCAGGCAAAACAAATGGTTTCCCTGGTGACAAGGAAGGTCTTCATCGCCTTGGATGCAGCAGTGGTGATGGACCAGATCTCCACATGGATAATCCAATGGGGAGGAACAAATGCAGGAAGGTCTGCAGGTACTGATTGCTCCACACAGTGACAAGGAGGAGGTCATACCCCACCAGGGTTAGAAGATCCATGGAGAAGAAAAGGCTCATTGCATGTGTGGTAATTCCTGGTTGCACTGACTTCTCCATTCCCTCACAATTACTTGTTCAATTCAAATGCCCACTGCTGCTGGTAGCTGCACAATCACAGAAGGAGGAAAATGCTTTTAGGATCGTGGAGTCCAATTGTAAGCTGAACACTGCCCACTCCACCACTAACCCCTGTTCCCTCGTGCCACATCTAAGCTTTCAAAGATTTTCAGAGCAGAAATTTTTCCTAAGATCCAATCTTAACTTCCCTGGGTACAACTTGAGGCCATTTCCTCCTGTCCTGTCCCTTGTTACTTGGGAGAAGACACAACAGCCACCTCGCTACAACCTGTTTCCAGAAAATGATAAAGAGTGATAAGGTCTCCCCTGAATCTCCTTTTTTCCAAACTAAATAAATCCGGTGACCCTCTACAAGGTAGACCATGGCTGGAGATTTCCTCATGTGAGATTGGGGAGGGGCGAGAAGGCTGGTTGAGAGCTACCATTGTCTGTGCCCAAAGGAGCTGAGCTCTGCTGGGACAACCACTGAGCCGAGCATTCCTCCACAGAAAATAATTCATTCATGAAAACATGACATTTGTTTGCCATATTGTCAAGGGAAGGACTCACAGCTGTTGCTTTGTGTTTGGGGGAACCAGCCTGACGAGGGAATGGATGGAAAGCTGTCCCTTTGGGGTTTGATGCATTCCTGAGACAATGCTGCCTCACCCTAACAGACAGGCCAAAAGATGCAAATTTGGAGAAAACACTCTGATCCCTTCCCAGAGAAGTAAAGGAAGGTGGTGGGCATGGCCTTTCTTCCTCATCCCATGCACAGACCAATTGACTCTCCACATGGAAGAGAGACCAGGCACGGCTCTTCAGTTCCTACAGGAGGGCAGCACCTTTGACCAGTAATGAGAGGCTGTGCTCGTGGAAAGGTCAGAGCACTTGGCCATGGATGCCAAATCCCAGTGCCCTCAGTCCCAGCAATGACCTGTCTCCCAGCTCTTGGGCTTGCATGTCATGGCCCTCCTCTTTCCTCCCTAGGGAGTCCAAGACCTTGTCATCCAGCACCTTCCTGCTCTACTCACCAAGTCTCCATCTCAGCCAGAGCAAAGAGCAGGCTCTGAAACTGGGCTGCTCATCACTGGCCTGGAGCCACTAAACATCAAGGCTCTGCAGAGGAGATGCAGAGGATCACCCTGGCAGGGCAGGACTCCAGCGCACCTTGGAAGGACAGAGGACCCGGAGAGGGCACAGAGGGAGCATGACACGAAGGACCCAGTGCACTGATCTGAGAGTACACGTAGAGCAGCAATAGGGTCAACCCCCCAGCAGAACCCCACTTGAGTATAAGAGTGACCAGCACAGAGACAAGGTGGAAGCAAAAGACAAGGATGTGTCATGTCCCCTCCCATGGCAGTCCGTGGGCACGTGTACAAGAAGCACAAGAGCAGTGTCCATTTCCTGACAACTTTGCCAAAGACAAGACCACAGGAATGGCCTTGGGGCAAATCACCTGCCCTCAAGCCATGGCAACGGCCCTTCATCTAAAACTTCTTCCTCTAATGGCATCTTTCTGCCCTACAAATCCTGGAGCCACTCATCCTGGCACTTAGAGAGATGGTGCTTCATGTAGGAAAGCACTTGGCATGTACCAGGAAATGAAAAGGCAGCAGTGCAGGAAACCAGGACACAGCCCCTACCATTAGCTGGGATGGTTCACAACTGACATGAGCTGGTCAGAAAATTATGACTTGCACAAAGGCGCCTGTGGGCCTGAGGCAGTGCAGGACTGCTATAAAAGGCAGCCCAAGTCTCTGCTCTCGCATCCACTTCTCTCACCTCCTTCTCCTTGGGAATCAGGTGAGTGGGAAGCCTCTTCTCCTTCTCCTCCTGCTTCAAGACCACATCCTTCCTCACTGCAGGTCTCAGCTGTGTTAGCCCAGGGCTGGGAGCTGCTTGTGCTGGGAGAGGGAAGGGGAGAGAAGGTGTTGTGCAGAGAGAGGCTGGGACTTGGCTGAGGAGGCTGCTGGGCTTTGGGCTGGGCAGTGTCATGTGGTGCAGGAGGTGCCTTGTCTGCAGGGGAGTTGGGTGCAGGGCTGCTTCTCATGTGTGTCTGCTTTGTGCTTCTCCCTGCCCTGTGTGCCAGGTGCCCCTGTGAGCCAGAGACATGTCGTGCTGCCAGCCCTGCAACCCTTGCTGCCAGCCCTGCGGCCCGACCCCGCTGGCCAACAGCTGCAATGAGTGCTGTGTCAGGCAGTGCCAGGACTCCGTCGTTGCCATCCAGCCCTCTGCTGTGGTGGTGACCCTGCCCGGGCCCATCCTCAGCTCCTTCCCACAGAACACCGTGGTGGGATCCTCCACCTCCGCTGCCGTTGGCAGCATCCTCAGCTGTGGTGGAGTGCCCATCAACTCTGGGGGCTTTGACCTCTCCTGCATCACCAACTGCTACCGTGGCAGATGTCCCCCCTGCTAAAGCTGCTGGCAACGTCCTGGGGCAAGAACCTCCAAGACCTCACAACATGATGCTGCACTGAAAACAGAACTTTGAGACACTCTATTTGGAGCTTCATGATGATGTTTCCTTTTCCCGCTCTTCCATCTCTTTCCTTTCTTGTCTGTTATCATCCCTCCCTCTACAAGGCAGGCAGATGGACACTCTGCAGGAGCTCCACTGCATCTTAGTGGCTGTTCCTGGGGCTCGTTGTGAGCCACCTCCTTTTCTTCCTTAAACTCAATAAATCTGTTGTGCATCCAAACCTGGGCATCGAAATCCTCCTTTATTCTGTGGCAACTCTTGCAGTGTGCTCAGGGAAAATGTTGCACAAAACAGACCTTGGGAGTCCCTGTAGTGCATTTTACTTTGTGCCTTTTCTGTTGGAGCTGTCCAAAATATCCCTGACTGCTTGACGGACAAAGGCCATCAGGGAAACGCTGACCCCAAAGGCTATCAGGAGTGGAGAAGGCAAAGAACACTTCCTGGAGACAGCCCACAACCTTGTCTCCTCCTTCTCCTCCCCTCCATTCCATTGTCTGGAGTCCATGCCCAGCACACAGGAGCACAGGCAGATGAGATACGTACCTCCTGCAGTCCCTCAGCACAGGCAGGCAAAGCCTCTGTGCAGACATGCAGGGCTGAGGTAATTCACAGCTTGGGATTGGTATCAGCCACACTCAGGCTATGCAGTGATAAAGAACTTTTTACTGCATTTTTACAGATGACTTATGGCTTCAGTGTTAATTGAAAACATCCCTCCCATGTATGGATGTCTGTCATCAATGTCTTCCTGACTGAAACCTTTGACCAAAGCAATGCCCAAGAGCAGCAGCCAAAGAAAGACAGACCCTGGGGAACAAAGGTGATCTGTAATGGAAAGCCCACAGATCAAAGAGTCATAGAATGGTTTGGGCTAGAGTGGATCATATTTATCATCTAACCCCACCCATCTGTCAAGAGAAAGGATAGTTTCACTAGACCAAGCTGCTCCAAGCCCCATCCACCCTGCTCTGAACACTTGAAGGGATGGAGCATCCATAAGCTCTCCATGCACCCTATTCCAGCGCATGACCACCCTCACAGGGAAGAATTTCTTCCTAATATTTAATCTAAACTTACCATCTCTCAGTTTAACCCCATTCCCCTTTGTCGCACCGCTGCAGGCCCTTCTGCACAACCCTGCCCTTCAGTCACCCATGGAATTCCCAGTGGAGAACACACATATCCATACTCAGGAGAAATGGGGATGTGCTTGGCTGATGTCCTATTTATGTCCTAGAACTGATCACCTAAAGAGACATACACTGGAGACAGAGAATAGCACAGGGGGACTCGAGGAAATGAACTTCTTCTCTAGAAGGCTTTTGCCACAACCAAGAGAAATGAGAATGACCAATGGGTGAGTCAGCAGGACCAATTAGACTTCTGTCTCAGGTGGCAGATGGAGGTACCCAGAGGAATGTATGGATTATCCAGCACTTGCAGAGGCCAGTTCTGCTGCACTTGGAAGGGCTCCATCCCGGCGTACCTGGGGTCCAATTTCCCAAGGCCAGAGTACAGCGTGGCTTGGATCCATTCTGGGCTGTGCCTTCCTGGGCTTAGTGTGAGTACTGGTCCACACAGTGGAAGTGCCCAGACTGGTCCTGTTCCCTGCAGAGCCCATGGTGGGGAGAAGAAATACTCCTCTGAGGGCACAGCCCTGCCCCTCAGTGTTCCCATGTGGTTGCCCATGGAGTGCAAGGTGTGTTGGAGGACAGATCTCCCATGGCCAGAGGCTCTTGGAAGACCAGGCACAGCCTGGCCAGGAAGTGAGAAGCACTGGGGTGTGAAGAGAGCTGGGGCTGGCCCTGCCTCAGAGCACTGGGTGAACCAGGGAAGATGAGTACGAGCAGGGTCATTCTCAGTGTTTGTGCTGGGATAGGGCTGGTGCCCGTCCTGTACCACTGAAGCTGCCCAGTGCCCAGTGAGATGGCCAAGGATGGTGTCTGTGCAGGAAAGCACAAGGGGAACTTCACATGGTCCATGGGGTGTTGTGTGCCTGAGCCATTATTTTGAGCCCAGCTTTGCCTTCTGGAGTCCCTTTTTTTGCAGCCAGGCGACCACGGATAAGCAAGGGATGCCAGGATTTAGAGTTTTTCTTGGGGCTGAAGTCCAAGGTGTAAAAAGACGCCACTGAAAACCACAGGCAAACGTGAATTAATGAGGAAGCGAAAAGTCATTTGCTCCAATTCATGGTAGATGGACACCTGAAATAAATCCATGAGGAAACAAGGGATAATTGTGTTGCAGAGAACCAAAGTGGCTGTGGGGTTGCTCTATGCATCATCTGCCCAGTTCCCCTCTGCCTGTGAGTGGAGGTGTGCTGGCCAGAAAGTGGCTCTTTGGGCACTGGGTGCTCAGCTGGAGCTGTGGTTGGCCCTGGGGGTGTTGGGTTCAAGGAATGGAGACTGCACTGCGTAGCCTGATCATGGCAGATACTGATCCCAGCCGGAGAGTTGTCTCAGCCCTGGATGTCTGGAGAGCAGCTGGGCCCTGCCAGGGCCTGAAGGACTGTGAGAGGTATGGGTGTCATCTGCCATTGGCCATGTGTGCTGCTCATGGGCACTAGAAAGGGCAATGGAGAAGAGGAGAAGGAAGAAATGAAGTTGTGGGCTTTCCCCAGACATTGTGGTTTGCCATCCTCACTGCTGCCACCCTTTGAGCCATGGTGTCCCTAAAGCCCTTTCACTGTGCAGTTAGCAGGGACAATTTTGACAGCTCTATCACAAAAATGCACAAAACAAAACCCATTGCAGTCTGCTTCCTCCACCTTTCTTCCCTGAATAGGCTGAAAGAGATGCACAGATTGAAAGAAGACTCTGAGGCTCAGGCTTGGATGCACAACAACTTTAATGAGTCTAAAGAAGCAAAGGAGGTGGCTCACAGAGAGCAAAAGGAACAGCCACTAAGATGCAGTGCAGCTCCTGCAGAGTGTCCATCTGCCTGCCCTGCAGAGGCAGAAAGGGCAACAGATCCCCCTTGGCTGGCCTGGGGAGACACAGAAAGCAAAGGAAAGAGATGGAAGAGTGGGAAAAGCAAATACTGTCCTGAAGCCCAAAACACAATCTTCCGGAGTTCTGTTTTCAGTCCAGCATCATGTTGTGAGGTCTTGTTGGTTCTTGCCCCAGGATGTTGCCAGCAGCTTTAGCAGGGCCGACACCTGTAGCGGTTGGTGATGCAGGAGAGGTCAAAGCCCCCGGAGTTGATGGGCACTCCGTCACAGCTGAGGATGCTGCCAACGGCAGCGGAGGTGGAGGATCCCACCACGGTGTTCTGTGGGAAGGAGCTGAGGATGGGCCCGGGCAGGGTCACCACCACAGCAGAGGGCTGGATGGCAACGACGGAGTCCTGGCACTGCCTGACACAGCACTCATTGCAGCTGTTGGCCAGCGGGGTCGGGCCGCAGGGCTGGCAGCAAGGGTTGCAGGGCTGGCAGCACGACATGTCTCTGGCTCACAGGGGCACCTGGCACACAGGGCAGGGAGAAGCACAAAGCAGACACACATGAGAAGCAGCCCTGCACCCAACTCCCCTGCAGACAAGGCACCTCCTGCACCACATGACACTGCCCAGCCCAAAGCCCAGC
The DNA here is from genome assembly GCF_025592945.1 of Manacus candei. Taxonomy (NCBI): domain Eukaryota; kingdom Metazoa; phylum Chordata; class Aves; order Passeriformes; family Pipridae; genus Manacus; species Manacus candei. Next base: position 560,197 of record NW_026138160.1, on the reverse strand, counting down.
AGCCTCCTCAGCCAAGTCCCAGCCTCTCTCTGCACAGCACCTTCTCTCCCCTTCTCTCTCCCAGCACAAGCAGCTCCCAGCCCTGGGCTAACACAGCCCATATCAGCTGAAGCAGAAGAAGAAGGGCTTTCCCACTCACCTGATTCCCAAGGAGAAGGAGGTGAGAGAAGTGGATGCGAGAGCAGAGACTTGGGCTGCCTTTTATAGCAGTCCTGCACTGCCTCAGGCCCACAGGCACCTTTGTGCAAGTCATAATTTTCTGACCAGCTCATGTCAGTTGTGAACCATCCCAGCTAATGGTAGGGGCTGTGTCCTGGTTTCCTGCACTGCTGCCTTTTCATTTCCTGCCTAATTCTGCATGCCTTCCTATATGAAAGCTTCTGGAAATGTTGGGATAAGAGGCCCAAGGATTTGCAGGTCAGAAAGACGTCAGCACAGGCAGAAGACTCTGATCAAGGGTTGGTGACACATCTAGTGTGGGCTGGTGATGTTCACTTGGGTCATCTTTGAGTGGTTGATTTGTGGCAAAGTTGTCAGGAAATGGGCACTGCTCCTGGGCTTCTTTCCTGCATGCCCAAGGATTGCCGTGTGAGGGGACAGACAGAGATTCTGGAGGGTTTTGCCTTCTTCCACCATCCTCTCTCTCTTAGATCTGCTGTCTGTGTCTCCTCAGCAACTGCCATGTTGATCTGTCACCCTCCCTCCCTCTGCAGGGCAGGCAGATGGACACCCTGCATGAGCTCCACTGCATATTAATAGCTGCTCCTGGGGCTCTCTGTGCCACCTCCTTCTCTTCCTTAGACTGATTAAAGTTGTTGTACATGCAAGCCTGGGGCCCTGTATCCTCCTTGCCATTCTGTGGCAACTCTCCCAATCTGCTTTGGGACAAAGTTATAGAAAGCCCTATGTGGGACTCTCTGTAGTGGTTTTCCTTTGTGCACTCTCCGGTGGACCTGGATGGAGACATCCCAGGCTACTCCACAACTGTTGCCATCAGGGAGACCACAACTCCAAACATTGGTAGCAGTGGAGATGGGAAACCACAGTGCCTCACATCATGACCTCTGCTCATCTTCTCAAAAACAAAACACAGTGGCAACAGCATCTGGATCAGGACAACCCCAGGCCGAGTCAGGGGACTTGGGTCTCAGTGGTGTCTTTCCTGATGCAGAACAGCCAGCCAGCAGGAGAAACACCTGGGTTGAGATGACAACAAGCCCAATGTCCCCGGGGTTGGGGCATGCAGGAAGCAGGTTTTGTTCTTCATGGGGGGGTGAAATGGAGCGGTTTGCGGATGGTGACATCTCGATTACAGGACATCCCTGAGAGGATCATGAACTCAGTGGTAGTCAGGAAGAAGGAGAAAATGACGGTTTGCTGTTTCTTGCTGAGGTAGAGATAACTTCCTTCACAGGTTTTGGGATGGGATTGTGTTTTGAATTTTTGCTCAAAACAGAGTTGATAATGCAGAGATGTTTCTGCTATTGCTAAGTTTGCAGAGAGCCAAGGCCTTTTCAGCTTGTCCTGCTGCCCCGCTGGCAAGGAAGTTGGGGGTACATGGGAGGCTGGGAGAAGACACAGCCAAGACAGGTGACCCAAAGTGATCCAAGGGATATTTCAGAGCATGTGGCACTATACTCAGTATATAAAGGTGTGGGAAGAAGGAGGAGGGGGGGACATTTGGAGACATGGTGGTTTTGTCTTCCCGAGCCACCATTCATCAGAATGGGGCCATGCTCTTCTGGAGATGGCTGAACACCTGCCTGCTCATGGGAAGCAGAGAATTAATTAATTCTTTGTCTTTCTTTGCTTCTGTACAAAGACTGTGCTTTCCCTATTAAACTGTCTTTATCTCAGCCCACAGATTTTCTAGCTTCCCCCCCTTCCAATTCTATCCTCAATCCTGTTGGTGGGGGAGTGAGTGAGTGGCTGTTAGGCCTTGGTTACTGGCTGGGGTTGATGTTTAGTTGCCAGCCAGCAGGCAAAACAAATGGTTTCCCTGGTGACAAGGAAGGTCTTCATCGCCTTGGATGCAGCAGTGGTGATGGACCAGATCTCCACATGGATAATCCAATGGGGAGGAACAAATGCAGGAAGGTCTGCAGGTACTGATTGCTCCACACAGTGACAAGGAGGAGGTCATACCCCACCAGGGTTAGAAGATCCATGGAGAAGAAAAGGCTCATTGCATGTGTGGTAATTCCTGGTTGCACTGACTTCTCCATTCCCTCACAATTACTTGTTCAATTCAAATGCCCACTGCTGCTGGTAGCTGCACAATCACAGAAGGAGGAAAATGCTTTTAGGATCGTGGAGTCCAATTGTAAGCTGAACACTGCCCACTCCACCACTAACCCCTGTTCCCTCGTGCCACATCTAAGCTTTCAAAGATTTTCAGAGCAGAAATTTTTCCTAAGATCCAATCTTAACTTCCCTGGGTACAACTTTAGGCCATTTCCTCCTGTCCTGTCCCTTGTTACTTGGGAGAAGACACAACAGCCACCTCGCTACAACCTGTTTCCAGAAAATGATAAAGAGTGATAAGGTCTCCCCTGAATCTCCTTTTTTCCAAACTAAATAAATCCGGTGACCCTCTACAAGGTAGACCATGGCTGGAGATTTCCTCATGTGAGATTGGGGAGGGGCGAGAAGGCTGGTTGAGAGCTACCATTGTCTGTGCCCAAAGGAGCTGAGCTCTGCTGGGACAACCACTGAGCCGAGCATTCCTCCACAGAAAATAATTCATTCATGAAAACATGACATTTGTTTGCCATATTGTCAAGGGAAGGACTCACAGCTGTTGCTTTATGTTTGGGGGAACCAGCCTGACGAGGGAATGGATGGAAAGCTGTCCCTTTGGGGTTTGATGCATTCCTGAGACAATGCTGCCTCACCCTAACAGACAGGCCAAAAGATGCAAATTTGGAGAAAACACTCTGATCCCTTCCCAGAGAAGTAAAGGAAGGTGGTGGGCATGGCCTTTCTTCCTCATCCCATGCACAGACCAATTGACTCTCCACATGGAAGAGAGACCAGGCACGGCTCTTCAGTTCCTACAGGAGGGCAGCACCTTTGACCAGTAATGAGAGGCTGTGCTCGTGGAAAGGTCAGAGCACTTGGCCATGGATACCAAATCCCAGTGCCCTCAGTCCCAGCAATGACCTGTCTCCCAGCTCTTGGGCTTGCATGTCATGGCCCTCCTCTTTCCTCCCTAGGGAGTCCAAGACCTTGTCATCCAGCACCTTCCTGCTCTACTCACCAAGTCTCCATCTCAGCCAGAGCAAAGAGCAGGCTCTGAAACTGGGCTGCTCATCACTGGCCTGGAGCCACTAAACATCAAGGCTCTGCAGAGGAGATGCAGAGGATCACCCTGGCAGGGCAGGACTCCAGCGCACCTTGGAAGGACAGAGGACCTGGAGAGGGCACAGAGGGAGCATGACACGAAGGACCCAGTGCACTGATCTGAGAGTACACGTAGAGCAGCAATAGGGTCAACCCCCCAGCAGAACCCCACTTGAGTATAAGAGTGACCAGCACAGAGACAAGGTGGAAGCAAAAGACAAGGATGTGTCATGTCCCCTCCCATGGCAGTCCGTGGGCACGTGTACAAGAAGCACAAGAGCAGTGTCCATTTCCTGACAGCTTTGCCAAAGACAAGACCACAGGAATGGCCTTGGGGCAAATCACCTGCCCTCAAGCCATGGCAACGGCCCTTCATCTAAAACTTCTTCCTCTAATGGCATCTTTCTGCCCTACAAATCCTGGAGCCACTCATCCTGGCACTTAGAGAGATGGTGCTTCATGTAGGAAAGCACTTGGCATGTACCAGGAAATGAAAAGGCAGCAGTGCAGGAAACCAGGACACAGCCCCTACCATTAGCTGGGATGGTTCACAACTGACATGAGCTGGTCAGAAAATTATGACTTGCACAAAGGTGCCTGTGGGCCTGAGGCAGTGCAGGACTGCTATAAAAGGCAGCCCAAGTCTCTGCTCTCGCATCCACTTCTCTCACCTCCTTCTCCTTGGGAATCAGGTGAGTGGGAAGCCTCTTCTCCTTCTCCTCCTGCTTCAAGACCACGTCCTTCCTCACTGCAGGTCTCAGCTGATATGGGCTGTGTTAGCCCAGGGCTGGGAGCTGCTTGTGCTGGGAGAGGGAAGGGGAGAGAAGGTGTTGTGCAGAGAGAGGCTGGGACTTGGCTGAGGAGGCTGCTGGGCTTTGGGCTGGGCAGTGTCATGTGGTGCAGGAGGTGCCTTGTCTGCAGGGGAGTTGGGTGCAGGGCTGCTTCTCATGTGTGTCTGCTTTGTGCTTCTCCCTGCCCTGTGTGCCAGGTGCCCCTGTGAGCCAGAGACATGTCGTGCTGCCAGCCCTGCAACCCTTGCTGCCAGCCCTGCGGCCCGACCCCGCTGGCCAACAGCTGCAATGAGTGCTGTGTCAGGCAGTGTCAGAGCTCCACTGTTGCCATCCAGCCCTCTGCTGTGGTGGTGACCCTGCCCGGGCCCATCCTCAGCTCCTTCCCACAGAACACCGTGGTGGGATCCTCCACCTCCGCTGCCGTTGGCAGCATCCTCAGCTGTGGTGGAGTGCCCATCAACTCCGGGGGCTTTGACCTCTCCTGCATCACCAACTGCTACCGTGGCAGATGTCCCCCCTGCTAAAGCTGCTGGCAACGTCCTGGGGCAAGAACCTCCAAGACCTCACAACATGATGCTGCACTGAAAACAGAACTTTGAGACACTCTATTTGGAGCTTCATGATGATGTTTCCTTTTCCCGCTCTTCCATCTCTTTCCTTTCTTGTCTGTTATCATCCCTCCCTCTACAAGGCAGGCAGGTGGACAACCTGCAGGAGCTCCACTGCATCTTAGTGGCTGTTCCTGGGGCTCGTTGTGAGCCACCTCCTTTTCTTCCTTAAACTCAATAAATCTGTTGTGCATCCAAGCCTGGGCATCGAAATCCTCCTTTATTCTGTGGCAACTCTTGCAGTGTGCTCAGGGAAAATGTTGCACAAAACAGACCTTGGGAGTCCCTGTAGTGCATTTTACTTTGTGCCTTTTCTGTTGGAGCTGTCCAAAATATCCCTGACTGCTTGACGGACAAAGGCCATCAGGGAAACGCTGACCCCAAAGGCTATCAGGAGTGGAGAAGGCAAAGAACACTTCCTGGAGACAGCCCACAACCTTGTCTCCTCCTTCTCCTCCCCTCCATTCCATTGTCTGGAGTCCATGCCCAGCACACAGGAGCACAGGCAGATGAGATACGTACCTCCTGCAGTCCCTCAGCACAGGCAGGCAAAGCCTCTGTGCAGACATGCAGGGCTGAGGTAATTCACAGCTTGGGATTGGTACCAGCCACACTCAGGCTATGCAGTGATAAAGAACTTTTTACTGCATTTTTACAGATGACTTATGGCTTCAGTGTTAATTGAAAACATCCCTCCCATGTATGGATGTCTGTCATCAATGTCTTCCTGACTGAAACCTTTGACCAAAGCAATGCCCAAGAGCAGCAGCCAAAGAAAGACAGACCCTGGGGAACAAAGGTGATCTGTAATGGAAAGCCCACAGATCAAAGAGTCATAGAATGGTTTGGGCTAGAGTGGATCATATTTATCATCTAACCCCACCCATCTGTCAAGAGAAAGGATAGTTTCACCAGACCAAGCTGCTCCAAGCCCCATCCACCCTGCTCTGAACACTTGAAGGGATGGAGCATCCATAAGCTCTCCATGCACCCTATTCCAGCGCATGACCACCCTCACAGGGAAGAATTTCTTCCTAATATTTAATCTAAACTTACCATCTCTCAGTTTAACCCCATTCCCCTTTGTCGCACCGCTGCAGGCCCTTCTGCACAGCCCTGCCCTTCAGTCACCCATGGAATTCCCAGTGGAGAACACACATATCCATACTCAGGAGAAATGGGGATGTGCTTGGCTGATGTCCTATTTATGTCCTAGAACTGATCACCTAAAGGGACATACACTGGAGACAGAGAATAGCACAGGGGGACTCGAGGAAATGAACTTCTTCTCTAGAAGGCTTTTGCCACAACCAAGAGAAATGAGAATGACCAATGGGTGAGTCAGCAGGACCAATTAGACTTCTGTCTCAGGTGGCAGATGGAGGTACCCAGAGGAATGTATGGATTATCCAGCACTTGCAGAGGCCAGTTCTGCTGCACTTGGAAGGGCTCCATCCCGGCGTACCTGGGGTCCAATTTCCCAAGGCCAGAGTACAGCGTGGCTTGGATCCATTCTGGGCTGTGCCTTCCTGGGCTTAGTGTGAGTACTGGTCCACACAGTGGAAGTGCCCAGACTGGTCCTGTTCCCTGCAGAGCCCATGGTGGGGAGAAGAAATACTCCTCTGAGGGCACAGCCCTGCCCCTCAGTGTTCCCATGTGGTTGCCCATGGAGTGCAAGGTGTGTTGGAGGACAGATCTCCCATGGCCAGAGGCTCTTGGAAGACCAGGCACAGCCTGGCCAGGAAGTGAGAAGCACTGGGGTGTGAAGAGAGCTGGGGCTGGCCCTGCCTCAGAGCACTGGGTGAGCCAGGGAAGATGAGTACGAGCAGGGTCATTCTCAGTGTTTGTGCTGGGATAGGGCTGGTGCCCGTCCTGTACCACTGAAGCTGCCCAGTGCCCAGTGAGATGGCCAAGGATGGTGTCTGTGCAGGAAAGCACAAGGGGAACTTCACATGGTCCATGGGGTGTTGTGTGCCTGAGCCATTATTTTGAGCCCAGCTTTGCCTTCTGGAGTCCCTTTTTTTGCAGCCAGGCGACCACGGATAAGCAAGGGATGCCAGGATTTAGAGTTTTTCTTGGGGCTGAAGTCCAAGGTGTAAAAAGACGCCACTGAAAACCACAGGCAAACGTGAATTAATGAGGAAGCGAAAAGTCATTTGCTCCAATTCATGGTAGATGGACACCTGAAATAAATCCATGAGGAAACAAGGGATAATTGTGTTGCAGAGAGCCAAAGTGGCTGTGGGGTTGCTCTATGCATCATCTGCCCAGTTCCCCTCTGCCTGTGAGTGGAGGTGTGCTGGCCAGAAAGTGGCTCTTTGGGCACTGGGTGCTCAGCTGGAGCTGTGGTTGGCCCTGGGGGTGTTGGGTTCAAGGAATGGAGACTGCACTGCGTAGCCTGATCATGGCAGATACTGATCCCAGCCGGAGAGTTGTCTCAGCCCTGGATGTCTGGAGAGCAGCTGGGCCCTGCCAGGGCCTGAAGGACTGTGAGAGGTATGGGTGTCATCTGCCATTGGCCATGTGTGCTGCTCATGGGCACTGGAAAGGGCAATGGAGAAGAGGAGAAGGAAGAAATGAAGTTGTGGGCTTTCCCCAGACATTGTGGTTTGCCATCCTCACTGCTGCCACCCTTTGAGCCATGGTGTCCCTAAAGCCCTTTCACTGTGCAGTTAGCAGGGACAATTTTGACAGCTCTATCACAAAAATGCACAAAACAAAACCCATTGCAGTCTGCTTCCTCCACCTTTCTTCCCTGAAAAGGCTGAAAGAGATGCACAGATTGAAAGAAGACTCTGAGGCTCAGGCTTGGATGCACAACAACTTTAATGAGTCTAAAGAAGCAAAGGAGGTGGCTCACAGAGAGCAAAAGGAACAGCCACTAAGATGCAGTGCAGCTCCTGCAGAGTGTCCATCTGCCTGCCCTGCAGAGGCAGAAAGGGCAACAGATCCCCCTTGGCTGGCCTGGGGAGACACAGAAAGCAAAGGAAAGAGATGGAAGAGTGGGAAAAGCAAATACTGTCCTGAAGCCCGAAACACAATCTCCCGGAGTTCTGTTTTCAGTCCAGCATCACGTTGTGAGGTCTTGGAGGTTCTTGCCCCAGGACGTTGCCAGCAGCTTTAGCAGGGCCGACACCTGTAGCGGTTGGTGATGCAGGAGAGGTCAAAGCCCCCGGAGTTGATGGGCACTCCGTCAGAGCTGAGGATGCTGCCAACGGCAGCGGAGGTGGAGGATCCCACCACGGTGTTCTGTGGGAAGGAGCTGAGGATGGGCCCGGGCAGGGTCACCACCACAGCAGAGGGCTGGATGGCAACGACAGAGTCCTGGCACTGCCTGACACAGCACTCATTGCAGCTGTTGGCCAGCGGGGTCGGGCCGCAGGGCTGGCAGCAAGGGTTGCAGGGCTGGCAGCACGACATGTCTCTGGCTCACAGGGGCACCTGGCACACAGGGCAGGGAGAAGCACAAAGCAGACACACATGAGAAGCAGCCCTGCACCCAACTCCCCTGCAGACAAGGCACCTCCTGCACCACATGACACTGCCCAGCCCAAAGCCCAGCAACCAAGTCCCAGCCTCTCTCTGCACAACACCTTCTCTCCCCTTCCCTCTCCCAGCACAAGCAGCTCTCAGCCCTGGGCTAACACAGGGCTAACATATCAGTTGAGACCTGCAGTGAGGAAGGACGTGGTCTTGAAGCAGGAGGAGAAGGAGAAGAGGCTTCCCACTCACCTGATTCCCAAGGAGAAGGAGGTGAGAGAAGTGGATGCGAGAGCAGAGACTTGGGCTGCCTTTTATAGCAGTCCTGCACTGCCTCAGGCCCACAGGCACCTTTGTGCAAGTCATAATTTTCTGACCAGCTCATGTCAGTTGTGAACCATCCCAGCTAATGGTAGGGGCTGTGTCCTGGTTTCCTGCACTGCTGCCTTTTCATTTCCTGCCTAATTCCACTTGCCCTCCTATATGAAAGCTTCTGGAAGTGCCAGAATAGGAGGCACAAAGACTTCTTGGGCAGAAAGACGTCAGCACAGGCAGAAGACTCAGATCAAGGGCTGTTGGCATTCCGTGTGGGCAGGTGATGTTCCCCTGGGTTGTTCCTGTGCTCTTGTTTGTGGCAAAGGTGTCAGGAAATGGGCACCACTCTTTTGCTTCTTTCCTGCATGCCCAAGAACTGCCATGTTTGGGGACATTACAAAGTTTCTGGATCTTTTTTCCTTCTTTCACCATCCTCTCACTCTTACATCTCCTTTCTGTGTCTTCCCAGCCACCCTCGTGGGGACCTGTCACCGTCCCTCCCTCTGCAGGGCAGGCAGATAGATACCCTGCATGAGTCCCTCTGTCTTTTAATGGCTGTTCCTGGGGCTCTCTGTGCCGCCTCCTTCTCTTCCTTAATCTCATTCATTACATTTGTTGTTCCTCCAAGCCTGGGCCTATGAATCCTCCTTTGTTTTGTGGCAACTTTTTCTGCATCTTGCGGTGTCCAGAGACCAAGTCTTCCCTTTCACCTTCAGCTAGTGAGACCGGCTGCCCGAGCACTGGTGTCTGTTGCCAGCACCCAAATCATCTCCAGTTCCTCTTCACTGTGCCTGTGACCCCCACAGACAAGCCCTGCACGTGGGTCCTTGTTCTGAGAAAGTCTCGCTCCTCTTGGCAGACCCCACTGAAGTACTAAAATACTGGGAAGAGGTCCTCCCCAAGTCTCCTGTTCTCCAGGGAGAAAAGACCACACTCCTTCAGCCTTTCCTCACAGCACAGGTTCTCCAGCTCTCTGGTCATCTTTTGAAAAACACAATCCGGTGGCAGCAGCGGCTGGATCAGGATAAGCACCGGCCAAGCCAGGGGACTTGGGTCTCAGTGGTGTCTTTCCTGATGCAGAACAGCCAGCCAGCAGGAGAAACACCTGGGTTGAGATGACAACAAGCCCAATGTCCCCGGGGTTGGGGCATGCAGGAAGCAGGTTTTGTTCTTCATGGGGGGGTGAAATGGAGCGGTTTGCGGATGGTGACATCTCGATTACAGGACATCCCTGAGAGGATCATGAACTCAGTGGTAGTCAGGAAGAAGGAGAAAATGACGGTTTGCTGTTTCTTGCTGAGGTAGAGATAACTTCCTTCACAGGTTTTGGGATGGGATTGTGTTTTGAATTTTTGCTCAAAACAGAGTTGATAATGCAGAGATGTTTCTGCTATTGCTAAGTTTGCAGAGAGCCAAGGCCTTTTCAGCTTGTCCTGCTGCCCCGCTGGCAAGGAAGTTGGGGGTACATGGGAGGCTGGGAGAAGACACAGCCAAGACAGGTGACCCAAAGTGATCCAAGGGATATTTCAGAGCATGTGGCACTATACTCAGTATATAAAGGTGTGGGAAGAAGGAGGAGGGGGGGACATTTGGAGACATGGTGGTTTTGTCTTCCCGAGCCACCATTCATCAGAATGGGGCCATGCTCTTCTGGAGATGGCTGAACACCTGCCTGCTCATGGGAAGCAGAGAATTAATTAATTCTTTGTCTTTCTTTGCTTCTGTACAAAGACTGTGCTTTCCCTATTAAACTGTCTTTATCTCAGCCCACAGATTTTCTAGCTTCCCCCCCTTCCAATTCTATCCTCAATCCTGTTGGTGGGGGAGTGAGTGAGTGGCTGTTAGGCCTTGGTTACTGGCTGGGGTTGATGTTTAGTTGCCAGCCAGCAGGCAAAACAAATGGTTTCCCTGGTGACAAGGAAGGTCTTCATCGCCTTGGATGCAGCAGTGGTGATGGACCAGATCTCCACATGGATAATCCAATGGGGAGGAACAAATGCAGGAAGGTCTGCAGGTACTGATTGCTCCACACAGTGACAAGGAGGAGGTCATACCCCACCAGGGTTAGAAGATCCATGGAGAAGAAAAGGCTCATTGCATGTGTGGTAATTCCTGGTTGCACTGACTTCTCCATTCCCTCACAATTACTTGTTCAATTCAAATGCCCACTGCTGCTGGTAGCTGCACAATCACAGAAGGAGGAAAATGCTTTTAGGATCGTGGAGTCCAATTGTAAGCTGAACACTGCCCACTCCACCACTAACCCCTGTTCCCTCGTGCCACATCTAAGCTTTCAAAGATTTTCAGAGCAGAAATTTTTCCTAAGATCCAATCTTAACTTCCCTGGGTACAACTTTAGGCCATTTCCTCCTGTCCTGTCCCTTGTTACTTGGGAGAAGACACAACAGCCACCTCGCTACAACCTGTTTCCAGAAAATGATAAAGAGTGATAAGGTCTCCCCTGAATCTCCTTTTTTCCAAACTAAATAAATCCGGTGACCCTCTACAAGGTAGACCATGGCTGGAGATTTCCTCATGTGAGATTGGGGAGGGGCGAGAAGGCTGGTTGAGAGCTACCATTGTCTGTGCCCAAAGGAGCTGAGCTCTGCTGGGACAACCACTGAGCCGAGCATTCCTCCACAGAAAATAATTCATTCATGAAAACATGACATTTGTTTGCCATATTGTCAAGGGAAGGACTCACAGCTGTTGCTTTATGTTTGGGGGAACCAGCCTGACGAGGGAATGGATGGAAAGCTGTCCCTTTGGGGTTTGATGCATTCCTGAGACAATGCTGCCTCACCCTAACAGACAGGCCAAAAGATGCAAATTTGGAGAAAACACTCTGATCCCTTCCCAGAGAAGTAAAGGAAGGTGGTGGGCATGGCCTTTCTTCCTCATCCCATGCACAGACCAATTGACTCTCCACATGGAAGAGAGACCAGGCACGGCTCTTCAGTTCCTACAGGAGGGCAGCACCTTTGACCAGTAATGAGAGGCTGTGCTCGTGGAAAGGTCAGAGCACTTGGCCATGGATACCAAATCCCAGTGCCCTCAGTCCCAGCAATGACCAGTCTCCCAGCTCTTGGGCTTGCATGTCATGGCCCTCCTCTTTCCTCCCTAGGGAGTCCAAGACCTTGTCATCCAGCACCTTCCTGCTCTACTCACCAAGTCTCCATCTCAGCCAGAGCAAAGAGCAGGCTCTGAAACTGGGCTGCTCATCACTGGCCTGGAGCCACTAAACATCAAGGCTCTGCAGAGGAGATGCAGAGGATCACCCTGGCAGGGCAGGACTCCAGCGCACCTTGGAAGGACAGAGGACCTGGAGAGGGCACAGAGGGAGCATGACACGAAGGACCCAGTGCACTGATCTGAGAGTACACGTAGAGCAGCAATAGGGTCAACCCCCCAGCAGAACCCCACTTGAGTATAAGAGTGACCAGCACAGAGACAAGGTGGAAGCAAAAGACAAGGATGTGTCATGTCCCCTCCCATGGCAGTCCGTGGGCACGTGTACAAGAAGCACAAGAGCAGTGTCCATTTCCTGACAGCTTTGCCAAAGACAAGACCACAGGAATGGCCTTGGGGCAAATCACCTGCCCTCAAGCCATGGCAACGGCCCTTCATCTAAAACTTCTTCCTCTAATGGCATCTTTCTGCCCTACAAATCCTGGAGCCACTCATCCTGGCACTTAGAGAGATGGTGCTTCATGTAGGAAAGCACTTGGCATGTACCAGGAAATGAAAAGGCAGCAGTGCAGGAAACCAGGACACAGCCCCTACCATTAGCTGGGATGGTTCACAACTGACATGAGCTGGTCAGAAAATTATGACTTGCACAAAGGTGCCTGTGGGCCTGAGGCAGTGCAGGACTGCTATAAAAGGCAGCCCAAGTCTCTGCTCTCGCATCCACTTCTCTCACCTCCTTCTCCTTGGGAATCAGGTGAGTGGGAAGCCTCTTCTCCTTCTCCTCCTGCTTCAAGACCACGTCCTTCCTCACTGCAGGTCTCAGCTGATATGGGCTGTGTTAGCCCAGGGCTGGGAGCTGCTTGTGCTGGGAGAGGGAAGGGGAGAGAAGGTGTTGTGCAGAGAGAGGCTGGGACTTGGCTGAGGAGGCTGCTGGGCTTTGGGCTGGGCAGTGTCATGTGGTGCAGGAGGTGCCTTGTCTGCAGGGGAGTTGGGTGCAGGGCTGCTTCTCATGTGTGTCTGCTTTGTGCTTCTCCCTGCCCTGTGTGCCAGGTGCCCCTGTGAGCCAGAGACATGTCGTGCTGCCAGCCCTGCAACCCTTGCTGCCAGCCCTGCGGCCCGACCCCGCTGGCCAACAGCTGCAATGAGTGCTGTGTCAGGCAGTGTCAGAGCTCCACTGTTGCCATCCAGCCCTCTGCTGTGGTGGTGACCCTGCCCGGGCCCATCCTCAGCTCCTTCCCACAGAACACCGTGGTGGGATCCTCCACCTCCGCTGCCGTTGGCAGCATCCTCAGCTGTGGTGGAGTGCCCATCAACTCCGGGGGCTTTGACCTCTCCTGCATCACCAACTGCTACCGTGGCAGATGTCCCCCCTGCTAAAGCTGCTGGCAACGTCCTGGGGCAAGAACCTCCAAGACCTCACAACATGATGCTGCACTGAAAACAGAACTTTGAGACACTCTATTTGGAGCTTCATGATGATGTTTCCTTTTCCCGCTCTTCCATCTCTTTCCTTTCTTGTCTGTTATCATCCCTCCCTCTACAAGGCAGGCAGGTGGACAACCTGCAGGAGCTCCACTGCATCTTAGTGGCTGTTCCTGGGGCTCGTTGTGAGCCACCTCCTTTTCTTCCTTAAACTCAATAAATCTGTTGTGCATCCAAGCCTGGGCATCGAAATCCTCCTTTATTCTGTGGCAACTCTTGCAGTGTGCTCAGGGAAAATGTTGCACAAAACAGACCTTGGGAGTCCCTGTAGTGCATTTTACTTTGTGCCTTTTCTGTTGGAGCTGTCCAAAATATCCCTGACTGCTTGACGGACAAAGGCCATCAGGGAAACGCTGACCCCAAAGGCTATCAGGAGTGGAGAAGGCAAAGAACACTTCCTGGAGACAGCCCACAACCTTGTCTCCTCCTTCTCCTCCCCTCCATTCCATTGTCTGGAGTCCATGCCCAGCACACAGGAGCACAGGCAGATGAGATACGTACCTCCTGCAGTCCCTCAGCACAGGCAGGCAAAGCCTCTGTGCAGACATGCAGGGCTGAGGTAATTCACAGCTTGGGATTGGTACCAGCCACACTCCGGCTATGCAGTGATAAAGAACTTTTTACTGCATTTTTACAGATGACTTATGGCTTCAGTGTTAATTGAAAACATCCCTCCCATGTATGGATGTCTGTCATCAATGTCTTCCTGACTGAAACCTTTGACCAAAGCAATGCCCAAGAGCAGCAGCCAAAGAAAGACAGACCCTGGGGAACAAAGGTGATCTGTAATGGAAAGCCCACAGATCAAAGAGTCATAGAATGGTTTGGGCTAGAGTGGATCATATTTATCATCTAACCCCACCCATCTGTCAAGAGAAAGGATAGTTTCACCAGACCAAGCTGCTCCAAGCCCCATCCACCCTGCTCTGAACACTTGAAGGGATGGAGCATCCATAAGCTCTCCATGCACCCTATTCCAGCGCATGACCACCCTCACAGGGAAGAATTTCTTCCTAATATTTAATCTAAACTTACCATCTCTCAGTTTAACCCCATTCCCCTTTGTCGCACCGCTGCAGGCCCTTCTGCACAGCCCTGCCCTTCAGTCACCCATGGAATTCCCAGTGGAGAACACACATATCCATACTCAGGAGAAATGGGGATGTGCTTGGCTGATGTCCTATTTATGTCCTAGAACTGATCACCTAAAGGGACATACACTGGAGACAGAGAATAGCACAGGGGGACTCGAGGAAATGAACTTCTTCTCTAGAAGGCTTTTGCCACAACCAAGAGAAATGAGAATGACCAATGGGTGAGTCAGCAGGACCAATTAGACTTCTGTCTCAGGTGGCAGATGGAGGTACCCAGAGGAATGTATGGATTATCCAGCACTTGCAGAGGCCAGTTCTGCTGCACTTGGAAGGGCTCCATCCCGGCGTACCTGGGGTCCAATTTCCCAAGGCCAGAGTACAGCGTGGCTTGGATCCATTCTGGGCTGTGCCTTCCTGGGCTTAGTGTGAGTACTGGTCCACACAGTGGAAGTGCCCAGACTGGTCCTGTTCCCTGCAGAGCCCATGGTGGGGAGAAGAAATACTCCTCTGAGGGCACAGCCCTGCCCCTCAGTGTTCCCATGTGGTTGCCCATGGAGTGCAAGGTGTGTTGGAGGACAGATCTCCCATGGCCAGAGGCTCTTGGAAGACCAGGCACAGCCTGGCCAGGAAGTGAGAAGCACTGGGGTGTGAAGAGAGCTGGGGCTGGCCCTGCCTCAGAGCACTGGGTGAACCAGGGAAGATGAGTACGAGCAGGGTCATTCTCAGTGTTTGTGCTGGGATAGGGCTGGTGCCCGTCCTGTACCACTGAAGCTGCCCAGTGCCCAGTGAGATGGCCAAGGATGGTGTCTGTGCAGGAAAGCACAAGGGGAACTTCACATGGTCCATGGGGTGTTGTGTGCCTGAGCCATTATTTTGAGCCCAGCTTTGCCTTCTGGAGTCCCTTTTTTTGCAGCCAGGTGACCACGGATAAGCAAGGGATGCCAGGATTTAGAGTTTTTCTTGGGGCTGAAGTCCAAGGTGTAAAAAGACGCCACTGAAAACCACAGGCAAACGTGAATTAATGAGGAAGCGAAAAGTCATTTGCTCCAATTCATGGTAGATGGACACCTGAAATAAATCCATGAGGAAACAAGGGATAATTGTGTTGCAGAGAGCCAAAGTGGCTGTGGGGTTGCTCTATGCATCATCTGCCCAGTTCCCCTCTGCCTGTGAGTGGAGGTGTGCTGGCCAGAAAGTGGCTCTTTGGGCACTGGGTGCTCAGCTGGAGCTGTGGTTGGCCCTGGGGGTGTTGGGTTCAAGGAATGGAGACTGCACTGCGTAGCCTGATCATGGCAGATACTGATCCCAGCCGGAGAGTTGTCTCAGCCCTGGATGTCTGGAGAGCAGCTGGGCCCTGCCAGGGCCTGAAGGACTGTGAGAGGTATGGGTGTCATCTGCCATTGGCCATGTGTGCTGCTCATGGGCACTGGAAAGGGCAATGGAGAAGAGGAGAAGGAAGAAATGAAGTTGTGGGCTTTCCCCAGACATTGTGGTTTGCCATCCTCACTGCTGCCACCCTTTGAGCCATGGTGTCCCTAAAGCCCTTTCACTGTGCAGTTAGCAGGGACAATTTTGACAGCTCTATCACAAAAATGCACAAAACAAAACCCATTGCAGTCTGCTTCCTCCACCTTTCTTCCCTGAATAGGCTGAAAGAGATGCACAGATTGAAAGAAGACTCTGAGGCTCAGGCTTGGATGCACAACAACTTTAATGAGTCTAAAGAAGCAAAGGAGGTGGCTCACAGAGAGCAAAAGGAACAGCCACTAAGATGCAGTGCAGCTCCTGCAGAGTGTCCATCTGCCTGCCCTGCAGAGGCAGAAAGGGCAACAGATCCCCCTTGGCTGGCCTGGGGAGACACAGAAAGCAAAGGAAAGAGATGGAAGAGCGGGAAAAGCAAATACTGTCCTGAAGCCCGAAACACAATCTCCCGGAGTTCTGTTTTCAGTCCAGCATCACGTTGTGAGGTCTTGGAGGTTCTTGCCCCAGGACGTTGCCAGCAGCTTTAGCAGGGGGGACATCTGCCACGGTAGCAGTTGGTGATGCAGGAGAGGTCAAAGCCCCCGGAGTTGATGGGCACTCCACCACAGCTGAGGATGCTGCCAACGGCAGCGGAGGTGGAGGATCCCACCACGGTGTTCTGTGGGAAGGAGCTGAGGATGGGCCCGGGCAGGGTCACCACCACAGCAGAGGGCTGGATGGCAACAGTGGAGCTCTGACACTGCCTGACACAGCACTCATTGCAGCTGTTGGCCAGCGGGGTCGGGCCGCAGGGCTGGCAGCAAGGGTTGCAGGGCTGGCAGCACGACATGTCTCTGGCTCACAGGGGCACCTGGCACACAGGGCAGGGAGAAGCACAAAGCAGACACACATGAGAAGCAGCCCTGCACCCAACTCCCCTGCAGACAAGGCACCTCCTGCACCACATGACACTGCCCAGCCCAAAGCCCAGCAGCCAAGTCCCAGCCTCTTTCTGCACAACACCTTCTCTCCCCTTCTCTCTCCCAGCACAAGCAGCTCCCAGCCCTGGGCTAGCACAGCCCATATCAGCTGAAGCAGAAGAAGAAGGGCTTTCCCACTCACCTGATTCCCAAGGAGAAGGAGGTGAGAGAAGTGGATGCGAGAGCAGAGACTTGGGCTGCCTTTTATAGCAGTCCTGCCCTGCCTCAGGCCCACAGGCACCTTTGTGCAAGTCATAATTTTCTGACCAGCTCATGTCAGTTGTGAACCATCCCAGCTAATGGTAGGGGCTGTGTCCTGGTTTCCTGCACTGCTACCTTTTCATTTCCTGCCTAATTCTGCATGCCTTCCTATATGAAAGCTTCTGGAAATGTTGGGATAAGAGGCCCAAGGATTTGCAGGTCAGAAAGACGTCAGCACAGGCAGAAGACTCTGATCAAGGGTTGGTGACACATCTAGTGTGGGCTGGTGATGTTCACTTGGGTCATCTTTGAGTGGTTGATTTGTGGCAAAGTTGTCAGGAAATGGGCACTGCTCCTGGGCTTCTTTCCTGCATGCCCAAGGATTGCCGTGTGAGGGGACAGACAGAGATTCTGGAGGGTTTTGCCTTCTTCCACCATCCTCTCTCTCTTAGATCTGCTGTCTGTGTCTCCTCAGCAACTGCCATGTTGATCTGTCACCCTCCCTCCCTCTGCAGGGCAGGCAGATGGACACCCTGCATGAGCTCCACTGCATATTAATAGCTGCTCCTGGGGCTCTCTGTGCCACCTCCTTCTCTTCCTTAGACTGATTAAAGTTGTTGTACATGCAAGCCTGGGGCCCTGTATCCTCCTTGCCATTCTGTGGCAACTCTCCCAATCTCCTTTGGGACAAAGTTATAGAAAGCCCTATGTGGGACTCTGTAGTGGTTTTCCTTTGTGCACTCTCCGGTGGACCTGGATGGAGACATCCCAGGCTACTCCACAACTGTTGCCATCAGGGAGACCACAACTCCAAACATTGGTAGCAGTGGAGATGGGAAACCACAGTGCCTCACATCATGACCTCTGCTCATCTTCTCAAAAACAAAACACAGTGGCAACAGCATCTGGATCAGGACAACCCCAGGCCGAGTCAGGGGACTTGGGTCTCAGTGGTGTCTTTCCTGATGCAGAACAACCAGCCAGCAGGAGAAACACCTGGGTTGAGATGACAAGCCCAATGTCCCTGGGGTTGGGGCATGCAGGAAGCAGGTTTTGTTCTTCATGGGGGGGTGAAATGGAGCGGTTTGCGGATGGTGACATCTCGATTACAGGACATCCCTGAGAGGATCATGAACTCAGTGGTAGTCAGGAAGAAGGAGAAAATGACGGTTTGCTGTTTCTTGCTGAGGTAGAGATAACTTCCTTCACAGGTTTTGGGATGGGATTGTGTTTTGAATTTTTGCTCAAAACAGAGTTGATAATGCAGAGATGTTTCTGCTATTGCTAAGTTTGCAGAGAGCCAAGGCCTTTTCAGCTTGTCCTGCTGCCCCGCTGGCAAGGAAGTTGGGGGTACATGGGAGGCTGGGAGAAGACACAGCCAAGACAGGTGACCCAAAGTGATCCAAGGGATATTTCAGAGCATGTGGCACTATACTCAGTATATAAAGGTGTGGGAAGAAGGAGGAGGGGGGGACATTTGGAGACATGGTGGTTTTGTCTTCCCGAGCCACCATTCATCAGAATGGGGCCATGCTCTTCTGGAGATGGCTGAACACCTGCCTGCTCATGGGAAGCAGAGAATTAATTAATTCTTTGTCTTTCTTTGCTTCTGTACAAAGACTGTACTTTCCCTATTAAACTGTCTTTTTCTCAGCCCACAGATTTTCTAGCTTTCCCCCCTTCCAATTCTATCCTCAATCCTGTTGGTGGGGGAGTGAGTGAGTGGCTGTTAGGCCTTGGTTACTGGCTGGGGTTGATGTTTAGTTGCCAGCCAGCAGGCAAAACAAATGGTTTCCCTGGTGACAAGGAAGGTCTTCATCGCCTTGGATGCAGCAGTGGTGATGGACCAGATCTCCACATGGATAATCCAATGGGGAGGAACAAATGCAGGAAGGTCTGCAGGTACTGATTGCTCCACACAGTGACAAGGAGGAGGTCATACCCCACCAGGGTTAGAAGATCCATGGAGAAGAAAAGGCTCATTGCACGTGTGGTAATTCCTGGTTGCACTGACTTCTCCATTCCCTCACAATTACTTGTTCAATTCAATTGCCCACTGCTGATGGTAGCTACACAGTTACCGAATAAGGAAAATGCCTTCAAGTCCAACTGTAAACATAACACTGCCTACTCCACCACTACGCTTTGTTCCCTTGTGCCACATCTACACATTTTTTAAATCCCTTCCACGGGTGGTGACTCAACCCCCTACCCTGTTACATTACATGCACCATGCAGCAGACAGACTTGGACCCCCTTGGAGTACTGTCTCCAGGTCTGGGACCCCCAGCATAGCAGAGCCCCAACGTAGGAAGGCTATGGACCTGCTGGAACCAGTCCAGAGAAGGCTGAGGAAGATGGTGAGAGGGCCAGAGCACCTCTGCTATGAAGGCAGGCTCAAATAGTTCAGGGTGTTGAGCCTGGGGAAGAGAAAGCTCTGGAGAGACCCTACGGCACATCCCAATACCTAAATGGGTCTGAAAGTAAAGCTGGAAAGGGACCCTTTACCAGGGCATGCAGTGATAAGATACAGGGGAATGGTTTAGACTGAAAGAAGGTAGTTTTAGATGAGATATTTACAGGGAGAACCTCTTTACTGTCAGGTGGTGAGGCACTGGAACACCACCTTTTCCTTTTCTCTGACTGAAGTCCAGATTCTCCTTGGGCCACTTTGAGCCCCCAGGGCACTTTTTCCAGGTGCCTGTCAGGTGCCTGAAGAGGGAAAAAATCTGCACTTACTGAGTTCAGGGTTGCAGTTTTGCTCTCTGTTCTGCACAGTCACTGCACACTGCAGACAGGGAGCTGCGTCAGCTTTTCCAAAACCCCAGTAAGATCACAGGTCTACAAATGTGCACAGACTTTATGTTGTCCTGCTTGTTTTCTGGATCAAACTCATCTATATATGTCTGGGGCCAATCAGGACAGACCAGCCAGGGAGTGCACAGGTTTTGCCTGTGATAGTTATGTTTCTTCATAGTGGCTCATATGGGCTATGTTTGGGAATGGTGCAAAACCAGTGTTGATAATACAGGGACATTTTAAGTGTTGCTGAGCTGACATCTTACACAGCGACACGGCTTTTCTGCTCCTGAGACTGCCCTGCCAGCAAGAAGGCTGGGGGTACAGAGGAAGTTGGGAGGGGACACAGGAGGGACAGCTGACCCCAGCTGAAACAGGGTATTCCAGACCATATTGTGTCCTGCTCTACAACAAAGCTGGGGCAGTGAAGTTCGTAGGGGCTGCCGTTGCTCAGGATGGGCTGAGCATCAGTCAGTAGGCAGTGAGGAATAGTTTTCTTTTGCATCACTAGTTTTTCTTGGGTTAATATTTCTTTCTTTTTGTTGTTCTTTTTCCTTTTTATTTTTTTCACCTTCCAATTGGTATCTAATTATTAAACTTTCTTTATATCAAATCATGGTGGTTTTTTTTTAATTTAGCCTTCCAATTCTCCCCCCATCACAGGAGGGGCTGTGTGGTGCTTTGCTGCCAGATAGGGTTAAACAACAGCAAGAGTGTGACCATGAGCCAAGGTCAGGATGAGGTTCCATGACAACAACCAAGGCTCAAGCAATTGCCAGCTGTGTTCCCAGAGATGAGACAGGTCCTAGGTCAAACTGTCAAAGTCCAGCTGAGAGCAGTGATATCCTGGCCAGATACAGGCACAAATCTGTCACAGCTGCAGACATTAC
The DNA here is from genome assembly GCF_025592945.1 of Manacus candei. Taxonomy (NCBI): domain Eukaryota; kingdom Metazoa; phylum Chordata; class Aves; order Passeriformes; family Pipridae; genus Manacus; species Manacus candei. Next base: position 539,565 of record NW_026138160.1, on the reverse strand, counting down.
TGAGTACTAGAACATAAGCTTGAAAGCTGCTCTGAGGGGAACTTGGCTCTGGCTGAAGCTTCCCAGCAGCACCATCTGGCAAAGAGCTCAGCAAGACCACCAAAGGGAAGGGGACAGCACTCTGCTGTGCTACCTCTATGCTGGGTGTGTCCATCCATCCTACATCTCACAGGAGAACAGCACCTGAACATCAGTCCCTTCTGTCCAGTACCCCTTTGCTGGGAGGTCTTGGCCCTGCCTCACTGAGCACCAGGCTGATGAGCTGTAGAAGTGCAACTGGTGTTGGCCTGGGAATGAGGAGCCTGTGTCCCATCCCAGTCACCAGCAACACTCCAGTATAAGGGGGTCTATTCAGGGATTATGGCCTGCAAAGGTGGGCAGGATTTTGTGGCCATCATTCTTGCAGATAAAGTAACAAATGGAGGGTGCAGGAGGCAAAGGCTGTGTTTTCATTCTCTGGGTAGTACTCTGCAGGGTCAAAGGCAGCACCATTCAGCTGCAGATGAGCAAATTCTGGCGAGTGCAACTATACTGCAGTGCTCAGGGACACATGACGGGAGAGTCCACTGCAGTGGCCTGCACATGCTCTCATGCTGAGGGTCCCATAAGACCAGACAGACACCCTTCTTCATGCACGTCTACAATAAACGTGGCAAAATTCTCTAAGCACTTATAAGACCAGGAAAACTGGGCACTGTGTTGAGGAGATACAGAGGACCACCCTGGCAGGGCAGGACTCCAGCACACCATGGAAGGACAGAGGACCCAGAGAGGGCACAGAGGGAGCATGACACGAAGGACCCAGTGCACTGATCTGAGAGTACACGTAGAGCAGCAATAGGGTCAACCCCCCAGCAGAACCCCACTTGAGTATAAGAGTGACCAGCACAGAGACAAGGTGGAAGCAAAAGACAAGGATGTGTCATGTCCCCTCCCATGGCAGTCCGTGGGCACGTGTACAAGAAGCACAAGAGCAGTGTCCATTTCCTGACAGCTTTGCCAAAGACAAGACCACAGGAATGACCTTGGGGCAAATCACCTGCCCTCAAGCCATGCCAACAGCCCTTCATCTAAAACTTCTTCCTCTAATGGCATCTTTCTGCCCTACAAATCCTGGAGCCACTCATCCTGGCACTTAGAGAGATGGTGCTTCATGTAGGAAAGCACTTGGCATGTACCAGGAAATGAAAAGGCAGCAGTGCAGGAAACCAGGACACAGCCCCTACCATTAGCTGGGATGGTTCACAACTGACATGAGCTGGTCAGAAAATTATGACTTGCACAAAGGTGCCTGTGGGCCTGAGGCAGTGCAGGACTGCTATAAAAGGCAGCCCAAGTCTCTGCTCTCGCATCCACTTCTCTCACCTCCTTCTCCTTGGGAATCAGGTGAGTGGGAAGCCTCTTCTCCTTCTCCTCCTGCTTCAAGACCACGTCCTTCCTCACTGCAGGTCTCAGCTGATATGGGCTGTGTTAGCCCAGGGCTGGGAGCTGCTTGTGCTGGGAGAGGGAAGGGGAGAGAAGGTGTTGTGCAGAGAGAGGCTGGGACTTGGCTGAGGAGGCTGCTGGGCTTTGGGCTGGGCAGTGTCATGTGGTGCAGGAGGTGCCTTGTCTGCAGGGGAGTTGGGTGCAGGGCTGCTTCTCATGTGTGTCTGCTTTGTGCTTCTCCCTGCCCTGTGTGCCAGGTGCCCCTGTGAGCCAGAGACATGTCGTGCTGCCAGCCCTGCAACCCTTGCTGCCAGCCCTGCGGCCCGACCCCGCTGGCCAACAGCTGCAATGAGTGCTGTGTCAGGCAGTGCCAGGACTCTGTCGTTGCCATCCAGCCCTCTGCTGTGGTGGTGACCCTGCCCGGGCCCATCCTCAGCTCCTTCCCACAGAACACCGTGGTGGGATCCTCCACCTCCGCTGCCGTTGGCAGCATCCTCAGCTGTGACGGAGTGCCCATCAACTCCGGGGGCTTTGACCTCTCCTGCATCACCAACCGCTACAGGTGTCGGCCCTGCTAAAGCTGCTGGCAACATCCTGGGACAAGAATCTCCAAGACCTCACAACATAATGCTGGACTGAAAACAGAACTCCGGGAGATTGTGTTTTGGGCTTCAGGACAGTATTTGCTTTTCCCACTCTTCCATCTCTTTCCTTTGCTTTCTGTGTCTCCCCAGGCCAGCCAAGGGGGATCTGTTGCCCTTTCTGCCTCTGCAGGGCAGGCAGATGGACACTCTGCAGGAGCTGCACTGCATCTTAGTGGCTGTTCCTTTTGCTCTCTGTGAGCCGCCTCCTTTGCTTCTTTAGACTCATTAAAGTTGTTGTGCATCCAAGCCTGAGCCTCAGAGTCTTCTTTCAATCTGTGCATCTCTTTCAGCCTATTCAGGGAAGAAAGGTGGAGGAAGCAGACTGCAATGGGTTTTGTTTTGTGCATTTTTGTGATAGAGCTGTCAAAATTGTCCCTGCTAACTGCACAGTGAAAGGGCTTTAGGGACACCATGGCTCAAAGGGTGGCAGCAGTGAGGATGGCAAACCACAACGTCTGGGGAAAGCCCACAACTTCATTTCTTCCTTCTCCTCTTCTCCATTGCCCTTTCCAGTGCCCATGAGCAGCACACATGGCCAATGGCAGATGACACCCATACCTCTCACAGTCCTTCAGGCCCTGGCAGGGCCCAGCTGCTCTCCAGACATCCAGGGCTGAGACAACTCTCCGGTTGGGATCAGTATCTGCCATGATCAGGCTACGCAGTGCAGTCTCCATTCCTTGAACCCAACACCCCCAGGGCCAACCACAGCTCCAGCTGAGCACCCAGTGCCCAAAGAGCCACTTTCTGGCCAGCACACCTCCACTCACAGGCAGAGGGGAACTGGGCAGATGATGCATAGAGCAACCCCACAGCCACTTTGGCTCTCTGCAACACAATTATCCCTTGTTTCCTCATGGATTTATTTCAGGTGTCCATCTACCATGAATTGGAGCAAATGACTTTTCGCTTCCTCATTAATTCACGTTTGCCTGTGGTTTTCAGTGGCGTCTTTTTACACCTTGGACTTCAGCCCCAAGAAAAACTCTAAATCCTGGCATCCCTTGCTTATCCGTGGTCGCCTGGCTGCAAAAAAAGGGACTCCAGAAGGCAAAGCTGGGCTCAAAATAATGGCTCAGGTACACAACACCCCATGGACCATGTGAAGTTCCCCTTGTGCTTTCCTGCACAGACACCATCCTTGGCCATCTCACTGGGCACTGGGCAGCTTCAGTGGTACAGGACGGGCACCAGCCCTATCCCAGCACAAACACTGAGAATGACCCTGCTCGTACTCATCTTCCCTGGTTCACCCAGTGCTCTGAGGCAGGGCCAGCCCCAGCTCTCTTCACACCCCAGTGCTTCTCACTTCCTGGCCAGGCTGTGCCTGGTCTTCCAAGAGCCTCTGGCCATGGGAGATCTGTCCTCCAACACACCTTGCACTCCATGGGCAACCACATGGGAACACTGAGGGGCAGGGCTGTGCCCTCAGAGGAGTATTTCTTCTCCCCACCATGGGCTCTGCAGGGAACAGGACCAGTCTGGGCACTTCCACTGTGTGGACCAGTACTCACACTAAGCCCAGGAAGGCACAGCCCAGAATGGATCCAAGCCACGCTGTACTCTGGCCTTGGGAAATTGGACCCCAGGTACGCCGGGATGGAGCCCTTCCAAGTGCAGCAGAACTGGCCTCTGCAAGTGCTGGATAATCCATACATTCCTCTGGGTACCTCCATCTGCCACCTGAGACAGAAGTCTAATTGGTCCTGCTGACTCACCCATTGGTCATTCTCATTTCTCTTGGTTGTGGCAAAAGCCTTCTAGAGAAGAAGTTCATTTCCTCGAGTCCCCCTGTGCTATTCTCTGTCTCCAGTGTATGTCTCTTTAGGTGATCAGTTCTAGGACATAAATAGGACATCAACCAAGCACATCCCCATTTCTCCTGAGTATGGATATGTGTGTTCTCCACTGGGAATTCCATGGGTGACTGAAGGGCAGGGCTGTGCAGAAGGGCCTGCAGCGGTGCGACAAAGGGGAATGGGGTTAAACTGAGAGATGGTAAGTTTAGATTAAATATTAGGAAGAAATTCTTCCCTGTGAGGGTGGTCATGCGCTGGAATAGGGTGCATGGAGAGCTTATGGATGCTCCATCCCTTCAAGTGTTCAGAGCAGGGTGGATGGGGCTTGGAGCAGCTTGGTCTGGTGAAACTATCCTTTCTCTTGACAGATGGGTGGGGTTAGATGATAAATATGATCCACTCTAGCCCAAACCATTCTATGACTCTTTGATCTGTGGGCTTTCCATTACAGATCACCTTTGTTCCCCAGGGTCTGTCTTTCTTTGGCTGCTGCTCTTGGGCATTGCTTTGGTCAAAGGTTTCAGTCAGGAAGACATTGATGACAGACATCCATACATGGGAGGGATGTTTTCAATTAACACTGAAGCCATAAGTCATCTGTAAAAATGCAGTAAAAAGTTCTTTATCACTGCATAGCCTGAGTGTGGCTGGTACCAATCCCAAGCTGTGAATTACCTCAGCCCTGCATGTCTGCACAGAGGCTTTGCCTGCCTGTGCTGAGGGACTGCAGGAGGTACGTATCTCATCTGCCTGTGCTCCTGTGTGCTGGGCATGGACTCCAGACAATGGAATGGAGGGGAGGAGAAGGAGGAGACAAGGTTGTGGGCTGTCTCCAGGAAGTGTTCTTTGCCTTCTCCACTCCTGATAGCCTTTGGGGTCAGCGTTTCCCTGATGGCCTTTGTCCGTCAAGCAGTCAGGGATATTTTGGACAGCTCCAACAGAAAAGGCACAAAGTAAAATGCACTACAGGGACTCCCAAGGTCTGTTTTGTGCAACATTTTCCCTGAGCACACTGCAAGAGTTGCCACAGAATAAAGGAGGATTTCGATGCCCAGGCTTGGATGCACAACAGATTTATTGAGTTTAAGGAAGAAAAGGAGGTGGCTCACAACGAGCCCCAGGAACAGCCACTAAGATGCAGTGGAGCTCCTGCAGAGTGTCCATCTGCCTGCCTTGTAGAGGGAGGGATGATAACAGACAAGAAAGGAAAGAGATGGAAGAGCGGGAAAAGGAAACATCATCATGAAGCTCCAAATAGAGTGTCTCAAAGTTCTGTTTTCAGTGCAGCATCATGTTGTGAGGTCTTGGAGGTTCTTGCCCCAGGACGTTGCCAGCAGCTTTAGCAGGGGGGACATCTGCCACGGTAGCAGTTGGTGATGCAGGAGAGGTCAAAGCCCCCGGAGTTGATGGGCACTCCACCACAGCTGAGGATGCTGCCAACGGCAGCGGAGGTGGAGGATCCCACCACGGTGTTCTGTGGGAAGGAGCTGAGGATGGGCCCTGGCAGGGTCACCACCACAGCAGAGGGCTGGATGGCAACGACAGAGTCCTGGCACTGCCTGACACAGCACTCATTGCAGCTGTTGGCCAGCGGGGTCGGGCCGCAGGGCTGGCAGCAAGGGTTGCAGGGCTGGCAGCACGACATGTCTCTGGCTCACAGGGGCACCTGGCACACAGGGCAGGGAGAAGCACAAAGCAGACACACATGAGAAGCAGCCCTGCACCCAACTCCCCTGCAGACAAGGCACCTCCTGCACCACATGACACTGCCCAGCCCAAAGCCCAGCAGCCTCCTCAGCCAAGTCCCAGCCTCTCTCTGCACAACACCTTCTCTCCCCTTCCCTCTCCCAGCACAAGCAGCTCCCAGCCCTGGGCTAACACAGCCCATATCAGCTGAGACCTGCAGTGAGGAAGGACGTGGTCTTGAAGCAGGAGGAGAAGGAGAAGAGGCTTCCCACTCACCTGATTCCCAAGGAGAAGGAGGTGAGAGAAGTGGATGCGAGAGCAGAGACTTGGGCTGCCTTTTATAGCAGTCCTGCACTGCCTCAGGCCCACAGGCACCTTTGTGCAAGTCATAATTTTCTGACCAGCTCATGTCAGTTGTGAACCATCCCAGCTAATGGTAGGGGCTGTGTCCTGGTTTCCTGCACTGCTGCCTTTTCATTTCCTGGTACATGCCAAGTGCTTTCCTACATGAAGCACCATCTCTCTAAGTGCCAGGATGAGTGGCTCCAGGATTTGTAGGGCAGAAAGATGCCATTAGAGGAAGAAGTTTTAGATGAAGGGCTGTTGGCATGGCTTGAGGGCAGGTGATTTGCCCCAAGGTCATTCCTGTGGTCTTGTCTTTGGCAAAGCTGTCAGGAAATGGACACTGCTCTTGTGCTTCTTGTACACGTGCCCACGGACTGCCATGGGAGGGGACATGACACATCCTTGTCTTTTGCTTCCACCTTGTCTCTGTGCTGGTCACTCTTATACTCAAGTGGGGTTCTACTGGGGGGTTGACCCTATTGCTGCTCTACGTGTACTCTCAGATCAGTGCACTGGGTCCTTCGTGTCATGCTCCCTCTGTGCCCTCTCTGGGTCCTCTGTCCTTCCATGGTGTGCTGGAGTCCTGCCCTGCCAGGGTGGTCCTCTGTATCTCCTCAACACAGTGCCCAGTTTTCCTGGTCTTATAAGTGCTTAGAGAATTTTGCCACGTTTATTGTAGACGTGCATGAAGAAGGGTGTCTGTCTGGTCTTATGGGACCCTCAGCATGAGAGCATGTGCAGGCCACTGCAGTGGACTCTCCCGTCATGTGTCCCTGAGCACTGCAGTATAGTTGCACTCGCCAGAATTTGCTCATCTGCAGCTGAATGGTGCTGCCTTTGACCCTGCAGAGTACTACCCAGAGAATGAAAACACAGCCTTTGCCTCCTGCACCCTCCATTTGTTACTTTATCTGCAAGAATGATGGCCACAAAATCCTGCCCACCTTTGCAGGCCATAATCCCTGAATAGACCCCCTTATGCTGGAGTGTTGCTGGTGACTGGGATGGGACACAGGCTCCTCATTCCCAGGCCAACACCAGTTGCACTTCTACAGCTCATCAGCCTGGTGCTCAGTGAGGCAGGGCCAAGACCTCCCAGCAAAGGGGTACTGGACAGAAGGGACTGATGTTCAGGTGCTGTTCTCCTGTGAGATGTAGGATGGATGGACACACCCAGCATAGAGGTAGCACAGCAGAGTGCTGTCCCCTTCCCTTTGGTGGTCTTGCTGAGCTCTTTGCCAGATGGTGCTGCTGGGAAGCTTCAGCCAGAGCCAAGTTCCCCTCAGAGCAGCTTTCAAGCTTATGTTCTAGTACTCAGTAATGTCTGCAGCTGTGACAGATTTGTGCCTGTATCTGGCCAGGATATCACTGCTCTCAGCTGGACTTTGACAGTTTGACCTAGGACCTGTCTCATCTCTGGGAACACAGCTGGCAATTGCTTGAGCCTTGGTTGTTGTCATGGAACCTCATCCTGACCTTGGCTCATGGTCACACTCTTGCTGTTGTTTAACCCTATCTGGCAGCAAAGCACCACACAGCCCCTCCTGTGATGGGGGGAGAATTGGAAGGCTAAATTAAAAAAAAACCACCATGATTTGATATAAAGAAAGTTTAATAATTAGATACCAATTGGAAGGTGAAAAAAATAAAAAGGAAAAAGAACAACAAAAAGAAAGAAATATTAACCCAAGAAAAACTAGTGATGCAAAAGAAAACTATTCCTCACTGCCTACTGACTGATGCTCAGCCCATCCTGAGCAACGGCAGCCCCTACGAACTTCACTGCCCCAGCTTTGTTGTAGAGCAGGACACAATATGGTCTGGAATACCCTGTTTCAGCTGGGGTCAGCTGTCCCTCCTGTGTCCCCTCCCAACTTCCTCTGTACCCCCAGCCTTCTTGCTGGCAGGGCAGTCTCAGGAGCAGAAAAGCCGTGTCGCTGTGTAAGATGTCAGCTCAGCAACACTTAAAATGTCCCTGTATTATCAACACTGGTTTTGCACCATTCCCAAACATAGCCCATATGAGCCACTATGAAGAAACATAACTATCACAGGCAAAACCTGTGCACTCCCTGGCTGGTCTGTCCTGATTGGCCCCAGACATATATAGATGAGTTTGATCCAGAAAACAAGCAGGACAACATAAAGTCTGTGCACATTTGTAGACCTGTGATCTTACTGGGGTTTTGGAAAAGCTGACGCAGCTCCCTGTCTGCAGTGTGCAGTGACTGTGCAGAACAGAGAGCAAAACTGCAACCCTGAACTCAGTAAGTGCAGATTTTTTCCCTCTTCAGGCACCTGACAGGCACCTGGAAAAAGTGCCCTGGGGGCTCAAAGTGGCCCAAGGAGAATCTGGACTTCAGTCAGAGAAAAGGAAAAGGTGGTGTTCCAGTGCCTCACCACCTGACAGTAAAGAGGTTCTCCCTGTAAATATCTCATCTAAAACTACCTTCTTTCAGTCTAAACCATTCCCCTGTATCTTATCACTGCATGCCCTGGTAAAGGGTCCCTTTCCAGCTTTACTTTCAGACCCATTTAGGTATTGGGATGTGCCGTAGGGTCTCTCCAGAGCTTTCTCTTCCCCAGGCTGAACACCCTGAACTATTTGAGCCTGCCTTCATAGCAGAGGTGCTCTGGCCCTCTCACCATCTTCCTCAGCCTTCTCTGGACTGGTTCCAGCAGGTCCATAGCCTTCCTATGTTGGGGCTCTGCTATGCTGGGGGTCCCAGACCTGGAGACAGTACTCCAAGGGGGTCCAAGTCTGTCTGCTGCATGGTGCATGTAATGTAACAGGGTAGGGGGTTGAGTCACCACCCGTGGAAGGGATTTAAAAAATGTGTAGATGTGGCACAAGGGAACAAAGCGTAGTGGTGGAGTAGGCAGTGTTATGTTTACAGTTGGACTTGAAGGCATTTTCCTTATTCGGTAACTGTGTAGCTACCATCAGCAGTGGGCAATTGAATTGAACAAGTAATTGTGAGGGAATGGAGAAGTCAGTGCAACCAGGAATTACCACACATGCAATGAGCCTTTTCTTCTCCATGGATCTTCTAACCCTGGTGGGGTATGACCTCCTCCTTGTCACTGTGTGGAGCAATCAGTACCTGCAGACCTTCCTGCATTTGTTCCTCCCCATTGGATTATCCATGTGGAGATCTGGTCCATCACCACTGCTGCATCCAAGGCGATGAAGACCTTCCTTGTCACCAGGGAAACCATTTGTTTTGCCTGCTGGCTGGCAACTAAACATCAACCCCAGCCAGTAACCAAGGCCTAACAGCCACTCACTCACTCCCCCACCAACAGGATTGAGGATAGAATTGGAAGGGGAAAAAGCTAGAAAATCTGTGGGCTGAGATAAAGACAGTTTAATAGGGAAAGCACAGTCTTTGTACAGAAGCAAAGAAAGACAAAGAATTAATTAATTCTCTGCTTCCCATGAGCAGGCAGGTGTTCAGCCATCTCCAGAAGAGCATGGCCCCATTCTGATGAATGGTGGCTCGGGAAGACAAAACCACCATGTCTCCAAATGTCCCCCCCTCCTCCTTCTTCCCACACCTTTATATACTGAGTATAGTGCCACATGCTCTGAAATATCCCTTGGATCACTTTGGGTCACCTGTCTTGGCTGTGTCTTCTCCCAGCCTCTCATGTACCCCCAACTTCCTTGCCAGCGGGGCAGCAGGACAAGCTGAAAAGGCCTTGGCTCTCTGCAAACTTAGCAATAGCAGAAACATCTCTGCATTATCAACTCTGTTTTGAGCAAAAATTCAAAACACAATCCCATCCCAAAACCTGTGAAGGAAGTTATCTCTACCTCAGCAAGAAACAGCAAACCGTCATTTTCTCCTTCTTCCTGACTACCACTGAGTTCATGATCCTCTCAGGGATGTCCTGTAATCGAGATGTCACCATCCGCAAACCGCTCCATTTCACCCCCCCATGAAGAACAAAACCTGCTTCCTGCATGCCCCAACCCCGGGGACATTGGGCTTGTTGTCATCTCAACCCAGGTGTTTCTCCTGCTGGCTGGCTGTTCTGCATCAGGAAAGACACCACTGAGACCCAAGTCCCCTGACTCGGCCTGGGGTTGTCCTGATCCAGATGCTGTTGCCACTGTGTTTTGTTTTTGAGAAGATGAGCAGAGGTCATGATGTGAGGCACTGTGGTTTCCCATCTCCACTGCTACCAATGTTTGGAGTTGTGGTCTCCCTGATGGCAACAGTTGTGGAGTAGCCTGGGATGTCTCCATCCAGGTCCACCGGAGAGTGCACAAAGGAAAACCACTACAGAGAGTCCCACATAGGGCTTTCTATAACTTTGTCCCAAAGCAGATTGGGAGAGTTGCCACAGAATGGCAAGGAGGATACAGGGCCCCAGGCTTGCATGTACAACAACTTTAATCAGTCTAAGGAAGAGAAGGAGGTGGCACAGAGAGCCCCAGGAGCAGCTATTAATATGCAGTGGAGCTCATGCAGGGTGTCCATCTGCCTGCCCTGCAGAGGGAGGGAGGGTGACAGATCAACATGGCAGTTGCTGAGGAGACACAGACAGCAGATCTAAGAGAGAGAGGATGGTGGAAGAAGGCAAAACCCTCCAGAATCTCTGTCTGTCCCCTCACACGGCAATCCTTGGGCATGCAGGAAAGAAGCCCAGGAGCAGTGCCCATTTCCTGACAACTTTGCCACAAATCAACCACTCAAAGATGACCCAAGTGAACATCACCAGCCCACACTAGACGTGCCACCAACCCTTGATCAGAGTCTTCTGCCTGTGCTGACGTCTTTCTGACCTGCAAATCCTTGGGCCTCTTATCCCAGCATTTCCAGAAGCTTTCATATAGGAAGGCATGCGGAATTAGGCAGGAAATGAAAAGGTAGCAGTGCAGGAAACCAGGACACAGCCCCTACCATTAGCTGGGATGGTTCACAACTGACATGAGCTGGTCAGAAAATTATGACTTGCACAAAGGTGCCTGTGGGCCTGAGGCAGTGCAGGACTGCTATAAAAGGCAGCCCAAGTCTCTGCTCTCGCATCCACTTCTCTCACCTCCTTCTCCTTGGGAATCAGGTGAGTGGGAAAGCCCTTCTTCTTCTGCTTCAGCTGATATGGGCTGTGTTAGCCCAGGGCTGGGAGCTGCTTGTGCTGGGAGAGGGAAGGGGAGAGAAGGTGTTGTGCAGAGAGAGGCTGGGACTTGGCTGAGGAGGCTGCTGGGCTTTGGGCTGGGCAGTGTCATGTGGTGCAGGAGGTGCCTTGTCTGCAGGGGAGTTGGGTGCAGGGCTGCTTCTCATGTGTGTCTGCTTTGTGCTTCTCCCTGCCCTGTGTGCCAGGTGCCCCTGTGAGCCAGAGACATGTCGTGCTGCCAGCCCTGCAACCCTTGCTGCCAGCCCTGCGGCCCGACCCCGCTGGCCAACAGCTGCAATGAGTGCTGTGTCAGGCAGTGCCAGAGCTCCACTGTTGCCATCCAGCCCTCTGCTGTGGTGGTGACCCTGCCCGGGCCCATCCTCAGCTCCTTCCCACAGAACACCGTGGTGGGATCCTCCACCTCCGCTGCCGTTGGCAGCATCCTCAGCTGTGACGGAGTGCCCATCAACTCCGGGGGCTTTGACCTCTCCTGCATCACCAACCGCTACAGGTGTCGGCCCTGCTAAAGCTGCTGGCAACATCCTGGGGCAAGAACCTCCAAGACCTCAGAATATGTGGCTGGGCAGGAGATAGAGCTTCAGGACATTGTGTTTAGAGCTTCAGGGTTTCCTTTTCCCACTCTTCCATCTCTTTCCTTTGCTTTCTGTGTCTCCCCAGGCCAGCCCAGGGCAATCTGTTGTCCTACTTCCCTCTGCAGGGCAGGCAGATGGACACCCTGGAGGAGCTCCACTGCATCTTAGTGACTGCTCCTCCTGTTCCCTGTGAGCCAACTTCTTTTCTTCTTTAGACTCAATAAAATTGTACATCCAAGCCTGGGCCTCTGAGTCTTCCTTCATCCTGTGGAAAGCCTTCCATATTGCTTAGGGAAGAGAGTGGAAGAAGCATATGATGGAACTCCCTGTAGTGCCCTTTCCTTGGGAGATGACAAAAACATCCCTGGCTACTCAACAGCCAAAGATCACCAGCAAGACCGTGGCACCAAAGGCTGACAGCAGTGGTCAAGGGAAACAGCAGTGGCTGGGCACAGCCCACAACATCATCTCGTCCTTCTCCTGCCCTCCATTATCTGGTCCAGTGTCCATGTGAGATACATACCTCAAACAGTCCCTCAGCACAGGCAGGACCCAGCTCCTGCCTAAGATGCAGGGTAGTTCACAAGTCCGGATTGGTATCAGCCGTACTCAACATATGCAGTGGGAAATGACTTTTGGCTGAGTTTATGCAAATGACTTATGTTTTTACTATTAATTCATAACATTTCTCTCATGTTTGGATGAATCTGACCCACAGAAAAGGGAAAAGAAGAGAAAGTGAGAGAGAGAAAGGAACAAAGCATTCTATGAGCAATCTCTTAGCTTTCGGGGTACCCTCTTTCTAATCCCCCACATCTTAATATACAATCTGATTACCAAAATAAAAGGCAAAAAGGTTAACATTAGATGAGCGATCACAGGATGCAACATCTTATTAAGTATTCCAGTTGCTGTTGGTGACCACCCAAAATGGTGTTCTCCATCTTTTTTCACCCACTGGATTTCTTCTCCATCAGGAAGAATGGTACTCAAAGTTTTCTGTCCATTTTCCTGACCTTGTTTCAAGGGCAGTTTTCTCATCCAGGCAAGATTCATTCCCACAGGAATAGGCTGCAGGTCTTAACAATTAAGTCATAACAATTGGTAAGATACAGCAGGAGCTGAATAACTAAAATCACATCCCATAATGTCGACAAAGTTACAAACACAAACCTTGGGGTAACAAGAATAATAACTTGTAACAATAACACTGTCTACAAATACCAAAGTACAAGGGTTTCCCATACAGGTGGAGCCATCCCATCAGACCCATGCTCTGTGTTCCAGGGGACTAAGTGCAGCACCTTTGGGATTTACTCCTGACACAACGACCGGGTGTATGGGATATACCAAAACATTGTGCATTGTTAGAACAAAAGCTGTGCTTTACTGTTGGTGGGGTCATAAGTGACAATACCTAATTGCCACCAAGAGCGGAATTCCCTTTCCAATTTAGTTGCATTATCATAGGTTATCTTTGGAATGTCAGTAGGCAAATTGTCCTCATCTCATTCCTTTGTAATTGCTGCCCCAGCAAATGGCCCCCCCCAGCTGAGCAGTGTTTGTGGGGCAGAATGCACATAGTTACCATACAGACTAGCATAAACAAAAGGAGGGAGTGTCTCCATTCTGTGGGTCGACCTTGTTGATGTGTGAAGCAAATTTGTTTCCTTCTGGCAATGATTATCCTCCAAGAAGAATAAGCAGACCTTTGGTGGTTAACTTGTTTAACAGCTTGGAGAAGTACCACAAGTTCCTTTTCCCACTCAGAATATCTCTATTCTGTTTCTTTAAATGCAGTTGAGTTGAATAATAAGGAGCTCTTTGGTCCATCAGGGCCTATTTGACCCTGACACTCCTCGGGAGTAATCTCAGCTTCTGCTGCTTCCTCTACCTTTTCAGGGGGGCCTCCTGAAATTAGAAAATTACATATTTACATGTCCAGAGGGAGTGACACTGTAAAATTTTGACAAGTACAGCCTGTGCAGTCATGGGGGAATGTTTATACCTCTTTGGGGTCTGATAAAGCTGTTTTGCCCTCCCTCTCAGGCAAGTGCAAATTGAGCTTTGTCATGTTCCTGGTACTGAAACATAAAAAACCATTTCTTTTACATCCAGGCTTGCCATCCAGGAGTGGGATGCCCTCTGAATTTGAGTTACAAGTTCTGCAGAATTTAGCACAGCAGCAGTTAAAGGTGTGGTGTTGGCATTTAAACAGCTGGAATAAACTGTAAACCACGACTGTCTGTTTGGCCAGAAAAGAGAATTAGAAAGGGAGTGTGAGCAAGTGATAGTCCGTCTTTTCTCCAGATCTGTTCCCAGCCTGTCAATGCCAGCACTCCACAGCTGCTGGTAATGTGGCTGCCAGGTTTGCAATAGTGGATAGCACAGCTGTTAGTGGGGCCAAATGAGCCAGAAGGACAGAAATTCCACCTCATGTCACTGTAAAAATCCAGCAATCCCTGAATCAGAGAGTGCAGGTGCCACATGGAGCAAGCACTCTGCAGCCTCTGGATTTCTTTTAGGGTCGGGGTTAACACTGGAACAGAAGGACCACACACTCCCATCCAGGGATGGGACACCAGGTTTGATTGTTCTGAACATCAAAACCCAAAATAGTTTCATTGTGATCTTTAATTAAAAAGCCAGTGGCTGACATCCACTTCTCACCAAGGAGCCATAATTAACCTCAGCAGTTCATGTGTAGCCCTTGTTCCATTTGCTACAGGGATTTTAAATCTTTGCTGTCCAGGTCGCACACGCGGCTTCTCAGCATCCCACTGTGTTAGTATTGAATGTTGTGCTCCCGTATCTATTAGAAATGTTATTAGTTGTTGATAATAACCAATTGAAATGTGAATGTCTGGGCTATTATTGTAATTGCATTGATTGTTTTCCACTTGCTGGATTTCAGTCTCCCCTGACTTGTGGCCATAATGCTCTTGCAAAGCAACCTGTTCAAATGAGCAATTTTTTGTGTGTGATTTCCTGCTCTACCCCGAAGTTTTGTAGTGGATCTGACTTCATGCATGGGAAATTTGGGAGGGATAAAGAATCATCTTTTCCTCGTTCTTTGTTATCAGGATTACCCCTCTTGAAAGAATCCTGGACATCCCACTGACTGTACTGACCCAGCTGGATGGATGCTGAAACAGGTCTGACATCCCATCAGGTGGATTAACACTGAAACCATGAATGAGATCCTATCAGCTGGATTGATGCTGGAAGTAGGACTGGTGATCTCTTTTTTCTCTCTTTTCCTCTTTTCCTTTTTCTTTTCCTTTCTTTCTTTCTTTCTTTCTTTCTCTTTCTCTCTTTCTTTCTTTTTCTTTCTCTTTCTCTCTTTCTCTCTTTCTCTCTTTCTCTCTTTCTCTCTTTCTCTCTTTCTCTCTTTCTCTCTTTCTCTCTTTCTCTCTCTTTCTCTCTTTCTCTCTTTCCATCTTTCCTTCTTTCCCTCTTTAATTCATCTCTCCATCTTGAATTTCTCTCTTCCTTTTCAATCTACCTCTTTATCCAAAACCCCCTGGCATGTGTTTATATAGTAAGGTATGGACTAACATATCAATTTCCAAGCCAGGTATCTAATTTCCTACTAACACATTCTGATTGTTTGCAGAC
This sequence comes from Manacus candei, assembly GCF_025592945.1. Taxonomy (NCBI): domain Eukaryota; kingdom Metazoa; phylum Chordata; class Aves; order Passeriformes; family Pipridae; genus Manacus; species Manacus candei. The sequence continues at coordinate 524,331 of NW_026138160.1, read as the reverse complement.
TCTCTGATTTTTGTTGTTCCTTTCAACTATGAGCAGTTATGAATCTTAGGTGGTTCCTTCCCCTTAAGAATGGGACTCCACAGTCTGTATAACTTGATTATGGCAGATACTGATCCCAAATTGGGAATCATCTGATCCCTGGATGTCTGGACAGCACCTGGGCATTGCCAGGTGCTAAAGGACTGTAGGAGGTATGGATGTCATCTGCCTTTGAGCATGTGTGCTGCTCATGGACCATGAACAGGGTAATGTAGGGGAGGAAAAGGAAGAGATCGTGTTGTGGGATGTCCCCACATATTGTTTTTTCCAATCCCCACTTCCACCGTTTGAAGCCTCTTTCCCTGGAGGCCATTGGCCATGAACTAGCCAAGGATGTCTTCATCACCTCAAAAGGGAAAAGGCATGATATAAAATCCACTGCAAGGAGTCCCACTCCTTGCTTCTCCACCTTTTACCCTTAGGAGACTGGAAGAGCTATCATGGAAAGAAGGAAGACTTGGAGGCCAAGGTTTTGATGCACAACTTTAATGAGTCTAAAGCAGAAAAGGAGTTGGCTCATAGAGAGCACCAGGGACAGCCGTTAAGATGCAGTGGAGCTCCTGCAGAGTGTCCATCTGCCTGCCCTGGGTTGGCCTGGTAAGACACAGAAAGTAAAGGAAAGAGATGGAAGAGCAGGAAGAGGAAACATCACGAAGCTCTAAACGCAGTGTCCCAAAGCTCTATCTCTGGCCCAGCCCCATGTTGTGAGGTCTTGGAGGTTCTTGCCCCAGGATGTTGCCAGCAGCTTTAGCAGGGCCGACACCTGTAGCGGTTGGTGATGCAGGAGAGGTCAAAGCCCCCGGAGTTGATGGGCACTCCGTCACAGCTGAGGATGCTGCCAACGGCAGCGGAGGTGGAGGATCCCACAGCGGTGTTCTGTGGGAAGGAGCTGAGGATGGGCCCGGGCAGGGTCACCACAACAGGGGAGGGCTGGATGGCAACGACAGAGTCCTGGCACTGCCTGACACAGCACTCATTGCAGCTGTTGGCCAGCGGGGTCGGGCCGCAGGGCTGGCAGCAAGGGTTGCAGGGCTGGCAGCACGACATGTCTCTGGCTCACAGGGGCACCTGGCACACAGGGCAGGGAGAAGCACAAAGCAGACACACATGAGAAGCAGCCCTGCACCCAACTCCCCTGCAGACAAGGCACCTCCTGCACCACATGACACTGCCCAGCCCAAAGCCCAGCAGCCTCCTCAGCCAAGTCCCAGCCTCTCTCTGCACAACACCTTCTCTCCCCTTCCCTCTCCCAGCACAAGCAGCTCCCAGCCCTGGGCTAGCACAGCCCATATCAGCTGAGACCTGCAGTGAGGAAGGACGTAGTCTTGAAGCAGGAGGAGAAGAGGCTTCCCACTCACCTGATTCCCGAGGAGAAGGAGGTGAGAGAAGTGGATGCAAGAGCAGAGACCTGGGCTGCCTTTTATAGCAGTCCTGCACTGCCTCAGGCCCACAGGCACCTTTGCGCAAGTCATAATTTTCTGACCAGCTCATGTCAGTTGTGAACCATCCCAGCTAATGGTAGGGGCTGTGTCCTGGTTTCCTGCACTGCTGCCTTTTCATTTCCTGGTACATGCCACGTGCTTTCCTTTATGAAAGGTCATTTCCCTAAGTGCTGAGATGAGTGGCTCAAGGATTCGCAGGGGAGAAAGACGTCAGCACAGGCAGAAGACTCAGATCAAGGGTTGTTGACATCCCTTGAGGGCAGGTTATATTCATCTCTGTCATTCCTGTGGTCTTGTTTGTGGTAAAGTTTCAGGAAATGGACACCGCTCTTGTTCTTCACACCTGCATGACCAGGAACTCCCATGTGAAGGGACACACTTCATTTCCTCAGCAGAGTCCCCAGCTGATGATATTTGTAGGCCTTATTTGAGCATACAGAGTTCTGCTTGGCTCCATGCAGACATGCATGAACACCCATGTGTCAGTCTGGGTTGTGGGACCCTCATGATGAGAGTATGTGAAGGTCATGTCCAGGGGTCCCCCCCAGTGTGTCCAAAGCACCACAGAGTAGCTAGCTGCCCTTGCCAGAAGTTGCCCATCTGCAGCTGAACAGTGCTGCCTTCAACTCTGCAGAGAACTGTCCAGACAAACTGAAATGCAGCCCCTGTGTTCTGCACCCTTTATTTCCTGCATTATGTGCAAGGAAAGTCTGCCCACCTCTGCAGGCCTGAATAGATCCCCTTATGCTGGACTGTTGCTGGTGACTGGGATGGGATACGAGCTCCTCATTCCCAGGCCAACACCAGTTGCACTTCTACAGCTCATCAGCCTGGTGCTCAGTGGGGCAAAGTCTGAGACCTCCCAGGAAATGGGTATTGGATTGAAGGCACCGATGTTCAGGTGCTGTTCTCCTGTGAGATGTAGGATGGATGGACACACCCAGCATAGAGGTAGCACAGCAGAGTGCTGTCCCCTTCCCTTTGGTGGTCTTACTGAGCTCTTTGCCAGGTGGTGCTGCTGGGAGACTTCAGCCAGAGTCAAGTTCCCTTCCCACTGGAGCAGCTTTCAAGCTTATGTTCTAGTGCTTGACCCCAACTTGAGTTACATCTCCAGCTGTGACAGACCTGTGCACTTTGGGAGCTGTTGGTTCCACAGGCACTAGCACTCCATGGCGTAGCCTGAGTGTGGCTGTTACCAATTCCAACTTCTGAATTAGCACTGATTATATGAACAGTCCCTGGGCCCTGCCAGGCACTGAAGGACAGTCTGAGGTGCACGTCATCTGTCCCTGTGTGCTGGTCATGGACCCTACACCGGGTAATGGTGGAGAAGAATGCGATGAAGTTGTGGGCTGTCCTAGGCATTGATGTTTCCTATGTCCAGTGCCAATACATTTGGAGCCAGGGTCTTCCTGATGGCCTTTGGCTGTGAAGTAGCCAGGGATATCTTCATCTAGCTCCAAGAGAAAGGGCACGAAGGAAAATACACTGCAGGGTGTCCCGCCCACTGCAACCTCCACCTTTGTCCCGCAGCAGTCTGGAAGAGTTGCAGCAGAATGAGAGGACTGAGAGGCAAAAGCCAACATGCACAAAAACTTTAATCAGCCTAAAGAATAATGGGTAACAGGTACCCACCAGAGTGGCTGGTGAGACACAGACAGCAGAGGAAAGAGTGAGAAAAGCAGAAAAAGGAAACAGTGGCCTGAAGCTCCATCATGTGCCCAAACAGTGGAGTCCTTGGGTATGTAGGTGAGATGCACAAGAGCGATGCCAATTTCCTGACAACTTTGATACAAACAAACCCTCAGAAATGACCTAGGTGAACATCACCTGCCCACAAGTGATACCAGACCACGACCTGATCCTTATGCATGCACTGACATCTTTTAGATCCAGAAATCCACGGGCCTTTAATGTTGGCAATTACAGAAGTTTGCATAGAAGAAAGCACTTGACATGAGTGAGGAAATGAAAAGGCAGCAGTGCAGAAAAACAAGGACACAGCCCCTACCATTAGCTGGGATGGTTCACAACTGACATGAGCTGGTCAGAAAATTATGACTTGCACAAAGGCACCTGTGGGCCTGAGGCAGTGCAGGACTGCTATAAAAGGCAGCCCAAGTCTCTGCTCTCGCATCCACTTCTCTCACCTCCTTCTCCTTGGGAATCAGGTGAGTGGGAAGCCTCTTCTTCTTCTCCTCCTGCTTCAAGACTACGTCCTTCCTCACTGCAGGTCTCAGCTGATATGGGCTGTGTTAGCCCAGGGCTGGGAGCTGCTTGTGCTGGGAGAGGGAAGAGGAGAGAAGGTGTTGTGCAGAGAGAGGTTGGGACTTGGCTGAGGAGGCTGCTGGGCTTTGGGCTGGGCAGTGTCATGTGGTGCAGGAGGTGCCTTGTCTGCAGGGGAGTTGGGTGCAGGGCTGCTTCTCATGTGTGTCTGCTTTGTGCTTCTCCCTGCCCTGTGTGCCAGGTGCCCCTGTGAGCCAGAGACATGTCGTGCTGCCAGCCCTGCAACCCTTGCTGCCAGCCCTGCGGCCCGACCCCGCTGGCCAACAGCTGCAATGAGTGCTGTGTCAGGCAGTGCCAGAGCTCCACTGTTGCCATCCAGCCGTCTGCTGTGGTGGTGACCCTGCCCGGGCCCATCCTCAGCTCCTTCCCACAGAACACTGTGGTGGGATCCTCCACCTCCGCTGCCGTTGGCAGCATCCTCAGCTGTGACGGAGTGCCCATCAACTCCGGGGGCTTTGACCTCTCCTGCATCACCAACCGCTACAGGTGTCGGCCCTGCTAAAGCTGCTGGCAACATCCTGGGGCAAGAACCTCCAAGACCTCACAATATGGGGCTGGACTGAGAACAGAGCTTCAGGACATTGTGTTTAAAGCTTCAAGGCATTGTTCCCTTCTTCTAGTCTCTCCTCTCCCTTTTTCCTTGTTGTTTGTGTCTTACCAGGCCAACCCAGGGGGACCTGTTGCCCTTTCTGCAGATGGACACCCTGGAGGAACTCCACTGCATCTTAGTGGCTGCTCCTCGTGCCCTCTGTGAGCAACCTCCTTTGCTTCTTTAGACCCATTAAATTTTTTGTGCATCCAAGCCCGGCCTTCTGAGTCGTCCTTTGTTCTCTCAGAACTCTTCCTATGGGCTCAAGGATTAAGGTGTAGAAGCAGTAGGTGAGACTCCCTGCAATGGATTTTCCTTTGTGAAAATCAACTTCAGTGAGGGGCACAACCATTCTCTTAGAGGAGTATTTCTTCTCCCCGCCATGGGCTCTGCAGGGAACAGGACCAATCTGTGCAGTTACACTGGAAGGACAATACTACTGCTAAGCCCAGGAAGGCACAGCCCAGCATGGATCTGAGCCTCATTATACTCTGGGCCCAGGAAATGGACCCCCGGCTTCCTCAGGATGGATCCCTTCAGAGCACAGCAGAACTTTGCCCTACATGTGTTAGATAATCCCTCCACTCTTCTGGGTATCTCTTATCTGCCACCTGAGACAGAAGTCTAATTTGGACCTGCTGACTCATCCCTTGGGACTTCTCATTTCCCTTGGTTGTGACAAAAGTTCATTTCCTCGAGTCCCCCTGTGCTATTCTCTGTCTCCAGTGTATGTCTCTTTAGGTGATCAGTTCTAGGAAATAAATAGGACAAGCACATCCCCATTTCTCCCAGGTATGGACATGTGTGTTCACCACTGGTAACCCCATGGGCACTGTATTGGTTTTAACACCAGCAGGAAATTAAACTCTAAATAAGCCACTCTCCCTCCTCTAAACCTTCTGGTAAAGGGAGGGACAAAAAGAGGAGACTATGGGATGAGATTACAATTTATCAAAAGCACAAAGTAATGGACTAAGACACACACAATAACAACAACTGTATTAATAGCTAAAGTATAGAAAAAGATAAAGTGTTTTGCCCACAAAAACGGTGTTCACTGTAGCAACTGGGACACCCTCGCTGGTCAGCAAGAGAATTATTTATTATTTATTTCAAGCCTTTCTTTATAGAGGAATTAGTTTCATTTCTGGTCTGTGAGCTAAGCATCTTCAACCTATCAACAAGCAATACTTGACCCTATAAAACTGCAGTACACATATTTCTACCTATTAACAACTAATGTCCATCTTTACACCTATCAGCTTTCAACACACTTTCTTCTTTTCTTCAATCTTCTTGTTCTGGGTCATATGACCTTTGGCTCCACACACATTGTAGACACTTCCTCCCTCCTTCTGCCACATTCTCTTCAGTTCTGGCAATGTCCTCTGCTTTGGTAACCATTTGTGTGCTTGCTCTGGTCACGATCCTCCACAGTTCACCACCAGGAACGAAAACAATATGGAAGACTGTGGGGAGGAAGAGGTTGAAAACGAAAGATTGGTGAGGAGAAAGAAAATAAGTTGTTTTTAGAATTGTTTTTACTCAAAAAACAACTTTGAAGGTGGGAAATACTAAGAGTATTTTTAGTATGGGAAGTTTCACGTCTTTTGCTTGGTGTGGATTGTCTTCCATCTGTTGAAAGAAATGGAACTCCCTCAAAGAAGATAATAGAATGTTGTTAAAGACTTCAAAGTACTCTTTCCCATCTACCAATACATCAGTTCTCACTTGGACACTCCCTGTAGGATGTGTCCATGTATCCCCAGACAAGGGCAATGTGGTGACTGTTCGTGCATGCCACCCCCCACGGCCATCAGGAAACAAAGGGAACATGGCACAGGAGCTCCCTCGGCTGAAGTTTCCCACTGACAGCCAGAAAGCAATGAAAAGCAACAACAAACAAACCCCAGAAACAGGGTTGTATGAGCAGGGGTAGCACAGCCGCTTTGCTGGACTCAGGTACAGGCAGGTGCCTGTGCCACCTCTTCTATGGCTTCACCTCCCTGCAGGTCCATCCCTTGGGTCACTGCTGCTTGTTTTCTCCCACTGCTCAACTGCCCTCCTTTCAGCTCAGTTCAGCTGGGTTTGGCAGGGTTCCTTTCCTTGGACAGCTTGGCTGGGTTGGAGTTGTCCTTGCTGCTGGTTCCTTCCCTGCCAGAACCCTCCCCGCTGGCGCTGTCAGTTCAGCACCATGGTTGATCAAGGTTTTGCTGCTGTCCCTTTCAGCACCAACACCCACAGCCATGCTCTCATCTTTCCTTGGAACCACATCCTCCAAAACAACATGTAGGAACAAGGGACGGTGTGCTGGGGCTGTTGCCAACAGTCCCTCTGCTGAAGATAGAGTGAGGCAAGATGGTGCACTTCCAGTCCAACACCTGGGTTGTTTTCTCCCAAGACCATGACCCCAGAGATGACATGGGTGGTATAGAATGACAACCTGGTCACACCCACACAGCGCCAAACTCCTCCCCCCTCTTGGTAACCAGGACAGGTGCACTGAAGGGTAGGGCTGTGCAGAAGGATGTGTAGTGGTGGGACAAATGGAAATGGGTTTAAACTGACAGACAGGAAGTCTGGATTAGATGTCATGAAGAAATTCTTCTCTGTGAGGGTGGCGAGGCACTGGAACAGGTTGCCTGGAGTTGGATGTAACACTTTCATTCCTAGAAGTGTTCAAGGTCATATTGGACAGGGCCTGGAGAAACCCAGTCTAGTGGAACGTGTCTCTGACCATGGTGGGGGACTGAGACAAGATGATCTAAGCCAAACCACTCTATGACTCTGTGACTCTATGATCTGTGGGCTGTCCATGACAGGAACCGTCTTCCTTTGACTAATGCTCTTGGCCACTGGTTAGGTCAAATGTTTCAGTCATGAAGACATGGACAGACATCCATATATGGGAGGAATGTTTTCAATTAACAGCGAAGCCAAAAGTTTTTTGCACAAACTCAACCAAAAGTCATTTACAACTGCATAACCTGAGTGTGGCTGACACCAATCCCAAGCTGTGAATTACCTCAGCCCTGCATGTCTGCACAGAGGCTTTGCCTGCCTGTGCTGAGGAACTGTAGGAGGCACATATCTCATCTGCCTGTGCTTCTGTGTGCTGGGCATGGACCCCAAAGTGGGTTATGGAGGGGAGGAGAAGGAGGAGATGAGGTTGTGGGATGTCCCCACATATTGTTTTTTCCCTTCACCACTCCTACCACACTTTTGAGCCATGGTCTCCCTGAAAATCATTGGCTGGGGAGTATACAGTTATGTTTTCCTCAGCTCCAAGGAAAAAGGAAAAAAAAAATCCACTGCTGGGAATCCCACCTACTGCTTCTCCATCTTTTTCCCTGATCAGACTGGAAGGGTTACCACAGAAAGAAGGATGACTCAGAGGCCCAGGCTTGAATGCACAAAAAGTTTAATAACTATAAAGAGGAGAAGGAAGTGGCTCACAGAGAGTACCAGGAACAGCCACTAAGATGCAGTGGAGCTCCTGCAGGGTGTCCATTTACTGACCCTGCAGAGGGACAGGTTGCTCTGGGCTGGCCAGGGAGACATGGAGAGCAAAGGAAAGAGATGGAAGAGTAGGAAGAGGAAACATCACCCTGAAGCTCTAAACACAATGGCCTGAAGCTCTATCTCCTGCCCAGCCACATATTCTGAGGTCTTGGAGGTTCTTGCCCCAGGACGTTGCCAGCAGCTTTAGCAGGGCCGACACCTGTAGCGGTTGGTGATGCAGGAGAGGTCAAAGCCCCCGGAGTTGATGGGCACTCCGTCACAGCTGAGGATGCTGCCAACGGCAGCGGAGGTGGAGGATCCCACCACGGTGTTCTGTGGGAAGGAGCTGAGGATGGGCCCGGGCAGGGTCACCACCACGGGGGAGGGCTGGATGGCAACGACAGAGTCCTGGCACTGCCTGACACAGCACTCATTGCAGCTGTTGGCCAGCGGGGTCGGGCCGCAGGGCTGGCAGCAAGGGTTGCAGGGCTGGCAGCACGACATGTCTCTGGCTCACAGGGGCACCTGGCACACAGGGCAGGGAGAAGCACAAAGCAGACACACATGAGAAGCAGCCCTGCACCCAACTCCCCTGCAGACAAGGCACCTCCCGCACCACATGACACTGCCCAGCCCAAAGCCCAGCAGCCTCCTCAGCCAAGTCCCAGCCTCTCTCTGCACAACACCTTCTCTCCCCTTCCCTCTCCCAGCACAAGCAGCTCCCAGCCCTGGGCTAACACAGGGCTAACATATCAGCTGAGACCTGCAGTGAGGAAGGATGTGGTCTTGAAGCAGGAGGAGAAGGAGAAGAGGCTTCCCACTCACCTGATTCCTGAGGAGAAGGAGGTGAGAGAATTGAATGCGAGAGCAGAGACTTGGGCTGCCTTTTATAGCAGTCCTGCACTGCCTCAGGCCCACTGGCACCTTTGTGCAAGTCATAATTTTCTGACCAGCTCATGTCAGTTGTGAACCATCCCAGCTAATGGTAGGGGCTGTGTCCTGGTTTCCTGCACTGCTGCCTTTTCATTTCCTGGCACATGCCACGTGCTTTCCCACATGAAGGCTTTTGAAAGTGCCAGGAGGACAAGCCTAAGGATTTCCGGGACATAAACATGTCAGTGCTGGCAGAATGGTCAGATCATGGGCTGTTGGTATCCCTTGGGGGCAGGTGATGTGAATCTGTGTCAATTTGTGTGTTTGTTTGTGGCAAAGCTGTAGTGGCACAGTACACTTCTCCTGTCTTGGCATCCAGGCAGGAGACCCTTCTGTGTAAGGTTGAGCTGTGGGGGAAGGGGTCTCAGTTCTCCCCTGACATTCCTAATTTCCCCTATGCACCTGTGGATGAAGCTTCTGTTCCTGTGAGGGGCTGGGGTTGTTGCCTGAGGGAAAAGGAGAAGTTGTTGAGAGAGCTTCTGCCACTGAAGTGTTCGTACTCCCTCGACTCCCAGGATGGGACTGGAGTTGCCATGAGCTGCAAAGAGACAGCAAGGGCTGTTCTGATGGGTGCTCTCTCTATGGCTCCATGGCAGCAACTGGCCGTTGCTTGCCTGTGTCATCCTACTGGCCCATGGGAATAACCTTCCTGTCCTGAAGGTGCTCTGTGTGATGGGGTTGGGGATGTGCTCTCTGCAAGGCACCTCAGCCCTGCAAATGTGTGCAGTGAACATTTGGGGCTGCCTGGGCACTGCGTGGATGTGATGGAAAAGCAGGGGACTTGTCCGAGGTATCCTTGCTCTTGGATCTAAGGAATGCCCCCTTCTCCTGGAGATGGGTGGGAAGGTGTGGAGGAGGCTCTGGGCTCAAGCCAAGGTGATTTCTCCCTCATGACCATCTTCTGTCTGAGCCTTCTTCCCCAGCAGAGCTCCACCCACAGCAAAAGGATCTACCTTAAGTGCTTGTGGGTCTGCTGACCCTCTGCAGCACCAGGGTCCTCCCAAGAGTACAGCACAATTTGAGATCACCATCTGTAAGGGCATTTTCCAAGGCAAAGGGCCATACTTCTGGGTAGAGACGTAGCAAGGGAAGGACTGATAGTCACTGGCTCTGGAGTAGCCGGAGCTGTTGTCCTCACCTCCAAGGGCCAGGGCCTGAAGGAGGCCAACAGGCAGTGGGTCCTATCCTCTTTGTTCTCTAGAAATGAGAAAGGGTCCCTTAAAACAAGATGTCTCTGAGAAAATGCCACAATGAAAGGATCATCATGGGCAGCCAAGAGGCAGTGCTCCACAGAGGGAGAGAGGGAGGCAAGTTGCCCCAAGGTGGTTTTGTTGGGCTTCATTGCCCAGGGATCAGAAAACAGCACAGGAATAGAGGGGAAAGGAAAAAGCAGAAGGAGAGAATGAGACAGGCCATATTCTCAGATAATCCAGTCTGGCCCCTCCCAAAGGACTGACACCATTAGTAGCAGTGGGACCTGCTCAGCCTCTCTCAAACCAGTGGCCACGATCTCTGTCGTTCTGTCTGGCATCATCTTCTGGATTCACAGAGCTCCTTGTCCAGTCTGTCTGCAGTGTCTGTAGCAAGGGGGGCACCTTCTGCTGCCACAGTAGTAGCTGGTGATGCAGGAGAGGTCACAGCCCCTGGAGTTGAGGGGCACTCCGTCACAGCTGAGGATGCAGTGGAGGTGGAGGATCTCACCTGGGAGAGAGGGTAGGCAGGAAACAGAGCACAGGGACACCTGAGGAACTGTCTGTAACCCCACTAAAAGGAAGCAGAGGCAATTGCTGGGTGGGGAGGTAGAGACTATGGAAGGAGAATGAGGGATCCTTTCCCTGAGCACAGAGGGTTCCCTTGGATAACAGCAAGGCCCAAGGACACCCCTGTCTTCCTGTAGCAAGGAGCCATATCAGCCCAGCCCCAGCCCCTCTCCATATCAGCCCTCCATCTGTACAGCCTTCAGAACCACATTGTTCAGCTGAGATTGTCCAGGAAGAACGGGAGACCCAGGTGAAAAGGGGGATAAATCTCTTTTGTCTACCTCTGGAGTCTTTGAATAGGAATTCTGAACAGCTGTGTGGTCTCCCAGAGCCATGCAGTGCTCCCCAGAGATCGGCTGGATGTATGGATTTCCTTTCAGAGGACTCATTCCACCCCGACAAGGCTCATATCTTCAAAACCTTAAGACAATTTATCATATGTGTTTGTGACTTATAGTGAGGCATGACATTGGCATCACTAGAGTGCCAAATGGATCTTTTGAAGGAATTTCCAGTCCAAGCATTTACTCTGTCTATGGGACTTCAAACCAATACAAAAGTTTCTGTGTTTGGAGGGGGAGTCTGTAGAAAAAGACCTTGGTCTCAAAACTAGGAATGGTGGGGAATACTTTAAAGGCATCAGAAGGGTCCTGTTCCATTTCTCATGCCAGTGTTGAGCTTGAATTCCTAACTTTTGGAGATGAAGTCCTAGTATGAACAGGAAAGCCTTGGAAGGAAAATAAACTTGGAGGATTCACTTTCTGTTTCTACATGAGTTTGCTCAGAAGTAATCAATCAAACAAACAAAACCCAGTTATGATTCTGTGTTTTTAACTGAAGAGTTATATTAGCAAGATATATTAGATCTTTGTGTTCCCAGGGCTTCCCAGGGATTCTTGGCCATTTTATTGGATTCAGAGTCCTCCCAGAACAGCCCCTGCCCATTTCATGTCAGCAATGCCTTGGGAGCTGTGGCACAGCCGAGGGCTGTCCAGTTGCCCATGGGCAGGAGGGTGTCTTCCACCCTTGGGCAGTGTAGAAAGGTGCTGCTCATTGCTCAGAGTTGCTGCCATGGGGCATCTGGTGCTGCCACAGCTCATGAAACTGGCAGCAGGAACAAGTCAGGTGCTGCAGCCTGGGGGTACAACACCCCAAAACAACACTGTGTGGCCCATGAAAGGCCAGTGCACCCAAGGAAACAGTGGCTTAAAGCACTAAGTGAGCAGGAGCCACAGCCCTGAGGGCACTGCAGTGACTGGCAGGAGCAGAGCTGTCCATGGTGATACCCCGTGTCTGGAAGTAAGGGCACCTCAGACCCAGGGAATGTGGTGCCCTGAAAGCAGTCAAAGGGGAGGGTGATGTCACAGAACAAGGTGTGGCAGAAGGTTTGAAAGATTAATTACATTAGGATAAATAAGCTATTGTTTGACTTGTACATAATTTGGATATATCCACCTGCACTTAACACGTGCAGACCCTGCCCCTCCCTCTGCCCCTGCCATGGCTTTTCCCCTGCCTCTGTCTCTGTCATGTTCTGCTCTTTCCCAGATTTCCAGCCTGCCCAGCAAGGCAGGGGGAGGCAAGGACAGGAAAGAGAGGTAGGCTCTGTGCCTTTGAGCAGAGGGGTCCAAGCAGCCCTCCTTTGCCCTACAAGTTTTTCACAGCTCAGGCCAGACAGTGAAAAATTTCTCGTAGCCATGGCCCCAGGGTGCTGTACTCCATGGGTCCCAGACACACCAGGAGTCCAGAAGCAAGGAAGAGGGTAGCTCTGGCTATTGCGTGTCTGATCAAAAAGCCAACAGTGCAGACAGAGGTCCCTGCTCCCCTGGCCTTCAGAAAATTTCCCAGGATTTGGCAGCTGGAGGGTTTTGGGCTTCTCTCTGCAACTGCTGAGCTCTCTAGTCTGTCAATCCCATATCTGTCATATGGCATGGAAAGGTCTGAAAGGCTTTTGAAAACCTTGTCTGGATACAGGGACGTCCATTCAGACGTGGTGAAGGGCCACATCCAGGCTTTTCTTGACCATCCGGTTGTGCCACCATGACCCAGGGACACCTACTGGCAACTCAGATGGGTGTGAGGCTGCCACAGAATGGCACCAGTTTCCCCAGTTGTAGCTGAAATCAGCTCTTGACTGGTCTCAAGTGTGTCAGATCTTGGGAGTTTTTGAGTCTGCTCCCCACAGCCCAGGACCTGCCAACTCCTTACTTGCTCCAGCTGGGAGGCAGAGACTTTCACAGCCATGGCCAGGATACCAACAAGCACTGTGGTGTCAGGGCTCCTGGATGGTCATGAAGATGGTCTGTCCTCTCTGAGGGAGAAAGGTATTTCCCTTTCTAAAAAAAAAAATAAGGAGGAAAAAAATTGTGGATCAAGGTAAAGACAGAGGGATTACTTGCTGCTTACCGACAGAGGTAAACACAGGCTTGACTTGAGGAATTTCTATTCTACATTTTACCAATAAACCAGAGAAACATTGCAAGAAAATGCAAAAAAATCCCACAAAATTGAACTAAAATGCCTTCACTCCATCCCCAATTCTTTTTCACAGACACAATGCCTCTTGCTCATTCCTCATTCTCCTATTTCCTCCACCCTTAAGCAGCACAGCGGGATGCACAATGTGGGATTGTGGTCAATACACAACAGTTTCTTTCTATGCAAAGATGGACTTTACCAGACCTGATCATGAAAAGCAGCAAGATTTTGGCAGTTTGCCTAAAGTTCACATCTTCTTGCCTTTCCAGACACAGCTGCTAGGCATGCAGGCTCAATCTTTCTGGGGGGGGTGGTGTGTGGAAGTCCTGGTGCTTGAACACAAAAGGAGTTTGACTCAAATAATGTTTGACTTCGCTTGTGCCACACAGAGAGTCTGTTCTACATCTCCAAGCAGAGCACAATCCAGATCCCAGCCCCTTCACTCCAGCATCCATTTGAGGCAAGGTGCTGCAACTGCCTCACTCAGCACTAGGTTGATGAACTGTTGAAGTGCATCTGGCATTGGCCTGGACATGAGGGGCCCCTGTCCCATCCCAGGCACAGCAACACTCCAGCATAAGGGGATCAATTCAGGGGCTTCAATTCAGTGGTCTGATAGAACCACTCAAAAGTCTGTACGCCCATACAAGGACAGGAAAAGTTCAGCAACTGGGGACTCTGCTGAGGAGATGCTGGGATGTCCCCCCACACGGCAGTCCTTGGGTGTGCTGGTGAGAAGCACAAGAGTGATGACCATTTCCTGAAAACTTTACCACAAACAAGACCACAGGAATGAACATCACCTGCCTGCATGAGATGCCACCAGGCCTTGAACTGAGCATTCTGCCCATGTTGACATATTAATGTCCCGGAAATCCTTGGGCTTGTCCTCCAGCACTTACAGAAGCCCTCAAGCAGGAAAGAATGTTCCATGTGCCAGGAAATGAAAAGGCAGCAGTGCAGGAAACCAGGACACAGCCCCTACCATTAGCTGGGATGGTTCACAACTGACATGAGCTGGTCAGAAAATTATGACTTGCACAAAGGTGCCTGTGGGCCTGAGGCAGTGCAGGACTGCTATAAAAGGCAGCCCAAGTCTCTGCTCTCGCATCCACTTCTCTCACCTCCTTCTCCTTGGGAATCAGGTGAGTGGGAAAGCTCTTCTTCTTCACCTGCTTCATCTAACACAGACTGTGCTATGCCAGGGCTGGGAGCTGCTTGTGCTGGGAGAGGGAAGGGGAGAGAAGGTGTTGTGCAGAGAGAGGCTGGGACTTGGCTGAGGAGGCTGCTGGGCTTTGGGCTGGGCAGTGTCATGTGGTGCAGGAGGTGCCTTGTCTGCAGGGGAGTTGGGTGCAGGGCTGCTTCTCATGTGTGTCTGCTTTGTGCTTCTCCCTGCCCTGTGTGCCAGGTGCCCCTGTGAGCCAGAGACATGTCGTGCTGCCAGCCCTGCAACCCTTGCTGCCAGCCCTGCGGCCCGACCCCGCTGGCCAACAGCTGCAATGAGTGCTGTGTCAGGCAGTGCCAGGACTCCACCGTAGTCATCCAGCCCTCCCCCGTGGTGGTGACCCTGCCAGGGCCCATCCTCAGCTCCTTCCCACAGAACACCGCCGTGGGATCCTCCACCTCCGCTGCCGTTGGCAGCATCCTCAGCTGTGACGGAGTGCCCATCAACTCCGGGGGCTTTGACCTCTCCTGCATCACCAACCGCTATTGTGGCAACAGGTGCCTTCCCTGCTAAAGCTGTTGGCAATGTCCTTGGGCAAGAACCTTCAAGACCTCACAACATGGTGTTGGACAAGACATTGTATTTAAAGCTTCAAGCTATTGTTCCCTTCTTCTAGTCTCTGCTCTCTCTTTTTCCTTTGCTTTCTGTGTCTCCCCAGGCCACCCCAGGGGGGCCTGTCACCATCCCTCCCTCTGCAGGGCAGGCAGATGGACACCCTGCAGGAGCTCCACTGTGTCTTAGTGACTGCTGTTGGTGCCTTCTGTGAGCTGCCTTTCTTCTTTAGACTCATTAAATTTTTTGCATCCCAGCCTGGGCCCAAGTCCTCCTTCATTGTCTGACATCTCTTACATTCTGCTCAAGGAAAAAGGTGGAGGAAGGAGAGGGTCGGACTCAATGCAGTGCATTTTACTTTTCACAGATAAGTTATACAGCAACTCTTAGTTCTGTGCTGCTTTTTAATAGGAACCATGCAAACTCAGTGTGACCTCTCTGTAAGGACTGCACCAGTTCACTCTAGCCAGCTTGCTACCTAGACAAATTTGAGGGCTGGGAAATCAGCAGCTGTATGAAGCTTATAATTGATAATTGATAATTGATGGATTCTGTATTTGCGATGGGGTCACCTTGGCTGTATGGACAGACTGGGGAATAAGGCGCTGGAGAACACCACTGCAGAAAGGGATCTGGGAGTCTGGGTCAGTGGCAAGTTGGATATGGGTCAACTGTGTGACCTGGCAGCCAGAATGCCCAACTGTGTCCTGGGGGGCATCAGGCACGGCATTGCCAGATGGTCAGGGGAGAGGAATGTCCCACTCCGCTCTGCACTAGGGCAGCCTCACCTAGAATATTGTGGCAATTCTGGGCACTGCAATATAGGAAGGATATAAAGCCATTAGAGAGCATCCGAGTAGGGACAGGGAGATGGTGAAGGGTCTGGAGGGGCCATATGAGAAGCAGCTGAGGGCACTTGGTTTTTTCAGCCTGGAGAAGAGGAGACTGAGGTCAGACATCATCGGGGTCTGCAACTTCCTCACGAGGGGCAGCAGAGGGGCAGCTCCAATCTCTTCTCAGTGTTGACCAATGACAGGATCTGAGGGAAGGGCATGAAACTGTATCAGTGGGTGTTTAGGTTGCATATTAGGATAAGGTTCTTTCCCTAGAGGGTCTTTGGACACTGAACAGGTTCCCCAGGGCAGTGGTCACGGCCCCAAGGCTGCCAGAGCTCAAGGAGTGTTTGGACAACACTCTCAGGGACAGAGTGGGATTGTTGATTTTCTTCTGTGCAGGAGTTGGACTCGATGAACCTTATGAGTCCCTTCCAACTCAGGACCTGTGTTTCTCTGATTCTAGCTTTTGTGAGACAATCCCTTGATGAGCAGTCTCTCCCTTTGTGCCTGAGACCTGTGCAGAAGGAACAACCCATCAGTAGCTTTTCCTACTGACCTGGGGTCAGATGTTAGGGAGGAGGAGCTATTCAGTCCAGAAAGCTGTGGCAGAATCACAGAAGATGATGCACCTGCACAATCAGGATCAGATGTATCACAAGGGGAAATGTGCACTTAGACCACTCACATTCCCACTTCCCACCTGTGCCCACATATTCCAATCTAATTGTCATTTAGTCTTACAAATTTCCTACTTTTCTCTCATGATGCTCTCACACACACCTGTGGATACAACCAAGCACAGGGACAGAATCAAAACCGTCATGCCATTGGGTTGCCGGCTGCCACATTTTATCCCTTCTATATGTCAGAGGAAAGCTACTCTTTCACCTTCCTGCCTCTTCCCTAGACATATTCAAACTCTTTTCTCCAGATGCCTCCTACTCTTTGACATCTTCTGTTTTTTTCTGTCCTGTCACTGATGATCTTCTGCCATCCACTGCTCTGCCAGATTTGTCTGCACCCAGCCCTGTCATGGAAAGGGGAGGGACTTGACATCCATCTGTGTCTGCTTTGCTCCTGGGTGGAGAAAAGGGGTAGACAGAACACCTGAACCCCATGGGTGTCCATCAGTCTCTCCCTACAACTGCATTTTCTCTCCCCTGCTCCCCCCAGATAGAGGACATTCCTCAAGAGAAAGATCTCTGTAAACAGCACATGCTGCAGAAACCCCCATCCAGGGAGAGACACAATCCCTCATTGCAGCAGGAGGATGACAATCCAACACAACCCTATGCTGTACAAACAGCCCTTCTCTGTCCTTTCACATAGGCACACAAACATCCTCTGGCAGCCTGTGCCACACTGACCTCCACACTCCACCTCCTTGGCAAGTCCAATGAAAACCCTATTTGAATCCCTTCCAGTAAATGCCAAGGACATTCAGCTCAGAGCACTCCTTTACTACTCTGCTAGGGGCCTCTGCTAGTGAAGTGAGCAGGAGTTGCAAGGTTTCAGTTGTCAGCACAGCAACTTTCAGGATCACATTGTCCAGGGGGGATGGGAAGCCCAGCGGACACAGGAGACAGGGATAAAACTTTCCTATCTACCTCTGGAGCCAGTCACTTTGGATACTACCTTGCATCCACTCAGGAAATTCTCAGTAGTAGCCAGATGGGATAAAACTGCTACCAGAGCATGGAAGGAGCAGGAGTGAGGGAGCTGGCTTAGGGATGGGTGCAGGTGTGGGTAGTGGTGTTCCCAGGAATGTAAGCCTCTGGGGAAAGGAAGGCTGGGGGCTGCTGGAAACGTAAACAACTGAACTTGGCAGGAATCACACAGGAGGAGTCAGAGCAGGCAGCTGCAGCTTCTGCAGATGAAAGGCGTCACCTGGCAAAGGCCAAACCATTTTGCCAGGAAGCTTGCTTTTGAGAAAAATCTTCTGAGAGGAGAGACAGTGGGTGGTTTCCCCTGTGTGGTGATGCCAGCTGATGCAGTTCCCCTCTGCTCCCTGAGGCCATGAAGCCCTGAAGCCTCATATAAGGCCAAATGTTTGAGAACCACTGTTTCCAGGCAGGGCCTCATTTGAGGCTTGTGGAGAGATGGGTTTATGCCATGGCTAGATTTCTGTGTCGCTGTTGCTGGTGGGGATTCTTGGCCCTTCCAGAAATGATACTGTTTTCTGGAGCCATTGACTCCAGCCCTGATATTCACCACCTTCCTTATCCCAGCCTCCCCATGCTCTGATTCCTCTTCCCGTAGCTCCTGGCTCAGGTCAAGGACCTAATGGGGCAGAGGACTCCCCCATCCCCATAGAACCACCAGAACCTGTAACCTCAGAGCTTTTAAATGAGACAGGAGCAAGGACCCTGGGAAACAGCTCGGTCCCTGGAGGCTGCCTGGTGGTAGCATGAAATGTTTCGTCTGGGTTTGAGATTCTCCTCAGTGAGACTTGAGTGCTGTAGCCTTGCCTGTGTCCCCTCAATGCCTGGCACTGTTGGGGAGTGTAGGAGGCCAGAAAACAAACGGCTGGTGTGCGTGTGTCTCATACAGCAATAGCAGGATAGCAGTGGAGCCAACCAAGGACTGTTGGTAAGAAGACACTGTGGGAAAAACCAGGATATGGCTGGAGAGGGGGCCATACAGAGGTAGGGCAGCTCTTTTCTGGGACAAACATCCTTTTTCTGGCTCCTGGAGCACAACACAGTACAGAGCAAGCACAGGAACAAGGTCAAGAGTCAGGCATGGACTGTCGACAAAAGGCTGACCCAGCAGAGGGGATCATTTGTGCAGTTTTAGGAGTCTGTTTATGTGCAGAAAGAAGTTACAGAATCTCCTGCTTCCAAATGAATATCTGATGTAGAATATGCAGTTTTGAAATAAGAAAATGAAGTACTAAAATCATCACTGGCTTCTGAGAGGGAGACTGAATTAAAACTGGGAATCCATTATGACTGAGAATGATCATCTTAGGACTGTTCTTGCTTTGGCAGAGTGCAGGGAAAGACAATGATTGGAGAATTTGGATAGGAAAAAGCATAGGAGAGAAAAGAGAGGCAATAGAAGGGAGAAAAGCAGCTGAGTTATTACTGCTATTTAAAATCAAGCAACTTCAGAAAAAATTACAGGAAGAAAAAGAAAAAAAAGCAAAAATTAGAAGAAAAGTTAGAGATGATGCTTAAGCAACATGCCAATGCACTCAGAACTGTACAGATTAGAAAACTAACTGTATCACCTGAAGGCTGGGATGGAATTATAAGGGGTGATCCCTGTGATAATGAACTAGGGGGAAATTATTCTTTATCTCTTTCAAATTCACCCATGTCTGATGCCAGATCCACATCAAAACCCCAAGGTGGAGTGGGAAGCCATACATGAAAAATGGTCCATTTGATCTTCTTCAGGGGCTGATTTGCAAGAGCATTATGCTCACAAGCCAGGCAAGATTGAAATCCAGCAAGTAGAATCCTCTCAATTCACTCACAGTCATCACCCGGACATTTGGATTCCACTTGGTTCTCATCAACTGTTAATAACATTTCTAATAGGTACGGGAGCACAACATTCAATACTAACACAGTGGGATGCTGAGAAGCCGCGTGTGCCACCTGGACAGCAAAGATTTAAAATCCCTGTAGCAAATGGAACAAGGGCTACACATGAACTGCTGAGGTTAATTATGGCTCCTTGGTGAGAAGTGGATGTCAGCCACTGGCTTTTTAATTAAAGATCACAATGAAACTATTTTGGGTTTTGATGTTCAGAACAATCGAACCTGGTGTCCCATCCCTGGATGGGAGTGTGTGGTCCTTCTGTTCCAGTGTTAACCCCGACCCTAAAAGAAATCCAGAGGCTGCAGAGTGCTTGCTCCATGTGGCACCTGCACTCTCTGATTCAGGGATTGCTGGATTTTTACAGTGACATGAGGTGGAATTTCTGTCCTTCTGGCTCATTTGGCCCCACTAACAGCTATGCTATCCACTATTGCAAACCTGGCAGCCACATTACCAGCAGCTGTGGAGTGCTGGCATTGACAGGCTGGGAACAGATCTGGAGAAAAGACGGACTATCACTTGCTCACACTCCCTTTCTAATTCTCTTTTCTGGCCAAACAGACAGTCGTGGTTTACAGTTTATTCCAGCTGTTTAAATGCCAACACCACACCTTTAACTGCTGCTGTGCTAAATTCTGCAGAACTTGTAACTCAAATTCAGAGGGCATCCCACTCCTGGATGGCAAGCCTGGATGTAAAAGAAATGGTTTTTTATGTTTCAGTGCCAGGAACATGACAAAGCTCAATTTGCACTTGCCTGAGAGGGAGGGCAAAACAGCTTTATCAGACCCCAAAGGGGTATAAACATTCCCCCATGACTGCACAGGCTGTACTTGTCAAAATTTTACAGTGTCACTCCCTCTGGACATGTAAATATGTAATTTTCTAATTTCAGGAGGCCCCCCTGAAAAGGTAGAGGAAGCAGCAGAAGCTGAGATTACTCCCGAGGAGTGTCAGGGTCAAATAGGCCCTGATGGACCAAAGAGCTCCTTATTATTCAACTCAACTGCATTTAAAGAAACAGAATAGAGATATTCTGAGTGGGAAAAGGAACTTGTGGTACTTCTCCAAGCTGTTAAACAGCTTGGGAGACTAAGGGGAGACCTGTCTGGACCAACTCTGCTGAGATTTGTGATGTTTTCGCTTTCTGGGAACGTTCCTGGGAATGACACCAGCACATCCCACTGAAGATCAAGTTAACCACCAAAGGTCTGCTTATTCTTCTTGGAGGATAATCATTGCCAGAAGGAAACAAATTTGCTTCACACATCAACAAGGTCGACCCACAGAATGGAGACACTCCCTCCTTTTGTTTATGCTAGTCTGTATGGTAACTATGTGCATTCTGCCCCACAAACACTGCTCAGCTGGGGGGGGCCATTTGCTGGGGCAGCAATTACAAAGGAATGAGATGAGGACAATTTGCCTACTGACATTCCAAAGATAACCTATGATAATGCAACTAAATTAGAAAGGGAATTCCACTCTTGGTGGCAATTAGGTATTGTCACTTATGACCCCACCAACAGTAAAGCACAGCTTTTGTTCTAACAATGCACAATGTTTTGGTATATCCCATACACCCGGTCGTTGTGTCAGGAGTAAATCCCAAAGGTGCTGCACTTAGTCCCCTGGAACACAGAGCATGGGCCTGATGGGATGGCTCCACCTGTATGGGAAACCCTTGTACTTTGGTATTTGTAGACAATGTTATTGTTACAAGTTATTATTCTTGTTACCCCAAGGTTTGTGTTTGTAACTTTGTCGACATTATGGGATGTGATTTTAGTTATTCAGCTCCTGCTGTATCTTACCAATTGTTATGACTTAATTGTTAAGACCTGCAGCCTATTCCTGTGGGAATGAATCTTGCCTGGATGAGAACACTGCCCTTGAAACAAGGTCAGGAAAATGGACAGAAAACTTTGAGTACCATTCTTCCTGATGGAGAAGAAATCCAGTGGGTGAAAAAAGATGGAGAACACCATTTTGGGTGGTCACCAACAGCAACTGGAATACTTAATAAGATGTTGCATCTTGTGATCGCTCATCTAATGTTAACCTTTTTGCCTTTTATTTTGGTAATCAGATTGTATATTAAGATGTGGGGCATTAGAAAGAGGGTACCCCGAAAGCTGAGAGATTGGTCATAGAATGCTTTGTTCCTTTCTCTCTCTCACTTTCTCTTCTTTTCCCTTTTCTGTGGGTCAGATTCATCCAAACATGAGAGAAATGTTATGAATTAATAGTAAAGCCATAAGTCATTTGCATAAACTCAGCCAAAAGTCATTTCCCACTGCATATGTTGAGTACGGCTGATACCAATCCGGACTTGTGAACTACCCTGCATCTTAGGCAGGAGCTGGGTCCTGCCTGTGCTGAGGGACTGTTTGAGGTATGTATCTCACATGGACACTGGACCAGATAATGGAGGGCAGGAGAAGGACGAGATGATGTTGTGGGCTGTGCCCAGCCACTGCTGTTTCCCTTGACCACTGCTGTCAGCCTTTGGTGCCACGGTCTTGCTGGTGATCTTTGGCTGTTGAGTAGCCAGGGATGTTTTTGTCATCTCCCAAGGAAAGGGCACTACAGGGAGTTCCATCATATGCTTCTTCCACTCTCTTCCCTAAGCAATATGGAAGGCTTTCCACAGGATGAAGGAAGACTCAGAGGCCCAGGCTTGGATGTACAATTTAATTGAGTCTAAAGAAGAAAAGAAGTTGGCTCACAGGGAACAGGAGGAGCAGCCACTAAGATGCAGTGGAGCTCCTCCAGGGTGTCCATCTGCCTGCCCTGCAGAGGGAAGTAGGACAACAGATTGCCCTGGGCTGGCCTGGGGAGACACAGAAAGCAAAGGAAAGAGATGGAAGAGTGGGAAAAGGAAACCCTGAAGCTCTAAACACAATGTCCTGAAGCTCTATCTCCTGCCCAGCCACATATTCTGAGGTCTTGGAGGTTCTTGCCCCAGGATGTTGCCAGCAGCTTTAGCAGGGCCGACACCTGTAGCGGTTGGTGATGCAGGAGAGGTCAAAGCCCCCGGAGTTGATGGGCACTCCGTCACAGCTGAGGATGCTGCCAACGGCAGCGGAGGTGGAGGATCCCACCACGGTGTTCTGTGGGAAGGAGCTGAGGATGGGCCCGGGCAGGGTCACCACCACAGCAGAGGGCTGGATGGCAACAGTGGAGCTCTGGCACTGCCTGACACAGCACTCATTGCAGCTGTTGGCCAGCGGGGTCGGGCCGCAGGGCTGGCAGCAAGGGTTGCAGGGCTGGCAGCACGACATGTCTCTGGCTCACAGGGGCACCTGGCACACAGGGCAGGGAGAAGCACAAAGCAGACACACATGAGAAGCAGCCCTGCACCCAACTCCCCTGCAGACAAGGCACCTCCTGCACCACATGACACTGCCCAGCCCAAAGCCCAGCAACCTCCTCAGCCAAGTCCCAGCCTCTCTCTGCACAACACCTTCTCTCCCCTTCCCTCTCCCAGCACAAGCAGCTCCCAGCCCTGGCATAGCACAGTCTGTGTTAGATTAAGCAGGTGAAGAAGAAGGGCTTTCCCACTCACCTGATTCCCAAGGAGAAGGAGGTGAGAGAAGTGGATGCGAGAGCAGAGACTTGGGCTGCCTTTTATAGCAGTCCTGCACTGCCTCAGGCCCACTGGCACCTTTGTGCAAGTCATAATTTTCTGACCAGCTCATGTTAGTTGTGAATCATCCCAGCTAATGGTAGGGGCTGTGTCCTGGTTTTCCTGCACTGCTGCCTTTTCATTTCCTGGTACATGCCAAGTGCTTTCCTGTGGGAAGGGTCATTTCCCTAAGTGCTAGGATGAGAGGCTCAAGGATTTGTAGAGCAGAAAAATGCCAGTGGAAGAAGGTGCTTTAAATCAAGGAGTTTTGTCATCCCTTGTGGGCAGGTGATTTGCCCCAAGGTCGTTCCTGTGGTCTTGTTTGTGACAAAGTTGTCAGGTCATGGTCACTGCTCTCATGATTATTGTACATGTGCCCAAGTACTGCCATGTGGGATGGGGGGAGAATTGGAAGAGTAGAAGTGAAAAAAGTAATGTCTTTTACAAAAAAGACAGTTTAATAATTAGATACCAGTTGAAAGGAGAGGGGAAATAAAAAGAAAAGTGAACAACAAAGAGAAAGAAAAATATTCACTGAAAGAAAACAAGTGATGCAAAAGAAAGCAATCCTCACCACCTGTCCCAAGTAACAACAGCCCCCACCAACTTCACCCCCCCAGCTTTATTGCAAAGTGTGATGCCGTATGGTCTGGAATATCCCTTTGGTGAGCTGGGGTCATCTGTGCCTGCTGTGTTCCCTCCCATCTTGTCCACCCCCAGCCTTCTCACAGGCGGGTCAGTCTCAGGATCAGAAAAGCCATGTCGCTGTGTAAGATGTCAGCTCAGCAACAACTGAAACATCCCTGTATTATCAACACTATTTTTGCACTGTTCCCAAACATAACCCATATCAGCTACTTTGAAGAAATGTAACTATCCCAGGCAAAACCTGTGCACTCCCTGGCTTGTCTATCCTGATTTGCTGCAGACATATATAAGATGAGCTTGATCCAGAAAACAAGCAGGACAACGTAAAATTGTACACATTACAGACCTATTGTGTGAAGTGACACAGGCAGGAGACCAGAATAACCACAAGACCATGGCTGAAATGCAAAGAGTAAATTTATTTAATTAGCTTGCTAATCAGAGAAACCCAAAGCAATACATGGGTGGAGACAGAGAACTGAGGACACAGTACCATCAGGCTCAGCTCATCCTCACTGCCAGCGGGGCTGCTGTTTGCACCCATTTATCAAGGGCCACACATTGTTTACCTCCATGCTGTGATCTCCCTATGCTTTTCATGGTCTCTGAGCTTTGATCTCTCTCTCAACAGGGAGCTCAAGCATGACACTCAAGAATGCCTCCACTTCTCTGGTAAAACCTACATTATCTCCCCACAGAAATCTACTTTTCAAAACAGACAGAGGATAAACAGCAGTAGGCATAATATATGGTGTTTCCCAGACTGATATTTCCAGGCCTTGGCATTCTACTTTTAACCCTTTCCTCCCAACATTCCATCCCCACATTCAAGAGACCACCTATGCCTGGGCTGGAAGTGTAGGACAGGGTAATTTGCAGAGGCATTTAATGGAGCATATGGGGGGGGAAAGGAGTAAACATATAATGCTCTAACGTAAAAGTCCCAGTCCTCCTGTTAGGGAATCAAACCACTCAGCTGGTCAGGCACCACCTTAGTCTATGTATGAAGTCTTGTCGATGTCAAATGTTCCTCTCAATGCAGCTGGTTCAGCATCACGTTGAAGCAGCACATCCTGTCAAATTCAGAGCAGTGTATGTAGTGCTGAGGAGGTGTCTCTGCAGCAACTGGACTGGTGAGATTCCAGGTGTAGTGCAGGTACTTCCACATTCAGGACAACAGTTGCCTTTGATGTCCAATTCAAACCTCAGGGAAAGAGATACTTCAGGTCCTCTCTATTTACCACATGGAGAAGAAATGGAAAAAGTTACTCCACACAAGTATTTACACAGGAATCCTGCAGAAATGTATCCAGAGTATGTGCATGTCGTATAAGTTTACAAAGCATGATGAGCCAGCCCATGGTAAGGAAGGAAAATGGGAGTGTCACCACCTTCCAGTAATACACACGCTGTTGCCCCAGCTCCCTCAGCTAAAATTACTCCAGGCCTGGTAGCTTGAGATGGGCCAATTGCCCACACAGGTTTGAGCTTTGTCAGACTGAACTTGAATTTGGTGGGGGGTTTGTGGCACCAATAACAGAATTCCAGCATTGTCCTCCTTAGATAAGGCCCAGATACTTGTCAAAGATACCTGAAATACAAGAACTCAAGAATCTGATAGTAACAGAGGCTGTAGCATAAGGGGATAAACTGGAGTACAGGTCACTTGCCTACCCATGAATGAGGATGGGGATGTGCACAGTCACACTATCTTGGCCTATGATTCTTTCAGTTTCTTGCAATGCCCAAATTGCAGCTAGAATTTTGTTTTTCATTTGGGTATAATGCGTAGCAGAGCCTTATAATGCTTTAGACTGAAATGCTATGGGTTCTTTCTGATTTTTAGGCCCTCTTGTCTGCCACAATCCTACCTATGTCATCTAGAATTGCTCCTCCTAACTCAAAAGGATGTCCTTGCCTAAGGCTGTACAATTGTGCAGGCTCAATCAAAGCATTCTTGCAGGCATCAAAGGCTTCTGGTTGTTACTTGTCCCATTGTCAAACAACTTTCTTTCTGCAGAGAGTGCAGTAACACTGCCAGGGGTGGAATAAAACTTCTCCAGTACCCTTAAAGGAAAGTTTGCAGTTGTTTCAGTGTAGTTGATACATGTAATTGTTGGACTGTTTGCTGTACCATGTTCAGTGTTTCTCTAGGCTACCCATGCCAAACTATTCCCAAAAATTGCACAGTAGTACTAGGGTCCTGTATTTCCTTTGGAATAACTGCCCAGCCTCAGTCCTGTAAGTGGGCTTTCAGCAATTCAGCAACTGCCTCAATTTCTTGTTGTGCCTGTGCCTTAATCAATAGATCATCAATATAATGGTGATCAGCAATAGCACCCAACAAGAGCTGATACATGAGCTGTCACCATTTGGTGGCAAATGGAGAGACTGTATTTATATAACAGAGGTAATACCTGAAAAGTATATTGCTTTTGCTGCCACGTAAAGGCAAACTGGTCCTGGCTTTCTGAAGCAATGGCTCTTGAAAAAAAGCATTAACAAGGTCCATTACCACCTTCCAGGGCTGTAGATTTTTGCTGATTTTTTTCCTCTGGTACTGTAACTGCAAGTCAGGGTGTCTTTATCAACAGTAATCAACACTGATTCTTCAAGTAGCATCTGATTTTCAAACAGGCCAAATGGGGTTGTTGAAAGTAGTCATGGTTTCTGTGATGATTTACACTCGGAGTGCCTGAATTGTTTGTTTCCTCTTACCCCCCTGGAATGCAATACTGCTTTACGTTCACCACCTTGGCAGGTGCTGGCAGCACAACAGGGTCCCACTTCAGGAACCCACACAGAACAGTTACGGATCAAGTGGCAAATCCTGCTTGAGGAGTCCCAAAACAAAAACGACCATTCAGTGCTTCAGCGGTTCGCCCTGCCAGCACATCAATGCCCAAGATATATTCTTTTATTGGGGCAATTAACACCTTCATGACAAATGGGGTGGTGTATCCTACCATTAAAATAACTGTGCTCTGAGGGTGGGAGTGGAACTGCTCCCCAAGCTGCAGATGTGGGCAGTCTCTTCATTAGGAGCAACATCACTGTGTGATACAGTAACTTCTGCGCCTGTATCCACCAGAGCTGGCACATGCAAAGTTCCTGCAGGTGGCCACTCCACAGTCAAGAGGAACATAGAGGTGTTGGTCCTGCTCCCAGTGAGAGGCTACAGTGGCAGCAATCTGGGGGGACCCGCAAACCCACTGTTTCCACATCTGCCAGGAGTTCTGGTGCTCAGAAGTGGCAGGAGGGACGGTGGGGTGATTTTTTCTTTTCACAGGCACTAACCTTTGCCAACAGTGAAACATTTCTGATGTTGTGATTCCATCTATTTCTGACTGTGGAACATTGGCTTGCACAAGATCATTCAACATTTGTTTCCTACTCACCCGTGAGGTGACTCTTTCTGGCTTTGCCAGTTGATTTTCTCTCCCTATCCAAACAGCTGGCTCTGAGATCACAGCCCCAATACCCCTCAGGGCATTTGTTAAGGCACTTTTGTCATCAGTAGCATTCATGACTGTTGATATAATCAGTGGTTTCAATTTATCAGGAGCCCCTTCACAAACTGAATTTTGTTATTTCTCATAACTGCTGCTCCGTCTGGATCAGATCCCGTGCTCTGGGCCTGAGCTGCCCCATCTGCCACAGTGAACCAACACCTTCTTCCATGTTGCACCAGATCCCAAAGGACAACACTGACTCAGCAGGATCTGCATGTGCTGTTAAAGCTGCTGCATGTGGCCATTGATACAGCGTAGGGGCGACAATACCCCTGGTATTTCATAGCTGAGCTCACCCCTGTTGGATTTGATTATCAGTGGCTATAGGAGTTAATAGATCTTTTTCACCCACTAATAAGTGAATAAAGACAGCACCACTGTCCCAAACTTATAAAACCTATGGTAATATGCTCTCCTTGCTCTTCTGTCAATAAGACTCTAAAAATTCCTATAACTCTTTTGGGGTATAGATCTGTGTGACCTGTACCACCCTGTCTGGCAGACCCTGCTGTCCCTCCATTTCTATGAGTGGTCATGTTTTTGCACTTTCTTATCTTGCAAGCCTACCTCAAACTCAATCTTAGAGTCCAAATATTTCCATCCCACTTCTTGGCATCCCATGGAGGTTTCTAAATAAGACCATGGAGTTCAGAAGTTAAGACCTTACTTTTCACATACTTTGGCCCTCGTTTGGTGACAAAGTGTGCCACCAGCCATGCTATAGTGCATTGCTGCTCACAACACCACTCCTTTGGAACAGTAAATGCTTCTCGCGTGAACTCCTTTGCAGCCTTTGGAGACCCAATTTCCTCTTTCAGCGCTCTCAGTGGCTCCATAAGGCCATAATCTCATGATCAAGAGTTCTAAGACTGGTAACTAACAACCATCACAATTTCCCTGCTAACTTGCGAGGGGACTTCCAGGCCACTTTCCACTTTAATCCAGACATAGCTAACGCAACTGTCTGTGGGGTCCCCACCTCCCCGGCACCTATTTAAGGCCAGGTCTCCATCAGAGCCATTGTCACTAGGAAAGTGCCTACAGGAGTCCAGCGCTCAGTGATGAGCCATTCAAAATGTGGGGAGTCACTGCCATGGCCTTGCCAATCCCAGACTTTTCCTGAGCCATGGCATGGCTGTTCATAGAGTCTGCTGACCATGCCAATTGTGTGAGTCAACTCAGGCAACCAGATGGAACAACCAAAAAAACATGGTTGAATGCAAAGACTAAATTTACTTTATTACCTCGCTAAGTGGAGGATCCTAAAGCAACACTCAGATCTCCTTGCCATTCTTCCAACTTAAATCATTTCCTCCCAACCCAAGAGACTTCTAATGAGATAGAATTTCACAGAGGCATCACCCATGTGACAAGTGTGCTCAGCAATGGGCAGCACTGAGACTCTTTTGGAGACAGTTGAACTGACTCACTCACACAGGGCAGGAGCCACTGGACTCTTCTCACAGAGCCCAGCCCAGCAGCTTTCTCCCCCAGCTCCCAAATCTTGCCACATTTACACAAAACAGTGGGTCCAATGCAGAGTGAATGTCGACTGCAGCAGAGTGAAGCTGACAATGAAGCAAGTCCTGATGGTGGGACCCGTTATACTCTCATGGAGCTGCACATTCTCTCTGCAGAAGGATCTGGACAGGCTGGATACATTGTCCGATCCAGCAGGGTGACGTTCTACAAGACCATATGTCAGGTCCTACACTTTGGCCACAATAACCCCCTGCAGCTCTACAGGCTGGGGGCAGAGCACTTGGAGAGAGGCCCAGTGGAAGAGGACTTGGGGCTGCTGGTGGATATGGCTGAACATGAGCCACAGTGTGCTCAGGTGGGCAAGAAGGCCAAGGGCATCCTGGTCTGTATCAGGAATAGTGTCCAGCAGGAGCAGGGCAGTGATTGTGCCTGTCTACTGTGCACTGGTGAGGTCACACCTCGAGTGCTGTGTCCAGTTCTGGGCCCCTCAGCTGAGGAAGGACATTGAGGTGCTGGAGTGAGTCCAGAGAAGGGCAATGGAGCTGGTGAAGTGCCTAGAGGGTATATCCTGTGAGGGGAGGCTGAGGGAGCTGGGGGGGTTTAGCCTGCAGAAGAGGAGGCTCAGGGGAGACCTCCTCACTCTCTACAACTCTTTGAAAGGAGGTTGTAGCCAGGTGGGGGTGGGTCTCTTCCCCCAGGCAACCAGCAGAGTTCAGGCTGCTCAGAGAAGTAGTAAACAAGGTGTTTCAAAGTCATGATGGGTGGATCTTGGCAAATGGCCTGGTGCCCATGAAGAGATCCTATCACTGCCCATCCTCAGCTGGGTGAGGGCAGAAAATACAATGCCAGGGTGAGGGGTCAAAGTAAAGTCAGGGGAAACAATCAGCAATTATGATTCATCTGGGGGAATCAAATTTAATTTATTTTCAATTACCCACAGACTAGGACAAAGACAAACAGCAATAAATCTAAATCCACATTGGCCCCCAGCCTTCCCTCTGCTTCGTTTCAGGTTCACTGCCAACTTCTACACCTTCTTCCCACCAGTGGCACAGGGGGAGAGGGAAAGGGGGTTGTGCTCAGCCCATTCTGGAAGTCTCTGCACTCCTTCCTGCCACTCTGCTCCCCTGCTCCACTGTGGGTCCCCTGCTACAGGGTGGGTCATTTCCAAAGGGTGCAGTTCTTCAGGAACAAAATGCTCCAAAGTTACTCCTTGACAGGGTAACAGGTCCTGGCAGTAGGACCTGCTCCTTTGTGGGCTTCTCTCCACAGCAGTGGATATTCCTGCCAGGATTCTTTTCTAGTGCAGGCTTTTCACAGTACCACAGCTTTCTTCATGGTACATCCACCTACAAAGGGCTCCATAGAACAGCTGATCCCACTCAGCTCTTTTGTGTGGCTGATCCCAATCCTGACATGTGAAACACCCCAGCCCTGCCTGTCTGGACACAACCTGGGCAGAACAGTCAATGTAAGGGAGGTGTAGGAAGGGATGAGGTTGTGGGCTGTGTTTAGGTATTGCTGTTACCTATACCCACTCATACCATATTTTGGACACAACTTCTCTTTTGGTGTAGACTTTGTAGTGGGTTAGTCAGGGATGGGTCTGTGTGCTCTAAGGGAAAGATCACAAATGGAAATCCAATAACCCTAACCCTCTGCCTTCCTCCACCTTCTTCCTTGAGCTCAGTAGATGTGTTGCCAAAGAAAGAAGGAGAACTCGGAGTCCCAGGCTTGGATGCAAAACAACTTTATTGAGTCTAAAGAAGCAAAGGAGGTGGCTCACAGAGGGCACCAGCAGCAGCCCCGAAGATGCAGGGGGGGTGTCCCTCTGCCTGGGCTGCAGAGGCAGGGAGGTCAAAAGGTCCCCAGGAGGGTGGCATTGGGTGCTGGTGACAGGAAAGGAAGGGAAGAGAGAGAAGAGAGGAGAAGAAGGAAACAAGAGCCATAAAGTCTAAATGCAATGTCCCAGCGTTGTGTTTTCAGTGCAGCAGCATGATGAGAGGTCTTGTAGGTTGTTGGCCAAGGAGGTTTGCAGGGGCTTTAGCAGGGGGGACATCTGCCACGGTAGCAGCTGGTGATGCAGGAGAGGTCAAAGCCCCCGGAGTTGATGGGCACTCCGTCAGAGCTGAGGATGCTGCCAACGGCAGCGGAGGTGGAGGATCCCACCACGGTGTTCTGTGGGAAGGAGCTGAGGATGGGCCCGGGCAGGGTCACCAGCACAGCCGGCGGCTCAATGACGACGGTGGAGCTCTGGCACTGCCTGACACAGCACTCATTGCAGCTGTTGGCCAGCGGGGTCGGGCCGCAGGGCTGGCAGCAAGGGTTGCAGGGCTGGCACTGCTGGCACTTCTCAGGGCACGACATGGCTGGAGCCTGGGGCTGCACCTGGCACACAGGGCAGGGAGGAAGCAGAGCACACGCACACCTCAGCAACAGCCGGCAAAGCACCACCAGGAAGCCAAGGCAGCTGCTGCTGCTTGGGGAGGGAGAGGCTCTGCAGGGGCCAACCAGGGAGCCTTTCCCTGAGCCCAGCAGGGCCTTCAGAGATCAGACAGGCCCAGGCTGCTCCTGCCTCAGCTGTAGGAAAACAGCCCCCTCAGCCCAGCCTCCGCCTCTGTCCCTAACAGACGCTCTCCCCTCTGCCCACACGACCACCATCCCCGAGCACTCCCACAAGACCAAGGAGCAGGGATGGGCTGCAAAGCTCGACCCTGTGCTAGAGAGGGGGGAGGAGAAAGGGGCTTCCCACTCACCGGCTTGCTGAGGAGAAGGAGGTGACAGAAGGGGTTGAGAGAGCCACCAGTTGGGCTGGCTTTTATACTGGCCCCACAGTGCCTCAGGGCCCAAAGGCCGTGCTGCATAAGTGACAATTTTCCTGCATGATCCCAAGGAACGGAAACATCCCAGGGAATGAATGGTATGGCATGAGGTGGTGATTCCCACTACCCTGACTTTGCATTTCCTGGCCTACATCATCACCTTTCCCTCATGGACACTTCTGAGTGCAGGTCTGAGAGGTTCCAGGATTTCTGGGGGCAAGGATGTGTCAGTATGGGCAGAAGTGATGACCTGAGTGTACAAGGGATACAGAAGAGGCAGGTGATGCCAGCCTGGGGCACTCTGGTGGATTTCTGTAATGCTTCCTGACTTCTGTAATTCCTGCTGGCAGGAAGGGTCCCAGCTGCTCCCAGCCCTCCATTCCTTGGCTCATCACCCAAAGTCCTCCCCTGAATGTGGGTCTTGCCCCGCTGGTCAAAACACTTTGGCTTAATCCTGTGCCTGGACAGTCCCTGAGACTCCTCTGGCACTGCTGCCTGAGCATCTGTGCTGCTCAGAGGCCCCCTCCCTGCTCTGGCAGGGAGCTCCCGGGCAGCTCCTCACTCCCATCCCTTCCCATCCCCTCTGCCCCCTGTGCTGATCCCCAGTAATGGGTGGGAGAGTGTGACTGTGCCCTGGAGCATGTGAGTGTCTGCACATCCCTGTGCTTGTGCTCCCCTGGGAACACACCCCTGGCAGCCTCTGGCCTGCAGTGTCTCTCTGTGCACAGGGGAGAGCACTTGTGTGCAACCTGCTGTGTGAGTCCTTGGGCATGTTTGCTGTGTCTGTGCATCTGGGTTTGTCCTTGTGCTCCCTGGGCAGGTTGGGAATGTGTCAGTGCCTGCGGGGGTGTCCTCAGCTGTGTCTGAGCTCATGGCTGAGCCCAACCATTCCAAGGCCTGTAGTGACATCCCTGCTCAACAGTGCCAGGCACTGACACAGTCCCAGCTCCCCCTTTTCTGAGGAGAGCTCGTTACTGAAAAAGTGATATTTCTTTAAAAAGAGTCTATGTAGCCTTTGGTGAAGATGTGAAAAATATCTTTTAAGTTTAGCACAGTAGTGTTTGATCCCTATATTCATGGTTAATACTTAGTTTTGTACCACACAGTGCTTAGTACAAATGCCTGAGATTGATGTGGCTTTGTGTTAACTCCCTCCATCTGTGACATATAGTCTTGTGCCAGCAATCCCTTCCTTATTTCCCTATATCAGTGATTGATATGGACTCTCAAATGTCTTAGTTTTGAGAACAAGGATTGTGTGTCAGAACAAAGATTGATAAGAGAAGTTCGTTATGACCTGACCACGTCTTTGAGATACTCTCAAGGAGAGAGAACTCACTAGAACATCTGGAACCATAAAAGGAAAACATGGGGAATGGGACGTTCCCAAAAGCTGACCAAAAACTCTCAAAAGACCCCTACAAATATCCAAAACAGTCCACAAATATATTTAATGTAAATGCATGGATTTAGGAACTGTAATGAATATGTAATAAAAATTTGATGAATACGTGCTAGCTTTATGAATATAACCTGGTCTGTTTGGTTGCTGGGTGTGCATGTTGTGTGGAGCTTTTCACACTCACCCAGCAGGGTGTCGACTCTAACCTAACAGACTGGTTCATGAGCTTATTTACTGGTTTTTGGTGACAACTGGAGAGGGCCACGGCACTCAGGTCTCACCAAGGAGAATCCTGACCCCAGGCCATCACTCCTCATGCTACCTGCAGGCAGCCTTGGGGCACGGAGCTGTTTCCCAGGGTCCCTGCTCCTGTCTCATGGAGAAGCCATGGCTGGGATCAGAGGTGAACTCTGGCACAGCTCAGGGGAGCCCTTGGGTGATGAGCCAAAGCCTGGAGGCATTTGAGCAGCTGGGAATTTTCCTGTCAGCAGGACCAGAGTGCCCCAGGCTGGAATCACCTGCCTCTTCTGTATCCCTTGTGCACTCAGGTCATCACTTCTGCCCATACTGACACATCCTTGCCCCCAGAAATCCTGAAACCTCTCAGACCTGCACTCAGAAGTGTCCATGAGGGAAAGGTGATGATGTAGGCCAGGAAATGCAAAGTCAGGGTAGTGGGAATCACCACCTCATGCCATACCATTCATTCCCTGGGATGTTTCCGTTCCTTGGGATCATGCAGGAAAATTGTCACTTATGCAGCACGGCCTTTGGGCCCTGAGGCACTGTGGGGCCAGTATAAAAGCCAGCCCAACTGGTGGCTCTCTCAACCCCTTCTGTCACCTCCTTCTCCTCAGCAAGCCGGTGAGTGGGAAGCCCCTTTCTCCTCCCCCCTCTCTAGCACAGGGTCGAGCTTTGCAGCCCATCCCTGCTCCTTGGTCTTGTGGGAGTGCTCGGGGATGGTGGTCGTGTGGGCAGAGGGGAGAGCGCCTGTTAGGGACAGAGGCGGAGGCTGGGCTGAGGGGGCTGTTTTCCTACAGCTGAGGCAGGAGCAGCCTGGGCCTGTCTGATCTCTGAAGGCCCTGCTGGGCTCAGGGAAAGGCTCCCTGGTTGGCCCCTGCAGAGCCTCTCCCTCCCCAAGCAGCAGCAGCTGCCTTGGCTTCCTGGTGGTGCTTTGCCGGCTGTTGCTGAGGTGTGCGTGTGCTCTGCTTCCTCCCTGCCCTGTGTGCCAGGTGCAGCCCCAGGCTCCAGCCATGTCTTGCCCTGAGAAGTGCCAGCAGTGCCAGCCCTGCAACCCTTGCTGCCAGCCCTGCGGCCCGACCCCGCTGGCCAACAGCTGCAATGAGTGCTGTGTCAGGCAGTGCCAGAGCTCCACCGTCGTCATTGAGCCGCCGGCTGTGCTGGTGACCCTGCCCGGGCCCATCCTCAGCTCCTTCCCACAGAACACCGTGGTGGGATCCTCCACCTCCGCTGCCGTTGGCAGCATCCTCAGCTCTGACGGAGTGCCCATCAACTCCGGGGGCTTTGACCTCTCCTGCATCACCAGCTGCTACCGTGGCAGATGTCCCCCCTGCTAAAGCCCCTGCAAACCTCCTTGGCCAACAACCTGCAAGACCTCTCATCATGCTGCTGCACTGAAAACACAACGCTGGGACATTGCATTTAGACTTTATGGCTCTTGTTTCCTTCTTCTCCTCTCTTCTCTCTCTTCCCTTCCTTTCCTGTCACCAGCACCCAATGCCACCCTCCTGGGGACCTTTTGGCCTCCCTGCCTCTGCAGCCCAGGCAGAGGGACACCCCCCCTGCATCTTCGGGGCTGCTGCTGGTGCCCTCTGTGAGCCACCTCCTTTGCTTCTTTAGACTCAATAAAGTTGTTTTGCATCCAAGCCTGGACCTCTAAGTCTTCTATTGTCTGGCAACTCTTCCACTGAGTTCAGGGTTAAAGAGTGGAGGAAGAGAGGATGGGACTCACTGCAGTTGATTTTCCTTTGTGCCCTTTCCCTTGGAGCTCACAAACACATTCCTTGGGACTCCACAGCAAAGACCATCAGGCAGAAGATGTCTCCAAGAAGTGTTAGGAGTGGGAATGGGAAACAGCAATGCCTGGACACAGCCCACAACCTCATCCCTTCCTACACCTCCCTTACATTGACTGTTCTGCCCAGCTTGTGTCCAGACAGGCAGGGCTTGGGGACTTCACGTGTCAGGATTGGGATCAACTATTTTATGGAGCCCTTTGTAGGTGGATGTACCATGAAGAAAGCTGTGGTACTGTGAAAAGCCTGCACTAGAAAAGAATCCTGGCAGGAATATCCACTGCAGTGGAGAAAAGCCCACAATGGAGCAGGTCCTACTGCCAGGACCTGTTACCCTGTCAAGGAGTAACTTTGGAGCATTTTGTTCCTGAAGAACTGCACCCTTTGGAAATGACCCACCCTGTAACAGGGGACCCACAGTGGAGCAGGGGAGCAGAGTGGCAGGAAGGAGTGCAGAGACTTCCAGAATGGGCTGAACCCTTTCCCTCTCCTCCTCTGCCACTGGTGGGGAAGAAGGTAGAGAAGCTGGCAGTGAAGTTGAAACCAGGAAGAAGGAAGGCTGGGGCAAAGGTGGGGATAGATTTGTTATTATTTCTCTTTTTCCTTGTCTATGTGTAAGTGGCAATAAATTAAACGCATTTCCCCAAGACAAGGCTGTTCTTCCTGGTACAAGAATTACTGAGTATTTCCCCAGCCTTTCCTGTGACCCCTCACCTTTGTGAAGTATTTTCTCCCATCGCCCAGTTGAGGAGAGGCAGTCAGAATGTCTTTATGGGCACCAGACCATTTGCCAAGATCAACCTACCATGACATTGAAAGATCATCAGGTCCAATCTTGTATGGGAAAGGGAGCTTAGATGAGATTATCAACCACCCTTCGCAATTACTCCTTGAAATCTTCCAGTGATGGGACCTCTCCCTGCGGAGATTTTTCCAGGAAATCATTTTTATTACTGTTAAAATGTATCTCCTGTGTACACATGAAATCTCTCCTGGTGCAACTTTTATTTATTGGCCCCTGTGGCTCTGCTCCATACGGCTTCTTGTGATGAAAGAGCCTCTTTGCAGCAACACTGTAAAGACTCGAAAACTGTTTGAGGTTGGCCCAAACCTCCTGCTCTCCAGAGAGATAAGGTTGTACCTCATCACCTACACACAAAAGTGGTAGTAGACTTGATCTCCATAAACAAAATCCATGAGGAAGGACACATCCAGGAAAGTGTTGATTGCTCCATGCAGCAATGAGGAGGCCATTCCCCATCAGGGTTACAAGGTACATGCAGAAGATATTGGCTCATGGGGACATGTGCCCACCTTGGGAGGTCTGGGGCCAGCAGGGGAATGAAATCAGTTACAGGTGCCTTGTTCTCCTTTGCTGTGACCCAAAGCAAGATAAGAAGGAATCAGCTGCCCAGACAAGAATGCAGGAACAGAGCTCTGGTGGGGTTGGTCTGTGATTTTTGTTGCTGTCAGAGGGACAAACCAGTCCCTGTTGCCAACTCACTGAATTCATCTCCCGTGGAGGTAGGTCTGGCCACACCTAGACTCAGGTATAGCTGGTAGACCAGAGCAAAGAGAACCTGCGAGACACCTGATCACCAGTTCTGCTTTGCTGACGTTGACCACTGCCATGAAGTGGCCGATTCCCGTTACAAGTCATTGCTGGGGTGGTCATTTCCGAGTGCACTGGCTTCTTCATTGCCTCTTTCCTAATTGTCCAATTCAAAAGCCCAAGGCTCCTGTCCGCTGTAGAGTCATGGCTTCACATGTGTTGGAAAAGACCTTTAACATCAACGAGTCTAACCACAAACCTATCACTGTCCACACCACCAGTTACTGATGTACCCATGTGCCACATTTACACATCTTTTAAATCCCTCCAGGGATGGTGTTTCCCATCCAATATCCACATCTCTGCAGAGCCTGTTCCAGCACTTGATAAATATTTCTGCACAAAATTTTTTTCCTAAAATCCAAACTAAATCTCCGCTGACTCAGCTTGAGGCCATTTCCTATGACATGGGAGAAGATAATGGCTCTCATCTTGTTATGACCTCCTTCTCTGTACTGGTAGAGTGCTAAAGTCTCCCCTGAGGCTGCTTTTCTCCAGGCTAAATAAATCCACTTCCCTCTCTAATGCAGACATTTCATCACATGTGATTGGGAAGAGGAGAGAATGCCAGGTGAGAGCTGCCTTTGTCTGTGCCCAAGGGAACTGAGCTATGCTGGGACACCCAGTGAGCTGAGGATCTCTCTGTAGCCTGACATGGAAATGGATGGAAATCTGTCCCTTCTGGGTTTGATGAATTCCTGAGACAATGCTGGGTGACCATCACAGACAGTTCAAAAGACGCATCTTTAGACAAATCACTCGGATCCCTCTCCAGAGAAACAAAGGAAGGTGGTGGGAATGGCCTTACTTCCCCATCCCATGCAGAGAGCAATTGACTCTCCACATGAAAAAGTGACCAGGTACAGCTCTCCAGTTCCCACAGGAGGGCAGGTGCTCTGACCAACAATGAGATGTGCTCACTGTAAGGTCAGACCACTTGGTCAAGGATGCCAAATCCCACTGCACTCAGTGCCAGCAATGAACATGTTGTCTCCCAGTTGCTTCCTTGAACATGCTGGTCCCTCTTTCCATTGCCAGGGACTTTAAGGATCAAACAAGATCCTCATGTCCAGGTTCCTACTGCTCCAATCCCCAAATCTCCTACTCATCCATAGCAAAGATCAAGCTCTGAAACTGGGCTACCCCTCACTAGACTGTAGCCACCAGTCCCAAAGATTCCCAGTGGTTGGAGTGAACACCAGGGTTCAAAGTCCAACAGCAGCCCAGGTTTGGTGGCCCCTAAAACAAAAACCCCTGGAACCACCTGCCTGCACTGGATTGATTGCGCACTAAATACATGTCTTCTGTCCACACTGGTGCATCCTTGGGTAATGAGCCAAAGACTGGAGGACTGGGAGCACATTTAGCCCTTCCTATCATCTGGAATCAAAAAAACCCATGAGACTGTCCCAGGCTGGAATCACCTGTCATCTCTGGATGCCTTTGGTACTTACTCCATGACTTCTGCCCACAGTGACTCATTCTCTCCCCCAGAAATCCTGCAAATCAAAAATGGCCATGAGGGAACGGTGATGATGTAAGTCTGGAAATGCAAAGTCAGAGTAGTGGGAATCACCACCTCATGCCATACCATTCATTCCCTGGGATGTTTCCGTTCCTTGGGATCATGCAGGAAAATTGTCACTTATGCAGCACGGCCTTTGGGCCCTGAGGCACTGTGGGGCCAGTATAAAAGCCAGCCCAACTGGTGGCTCTCTCAACCCCTTGTCACCTCCTTCTCCTCAGCAAGCCGGTGAGTGGGAAGCCCCTTTCTCCTCCCCCCTCTCTAGCACAGGGTCGAGCTTTGCAGCCCATCCCTGCTCCTTGGTCTTGTGGGAGTGCTCGGGGATGGTGGTCGTGTGGGCAGAGGGGAGAGCGCCTGTTAGGGACAGAGGCGGAGGCTGGGCTGAGGGGGCTGTTTTCCTACAGCTGAGGCAGGAGCAGCCTGGGCCTGTCTGATCTCTGAAGGCCCTGCTGGGCTCAGGGAAAGGCTCCCTGGTTGGCCCCTGCAGAGCCTCTCCCTCCCCAAGCAGCAGCAGCTGCCTTGGCTTCCTGGTGGTGCTTTGCCGGCTGTTGCTGAGGTGTGCGTGTGCTCTGCTTCCTCCCTGCCCTGTGTGCCAGGTGCAGCCCCAGGCTCCAGCCATGTCGTGCCCTGAGAAGTGCCAGCAGTGCCAGCCCTGCAACCCTTGCTGCCAGCCCTGCGGCCCGACCCCGCTGGCCAACAGCTGCAATGAGTGCTGTGTCAGGCAGTGCCAGAGCTCCACCGTCGTCATTGAGCCGCCGGCTGTGCTGGTGACCCTGCCCGGGCCCATCCTCAGCTCCTTCCCACAGAACACCGTGGTGGGATCCTCCACCTCCGCTGCCGTTGGCAGCATCCTCAGCTCTGACGGAGTGCCCATCAACTCCGGGGGCTTTGACCTCTCCTGCATCACCAGCTGCTACCGTGGCAGATGTCCCCCCTGCTAAAGCCCCTGCAAACCTCCTTGGCCAACAACCTGCAAGACCTCTCATCATGTTGCTGCACTGAAAACACAACGCTGGGACATTGCATTTAGACTTTATGGCTCTTGTTTCCTTCTTCTCCTCTTCTCTCTCTTCCCTTCCTTTCCTGTCACCAGCACCCAATGCCACCCTCCTGGGGACCTTTTGACCTCCCTGCCTCTGCAGCCCAGGTAGAGGGACAACCCCCTTTCGTCTTAGTGGCTGTTGCTGGTGCCCTCTGTGAGCCACCCCCTTTGCTTCTTTAGACTCAATAAAGTTGCTTTGCATCCACGCTGGAGACTCTGAGTCTTCCTTCATTCTTTGGTAACTCTTCCATTGAGATCAGGGAAGAAGGTCGAAGAAGGCAGAGGGTTAGGGTTAGTGGATTTTCCTTTGGCCCTTTCCTCTTGGAGCTCACAAGTACATCCCTGGTTACTCCACAGCAAAGACCACACTAAAAGAGAAGGTGGGTCCAAAATATGGGAGGAGTGGGTATGGGCAACAGCAACGCCTGGGTACAACCCACAACCTCATCCCTTCCTACACCTCCCTTACATTGACCATTCTGCCCAGCTTGTGTCCAGACAGGCAGGGTTTCCCAATCGTGCACGCTGCGTAATCAAGGCTATCCACTTACTCCACGTAGCATCGGTGGCATGATGCGTAGAGGGCACCTTCCCTTTGAACATCCAACTCAGGACTGGTAGTCGGGGTGCTAGGAGGAGCTGTGTTTCAGTGTCAACCACTTTTGAGGCTGCTTGTATGCCTTCATAGGCTGCCAGAATTTCCTTTTCCACAGGAGCGGAATTTCCTTTTCCTTTTCCACAGTGGCTTCAGAACCCCTGTAGCTTCGGCTCCAGAAGCCAAGTGGTCGCCCTCGCATCTCACCAGGTACCTTTTGCCAGAGGCTCCAGGAAGGAACTTTATCTCCAGCTGCAGTATAAAGTACGTTCTTCATGTCTGGTCCTGTCCGAACTGGTCCAAGAGCCACGGCATGTGCAATCTCTTGTTTGATCTGTTTAAATGCCTGCCGCTGTTCAGGACCCCATTGAAAGGTATTCTTTTTACGGGTCACAAAGTGAAGAGGGCTCACAATCTGGCTATACTCAGGGATGTGCATTCTCCAGAAACCTATGGCCCCCAGGAAAGCTTGTGTCTCCTTTTTGTTGGACGGCGGAGCCATGGCTACAATCTTATTGATGACATTTGTTGGTATCTGACGCCGTCCATCTTGCCATTTCACCCCTAGGAACTGGATCTCTCTGGCAGGTCCCTTGACCTTATTCTTCTTGATGGCGAAACCGGCGTCGAGGAGAATCTGGATGATTTCCTCTCCTTTCTTGAAAACTTCTTCTGCTATGTCTCCCCATACAATGATGTCATCAATGTACTGGATGTGTTCTGGGGCCTTGCCCTTCTCTAGTGTGGCCTGAATCAGTCCATGGCAGATGGTTGGACTGTGCTTCCACCCCTGGGGTAGTCGGTTCCACGTGTACTGCACACCTCTCCACATGAAAGCAAACTGTGGCCTGCACTCTGCCGCTGAGGGAATGGAGAAAAACGCGTTGGCGATGTCGATGGTGACGTACCACTTTGCTGTCTTGGACTCCAGCTCGTACTGGAGCTCCAACATGTCTGGCACAGCAGCACTCAACGGTGGCGTGACTTCATTCAAGCCACGATAATCCACAGTCAGTCTCCATTCGCCATCGGACTTACATACGGGCCAGATGGGGCTGTTGAAGGGTGAGTGTGTTCTACTAACCACCACTTGGCTTTCCAACTTGCAGATCATCTTATGGATGGGAATCACAGCATCTCGATTAGTCCGGTACTGTCGCCTATGCACTGTCTTAGTGGCTGTCGGCACTCGCTGGTCCTTGACTCGCAGTAATCCTACAACAGAAGGATCTTCTGAGAAGCCGGGCAGGGCAGATAATCTTTTGGATTCCTCTTCAACCACCTCGGTTATACCAAAAGCCCATCAGTACCCCTTTGGGTCCTTGAAGTATCCTCTTCTGAGGTAATCCATGCCGAGAATGCAAGGGGCTTCTGACCCCGTCACAATGGGATGCTTTTCCCATTGGTCTCCTGTCAAGTTTATTTTGACCTCTACCACCGACAGCTCTTGAGACCCTCCTGTCACCCCAGAAATTGAAACAGTCTCTGTGCTCACATGTCCTGAGGGCATTAACGTACACTGTGCGCCGGTATCTATTAAAGCTTGGTATCTCTGAGGATCCGATGTGCCAGGCCATCGGACCCACACAGTCCAGTGAACTCTGTTAGCTTTCTCATCCCTCTCCTTCTCCTGGCAGAAGGCAGAGCCCCTCTATTGGTTCTGGTTGCAGCATTCACCATCGGATCTTTGCTTCGGCTTGTCAGAGGCTTTCTTGTCATCCTGGAAACGGACTCCAGTCTTCCTACATCTGGGAGATCTCAGTTCTCTTTCAAAGAAATCTGCATCTACTACATAGACAACTTTCTTATCATCTTCCTTGCATTTTAGTTCTCTCACTCTGGTCTCAAGTCTGGAAGTAGATTCACCATCCCACTTCCTCATGTTTTCTCCGTGGGCGCGCAGATAGGACCACAGTTCACTGTGCTTAGATCTACGGAAGGAGATCGCGAGCAGGACCGGGACCAAGATCGAGATCGTGGTCGAGACCGTTCTGCTGATCTGTCTCTGTAACGTCTGTCCCTGTGGTCTCCGTAGTCATCCTCATATTCAGAGCGCCCATAAGGCTCCTCTCTCTCAGGTGTTCATCTGTAATTAGAATCAAAATAGTCTAGAAAACTCATTCCTAGATTCTACTGCTTCTTCTAGATGTCGTAACACCGTACACAGAGTGCCCACAAGTGTTTCTTGCGTGTTTGGAAGTATTATTCCTGCCAAGGTATGAACGTATGATGCAAGAGCACCCTGGATTATCTTTTTCCACATAGGCATTGTGCAAGTGACACCCTCTGGGTCATCAGTGATGAGATCATATTGAGAGTCATCATACATAATTTCCAACAATGTCAATTCTCTTAGGTACTGGATGGTGTCTTCTACCTTGGTCCACTTCCTCGCGGGGCATGTTAAATAGGCTTTAAATGGAAACCTTTGTCTCGCACTTAAGACAAGTCACGCCCAAAGACTGAGGTCGGGTCTCGCCTCTGCAATTAAACGATCAAGTTCACGGTTTCCGGAGATGGATGCTAGTTGTTCTACTTCAGTCGTTGATAACAGGTGAGCTCGAGCCCCACGGTCTCAGCATCGGAGCAACCACACTAGAATTCGCTAACCAGGTCGATGAGTGTAATCTTTGTAAGTCCCAGGGTTCTGCTGGGGTCATTGACCGCAAAACTGCAGTTTCCGCTTTCGGGGGTGATAATCCTTGTGGAGGTACAAATTTGACACTGGTATCAGTATAGGTCCCTGCCCCATTATCTTCTGACTTGCTTTGATCTCCATCTGGTTGTAGGCTTACACTGTCGGGCACCGATATCCACGACTTCCTTGTCACTACAGGGGCAAGAGGTATCTCAGGTTATGTAGTCTGAGTTCCGCTTTCAGTGGATGTAGTAGAGGTGGTGCTGGTCTCAGGTGGCATGATTTGAGTTTCCGCCTCAACCTTAGCCTTCTGAGCATAGTCCACAGGGTTGTGGCTTTCTTCATGGTACACCCAACAACAAAGGGTTCCATAGAACAGCTGATCCCAAAAAGATCTTTCGTGTGGCTGATCCCAATCCTGACACGTGAAACCCCCCAGCCCTGCCTGTCTGGACACAAACTGGACAGAACAGTCAATGTAAGGGAGGTGTAGGAAGGGATGAGGTTGTGGG
Organism: Manacus candei; assembly: GCF_025592945.1. Taxonomy (NCBI): domain Eukaryota; kingdom Metazoa; phylum Chordata; class Aves; order Passeriformes; family Pipridae; genus Manacus; species Manacus candei. The sequence continues at coordinate 481,685 of NW_026138160.1, read as the reverse complement.
CTGTGTCCAGGCATTGCTGTTGCCCGTACCCACACCTGACACTTCTCTGAGTCGTTTTCTCCCCCATGGTCATTGCTGTGGGGTAACCAGGGATGTCTTTGTGAGCTCCAAGGGAAAGGGCACAAAGGAAAATCAACTGCAGTGAGTCCCACCCTCTGCTTCCTCCACTCTTTAACCCGGAGCTCAGTGGAAGAGTTGCCAGACAATAGAAGACTTAGAGGTCATGGTTTGGATGCAAAAAACCTTTATTGAGTCTAAAGAAGCAAAGGAGGTGGCTCACAGAGGGCACCAGCAGCAGCCCCAAAGATGCAGGGGGGTGTCCCTCTGCCTGGGCTGCAGAGGCAGGGAGGCCAAAAGGTCCCCAGGAGGGTGGCATTGGGTGCTGGTGACAGGAAAGGAAGGGGGAGAGGGAAGAGAGGAGAAGGAAACAAGAACCATAAAGTCTAAATGCAATGCCCCAGCGTTGTGTTTTCAGTGCAGCAGCATGATGAGAGGTCTTGCAGGTTGTTGGTCAAGGAGGTTTGCAGGGACTTTAGCAGGGGGGACATCTGCCACGGTAGCAGCTGGTGATGCAGGAGAGGTCAAAGCCCCCGGAGTTGATGGGCACTCCGTCAGAGCTGAGGATGCTGCCAACGGCAGCGGAGGTGGAGGATCCCACCACGGTGTTCTGTGGGAAGGAGCTGAGGATGGGCCCGGGCAGGGTCACCACCACAGCAGAGGGCTGGATGGCAACAGTGGAGCTCTGGCACTGCCTGACACAGCACTCATTGCAGCTGTTGGCCAGCGGGGTCGGGCCGCAGGGCTGGCAGCAAGGGTTGCAGGGCTGGCAGCACGACATGTCTCTGGCTCACAGGGGCACCTGGCACACAGGGCAGGGAGAAGCACAAAGCAGACACACATGAGAAGCAGCCCTGCACCCAACTCCCCTGCAGACAAGGCACCTCCTGCACCACATGACACTGCCCAGCCCAAAGCCCAGCAGCCTCCTCAGCCAAGTCCCAGCCTCTCTCTGCACAACACCTTCTCTCCCCTTCCCTCTCCCAGCACAAGCAGCTCCCAGCCCTGCGCTAGCACAGCTCATATCAGGTGAAGCAGAAGAAGAAGACAGGCATTTTCCACTCACCTGATTCCCAAGGAGAAGGAGGTGAGAGAAGTGGATGCGAGAGCAGAGACTTGGGCTGCCTTTTATAGCAGTCCTGCACAGCCCAAGGGCCAAAGGCACCTTTGTGCAAGTCATAATTTTCTGACAAGTTCATGTGAACCATCCCAGCTAATGGTAGGGGCTGTGTCCTGGTTTCCTGCACTGCTGCCTTTTCATTTCCTGGTTTCTGCCACGTGTTTTCCTAAATGAAAACTTCTGGAAGAATCGGTATGAGAGGCCCAAGGATTTCCGGGACATAAAGACATCATTGCAGGCACAAGGCTCAGATCAAGGGCTGGTGTCTTCCCGTGCAGGCAGGTGATGAGAACCTGTGTCATGTCTGTGTGGTTTTCCTATGGTGCCGTTGTCATGAAATGGGTTCTGCCCTCATGCTTCCTGCTCGCATTCCCAAGGACTACCATGAGAGGGGAGATGAAGCATCCTTTTCTTTTTCCCTTCCCTTCTCTCTGTGACACTCATTCTTTGTTTCACTCAGGCTTCTGCTGGCAGGGGTTGACCCTCTTGTATATTTACAGTGTTCTCACGAAAATTGTGCCCATCTCATTCACCTCATCCTCTCTCTGTACACTCTCTGCAAGTGCCTTCGGAAGACAAGGGGCATTTCTGTGGCCTGGTCTGTTCCCAGGTTACTTGAGTCCTCTTCTATCAGAGGTGTTCCCTACATATTTGTAACCGAGTTCCCACTTTTTTATGTTTTTCGATATGTCTATGAGTGTCTATGTTTGTATGTATGTCGGAGGGTTCAGATTTTTGCAGGACTCAAGGCACACATGTGTCAGTCTGTGTGGGGGGGATCCCCATCAGGAGGGCAGTGGAAGGTTCCAGCACTGGATCTGCCCTTGGTGTGTCCGTGAGCACCACAGAGTAGCCGGTTGCCCCACCAGAAGGAGCCAATCTACAGCTGAATGGTGCTGCCTTCGACCCTGCAGAGGAGTGTCCAGAGAACTGAAATGCAACCTCTGCCTCCTGCACCCTCCATTTCTTGCTTTCTGTTCAGGGGGAAAGCCAATAACTCCTGCCCGCTGTGCAGGCCCTGATCCCTGAATCAATTCCCTGTTGGCGGAATGTTGCTGAGACCCTGTGCCAAATGGGTGTGGAACTGAAGGGATCAGGGTCGAGATGTCGCTCTGCTGGGAGATGTAGGACAGACATTCTGGGTGGCACTGGGACAGTCAAAGAGCTGTGGACTCATTTTGGTGTTTGAGCACCAGGACTTCCATAGCTCCCCAAAAAGCTGAATCAGAGTTGCCAGCAACTGTGTCTAGGCAGGCAGGGACATGTGCTTTGGGGCCAAATGGATCAAACCCATCTCCTCCATCAAGAGAGAGGCCAGGCAAATTCCCTCTTTGCTTAGGGAGCAGTGCTATCACTTTTCTTTAGGTTATTCACATTTACATTCATCCCTGTCTGATGCCTGGGCTGGTGCTTTGTAGTTGAACTTGTTATTCATCTAATTGTGCTTTACTCTGCATTGGACCCATTGTGTTGTGGAAATGTGGCAAGGTTTGGGAGCTGGGGGAGAAGGCTGCCAGGCTGGGCTCTGTGAGAAGAGTCCAGTGGTTCCTGCCCTGTGTGTGTGAGAGTCAGTTCCAACTCTCCAGAAGGGACTCAACGCTGCCCAACACTGAGCACATTTTTCACACTGCTGATTCCTCTGTGAAAACTTATATCATCAGAAGTTATTTGGGTTGGGAGGGAACTTCGTGACCGTTTACTTCCACACACCCTACCCTCCACAGTTTGGCAGGAATGCCACCCACTAAATCAGATTACCCAAAGCCCTGTTGAATCTCACCTTGAACACTTCCAGGGTTAAGGCATCAACAACAATTCTGGGAAACTTTTTCGAGTGCCTCACAACACTCACAACTGGAGACGTGTTTTTCAGCTCCAAAAGAAAGGACTCAAAGACAAATTCACTGAAGGGAATCCCACCCTCTCCCTTCCTCCACCTTCTTCCCTGAGATCAACGGAAGAGTTGCCACTGAAGGAAGGAGGACTTGGAGAGCACAGCTTGGATGCAAAACAACTTTATTGAGTCTAAAGAAGCAAAGGAGGTGGCTCACAGAGGGCACCAGCAGCAGCCCCGAAGATGCAGGGGGGGTGTCCCTCTGCCTGGGCTGCAGAGGCAGGGAGGCCAAAAGGTCCCCAGGAGGGTGGCATTGGGTGCTGGTGACAGGAAAGGAAGGGAAGAGAGAGAAGAGAGGAGAAGGAAACAAGAGCCATAAAGTCTAAATGCAATGTCCCAGCGTTGTGTTTTCAGTGCAGCAGCATGATGAGAGGTCTTGTAGGTTGTTGGCCAAGGAGGTTTGCAGGGGCTTTAGCAGGGGGGACATCTGCCACGGTAGCAGCTGGTGATGCAGGAGAGGTCAAAGCCCCCGGAGTTGATGGGCACTCCGTCAGAGCTGAGGATGCTGCCAACGGCAGCGGAGGTGGAGGATCCCACCACGGTGTTCTGTGGGAAGGAGCTGAGGATGGGCCCGGGCAGGGTCACCAGCACAGCCGGCGGCTCAATGACGACGGTGGAGCTCTGGCACTGCCTGACACAGCACTCATTGCAGCTGTTGGCCAGCGGGGTCGGGCCGCAGGGCTGGCAGCAAGGGTTGCAGGGCTGGCACTGCTGGCACTTCTCAGGGCACGACATGGCTGGAGCCTGGGGCTGCACCTGGCACACAGGGCAGGGAGGAAGCAGAGCACACGCACACCTCAGCAACAGCCGGCAAAGCACCACCAGGAAGCCAAGGCAGCTGCTGCTGCTTGGGGAGGGAGAGGCTCTGCAGGGGCCAACCAGGGAGCCTTTCCCTGAGCCCAGCAGGGCCTTCAGAGATCAGACAGGCCCAGGCTGCTCCTGCCTCAGCTGTAGGAAAACAGCCCCCTCAGCCCAGCCTCCGCCTCTGTCCCTAACAGACGCTCTCCCCTCTGCCCACACGACCACCATCCCCGAGCACTCCCACAAAACCAAGGAGCAGGGATGGGCTGCAAAGCTCGACCCTGTGCTAGAGAGGGGGGAGGAGAAAGGGGCTTCCCACTCACCGGCTTGCTGAGGAGAAGGAGGTGACAGAAGGGGTTGAGAGAGCCACCAGTTGGGCTGGCTTTTATACTGGCCCCACAGTGCCTCAGGGCCCAAAGGCCGTGCTGCATAAGTGACAATTTTCCTGCATGATCCCAAGGAACGGAAACATCCCAGGGCATGAATGGTATGGCATGAGGTGGTGATTCCCACTACCCTGACTTTGCATTTCCTGGCCTACATCATCACCTTTCCCTCATGGACACTTCTGAGTGCAGATCTGAGAGGTTCCAGGATTTCTGAGGGCAAGGATGTGTCAGTATGGGCAGAAGTGATGACCTGAGTGCACAAGGGATACAGAAGGGGGTGGTGATTCCAGCCTGGGGCACTCTGATGGATTTTTTATGGTCCTGCTGACAGGAAGTTTCTGTGCAGCTCCCAGCTCTCCAGGCTTTGGCTCATCACCCAAGGACTCCCCTGAGCTGTGCCAGAGTTCACCTCTGATCCCAGCCATGGCTTCTCCATGAGACAGGAGCAGGGACCCTGGGAAACAGCTCCGTGCCCCAAGGCTGCCTGCAGGTAGCATGAGGAGTGATGGCCTGGGGTCAGGATTCTCCGTGGTGAGACCTGAGTGCTGTGGCCCTCTCCAGAGCTGAAAAACACGTCTCCAGTTGTGAGTGTTGTGAGGCACTTGAAAAAGTTTCCCAGAATTGTTGTAGATGCCTTAACCCTGGAAGTGTTCAAGGTGAGATTCAACAGGGCTTTGGGTAATCTGATTTAGTGGGTGGCATTCCTGCCAAACTGTGGAGGGTAGGGTGTGTGGAAGTAAACGGTCACGAAGTTCCCTCCCAACCCAAATAACTTCTGATGATATAAGTTTTCACAGAGGAATCAGCAGTGTGAAAAATGTGCTCAGTGTTGGGCAGCGTTGAGTCCCTTCTGGAGAGTTGGAACTGACTCTCACACACACACAGGGCAGGAGCCACTGGACTCTTCTCACAGAGCCCAACCTGACAGCTTTCTCCCCCAGCTCCCAAACCTTGCCACATTTCCACAATACAGGGGGCCCAATGCAGAGTAAAGCACAATTAGATGAATAACAAGTTCAACTACAAAGCACCAGCCCAGGCATCAGACAGGGATGAATGCAAATGTGAATAACCTAAAGAAAAGTGATAGCACTGCTCCCTAGGCAAAGAGGGAATTTGCCTGGCCTCTCTCTTGATGGAGGAGATGGGTTTGATCCATTTGGCCCCAAAGCACATGTCCCTGCCTGCCTAGACACAGTTGCTGGCAACTCTGATTCAGCTTTTTGGGGAGCTATGGAAGTCCTGGTGCTCAAACACCAAAACGAGTCCACAGCTCTTTGACTGTCCCAGTGCCACCCAGAATGTCTGTCCTACATCTCCCAGCAGAGCAACATCTCGACCCTGATCCCTTCAGTTCCACACCCATTTGGCACAGGGTCTCAGCAACATTCCGCCAACAGGGAATTGATTCAGGGATCAGGGCCTGCACAGCGGGCAGGAGTTATTGGCTTTCCCCCTGAACAGAAAGCAAGAAATGGAGGGTGCAGGAGGCAGAGGTTGCATTTCGGTTCTCTGGACACTCCTCTGCTGGGTCGAAGGCAGCACCATTCAGCTGTAGATTGGCTCCTTCTGGTGGGGCAACCGGCTACTCTGTGGTGCTCATGGACACCCCAAGGGCAGATCCAGTGCTGGAACCTTCCACTGCCCTCCTGATGGGGATCCCACACCACAGACTGACACATGTGTACCTTGAGTCCTGCAAAAATCTGGACACTCATAGACATATCGAAAAACATAAAGAAGTGGGAACTGTGCTGAGGAGATGTTAGGAACCCCTCTGACAAAACAGTATGCAAGTACCCTAGTGTGGCATGATGGAGAGGTTTACAATTTAGAGGAGGCTAGGAATTCTAGGGCAAAATGCAGTATCTACTCCCTAGAAGGGAATGTGGCCATCATGCCCTTCATACAATAGAATCATCTGCTCAGAGGAATGTCGCCGGGACATAGAGATTTCTGTGAACAATTTTTTCCTGCACTCTGTAGGCCTTGCTTGCCATTGAAGTGACAAGCGTGTATTGTTTATACTTATAGACTGTGTGAAAATATGTGATGCTTATACTTGTTAGCTGTGTGTCTAATTATAAGGTTTGAGAACATAATATGTTTATGGAAAGAAAACCTTGAGAAACTGAAGATAATGAAACACCTGCAAATTTAGTAAAACCCTAAAAGCAGATTAATTAGAAAGAGGTTTCTATGCCAAGGATGATTTCAGATCGCGTGGACAGAACATCAGGTCCAATGAACTGGAGACATGAGACGCGTGCACAGACTGAGCTATCCAATCACCTTCTTATAAACATGTGTCCCAAACAAACTAAACTGTATAAAAGTTAACTGATTTAAATAATAAATTGACATATTGCCGACCATAATGGCCTGTGAGCATTATGTTCATGCCTCCCCATCGATAGAGGAACAGAACAGATAGTGGAACAAAGTGGAAACTACTTGGCCCCCCTCCATTCAAACGCCAGCAGAAAGGGGGAACATTGTGGGACTGTGAAGGTCATGAGAGCATACGGTGTCTGTCAGCCAAGGGAGAATCAAGGTGTTCTGCTGCTGAGCCAAAAACCATGCCAAACCCCCTCTGGAGGTGCCAAAGCACCACCACCCCCCTCTCATTAGGTGTGGCAAGACAATTTTACGCCAACCAGAAATAAACAGTATTTATGACTAAAGCCACCCAAGCTCCCCCAAAACACAAACAAAGAGTATAAAAATACGTTGGGGATGGGGGAAAGTTGGGAGAGGGCTCCACCAAAACTGCTGGGGTCAGTCAAGGGGCTGAGCCCATCTCTTCCCCCCACGGGGACATCTATTGCAGAAGCATAATACTCTACACATGTTAACTCTTGCTTTTAGGACTAGGGCTTGTGCTTGCTTAATATGTATCAGTAGATTGCTTTAAAACACATTTTTGTAGCCAGACACTGTCACTGACAACCATAAAACTTATTAACCTGCCACAATTTGTATTATAAAGAGTGTTATTCCGTGAACTGTTAAGAGTGAGTCCTTTCAGGTGCTGGCAGCAGATAACACTTTGGCAGGACCTGCTGAGGGGTCTTCATGTTGTTGGTTGAGCCCCCCTGACAAGGGCAGTCAAATCCCCTTTGATCTGGTGAATCTGTTGCTGAAGGGTCTCAGTACAAGACGCTGACACAAGGGTCACCTTGGTTGGACCCAAGGGTCTCCACTTTCCTGGGGGCATCAACAAGCAAAACCTAAACTCTCCACTTTCACATGACACCTGGGAATGGACCAGGCAAATGAAATGTACCTTGTCTTTCCAAAGGATCTGCAGAGAGTGTACAGAGAGAGGACAGGGTGAATGAGACCAGTACAACTTCCATGAGAGCACTTTAAACAGAGAACAGGGTCAAACCCTGCCAGCAGAACCTCAGCTGAGTGAAGCAAAGGGTGCCTGTCACAGACAGAAGGGAGGAGAAAGACAAAAGGATGTTTCATGGCCACTCTCATGGAAGTCCTTGGGAATGTGGGCAGAAAGAACAAGAGCAGTATCCAGTTCATGAAAACTTTACCACAAAAAAACCACCCAGAAATGACACAGGTTCACATCACCTGCCTGCACGGGAAGACACCAGCCCTTGATCTGAGCCTTCTGCCTGCAATGATGTCTTTATGTCCTGGAAATCCTTGGGCCTCTCATCCCAACACTTACAGAATTCTTCCTACGGGAAAGCACGTGGAATGCACAGGAAATGAAAAGGCAGCAGTGCAGGAAAACCAGGACACAGCCCCTACCATTAGCTGGGATGGTTCACATTTGACATGAGCTTGTCAGAAAATTATGACTTGCACAAAGGTGCCTGTGGGCCTGAGGCAATGCAGGACTGCTATAAAAGGCAGCCCAGGTCTCTGCTCTCTCAGCTTCTCTCATCACCTCCTCCTTGGGAATCAGGTGAGTGGACAATGCCTGTCTTCTTCTTCTGCTTCAGCTGATATGGGCTGTGTTAGCCCAGGGCTGGGAGCTGCTTGTACTGGGAGAGGGAAGGGAGAGAAGGTGTTGTGCAGAGAGAGGCTGGGACTTGGCTGAGGAGGCTGCTGGGCTTTGGGCTGGGCAGTGTCATGTGGTGCAGGAGGTGCCTTGTCTGCAGGGGAGTTGGGTGCAGGGCTGCTTCTCATGTGTGTCTGCTTTGTGCTTCTCCCTGCCCTGTGTGCCAGGTGCCCCTGTGAGCCAGAGACATGTCGTGCTGCCAGCCCTGCAACCCTTGCTGCCAGCCCTGCGGCCCGACCCCGCTGGCCAACAGCTGCAATGAGTGCTGTGTCAGGCAGTGCCAGAGCTCCACCGTCGTCATTGAGCCGCCGGCTGTGCTGGTGACCCTGCCCGGGCCCATCCTCAGCTCCTTCCCACAGAACACCGTGGTGGGATCCTCCACCTCCGCTGCCGTTGGCAGCATCCTCAGCTCTGACGGAGTGCCCATCAACTCCGGGGGCTTTGACCTCTCCTGCATCACCAGCTGCTACCGTGGCAGATGTCCCCCCTGCTAAAGCCCCTGCAAACCTCCTTGGCCAACAACCTGCAAGACCTCTCATCATGCTGCTGCACTGAAAACACAACGCTGGGACATTGCATTTAGACTTTATGGCTCTTGTTTCCTTCTTCTCCTCTCTTCTCTCTCTTCCCTTCCTTTCCTGTCACCAGCACCCAATGCCACCCTCCTGGGGACCTTTTGGCCTCCCTGCCTCTGCAGCCCAGGCAGAGGGACACCCCCCCTGCATCTTCGGGGCTGCTGCTGGTGCCCTCTGTGAGCCACCTCCTTTGCTTCTTTAGACTCAATAAAGTTGTTTTGCATCCAAACCTGGGCCTATGAGTCCTCCTTCCTTCAGTGGCAACTCTTCCATTCAGCTTGGAGAAAATGATGAACAGAGTCGAGGGTGGGACTCCTTCCAGTTGATTTTCCTTAGTGCCCTTTCCCCTGGAGCTCACAAACTTATTCCCTGGGACTCCACAGCAAAGACCATCAGGCAGAAGATGGCTCCAAGAAGTGTTAGGAGTGGGAATGGGAAACAGCAATGCCTGAACACAGCCCACAACCTCATCCCTTCCTACACCTCCCTTACATTGACTGTTCTGCCCAGCTTGTGTCCAGACAGGCAGGGTTGGGATGTTTCACATGTCAGGATTGGGATCAGACACACAAGAGAGCTGAGTGGGATCAGCTGTTCTATGGAGCCCTTTGTAGGTGGATGTACCATGAAGAAAGCTGTGGTGCTGTGAAAAGCCTGCACTAGAAAAGAATCCTGGCAGGAATATCCACTGCCGTGGAGAGAAACCCAGAATGGAGCAGGTCCTACTGCCAGGACCTGTTACCCTATCAAAGAGTATGGCCAGTCTTCGCGAACGAAGATTTGGGAAAGGTCATTACCCTTTGAGCCTGCACAGTGGATTTTTTTAGGTGAGACACAGTGTGTGCTGAACTGAGCCCACTCTTTAATCCTAAGGTTCAACTGCTGGGCCGAGTGAAGCTTGGACGGTGGCAGCGAGGTCCCCAGGACGCAGGTTTGTTTAGAGTGACCTTAGATGGATGGCCTTACACGGCTGACGAGCTCCATCTGCCCGGAGGGGTTCCCTGACCGGGAATCGAACCCGGGCCGCGGGGGTGAGAGCGCTGCATCCTGACCACTAGACCACCAGGGAGCCCCTTCCCTATCAAAGAGTAATGCTGGAGTATTTTGTTCCTGAAGAACTGCACCTGTGAATGACTAGGAATCAATATGGGGAAAATGTCAGAAGAGAAAAAAGATGTACAGTCATTGAAAGGACTTTATGATACAGACTTTACAGTTATTATGTATATACGCATTGTATCCTTCCCCAGACTTTGTATTTCCCGGGCATGTTCAGGCTTGTCCGCTCCCCTGCTTTCCTGTGGATTGGCTGGAGAAGCTGCAGAGAGGGGACAGCCTCCATTCGCCCCTTCTCTCCCCGGATCCTCCCACGCTCCTCCTCTTTTGCCCGTGTCCCTATCCTGGTTTGTCCCCGTGCTTGTCTGTCTCATGCTCCGCCCTATGTTCTGGCCCTTTCCCCTCCCGAGCTGATAAAAGATCGCGTGCATGCGTGAATAAAGCATTCTACCTGCATCCTACCTTTGTGTCCCGGACCTGTGTGGTGCCACAGTCGCATCCCCCCCCTTTCGGACCGCGGCATGCACCCTTTGGAAATGACCCACCCTGTAGCAGGGGACCCACAGTGGAGCAGGGGAGCAGAGTGGCAGGAAGGAGTGCAGAGACTTCCAGAATGGGCTGAGCACAACCCCCTTTCCCTCTCCCCCTGTGCCTCTGGTGGAGGGAGAAGAAGGTGGAGAAGTGTAGGGATGAATAACTCTTTTTGTGGAAGATTTTGTTACTGAGAAGTTAGTTATTATGCTTAGGAAAGGCTTCCCTTGCCAGCTTTTGCAAAATATTGCAGTTCTCTCCCCTCTTGCATTGCAGAAGCTCACTCTCTGATGGGAGAGGAGAGAGCAGATGCCATAGGCCTTCTCGTTCCAGCAGGGAGAGTGGGGGGAGCAGACATAATGGAAACTCGAAGGAGGAAACAGGAGGTGCCTTTTTCCACTGGAGGCCAGGTGCACCACCTCATCAAGAAATGGTCCTTGCATCTGAAATAAAACTTATTTTTTAATCATTCCACAGTCCTGGCATTCTTGGGAAGATTACCTGCACATGTTTTACCTTACAAGAAGTCTTCAGCAAAGCTGAGACCAGGAAGAAAGGAGGCTGGGGGGAATGTGGGTTTAAATTTGCTAATATTTCACTTTACCCAACTCCATGGGAAATTTGCAATAAGTTAAATATATTTCCCCAACATGAATCACCTTTTTCTGGGACAGTAATTGCTGAGTGTTTCCCCTGACCTTACTTTGACCCCTCACCTTGGCATTGTATTTTCTGCCCTCACCCAGCTGAGGATGGGCAGTGATAGGATCTCTTCATGGGCACCAGGCCATTTGCCAAGATCCACCCATCATGACCTTGAAACACCTTGTTTACTACTTCTCTGAGCAGCCTGAACTCTGCTGGTTGCCTGGGGGAAGAGACCCACCCCCACCTGGCTACAACCTCCTTTCAAAGAGTTGTAGAGAGTGAGGAGGTCTCCCCTGAGCCTCCTCTTCTGCAGGCTAAACCCCCCCAGCTCCCTCAGCCTCCCCTCACAGGATATACCCTCTAGGCACTTCACCAGCTCCATTGCCCTTCTCTGGACTCACTCCAGCACCTCAATGTCCTTCCTCAGCTGAGGGGCCCAGAACTGGACACAGCACTCGAGGTGTGACCTCACCAGTGCACAGTAGACAGGCACAATCACTGCCCTGCTCCTGCTGGACACTATTCCTGATACAGACCAGGATGCCCTTGGCCTTCTTGCCCACCTGAGCACACTGTGGCTCATGTTCAGCCATATCCACCAGCAGCCCCAAGTCCTCTTCCACTGGGCCTCTCTCCAAGTGCTCTGCCCCCAGCCTGTAGAGCTGCAGGGGGTTATTGTGGCCAAAGTGTAGGACCTGACATATGGTCTTGTAGAACGTCACCCTGCTGGATCGGACAATGTATCCAGCCTGTCCAGATCCTTCTGCAGAGGGAATATTCCATCATAACTCCCTGATAGCTTCACAGCTCCTGCCAGCGAGACCTGCTCCATTGTTGGCTTCACTCTTCTGCAGTGGACATTCCTGCCAGGAATCTTTTCTGGAACAGGCTCTTCACAGGGTCGTGGCTTTCTTCACGGTACATCCACATGAAAAAGGCTTCCATAGAACAGCTGATCCCAATCCAGTCTTTTAGGTGGTTGATCCCAATCCTGACATGTGAAACATCCAAACCCTGCCTGTCTGGACGCAAGCTGGGCAGAACACTCAATGTAAGGGAGGTGTAGGAAGGGATGAGGTTGTGGGCCGTGCCAAGGCATTGCTGTTTCCCATTCCCACTCCTAACACTTCTTGGAGCCATCTTCTGCCTGATGGTCTTTGCTGTGGAGTCCCAAGGAATGTGTTTGTGAGCTCCAGGGGAAAGGGCACTAAGGAAAATCAACTGGACGGAGTCCCACCCTCACCTCTGTCCATCATTTCCTCTGAGCTGAATGGAAGAGTTGCCACTGAAGGAAGGAGGACTCATAGGCCCAGGTTTCAATGCAGAACAACTTTATTGTGTCTAAAGAAGCAAAGGAGGTGGCTCACAGAGGGCACCAGCAGCAGCCCCGAAGATGCAGGGGGGTGTCCCTCTGCCTGGGCTGCAGAGGCAGGGAGGCCAAAAGGTCCCCAGGAGGGTGGCATTGGGTGCTGGTGACAGGAAAGGAAGGGGGAGAGGGAAGAGAGGAGAAGGAAACAAGAGCCATAAAGTCTAAATGCAATGTCCCAGCGTTGTGTTTTCAGTGCAGCAGCATGATGAGAGGTCTTGCAGGTTGTTGGCCAAGGAGGTTTGCAGGGGCTTTAGCAGGGGGGACATCTGCCACGGTAGCAGCTGGTGATGCAGGAGAGGTCAAAGCCCCCGGAGTTGATGGGCACTCCGTCAGAGCTGAGGATGCTGCCAACGGCAGCGGAGGTGGAGGATCCCACCACGGTGTTCTGTGGGAAGGAGCTGAGGATGGGCCCGGGCAGGGTCACCAGCACAGCCGGCGGCTCAATGACGACGGTGGAGCTCTGGCACTGCCTGACACAGCACTCATTGCAGCTGTTGGCCAGCGGGGTCGGGCCGCAGGGCTGGCAGCAAGGGTTGCAGGGCTGGCACTGCTGGCACTTCTCAGGGCACGACATGGCTGGAGCCTGGGGCTGCACCTGGCACACAGGGCAGGGAGGAAGCAGAGCACACGCACACCTCAGCAACAGCCGGCAAAGCACCACCAGGAAGTCAAGGCAGCTGCTGCTGCTTGGGGAGGGAGAGGCTCTGCAGGGGCCAACCAGGGAGCCTTTCCCCGAGCCCAGCAGGGCCTTCAGAGATCAGACAGGCCCAGGCTGCTCCTGCCTCAGCTGTAGGAAAACAGCCCCCTCAGCCCAGCCTCCGCCTCTGTCCCTAACAGACGCTCTCCCCTCTGCCCACACGACCACCATCCCCGAGCACTCCCACAAGACCAAGGAGCAGGGATGGGCTGCAAAGCTCGACCCTGTGCTAGAGAGGGGGGAGGAGAAAGGGGCTTCCCACTCACCGGCTTGCTGAGGAGAAGGAGGTGACAGAAGGGGTTGAGAGAGCCACCAGTTGGGCTGGCTTTTATACTGGCCCCACAGTGCCTCAGGGCCCAAAGGCCGTGCTGCATAAGTGACAATTTTCCTGCATGATCCCAAGGAACGGAAACATCCCAGGGAATGAATGGTATGGCATGAGGTGGTGATTCCCACTACCCTGACTTTGCATTTCCTGGCCTACATCATCACCTTTCCCTCATGGACACTTCTGAGTGCAGGTCTGAGAGGTTTCAGGATTTCTGGGGGCAAGGATGTGTCAGTATGGGCAGAAGTGATGACCTGAGTGCACAAGGGATACAGAAGAGGCAGGTGATTCCAGCCTGGGGCACTCTGGTCCTGCTGACAGGAAAATTCCCAGCTACTCAAATGCCTCCAGGCTTTGGCTCATCACCCAAGGGCTCCCCTGAGCTGTGCCAGAGTTCACCTCTGATCCCAGCCATGGCTTCTCCATGAGACAGGAGCAGGGACCCTGGGAAACAGCTCCGTGCCCCAAGGCTGCCTGCAGGTAGCATGAGGAGTGATGGCCTGGGGTCAGGATTCTCCTTGGTGAGACCTGAGTGCCGTGGCCCTCTCCAGTTGTCACCAAAAACCAGTAAATAAGCTCATGAACCAGTCTGTTAGGTTAGAGTCGACACCCTGCTGGGTGAGTGTGAAAAACTCCACACAACATGCACACCCAGCAGCCAAACAGACCAGGTTATATACATAAAGCTAGCACATATTCATCAAATTTTTATTACTTATTCATTACAGTTCCTAAATCTATGCATTTACATTAAATATATTTGTGGACTGTTTTGGATATTTGTAGGGGTCTTTTGAGAGTTTTTGGTCATCTCTTGGGAACGTCCCATTCCCCATGTTTTCCTTTTATGGTTCCAGATGTTCTAGTGAGTTCTCTCTCCTTGAGAGTATCTCAAAGACGTGGTCAGGTCATAACGAACTTCTCTTATCAATCTTTGTTCTGACACACAATCCTTGTTCTCAAAACTAAGACATTTGAGAGTCCATATCAATCACTGATATAGGGAAATAAGGAAGGGATTGCTGGCACAAGACTGTAAGTCACAGATGGAGGGAGTTAACACAAAGCCACATCAAACTCAGGCATTTGTACTAAGCACTGTGTGGTACAAAACTAAGTATTAACCATGAATATAGGGATCAAACACTACTGTGCTAAACTTAAAAGATATTTTTCACATCTTCACCAAAGGCTACATAGACTCTTTTTAAAGAAATATCACTTTTTCAGTAACGAGCTCTCCTCAGAAAAGGGGGAGCTGGGACTGTGTCAGTGCCCGGCACTGTTGAGCAGGGATGTCACTACAGGCCTTGGAATGGTTGGGCTCAGCCATGAGCTCAGACACAGCTGAGGACACCCCCGCAGGCACTGACACATTCCCAACCTGCCCAGGGAGCACAAGGACAAACCCAGATGCACAGACACAGCAAACATGCCCAAGGACTCACAAAGCAGGTTGCACACAAGTGCTCTCCCCTGTGCACAGAGAGACACTGCAGGCCAGAGGCTGCCAGGGGTGTGTTCCCAGGGGAGCACAAGCACAGGGATGTGCAGACACTCACACGCTCCAGGGCACAGTCACACTCCCCCACCCATTACTGGGGATCAGCACAGGGGGCAGAGGGGATGGGAAGGGATGGGAGTGAGGAGCTGCCCGGGAGCTCCCTGCCAGAGCAGGGAGGGGGCCTCTGAGCAGCACAGATGCTCAGGCAGCAGTGCCAGAGGAGTCTCAGGGACTGTCCAGGCACAGGAGGAAGCCAAAGTGTTTTGACCAGCGGGGCAAGACCCACATTCAGGGGAGGACTTTGGGTGATGAGCCAAGGAACGGAGGGCTGGGGGCAGCCGGGACCCTTCCTGCCAGCAGGAATTACAGAAGTCAGGAAGCATTACAGAAATCCACCAGAGTGCCCCAGGCTGGCATCACCTGCCTCTTCTGTATCCCTTGTACACTCAGGTCATCACTTCTGCCCATACTGATGCATCCTTGCCCCCAGAAATCCTGGAACCTCTCAGACCTGCACTCAGAAGTGTACATGAGGGAAAGGTGATGATGTAGGCCAGGAAATGCAAAGTCAGAGTAGTGGGAATGACCACCTCATGCCATACCATTCATTCCCTGGGATGTTTCCGTTCCTTGGGATCATGCAGGAAAATTGTCACTTATGCAGCACGGCCTTTGGGCCCTGAGGCACTGTGGGGCCAGTATAAAAGCCAGCCCAACTGGTGGCTCTCTCAACCCCTTCTGTCACCTCCTTCTCCTCAGCAAGCCGGTGAGTGGGAAGCCCCTTTCTCCTCCCCCCTCTCTAGCACAGGGTTGAGCTTTGCAGCCCATCCCTGCTCCTTGGTCTTGTGGGAGTGCTCGGGGATGGTGGTCGTGTGGGCAGAGGGGAGAGCGTCTGTTAGGGACAGAGGCGGAGGCTGGGCTGAGGGGGCTGTTTTCCTACAGCTGAGGCAGGAGCAGCCTGGGCCTGTCTGATCTCTGAAGGCCCTGCTGGGCTCAGGGAAAGGCTCCCTGGTTGGCCCCTGCAGAGCCTCTCCCTCCCCAAGCAGCAGCAGCTGCCTTGGCTTCCTGGTGGTGCTTTGCCGGCTGTTGCTGAGGTGTGCGTGTGCTCTGCTTCCTCCCTGCCCTGTGTGCCAGGTGCAGCCCCAGGCTCCAGCCATGTCTTGCCCTGAGAAGTGCCAGCAGTGCCAGCCCTGCAACCCTTGCTGCCAGCCCTGCGGCCCGACCCCGCTGGCCAACAGCTGCAATGAGTGCTGTGTCAGGCAGTGCCAGAGCTCCACCGTCGTCATTGAGCCGCCGGCTGTGCTGGTGACCCTGCCCGGGCCCATCCTCAGCTCCTTCCCACAGAACACCGTGGTGGGATCCTCCACCTCCGCTGCCGTTGGCAGCATCCTCAGCTCTGACGGAGTGCCCATCAACTCCGGGGGCTTTGACCTCTCCTGCATCACCAGCTGCTACCGTGGCAGATGTCCCCCCTGCTAAAGCCCCTGCAAACCTTCTTGGCCAACAACCTGCAAGACCTCTCATCATGCTGCTGCACTGAAAACACAACGCTGGGACATTGCATTTAGACTTTATGACTCTTGTTTCCTTCTCCTCTCTTCTCTCTCTTCCCTTCCTTTCCTGTCACCAGCACCCAATGCCACCCTCCTGGGGACCTTCTGGCCTCCCTGCCTCTGCAGTCCAGGCAGAGGGACACCCCCCCTGCATCTTTGGGGCTGCTGCTGGTGCCCTCTGTGAGCCACCTCCTTTGCTTCTTTAGACTCAATAAAGTTGTTTTGCATCCAAGCTGTGCTCTCCAAGTCCTCCTTCCTTCAGTGCCAACTCTTCCGTTGATCTCAGGGAAGAAGGTGGAGGAAGGGAGAGGGTGGGATTCCCTTCAGTGAATTTGTCTTTGAGTCCTTTCTTTTGGAGCTGAAAAACACGTCTCCAGTTGTGAGTGTTGTGAGGCACTCGAAAAAGTTTCCCAGAATTGTTGTAGATGCCTTAACCCTGGAAGTGTTCAAGGTGAGATTCAACAGGGCTTTGGGTAATCTGATTTAGTGGGTGGCATTCCTGCCAAACTGTGGAGGGTAGGGTGTGTGGAAGTAAACGGTCACGAAGTTCCCTCCCAACCCAAATAACTTCTGATGATATAAGTTTTCACAGAGGAATCAGCAGTGTGAAAAATGTACTCAGTGTTGGGCAGCGTTGAGTCCCTTCTGGAGAGTTGGAACTGACTCTCACACACACAGGGCAGGAACCACTGGACTCTTCTCACAGAGCCCAGCCTGGCAGCCTTCTCCCCCAGCTCCCAAACCTTGCCACATTTCCACAACACAATGGGTCCAATGCAGAGTAAAGCACAATTAGATGAATAACAAGTTCAACTACAAAGCACCAGCCCAGGCATCAGACAGGGATGAATGTAAATGTGAATAACCTAAAGAAAAGTGATAGCACTGCTCCCTAGGCAAAGAGGGAATTTGCCTGGCCTCTCTCTTGATGGAGGAGATGGGTTTGATCCATTTGGCCCCAAAGCACATGTCCCTGCCTGCCTAGACACAGTTGCTGGCAACTCTGATTCAGCTTTTTGGGGAGCTATGGAAGTCCTGGTGCTCAAACACCAAAACGAGTCCACAGCTCTTTGACTGTCCCAGTGCCACCCAGAATGTCTGTCCTACATCTCCCCGCAGAGCGACATCTCGACCCTGATCCCTTCAGTTCCACACCCATTTGGCACAGGGTCTCAGCAACATTCCGCCAACAGGGAATTGATTCAGGGATCAGGGCCTGCACAGCGGGCAGGAGTTATTGGCTTTCCCCCTGAACAGAAAGCAAGAAATGGAGGGTGCAGGAGGCAGAGGTTGCATTTCGGTTCTCTGGACACTCCTCTGCTGGGTCGAAGGCAGCACCATTCAGCTGTAGATTGGCTCCTTCTGGTGGGGCAACCGGCTACTCTGTGATGCTCACGGACACACCAAGGGCAGATCCAGTGCTGGAACCTTCCACTGCCTTCCTGATGGGGATCCCCCACACACAGACTGACACATGTGTGCCTTGAGTCCTGCAAAAATCTGAACCCTCCGACATACATACAAACATAGACACTCATAGACATATCGAAAAACATAAAAAAGTGGGAACTCGGTTGAAAATATGTAGGGAACACCTCTGATAGAAGAGGACTTAAGTAACCTGGGAACAGACCAGGCCACAGAAATGCCCCTTGTCTTCCGAAGGCACCTGCAGAGAGTGTACAGAGAGAGGATGAGGTGAATGAGATGGGCACAATTTTCGTGAGAACACTGTAAATATACAAGAGGGTCAACCCCTGCCAGCAGAAGCCTGAGTGAAACAAAGAATGAGTGTCACAGAGAGAAGGGAAGGGAAAAAGAAAAGGATGCTTCATCTCCCCTCTCATGGTAGTCCTTGGGAATGCGAGCAGGAAGCATGAGGGCAGAGCCCATTTCATGACAACGGCACCATAGGAAAACCACACAGACATGACACAGGTTCTCATCACCTGCCTGCACGGGAAGACACCAGCCCTTGATCTGAGCCTTGTGCCTGCAATGATGTCTTTATGTCCCGGAAATCCTTGGGCCTCTCATACCGATTCTTCCAGAAGTTTTCATTTAGGAAAACACGTGGCAGAAACCAGGAAATGAAAAGGCAGCAGTGCAGGAAACCAGGACACAGCCCCTACCATTAGCTGGGATGGTTCACAACTGACATGAGCTTGTCAGAAAATTATGACTTGCACAAAGGTGCCTGTGGGCCTGAGGCAGTGCAGGACTGCTATAAAAGGCAGCCCAGGTCTCTGCTCTCGCATCCACTTCTGTCATCTCCTTCTCCTGGGGAATCAGGTGAGTGGGAAAGCCCTTCTTCTTTCCCTGCTACAGCTGATATGGGCTGTGTTAGCCCAGGGCTGGGAGCTGCTTGTGCTGGGAGAGGGAAGGGAGAGAAGGTGTTGTGCAGAGAGAGGCTGGGACTTGGCTGAGGAGGCTGCTGGGCTTTGGGCTGGGCAGTGTCATGTGGTGCAGGAGGTGCCTTGTCTGCAGGGGAGTTGGGTGCAGGGCTGCTTCTCATGTGTGTCTGCTTTGTGCTTCTCCCTGCCCTGTGTGCCAGGTGCCCCTGTGAGCCAGAGACATGTCGTGCTGCCAGCCCTGCAACCCTTGCTGCCAGCCCTGCGGCCCGACCCCGCTGGCCAACAGCTGCAATGAGTGCTGTGTCAGGCAGTGCCAGAGCTCCACCGTCGTCATTGAGCCGCCGGCTGTGCTGGTGACCCTGCCCGGGCCCATCCTCAGCTCCTTCCCACAGAACACCGTGGTGGGATCCTCCACCTCCGCTGCCGTTGGCAGCATCCTCAGCTCTGACGGAGTGCCCATCAACTCCGGGGGCTTTGACCTCTCCTGCATCACCAGCTGCTACCGTGGCAGATGTCCCCCCTGCTAAAGCCCCTGCAAACCTCCTTGGCCAACAACCTGCAAGACCTCTCATCATGCTGCTGCACTGAAAATACAACGCTGGGACATTGCGTTTAGACTTTATGGCTCTTGTTTCCTTCTTCTCCTCTCTTCTCTCTCTCCCTTCCTTTCCTGTCACCACCACCCAATGCCACCCTCCTGGGGACCTTTTGGCCTCCCTACCTCTGCAGCCCAGGCAGAGGGACACCCCCCCTGCATCTTTGGGGCTGCTTCTGGTGCCCTCTGTGAGCCACCTCCTTTGCTTCTTTAGACTCAATAAAGTTGTTCTGCATCCAAACCTGGGCCTATGAGTCCTCCTTCCTTCAGTGGCAACTCTTCCATTCAGCTTGGAGAAAATGATGAACAGAGTCGAGGGTGGGACTCCTTTCAGTCGGGTTTTTTTTATGCCCTTTCCCCTGGAGCTCACAAACTTATTCCCTGGGACTCCACAGCAAAGACCATCAGGCAGAAGATGGCTCCAAGAAGTGTCAGGTGTGGGAATGGGAAACAGCAATGCCTGAACACAGCCCACAACCTCATCCCCTCCTACATGTCCCATTGTTTGCCCAGCTTGCGTCCAGACAGGCAGGGTTGAGCTGTTTAACTTTTGAGGACTCCGATCAGCCACACAAAAGAGTTGAGTGGCATCCGCTGTTCTATGGAGCCCTTTGCAGTTGGATATACCATGAAGGAAGCTGTGACCCCAGGAAGAACCTGCTCTTGAAAAAATTCTTGTCAGGAATGTCCACTGCAGTGGAAAGAAGCCCACAATGGAGCAGGTCCTACTGCCAGGACCTGTGAGCCTGTTGGGGAGAAACAATGGAGCATTTTGTCTTTTAACAACTACATCCTTTGGAAATGTCCCACACTGTAGCCGGGAAACTACAGTGGAGTAGGGGAGTAGAGTGGCAGGAAGGAGTACAGACTTCCAGAATGGGCTGAGCACAACCCCCTTTCCCTCTCCTCCTGTGCCACTGGTTGGAAAGAAAGTAGAGAATTTGGCAGTGGAGCTGAAAGCAGGTAGAAGGAAGGCTGGGGAGCAATGTGGGTTTAGATACAATCTCATTTCTGGGAGCTGTAGGGTGTGACAAGGTGTCCCCTGAGCCTCCTCTTCTGCAGGCTAAACCCCCCCAGCTCCCTCAGCCTCCCCTCACAGGATATACCCTCTAGGCACTTCACCAGCTCCATTGCCCTTCTCTGGACTCACTCCAGCACCTCAATGTCCTTCCTCAGCTGAGGGGCCCAGAACTGGACACAGCACTCGAGGTGTGACCTCACCAGTGCACAGTAGACAGGCACAATCACTGCCCTGCTCCTGCTGGACACTATTCCTGATACAGACCAAGATGCCCTCAGCCTTCCTGTCCAGTTGGGAACAGTCTGGCTCACGTTCAAAAACTGTTGACCAGCAGCCCCAGGTCCTCTTCCACTGGGCCTCTCTCCAACTGCTCTGCCTGTAGAGCTGCAGGGGGTTATTGTGGTCAAAGTGTAGGACTCAGTAATTAGCTTTGTAGGCCCTCAGTGTTGGCTTGGCCCATGTATCCAGCCTGTCCAGATCCTTCTGCAGAGGGAATGTGTAGCTCCATGACAGTGTAACAGCTCCTGCCAGCAAGACCTGCTCCACTGTCAACTTTACACTTCTGCAGTGGACATTCCTGCCAGGACTCTGTTCTGGTGCAGGCTCTTCACAGCGTCATGTCTTTCTTCATGGTACATCTGTCTACAAAGGGCTGCATGGAGTAGCTGATCCCACTCAGCTCTTTTGTGTGGCTGATCCCAGTCCTGACACGTGAAACACCTCAGCCCTGCCTGTCTGGACACAAGCTGGGCCGAAGAGTCAGTGTAAGGGAGGTGTGGTATATCACTGAAATCACAGATCAACCAGGTGGTGTGCAACTGGTAAATCCCTTTATTCACAGGCTGACATGGTTTTATATACCCACATGACATCACATATTTCCCACAGTTCTAGGCGAGTCCTTACAGTGGGCATTCTCCGTAGAGCCCTTCTCCGGGGGCTTTATACAAAGACTACATTTTCCATGCTTCCGTGCGACACCTTCCGATACAATGTTAACCTATTCCACTACAGTGTATCAAGACATGAGGTTGTGGGCTGTGCCCTGGTATTGCTGTTTAACATCCCCTCTCCTTACACTTTTTGGGCCCATACTTTCCCTCATAATCCTTGCTGTGGAGTAGCCACAGATGGGTTTGTCAGCTCAAAGGGAAAGAGCACAAATTAAATCTACTGAAGGGAGTCCACATGTTTTGCTGCGCCCCCTGGAAGCAATGCCACAGAAGGAAGAAGGACTCATACGATTAGGCTTGGATGCAAAACAACTTTATTGAGTCTAAAGAAGCAAAGGAGGTGGCTCACAGAGGGCACCAGCAGCAGCCCCGAAGATGCAGGGGGGTGTCCCTCTGCCTGGGCTGCAGAGGCAGGGAGGCCAAAAGGTCCCCAGGAGGGTAGCATTGGGTGCTGGTGACAGGAAAGGAAGGGAAGAGAGAGAAGAGAGGAGAAGAAGGAAACAAGAGTCAGAAAGTCTAAATGCAATGTCCCAGCATTGTGTTTTCAGTGCAGCAGCATGATGAGAGGCCTTGCAGGTTGTTGGCCAAGGAGGTTTGCAGGGGCTTTAGCAGGGGGGACATCTGCCACGGTAGCAGTTGGTGATGCAGGAGAGGTCAAAGCCCCCGGAGTTGATGGGCACTCCGTCAGAGCTGAGGATGCTGCCAACGGCAGCGGAGGTGGAGGATCCCACCACGGTGTTCTGTGGGAAGGAGCTGAGGATGGGCCCGGGCAGGGTCACCAGCACAGCCGGCGGCTCAATGACGACGGTGGAGCTCTGGCACTGCCTGACACAGCACTCATTGCAGCTGTTGGCCAGCGGGGTCGGGCCGCAGGGCTGGCAGCAAGGGTTGCAGGGCTGGCACTGCTGGCACTTCTCAGGGCACGACATGGCTGGAGCCTGGGGCTGCACCTGGCACACAGGGCAGGGAGGAAGCAGAGCACACGCACACCTCAGCAACAGCCGGCAAAGCACCACCAGGAAGCCAAGGCAGCTGCTGCTGCTTGGGGAGGGAGAGGCTCTGCAGGGGCCAACCAGGGAGCCTTTCCCTGAGCCCAGCAGGGCCTTCAGAGATCAGACAGGCCCAGGCTGCTCCTGCCTCAGCTGTAGGAAAACAGCCCCCTCAGCCCAGCCTCCGCCTCTGTCCCTAACAGGCGCTCTCCCCTCTGCCCACACGACCACCATCCCCGAGCACTCCCACAAGACCAAGGAGCAGGGATGGGCTGCAAAGCTCGACCCTGTGCTAGAGAGGGGGGAGGAGAAAGGGGCTTCCCACTCACCGGTTTGCTGAGGAGAAGGAGGTGACAGAAGGGGTTGAGAGAGCCACCAGTTGGGCTGGCTTTTATACTGGCCCCACAGTGCCTCAGGGCCCAAAGGCCGTGCTGCATAAGTGACAATTTTCCTGCATGATCCCAAGGAACGGAAACATCCCAGGGAATGAATGGTATGGCATGAGGTGGTCATTCCCACTACCCTGACTTTGCATTTCCTGGCCTACATCATCACCGTTCCCTCATGGACACTTCTGAGTGCAGGTCTGAGAGGTTTCAGGATTTCTGGGGGCAAGGATGCATCAGTATGGGCAGAAGTGATGACCTGAGTGCACAGGGGATACAGAAGAGGCAGGTGATTCCAGCCTGGGGCACTCTGATCCTGCTGACAGGAAAATTCCCAGCTGCTCAAATGCCTCCAGGCTTTGGCTCATCACCCAAGGGCTCCCCTGAGCTGTGCCAGAGTTCACCTCTGATCCCAGCCATGCCTTCTCCATGAGACAGGAGCAGGGACCCTGGGAAACAGCTCCGTGCCCCAAGGCTGCCTGCAGGTAGCATGAGGAGTGATGGCCTGGGGTCAGGATTCTCCTTGGTGAGACCTGAGTGCCGTGGCCCTCTCCAGTTGTCACCAAAAACCAGTAAATAAGCTCATGAACCAGTCTGTTAGGTTAGAGTCGACACCCTGCTGGGTGAGTCTGAAAAGCTCCACACAACATGCACACCCAGCAACCAAACAGACCAGGTTATATTCATAAAGCTAGCATGTATTCATCAAATTTTTATTACATATTCATTACAGTTCCTAAATCCATGCATTTACATTAAATATGTTTGTGGACATTTATGGATATTTGTAGGAGTCTTTTGAGAGTTTTTGGTCATCTCTTGGGAACGTCCCATTCCCCATGTTTTCCTTTTATGGTTCCAGATGTTCTAGTGTGTTCTCTCTCCTTGAGAGTATCTCAAAGACGTGGTCAGGTCATAACGAACTTCTCTTATCAATCTTTGTTCTGACACACAATCCTTGTTCTCAAAACTAAGACATTTGAGAGTCCATATCAATCACTGATATAGGGAAATAAGGAAGGGATTGCTGGCACAAGACTGTAAGTCACAGATGGAGGGAGTTAACACAAAGCCACATCAAACTCAGGCATTTGTACTAAGCACTGTGTGGTACAAAGCTAAGTATTAACCATGAATATAGGGATCAAACACTACTGTGCTAAACTTAAAAGATATTTTTCACATCTTCACCAAAGGCTGCATAGACTCTTTTTAAAGAAATATCACTTTTTCAGTAACGAGCTCTCCTCAGAAAAGGGGGAGCTGGGACTGTGTCAGTGCCCGGCACTGTTGAGCAGGGATGTCACTACAGGCCTTGGAATGGTTGGGCTCAGCCATGAGCTCAGACACAGCTGAGGACACCCCCGCTTCAGGAGGCCCTGAGAGGTCAGAAGATTCCCAAACACACAAGGCAGTTCCTGTTTCTCCAGGCTGAGTTGTGCTGGGTGAGAAGCCTTAGACAGAAGATGTCCATAAGGATTGGGAGTAGGAGATGGGAGAAATTACCTTGGCTTGAGCCCAGAGCCTCCTCCTCACCTTCTCATTCATCTCAAGGAGTGGGCCTGGCATGAATGCACAGCATCATTTCTGATGGCCCAGTCTCAGCAATTGCAGGCAGTGGAAGGTCTGCTTGTCCCAAAAGCACAACCCTCTTCAGCCATGGGAGTACAATATTGAGGCACTGTTTGATGCAGAGGAACCCTGGGTGGTCCCAGAACCCTCAGGAACACGGTCAGGTCATGAGAGAGTTTTAAGGTTTCACGTAATTATTGCTCAGGTATTTAAACACATCCCCAACCACGAAGAAAATGTCAAGGAGGACATTTGGCCATTCATATCACTGGGGCTGTAAACATGATCTTTTCACTGCCCTTATCAGAATTACCTCCCCTTCCTAACAGGGGAGGTAGAGAGGCTGGAAGGCTTTGGGGTGGACTCCCATCAGGCTCACTGTGCAAGCAATTTGGAGAAACAGAAATGGGAGGTTGAGTGTCACCAAAGGGGCTCAAATACAAGAAACATCAGGAGAAGTAGAAGGGGGAGTGCCTGGCCAATGCATGGGGAAGAGGAGAGGAAAATGTCAAGAATAAAATTACCTCAACCAAAAAGGAAGAACACAACAGTTCCTTTCTGCAGGCTCCTTCTTCCTCACATTTTTCCCCTGCTCCAATGTGAGTTCATCCCACAGCCTGCACTTTTTCAAGGTCTGCTCCAGTGAGAGTCCCATCCAGAGGCTGCAGCCCTTCAGGATAAGGCCACAGCTCCTGCAGCCAATATCCATCTGCTCTGGCGTGGGGTCCCTTCAGGGGCTGCAGTGTGCAGATGTGCTCTCCATCGTCTGTCCCATGGGCTGCAGGGGAATCTCTGTACCATCACTGGAATTACCTCCTCCACCTTCTTCTCTGATCCTTGTGTTTGCAGGAATTTTTAATGCAACAGACTTGTTTTGGTTTTCTTCATTCCACATTTCCTGTCCAGTGTTTTGCCTTTTCTTTAATATATTTTCATGAAGGCTTGACCGGTGTCACTGACAGGCTCAGGCTTGGCCACCATTCTTTACCTGGCTGGAACTGGCTTTGTAAAACATGGGGACAGTCCCTGGGATCTTCCCACAACCTCCTCTCTGTTACAAAAACCTTGTCACATAACAATGGCTATAAGGGAGTATAAAGCAAATTTAGGTGAAGACAAAATTCAGCTGAAAAGAACCAGGTTTAATAGAGTATAAAGCAAATTTAATTTAATTAATTTAAAATTCAACAGAAAAATTAACATTTCAGGCTACAATAAGGGATAGATTTAACTTTGAATAACCTAAAAAAAAAAAAAAAAAAGATATTATTACCCATGCTGTAAGATTTGGAGAGAAATACTCCAAAAGCACAGCCATCTAGTGTCCTTGGTAGATCCACTTCATGTCTTTGGCAAGATGAACAGATGGAGCTAGTTATGGCCATTTCCATAATGTTTTATCAGGAGATCTTAACTGCTGTATTCTACATTCTGCCTTTTTGAACCCCTGGGGCACTTTCCCAAAGGATTTTGCCTGAAAGGTCACCGAGGGAACAAAAATCTGCCCTTATGGAGTTCAGGGTTGCAGTTTTGCTCTCTGTTCTGCGCAGTCACTGCACACTGCAAACAGGGAAGCTGCCCCAGCTTTTCCAAAACCTCGGTAAGATCACAGGTCTACAAGTGTGCACAGATTTTATGTTGTCCTGCTCTTGTTTTGGCTTGGGCTTTTGTCTTACACATGTCTGGGGTCAAGTTGGAAAGACAAGTGAGTGAGTCAGAGAGTCAGGGTCAGGAGGGGTTTCATAACAGTATTCAGGGTTCAAAAATATCCAACGATCACCAGGTGTGTTCACAGAGATGAGGAAGCTCCCAGGTCAAGCTGGGAAGTCACACATATGTCAGAGTCCAAACCAAGATTATCCAGATACAGGCACAGATCTGTCACAGCTGCAGACATTACTGAGTACTAGAACATAAGCTTGAAAGCTGCTCTGAGGGGAACTTGGCTCTGGCTGAAGCCTCCCAGCAGCACCATCTGGCAAAGAGCTCAGCAAGACCACCAAAGGGAAGGGGACAGCACTCTGCTGTGCTACCTCTATGCTGGGTGTGTCCATCCATCCTACATCTCACAGGAGAACAGCACCTGAACATCAGTCCCTTCTGTCCAGTACCCCTTTGCTGGGAGGTCTTGGCCCTGCCTCACTGAGCACCAGGCTGATGAGCTGTAGAAGTGCAACTGGTGTTGGCCTGGGAACGAGGAGCCTGTGTCCCATCCCAGTCACCAGCAACACTCCAGCATAAGGGATCCACTCAATGATAACAACCTGCAGAGGTGGGCACAATTTCTTGGCCTTTCTCCCTGAATATAAAGCAAGAAATGGAGGCACAGGAGACAGAGGCTGCATTTCTGTCCTAGTTTTTTAGGTACCTCTCTGCCAGGTTGAAGCCATGACCATTCAGCTGTAGATTTCATAGCAACTTCCTTTCCTTATGTCAAGAGAAACATGCTTCTCTGTGGAGATCATGAAGACACCAGGCAAAGGTCCCACTCTTCATACACACCTGCATGGAATAATGCAAAGATCTACATGCTCACACAGAGTCAGCAAAAAGTCAAGCAGACAGGGAAGATATGCAGGGCTGGGGACCGTGCTGAGGACATCCTGGGGACAAGTGTGGCAGAAAAGGATTCAGGCACCATGGAGAACAATCGGGCCCTAGACATGCCTCTGGTGTTCCCAGAAGATCCCAGAGAGTGCACAGAAAGAGAATGAGATAAATGAGCCAGCACAATTTCTCTGAGAGCACTGTTGGTGTAGCAATAGGGTCAAACTCTCCCAGCAGATTCTCACCTGAGTGAAACAATGAGCGACTATCACAGCGAGACGGGAGAAGCAAGGGAAAAGGATGTGTCATGTCTCCTCACATGGCAGACCAAGTACGAGAGTGATGCCCATTTCCTGACAACTTTGCCAAAAACAAGACCACAGGAATGACCCAGCTGAACATCATCTGCATTCATGGGATACCAACAGCCCTTGATCTGAGACTTCTGACAGCCATGAACATTCTTTCTGCCCCGGAAATCCTTGAGATGCTCATCCCAGCACTTCCAGAAGCTTTCATATAGGATGGCATGCCAGGAAATGAAAAGGCAGCAGTGCAGGAAACCAGGACACAGCCCCTACCATTAGCTGGGATGGTTCACAACTGACATGAGCTGGTCAGAAAATTATGACTTGCACAAAGGTGCCTGTGGGCCTGAGGCAGTGCAGGACTGCTATAAAAGGCAGCCCAAGTCTCTGCTCTCGCATCCACTTCTCTCACCTCCTTCTCCTTGGGAATCAGGTGAGTGGGAAAGCCCTTCTTCTTCTGCTTCAGCTGATATGGGCTGTGTTAGCCCAGGGCTGGGAGCTGCTTGTGCTGGGAGAGGGAAGGGAGAGAAGGTGTTGTGAAGAGAGAGGCTGGGACTTGGCTGAGGAGGCTGCTGGGCTTTGGGCTGGGCAGTGTCATGTGGTGCAGGAGGTGCCTTGTCTGCAGGGGAGTTGGGTGCAGGGCTGCTTCTCATGTGTGTCTGCTTTGTGCTTCTCCCTGCCCTGTGTGCCAGGTGCCCCTGTGAGCCAGAGACATGTCGTGCTGCCAGCCCTGCAACCCTTGCTGCCAGCCCTGCGGCCCGACCCCGCTGGCCAACAGCTGCAATGAGTGCTGTGTCAGGCAGTGCCAGAGCTCCACTGTTGCCATCCAGCCCTCCCCCGTGGTGGTGACCCTGCCCGGGCCCATCCTCAGCTCCTTCCCACAGAACACCGTGGTGGGATCCTCCACCTCCGCTGCCGTTGGCAGCATCCTCAGCTCTGACGGAGTGCCCATCAACTCCGGGGGCTTTGACCTCTCCTGCATCACCAACTGCTACCGTGGCAGATGTCCCCCCTGCTAAAGCTGCTGGCAACGTCCTGGGGCAAGAACCTCCAAGACCTCACAACATGGTGCTGGACAAGAGATAGAGCTTTAGACCTTTGTATTTAGAACATCTCTTCATCTCTGTCTTCTTCTGTAAAGGGTGGCAGGAAGCATCCAGCCTCCTCTCTCTCTTTCCTTTGCTTTCTCTGTCTCCTCAGGCCAGCCCAGGGGGACCTGTGACCCTCCCTCCCTCTGCCGGGCAGGCAGAGGGACACCCTGCATCTTAGTGGCTGCTTCTGGTGCTCTGTGTGAGCTTCTCTTCTTTAGTCTTATTAAAGTTGTTATGCATCCAAGCCTGGGCCTCTGAGTCCTCCTTTGTTCTGTGGCAACTCTCCAGTCTGCTCTGGGAGAGAAAGGTTTCTTTTTGGAGAGGATTAGCTTGGGGTAAAGGGAGCCCTTTGTCATTCCCAGAGGAAGGAGGTGGTAGGGACTCACTTCACTGGGTCATTTTTTGCGCCCTATCCCTTGGGGGTGAAGGAGATATTCCTGGTTACTCCACAATCAATGGCCACCAGTCCTTGCAGCCTTGCTACATCTCTTCCCAGGTGAGCCTGGAGCACTGCACCCTGGAACACATTCTGTGGATGGGGAGCCACCCAACCATTGCTGACTTTGAGTGAGGAGCCCATGGTTGCAGAAGGTCAACAGATGAGGTCAGCAGCCCCTTTTGCTCCTGGGCAACAGATCTCTCATGAGCTTTTTCTAGGGTAGAAGGTTCAAATAGATGATGACTCCAAAGAGTGGCAGGAGTGGGGAGACTATAATATGTGGGAAAAGTCCACAGTCTCACCTCTTGCTTCCCCTCTCTTCTGTTACCTGGTCTGGGGTCCACGGCCAGCACATGTGGGCACAGGTCAATGTATCTCATAGCAGCTGGCAGGGCCCTGGTGCTGTCCACATACCCAGGGCTGAGGTAATTCCCAAGTTGGGATTGGTATCAGCCACAAAATGGAGTCCCCACTCCTGGTGAATCCAACACCCCCACGGGGCACTGCAGCTCCCAGAGTGCCCGAAGACTCCGTGGCTGTGCTGTCGTACTTTGTCTCCTTCAAACTTGAGGCAGGTGTTTGGTCCTCTAAATTTGCACTACTGCCAGATGCCAGCTCTGTTCTGGAACAGGTCTTTGCAAGAACAGTAACTCCTTCCATCCCCCTTGGCCATTGTCATGACAGAGAAATTGCCCGAGCAGCCAGGGATCAGGAAACCTAAACCTGATGGAATTAAAACTAGTCAGGGACATCAGGTGCAATAGGGAAAGCTTCTAGGGGTATGCTGGTGATGAAAGGAAAACTAGGGAAAATGTGGGCCCTCTCCAGAAGGAAACAGAAGACCTATTTACCCAGGACACAGAGAAAGCTGAGGTACTCAATGACTTCTTTTTTGCCTGATCTTCACTGAGAAGTGCTCCAGCTACACCACCTGATTTGCAGAAGGCAAAGGCAGGGACTGGCACAGGTTGCCCAGAGAATCTGTGGCTGCCCCATCCCTGGAAAAGCTCAAGGCCAGGTTGGACAGGGCTTGGAGCAGCCCAGAATAGTGGAAGGTGTCCCTGCCCATGGCAGGAGGTGGAATGAGATGATCAATAAGGTCCCTCCAACTCAAGCCGTTCTGGGATTCCAGATTTTTTTCTAGGATTTTCTAGGATTTTCTAGGATTCTTGGATTCATTAACACAAGACTTGAAGGGACACTGAGTTTGCCAATGACGGTAAATTGGGAGGAGCTGTCAACTCCCTCGAAGGCTCGGAAGCCCCGCAGAGAGACCTCGACAAATGAGGGACAAATGAGAGGGCTGGGCAATCACCAACAGACTGGGAATGAGAGGCTGGAGAGCAGTGCCAGGAAAGGGCCCTGGGGGTCCTGGTGGGTGGCCAGTTGGCCCTGAGTCAGCAGTGCCCTGGCAGCCAGGAGGGCCAACCCTGTCCTGGGGGCATCAGGCCCAGCATGGCCGGCCGGGCCAGGGAGGGGATTGTCCCGCTCTGCTCTGCCCTGGGGCGGCCTCACCTCAATATTGGGGCACTCTGGGGGGACACAATGGAAGGGAGAGATTGAGCCATTAGAGAGTGTCCAAAGGAGGGCAATGAAGATGGGGAAGGGCCTTGAGGGGAAGGTGTGTGAGGACACTGAGGGCACTTGGTGTGTTCAGCTGGAGAAGAGGAGACTGAGGTCAGACCTCTTTGGAATCTTCAGTGTCGTCACGAGGGGCAACGGAGGGGCAGGTACCAATCTCTTTACTCTTGTGGCCAGTGACAGGAGTCAAGGAAATGGATGGAGCTGAGTCAGGAGAGGTTTAAATTGGATAGTAGGAAAATGTTTTTCACCCAGAGGGTGGCTGGGCACTGGAACAGGCTCCCCAGGGCAGTGGTCACAGCAACAAGCCTGTCTGAGCTCAAGAAGAGTTTGAACAACACTCTCAGGAACATGGTGGGATTGTTGAGGGATCCTGTGCAGGGCCAGGGGTTGGACTGGATGATCCTTATGGGTCCCTTCCAACCCAGCATATTGTGTGATTGTATGATTCTATGTCCATTGGTGGGTTTCACCTTGGCTGGCTGCCAGGTGCCCACACAGACTTTCTCAATTTCAACTCATAGGTCAAGATAAAGACAGAGAGATCAAAGACCAGTGACTCACACAGGCAAAACAGACTTGACTCGGGAAAGATTAATGTGTATTATTACTGATTTAAAATGGAATCAGTGCACTGGGTGACTCACCAGTGCCAGCTCATCTCCATCTCCTCATTCTGCCTGGAACACCAGAGCCTTTTTTCAGGAGGAATCTATTCTCCAACAAAGCTCACATACTGACAGGATCTGCAGCAACATAACAGAGGGCAGATCTGTGCCACCAAGGTAGGAAACTTCTCCCCATGCTTAGCTTTGCTGGTGGAAGTTCTAGGCTGGGTGGAAGGAAGGCACAGCCCCCGAGTGTGTACTCAGGGACCCAGGAGCTATCTAAGATGATGGGGAATTGGAAGTGGGGTTTAAAGTTCTCATACTGGTTCTTTGGGTCCCTCAGACCTCTGGAGGTGTCCTTGTCCCAGCACACAAGGAACGGGCTCTACAAACCGGCCTCTGGAAGCTCTGAACAGGAAAACAGGGAGCTGGGGCCCAGCACAGCTTTCCTCTGGGGACACCCTGCCAGGAGGTGCCAGGCTTTTTTTCGCAGTGGGATCCACACTGGTGCATCCTGAGAACAACACCCCTGTTTGTGTGTGAGAGTCAGAAAACCACCTGGCAGCCTCAAGAGTAGAGCTTCTGGAAACAACCCAGTGGGGAAGGTGAAGGAAGTGAGGAAAAGAAAATATTTGTTCTTATCTTGCCTGAAACATTCCCTCTCTGGATCTTCCTTCTCTGACAGTGAATCATTTTGTTTCCTCAGCCAACAGCCCACTGAACCTTTTCAAGGAGGACACCCTAAGGGAGATCCTGCAGATGACCATGTGGAAGAATCACCCCCTGAGCTTTCTTTCTGTAGACACAAATTTCCAGCTGAAATGTAGACAATGAAGTGCAGAAGATGGGAACATGTTAACTAGCAGGTTAGTGCAGACCCTCTGTCTGCATTTCTCAGTGATCATCTACCTTCCCACCCCTCTCAGGAACAAGACATTTCGTTTCTTCAGGTGCTTCATTCTCTTTGCCTCTTTCTGATTCTCCCTATTCTGTCTGTCTTTCTGACACCCCCCAATTTCCTACAAATATTAAGCTCTGCCTGTCACTCCAGAAGGCTTCACTGCCAACACAGGCACTTCTACGCCTTCAGAAAGGAAAACTCAGCTAAAACTTCACTGCAGCTACCACAGCTGAATTTATAGACTTCCAACACAGCTGCTCTCCAAGGTCAACTCCACCAAATGGACTTCACATGACACTGTGCACAGAGGGAAAAGCTCATTCCTAGAAATGGAATTTTCTGCCAGGAGATTGGGTGCAGCAAAGCAATGGTGATTCCCCTGAGATAGAGGAGACACATGAAAAGCAATGGAACAGCTTGGGGCATGGGTGGGAATATGGTTGAACAGAAAATCCTGCCCAGTCTCAGGCTGATGAGTCTTTTCCACATGCTGAGGGTTTGGCTGATGTCCAGGTGCTGGGAATGGATTTTCCCTCCCCAGGCTATTTTGATTAGGAGATAAAGCCACAAGAGCTGTCAGTTCTCACAACAAGGGCTCCTTTCTTAACTGTGCCTCAGGGGAGGCTGAGGGAAGAGTAAGAGCTGGACAAGCCAGTCAGATACATCTTTTTAATACTCATTCCCATGCCACAATTAGTCTCAACTCAGGGGAGAGAGACAGACCCTGGTGTGATCCCTCAACAGCTCTCACCCGAGTCCAGGCAGTCCTGGAACCTGACAGTTTAACTGAACTATTTTCTCTTTCCCCAAGACCCTGGATCTGGACTCAGATACAAGTCACACCAAGATGCTTTTAATGGTGTTTGTCTCCACAGTACAGGCTGGGGAGGCAGAGACCCAACCTCACCCCAACCCCAATAGGCCATTGTTGCCAAGCTGAGGTCAGACCTAAATGCAAATAGTCCTGGAGATGGAACCACTTCACAGGGAACACACACACAACTGTATAATGTTTCCCAGCTCCACCACCCACTAGATATGCCTCATTTCCATGTATAACAAAATTAGCAAGGTTTAGGTTTGTCTTACCTTTTGGTAAAATCCTGACACAGTATAATTTAATAGGGCATGGCCCCAAGGATTTTGTGTTTGAACTGAAGGAATTATATTTATTCCAATTAAGAGGAAAAATGAGACTACAGAATTGTTAAGGTTGGAAAAGACTTTTAAGATAAGTCTATGTTGGGGGTGTGATGCCATTGTCATTGCCAGGGATATCTATTTCTATTACATTGCAATAATTGGGTCCTGCAGCTCTTAGTTGGGCTGTGCTGGCACTTAAATGCTGATAATTAATTGTCAGTTGTCATCTCCCATCTGGTTTTTGAACTGGCCGGAACAGTAAATTACATGGGGAGAGCGTTCTGGAGATAATTTGTCATTTTTCCAATTAGCTCTGACTTCCAAAGTTCATTTTCATGCTGCAGCAGAAGTTGTGTACTGTGGTGCATATACAGGGAGTGCAGCTGCTTCTTGGAGAACACAAACTGTAGCCTCCCAATTTTTATCAGGTCAACACCTGAACCAAAGGACCACACAGTGTCATGGGCAGGAGCCAGGTTCAGTTCTTCAGAACATCAAAGCCCCAAATATTTTCATTGTGATCTTTAACTGCAGCGTCTCACCCAGGAGCCATAAATGAACCTGGGTGGTTTGGCACCGAGCTCCTGCTCTGTTCACTCCAGTGCTTTTAACTCTTTGCAGTCCGGGTTGTACACCCACCTTCTCAGCTGTGCTAATATTGATATTTGTGCTCCCATATCTATTAGAAATGTCATTAATTGTTGATGAGCACTGACTGGAATCAAAATATACAAGCCATTATAACCTATCCGTTGATAGGCTTCCACTCAACTAATCGACAGGCCCAGTTACCCTCCAGGCATTATTTGGTCTTTGATCTTGAATTTTGGAAAGAGAAAGAGTTATCATCCCCTCTTGGAGCTGGTGATGGTGGTGAATGACTGGAGTATTTTGTCTGTGGTTGCTTTTGCTGTGACTCTGACCCGTATTAATCAGACTCTGGATGACCCCAGCAGGCCGTCTCAGAATTGCAACTCTTGGAATGCCCAGTGCTAACGCTTAATTATATAACTCTCTCCACCTCTGAGTTCTGTGTGGACATTCAACGGGTTCTGGTTCCCAGGAACTATTAATTTGCCTGACATTACAACCTGTATTTTTGGTTTCACCAGATAGGTCACCCCATTTCACCTCTTGCCCATGATTTATGGTGTCATATGTTCATGAGTCCCAGGTGGGGAGATTTCTGTGCATTAGGGCTTCTTCTGATCCTCAGCAACTTCTCTTGTAGTCAATTGGGTGTTAAAATCTGTGTCTCTTTTCACCTCTTTTCATGAAGGGATAAGGTTTGAGTATGGCAGGGGCTCCCTTAATTAACAGGTTTATCGTGTCATGGTTAACAGGAGCCATAAGAGGAACATTCAGAGGGCTGTGCTCGTGCATGGCCTGGCTACAGGCAGCTTTTGTAACAGCTGTGGAGAGCTCACTCAAGGATCTCATGGGTATCAACAGAGAGTCTCCTCTCTCCAACCCAACTCTCCTTTCCAACACTTTCTGGGAGAGCATCTGCCCTCAGTTTGCCTCATGACTCACAAGTCCATGGTCCTCCCTCCTCTTCCTCAGTCAAGGGTGTCTTATGTACAGGAAAAATACTGACTCCAGTCTAGCCCTCTCCCACCAGAGAACTGTGAGGTCAAATTTCATCTCCCGATTCTTCAGGATGAACATGAGAGGATTCAACAGGGGCACTTTGTGGTGCCCAAGTCAGCAGCCAGCTCTGTCCTCAGGTACATGAGACCACAGACATGCAATAGATGGTCACAAAGGCCTCAGCTGAGAGCTCAGGGAGTGAGTCCTGGACCTGCACAGATGGAGGGAACTGCTTTTTGGGGCCCTGTGTCAGGATAACATGGATTTCTTCTCACCAGCTCTGTGGCCACATTCAGAGCCAGTGGAAGGACATGTAGCTCTGATAACCAGAGCTTAGCACATATCCTTATTTTCAGGTAGGATTTGCTGGTGAGTCTGCAGAACTTCTCCCAACTTGCAGAACAGGAGAGATCATATACCCACAGCTAAGCAGCAACACTGCTCTGCTATCACTGGCCTTCAGAGCTCAGAAACTGTGAGAAGAGCTAAACTTCCACTGGCAGGTGGGGGACAGAAACCTGACCTGTCTATGAGTTCACCTCAGAAGGAAGATTAAAATGATGTGGTTCATCTGTCGTCATCTTGACTGGTTTGGCTTCATGCGAATGGCACCTGCAGTTCCACAAATTAAGCAGTGAAACAATGGGGCCACTGGGAGGGGGCTGGTGGACTGTGAGCACTGTACCCTGACAGGATGGCAGTGCAGCCTGGAATACATGGACATTCTAAGTGAAGACTAAGCTTCACAAAGGAATTTCAGTCCCAGAAAGGACTTGGATCCAACAGTTCTTACATCTCAGTGTGTATCAGCCTAATTTCTCAGAAACATATTATTGAATGAAATTGCTGCCTCTCTATCCTTACGAGACTGAATATTTCATACTAAGTTAAGATTTAAACCTTGGGATGGGTGGGAATCAATAGACTGATATTAAGGGACTGTCACCAGAGTCTTCCACAGTCATAGCCAATGTCTGTTCTGTTCCTTTGTCTTCATTAAATGTCAGCAGGGATAGAAATGGATATGTTTTCACAGGAGACAACACAATCATTTAATTATGCGATCATAGAATGGTTTGGGTTGGAAAGGTTGCTTACTGAAGTTACTCTTTGAGTCCCTGTCTCAATCATGTGTCCTCACGTGTGGTTTAAGTCTCTGTCTCAACCATTATGTTCTCAGATGCAGTTGGGACCTGTGGCTCAGTCGTGGCACTCTCAGGGGTGGTTTGGGTCCCTGCCTGAACCACAATCCTCTGACAGAACTGAATCATGGCTCTGATAGGCACAGGTCAAGCCCCAACAAAGTGCCAAAAGCTGCTGGTTTTCACTGGGGCAGGTTTTCACTGTTCAAGTGTAGAATCCCGGGCTATGGGAGGTGATAGCTGCTCTGGGCACTTGCCCTTTCACACACCCTGTCACCCAGGCACTGCCACCTCAGGGCACGTTTCACTGTTGCCTCACCCAAAAGTTGTCTCCTCTCACACCAGGATGACACTGGATTGCACAAACCTGACAATAAGCCAAAGGTGTTAATTAGCACAGCTGTTGATTAATTAGCACAGCTAATGAGAGCCTAAACAAGGACTTGAGGAGCCTGCAAAACAAAAGAACCTATTTCACTCATGGATGGAAGAGGGATGTGTATTCCCTCATCCTCCCCACTAGACAGCTCCCCCAGCAAGGGTGTCACTGCCAGGGCAAAGCACCCAGTTCTATCAGTGTTCTCAAGATCATTTTAGATGTCAGAGCATCTATCACAGGTTTGAATCATAACAATTTAAATAAAGATCTGAGCTGTGTATAAGGCAACTAATCTGGAGCCCTTACTCAGGCCAGTGAGAAGAGGTATTATTGCAGGTTATACAGAGGTTGTCATCTGGTGGAGGTGGTAATGGATCACCCCTGGGAGGTGCATTGGTGAAAGAAAAAACTGAGGTGAATGCCTTTGATACACCACAAGTAGCTTTACCATCCCACTGGAGACATCTGCAAGGAATCAGTCTCATAAACCTCCCTTTCATGATATAAAGGAGCAGAAACAGTTGTTCCAGGATGCAGATTGTCTGAGGTAATTGAGACTTTTTGAGACCTTTATTTAGAGATATAATTCTAAATAGGAAGGAATTGATTCCTCTGACGTCCAGAGCAGGTGTCTTCACCTGAGATATTTATCTTTGCTCCACAGGTCATCAGCAGAGAGAAATGGGCAATTTCAGACCTTAGTTCACCTCCTCCTAAAGTTACTGTACAGGTCAGCTGAGCCAAGCTTTAGACAGATCAGTTTTTCTCCAAATGGTGCTCAAGGGAGCTTAAAGACTAAAACTGGCCTAGGCAGAAGAAAATTCACAGTAGACACCCAGGCTTTGTTGAGAAGACTCCTACCCAAAATGACACTGTCTACATTGCCTAGAGCCAGAACAAAGAAAATCACTCTTTTTTTGCAGCTTCTGTGTCAAGTCCAAAGGCTCAGTGTGGTTAAAGTGATTTACTTGTGCTTTGTGTGACAGATGTAGCTGATTAAAGCAACCAGTCAAACTTTTCTCCTGCACACAAAACCCTGCCATCTCCCTCCCTAGAGCACTTTGCTCATGGATGTGAAGTTCAGCAATTGGGTGGAGCTGCTGGCACAGGCTCGTCTGGCAAGTAATAAGTTTACTTTAATCATTTGATGGAACAAGCCATGCACACATGGAAATGCACACTGGTCATGCAGCTAGTTCCCACCACTCAACCAGAGCAGTGGACATTTTGTTTACACTGGCTTTGCCAACACCTTCTGCCCTCTCTCCCAAAGAATCCTTACAGCCACGCTGTGGAGGTGCAACCAGAGAAGTGCAGTTTAAGGTGGGTGAAAATTCCACTAGATATCCAGGCTCAGAGGAGTCTCACCAGAGGTAAATATTCCATCTCTCATGAAGGCACCTTGATCCACTGAGTTTGCAACATCAGAACGTCCTGACTTTACTAGAAACTAAAAGGCAAAGGCTCAGACAAAAGGAGACAGAAAGAAATGCCACTGTCTTGAGAGCTGATTAAAATCCTCCTGTTTACTAGCTCCTGTGCCAATAAAAACAAACAAACCAACAAAACTGGAAAAGCTCCCTAATTAGCCACAAGGGAATGACTTGCCTTCCAATTCTTAATGAGCGGTGAAAAACATTCCACACTTCAGTAGGGGCAGGGCCATGTGAATCCTTTAGGTCTCCTAGGGGGGATCACACACAGGTTTTTAAATCATTGCAGGCAAAACCTGATCAGCAGGAGCTTTGAGTCTTCTTCAGATGCTTCTGTAGAAAAGCTGTCCCTCTGGAACTGTAGATGGACCAGTGTGTGCCAAGGAGATCCACTTCTGCCTAACATCTCCTTGAGAGGGCAGTGAACTGCACAGATCCAATACCAATGTTATACCCAGGGAAAGGATGATTAAAGAGGTAGGTAACACATGCCATTTGTTCCTTATGAGCTTTAAAGATGAGCTTCTGCTTATGCTCTTTTTAGGTAAGATCTAGTTTTGTCCCAGCTAAAGAAATGGATCTAAAGGAAGCAACTCAGTTCAGGGTGTAATTACATGGAGATCTACAACCTTGAGTCAGATGAGATGGGTCAGCTGTTCTGGTGGGGCCTCTTATGATTTCTTACATTTTTCAAGGTTTCCAAGGACTTAGTACTCCTCAGAGTCCTACCACAGTTGTTTCTACAGTGTTCATTAAGTTCTATCCTCATTTAAGTTCAGAAAACAATCCTTACACCACTCACACATGGAGAGTGAAGTCACATTGAAGGACAGTTAAGGAAGATTTAATCAGAAAATAGGAGAGAATGCAGTGATCAGGGGCTGGGCTCAGACAAGTGAACTCTCTGGCAGCTGCTTCCAGGGTCTAACAAGGCCCTTTTATAGCTCCATGTTCTATTTCTCATTCCCTTTCCCTACACAGTCCTTAGTAATTTTTCCTTAGTCCCACAAGCTCTTCTTGAATTGATCTCCCCAACTCCCCTGTCCTGCAGCTTGGCCCTGCAGAGTCCTTGCTTGTCCTGGCAGCCCACAGAGCACATCTTCCCTGGCAGCTCCAAGGCAAGGACAGGCAGAGCTTGAAATCGTCTCCACACTTTGCTGGGCACAGGCAGGACAGGGGAGCTGTGGCTCTTCCCCAGACCATGGTGGGAGAAGCGTAAGGGGAACCTTGTCTGTCTGTCTGACTCTGTGTGCCCAAATCCCTGTTGTGAGACTAATGGTGGCTTTGGGAACTCCTGCTTTGCACCC
Organism: Manacus candei; assembly: GCF_025592945.1. Lineage (NCBI taxonomy): Eukaryota > Metazoa > Chordata > Aves > Passeriformes > Pipridae > Manacus > Manacus candei. The sequence goes on along the minus strand of NW_026138160.1, from coordinate 442,800 downwards.
GGGCCCCTCTCCCAGCTGTAGTGCAGGAAAGGCTGGCAGCCTGACTGGGGAGAGACAACATCCCTGCCAGACCTACAAAGAAGGCTAAAGGGAAGGCAGAGAGAGCTGAAATGCTGCAGAAGCAACCAACCGCCTGTAGCAGGAGGGCACAAAGACAGGTGGGTGAGGAACAGCCCCTCTGCGCCTGGGCTGAGGGACAGAGAGGCTGTAGCTGGAGATGTCTGGTGGCCAGAGGTTCAGCAGGGACAGGCGTCAGGAGGAACACGAGGGGGGTGTGAGGAGCAGCCTGTCCTACAGCCACCACCAGCACTACCAGCCCTGCCCCACGCAGAGGGACCCTCCTGGGCTCCAAGAGCCACCCTGCCAGGGAGGGCTCAGAGGTGCTGTGGATGCAGAAAGAGCTGCCAGTGCCACCCCCCGTCCCGTGTGACTGGGGAGATGGACTCCTCAGCCGGACACTGGTCGGGCTCCCCATCAGCTGCAGGGCGTTCTCAGAGGCTGAGGAGGGAACTGGTGTTTGGGGTGCAGCAAGGCAGGCCCTGAGGGCTGCTGGCTCTGCAGGAGCCAGGGACACCTTTGTCAGCCGCAAGGGACAGTCTCCTGGCAGGAGCCCACTGCCAGTGTCTCCCCCTTTCTTCCCTCTGGCAAGGCCCCTGGCTCTGCTCTGTGCCTGCCAGATCTCCCCACAGTGACACCTTTCTCTCTGGCAGCTGGGCAGGGCGTGGGGAGAGGGAAGGACCACACAGAGGCGCAGGCTGAGATGCAGCAGAACTTTAATGAGTTGAAAAGGTGGAAAGGAGGTGCTCTGAGTGGGCACCGTGGTGCAGGGAGCACCAGGGGCAGGTAGGAGGAGTCTCTGGCCCTTGGCCAGGATGCAGTTGAGACCTTGGATGGGGCTTAGAGCATGATCACAGCCCAGGAGAGCAGAAGACAGCAGAGAAGAGAGAGGGAAAGAAGAGGGGCAGAAACAGGGAACTCCAACAAGGCCCGTGTTTTCAGAGAGCCCAGGCAGCCCTCGTGCAGGGCAGGGGGAGCTACGGCTGCTCAGCCCCTCTGAAAGCCATGGCCAAGGTCTCCGTGCTCAGTCCATTTCTGTCTTCTGGGTTCCTGGGGGTCCTTCCGTGGGGCGTCAGCAGCAGCTTCAGCAGATTCTGCCGCAGTAGCGGTTGGTGATGCAGGAGAGGTCAAAGCCCCCGGAGTTGATGGGCACTCCGTCACAGCTGAGGATGCTGCCAACGGCAGCGGAGGTGGAGGATCCCACGGCGGTGTTCTGTGGGAAGGAGCTGAGGATGGGCCCGGGCAGGGTCACCACCACGGGGGAGGGTTCGATGACGACGGTGGAGCTCTGGCACTGCCTGACACAGCACTCATTGCAGCTGTTGGCCAGCGGGGTCGGGCTGCAGGGCTGGCAGCAAGGGTTGCAGGGCTGGCAGCAGGACATGTTTTTGGGGCTGCAGGTGCACCTGGGAGAGAAGAAAGGGAGAAGATGGGGGTGTAGGAGGAGCCGCCTGCCCACCAGGAGGGAGCCAAGACACGTGCTGGGCTGGGAGGCTCTGCAGGGACGACCACACCACTCTTGGCCTGACCCCTGGCACTGAGCAAGGACAGCCAGGCCCAGGAGAGCTCCTTCCTAGTCAAGAGCCCAGGAGTTCCCGCAGTTCCCTCAGCTCAGAACAAGCCCCTCTCCAAACCAAACCTTCTCTCCACTTCCCCTTCCAACCCCAAGCCCAGAACAGCACAGAGCTTCCAACTCACTTGCTTCCAAAGGAGAAGGGCAATGAAGTGGGTCAGAGAGTGCAGAGCTGGGATGGTTTTTATACTGGTCCTGCACTGCCCCAGGTCCAGAGGAAGCCTCTCTGGAAGCAATAATTTTCTGAGAAGCTCATCTGAAATGCAAAACATTCCAGCTAATGAGACGGGCTGTGTTTTGGTTTCCTGTACGGCTGCATTTTCATTTCCTTCTTTGGCCACTCATGATCCCCCTTGAAGGCTCCTTTTTGGAGATGGGGAGGGAAGCCCATGGCCTTGTGGGACAGGAGCTCATTTTAGTGGCAGCAGAAGATGAGTCCCAAGTGCCAGAGGCATCGCGTGCACTCTGGGGACGTGTGCTCGGGGCACTCCCGTGGGCTTGTTTGCAGCCCCATGGGCAGGAAGGGCCCAGCTGCTCCCAGCTCTGGAATCTTCCCTCTGATGCCAAAAGGTCACTGAGTGTGACCAAGTGCCATGTCCCCTCTCTCCCACCCTCCACTCTCTCTGGGATCGACACTGGTCATTGTCTCTGCGGGTGTGTGATCAGCGCTGATGTTGTTGACTCTCTTCCCCCTAATGCTGCTCGGAGGAACTCTTAGTGCTCTCGTTTGGACTCCTTCAGTCTCTGGACTCTCTCTGGTGCTTCCCTACCAACTCCTACAACCTCCGTGTGTCTTGGCCCTCGTCCTGTCCCAGGTCGATCCAGCCTTGCCCTCCCAAGGGGTTTCTCTGAGTCTCCTTGCGCACATGAAAAAACTGCGTACTGAAAAAACTCATGTAAATTGTGAGGAAGATGAGGGAAGGGTTGCAAAAGTTGGGAAACACATTGGTTTTAGCCAGGATTTTGCAATAATTGGTAGTGTCCTTCACGGGCCTTCGGAGGAAGAGAGGTAGCAGCACTTGTGAGAAAAATCTTATTTTATTAAATTTAGAAAAATGGCAAAAGATTGCAAAACAAAAGGAATGAAACGAAAATGAAAAATTACAACACGTGTTGGGTGTCCTAGGCATACAGCATTCCCAAGAACACTCCTTCCAATTCAAAAGTCCCGCTTTTTAAACATTCTTAAGGTTCAACCCTGTTTACATCATAGAAGAGGCGTTTCCCTCTCCTTGATTGGCTGTGTCGTGCTAGGAGGTGGAGTGTCCAGCAGTATGGCATCTCTCAGGATCAGACATGTGGCACAAGGGGTTTCTTTACTAATATTCATTTAACAGTTCCTTATTCCCGTCCTCATGTTTCCCTGACACCGGTTCCAGGCTGAATCCGGCGTCTTACAACTCCGCGATACGCCTTATCTTTGCTTGTAATAAAACCGACTCTTTATTTCTCACACACTGACCACAAGCCAAAGAAGGAAATGAAAATGCAGCCGTACAGGAAACCAAAACACAGCCCGTCTCATTAGCTGGAATGTTTTGCATTTCAGATGAGCTTCTCAGAAAATTATTGCTTCCAGAGAGGCTTCCTCTGGACCTGGGGCAGTGCAGGACCAGTATAAAAGCCATCCCAGCTCTGCACTCTCTGACCCACTTCATTGCCCTTCTCCTTTGGAAGCAAGTGAGTTGGAAGCTCTGTGCTGTTCTGGGCTTGGGGCTGGAAGGGGAAGTGGAGAGAAGGTTTGGTTTGGAGAGGGGCTTGTTCTGAGCTGAGGGAACTGCGGGAACTCCTGGGCTCTTGACTAGGAAGGAGCTCTCCTGGGCCTGGCTGTCCTTGCTCAGTGCCAGGGGTCAGGCCAAGAGTGGTGTGGTCGTCCCTGCAGAGCCTCCCAGCCCAGCACGTGTCTTGGCTCCCTCCTGGTGGGCAGGCGGCTCCTCCTACACCCCCATCTTCTCCCTTTCTTCTCTCCCAGGTGCACCTGCAGCCCCAAAAACATGTCCTGCTGCCAGCCCTGCAACCCTTGCTGCCAGCCCTGCGGCCCGACCCCGCTGGCCAACAGCTGCAATGAGTGCTGTGTCAGGCAGTGCCAGAGCTCCACCGTCGTCATCGAACCCTCCCCCGTGGTGGTGACCCTGCCCGGGCCCATCCTCAGCTCCTTCCCACAGAACACCGCCGTGGGATCCTCCACCTCCGCTGCCGTTGGCAGCATCCTCAGCTGTGACGGAGTGCCCATCAACTCCGGGGGCTTTGACCTCTCCTGCATCACCAACCGCTACTGCGGCAGAATCTGCTGAAGCTGCTGCTGACGCCCCACGGAAGGACCCCCAGGAACCCAGAAGACAGAAATGGACTGAGCACGGAGACCTTGGCCATGGCTTTCAGAGGGGCTGAGCAGCCGTAGCTCCCCCTGCCCTGCACGAGGGCTGCCTGGGCTCTCTGAAAACACGGGCCTTGTTGGAGTTCCCTGTTTCTGCCCCTCTTCTTTCCCTCTCTCTTCTCTGCTGTCTTCTGCTCTCCTGGGCTGTGATCATGCTCTAAGCCCCATCCAAGGTCTCAACTGCATCCTGGCCAAGGGCCAGAGACTCCTCCTACCTGCCCCTGGTGCTCCCTGCACCACGGTGCCCACTCAGAGCACCTCCTTTCCACCTTTTCAACTCATTAAAGTTCTGCTGCATCTCAGCCTGCGCCTCTGTGTGGTCCTTCCCTCTCCCCACGCCCTGCCCAGCTGCCAGAGAGAAAGGTGTCACTGTGGGGAGATCTGGCAGGCACAGAGCAGAGCCAGGGGCCTTGCCAGAGGGAAGAAAGGGGGAGACACTGGCAGTGGGCTCCTGCCAGGAGACTGTCCCTTGCGGCTGACAAAGGTGTCCCTGGCTCCTGCAGAGTCAGCAGCCCTCAGGGCCTGCCTTGCTGCACCCCAAACACCAGTTCCCTCCTCAGCCTCTGAGAACGCCCTGCAGCTGATGGGGAGCCCGACCAGTGTCCGGCTGAGGAGTCCATCTCCCCAGTCACACGGGACGGGGGGTGGCACTGGCAGCTCTTTCTGCATCCACAGCACCTCTGAGCCCTCCCTGGCAGGGTGGCTCTTGGAGCCCAGGAGGGTCCCTCTGCGTGGGGCAGGGCTGGTAGTGCTGGTGGTGGCTGTAGGACAGGCTGCTCCTCACACCCCCCTCGTGTTCCTCCTGACGCCTGTCCCTGCTGAACCTCTGGCCACCAGACATCTCCAGCTACAGCCTCTCTGTCCCTCAGCCCAGGCGCAGAGGGGCTGTTCCTCACCCACCTGTCTTTGTGCCCTCCTGCTACAGGCGGTTGGTTGCTTCTGCAGCATTTCAGCTCTCTCTGCCTTCCCTTTAGCCTTCTTTGTAGGTCTGGCAGGGATGTTGTCTCTCCCCAGTCAGGCTGCCAGCCTTTCCTGCACTACAGCTGGGAGAGGGGCAGTTTCTCCAGGCAGATGTTCTCTGGTTCCTGAGAGCTCCCTCTCGGGTCCCTCGGCACAGGTGGGGAGAGGGCGGATTTGTGTTCTCTGCCAAAGCATGTGAAGAGAGTGGCTTCTCCTTTCACACCCATTGCTGACAACCCATCTCACATCCTTTGTCATGTGCCAGCTGTGACCTCCATCCTCCAGCAAGGATTGCCCCTGCCTGTGGCAGTGTCAGGACTCACCTCTTTCCCCTCCAGTGTTGACAGTCCCACCAGTTCTGCTCCTGCCCAGCCTGACACCCCTGTGTCACCTGTCCTTTGCAGTCCCACCAATTCCAATGGGAAAAGCTGGACCCTTTCACTCTCTCCCATCAAGAAAGTGCCCAGAGAGTTCCCAGGAAGCAGGAGGTGAAGTTTGCCAACCTGTGTGTTTTCCTCTCTCTGCCACATCAAAGCTGCCTCCAAACCTCAGCCCAAAGGCTTGAACAAAACCCTCTGAGGCTACCTGGGATCCCACAGCTCTGCCCCAGGGAGCCCTTCTACTCCCATTGCCCTGTGGGTAAAGCACTTGCTCTGCCCAGCTAAAGGAAACAATCAGCCACCTCTGCTGGGCCCAGACTCCCCAGCTCCAGAAGAAGGTTTTCCAGCACTCAGAGCCTCCAACTGGTGCAGCCAGGCCACAGCTCGACCCTTAAAAGCCTCTTGTTCAAAGGGCCCCTGGACGTCCTGGCAGGCACCCAGAGCCACTTGTAAACTGCTGCCTCTGTTCAGCCCCCAGGCCAGACTGCCCCAGGGGGGCTGTGCTCCTGACACAGCCAGGGAGGAACCTGCTGACTGCTCCAGGACTGGACCTGCAGTGCTCAGGCAGAAGGAGAGCAAGGAGATGGCCAGGGCCACAAGCCTTATGAACCTCTCCATAGAGGGCTAAGGCTCCCTGGTGAGCTTCTGTGGCCACCCAGCCAGAGCCAGGGCAGCACCTCTGTCAGAGCAGTCATGTCCAGCAGAGCTGCTTTCCTCCTGTGTGATGGCACAGGCAGCTCTTATATTAGGCCCACTTATTTATGTTAGATACTCTGTAGGAAGGCAGATATAATGCTGGCCTTTAGGTCCCAAGGACTCTACAAGTAACAACCACACCCAGGAACTCTTCCCTCTAGCCCACAGCACAGGATCCATTCAGCAAGACCACATTCTGAAGTAAGAGAACAGAGTTTCCAACTCACCTGTTTCTGAATGAGGAAAAGACGAGTGAAGAGATGGGAGAGTTTAATAATTGGCCTGGTCCTTCACTGCTCCAGGCCTCGAGGTTTTCTTTTCTGGAAGTCATAATTTCTTGAAATGAGCTGCAAAACACACCAGCTAATTATATGGCCTGTGTTTCAGATTCCTGCATTGTTAGCTTTTGGTTGCTGAGTTTATGTTCATTCCCCCACGGATATTTACTTTGACGGCTGCTGAGAATTCCAAATTTCCGTTGTAGGAGATGTCATTGCTACCATAAACCGTGTCCAAAGTCCTGGAGTGCCAGAGTCATTGGCTTGGCACAGTCCTGTGGGGTGTTTGCAGGCCAGTTGGCTGGGCAGGCAAAGCCAAGCTCCTTCCAGCCCTGCAATCCTTGACCAGACAGCCAAGGACTCCCATGTGTGAGGAGAACTGCTGCTCTACCTGCAGAGCTGCTCCTTCAGAAGAGGCGCCCTCACCTTGGACTGCTGAGGGCAGAAAGACACGACAGAGAATTCCCCCAAGGGTGGTCCTGAGGCTGAAGGACTGAAGGGCTTCTCTACTGGGGCGTGAGTTTGTCTGGTTCTCAGTGCTCTGTTGCACAGGACTGGCATCTGATTCTTGTCAATGCCCTGTGACCTGGGGCACTCCTGAGATGGTGTTTTCAGCCCCATTGACACAAAAGACCAAGCTCCTCTCAGCCCTGCAGTCCTTGCCCAGACACCCAGTGGCTCCCCTTGGTGAGAACAAACCATGTCTTTTTCCTTCTCTTCCTCCCAGCCCTGTCTGATTGCTGCTGGTCTTTCTCTTCCAGGCAGGTGGACTGCACTGCTAAGTTTCAACATTTCTTCTAACACCAAGCTTGGAAGAGATTTCTCAGAAGCTGCTTGTCTTCCTCCACTCTTTAGGCTATGGCTGAGGATGCTCAGCCAATCCATGTTTTGGGCCTTGAGGTGCCTTGGGGTGCTCCAGCCCTGCCAGGGTTGTGCTAGTTGAATCCATAGGTGGTTGTGTGTTGGCATTTTTGCTTGATGGGTGCATTTTGTGTGTGATGTATTTCTTTGAATGCATGTCATGGACAAATTTGCATGCAATGCCCTGCCCATGAGCTTGGGAAAGTCTGTACATACTTGACTCTCATCACAATAGGATGTGGTGATCATCCCCATGGCTGGTGTTCTTCAGCACTGCCTGCCCTGCAGGCAAGGCTGCCTCTTCCCTCCTCAGTGTTCAGAAACTCCAGAGAGCATTCTCTTTGGGTCAAGGGAGAAATGGCAAGAAATCCTGCCCACCTTGTACAGGGAAACCTTGAGTGGATCTGCTTCCAGTGCTGTGTGCTGGTGCCCGTGTCCTTGGGGTAAAGAGCTTCAGCCACACAGAGCAAGGCAGGGCAGGTGGAGACCATGGCCAAGCAGGTAGCCCAGGGAGGTCGTCAGGGTGAGGAAGGCTGGAAGTTGGTGAGTTTGGGCAATAGACAAAAGGCTCCTGTTCCAGCTGTAGACTTTGACTTCAGAACAGGTGCTGTCACCTGCAAACTGGTGAGGACAAACCGACATTGGGGATTCATCAGAGGGAGCTGTGCTTGAATCATTTTTCCTTCATGAAGGAGAAAATAGCCGTGGCATCTTCAGGAGACTCCCTCTCTTAGGAATCTTAAGCACCAGCCTACTGACCAGACCTGATGTCTCAGGAGGTTTCTTGTTTGCCAGAGGGCAGATGCAACATGTTGCAGAAGGGCTGCTGAGCTTGTCCTGCCTTTGGAGTACTGGCATTTTCCGCTCTTTGATGTGGGCTCCAGTGATAATGCCCCAAGTGTTTCCAGAGTGACCGTAGAGCTCGGGGGAGATCGAAGGGTGTGAGGGCCAAATTTGAAAGGCTTGAGTAGAAAAGAACTCCTCCAGTGGACGAACACCTGGCTGCATGCTTTGTGTTGCAGGTAGTGCTTTGGTTTTGACTGTGGGGCAACTGTCTGTGATGAACGAGGACTACTGGGCAAGGATGGGAAATATTCGACAAAGTCCTGCAACAGAGTCTTTGCAGTCAGGAGAGAGGAGATCTCTACTGCAGGTGTGGCAGGGGAGGTTTCCCATAAAGGAAGAGAAGTGAGAGCACAAGGGTTAGAACAGATGCTCTCCTGCATCGGGACACCAATCCAAATCCTGACCTTGCCCTCTCCATCCAGCCCTTCTGGGAATATCCAGCTCTATCTCCCTCTTCCTAAAGTTTTCTGCTCACAGGACAGCTCTCTCTTTCCTACCTAAAAGAAGGCCAGTGAGCTGAATGCACTGTTCATGACACAGGTTGTAATTTGTATGGAAGAGGTAAAGACAGCACACTGAGAATGCCAGGAAGACTGCAAATAACGTCCAATAAGGAACTGTCTGTACTGCAGAATTGAGCAGCCATGGATTTATTGTTGATCCCCACACCAAATAGATCCTCCTCTTTAGGACTTCTTGAGAGTGTTTAGGCTGGGATAGAATTCATGTAATTCCCAGTAGCTGGTCTGGGCCTACATTTGTGATTGGTTCTGAAAACAGTGTTGATCAAACAGATAATTTGTTATTGCTGATCGGTGCTTACACAACATCAAGGCCATTTCTGCTTATCCATCGCCCCACCAGTGAGTAGATTGTGAGTGCACAAGAAGTGGGGAGGGGACACAGATGGGACAGCAGGTCACAACTGCCCAAAAGGATATTCCACGTCCTGTGGCATTGTGCTGAGCACATCAAGCTGCAGGAAGAAGCATGGTAGGGATGTTTGGAGTGATGCCATTTGTCTTCCCATTTAACCATTTTGCAGGATAGATCCCTGCTGTCCTGGGAATGGCTGAACACCTACATGCACTTGGGAAGTGCTGAATGAATCCCTGGATTTGTTTTGCTTGTGTGCACAGCTTTTACTTTACCTATTACCCATCTTTATCTCCACTCGTGGGTTTTCTCCCTTTTATTGCTCCGATTCCCTCCCCCGTCCCACCCTGGTGCAGGGAGTGATTGTTGTGTGGGCTGAGATGACAACTGGGGTTACACCACGACTCTTCTCCAGACCTTTGCATATCAGAACTACCCATTGCCATCACCACAAAGTGGAGGGGCTGCCATGGAAAAACTGGGACCAATGCCAATGGTTTTGACCAGAGAGTTTTGTCTCTGAACAGCAGCTGACAAGCACCTTCCCAGCTCCCCTGCCTTGTGAGCATCCCTTTAGAGTGAGGTGGACTTTCCTTGCCATGTGGTCCTGCTGGGGGCAGAATGAGATGCCCACGGAGTCCCACCACTGAGAACCTTGCCCCAAGGAAGCCTGAGCTGAGCTGCCCCACCTTGCACCTCCAGAGCAGCCACCTCTTCACCACAGAAGCCACGTACTCTGTGATCAAGGCAATCACCCACACTGCCTGCCAATTACTTGTTTCATCAGGGTAATCTCTCATAGAGTTGTTACACCCACACAATTCCTGACATAGCTTGTCAGGATGGAAAACACCTCACGAACAATAATCCTTGACAGACCTTTACACCTTCCCTTCCCTTGCCCTGCCTTACTTTGCCCTTCCTTTCCCTTGATTTTCCTTGGCCTTGCCTTGCCTTCCCTTTTCTCCCCCCCCCAAGTTTCCTATCTGGTGTGCAGGTCATTGCCTACTGTTGGTACAACTCCTCCTTCTCCATCTCACCTTCCTGGCTCCTCAAGGGAACTGTCCTCAATTGCTCACTCCCACTCCTGCACCATCCTTACACATCCTGGCCAATGCCACTCCTCCATTTCCCAACTTTCCTACTTTCCTTTGCCTTCTGCTTGTTTGGGCTCCACGTCCATTGGTTGAGCAGAGACAGCACCAGGTCTGTTGGACACGGACACTCCTCTGTCCCAAGAGAGGCTGGGAGTGGTGGGTGTGAGATCAGGGGTGATGTTAACAAGGCCAGCACAAGCACAGTCCAGTTTCAATGCCTTGTGTATCTCATCTCGCATCTGCTGCCAGCTGGAGAGATGAATCTCCCCACCACAGCACCGCAAGCCCAGGGAGCACATGAGGAAATTGTTGCCATTCTCTTAGACAAGGAGCAAATAAGGCCAGGAGCTCTCAGCACAGGCAGCCCCTCTCAGAAGAACAGAGTGACTCTGGGGCTACACTTGTAAATATTTAGGGTGAGAACCACTGGTGACCAGAAGGTCAGAATGGACCCAGCCCTCAGACCTGCCACCAAAATGGCACAGACCTTTCCCTGCATGACACTGGAGGCCCCCGGGCTGGCACAGGCCACAGGTCAGTGGTAAACCATGACTGACAGCAGGAACATCTCAGCCCAAGTGCGCTGGTTGAGCACGAATTGGGCTGCAGAACTCCAAAAGGATCCCATTGCCTCCACAGAAAAGAAGTGTAACAGCACCCTGAGCATCAAGGTCAATGAGAGGACAATCACCCTAAATTCCAGAACTGTTGCAGTTGGGAGGGAGCTCTAGAGATGGTCAGGTTTAACCCTCCTGCTCAGAGCAGGCACACAAGAGCATGTTGATCAGGACATTGCCCCATGGGGGTTTGAAGGGCTCTAAGGACTTTCACAGACACTCCACAAGCTGCCAGAGCAACTCTGCTGAGCTTGGCCACACTCACAGGAGAAGAGTTGTTCCTCAAGCCTATGCAGAATTTCCTTTCCCACTGCTCCAATCCACACACAGGGGCAAGCAAACAGCCCTGTCTGCACGTGGGCAACTGTGGGCTCGTGCACAAGGAGACTCAGAGAAACCCCTTGGGAGGGCAAGGCTGGATCGACCTGGGACAGGACGAGGGCCAAGACACACGGAGGTTGTAGGAGTTGGTAGGGAAGCACCAGAGAGAGTCCAGAGACTGAAGGAGTCCAAACGAGAGCACTAAGAGTTCCTCCGAGCAGCATTAGGGGGAAGAGAGTCAACAACATCAGCGCTGATCACACACCCGCAGAGACAATGACCAGTGTCGATCCCAGAGAGAGTGGAGGGTGGGAGAGAGGGGACATGGCACTTGGTCACACTCAGTGACCTTTTGGCATCAGAGGGAAGATTCCAGAGCTGGGAGCAGCTGGGCCCTTCCTGCCCATGGGGCTGCAAACAAGCCCACGGGAGTGCCCCGAGCACACGTCCCCAGAGTGCACGCGATGCCTCTGGCACTTGGGACTCATCTTCTGCTGCCACTAAAATGAGCTCCTGTCCCACAAGGCCATGGGCTTCCCTCCCCATCTCCAAAAAGGAGCCTTCAAGGGGGATCATGAGTGGCCAAAGAAGGAAATGAAAATGCAGCCGTACAGGAAACCAAAACACAGCCCGTCTCATTAGCTGGAATGTTTTGCATTTCAGATGAGCTTCTCAGAAAATTATTGCTTCCAGAGAGGCTTCCTCTGGACCTGGGGCAGTGCAGGACCAGTATAAAAGCCATCCCAGCTCTGCACTCTCTGACCCACTTCATTGCCCTTCTCCTTTGGAAGCAAGTGAGTTGGAAGCTCTGTGCTGTTCTGGGCTTGGGGTTGGAAGGGGAAGTGGAGAGAAGGTTTGGTTTGGAGAGGGGCTTGTTCTGAGCTGAGGGAACTGCGGGAACTCCTGGGCTCTTGACTAGGAAGGAGCTCTCCTGGGCCTGGCTGTCCTTGCTCAGTGCCAGGGGTCAGGCCAAGAGTGGTGTGGTCGTCCCTGCAGAGCCTCCCAGCCCAGCACGTGTCTTGGCTCCCTCCTGGTGGGCAGGCGGCTCCTCCTACACCCCCATCTTCTCCCTTTCTTCTCTCCCAGGTGCACCTGCAGCCCCAAAAACATGTCCTGCTGCCAGCCCTGCAACCCTTGCTGCCAGCCCTGCGGCCCGACCCCGCTGGCCAACAGCTGCAATGAGTGCTGTGTCAGGCAGTGCCAGAGCTCCACCGTCGTCATCGAACCCTCCCCCGTGGTGGTGACCCTGCCCGGGCCCATCCTCAGCTCCTTCCCACAGAACACCGCCGTGGGATCCTCCACCTCCGCTGCCGTTGGCAGCATCCTCAGCTGTGACGGAGTGCCCATCAACTCCGGGGGCTTTGACCTCTCCTGCATCACCAACCGCTACTGCGGCAGAATCTGCTGAAGCTGCTGCTGACGCCCCACGGAAGGACCCCCAGGAACCCAGAAGACAGAAATGGACTGAGCACGGAGACCTTGGCCATGGCTTTCAGAGGGGCTGAGCAGCCGTAGCTCCCCCTGCCCTGCACGAGGGCTGCCTGGGCTCTCTGAAAACACGGGCCTTGTTGGAGTTCCCTGTTTCTGCCCCTCTTCTTTCCCTCTCTCTTCTCTGCTGTCTTCTGCTCTCCTGGGCTGTGATCATGCTCTAAGCCCCATCCAAGGTCTCAACTGCATCCTGGCCAAGGGCCAGAGACTCCTCCTACCTGCCCCTGGTGCTCCCTGCACCACGGTGCCCACTCAGAGCACCTCCTTTCCACCTTTTCAACTCATTAAAGTTCTGCTGCATCTCAGCCTGCGCCTCTGTGTGGTCCTTCCCTCTCCCCACGCCCTGCCCAGCTGCCAGAGAGAAAGGTGTCACTGTGGGGAGATCTGGCAGGCACAGAGCAGAGCCAGGGGCCTTGCCAGAGGGAAGAAAGGGGGAGACACTGGCAGTGGGCTCCTGCCAGGAGACTGTCCCTTGCGGCTGACAAAGGTGTCCCTGGCTCCTGCAGAGCCAGCAGCCCTCAGGGCCTGCCTTGCTGCACCCCAAACACCAGTTCCCTCCTCAGCCTCTGAGAACGCCCTGCAGCTGATGGGGAGCCCGACCAGTGTCCAGCTGAGGAGTCCATCTCCCCAGTCACACGGGACGGGGGGTGGCACTGGCAGCTCTTTCTGCATCCACAGCACCTCTGAGCCCTCCCTGGCAGGGTGGCTCTTGGAGCCCAGGAGGGTCCCTCTGCGTGGGGCAGGGCTGGTAGTGCTGGTGGTGGCTGTAGGACAGGCTGCTCCTCACACCCCCCTCGTGTTCCTCCTGACGCCTGTCCCTGCTGAACCTCTGGCCACCAGACATCTCCAGCTACAGCCTCTCTGTCCCTCAGCCCAGGCGCAGAGGGGCTGTTCCTCACCCACCTGTCTTTGTGCCCTCCTGCTACAGGCGGTTGGTTGCTTCTGCAGCATTTCAGCTCTCTCTGCCTTCCCTTTAGCCTTCTTTGCAGGTCTGGCAGGGATGTTGTCTCTCCCCAGTCAGGCTGCCAGCCTTTCCTGCACTACAGCTGGGAGAGGGGCCCGGGTGCAAAGCAGGAGTTCCCAAAGCCACCATTAGTCTCACAACAGGGATTTGGGCACACAGAGTCAGACAGACAGACAAGGTTCCCCTTACGCTTCTCCCACCATGGTCTGGGGAAGAGCCACTATCTCTTTTTAACACCACTAGTGGGTCCCTTCTTACCACGGCCAGACACCAAGGATTCTCCTCCTTCCCACCAAGACCTGCAGCTCCAGCTCCTCCCCTTTCTCATGTTCTCCAAGGATGCCCCACTCTCTCCTGGTTCTACCTGGCTCCAACACCAATCCTGCCAAGGGGATGAAGCAGCACAGGGAGCACCTGCTGTTTGCTGAGCCTCTTGACTGCTTTTTTCTCCAATTATAAACAGATTGTCAAAGGAAGTTTCAAATGTCCTGGGAAACCCAGAGATTTGTTGTAGGGTGACTTGTCTGTGTCATGGAGACATGATGGAATGGCTTGCTTGACTACAGTGTTGCACTAGGTGGGTTATTACAACCCACCACTGAGGGAAACTGAGGTTCTTGATAAGCAATCCCTTGTGTGTGTACATATATACACACACACACACAGAGTCAGGAATTTGTTGTCTTCTCCAGGTCCATCTGGATTGTGAAGCCTGTCCCTGTGCAGTCACTGACTCACACTTTTCCCAGATTACATGACCAGTGTCAGTGAGCAGAAGAGACCAGTCATGGTGGAGGAGAGAGGCCCCTTACAGATCACCTGCTCTTTCCAGATATGCCACTTTGGGGCCATGTGGTGGTGCCAGCACAGGGTACCAGACATCTGCAACCCCACACCTGCCCTCGTTTCCCACAGCAGCTGACCCTGAGGGGAGCAGCAAGCTCAGCACATGGCCCAACACCATGGGGAAATACAAGCTCCAGGGGCTGGAGGAATTTCAGGTCTCTAACATCAGTTTGTGCCTCGGTCCTGGTTACAGAGAAAGGAGGTGGAGTTTTAGGACTGTGTGAGTGTGACCAAGTTGTTTGTTCCATACCACCCATGTCATCACTGAGGTGTGGTTTTGGCAGGAAAAGCCAGGGGCTACAATGGCTAGTGCATCATCCTACCTGTCTCCCTCCAACGGGAGGGTGTTGGGATCAGCCCCTGTGGACTCGACCCCTCTTCCATCACCACTAGTCCCCTTTCCATTCCTTCGAGCCACAGCACATTTAATTGGTGCCCAGTGTGGGGTAAAACACACAACCCTGAGGCTGTCTCATGGTCTACTGACTGAGCTAATTAAATATGCTGGTTTTAACACCAGCAGGGAACTAGACTCCAAATAAGCCACTCCCTTTCCTGCCTCCCCTTCTGGTAAGGGCGGGAGAATAAAGGAGAGATTATGGGTTGCAATAACAATTTACTAAAAGCATAAGCAACAGAATAAGACATGCACAATAACAGAATCACAGAATATCCTGAGCTGGAAGGGACACACTGGGATCATTGAGTCCAGCTCCTGGCCCTGCAGAGGCCCATCCCCAAGAGTCACACCCTGTGCCTGAGAGTATCATCCACATACTCCTTGAACTCTGTCAGCCCAGTGTTGTGCCCACTGCCTTGGGGAGCCTGTTCAGTGCCCAGCCACCATCTGGGGGAAGAACCTTCTCCTAATATCCAACCTAAAGCTCCCCTGACACAATTTCAGGCCATTTTCTCGGGTCCTGTCCCTGGTGACACAGAGCAGAGCTCAGTGCCTGACTCTCTTCTGGCCCTCATCAGGAAGGTGTAACTGCAGTGAGGTCTCCCCTCAGTTTCTTCTTTTCTAGCTGAACACACCAAGTGCCCTCAAGTGTCCTCACACGGCTTCCCCTCAAAACCCTTCACCTCCTTCATTGCCCCCCTTTGGACACTCTCTAATGGTTTCACATCTTTCCTATATTGTGTCCCCCCAAACTGCCACAATGTTGAGGTGAGGCCGCCCCAGGGCAGAGCAGAGCGGGACAATCCCCTCCTTGGCCCAACCAGCAATGCTGGGCCTGATGCCCCCAGGACAGGGTTGGCCCTCCTGGCTGCCAGGGCACTGCTGACTCATGGCCAACTGGCCACCCACCAGGACCCCCAGGGCCCTTTCCCAGCACTGCTTTCCAGCATCTCATTCCCAGTCTGTCCATATGTCTGGGGTTGCCCCATCCCAGGTGGAGAATCCGGCAAGAGCAGCATTAATAGCAAAAGTATACAAAGTTGAAGGTGTTTTACCCACAAAAGGGTATTCACCACCAGGAACAAAATAAAACCAAACTGGTTTGCACTTTCAGGCCCATGTGGTCTCCAGGAAAAGGCAATGTAAGTGACCGTCCCTGTGCCCCGCACCACGTGGTATTCGGGGTACAAAGGTACTGGGGGGGGAGCTCCCATAGCCAAAAATTCCCACCCCCAAACCCAAGACAATGGACAACAATGATGGGCAAACCCCCAAAACTGAGATCATCCATGTCACACCGCCTGCTTTTCTGGACTGCTGTGCTCAGCTGTGCTCAGCAGTATTTGGCTTGGCTCATCTCCTCCTGTACCAGTCCCCTGCTGTCTCCTTCCCCCCAGCTGCTCCCAGTTTGCCACCTCTCCATTCCCCCTGTGGCTGCTTCTGCTCCGCCTGCACCAGGGGCTCACATTCCACTGGGCTTGGACCAGCCCCTCCTCTTTCCTTGGAGCAGGGTTTGCACTCCAGTGGGCTTGGGCTTGTTGCTGCTTTTCTCGGAGCTTGTCACTGTTGTCCTTCAGCACCAGGTCCTGGAGCCATGGCTGGAGGGAACGGAGAGGGGACTTGGCAGTGATGGAAGAGGGGCCAATCCACCGGGGCTGATCCCAACACCTTCCACTGGAGGAAGCCGGGCAAGATGATGCAGCCCCCAGCTTTTCCTGCCAAAACCACACCACAGCAATGACATTCCAGTGATGGAATAAACAGCTTGGTCACACCCACGCAGTGCTAAAACTCCACCTCCTTTCTCTGTAACCAGGAGAGCATCTGTGCCATCCATGCCACCCTGGTGCAGGGACGTCTGTTGTCTGGGCAAAAGCCTGGAAAAGAGAGGATTTGTTCGTATGTGCAAAGACCATAAAGACAGTGAAGGGTCTAGAGGAGAAGCTGGGTGGAGTGATTAAGGTCACTTGGCTTGTTCAGCCTGAAGAACACTGAGAATATCTCATCCCAGTTGGCAGCTTCCTCACAAGGGGCAGCAGAGGGGAAGGTGCTGATCTCTTCTCTCTGATGACCAGTGACAGGACTGGAGGGGACAACAGGAATCTGTGTCAGAGGAGGTTTAGGTTGCATATTAGGAAAAGATTATTCCCCCAGAGGGTGGTCAGGCATTGGAACAGGCTCTCCAGGGTTTGGTCACGGTTCCAAACCTACCAGAGATCAAGGAGCTTTTGGACAAGGCTCTCAGGCACATGGTGGGATTGTTGGGGTGTCCTGTGTAGGGCCGGGAGTTGAGCTTGAGGATCGTCATGGGTCCCTTCCAACTCAGGATATTCTGTGATTCTATGAAGTTTGAGCTCTGGGGCAGTTCTCCCCTGTCTGTGCTATTTCACCCCCATAGCCAGAAATGTCCAGTCAATGAACCTCTTTCTGAAAGCAGCCTCTCTTTAGGGCATGGATTAAGTTGTGAGAAAGCCTCTGCAGTGGAAATTTTCTCTCTCTACATCCCAGGACAGAACAACTCTTACTGTAGACTACACATGCCTACTTTCACCTGGTCTCATTGCACTGTTCCAAGGGCTGAAAAAAACTGTTGAAGGCTCCACCAAGTCCAGAAGTCCTGTGAAAAAACTTCTTTGGTCTTTGCAGAGCCTTTCTCCCACTGCAGAGAAAAGAGGGATTGTTCCCAGACATAACAAAATGGATTCTGGCATGCAGTTTCTGTGGGAAATGGACCCCCAAACCACAAGGAAGTGAAATTTCATGGCGTAGGAAGGACTGGCAGATGTGGACCATGTTATCCTGGTGTAGTAAACACAGTTGTACTCTGTATGAACTTTCCTTCTACAAAGTTTAAGGTTGACCGTGGATGCCATTAACAGTAAAATCCCTTTGGCAGCTGGAATATCATCACCTTGCTAGTTTTGCAAGGCTTAGAAAGCACAGAGTAACCCAACATATGACTAAGCAAACTTGATGCAAGCCTGTGTTAACAGTCAGTTTAGAAACACCAAGCACCAGGTGACAGAATAAAGACTGAGCAACATCTCTCCCTGGGCATCTCAGGAGAGCATCTCTAAGGGGACAAGATGACACAGAGACAAGGGCTCGAATGCAAAAGAAGTTTAATGAGTCCAAAGAGAGAAATTAGGTCATTTTGAGCAATGGTCATGGTGTGTTTAGCACCAGGGAGACATAAGAGATTGTGCCCCATGACTGCAGCTGAGAACCTCTAGATGTCCATTGCCTGCCCCACAGAGACAGTAGGGTCAGCAGGTCCTCCCCAGGCTGGCTGTGAGGGCCTCACAGACCAGGGGAGCAGAAGGGAACAAGGACACAGGATGGAAAGGAGAGAGTGGCAGAGGGCAAAGGCAGGGCTGGGCCGTGCTTGCCCAGAGCCCAGGCTGGCCCTTTTCTTCTGCAAGGGCGGCTGAGATCGCTCAGCCCCTCTGGAAGCAGCAAGAGGATGCTCCATCACCAGTGAAATACCATCTTGTGAGTCCTCGAGGGCCTTTCCCAGGGCCATGGGCAGCAGCTTTAGCAGGGGAAGCACCTCCTGCCACAGTAGCCACCACCAAGGCCAGAGAGGCCAAAGCCCCCGGAGTTGATGGGCACTCCCTGAGAGCTGAGGATGCTGCCAACGGCAGCGGAGGTGGAGGATCCCACGGCGGTGTTCTGTGGGAAGGAGCTGAGGATGGGCCCGGGCAGGGTCACCACCACGGGGGAGGGCTGGATGGTCACGATGGAGTCCTGGCACTGCCTGACACAGGGCTCATTGCAGCTGTTGGCCAGCGGGGTCGGGCCGCAGGGCTGGCAGGGCCGGCACGGGGTGTAGCAGGACATGTCTGGGGCTGGAGCTGCACCTGGGACAGAGGGCAGGGGGAAGAAAAGCATGAGGGGTGAGTGAAAACCTGTCACACCACCACAAGGGAGAGAAGACACGAGGTGGCACCAAGAGCTGGAGGTGTCATACAGTCACAGAATCACAAAATATTCTGGATCAGAAGGGACCCACAAGGATCACCGTGTCCAACTCATAAGTGAATGGCCCATACGGGAATCAAACCCACAACCCTGGCACAGGGAGGCCCACAGGCTTCTCCTTCTCCAAAGCCCAAAAGAGACCTGCAAAATGCAACCAAGCCCAGGGAGATCCCTTCCTAGCCCATAACCCCTAAGTGAGCTCCAGCTTCTCTCCTTGCCACCCCTTCTGCACCCTTCCCTCTCCTGTGGCAAGCAGCCCAAAAAGCAAGCATAGAACCAAAGAGCAGTTTTGTGCTGAAAAATCCCGTGGAAGGATAATGAGTGGAAAGAAGAAAAAAAGAAGGATAAAGAGCTTCAGACTCACCTTGTTCCCAAGGAGATTGTGTCAGGAGGAGTGGATGAGAGGATGAGAAGAAGGACCCACTTTTATACTTCTCCTGCACTGCCCCAGGCCCGCAGTCACTGCACCAGGGCAGTAATTTTCCAACAGACTCATCTCCAAAGCAAAATATCCCACCTAATGCCCCAGGTTGTGTTTTGTTTTCCATCAGTACTGCCAGTACATTTCCTCATTTCTGCCATGCCCATTAGGCTTTGTAGGATCCTTTCAAGTTCCAGGATGACAGGTCCAAGGATTTCCCAAGAGGGATCATGTCACCACCATCAGAAGATGTGCCCTCAAGTGTAGGAGAGGTCTGTGCAGATGTAGGACATGGAATTGGGGAAATCTGGTGAGGTTCTTTTCACCCCCATTGCAGAAGAGTTTGAATCTCCTCCTGCCAATGCCGGACTTCGTCCTGGGTGCACAAAGGCTCCTGTGCCTGACAATGCGACTTATCCTTCACCCTCAATCCTCTACTGATTTATTTGGAAGAGTCATCCGCTCTCATGGCCATCTCTGGGGGTCTCATATCACTGCCTTCAGTCACCATGAAGAAGGAAAATGTTATCCTTCCTAAATACCATGATTATCCAACAGTTCTGATGGAGTCAGGTCTCTCCTCACTACGTGAGGGGTGTGTTGGACCTTGGGACAGCACCTGGGATGTCCCATTCTCCTCGTGCTGCCATGTACTTTGGCTGCACTCTCTAGACCCTGACCAACAGGAGAGACTTTTCCAAACATGTTGACTGTCCTTTGAGCCCCTGAAGCTGTGGGTGTGTTGGCAAGAAGGTCATGCTGACAGCAATGGCTGTTGTGGCTGCCTGGAGCTGTGTACTCAGGTATAGCCCAGTGCTTGGACTGGTTTTCTTGGGTTATGGATGGAGCTGCCCTTGCTGGAGGGGAATTGTGTCCCTGCAAGGGACATGGGTCTGCACACAACACACACTCCTGGCTTACCCTCACAGCAAATGCTGACGCACGGCCAACCCAAAATTAGAGCGTGACTCACCACAGGCAGGGAGAGTCTATCCCAGGAAATTTGCCTACTGAAGGCATTCCCTTGCTCTCCTGGGGTGAGTCCCAGCTGCCTCCATGTCTGCAGAGCAGGAAGTGCATCACTGCTTGGTGTAGTCTGAGAGCTGTGTTTGTACCCGGGGTCCTTCTGAGCACATCCCCTCCCTGAGCATCCCCAGGCATGTGGCACAGCAGGTCCCTGATAACCCTCATGCACTGGGGAGTTGGACAAGTTCCTACTCCCCCAACACTGCTAGGTTGCTCTCCAAGAGAGGCCTTTGGGCATTGGAAATGAAATGTGCTGAAGCACAAATGCCAAGAGAATATTCGATGTATAGGACGAGAGATGAATCCTTACCAGTGGGAAGATGTTTTCTGCAACCCTTTCTATCCCCCCACAGAGCACTCAGGAGAGCTCCTCACCACAGCATGGTCTTATTGGCCTGGAGTAAGAGGCTCATGCATCTGCTCTCCAAGTCTCTCCCCAAGGCACACCCTCTCTCATAACACAGGAGGTCTGAGGGCTCTCAGATTGTAGCATAGTTCAGTCTCCAGCCTGTACTTCTTGAAGAGGTTTTTCATTTCCATGTGCATTCATCCTTCGTGAATGCCAGAGGGCTCCTGTGGCCCAGTTCTCCAGATAGTCTAGGACTCCCTTTATAGCAGCCATGACCTGGAATGCATCAGCTGACTTTCACTGGTTTTCAGGCAGTCCTTTTTTGATGCCCACTCACTGCTGAGAAGGCCCCCCCAGCTTCTTGGAGTGCTTTCAGGGGATGCAGCAGCCTGGGAGGCCTTGTAGGTGATGACTGAGAGAGGCACTGACTCCTCTGTCTCCACACTTCTGAGATTACCTTCCATCATGTGAAAGACTCCCTTTCTAATGCAGTCCAGGATGCTGTTGGATGACATTTCCCTAAGGGCCCAGGGCTGCCTCATGGTGTCCTCCAGGACCCACTTCCTCTGCTGCAAAGCCCTTTGGCAGCCAGTTGGTTCCAGCCATTTTGTGACTGCTGTGTCTTTCAAAGGGAGCTGAGAGCGGCCTTGACCTGACACCAACAGGGTGCATGAACCAAGTCACACACACTCATGTCAGTCCAGTCTGTTTAAATGCTCCCACATCTGATCCTGCCCTAGTGCAGGTCAGCCTTTCCTGCTACTTTTCCTGATGTCAACTTTCCAAGGCGCATCAGGAGCCCAATCTCTTGACAGCAATTCCAGCAGGTAAAGGCCAAGGCGAAGAATCCCTTCAGTGCCTCCACCTTTCCTGTCCCCAGTGAAACTGCCCCAGTCAGCCTTTGGGCAAATGTCCCTTTTGCTGAGCAACATCTCTCCCTGGGCTGCTCCTCTCCTTGAAAGAATTCCTTGTGCCCTCTGTGTGATTTGCCTGTTTTGGGTGGGCTTTGGTTGTTCCCGATGCTGCACACTCGGACAAGCTGGCAAACATTCTCCCCAGAGCAAACTGCAGCAATAGGAAGAGAGCTAAAGCATCTTCCTACTAAGGGAGTTGTAAAAAATTCCAATTCACAGCTCCAAGACAACATTCCCTGCCTGTGTAGGACCCCTTCAGCATCTGGAGTACATCTTCTACCTTCACTGACACAACGTTACCCAGGATATCCTTGACTCCTCATCTCAGCACATGAAAGCAGCCGACATGGCAGAGCAGGCACGTCAGAAATGAGGAAATGAAGTGGCAACATTGACAGAAACCAAAACACAACCTGGGCCATTACATAGAACATTTTGTTTTTGAGGTGAGTCTGTTAGGAAATTACTGCCCTGTGCAGTGACCGTGGTCCTGGGGCAGTGCAGGAGCAGTATAAAAGAGAGACCTTCTCCTCACTCTCTCATCCACTCCTCTCGCCTCCATCTCATTGGGAACAAGGTCAGTCTGAAGCTCTTTCTCATCCTTCTCCTCCTTCTCCTCCTCCAATGCACCTCAGCTCACACCTGCCCCAGTCCTATGTGGGGTCCTGGAAGTGCTATCATGGGAGAGCGGAGGGGGTGGAAAGGGGCAGAAGTTGTGTCATGATCAGAGGTTGGAGCTTGATGAGGTGTCTCCTGAGGTACAGGCTAGGAAGGGATCTCTCTGGGCTTGGTTGCTATGAACAGGGTTATTTTGGGATGAAAGGAAGGTGATACCTTTGGACCTCCTTACACAGTCCCCAGCTCTTTTCTCCAGCTTATGACTTACCTCACTCTTGGTGGGGTGACAGGTTGCTCCATATCCACAGTTTCTGCTCTGCTTCCCCTGCCCTCTGTCCCAGGTGCAGCTCCAGCCCCAGACATGTCCTGCTACACCCCGTGCCGGCCCTGCCAGCCCTGCGGCCCGACCCCGCTGGCCAACAGCTGCAATGAGCCCTGTGTCAGGCAGTGCCAGGACTCCAATGTCTTCATCCAGCCCTCCCCCGTGGTGGTGACCCTGCCCGGGCCCATCCTCAGCTCCTTCCCACAGAACACCGCCGTGGGATCCTCCACCTCCGCTGCCGTTGGCAGCATCCTCAGCTCTCAGGGAGTGCCCATCAACTCCGGGGGCTTTGGCCTCTCTGGCCTTGGTGGTGGCTACTGTGGCAGGAGCTGCTTCCCCTGCTAAAGCTGCTGCCCATGGCCCTGGGGAAGGCCCTCGAGGACTCACAAGATGGTATTTCACTGGTGGTGGAGCATCATCTTGCTGCTTCCAGAGGGGCTGAGCCAGCCCAGCAGCCCTTGCAGAAGGACGAGGCTCTGGGCAAACATGGCCCAGCCCTGCCTTTGCCCTCTGCCACTCTCCTTTCCATCCTGTGTCCTTGTTCCCTTGTGCTCCCTGGTCTGTGAGGCCCTCACAGTCAGCCTGGGGATGACCGGCTGACCCTGCTGCTTCCATGGGGCAGGCAGATGGACACCTGCTGGAATCTCCACCAGAGTTACTTGGTGCAGACTCCGATGTGCCTCTGGTGCTCCCTGCACTCAGTTACCCAGTTTCCACCTTTTGACACAATAAAGTTCTGCTGCATTCGAGCCCTTGCCTATGTGTCATCCTTTCCCCTGCATATGCCATCACAAAATGATCGGGGGGGTTGTTGGATATGCTTGTGCAGTGGCCATTATCACAGGGTTGCTTTGACCATACTTAGAGTGTGATTTCCTTTTTTCAAACTTCTCTACCTATCTGAGGCTGGATAAAATGATCCAACACACTTCAATGACAGAGTTATACCACAGGTGCTTTTATGTCTCCCACTCTCAGCAAGCCCAATTCCCTCAGCTAAGTGCTCCAGCCCCCTCACCATCTAGTCCCTCTTCTGTTCAGTTTGCTCAGCTTGATGACAATCTTTCCTAGGATGACAATAATTTAGGTTGGAATGTGCCTTATGACCGTCTAGTCCAACCATATATCTAATGCTGTCAAGCCTACCACTAAACCATATCATGAATTGCCACATCTTTTAAACACCTCCAGGGTCAGTGACTCAACCACTTCCCTGGGCAATCTGTTCCTGTGCATGACAATCATTTCATTGAAGAAATTTTTCTTAATGACCAATTAAATCTCCCCTGGTGCAACTTGAGGGTATATTCTCTCATCCTATCACTTGTTACTTGGGAGAAGGGACTGACACCCACCTCGCTACAATCTTCTTTCAGGGAGTTTTAGAGAGTGATAAGGTCCCCCTCTGAGTCTAACTTTTCTCCAGGTTTAACATCCCCAGCTCCCTCATCTGCTCCTCATCAGACTTGTGCTCCAGACCCTTCCCCAACTTTGTTACCCTTCTCTGGACACGCTCCAGCCCCTCAATGTCCTTCTTGCAGTGAGGGGCCCAGAACTGAACCCAGGATTCACGGTGTGACCTCACCAGTGCCAAGTACAGCGGAACAATCACTGCCCTGGTCCTGCTGCCACACTATTCCTGTTACAAGCCAGGAGGCCATTGGCCTTCTTGGCCACCCGGACACACTCAGGCTCATGTTCAGCCACTGTCACCAGCACCACCAGGTCCTTTCCAGCCACTCTGCCCCCAGCCTGGAGCACTGCAGGGAGTTGTTGTGACCCAGGGGCTGGACACAGCATTTCTCCTTGTTGAACTTTATACAGCTGGCCTTGGCCCATCAATCTGGCCTGGTCAGATGCCTCTGTAAAGCCTTTCTAACCTCCAGCAGACCTAGTACAACAATGACACCCAACTTGGAGTCATCTGCAAACTAACTGAGGGTGCACTTGATCCCCTCATCCAGGGTGTCCATAAAGATACTAAACAGAACTGGACCCAAAACTGAACCCTGGGCCACACCACTAGTGATCAGCCACCAACTGGATTTAACTGCACTCACCACTACTCTCTTGGCCCAACCATAAAGACAATTTCTTATCCAGTGAATATGATACACATGAGCAGGCAGTTTCTCCAGGAGAATGCTGTGGGAAATGGTGTCAAAAACTTTACTAAAGTCCAGGTAAACAAAATCTACATCCTTTCCCTTGTCCACTAAGTGGGTTGGTTATCTTGTCATAGGAGATCAGGTCAGTCAAGCAGGATGTGTCTTTTCTACAGCTATTCTGACTGAACCTGATCACCTGGTTGTCCTGTATGTGCTTTGTGAGTGCACTCAAGATGATCTGCTTTACAACCTTCCCTGGTGCAAAGGGCAGACTAATGGGCCTGTAGTTCTCTGGATGCTCCTTCTGGCCCTTCTTGTAGATGCATCTTTCTTGCGTTAGAGCCCAAAATTCAACAAAGATGTTGATGACAGTCCTCAGTGTCTGGAAACAGTCCTGCTGTCTGGAAACAGCCCTGGCAGTGGCACCTCTTTTGATGGCATTACCACAAAAGCATCTTTTTCTGGTCTTGCTTTTGGGCTGCTATTTCTCAGGGACAGAAGGACAACTGGCTGCTACCAAGCCAATGTCTGATCAGGGCTCTGGGTGGACACGTGTCACCCTGCCCAGCTGTGTCCTGCAGCAGTTCAGTCACTCCCCTCCCTCAGTTGCTCCTGGACAGCCCTTCGAGACAGCCCTTCCTGCCCTGAATTTCTCCCTGCCTCCATCTCTCCATGATTTTTTCCAGGAAACCCTGGGCACAGACAGGGAAGGAGGAAAGGGAATGGGACAAGAACTGCCTGTGGGTCTGTGCGTGTGTTGACCCTGATCAGCTCTAAGCTCCCCCTGGCCATTTGTATTCACTCCACTGTCACAATGGGATCAACCAAGAATTGGAAGTGCAAGGGAGTGAAATACTCTTGGATCAAGATAATGGCAGTTGAGAAGGAAAGGGACAAGAAAGGAAAAAGCACAAGTTGTGCAAGACCAATCACCCACCACCTTGCAGCAGCAGCTCGATGCCCAGCCATTTCCAAACAGAACAACTACTTTGGAGAGACTGCCCATAGTTTTTTTGCTGGGCACGTTATATGGCATGGCAAAGCCCTTCCATCAGTTCAGCTGAACCACTGGAAAGACATTTCCTACTTGATTCTTGTTCCCTGGCACAGTGGTAGCCAGAGAAGGAGGAATTGTTTCCTCACCTCTCCTCTCATCTCCTCACCTCTCCTCTGCTTGCCTCACCTCCTACTACCCTTGGAGGACATGGATGACTTCCAAAACTGCAAGTCACAATACCTGAGGGGGACCCATTGCACTCCCCATTCTCCTCTCCTTTTGTCAGTGCTGAAGGCTCCCCAAGCACCCCCAACTTCCTCAGGGCCTACAGTGTCCACAGAAGAGGCAGTAAACAATTATTCTTATGATGGTTTGGTCTTGTCTGGCTACCAGGTGGTGGAGTCATAGTTATTAACTTATTGATCACATCCACAGGGATGTCACAACACCCATCCTGCTATTTTACTTTCAAGAAACACGTCCCCTATGCAGGTCCTTCAACCTGGCTTCTCTTCAAGGCCAATCCACCTTCCAAAAGAATTGGAATTATTCTTTTGCACTTCTCAAACACTTCTCCTTTCTAGCCTCACATGAAAGGGGAACTGAACTGCAAGTAAACTGACAGCCTTCTTGCATGACCTTGGCAGCTGTCTTCCCCCTTCATACCTCATACACAGACTTCCACCTTCAAGGTGGGCTCTTACCATCCTCAGTGCTCCCACTGCTCTTGCAGGAAGAGCCAGAGGGGCTGTGTAGCAGGATCTTGGGGCTCCCTTTCCCACTGACCTCATGGAACAGAATAGGCTACAATGGGTCACCCTTCACAGCTGAGGTGCTGACAGCGAGAGAGCTTTTCTTCAGACTTTCAGGGACAGGAAGATGCTCTCTCCACAGTTAGTGCATCCTCTTTGCTGATTCCTGGTCAGGCCCTTTCTCCCCCTCACTCGATCCATTGACAGTGGATCACCTCCTTGTCCACTATTTCTTTTCTCCTACTGGGACAATTACCACACGTGTTGTTTGGGTCCCTACCTCAACCCTGGTGTTCTCACATGAGAGTTGGGTGTCTGCCTCAACCACCATGTTCTTAACTGTAGTTTGGATGCATGGCTCTACTGTGACATCCTCAGAAGTGATTTGGGTCCCTGTCTGAATCACTGTCCTCTGATACTACTGAATGGTGGCTCAACAGGCACAGGTCAAGCTCCAATATTTTCTAAAAGCTGCCACCTAGGGACCAACCACCTCAGGGCATGTTTCACTGTTGCCATACCAAAAACTCATCTCTTCTTATGCCACCCTGACCAGATACCTCAAACCCCACATTAAGTCAATAGAGTTAATTAGTATTTTTAAACACCTCACACTAAGATGGAAAAGGAGTTGTGAGTCAGCACGAAACAACCTGTGTCATTCTTGGGTGAGAAGGGAGAGGTGTATTCCTTCATCCTCCCCACCAGGCAGCTCCCCCAGCACAGTATCATCTTTCCTGGTCGCCAAAATCCTATCACTCTCCCTCCTCAGAGAGTAAGGGGGGGGGATATAAAATTAAAATACTGTGTATTGAGAAAAAGGCAGTTTAATGAAGTTAAGCAAGGAAACACTGCAGAAACACAGCAAAGCAAAGAGATTTATTATCACCTTCCCATCAACAGGAAATGTCCAGCCACTCCTGGGAAGCAGGGTCACATTTAGCAGTTTTTTCAGAAGACAAACAATCTACTAACGAATGCTCCACCACCCCCCACCTACTATTTTCTCTAAGCAATTATTGCTGACCATCATGTCCTATGGTATGGAATATGCCTTTGGTCAGAGTCAGTCAGCTGTCCTGGCTGTGTACTCTCCCAGCCTCTTGCCCACAACCACACTACAGGTGTTCTGAAGAGGAGGCTGGAGATAAGGAACTGATGCTGGACAAGTCCTGCCCAGAAAAACTCAAAACACTTCTGTGTTCTCAGCACCATTCCAGCTCCAACTACAAGGAACTAGAAGAGGAGTTAATGTGGTGAAACTTGACTCCATCTTATGTAGGCCCCATACGATGCTGTTACCCATCACTGCATATTCATCCCAAGCAAACACTCACAGAAACACACCTGAAAAACATCTTATTCCCTGGGCATCTTGAGAGAGCACCTGCAGGGGAAAGGATGATGCAGAGACATGAGCTGGGATGAAACAGAAATTTATTGAGTCAAGAGGGAAAAGAGGTTGCCTTGAGTGGAGGTCCCAGTGAGGGAGCACCAGGGACAGAAAGGAATCTGTGCCCCTATAGTTGTGGTAGAGACCCCACCAGGTGTCAACCTGCCTGACCCAGAGATGGAACAGGGCCAGCAGGTCCTCCCCAGGCTGGTTCTGTGTGGCTGAGAGCCCACAGGAGCACAAGGGAACAAGGACACAGGACAGAAAGGAGAGAGTGGCAGACTCCCCCGATCATTTTGTGATGGCATATGCAGGGGAAAGGATGACACATAGGCAAGGGCTCGAATGCAGCAGAACTTTATTGTGTCAAAAGGTGGAAACTGGGTAACTGAGTGCAGGGAGCACCAGAGGCACATCGGAGTCTGCACCAAGTAACTCTGGTGGAGATTCCAGCAGGTGTCCATCTGCCTGCCCCATGGAAGCAGCAGGGTCAGCCGGTCATCCCCAGGCTGACTGTGAGGGCCTCACAGACCAGGGAGCACAAGGGAACAAGGACACAGGATGGAAAGGAGAGTGGCAGAGGGCAAAGGCAGGGCTGGGCCGTGTTTGCCCAGAGCCTCGTCCTTCTGCAAGGGCTGCTGGGCTGGCTCAGCCCCTCTGGAAGCAGCAAGATGATGCTCCACCACCAGTGAAATACCATCTTGTGAGTCCTCGAGGGCCTTCCCCAGGGCCATGGGCAGCAGCTTTAGCAGGGGAAGCAGCTCCTGCCACAGTAGCCACCACCAAGGCCAGAGAGGCCAAAACCCCCGGAGTTGATGGGCACTCCCTGAGAGCTGAGGATGCTGCCAACGGCAGCGGAGGTGGAGGATCCCACAGCGGTGTTCTGTGGGAAGGAGCTGAGGATGGGCCCGGGCAGGGTCACCACCACGGGGGAGGGCTGGATGAAGACATTGGAGTCCTGGCACTGCCTGACACAGGGCTCATTGCAGCTGTTGGCCAGCGGGGTCGGGCCGCAGGGCTGGCAGGGCCGGCACGGGGTGTAGCAGGACATGTCTGGGGCTGGAGCTGCACCTGGGACAGAGGGCAGGGGAAGCAGAGCAGGGTAGATGGGTGAGGAGCAACCTGTCACACCACCATGAGGGAGCCATGTCAGACCAAGATGGAGACAAGAGCTGGAGGTGTTGCAGGGATGCCCACAGGTTTTTTCTGACATTTAGCCCACAAGTTCGCCATCAAGAGCAACCAATCCCAGAGAGTTCCTGCCTAGACCATCACTCACTTCAGCCAAGCCCCAGCCTCCCTCCATGTGACCTCTCGTGTCACCTCCCATGGAGAACAGTCCCATAATGCAGCATAGGACAAAAGGGTATGCACTGGAAAACAAAAAGAGGAAGAGGAAGAGGCAGGAGAGGAGAAAAGTCACCAGACCCACCTTGTTCCTAAGGAGATGGAGGCGAGAAGAGTGGATGAGAGAGTGAGGAGAAGGGCCCACTTTTATACTGCTCCGGCACTGCCCCAGGCCCACAGTCACTGCACAGGGCAGTAATTTTAAAACACTCATCTCCAAAGCAAAACATCCTACGTAATGGCCCAGGTTGTGCTTTTGTTTCCATCAGCATTGCTGTTTCATTTCCTCATTTCTGCCATGACCATTAGGCCTCTGAAGATGCTTTCAAGTATTGAGATGAAAGGCCCAAGGCCTGGGCAGGGACACATCAGTAGAGGAAAATGTGCCAGAGGGGTCTCTGGAGAAATGGAATGTGGGACCAGGGAAAAATGAGGACATTCATGTCCACCCTCTTTTGCTGAAATAAGGTCAGGCTGAAGGCAAAGTCTGTAGGGCTGCCTGGAGCTGTGTACTTGGTAACAGCCCAGTGCTGGAAAATGGTTTTCTCCGTGCAGAGATGGAACTGCCCTTGCTGGAGGGGAATTCAACCCTGACTGAGACACAAGCCTGCAGACAGCACACACTCCTGTCTTGGCCAACACCAAAAAGCTGACGCAAGGCCACTCTAAAATTAGAGTGTGACTCGCCAGGGGTAGGGAGAGTCCGTCCCAGGAAATTTGCCTACTGAAGGCATTCCCTTGCCCTCCTGGGATGCGTCCCAGCTGCCTCCATGTCTGCAGGGCAGGAAGAGTATCACTGCTTGGTGTAGTGTGAGAACTGGGTTTGTACCCAGGGCCCTTCTGGGCACACAAGGTTGCACTTGATTCTAATGTTCCTAAAAAGTTCTTCTTTCTCAGAGGCAGCTGTGCATCACCATTTTTTCCCCATAATAGAATCCTTGAGGCTGGAAATAACTCTGGATGTCATCTCTTCCAACTGCCCCCGATGAAAGCATGATCAGCCTTTGGAGGATGCTCAGGGCCAAGTCCTGTCAAGCTCTGAATCCCTTCAAGGATGAAGAATCCACAGCCACCACAGACAACTTCTTTACCAACATCACGCTAACAATGCCGTTTCTTATGTTTCCCTGGAACTTCCCATATTTCCAAATGTACCTGTTGCCTCTTGTCCCTTCACTGGATAGGACTCAGGAGAGTCTGGCTCTGAGTTCTGGACTCCCTCCCAGCAGCTCTTTTTCCCATTCCTGGGAAGTGTGCCAGGATGCCCTCTCTCCTCCAGGGGGACAAGCCCACCTCAGGCAGCCCCTCCTGTCCCAGGGGCTCCAGTCACTCCCTGGGCTCTGAGGCCCTTTGCTGGACTGGTACCAGTATGTCCGTGCCTCTCTCACACCGGGCAGCTGCTCTTGGTGGCAGCTGTTTCCTGAGCACCGTGGAGCAGAGAAGAGGGATCCCATTCCACAGGCTGATGGCAAACCCCGTCCCAAGGCCACCCAGGATGCTGTTGGATGCCATTTCCACCAGGGCTCAAGGCTGTGTCCTGGTGCCCCCCAGGACCCACGTCCTCTGGTGCAAAGCTCTGTGGCTGCCCCTCAGCCCCAGCCCAGCGTGGGGCAGGAGTTTGTCCCTCCAGCCCTGCAGGACTTTGCACAAGGGGGTTAAACACTGCTGGCCCCAGCCTGGAGCCTGTGGAGCCCCAGCGGGGAGTGTCTGCCAGCTGGACTTTGTGTCCCTCCTGCCAGCCCCTGGAGACCTGCAGCCATGCCCTGTTTCAGAAGTCAGGATGCTCGTTGTCTTTCTCCCAGTGCTCAGCTGCATTCCCTGAGTGCCAGCACTTCCAAAGGGGAGCTCAGGGAGGCCTCTCCCTGACACCAGCACTCGTGTGCCCATCACCAGGTCACACACACTCATGTTGGCCAGGCTGTTTAAAGGTTCCCACACCTGAGCCTGCTCTGCTCTGGAAGTCTTCCCTGCTCCACACCTTGTGAGGAATAGCAGGAGCCTGACCCTGAGACAGCAAATCTTGCCAGTAAAGACCATGGCCCAGCAGCCCTGGAGTACCTGCCCCTTTCCTCCAAGCCCTGCACGCAGTGAAGCTGCCCCAGGCAGCCCTGGCTCAAGCCTCCCTTTGGCTGCTGCCCTGTGGGGAAGATCTTGTTTCCCTCCGCAGGCTTTGCTGATTCAACTCCAGGTGGGCTTTGGCTTCCTGACCCAAGCCTGGAACACTCAGACAGCCTGGCAAAGGTTCTCTGTGAACCAAGGGCGTGAGGAGGGAGGGAGAGGAAAGCATTTGCCTGGAGCAGCAGTGGCCAGTGAGCACTGGAGTGAGCTGAGAGGGAGGAGAGAGAAGCCCGTGGGATGTGCTGTGGGAAGAGGAGCCTTTGGGTGCTCTGCTGCTCTGGGCAGTGCAGGGCAGGGCTGGGCCTCTCCCTGCAGGTCAGTGCCCTGAGCCAACATCCCCTGCCTGTACGGGACCCTCCAGCACGTGGGGGCACATCTTCTGCCTGCAGGGACACATTCTGATCCAGGGGATCCTTAGGCCTGTCAAGGCAGCACATGAAAAAAGCTGCAGCACAGAGCAAGCCCATCAGAAATGAGGAAATGAGGTGGCAGCATTGCTGGAAACCAGAACACCCTGTGGCATTAGGTGGGATGCTTTGCTTTGGAGGTGAATGTACTGGAAAATTGCTGTCCTTGTGCCGTGACTGTGGGCCTGGGGCAGGGCAGGAGTAGCATAAAAGCAGGACCTTCTCCTCACTCTCACATTCACTCCACTCGCTTCCAGCTCCTTGGGATCCAGGTGAATCTGAAGCCCTTTCTTTTCCTCCTCCTTTGGAGTTTCTAAGTCTATCCTGTCCTTTTGGTCTCATTTGGGTTCTGAGAACTGCCTGTCATGGGAGAGGGAAGGGGGCAGAAGGTGTGCCCGGGGAGAGGCTGGGTTTTGGCTGAGGTGTCTCCTGAGCCATAGTCCACACGGAGAAGTCCCTGAGCTTGGTCTCTCGTGGGGCTTCAGGGGCTGAGGGGAAAATGATGCTGGTGGGCCTCTCTAAGCAGCCTCGTGCTCTCTTTTCCTTCTTTTGTCTTTTTTTCGTCATGGTGGGCCAAGAGACTCCCCTCACTCACCCCTGTGCTCTGCCTCCCCCACCCTCTGTCCCAGGTGCAGCTCCAGCCCCAGACATGTCCTGCTACACCCCGTGCCTGCCCTGCCAGCCCTGCGGCCCGACCCCGCTGGCCAACAGCTGCAATGAGCCCTGTGTCAGGCAGTGCCAGGACTCCACTGTGGCCATCCAGCCCTCCCCCGTGGTGGTGACCCTGCCCGGGCCCATCCTGAGCTCCTTCCCACAGAACACCGCCGTGGGATCCTCCACCTCCGCTGCCGTTGGCAGCATCCTCAGCTCTCAGGGAGTGCCCATCAACTCCGGGGGCTTTGGCCTCTCTGGCCTGGGCAGTGGCCTCTGTGGCAGGACCTGCTTTCCCTGCTAAAGCTGCTGGCCCTGGCCCTGCAAGGAACCCAGGGACACACAGGATGGTACAAGCCCAGGGATAGAGCATCAGTGCTCTCTTCACTGAGATCTCCACTCAGAGTGACTTCTTTCTAATCTTTGGACTCATTAAAGTTCTCCTGCATCCCAGCCCACGCCTCTGTGTCGTCCTTTCCCCTGCAGATCCTCATCCAACATGGCCAGGGAGAGAGGTGTTGCTGTGCGGTTCTGGGAGGGGGTCGTTAGGGATGGTATTGCCATGGTTGTCAGCATAGCATTGATTATGTTAACACAGCACTGATTAGTCATATTTGGGGTCACCTTTCTGAATTTCTCTGCCTCTCTGTACCCGGAAGAATTACCTGACACTGTGCAATGACCACAGCTACTCCACAAATTATTTTAGTTATCCCATCAAAGCATTCTCTTCTCTCTTCTCAGCAAACCCCGTGTCCTCAGCCTCACATCCCCAGGAAAGTGTTCCAGCCCACTCACCATGCTGGCCAGTGTATTTCATATATTTGGCTTCTCTTGGTTGAGCTTTTCCTTGCACTCCCCTCCAACAGGCAGCACAACATGCCAGGTGCCATCTGGGCAGTGCTGAGCAGAGGGGGATCTTTGCTGCCATCAGTGTCCTGGCTGTGGTCCTACTCGGAAAGCCCAGGATGTTGGTGACAGTCTTTGTGTCCAGGGACAGCCCTGGGAGTTGTGCCTGTTTTGATGATGTTACCACAAAAGCACCTTCTCTGGGCCCAGCTTTTCAGAGACGGAATGATGTGACAGGGTTGGCTACGACACAGCCAACTTCCCATCTGGCCTCTGGATGGACATATGTCATCACGCCCAGCTGTGTCCTGCAGCAGTGCAGCATCTCCTCTTCATCATGTGCAAACTTCCCTGCAGCCTGTGCTGCTGTCACTGCCCTGCTCTGGAGAGCTCCTGGAAAGCCCTTGGAGACACTCAGCCCACACCCCCTTCATCTCTCCTTCCTCTGCGCTTCTCCCTGCCTCTTCCTCTCCAGAAATTTTCCCAGGAAAATTGCATTGAGGAAATCCACAGTATCAGAACAGTCTGGGAGAACAAAGGACTGAGAGCAGACCTTTAAAAGAGACATGGGATACTGGAGATTTAAAAACTGGACATGAGCCAGCAATGTGCACTTTCAGGCCAGAAATTCAATCATGTCCTAGGCTGCACCAACACAAACATGGCCAGCACGTCAAGGGAGGGGAATCTTGGCTTCTTATCTGCTCTTGTTTGACCTCCCCTGCAGCTTTGTGTCCAGTCTGGAGTCCTCAGGTCAAAACAAACATGGACCCGTTAGAGCAGCTCCAGAGAAGGGCTGCAAACATGATCAGATGGATACATCACACCTTCTGTGGAAAAAGGCCGAGGCAGTCGAGGTTCTTCAGGCAGGAGAAAGAGCTGCTCTGGGGAGATCTTATTGCAGCCTTTGAGTACGTAAAGGGGATGTATAATGAAGTCAGAGAAAGACGTTTTCTCAAGGCCTGCAGTGATTGCGAAAGGAACAACAGTTTTCCACTGAAATAGGGTAGAAATAAGGAAGAAATTACTGAAGATGAGTGTGATGAGACACTGGAAAAGGTTGCCCGGAGAATGATGGGGTGTCCCATCTGGGGAAGTGTTTCAAGGTCAGGTTCGATCGAACTTGGAGTAATGTGATGGAGTAGCAGATATCCCTGCCCATGGCAGGAGGGTTGGATTGGATGGCCTTTAATGGTCTCTGCCAACAAAAATCAATCGATGATTCCATGATCCCGTGGGTGTGTGAGAAGGTAACCCCTGCACTGTGTGGTTCTCTTTGAGAATCCTGTGATTAGGAAAGGTTCTCCTGCGGTCTGAGGAGAAGCTGGTGCCTGTGTCGGGTCAGTAAGACATTCAATGCTGAGAACTTGTGTCACAGAGTGGAGCTTAGGGAGGAAAAGGAAAAGCGGTGCAAACATCTGGTTGTCAGTGGAGAGTGGAGGGTAATTGTGTCCTGAGACAAAGAGGCAGAAATTCAGACACCAGAGGGTCACTCCACACAGGACAGAGCTCACTCGGGGCCAGCCTGACAAATGGTGCAAAACCATCCCCAAGAAGCCCCTCCCAGAAACCCCCTGGGGCAACATCTGTGCCCTGGGGCAACATCTGTGCCTTGGGAGAGTGTCTGCCGGGGAAAGGATGACACGGAGGCTGGGCTGGGATGCAGCAGAGTTTAATGAGTCAAGGGAGGGAAGAGAGGTGGATCCAAGGGGAGAGCCCAGAGCAGGGAGCAGCTTTAGCAGGGGAAGCAGGTCCTGCCACAGAGGCCACTGCCCAGGCCAGAGAGGCCAAAGCCCCCGGAGTTGATGGGCACTCCCTGAGAGCTGAGGATGCTGCCAACGGCAGCGGAGGTGGAGGATCCCACGGCGGTGTTCTGTGGGAAGGAGCTGAGGATGGGCCCGGGCAGGGTCACCACCACGGGGGAGGGCTGGATGAAGACATTGGAGTCCTGGCACTGCCTGACACAGGGCTCATTGCAGCTGTTGGCCAGCGGGGTCGGGCCGCAGGGCTGGCAGGGCAGGCACGGGGTGTAGCAGGACATGTCTGGGGCTGGAGCTGCACCTGGGACAGATGGCAGGGGAGGCAAAGCATGAGAGGTTTTTATGAGCAGCCTGTCACCCCACTGTGACTCAGGGTCTTCCCCTCAGCTCACATGAACTCCACTAGCAGCAGCATTGCCCACCAATCCAATCCCCACACAGCCCATAGCTCAGGAGGCATCTGAGCCAAGCCCCAGCCTCTCTCCATACCACACCTTCGGCCCCCTTCCCTCTCCCATGACTGACAGTTCCAAGAAACCAGGTGGTGCAAAGAGGCTGGAATGTGCTCTGAAATCCCAGAGTAGGGACTGGAGGAGGAGGAGGAGGAGGAAAACAAGCAAAAGCTCCCAACTCTCCTTATGCCCAAGTCTTGTTTCCATGATATGTTAACCAATGAAACAATGTAGGACAAAGGGTCAGGTATGCTCTGAGATATTCAAAAGGAGGAATAGGCTGAGGAGAAAGGGCTCAAACCTCACCTTCTTCCAAATGAATTTGAGGTAAAGGAGTGGATGAGAGAGTGAGGAGAAGAGCTCACTTTTATACAGCTCCTGCACTGCCCCAGGCCCACAGTCACTGCACAAGGGCAGCAATTTTCCAATAGACTCACCTCCAAAAATACCCAACCTTATGCCACAGGTGGTGTTTTGGTTTCTGTCAACGCTGCCATCTCATTTCCTCATTTCTGACATGACCATGAGGATCCACAGAGGATCTTTTGAAGTATTGGCATGAAAGGCCTGAGGATTTCCTGAGCAGGATCATGTCAGCACAGGCAGAAGATGTGCCCCCACGTGCTGGAGGGGTCTGTACAGGCAGAGGACGAGGCTGTGGGGAAATATGGTGAGGTTTTTTGAAACCCCTCAGAGGGATCATGTCTTCCCACCAATGCAATCCTCTCCTGAGTCCCCACAGTCTTCTCCTAAGGAGGACATGCTGCAGCCCTCTCCCTCCCTGCCTGCCTCCCTGCTCAGGCCAGCACTCACTGCACTTTGCCTCTACAGGCTGGCAGGTTATGTTGCTGCTTTCAAATGGCTTTGTCCAAGGAAATCTTCTCCTTCTGGGAATACCAATTCTTGGTTTTTTGGCACAGTTGTCTACTCTCATTGCAGGCTCTGGGGCTCCCCACCAGTGCTGTCAGCAGGGTTGTGGAAGGAGAACACTGTCCTCTTCAAAACCCCTGAGTCCTCAGCAAGCCCTGTGGACTCGGGTTCCCCTCCTCTCACTCCCTGAGGGATGTGTTGGGTCTCAGGACAGCACCTTCTTCCTGTCCCTCTCCTCAGCCCATGATGCCCTTTGGCTGCACACTTTGCACAGGGCACACAAGCACAGGGCACTTTTCCAGGACACACTGTCAGTCCTGAGAACAGCCCTGAGCTGTGGCAGCGCTGCCAAGCAGGGCAGGCTGAGGGCAATGGCCTTTGGGTGCCTGGAGCTGTGGCTCTGGGCTCCAAGATGGTTTTCCTGGGAAAGGAATGGAGCTGCCCAAAGGATTGAGGCCTGGCAAGACCCTGCACTTCCACGTGCCTGGGATGCTCAGGGAGGGG
The DNA here is from genome assembly GCF_025592945.1 of Manacus candei. NCBI lineage: Eukaryota > Metazoa > Chordata > Aves > Passeriformes > Pipridae > Manacus > Manacus candei. The sequence continues at coordinate 406,324 of NW_026138160.1, read as the reverse complement.
ACGTGCCCAGAAGGGCCCTGGGTACAAACCCAGCTCTCACACTACGCCAAGCAGCGATGCTCTTCCTGCCCTGCAGACATGGAGGCAGCTGGGACGCATCCCAGGAGGGCAAGGGAATGCCTTCAGTAGGCAAATTGCCTGGGATAGTCTCATAGACTCTCCCAATCCATGGTGAGTCAAGCCCTAATTTTGGAGTGGCCTTTTGGACTGAGGCCAAGCCAGGAGTGTGTGCTGTCTGCAGGTTTGTGTCCCATGTGGGGCAGAATTCCCCTCCAGCAAGGGCAGCTCCATCCTTGCCCCAGGCAAGTGGATGCTTGGCAGCACTTCCACAGGTCAGGAGTGTCCTCAGGACTGACAGTGTGTCCTGGAAAAGTGTCCTGTGCTTGTGTGTCATCCAGGTCAGGGGGTAAAATGTGCAGCCAAAGTGCATCGTGGGGTGAGGAGAGGGAAGGAACAAGGAACTGTCCTGAGACCCAACAGACCCCTCTGACAGTGAGGACGGTGGGACACAACTCCACAGGGCTTCTTGAGGAACCATGTGGTCAGGGAGGGCAAAAATCTCCTTCCACAACCCTGCTGACAGCACTGGTGGGGAGCCCCAGAGCCTGCAATGAGAGTAGACAACTGTGCCAAAAAACCAAGAATTGTATTCCCAGAAGGAGAAGATTTCCTTGGACAAAGCCATTTGAAAGCAGCAACATAACCTGCCAGCCTGTAGAGGCAAAGTGCAGTGAGTGCTGGCCTGAGCAGGGAGGCAGGCAGGGAGGGAGAGGGCTGCAGCATGTCCTCCTTAGGAGAAGACTGTGGGGACTCAGGAGAGGATTGCATTGGTGGGAAGACATGATCCCTCTGAGGGGTTTCAAAAAACCTCACCATATTTCCCCACAGCCTCGTCCTCTGCCTGTACAGACCCCTCCAGCACGTGGGGGCACATCTTCTGCCTGTGCTGACATGATCCTGCTCAGGAAATCCTCAGGCCTTTCATGCCAATACTTCAAAAGATCCTCTGTGGATCCTCATGGTCATGTCAGAAATGAGGAAATGAGATGGCAGCGTTGACAGAAACCAAAACACCACCTGTGGCATAAGGTTGGGTATTTTTGGAGGTGAGTCTATTGGAAAATTGCTGCCCTTGTGCAGTGACTGTGGGCCTGGGGCAGTGCAGGAGCTGTATAAAAGTGAGCTCTTCTCCTCACTCTCTCATCCACTCCTTTACCTCAAATTCATTTGGAAGAAGGTGAGGTTTGACCCTTTCTTATCCTCCTCCTTGTCCTCCTTGTCCTCCTTCTTCTTCCTTCCCTTTATCTTCCCCCTGGTCCTTCTCTGGGGTTTTCTGTCACGTACTTGCCTCCTTGTTCTCTGCTGCCTTGAGGCTGCTTACCGCGGGAGAGAGAAGGTGTACATGGAGAAGGGCTGGACTGAGGTGTCTCCTGAGCTATGGGTTAGTGGGGTCCTCCTTGGCCTTGGTCACTCTTGGTGGGGCTCATTGGGGTTGAGAGAAAGGATGTCCTTCATGGTATGGTGAGAGGCTGCCCTTCAAACACACCTCATGCCTTGATTTTTCTTGCCCTCTGTCCCAGGTGCAGCTCCAGCCCCAGACATGTCCTGCTACACCCCGTGCCTGCCCTGCCAGCCCTGCGGCCCGACCCCGCTGGCCAACAGCTGCAATGAGCCCTGTGTCAGGCAGTGCCAGGACTCCACTGTGGCCATCCAGCCCTCCCCCGTGGTGGTGACCCTGCCCGGGCCCATCCTCAGCTCCTTCCCACAGAACACCGCCGTGGGATCCTCCACCTCCGCTGCCGTTGGCAGCATCCTCAGCTCTCAGGGAGTGCCCATCAACTCCGGGGGCTTTGGCCTCTCTGGCCTGGGCAGTGGCCTCTGTGGCAGGACCTGCTTCCCCTGCTAAAGCTGCTCCCTGCTCTGGGCTCTCCCCTTGGATCCACCTCTCTTCCCTCCCTTGACTCATTAAATTCTGATGCATCCCAGCCCAGCCTCCGTGTCATCCTTTCCCCTGCAGCTGCTCTCCAGTATGATTTCCAGGTGGAGAGATGTTGCTCAGGGGTTGTTTTGAGAGGCAGTTTTAGAGAAAGGTGTTTCACTGACTTTTAAGACAAGAGTGTCTGAATGTGCTCCATCAGGCTATTGCTGCTTTCCAACCTTCTCAACCTGCTCATGCTTGGATAGAAGGAACCAATCCTCTTCACTGGCTGCAGCTGCTCCAAGGACGATTTTATCTCTCTGACCAAAGCATTCTCCTTTCCACACTCAGCAGTCCTGGTGCCTGAGTCACGTGCTCAGCCTCCTTATCATCCCAAACCCCCTGCACTGAACTTCCCCCCTTGCTCAGGGTTGTTCTTGCATTCCAGCCTGTCCTCAACACGGCTGATGCCACCAGGCGAGTGCTGAGCAGAGCAGCATCGTGGCTCCCCTGGGTCTCCTGCTCACACAGCCCAGGGGGTTGAGGACAGTCCTCGGGGTCTGGGCACAGTTGGGGCAGTGGCTCCTGTTCTCATGGGGTCACTACAGGAGCCCCTTTCTCTGGCCCTGTGTCCTGGTTTCAACTGAGTGGAGTTAATTTGTTCTCAGTATCTGTTCTAGTGCTGTGTTTTGGATTCAGAAGGAGAACGGTGTTGACAACACACTGATGGTTTGGGTTTCTGATAAGTCCTGTTTATCCTAAGTCTTTTTTTTTTTTTTGCCTCCTACTCTGCCAGTGATGAGGTTGACAAAAGAAACTGAGAGGGAGCAGAGCTGGGACAGGTGATCCAATCTCACCAAAGGAATATTCCACAAATAGAACATCAGACCCAGTCTGTATACCTGGGGGAGTTATCAGGAAGGGGGATCTGGCATCAGTCAGAGGGTGGTGAGCAATTGTATTGTGCATCACTCGGTTTTCCCCTATTATTATCATTATTATGAACATTTACCATTGTTGCTGTATTTTTATTTTATTTTCAATTACTAAACTGTTCTTGTCTCAGCCTACAAGATTGTCCTCATTCACATGAGCTTTGGGGAGAGAGGAAGGTATCACAACCCCCTGTTTGGGGCTGTGCATGCCAGGGGCCGAGGCAGCGTGGGTGGGGACGTGGCTGGTTGGTACCAAGCCAGCTTGTGATCAGGACTCGGGATGAAGATGTTCCGGCCTGCCCTGCTATGTCCTGCAGACATCCCCCTCCTCAGCTCCCAGTCTCTGCAGCCTGTGCTGCTGTCACTGCACTGCTTTGGAGAGCTCCTGGGCAGGCCTTGGAGACACTCAGCCCACACCCACTGCCTCTCTTCCTGCTTTAAATCTCTCCCTGCCTCCATCTCTCCATCAGCTTTCCCAGGAAGCCCTGGGCACAGACAGGGAAGGAGGAGGGCAAGGAGGACAAGCACTGCCCGTGGGCCTGTGTGGTGTCATGAGCAGCACCAAGCACAGAGCAGCTCTTCTCATGATCCACTGACCCAGAGGGATGGGGGAGAACTGGAGAGAGTGGGATATCCTGGGGTCAACATCAGGACAATCTGTGAAGGGATGGGGAAAAAGAGAGAAACCCAAGTGGTTCAAAGGTAATCCCCCTGTACCTGGCACCAGCAGCCCAGTGCCCAGGCAGTGTCCAAGAATGGTTCCATTGGGAAAATGCCCAGAGCTTTATTGCTGAGCGTGGTGTGATATGTGCCAAGGGCAGTGGTGGAGTCACCGTCCCTGGAGGAACTTAAAAGGTGTGTAAATGGGACACCTGGGGGTAGGGTCTAGTGTTGAGCTTGGCAGTGCTGGGTTAATGGTTGGACTCCTTGATCTCAAAGGTCTTTTCGTGTCTCGATGATTTTATGACTCCGAATGACATGGAATAGCCCTTTGGTCAGCTGAGGTCATCTGTCCTGGCTGTGTCACCTCCATCTGCTTGTCCACCCCTGGACTGCACTGCAGGGGATGCAGAGTGAGAAAGAGAGATGCAGCAATAGCTCAGGCTTTGGTGTGTTCTCTGCACTGGTTTAGCCACACATGTGAAGCACAGAACAACATTGGCTGCTCTGAAGACGGTGACCCCCATCCCAGCCAGCACCAGTACAGACTGGTGCTCCATTCCCTCTCCTCTTGTCCTCTGAGGCTTTTTTTGGTTTGAGCCTCCTGTTCCAGAATGATGGCACCCAGGGCAAAATAAATTGCTGTATCTTCTTTCCTTTCCCTTCCTCTCCCCTCCTATCCAGTTCTCAGGGGCTTTGAGGGCTTCTGCCCTCCCAGAGCCTTCCACAGCCCAGGCTTCTCAACCAGCTCGTGCAGCGGCCACGCGTGCCTTGCACAGAACGAGCAGCGAGGCCCAGAGGACTGGGCTGGGCAAGGCTGGATCTGACAGCCAGGGGCTCAGCTGGAGTCAGGGGTTCCTTCCACACCTGCAAGTGACGGTGCCCCAGGGGCACAGTCACCGGCTCAAGGTCCAAGTGGAAACCAGTGCTGACTGGTGTCCTTCAGGGGTCAATACTGGGACCATATTTGTTAATATGTTCATCGATGACATGGGCAGTGGACTGGGTGGACCCTCAACAAGGCTGTGCATGACCCAAGCTGAAGGCTGCACTGCTGCACTTGAGGAAAGTGTTTCAATCTAAGGGATCTTGGCTGACTTGAGGAATGGTCCCATGTGGGACTCAGGAACTTCAACAAGGCCAGGACTGGAAGGTGAGTGGTTTAGAGCAACACTGCAGAGAAGGAACCAGAGAAAATGGAGGTTGAAGTATTTGACATGAGCCAGCAATGTGCACTTTCAGGCCAGAAATTCAGTCATGTCCTGGGCTGCACCAACACAAACATGGCCAGCAGGTCAAGGCAGGGGACTCTCTGTTTCTGGTCTGCTCTTGCTAGACCTCCCCTGGAGCCTTTAGTCCAGTCTAGGGTCCCCATATCAAAACAGACACGGACCTGTTAGAGCAGCTCCAGAGAAGGGCTGCAAAAGCGATCGCATGGATACATCACACCTATGGAGAAAGGCTGAGGGAGTCCAAGTTTTTCAGGCAGAAGAAGAGCAGGGTCTGTGGAGATCTTATTGCAGCCTTTGAATATGTAAAGGGCATGTATAAGGAAGTCGGAGAAAGATATTTTTCCGAGGCCTGTAGCGATTGGATAAGGAGCAACAGTTTTTAATTGAAATAGAGTAGATGTAGATGGGATAAGAGGATGAAATTTATGAGGATGAGTGTGGTGGGATACTGGAAAAGGAGGTGGCCCATCATGGAAGTGTTCAGGGTGAGTTTTGGTGGAACTCAGAGTAACTGATGTATTGACAGAAAAATGTCAGGAAGGGTCCTCCTGGTGTCTGATGGGAAGCTGGTTCTTGTGTCAGGTCAGTAAGATATTCACTGCTGAGAACTTGTGTCACAGAGTGGAGCTTGGGGAGAAAAAGGAAAAGATATGTAAAGTACGTGTATGTTAGTCACTGAAGTGTGTAAGGTAATTGTGTCCTGAGGCAAAGAGGCAGAAATTCAGACACCAGAGGGTCACTCCACACAGGACAGAGCTCACTCGGGGCCAGCCTGACAAATGGTGCAAAACCATCCCCAAGAAGCCCCTCCCAGAAACCCCCTGGGGCAACATCTGTGCCTTGGGAGAGTGTCTGCAGGGGAAAGGATCACACGGAGGCTGGGCTGGGATGCATCAGAGTTTAATGAGTCGAGGGAGGGAAGAGAGGTGGATCCAAGGGGAGAGCCCAGAGCAGGGAGCAGCTTTAGCAGGGGAAGCAGGTCCTGCCACAGAGGCCACTGCCCAGGCCAGAGAGGCCAAAGCCCCCGGAGTTGATGGGCACTCCCTGAGAGCTGAGGATGCTGCCAACAGCAGCAGAGGTGGAGGATCCCACGGCGGTGTTCTGTGGGAAGGAGCTGAGGATGGGCCCGGGCAGGGTCACCACCACGGGGGAGGGCTGGATGAAGACATTGGAGTCCTGGCACTGCCTGACACAGGGCTCATTGCAGCTGTTGGCCAGCGGGGTCGGGCCGCAGGGCTGGCAGGGCCGGCACGGGGTGTAGCAGGACATGTCTGGGGCTGGAGCTGCACCTGGGACAGAGGGCAAGAAAAATCAAGGCATGAGGTGTGTTTGAAGAGCAGCCTCTCATCACACCATGCAGATGCCTTGTCAAGACAAGATGTAAATAAGAGCATGAAGTGGTGGACTGATGTCCACAGGCTTCTCCTTCTGTTTAGCTAAAAAGTTCCCTGCCAATAGCAACCGGGCCCAGGGATTTTCCACTTATTACATCACTCACTTCAGTCAAGCCCCAGCCTCTTGCCATGAAGACTCCGCCCCCATCCCTCTCCCATCATAAACCACCCCATAACCCAGCACACTACAAAGGGACAGGTATGTGCTGAAAAAACCTGTGAAGGAAGAAGACAAGGAAGGAGAGGAGAAAAGTCTTCAACCTCACCTTGTTTCCAATGAGATGGAGGCAAGTGGACTGATGTGAGTGGGGAGAAAAGCCTGCTTTTATACTTCTCCTGCACTGCCCCAGGCTCACAGTCACTCCACAAGGGCAGAAATTTTCCAGCAGACTCATCTCCAAAGCAAAATATCCCACCCAATGGCACAGGTTGTGCTTTTGTTTCTGTAAATGCTGCCATTTCATTTCCTCATTTCTGACATTCCTTCTCTGAGCTGCAGGATCCTTTCATGTGCTACAATGAGAAGCCAAAGGATAGCCCAGGCAGAATCCTGTCAGTGGGGCAGAAGTGCTGGAGGGTTCTGTGGGGGCAGGAAATGTTGGCCTGGGGCATTGAAGTGCAACTGCTTGCTGCTGCCTTTGTAGGAAGTGCCCCAGCTCTGCCCCATGCAGCACATGTCACCACAGTCCAAAAAGCTCCTTGTCCTTTAGGGATGTGTCACTTGCTTCTCTCTCTTCTATCTTTCTCCACTCTCCTCCAGGATCACAAGCTGTAGCATCTCCAGGCAGCCAGGTTGTGCCAATGGTTTCAAGTCTCTTCCTCTTGGTGCCTTTTGCTCTGGGGAGGAGGTTTTCCAGGTTATCTGGGTGTCCAACAGCATCCTGGGTGGCCTTGGGACAGGGTTTACCATCAGCCTGTGGAATGGGATCCCTCTTCTCTGCTCCACGGTGCTCAGGAAACAGCTGCCACCAAGAGCAGCTGCCCGGTGTGAGAGAGGCACGGACATACTGGTACCAGTCCAGCAAAGGGCCTCAGAGCCCAGGGAGTGACTGGAGCCCCTGGGACAGGAGGGGCTGCCTGAGGTGGGCTTGTCCCCCTGGAGGAGAGAAGGCATCCGGGCACACTTCCCAGGAATGGGAAAAAGAGCTGCTGGGAGGGAGTCCAGAACTCAGAGCCAGACTCTCCTGAGTCCTATCCAGTGAAGGGACAAGAGGCAACAGGTACATTTGGAAATATGGGAAGTTCCAGGGAAACATAAGAAACGACATTGTTAGCGTGATGTTGGTAAAGAAGTTGTCTGTGGCTGACATGGACAGCTGTGGATTCTTCATCCTGGAAGGGATTCAGAGCTTGACAGGGCTTGGCCCTGAGCATCCTCCAAAGGCTGATCATGCTTTCAGCAGGGGCAGTTGGAGCAGATGACGTCCAGAGGTCCCTTCCAATCTCAAGGATCCTGCGATTCTGTCGTGGGAAATGATGGGTTCTGCACAGTTGCTCCTAAAAGGGAAGAACTGGTTGGAAACATTGGAATTCAAAGGAGGGCAACCTTGGTTCTCACACCTCAGAGACACTGGAGTCAAGACCTGATGGCAGGAAGGAAAGCCAGGACAGGTCCTGGATTCAGACACAGCAGATTCAGCTTAAGCAGCTGTTAGGGATGATTTCATGGACACACCTTTTGGGCAGCACATGGTTCAAGAGCAGAAAGGGTCCAGCCCAATACTCAAAAACAAGGAGATGTCTGAGCAGACTGGCTTTGACCAAGTGGGGTTATGAAGACAGATCACCAACACCTAAACGCAGTGTCCTGGAGCTGAAGGGAGGGATGATCTTCGAAGGAGGAATTTAGAAATATTTCATAAGGCATGTTGGAGTGCTGTTACAAAAATCAAAGCTCAGCATGCCTTGAGTCTTGAGAGACACATCCAGAGGAATAGACAACAAACATCATCCTACAAGAGCAGTTAAAGACTGACCAAGGAAAACATGGTTTTCCTGACGGGGCAGCTGATTTCCTGAAGAGTGTCCAGAGAAAAGGTTGGGGGAGTCAATGCCTTCTCTCTCTCAGTCATCACCTAGGAGTTCTCCCAGGCTGCTGTGCCCTCTCATCTAGTTGAAGGAAGTAGTGGGAAACCTCCAGCAGTGGATGGGCTTCAAGTCAAGGATTGCCTGAGAAAAGCCAATCCATACAAGCAGAGGGTGGAAGGGAATGGATACACCTGCCTTATCTACTTGGGCTGAGACTTGTCTCAGGCTGTGGTGAGGAGCTCTCCTGAATGTTTTGTGGAGTTAAAGAAAGGGTTGCAGAAAACCTCTCCCCACCACCTTGAACAGACCCTTGGGTCTCACATGACATGACTTCTCTTGGAATTAGTGCTTCATCATGGTCCCTTTCCCCTGACCCAAAGACTGGCTCAACCTGGAGCACAAATTGGTACCATTCAGGAAGCAGAAACTTCCCCAACTCGCAAGTAAATGTGGCCTGGCAGGACCCTGCAGCTCCACGTGCCTGGGGATGCTCAGGGAGGGGACGTGCCCAGAAGGGCCCTGGGTACAAACCCAGCTCTCACACTACGCCAAGCAGTGATGCTCTTCCTGCCCTGCAGACATGGAGGCAGCTGGGACTCACCCCAGGAGAGCAAGGGAATGCCTTCAGTAGGCAAATTGCCTGGGATGGACTCTCCCAACCCATGGCGAGTCACACTCTAATTTTGGATTCACCATGTGTCATCCTTTTGGTGTGCTGTGTGCAGGCCCATGTCCCACATAGAGCTGAATTCCCCTCCAGCAAGGGCAGTTCCATCCATGCCTCAGAAAAACCATCTTCAGTCACTGGGCTGATCCTCATTCACAGCTCTGGGCAGCTTGAACAGACACCACCCTCAGCACGGACTCATTGCCATCACTCCACAGCTCAGGGGGCTTTCAGGACAGTAGGTTTGTTCTGGAAAAGATTCTCCTGCTAGTGTGGGACCAAATTGTGGGGTCACAGTGTACGGTGATCTGAGGAAAATGGGAAGAATGAGATGCTTCACTGAGCCCCAACACACCCCTAGGGCAGTGAGAAAGGACCCAGCTCTACAGGGCGAGTTGAGGAATCACAGGGTTCAGGAGAGCAAGTTATCCTTCCCCATGCCACTCATGACACTCGTTGGGAACCCCACAAGGTTGCCAGGAGAGGGGACAACCTTGCCAAACAAACTGCCATGGGCAGGAGTGGACTGAATTGGTGGGAGGGTATGTTCAGAAGCCTCCAAAGAGGGTAGAAAACAACCACAACATATTGCCTCAGATTGGTGTCAACAGTCTCCACAGACCCTTCCAGCACATGGAACACATCTTCTGCCTGTACAGATGTGTCACTGCCCCAAATCCTTGGGCCTTTCATCTTAATACTTGAAAGGATCCTCGGAGGCCTAATGGTCATGTCAGAAATGAGGAAATGAAATGGCAGCACTGATGGAAACCAAAACACACCCTGTGGCATTAGGTGGGATATTTTGCTTTGGAGGTGAGTCTGTTGCAAAATTACTGCCCTGTGCATTGACTGTGGGCCTGGGGCAGTGCAGAAGCAGTATAAAAGTGGGTTCTTGTCCTTACTCTCTCATCCATTCCTCTCTTCTCCATCTTATTGGGAACAAGGTGAGTTTGGAACACTTTTTTCGCTTCTCCTCCTCCTCCTGCTTTTCCGCCACCTGTTGTGGGATATCTTAGGACATACCTCTCCCTTTGTCATATACTGGGGTCCTGAAGGTGCTTGCCATGGGGGAGGGCAGGTAGAAGACAGTGTGGCAAGAGAAGAGGTTCAGGTTTGGCTGAAATGTCTGCACAGCCATGGGCTAGTTGGGGTCCTCCCTGGGGCTGCAATTCCTGCCAGGGCTCTTCTGAGGGAAAAGGAGATTCCTGTGGTCTCTTTGTGATGTTCTTTTGGGATGAGGGAAAGGGTCTCCCTCATGTGGGGGGTGAGCGGTTCCTCTTCAAGGACAACTCATACATATCTTCCCCTGCCCTCTGTCCCAGGTGCAGCTCCAGCCCCAGACATGTCCTGCTACACCCCGTGCCGGCCCTGCCAGCCCTGCGGCCCGACCCCGCTGGCCAACAGCTGCAATGAGCCCTGTGTCAGGCAGTGCCAGGACTCCACTGTGGTCATCCAGCCCTCCCCCGTGGTGGTGACCCTGCCCGGGCCCATCCTCAGCTCCTTCCCACAGAACACCGCCGTGGGATCCTCCACCTCCGCTGCCGTTGGCAGCATCCTCAGCTCTCAGGGAGTGCCCATCAACTCCGGGGGCTTTGGCCTCTCTGGCCTGGGCAGTGGCCTCTGTGGCAGGACCTGCTTCCCCTGCTAAAGCTGCTGGCCCCGGCCCTGCAAGGAACCCAGGGACACACAGGATGGAACCGCCCTGGGGACGCAGCATCGGCTTCTGCTTCCAGAGTGGCTGAGCGAGCCCAGCAGCCCTTGCAGAAGGACGGGGCCAGCCTGGGCTCTGGGCAAGCACGGCCCAGCCCTGCCTCTGCCCTCTGCCACTCTCTCCTTTGCCTCCTGTGTCCGTGTTCCCTTGTGCTCCTGTGGGCTCTCAGCCCCACAGAACCAGCCTGGGGAGGACCTGCTGGCTCTACCTCCTGTGTGGATCAGGAAGATGGACTCCTGGTGGGATGTCTGCCAGATCCAAGGGAGAAAGATTCTCTACCCCTGAACTGAGGTCTCCACTCAGAGCAACCTTTTTTCCCTCTTTTAACTCAATAAACTTCTGCTGCATCCCAGCTCATGTCTCTGTGTCATCCTTTCCCCTGAAGACATTCTCCTAACATGCCCAGGGGAAATGGTGTTGTCTAGGAGTGGTTCTGGGAGGGGGTTGTTGGAAAAGGCTGTGCAGTGTTTGTCAACGTGGTTTTGCAGTGAGGCTACTCAGTCAGGAATTGTGTGTACTTGCTGGTTTTTAAAGGTCTCTGTCTATTTGGGGATGGAGTGACCAGTGAAGTTCAATGTCTAACATCTGTTTGTTGTGCTCACCTTGTCTTTTGCCTTGTTAAGCTCATCCCTGTAACACAAGCAGTCCGAGGGAGGAGGGATGAATGTGTTATTGACAAGACAGAGGGAATACCTTCCCAGGAAAGCCCAGGAGATCCTGTCCTAGCAATAGTATTGAGGTTCAGAGTTGTGGGGTGAGGTGGAAATAAAAGCATGAAAACAGGAAGGGAACATACCACCACACCATCTTCAGGAAGACTGTGTCCCAAGAGCTAGAGGCCACAGGTTTGTGGTCTTTAAGTTGGTGCAGGGATGTTTTTTGCAATCCTTTGTTTCCCTCAATGAAGCATTCCACAGAGCTCCTCACACTGCCTGTGTCCTCACCGTGAAGCGGAGCCCCCCTTCCTCATTGCTGGCCTTACCCCAGTGGGCAGAGGCACAGGCTGGCCCAGGGTCTGTAGGATCATTCCATAGTCAGGGTGGAAAGAACCTGCAGAGATCATTGGGCCCAACCCATTGTTCCCAGCTCAGTCAGCCATGACCATCCAAGGAGGGCAACTGCACAACCTTCCCAAGCAATTATTCCACTGCTTCATCCTCCCCTCGATGAAGAACATTTTCCATCTATTTAGTCCCAGCCTCTCATCTTTCAGTGTGAGTCCAGTGTCTCTAGTCCTCCAGCCATGCACTGCCACAGTGTTGAGCCTGGATCTGTCTTCTGAGGCACCTCACCAGAGCTACTCCAAATCTGCTCTCAAGTCTCCCCCTAAAGCCTCCCCTTCACACTCAGCAAGTCTCATACCCTCAGCATGTCCTACTCAGGGAGGTGCTCCAGCTCCTCACAATCCTGGAAATCTTCTGCTGAACTCCCTCGGTCAAGGGCTTTCTTGTACTACATCTTTCCTTGTGTCAGAGCAGAGTCCTGGATGCCACGAGGTGAGTGCTGAGCAGAGCAGCATCGTGGCTCCCATGGATCTCCTGGTCACACTCCTGCTCACACAGCCCAGGGGGTTCAGGACAGTCCTCGGGGTCTGGGCACATTGGGCCAGTGGCTTCTATTCTCATGGGGTCACTGCAGGAGCCCCTTTCCCTGGCCCTGCTCTGGGGCTGCTGCTTGCCAGGGGCTGAGGGAGGTGTCAGCACTCAGGGCTGGGGGGGTCCCAGTCAGCTGCCATTGAGGGCTCTGGGTGGACACGTGTCCCCCTGCTCAGCTGTGTCCTGCAGCAGTTCAGCCACTGCCCTTCCTCAGCTGCTCCTGGACAGCCCTTTGAGACACTCAGCCCATACCCGCTGCCTCTCTTCCTGCTCTGTGTCTCCCTGGGCTCTCTCTCCCCAAAAACATTCCCAGGAAGGCCTGGGCACAGACAGGGAATGAGCAGGGCAAGGGGGAGATGCACAGGCTGGGGGCCTGTGTGGGTGTGTTTAACCCAGTCAGCGCTGAGCACCGAGCAGCTCTGCTCTAGATCCACTGTCCCAGTGGGATGGGGGAGAACTGGGAGAGCAAGAGAGTGGGATACCCTGGGTTTGAGATCAGGGGAAAACAAAAAGGAGGAAAAACAAAGGGACTGGAAGGTCATCACACACCGCCTTGCACCACCAGGTTGACGCTCAGGCATTCTCCAAAGGATGGATACTTTGGAAAGTCTTCCCACAGCCTTTCAAGTACCAATCATTGTGCCAATACGCATTGCACAAGCATCCCCAAAAATACTCTCAGAAACATCCCTGAGGATCCCCTCTCTCCCTGGACATCTTGGGAGAGCATCTGCAGGGGAAAGGATGACACAGAGACATGAGCTGGGATGCAATAGAACTTTAATCAGTGAAAAGATGAAAATGAGGTCGGTCGGAGTGGGGAATCCAGCGCAGGAAGAACTATGGGCAGACAACAGTGTGTGTCCATGGCTGTGGCAGAGATCCCATCTTCCTGATCCAGAGAGGGAACAGGGCCAGCAGGTCCTCCCCAGGCTGGTTCTGTGGGGCTGAGAGCCCACAGGAGCACAAGGGAACAAGGACACAGGAGGCAAAGGAGAGAGTGGCAGAGGGCAGAGGCAGGGCTGGGCCGTGCTTGCCCAGAGCCCAGGCTGGCCCCGTCCTTCTGCAAGGGCTGCTGGGCTCGCTCAGCCACTCTGGAAGCAGAAGCCGATGCTGCGTCCCCAGGGCGGTTCCATCCTGTGTGTCCCTGGGTTCCTTGCAGGGCCAGGGCCAGCAGCTTTAGCAGGGGAAGCAGGTCCTGCCACAGAGGCCACTGCCCAGGCCAGAGAGGCCAAAGCCCCCGGAGTTGATGGGCACTCCCTGAGAGCTGAGGATGCTGCCAACGGCAGCGGAGGTGGAGGATCCCACGGCGGTGTTCTGTGGGAAGGAGCTGAGGATGGGCCCGGGCAGGGTCACCACCACGGGGGAGGGCTGGATGACCACAGTGGAGTCCTGGCACTGCCTGACACAGGGCTCATTGCAGCTGTTGGCCAGCGGGGTCGGGCCGCAGGGCTGGCAGGGCCGGCACGGGGTGTAGCAGGACATGTCTGGGGCTGGAGCTGCACCTGGGACAGAGGGCAGGGGAGGCAGAGCAGGGTAGATGGGTGAGGAGCAGCCTCTCACCCCACCACAGGGGACCCAAGGCATGAACTGGAGGCAAGACCTGGGGGCTGTGTAGAGAGACCCACAGGCTTCTCCTTTTCCCCAGAAGAGCCCTGCCAAGAGCAACCAAGGGAGATCCCGGCCCGGCCCAGAGCCCTGGAGACTCCTCAGACAAGCCCCAGCCTTTCCCCACATTGCACCTTCTGCCCCCTTCCCTCACCCATGGCCAGAACCTTCATGGAACAAAGAAGCTGGTATGGACTGAGAAATCCCCTGGGAAGAGGAGAAGGATGAGAAAAAGCTTCAGACTCACCTTGTTCCCAAGGAGATGGAGGTGAATGGAGTGGCTGAGAGAGCAAGGACAAGGGCCTGCTTTTATACTGCTCCTGCACTGCCCCAGGCCCACAGTCACTGCACAGGGCAGTAATTTTCCAACAGACTCATCTCCAAAGCAAACTATCCCACCTAATGCCACAGGCTGTGTTTTGGTTTCTGTCCCTGCTGCCATTTCATTTCCTTGTTGCTGACAGGCCCATTGGGTCCTGGAGATTCCTTTCATGTCCTGGGATGAGAAGCCCAAGGACTTCTCGTGCAGGAACAAATCCGTACGGGCAGCAATCCAGGCTGAGGTGGAGCCCTGTGGTGTTGGGTACTTCCTCACTCCCTGAGGACTCTGTTGGCTCGTGGGACAGCACTTTCTTCCTCCCCCTCTCCTCCCCCCACCAGGCCCTTTGGCTGCACACTTTACACCCTGAGCTGGATGAGGCACTGGCCCCTTTTCCAGTTCACGCTCTCAGTCCCGTGGCTGCTCCCAATCCTGGGCAGTGCTGCCAACGCAGGGCAGGCTGAGGGCAATGGCCTTTGGGGCTGCCTGGAGCTGTGGGTCTGGGCACAGCCCAGTGCTTGAAAATGGTTTTCCAGGGGCCTGGAATGGAGCTGCCCTTGCTGGAGGGGAATTTGCCCCCGCATGGGACACAAGCCTGCAGACAGCACACACTCCTGGCTTGGCCCAACACCAAAAGGCCAACCCCAAATCAAAGCGTGACTCGCCAGGGGTAGGGAGAGTCCATCCCAGGAAATTTGCCTACTGAAGGCATTCCTTTGCCCTTCTGGGATGCATCCCAGCTGCCTCCATGTCTGCAGGGCAGGAAGAGCATCACTGCTTGGCGTAGTGTGAGAGTTACCCAGGGCCCTTCTGAGACATCCCCTCCCTGAGCATCCCCGGGTCCGTTCAGGGTCCTGCCAGGCCTCACTCCCTGCGGAGCTGGGGGAAGTTTCCTTGGCTCCCCAATGGTGCTGGATTTGGTTTCAGGCTGAGGAGGCCCTTGGGGAGTGGCAGGGGAGGTGTGCTGAAGCCCTAATGCCAGGAAGAGATGTACCACCTCTGAACCAGGGAAGGGTCCCAGCCTGTAGGGAGTCATTTTCTACAACTCTTTCTTTCCCTCCACAGCACACTGGTGAGGGCTCCTCACTGCAGCACAGTCTTCTTGGCCAGGCAGGGGAGGCCTGTGTGTCTGTCCCCTTCCAACATCCAAGTCTCTCCCCACAGCTGACCCTACCCCACGGTCAGATCTCCCAGGAGGAGGTCTGTGGGCTCTAAGATCTGTAGTTCTGTCCCCAGTCCATCCTGATGCAAGAGGTTCTTCCTTTCCAGGTGCAGGACAGTTCCCCCTGCCTGATCTTGTTCTACTGTGGGGAAGATCCAGATGTTCCAAGGACTTTCAGGAGCTTGAATTCCTGACAGAAAGTCCTGACAGTAAAGAATAAGAACAAGAAGCCTTTGAGTATCTCCAGCTTTCCTGTATCCCTTGCCCTCAGGGAAGGTGCCCTGTTCACCACTGGGCCTGCCTTTGGCCAAGCCCCCCTTTGCTGATGACCTGCCTGGAGAAGACCACCTTGTTGCCCTCCATGTGCTTGGCCTGATTTAATCAGTGCCAGGTGGGCTTTGGCTTTCCTAACCCCACCCTGGATTCTCAGCCTGTCAAACCTCCTCCCCAGAGCAAAGGGCACCAAGAGAAAGAGCCCTGGAACCACTGGCACAGCCTGGCTGCCTGGAGATGCCACAGCTCGTGATGTGTGGGGAGAGGTGAGAGAGAGGGAAGAGAGAGAAGTGAGTGACATGTCCCCAAAACACAGCTTTTGGACGCTCTTCTGAACGTGTGCAGTGAGGGACAGACCTGGGCCTCTTCCTGCAAAGGGTATTGCAAAGAGTTGCTTTTCACTGCCCCAAGACAACACCTCCGGCACTAAGGAGACAACTTCTGCTTCCACTGACAGGATTCTGCCTGGGACATCCTTTGGCTTCCCAGCATAGGACATGAAAGGATCCTGCAAAGCAGGACAGGAATGCCAGAAATGAGGAAATGAAATGGCAGCATAGATGGAAACAAAACCTGAATCTGTGCCACTGCACTGGGTAGTTTGCTTTGGAGATGAGTCTGTTGGAAAATTACTGCCCTGGTGCAGCGACTGTGGGCCTGGGGCAGTGCAGGAGCAGTATAAAAGCAGGCTCTTCTCCCTACTCCCACATTCCCTCCACTCGCCTCCATCTCCTTGGGAACAAGGTGAGTTTGAAGCCCATTCTCCATTTTCTCCTCTGGCATTTCACAGCACAGACCTGGCACTTTGTCCCATGGGGGGTCTTGGAAGTGCTTGTGGTGGGGGAGGGAAAGAAGTAGAAGGTGTGTGACTGCTGAGTCTTGGCCAAAGCGTCCCCACAGCTCTGGGCTGGTTGGGGCCCTTGCTGGGCTTGAGCTGCTGCTGGGCTTTGTCTGAGGGGAAGAACTTGTGAGCCCCCATCAACAGCCTTCAGCTCTCCTTTCCAACTCAGGCCTTGGGTCCCCTGTGGTGGGGTGAGAGGCTGCTCCTCACCCATCTACCCTGCTCTGCTTCCCCTGCCCTCTGTCCCAGGTGCAGCTCCAGCCCCAGACATGTCCTGCTACACCCCGTGCCTGCCCTGCCAGCCCTGCGGCCCGACCCCGCTGGCCAACAGCTGCAATGAGCCCTGTGTCAGGCAGTGCCAGGACTCCAATGTCTTCATCCAGCCCTCCCCCGTGGTGGTGACCCTGCCCGGGCCCATCCTCAGCTCCTTCCCACAGAACACCGCCGTGGGATCCTCCACCTCCGCTGCTGTTGGCAGCATCCTCAGCTCTCAGGGAGTGCCCATCAACTCCGGGGGCTTTGGCCTCTCTGGCCTGGGCAGTGGCCTCTGTGGCAGGACCTGCTTCCCCTGCTAAAGCTGCTCCCTGCTCTGGGCTCTCCCCTTGGATCCACCTCTCTTCCCTCCCTTGACTCATTAAACTCTGATGCATCCCAGCCCAGCCTCCGTGTCATCCTTTCCCCTGCAGACACTCTCCCAAGGCACAGATGTTGCCCCAGGGGGTTTCTGGGAGGGGCTTCTTGGGGATGGTTTTGCACCATTTGTCAGGCTGGCCCCGAGTGAGCTCCGTCCTGTGTGGAGTGACCCTCTGGTGTCTGAATTTCTGCCTCTTTGCCTCAGGACACAATTACCTTACACACTTCAGTGACTAACATACACGTACTTTACATATCTTTTCCTTTTTCTCCCCAAGCTCCACTCTGTGACACAAGTTCTCAGCAGTGAATATCTTACTGACCTGACACAAGAACCAGCTTCCCATCAGACACCAGGAGGACCCTTCCTGACATTTTTCTGTCAATACATCAGTTACTCTGAGTTCCACCAAAACTCACCCTGAACACTTCCCATGATGGGCCACCTCCTTTTCCAGTATCCCACCACACTCATCATCATAAATTTCATCCTCTTATCCCATCTACATCTACTCTATTTCAATTAAAAACTGTTGCTCCTTATCCAATCGCTACAGGCCTCGGAAAAATATCTTTCTCCGACTTCCTTATACAAGCCCTTTACATATTCAAAGGCTGCAATAAGATCTCCACAGACCCTGCTCTTCTTCTGCCTGAAAAACTTGGACTCCCTCAGCCTTTCTCCATAGGTGTGATGTATCCATGCGATCGCTTTTGCAGCCCTTCTCTGGAGCTGCTCTAACAGGTCCGTGTCTGTTTTGATATGGGGACCCTAGACTGGACTAAAGGCTCCAGGGGAGGTCTAGCAAGAGCAGACCAGAAACAGAGAGTCCCCTGCCTTGACCTGCTGGCCATGTTTGTGTTGGTGCAGCCCAGGACATGACTGAATTTCTGGCCTGAAAGTGCACATTGCTGGCTCATGTCAAATACTTCAACCTCCATTTTCTCTGGTTCCTTCTCTGCAGTGTTGCTCTAAACCACTCACCTTCCAGTCCTGGCCTTGTTGAAGTTCCTGAGTCCCACACGGGACCATTCCTCAAGTCAGCCAAGATCCCTTAGATTGAAACACTTTCCTCAAGTGCAGCAGTGCAGCCTTCAGCTTGGGTCATGCACAGCCTTGTTGAGGGTCCACCCAGTCCACTACCCATGTCATCGATGAACATATTAACAAATATGGTCCCAGTATTGACCCCTGAAGGACACCAGTCAGCACTGGTTTCCACTTGGACCTTGAGCCGGTGACTGTGCCCCTGGGGCACCGTCACTTGCAGGTGTGGAAGGAACCCCTGACTCCAGCTGAGCCCCTGGCTGTCAGATCCAGCCTTGCCCAGCCCAGTCCTCTGGGCCTCGCTGCTCGTTCTGTGCAAGGCACGCGTGGCCGCTGCACGAGCTGGTTGAGAAGCCTGGGCTGTGGAAGGCTCTGGGAGGGCAGAAGCCCTCAAAGCCCCTGAGAACTGGATAGGAGGGGAGAGGAAGGGAAAGGAAAGAAGATACAGCAATTTATTTTGCCCTGGGTGCCATCATTCTGGAACAGGAGGCTCAAACCAAAAAAAGCCTCAGAGGACAAGAGGAGAGGGAATGGAGCACCAGTCTGTACTGGTGCTGGCTGGGATGGGGGTCACCGTCTTCAGAGCAGCCAATGTTGTTCTGTGCTTCACATGTGTGGCTAAACCAGTGCAGAGAACACACCAAAGCCTGAGCTATTGCTGCATCTCTCTTTCTCACTCTGCATCCCCTGCAGTGCAGTTCAGGGGTGGACAAGCAGATGGAGGTGACACAGCCAGGACAGATGACCTCAGCTGACCAAAGGGCTATTCCATGTCATTCGGAGTCATAAAATCATCGAGACACGAAAAGACCTTTGAGATCAAGGAGTCCAACCATTAACCCAGCACTGCCAAGCTCAACACTAGACCCTACCCCCAGGTGTCCCATTTACACACCTTTTAAGTTCCTCCAGGGACGGTGACTCCACCACTGCCCTTGGCACATATCACACCACGCTCAGCAATAAAGCTCTGGGCATTTTCCCAATGGAACCATTCTTGGACACTGCCTGGGCACTGGGCTGCTGGTGCCAGGTACAGGGGGATTACCTTTGAACCACTTGGGTTTCTCTCTTTTTCCCCATCCCTTCACAGATTGTCCTGATGTTGACCCCAGGATATCCCACTCTCTCCAGTTCTCCCCCATCCCTCTGGGTCAGTGGATCATGAGAAGAGCTGCTCTGTGCTTGGTGCTGCTCATGACACCACACAGGCCCACGGGCAGTGCTTGTCCTCCTTGCCCTCCTCCTTCCCTGTCTGTGCCCAGGGCTTCCTGGGAAAGCTGATGGAGAGATGGAGGCAGGGAGAGATTTAAAGCAGGAAGAGAGGCAGTGGGTGTGGGCTGAGTGTCTCCAAGGCCTGCCCAGGAGCTCTCCAAAGCAGTGCAGTGACAGCAGCACAGGCTGCAGAGACTGGGAGCTGAGGGAGGGGGATGTCTGCAGGACATAGCAGGGCAGGCCGGAACATCTTCATCCCGAGTCCTGATCACAAGCTGGCTTGGTACCAACCAGCCACGTCCCCACCCACGCTGCCTCGGCCCCTGGCATGCACAACCCCAAACAGGGGGTTGTGATACCTTCCTCTCTCCCCAAAGCTCAGGTGAATGAGGACAATCTTGTAGGCTGAGACAAGAACAGTTTAGTAATTGAAAATAAAATAAAAATACAGCAACAATGGTAAATGTTCATAATAATGATAATAATAGGGGAAAACCGAGTGATGCACAATACAATTGCTCACCACCCTCTGACTGATGCCAGATCCCCCTTCCTGATAACTCCCCCAAGTATACAGACTGGGTCTGATGTTCTATTTGTGGAATATTCCTTTGGTGAGATTGGATCACCTGTCCCAGCTCTGCTCCCTCTCAGTTTCTTTTGTCAACCTCATCACTGGCAGAGTAGGAGGCAAAAAAAAAAAAGACTTAGGATAAACAGGACTTATCAGAAACCCAAACCATCAGTGTGTTGTCAACACCGTTCTCCTTCTGAATCCAAAACACAGCACTAGAACAGATACTGAGAACAAATTAACTCCACTCAGCTGAAACCAGGACACAGGGCCAGAGAAAGGGGCTCCTGTAGTGACCCCATGAGAACAGGAGCCACTGCCCCAACTGTGCCCAGACCCCGAGGACTGTCCTCAACCCCTGGGCTGTGTGAGCAGGAGACCCAGGGGAGCCACGATGCTGCTCTGCTCAGCACTCGCCTGGTGGCATCAGCCGTGTTGAGGACAGGCTGGAATGCAAGAACAACCCTGAGCAAGGGGGGAAGTTCAGTGCAGGGGGTTTGGGATGATAAGGAGGCTGAGCACGTGACTCAGGCACCGGGACTGCTGAGTGTGGAAAGGAGAATGCTTTGGTCAGAGAGATAAAATCGTCCTTGGAGCAGCTGCAGCCAGTGAAGAGGATTGGTTCCTTCTATCCAGGCATGAGCAGGTTGAGAAGGTTGGAAAGCAGCAATAGCCTGATGGAGCACATTCAGACACTCTTGTCTTAAAAGTCAGTGAAACACCTTTCTCTAAAACTGCCTCTCAAAACAACCCCTGAGCAACATCTCTCCACCTGGAAATCATACTGGAGAGCAGCTGCAGGGGAAAGGATGACACGGAGGCTGGGCTGGGATGCATCAGAATTTAATGAGTCAAGGGAGGGAAGAGAGGTGGATCCAAGGGGAGAGCCCAGAGCAGGGAGCAGCTTTAGCAGGGGAAGCAGGTCCTGCCACAGAGGCCACTGCCCAGGCCAGAGAGGCCAAAGCCCCCGGAGTTGATGGGCACTCCCTGAGAGCTGAGGATGCTGCCAACGGCAGCGGAGGTGGAGGATCCCACGGCGGTGTTCTGTGGGAAGGAGCTGAGGATGGGCCCGGGCAGGGTCACCACCACGGGGGAGGGCTGGATGGCCACAGTGGAGTCCTGGCACTGCCTGACACAGGGCTCATTGCAGCTGTTGGCCAGCGGGGTCGGGCCGCAGGGCTGGCAGGGCCGGCACGGGGTGTAGCAGGACATGTCTGGGGCTGGAGCTGCACCTGGGACAGAGGGCAAGAAAAATCAAGGCATGAGGTGTGTTTGAAGGGCAGCCTCTCACCATACCATGAAGGACATCCTTTCTCTCAACCCCAATGAGCCCCACCAAGAGTGACCAAGGCCAAGGAGGGCCCCACTAACCCATAGATCAGGAGACACCTCAGTCCAGCCCTTCTCCATGTACACCTTCTCTCTCCCGGGGTAAGCAGCCTCAAGGCAGCAGAGAACAAGGAGGCAAGCACGTGACAGAAAACCCCAGAGAAGGACCAAGGGGAAGATAAAGGGAAGGAAGAAGAAGGAGGAGAAGGAGGACAAGGAGGAGGATAAGAAAGGGTCAAACCTCACCTTCTTCCAAATGAATTTGAGGTAAAGGAGTGGATGAGAGAGTGAGGAGAAGAGCTCACTTTTATACAGCTCCTGCACTGCCCCAGGCCCACAGTCACTGCACAAGGGCAGCAATTTTCCAATAGACTCACCTCCAAAAATACCCAACCTTATGCCACAGGTGGTGTTTTGGTTTCTGTCAACGCTGCCATCTCATTTCCTCATTTCTGACATGACCATGAGGATCCACAGAGGATCTTTTGAAGTATTGGCATGAAAGGCCTGAGGATTTCCTGAGCAGGATCATGTCAGCACAGGCAGATGTGCCCCCACGTGCTGGAGGGGTCTTTACAGGCAGAGGACGAGGCTGTGGGGAAATATGGTGAGGTTTTTTGAAACTCCTCAGAGGGATCATGTCTTCCCACCAATGCAATCCTCTCCTGAGTCCCCACAGTCTTCTCCTAAGGAGGACATGCTGCAGCCCTCTCCCTCCCTGCCTGCCTCCCTGCTCAGGCCAGCACTCACTGCACTTTGCCTCTACAGGCTGGCAGGTTATGTTGCTGCTTTCAAATGGCTTTGTCCAAGGAAATCTTCTCCTTCTGGGAATACAATTCTTGGTTTTTTGGCACAGTTGTCTGCTCTCATTGCAGGCTCTGGGGCTCCCCACCAGTGCTGTCAGCAGGGTTGTGGAAGGAGATTTTTGCCCTCCCTGACCACATGGTTCCTCAAGAAGCCCTGTGGAGTTGTGTCCCACCGTCCTCACTGTCAGAGGGGTCTGTTGGGTCTCAGGACAGTTCCTTGTTCCTTCCCTCTCCTCACCCCACGATGCACTTTGGCTGCACATTTTACCCCCTGACCTGGATGACACACAAGCACAGGACACTTTTCCAGGACACACTGTCAGTCCTGAGGACACTCCTGACCTGTGGAAGTGCTGCCAAGCATCCACTTGCCTGGGGCAAGGATGGAGCTGCCCTTGCTGGAGGGGAATTCTGCCCCACATGGGACACAAACCTGCAGACAGCACACACTCCTGGCTTGGCCTCAGTCCAAAAGGCCACTCCAAAATTAGGGCTTGACTCACCATGGATTGGGAGAGTCTATGAGACTATCCCAGGCAATTTGCCTACTGAAGGCATTCCCTTGCCCTCCTGGGATGCGTCCCAGCTGCCTCCATGTCTGCAGGGCAGGAAGAGCATCACTGCTTGGCGTAGTGTGAGAGCTGGGTTTGTACCCAGGGCCCTTCTGGGCACGTCCCCTCCCTGAGCATCCCAGGCACGTGGAAGTGCAGGGTCTTGCCAGGCCTCAATCCTTTGGGCAGCTCCATTCCTTTCCCAGGAAAACCATCTTGGAGCCCAGAGCCACAGCTCCAGGCACCCAAAGGCCATTGCCCTCAGCCTGCCCTGCTTGGCAGCGCTGCCACAGCTCAGGGCTGTTCTCAGGACTGACAGTGTGTCCTGGAAAAGTGCCCTGTGCTTGTGTGCCCTGTGCAAAGTGTGCAGCCAAAGGGCATCATGGGCTGAGGAGAGGGACAGGAAGAAGGTGCTGTCCTGAGACCCAACACATCCCTCAGGGAGTGAGAGGAGGGGAACCCGAGTCCACAGGGCTTGCTGAGGACTCAGGGGTTTTGAAGAGGACAGTGTTCTCCTTCCACAACCCTGCTGACAGCACTGGTGGGGAGCCCCAGAGCCTGCAATGAGAGCAGACAACTGTGCCAAAAAACCAAGAATTGTATTCCCAGAAGGAGAAGATTTCCTTGGACAAAGCCATTTGAAAGCAGCAACATAACCTGTCAGCCTATAGAGGCAAAGTGCAGTGAGTGCTGGCCTGAGCTGGGAGGCAGGCAGGGAGGGAGAGGGCTGCAGCATGTCCTCCTTAGGAGAAGACTGTGGGGACTCAGGAGAGGATTGCATTGGTGGGAAGACATGATCCCTCTGAGGGGTTTCAAAAAACCTCACCATATTTCCCCACAGCCTCGTCCTCTGCCTGTACAGACCCCTCCAGCACGTGGGGGCACATCTTCTGCCTGTGCTGACATGATCCTGCTCAGGAAATCCTCAGGCCTTTCATGCCAATACTTCAAAAGATCCTCTGTGGATCCTCATGGTCATGTCAGAAATGAGGAAATGAGATGGCAGCGTTGACAGAAACCAAAACACCACCTGTGGCATAAGGTTGGGTATTTTTGGAGGTGAGTCTATTGGAAAATTGCTGCCCTTGTGCAGTGACTGTGGGCCTGGGGCAGTGCAGGAGCTGTATAAAAGTGAGCTCTTCTCCTCACTCTCTCATCCACTCCTTTACCTCAAATTCATTTGGAAGAAGGTGAGGTTTGAGCCCTTTCTCCTCAGCCTATTCCTCCTTTTGAATATCTCAGAGCATACCTGACCCTTTGTCCTACATTGTTTCATTGGTTAACATATCATGGAAACAAGACTTGGGCATAAGGAGAGTTGGGAGCTTTTGCTTGTTTTCCTCCTCCTCCTCCTCCTCCAGTCCCTACTCTGGGATTTCAGAGCACATTCCAGCCTCTTTGCACCACCTGGTTTCTTGGAACTGTCAGTCATGGGAGAGGGAAGGGGGCCGAAGGTGTGGTATGGAGAGAGGCTGGGGCTTGGCTCAGATGCCTCCTGAGCTATGGGCTGTGTGGGGATTGGATTGGTGGGCAATGCTGCTGCTAGTGGAGTTCATGTGAGCTGAGGGGAAGACCCTGAGTCACAGTGGGGTGACAGGCTGCTCATAAAAACCTCTCATGCTTTGCCTCCCCTGCCCTCTGTCCCAGGTGCAGCTCCAGCCCCAGACATGTCCTGCTACACCCCGTGCCTGCCCTGCCAGCCCTGCGGCCCGACCCCGCTGGCCAACAGCTGCAATGAGCCCTGTGT
Organism: Manacus candei; assembly: GCF_025592945.1. Lineage (NCBI taxonomy): Eukaryota > Metazoa > Chordata > Aves > Passeriformes > Pipridae > Manacus > Manacus candei. Next base: position 382,075 of record NW_026138160.1, on the reverse strand, counting down.
CAGGCAGTGCCAGGACTCCAATGTCTTCATCCAGCCCTCCCCCGTGGTGGTGACCCTGCCCGGGCCCATCCTCAGCTCCTTCCCACAGAACACCGCCGTGGGATCCTCCACCTCCGCTGCCGTTGGCAGCATCCTCAGCTCTCAGGGAGTGCCCATCAACTCCGGGGGCTTTGGCCTCTCTGGCCTGGGCAGTGGCCTCTGTGGCAGGACCTGCTTCCCCTGCTAAAGCTGCTCCCTGCTCTGGGCTCTCCCCTTGGATCCACCTCTCTTCCCTCCCTTGACTCATTAAATTCTGATGCATCCCAGCCCAGCCTCCGTGTCATCCTTTCCCCGGCAGACACTCTCCCAAGGCACAGATGTTGCCCCAGGGCACAGATGTTGCCCCAGGGGGTTTCTGGGAGGGGCTTCTTGGGGATGGTTTTGCACCATTTGTCAGGCTGGCCCCGAGTGAGCTCTGTCCTGTGTGGAGTGACCCTCTGGTGTCTGAATTTCTGCCTCTTTGCCTCAGGACACAATTACCCTCCACTCTCCACTGACAACCAGATGTTTGCACCGCTTTTCCTTTTCCTCCCTAAGCTCCACTCTGTGACACAAGTTCTCAGCATTGAATGTCTTACTGACCCGACACAGGCACCAGCTTCTCCTCAGACTGCAGGAGAACCTTTCCTAATCACAGGATTCTCAAAGAGAACCACACAGTGCAGGGGCTGCCTTCTCACACACCCACGGGATCATGGAATCATCGATTGATTTTTGTTGGCAGAGACCATTAAAGGCCATCTAATCCAACCCTCCTGCCATGGGCAGGGATATCTGCTACTCCATCACATTACTCCAAGTTCGATCGAACCTGACCTTGAAACACTTCCCCAGATGGGACACCCCATCATTCTCCGGGCAACCTTTTCCAGTGTCTCATCACACTCATCTTCAGTAATTTCTTCCTTATTTCTACCCTATTTCAGTGGAAAACTGTTGTTCCTTTCGCAATCACTGCAGGCCTTGAGAAAACGTCTTTCTCTGACTTCATTATACATCCCCTTTACGTACTCAAAGGCTGCAATAAGATCTCCCCAGAGCAGCTCTTTCTCCTGCCTGAAGAACCTCGACTGCCTCGGCCTTTTTCCACAGAAGGTGTGATGTATCCATCTGATCATGTTTGCAGCCCTTCTCTGGAGCTGCTCTAACAGGTCCATGTTTGTTTTGACCTGAGGACTCCAGACTGGACACAAAGCTGCAGGGGAGGTCAAACAAGAGCAGATAAGAAGCCAAGATTCCCCTCCCTTGACGTGCTGGCCATGTTTGTGTTGGTGCAGCCTAGGACACGATTGAATTTCTGGCCTGAAAGTGCACATTGCTGGCTCATGTCCAGTTTTTAAATCTCCAGTATCCCATGTCTCTTTTAAAGGTCTGCTCTCAGTCCTTTGTTCTCCCAGACTGTTCTGATACTGTGGATTTCCTCAATGCAATTTTCCTGGGAAAATTTCTGGAGAGGAAGAGGCAGGGAGAAGCGCAGAGGAAGGAGAGATGAAGGGGGTGTGGGCTGAGTGTCTCCAAGGGCTTTCCAGGAGCTCTCCAGAGCAGGGCAGTGACAGCAGCACAGGCTGCAGGGAAGTTTGCACATGATGAAGAGGAGATGCTGCACTGCTGCAGGACACAGCTGGGCGTGATGACATATGTCCATCCAGAGGCCAGATGGGAAGTTGGCTGTGTCGTAGCCAACCCTGTCACATCATTCCGTCTCTGAAAAGCTGGGCCCAGAGAAGGTGCTTTTGTGGTAACATCATCAAAACAGGCACAACTCCCAGGGCTGTCCCTGGACACAAAGACTGTCACCAACATCCTGGGCTTTCCGAGTAGGACCACAGCCAGGACACTGATGGCAGCAAAGATCCCCCTCTGCTCAGCACTGCCCAGATGGCACCTGGCATGTTGTGCTGCCTGTTGGAGGGGAGTGCAAGGAAAAGCTCAACCAAGAGAAGCCAAATATATGAAATACACTGGCCAGCATGGTGAGTGGGCTGGAACACTTTCCTGGGGATGAGAGGCTGAGGACACGGGGTTTGCTGAGAAGAGAGAAGAGAATGCTTTGATGGGATAACTAAAATAATTTGTGGAGTAGCTGTGGTCATTGCACAGTGTCAGGTAATTCTTCCGGGTACAGAGAGGCAGAGAAATTCAGAAAGGTGACCTCAAATATGACTAATCAGTGCTGTGTTAACATAATCAATGCTATGCTGACAACCATGGCAATACCATCCCTAACGACCCCCTCCCAGAACCGCACAGCAACACCTCTCTCCCTGGCCATGTTGGATGAGGATCTGCAGGGGAAAGGACGACACAGAGGCGTGGGCTGGGATGCAGGAGAACTTTAATGAGTCCAAAGATTAGAAAGAAGTCACTCTGAGTGGAGATCTCAGTGAAGAGAGCACTGATGCTCTATCCCTGGGCTTGTACCATCCTGTGTGTCCCTGGGTTCCTTGCAGGGCCAGGGCCAGCAGCTTTAGCAGGGAAAGCAGGTCCTGCCACAGAGGCCACTGCCCAGGCCAGAGAGGCCAAAGCCCCCGGAGTTGATGGGCACTCCCTGAGAGCTGAGGATGCTGCCAACGGCAGCGGAGGTGGAGGATCCCACGGCGGTGTTCTGTGGGAAGGAGCTGAGGATGGGCCCGGGCAGGGTCACCACCACGGGGGAGGGCTGGATGGCCACAGTGGAGTCCTGGCACTGCCTGACACAGGGCTCATTGCAGCTGTTGGCCAGCGGGGTCGGGCCGCAGGGCTGGCAGGGCAGGCACGGGGTGTAGCAGGACATGTCTGGGGCTGGAGCTGCACCTGGGACAGAGGGTGGGGGAGGCAGAGCACAGGGGTGAGTGAGGGGAGTCTCTTGGCCCACCATGACGAAAAAAAGACAAAAGAAGGAAAAGAGAGCACGAGGCTGCTTAGAGAGGCCCACCAGCATCATTTTCCCCTCAGCCCCTGAAGCCCCACGAGAGACCAAGCTCAGGGACTTCTCCGTGTGGACTATGGCTCAGGAGACACCTCAGCCAAAACCCAGCCTCTCCCCGGGCACACCTTCTGCCCCCTTCCCTCTCCCATGACAGGCAGTTCTCAGAACCCAAATGAGACCAAAAGGACAGGATAGACTTAGAAACTCCAAAGGAGGAGGAAAAGAAAGGGCTTCAGATTCACCTGGATCCCAAGGAGCTGGAAGCGAGTGGAGTGAATGTGAGAGTGAGGAGAAGGTCCTGCTTTTATGCTGCTCCTGCCCTGCCCCAGGCCCACAGTCACGGCACAAGGACAGTAATTTTCCAGCACATTCATCTCCAAAGCAAAGCATCCCACCTAATGCCACAGGGTGTTCTGGTTTCCAGCAATGCTGCCACCTCATTTCCTCATTTCTGATGGGCTTGCTCTGTGCTGCAGCTTTTTTCATGTGCTGCCTTGACAGGCCTAAGGATCCCCTGGATCAGAATGTGTCCCTGCAGGCAGAAGATGTGCCCCCACGTGCTGGAGGGTCCCATGCAGGCAGGGGATGTTGACTCAGGGCACTGACCTGCAGGGAGAGGCCCAGCCCTGCCCTGCACTGCCCAGAGCAGCAGAGCACCCAAAGGCTCCTCTTCCCACAGCACATCCCACGGGCTTCTCTCTCCTCCCTCTCAGCTCACTCCAGTGCTCACTGGTCACTGCTGCTCCAGGCAAATGCTTTCCTCTCTCTCCCTCCTCACGACCTTGGTTCACAGAGAACCTTTGCCAGGCTGTCTGAGTGTTCCAGGCTTAGGTCAGGAAGCCAAAGCCCACCTGGAGTTGAATCAGCAAAGCCTGCGGAGGGAAACAAGATCTTCCCCACAGGGCAGCAGCCAAAGGGAGGCTTGAGCCAGGGCTGCCTGGGGCAGCTTCACTGCGTGCAGGGCTTGGAGGAAAGGGGCAGGTACTCCAGGGCTGCTGGGCCATGGTCTTTACTGGCAAGATTTGCTGTCTCAGGGTCAGGCTCCTGCTATTCCTCACAAGGTGTGGAGCAGGGAAGACTTCCAGAGCAGAGCAGGCTCAGGTGTGGGAACCTTTAAACAGCCTGGCCAACATGAGTGTGTGTGACCTGGTGATGGGCACACGAGTGCTGGTGTCAGGGAGAGGCCTCCCTGAGCTCCCCTTTGGAAGTGCTGGCACTCAGGGAATGCAGCTGAGCACTGGGAGAAAGACAACGAGCATCCTGACTTCTGAAACAGGGCATGGCTGCAGGTCTCCAGGGGCTGGCAGGAGGGACACAAAGTCCAGCTGGCAGACACTCCCCGCTGGGGCTCCACAGGCTCCAGGCTGGGGCCAGCAGTGTTTAACCCCCTTGTGCAAAGTCCTGCAGGGCTGGAGGGACAAACTCCTGCCCCACGCTGGGCTGGGGCTGAGGGGCAGCCACAGAGCTTTGCACCAGAGGACGTGGGTCCTGGGGGGCACCAGGACACAGCCTTGAGCCCTGGTGGAAATGGCATCCAACAGCATCCTGGGTGGCCTTGGGACGGGGTTTGCCATCAGCCTGTGGAATGGGATCCCTCTTCTCTGCTCCACGGTGCTCAGGAAACAGCTGCCACCAAGAGCAGCTGCCCGGTGTGAGAGAGGCACGGACATACTGGTACCAGTCCAGCAAAGGGCCTCAGAGCCCAGGGAGTGACTGGAGCCCCTGGGACAGGAGGGGCTGCCTGAGGTGGGCTTGTCCCCCTGGAGGAGAGAGGGCATCTGGGCACACTTCCCAGGAATGGGAAAAAGAGCTGCTGGGAGGGAGTCCAGAACTCAGAGCCAGACTCTCCTGAGTCCTATCCAGTGGAGATGGGAATCTGGTAAATGGGATGCTAAGGAGGTATCCGTGAAGCAGAAAAAAGTTCGAAAAACTGGCAGCACCTTTGGCACTTCAAGAGGTCAAAGTTCATGAAAGGTCCAGGCAAAATAAAGGAAAACGAGAGGAGACACTGACAGAGGGGAGGGAATGGACACAGAGGCCTCATCTTTCTGGTCAAAGAGACCAGGCTGTGGAGGGGAGCTCTCCTGGATGCTCAGGAGATGAAAGAAGGGGTTTTTCAAAGCACCTGCCCACTGGCTGGGACTCATCCCTGGCTCTCAATCTCTGTGTCTTCTGCTGGGCATTGGCCCTTTCCCACAACCCAGAAGCTTCCTCAGCCTAGAGAACAACCCAACCCAGCACCACTGGACAGGCAGGAAAACCTTCTTCATGTCCCCAACACGTGAGAGCTGCAGGGAAACTGCAGCTCCACGTGCCTGGGGATGCTCAGGGAGGGGACGTGCCCAGAAGGGCCCCGGGTACAAACCCAGCTCTCACACTACACCAAGCAGTGATGCTCTTCCTGCCCTGCAGACATGGAGGCAGCGGGGACGCATCCCAGGAGGGCAAAGGAATGCCTTCAGTAGGCAAATTGCCTGGGATGGACTCTCCCTACCCCTGGCGAGTCACGCTTTGATTTCGGGGTTGGCCTTGTGTCAGCCTTTTGGTGTTGGCCAAGCCAGGAGTGTGTGCTGTCTGCAGGTTTGAGTCCCATGGGGGGCAAATTCCCCCCCAGCAAGGGCAGCTCCATGAGAACATCGGTGCTTGGCAGCACTTCCAAAGGTCAGGAGTGTCTCAGGACTGACTATGTGTATTGGAAAAGTGTCCTGTGCTTGTGTGTCATCCAGGTCAGGGTGCAAAGCCTTCAACTAAAGTGCATTGTGGGGTGAGGAGAGAGGAAGAAAGAAGGCACTGTCCTTAGATCCAAGGTAGTGTGGAGGTACCCAACAGCACAGGGTTCTACTTGAGACTTGATTCCTGCCCATAATCATTGAATTATTGAATCAGAGACAAAATATGACTGGAAAAGACTCTTAAGATCATTAAGTCCAACCATTGCTCATGTTCCTGCAACAAAAATCCTTGAGTTTCTTGTACCACTACATAAAAGGAATCTCCATCACCCGGTGGAAATGTCAGAAATGAGGAAATTAAATGGAAACATTGACAGAAGCCAAAACACAGCCTGCAGCATTAGGTGGGATAGTTTGCTTTGGAGGTGAGTCTGTTGGAAAATTAATGCCCTGTGCAGTGACTGTGGGCCTGGGGCAGTGCAGGAGAAGTATAAAAGCAGGCCCTTGTCCTCACTCTCTCATCCACTCCTCTCAACTCCATCTCCTTGGCATTAAGGTGTGTTTGGAGAGCTTTCTCCTCCTTGTGCTGCATTTCAAAGCACATACATTATCTCTGGCTGGGTACTGGGACTTCTTACCGTGGGTGAGGGAAGGAGGCAGAAGATGTGGCATAGGGAGAGACTGGGGCTTGTCTGAGGTGTCTCTTGAGCTACTGGTTAGGTGGGGATCTCCATGAACTTCATCATGACTTGAGGAGTCTTCTGGGCTGAGCAAAAGAGGGTCAATCTAATGGTGGGGCGACAGGCTGCTCCTCACCCATCTACCCTGCTCTGCTTCCCCTGCCCTCTGTCCCAGGTGCAGCTCCAGCCCCAGACATGTCCTGCTACACCCCGTGCCGGCCCTGCCAGCCCTGCGGCCCGACCCCGCTGGCCAACAGCTGCAATGAGCCCTGTGTCAGGCAGTGCCAGGACTCCACTGTGGTCATCCAGCCCTCCCCCGTGGTGGTGACCCTGCCCGGGCCCATCCTCAGCTCCTTCCCACAGAACACCGCCGTGGGATCCTCCACCTCCGCTGCCGTTGGCAGCATCCTCAGCTCTCAGGGAGTGCCCATCAACTCCGGGGGCTTTGGCCTCTCTGGCCTGGGCAGTGGCCTCTGTGGCAGGACCTGCTTCCCCTGCTAAAGCTGCTCCCTGCTCTGGGCTCTCCCCTTGGATCCACCTCTCTTCCCTCCCTTGACTCATTAAATTCTGCTGCATCCCAGCCCATGCCTCCGTGTCATCCTTTCCCCTGCAGACACTCTCCCAAGAATCATAGAATCAGACGGGTTGGAAGGGACCTCTGAGATCATCAAGTCCAACCCTTGATCCACTACCACCACAGTTGCTAGACCATGGCACTAAGTGCCACGTCCAACCTCATCTTAAAAACCTCCAGGGACGGAGAATCCACCACTTCCCTGGGCAGCCCATTCCAGTGTCTGATTACCCTCTCTGTAAAGAATTTCTTTCTAATATCTAACCTAAACCTCCCCTGGTGCAGCTTAAGGCCATGCCCTCTTGTCCTACTGCTGATTGCCTGGGAGAAGAGACCAACCCCCACCTGCCTACAACCTTCTCTCAGGTAGATGTAGAGAGCGATGAGGTCTCCCCTGAGCCTTCTCTTCTCCAGGCTGAACAGCCCCAGCTCCCTCAGCCTCTCCTCATAGGACTTGTGTTCAAGTCCCTTCACCAGCCTCGTTGCCCTTCTCTGCACCTGCTCCAGCCCCTCAATATCCTTCCTGAACTGAGGGCCCAGAACTGGACACAGCACTCCAGGTGAGGCCTCACCAGTGCTGAATCCAGGGCAAGAATCACTTCCCTGGTCCTGCTGCCACACTGTTCCTGAGCCAGGCCAGGATTCATTGGCCTTCTTGGCCACCTGGGCACACTGTTGGCTCATGTTCAGCTTCCTGTCAATCAGCACTCCCAGGTCCCTTTCTGCCTGGCTGCTCTCCAACCACTCTGTGCCCAGCCTGTAGCAATGCAGTGGGTTGTTGTGGCCAAAGTGCAGGACCCGGCACTTGGCCTGGTTGAACCTCATCCTGTTGGAATCAGCCCAACTCTCCAGCCTGTCCAGGTCCCTCTGCAGAGCCCTCCTGCCTTCCAGCAGATCAACACTCCCCCCCAGCTTGGTGTCATCTGCAAATTTGCTAATGATGGACTCAATCCCCTCATCTAAATCATCAGTAAAGATATTAAACAGAACTGGGCCCAACACTGATCCCTGGGGACACCACTGGTGACCGACTGCCAGCTGGATGCAGCACTGTTCACCAGCACTCTCTGGGCCCGGCCCTCCAGCCAGTTCCTAACCCAGCACAGAGTGCCCCTGTCCAAGCCGTGGGCTGCAGCTTTCTCAGGAGTATATTATGGGAGACAGTGTCAAAGGCTTTGCTGAAGTCCAGACAGACACATCCACACCTTCCCCTCATCCACCAGGTGGGTCACCTGATCATAAAGGAGATCAGGTTGGTCAGACAGGACCTGCCCTTCCGTGCTGGCTGCGTCTGATCCCTTGTCCATCCTGTAGGTGCTGTGTGATTGCACTTAGGATGATCTGCTCCATAACCTTGCCAGGCACTGAGCTCAGGTTGACAGGTCTGTAGTTTCCCGGGTCCTCCTTCCGGCTCTTTTTGTGGATTGGTGTGACATTCTCCAACTTCCAATCATCTGGGACCTCCCCAGTGAGCCAGGACTGTTGGTAAATGATGGAGAGCAGCTTGGCAAGCTCTCTCACCAGCTCCCTCATCACCCTTGGGTGGATCCCATCTGGTCCCATAGACTTGTGAGGATCCAAGTGGCTCAGCAGGTCGCTGATTGTTTCCTCCTTGATTACAGGGGGACTATTCAGCTTCATATTCCTATCTATATCCAAGGCACAGATGTTGCCCCAGGGGGTTTCTGGGAGGGGCTTCTTGGGGATGGTTTTGCACCATTTGTCAGGCTGGCCCCGAGTGAGCTCTGTCCTGTGTGGAGTGACCCTCTGGTGTCTGAATTTCTGCCTCTTTGCCTCAGGACACAATTACCCTCCACTCTCCACTGACAACCAGATGCTTGCACAGCTTTTCCTTTTCCTCCCTAAGCTCCACTCTGTGACACAAGTTCTCAGCATTGAATGTCTTACTGACCCAACACAGGCACCAGCTTCTCCTCAGACCACAGGAGAACCTTTCCTAATCACAGGATTCTCAAAGAGAACCACACAGTGCAGGGGCTGCCTTCTCACACACCCACAGGATCATGGAATCGATTGATTTTTGTTGGCAGAGACTGATATAGGTCATCCAATCCAACCCTCCTGTCATAGGCAGGGATATCTCAATTCCATCTCCCCCATTTCAGTTTAAAACCATTGTTGCTTGTCCTGTCACTACAGGTCTCCATATAATTAATGTCTCTCTCCAACTTCCTTATACACCCCCTTGACATATTGGAAGGCCACATTAAGATCTCCCCAAAGCTGCTCTTCTCCTGCCTTAAAAGCCTCAGCTCCTTCAGCCTTTCTCCATAGCAGGGTTGGTTTATCTGTGTGATCATTTTTGCAGCCCTTCTCTGCAGGACAGCTCTCCATCCATCTACCCCACTGTCTCTGTTGATATTGAGGATTGTCTCAAAGTAGTTGCAGGACCTTGGACTTGTTGAAGTTTCCAAGTTCCACCTGGAATCATTCCTCTAGTCTCTCAACATCCCTCTGGATTGGAACCCTTTCCTCAGGTGTAGCTATTGCTCCCCTCAGCTTGGGGTCATTGCTGAGAATCACAGGATCATTAAGGTTGGAAAAAACCTTCAAGATCACCACATCCATCCCTTGACCCAAAACCCCTAAGCCAAATAAACCATATCACAAAGGGCTATGAGGGTGCACCCAGTCCCACTATCTATGTCATGGGTGAACATACCAAACAGCATTGGTTCCAGGATGGACCCCTGGAGGACACCAGTCATCACTGGTTTCCATTCAGACCTTGATCCCTTGACCCAAAACGCCGCACATTCAGCCAAAATGCCCCTTGGCCTCAGTGCTTGTGCTGCAGAAGGGACATGTGGCCACTGTGACATTGGTTGAGAAGCCTGGGCTCTGGAAGGCCTTGGGAGAACAGAAGCCAAATAAACTCCTGGGAAGACCACAGAAGTAGAAAGGAAAAGATTGGAGAAGCATCTGTTCCTCTTCCCCCGGCTGCCATCGCTCTGTGGGAGGGGCTCAAGCACAAAATGGCTTCAGAGGACAACAGGAGAGGGAATGAGGGAACCAGGATATGCTGGCACTGGCTGGGATTGAGGTCACTGTCTTCAGAGCAGACAGGACAGATGACCTCAGCTGACCAAAGGGTTATTCTCTGTCATATGGAATCACAGAATCACAGAATCTTTCTGTTGGAGAATCTCTCTAAGATCAAGGAGTCCAACCATTAACCCAGCACTGCCACGTTCAGCCCTAGACCCTATCCCCAAGTGTCACATTTACACATCTTTTAAGTCCCTCCAGGGATGGTGACTCCACCACTGCCCTTGGCACATATCACACCATGCTCAGCAATAAAGCTCTGGGCATTTTCCCAATGGAGCCATTCTTGGACACTGCCTGGGCACTGGGCTGCTGGTGCCAGGTACAGGGGGATTGCCTTTGAACCACTTTTTTTTTTTTTCTCTTTTGGCCCATTCCTTCTTAAACTGTCCTGAACTTCCACCCAGGGTATCTCACTCTCCTGCCCTCCCAGTTCTCCCCCATCCCACTGGGACAGTGGATCTAGAGCAGAGCTGCTCGGTGCTCCGTGCTGACTGGGTTAAACACACCCACACAGGCCCCCAGCCTGTGCATCTCCCCCTTGCCCTGCTCATTCCCTGACTGTGCCCAGGCCTTCCTGGGGGAGCCTGAGGACCTGGGACTTCCTGAGTGTAGGTAAAAAAAATCTTTAGGGGGAGACTGAAAATCATTTTTCTCAGAGTTATAGTCACTGGAGAGCATCTTGTCATGCTCTCCAGCCCCAGATAAGTAGAGAAGGTTAAAAAACAGAGTTACCTAACACGTGACTAAGAATACTCAAAGTCAGCCTGTATTAACACCCAACAGAGGCTGAGCACAACCAACCCCAACAAGCCCCTCCCAAAACCAGCCCCAAGCAGCGAGTCTCTTTCTGGGCAAGTCAGGAGAGGATTTGAAGGTGAAATGATGGGACAAAGACATGGATTGCAATGCAGAAAATCTTTAATAAGTCAAACCAGGAAAATTAATTTGATCCAAGTAGAGGTCCCAGTACAAGGAGCACCGGAGAAAAACAACAGCCAGAGTCATTGCAGTGGACACCAAACCAGCTGTCCACCTTACTGATCCAGAGAGGGAACAGGGCCAGCAGGTCCTCCCCAGGCTGGTTCTGTGGGGCTGAGAGCCCACAGGAGCACAAGGGAACAAGGACACAGGAGGCAAAGGAGAGAGTGGCAGAGGGCAGAGGCAGGGCTGGGCCGTGCTTGCCCAGAGCCCAGGCTGGCCCCGTCCTTCTGCAAGGGCTGCTGGGCTCGCTCAGCCACTCTGGAAGCAGAAGCCGATGCTGCGTCCCCAGGGCGGTTCCATCCTGTGTGTCCCTGGGTTCCTTGCAGGGCCAGGGCCAGCAGCTTTAGCAGGGGAAGCAGGTCCTGCCACAGAGGCCACTGCCCAGGCCAGAGAGGCCAAAGCCCCCGGAGTTGATGGGCACTCCCTGAGAGCTGAGGATGCTGCCAACGGCAGCGGAGGTGGAGGATCCCACGGCGGTGTTCTGTGGGAAGGAGCTGAGGATGGGCCCGGGCAGGGTCACCACCACGGGGGAGGGCTGGATGACCACAGTGGAGTCCTGGCACTGCCTGACACAGGGCTCATTGCAGCTGTTGGCCAGCGGGGTCGGGCCGCAGGGCTGGCAGGGCCGGCACGGGGTGTAGCAGGACATGTCTGGGGCTGGAGCTGCACCTGGGACAGAGGGCAGGGGAAGCAGAGCAGGGTAGATGGGTGAGGAGCAGCCTCTCACCCCACCACAGGGGACCCAAGGCCTGAGTTGGACAGGAGAGCTGAAGGCTGTTGATGGAGGCTCACAAGTTCTTCCCCTCAGACAAAGCCCAGCAGCAGCTCAAGCCCAGCAAGGGCCCCAACCAGCCCAGAGCTGTGGGGACGCTTTGGCCAAGACTCAGCAGTCACACACCTTCTACTTCTTTCCCTCCCCCACCACAAGCACTTCCAAGACCCCCCATGGGACAAAGTGCCAGGTCTGTGCTGTGAAATGCCAGAGGAGAAAATGGAGAATGGGCTTCAAACTCACCTTGTTCCCAAGGAGATGGAGGCGAGTGGAGGGAATGTGGGAGTAGGGAGAAGAGCCTGCTTTTATACTGCTCCTGCACTGCCCCAGGCCCACAGTCGCTGCACCAGGGCAGTAATTTTCCAACAGACTCATCTCCAAAGCAAACTACCCAGTGCAGTGGCACAGATTCAGGTTTTGTTTCCATCTATGCTGCCATTTCATTTCCTCATTTCTGGCATTCCTGTCCTGCTTTGCAGGATCCTTTCATGTCCTGTGCTGGGAAGCCAAAGGATGTCCCAGGCAGAATCCTGTCAGTGGAAGCAGAAGTTGTCTCCTTAGTGCCGGAGGTGTTGTCTTGGGGCAGTGAAAAGCAACTCTTTGCAATACCCTTTGCAGGAAGAGGCCCAGGTCTGTCCCTCACTGCACACGTTCAGAAGAGCGTCCAAAAGCTGTGTTTTGGGGACATGTCACTCACTTCTCTCTCTTCCCTCTCTCTCACCTCTCCCCACACATCACGAGCTGTGGCATCTCCAGGCAGCCAGGCTGTGCCAGTGGTTCCAGGGCTCTTCCTCTTGGTGCCCTTTGCTCTGGGGAGGAGGTTTGACAGGCTGAGAATCCAGGGTGGGGTTAGGAAAGCCAAAGACCACCTGGCACTGATTAAATCAGGCCAAGCACATGGAGGGCAACAAGGTGGTCTTCTCCAGGCAGGTCATCAGCAAAGGGGGGCTTGGCCAAAGGCAGGCCCAGTGGTGAACAGGGCACCTTCCCTGAGGGCAAGGGATACAGGAAAGCTGGAGATACTCAAAGGCTTCTTGTTCTTATTCTTTACTGTCAGGACTTTCTGTCAGGAATTCAAGCTCCTGAAAGTCCTTGGAACATCTGGATCTTCCCCACAGTAGAACAAGATCAGGCAGGGGGAACTGTCCTGCACCTGGAAAGGAAGAACCTCTTGCATCAGGATGGACTGGGGACAGAACTACAGATCTTAGAGCCCACAGACCTCCTCCTGGGAGATCTGACCGTGGGGTAGGGTCAGCTGTGGGGAGAGACTTGGATGTTGGAAGGGGACAGACACACAGGCCTCCCCTGCCTGGCCAAGAAGACTGTGCTGCAGTGAGGAGCCCTCACCAGTGTGCTGTGGAGGGAAAGAAAGAGTTGTAGAAAATGACTCCCTACAGGCTGGGACCCTTCCCTGGTTCAGAGGTGGTACATCTCTTCCTGGCATTAGGGCTTCAGCACACCTCCCCTGCCACTCCCCAAGGGCCTCCTCAGCCTGAAACCAAATCCAGCACCATTGGGGAGCCAAGGAAACTTCCCCCAGCTCCGCAGGGAGTGAGGCCTGGCAGGACCCTGAACGGACCCGGGGATGCTCAGGGAGGGGATTTCTCAGAAGGGCCCTGGGTAACTCTCACACTACGCCAAGCAGTGATGCTCTTCCTGCCCTGCAGACATGGAGGCAGCTGGGACGCATCCCAGGAGGGCAAAGGAATGCCTTCAGTAGGCAAATTTCCTGGGATGGACTCTCCCTACCCCTGGCGAGTCACGCTTTGATTTGGGGTTGGCCTTTTGGTGTTGGGCCAAGCCAGGAGTGTGTGCTGTCTGCAGGCTTGTGTCCCATGCGGGGGCAAATTCCCCTCCAGCAAGGGCAGCTCCATTCCAGGCCCCTGGAAAACCATTTTCAAGCACTGGGCTGTGCCCAGACCCACAGCTCCAGGCAGCCCCAAAGGCCATTGCCCTCAGCCTGCCCTGCGTTGGCAGCACTGCCCAGGATTGGGAGCAGCCACGGGACTGAGAGCGTGAACTGGAAAAGGGGCCAGTGCCTCATCCAGCTCAGGGTGTAAAGTGTGCAGCCAAAGGGCCTAGTGGGGGGAGGAGAGGGGGAGGAAGAAAGTGCTGTCCCACGAGCCAACAGAGTCCTCAGGGAGTGAGGAAGTACCCAACACCACAGGGCTCCACCTCAGCCTGGATTGCTGCCCGTACGGATTTGTTCCTGCACGAGAAGTCCTTGGGCTTCTCATCCCAGGACATGAAAGGAATCTCCAGGACCCAATGGGCCTGTCAGCAACAAGGAAATGAAATGGCAGCAGGGACAGAAACCAAAACACAGCCTGTGGCATTAGGTGGGATAGTTTGCTTTGGAGATGAGTCTGTTGGAAAATTACTGCCCTGTGCAGTGACTGTGGGCCTGGGGCAGTGCAGGAGCAGTATAAAAGCAGGCCCTTGTCCTTGCTCTCTCAGCCACTCCATTCACTCCATCTCCTTGGGAACAAGGTGAGTCTGAAGCTTTTTCTCATCCTTCTCCTCTTCCCAGGGGATTTCTCAGTCCATACCAGCTTCTTTGTTCCATGAAGGTTCTGGCCATGGGTGAGGGAAGGGGGCAGAAGGTGCAATGTGGGGAAAGGTTGGGGCTTGTCTGAGGAGTCTCCAGGGCTCTGGGCCGGGCCGGGATCTCCCTTGGTTGCTCTTGGCAGGGCTCTTCTGGGGAAAAGGAGAAGCCTGTGGGTCTCTCTACACAGCCCCCAGGTCTTGCCTCCAGTTCATGCCTTGGGTCCCCTGTGGTGGGGTGAGAGGCTGCTCCTCACCCATCTACCCTGCTCTGCTTCCCCTGCCCTCTGTCCCAGGTGCAGCTCCAGCCCCAGACATGTCCTGCTACACCCCGTGCCGGCCCTGCCAGCCCTGCGGCCCGACCCCGCTGGCCAACAGCTGCAATGAGCCCTGTGTCAGGCAGTGCCAGGACTCCACTGTGGTCATCCAGCCCTCCCCCGTGGTGGTGACCCTGCCCGGGCCCATCCTCAGCTCCTTCCCACAGAACACCGCCGTGGGATCCTCCACCTCCGCTGCCGTTGGCAGCATCCTCAGCTCTCAGGGAGTGCCCATCAACTCCGGGGGCTTTGGCCTCTCTGGCCTGGGCAGTGGCCTCTGTGGCAGGACCTGCTTCCCCTGCTAAAGCTGCTGGCCCTGGCCCTGCAAGGAACCCAGGGACACACAGGATGGAACCGCCCTGGGGACGCAGCATCGGCTTCTGCTTCCAGAGTGGCTGAGCGAGCCCAGCAACCCTTGCAGAAGGACGGGGCCAGCCTGGGCTCTGGGCAAGCACGGCCCAGCCCTGCCTCTGCCCTCTGCCACTCTCTCCTTTGCCTCCTGTGTCCTTGTTCCCTTGTGCTCCTGTGGGCTCTCAGCCCCACAGAACCAGCCTGGGGAGGACCTGCTGGCCCTGTTCCCTCTCTGGATCAGGAAGATGGGATCTCTGCCACAGCCATGGACACACACTGTTGTCTGCCCATAGTTCTTCCTGCGCTGGATTCCCCACTCCGACCGACCTCATTTTCATCTTTTCACTGATTAAAGTTCTATTGCATCCCAGCTCATGTCTCTGTGTCATCCTTTCCCCTGCAGATGCTCTCCCAAGATGTCCAGGGAGAGAGGGGATCCTCAGGGATGTTTCTGAGAGTATTTTTGGGGATGCTTGTGCAATGCGTATTGGCACAATGATTGGTACTTGAAAGGCTGTGGGAAGACTTTCCAAAGTATCCATCCTTTGGAGAATGCCTGAGCGTCAACCTGGTGGTGCAAGGCGGTGTGTGATGACCTTCCAGTCCCTTTGTTTTTCCTCCTTTTTGTTTTCCCCTGATCTCAAACCCAGGGTATCCCACTCTCTTGCTCTCCCAGTTCTCCCCCATCCCACTGGGACAGTGGATCTAGAGCAGAGCTGCTCGGTGCTCAGCGCTGACTGGGTTAAACACACCCACACAGGCCCCCAGCCTGTGCATCTCCCCCTTGCCCTGCTCATTCCCTGTCTGTGCCCAGGCCTTCCTGGGAATGTTTTTGGGGAGAGAGAGCCCAGGGAGACACAGAGCAGGAAGAGAGGCAGCGGGTATGGGCTGAGTGTCTCAAAGGGCTGTCCAGGAGCAGCTGAGGAAGGGCAGTGGCTGAACTGCTGCAGGACACAGCTGAGCAGGGGGACACGTGTCCACCCAGAGCCCTCAATGGCAGCTGACTGGGACCCCCCAGCCCTGAGTGCTGACACCTCCCTCAGCCCCTGGCAAGCAGCAGCCCCAGAGCAGGGCCAGGGAAAGGGGCTCCTGCAGTGACCCCATGAGAATAGAAGCCACTGGCCCAATGTGCCCAGACCCCGAGGACTGTCCTGAACCCCCTGGGCTGTGTGAGCAGGAGTGTGACCAGGAGATCCATGGGAGCCACGATGCTGCTCTGCTCAGCACTCACCTCGTGGCATCCAGGACTCTGCTCTGACACAAGGAAAGATGTAGTACAAGAAAGCCCTTGACCGAGGGAGTTCAGCAGAAGATTTCCAGGATTGTGAGGAGCTGGAGCACCTCCCTGAGTAGGACATGCTGAGGGTATGAGACTTGCTGAGTGTGAAGGGGAGGCTTTAGGGGGAGACTTGAGAGCAGATTTGGAGTAGCTCTGGTGAGGTGCCTCAGAAGACAGATCCAGGCTCAACACTGTGGCAGTGCATGGCTGGAGGACTAGAGACACTGGACTCACACTGAAAGATGAGAGGCTGGGACTAAATAGATGGAAAATGTTCTTCATCGAGGGGAGGATGAAGCAGTGGAATAATTGCTTGGGAAGGTTGTGCAGTTGCCCTCCTTGGATGGTCATGGCTGACTGAGCTGGGAACAATGGGTTGGGCCCAATGATCTCTGCAGGTTCTTTCCACCCTGACTATGGAATGATCCTACAGACCCTGGGCCAGCCTGTGCCTCTGCCCACTGGGGTAAGGCCAGCAATGAGGAAGGGGGGCTCCGCTTCACGGTGAGGACACAGGCAGTGTGAGGAGCTCTGTGGAATGCTTCATTGAGGGAAACAAAGGATTGCAAAAAACATCCCTGCACCAACTTAAAGACCACAAACCTGTGGCCTCTAGCTCTTGGGACACAGTCTTCCTGAAGATGGTGTGGTGGTATGTTCCCTTCCTGTTTTCATGCTTTTATTTCCACCTCACCCCACAACTCTGATCCTCAATGCTATTGCTAGGACAGGATCTCCTGGGCTTTCCTGGGAAGGTATTCCCTCTGTCTTATCAATAACACATTCATCCCTCCTCCCTCGGACTGCTTGTGTTACAGGGATGAGCTTACCAAGGCAAAAGACAAGGTGAGCACAACAAACAGATGTTAGACATTGAACTTCACTGGTCACTCCATCCCCAAATAGACAGAGACCTTTAAAAACCAGCAGGTACACACAATTCCTGACTGAGTAGCCTCACTGCGAAACCGCGTTGACAAACACTGCACAGCCTTTTCCAACAACCCCCTCCCAGAACCACTCCTAGACAACACCATTTCCCCTGGGCATGTTAGGAGAATGTCTTCAGGGGAAAGGATGACACAGAGACATGAGCTGGGATGCAGCAGAAGTTTATTGAGTTAAAAGAGGGAAAAAAGGTTGCTCTGAGTGGAGACCTCAGCTCAGGGAGCACCAGGGGTAGGGAATCTCTCTCCCTTGGATCTGGCAGACATCCCACCAGGAGTCCATGGGAGAGTGCAGTGAGCCCTTTTCAGACACTCTCAGTTGCAGGTGAGGAAGGTGTCTACTACTCCTCCTGTTCCTCCCAGCTCTGTTGATCCTCTGCCCATAAATGTCCTCTTGACCTCAGTGGACTGTGTATGGAACAGCTGTGGGGCTACTCCTGGGACTGGTTGAAAAACTTGGGCTGTGCTAGGCCCTGGAATAGCAGCAACCCCACAGGGTTCTTGAGGAGGGGATGAAAGTGGATTCCTCCTGCTCTGGATGCTGCTGTGCCAGCATGGGGAGAAAGGATCAGGCATAAAATACCTTTTGTTCCTTAAGCTGATTCTGTTCTTGTTGCTATCAGAGAGCACTGGTAAGTCTTCAGTTATCTGCTGCAATTAAATTAGGCAAATTTCTGGCCACAGACAGGAAAATCTTGGTTTGTAACTTCTAACTAAAACAGTGGGAAACCTTCTAGTGGGGTTGAAGGTCCGTGCCTTTTGCTCACATCCACGAGACTCCTCATTTGAAGCCAGTTCCCAGAAAGGACCATTGCCTTGAGGAGAGGTGGGTTGTACTGGTCACGGAGGAGAGAACAAACAACTAGAGCCCAAATCTGAGGAGGAGCAGCTGAGGGGGGGGGGGAGGGGGGGGGGCTCAGCCTGGAGAAAAGGAGGCTCAGGGGGGACCTTCTGGCTCTGCAACTCCCTGACTGGAGGGGGGAGCCAGGGGGGGTAGAGCTCTGCTCCCAGGGAACAAGGGACAGGGTGAGTGAAAAATGGCCTTAAGTTGTGCCAGAGGAGGTTCAGGTTGGATATTGGGGAAAATTTCTTCACTGTGTCCTAGTTAGGACAGCTGAAGACCAGTTCATCATGGTGGGTGTAACCCAAAACTGTATTCTATAGCCTTCCATGTCATTTCCCAGAAACTAGACTATTGTTGTCAATAGACTATTCACACCCTCTGCCCATAGAGCCTGACTCCTCAGGCTATAAACTAGGTGTTAAGAGGCCTGTGAGATAGGAGGATGTTTCTGTCCTCACACCCTTTGTGGAACTCCCCGCCCTGAGGGGAGCACTGAACATTCCTGCCTGAACTGGAGGATATATAATCTTGGAGTCTTGGAACAGTTTTAACCCACTCGTGGGATCCAGAGGACGGCTGCATCTCATCGCTCTCAACCAGACTTAGACCACCACTGGACTGCGATCACCAGTTCTGGCCAGACTGCAGCAGCTCTCCCACCAGCAGGTTCTTCCCCTCTCCCTTTACTTTGGACTCAAACGGGGCCCAAGGAACACCACTTTGTTCAGGCCCCAGGGTACTGGGTTATACATTTGGGTTTTGTGGGTTGAGACCAATTGTTTGTTTGTATTATTGTACTTACTGTATTATTGTAATAAATTGTTATTCTGACTTATAATCTCTCCTTTGAGTTGAGTTCATTTCCCCTGCTGGTTAACTTTTAAACCAGCACAACTGAAAGGGTGGTCAAACACGGGAACAGACTGGCCAGAGCAGTGCTGGAGTCACCATGCCTGGAAGTGTTCAAAGAATATGTGGATATAGCACTTGGGGACGTGGGTTAGTGCTGCACTTGGCAGTGCTGGGGGAATGGTTGGACTCAACGGCCCCAGAGGTGGTTTTTCCCACCTTAGCAATTCTGTGATTCTGTGAAGTAGAGGCAGAACCATGAGCTCAACCCTTGGTGTCCCAAAGCAGAGTAGTAGGCACAAGATTTACAAAAATAAATACTTCAACAGAGTGGTACAACAGCAGGTCAGCTCGAGCTGGTGCCTCTGTCACCCAGAACAAAGAAATGCCCAGGCAACGATGCCCTTATGGCTTGTGCACCTGCCCCTCAACATATTCTCTTGGTCCAGTTTTTGGTCTTGGGTCTTCTAACACCTTGTTGAGGTCTTTTTCCTTGCCCATGCAGGCAGGAGCTGCTCTGATCTCACAGAGTGGCAGCCTCTGCAGGAGGCTGAACCCTCCTATCTCCTGCTTTGGCTTCTGCTGCTCCTGGAACGAGAACAGCCCCAGACACGGGATAAACACGGCTGAGCACCCAAACCATCAGTGTGTTATTGTTGTAAAATGTGGGACATGTAAAATTTTCTTAAGAGAGGATGTTCTGTAGTGTTGCATCTTTGTAATACTTTCGAGCCTAATCAACAAGAAGGGAGATTTAATCCAAGAAACAGAGGGAAGTCAACAAGCTCCAAGTGATGTCCAGGTGTTAGAAAAATTATTTGTTGTTAGAGTTGCTTTGTTAAGGTTTAGGGCTGGACATGCTTCAGCGATCTCAGACTTAGGGGGAGGTTAACAAAGCTTGGGAAGAAGGATGTACCACTGATAGTGGGCACAAAGAATGCAGGATTTACATCCCACAGAAATTTGGCAGAACTCCCAAGATGAAGAAACAAATAAAGCCAACTCAGCAACTGTGCTGAAATCAGCTCCAGCTGGGTAAAGGGTAATTCTGGCAGGGGCAGATCCTGACCACCTACCCAAGAAACCCACCGACCCAAAAGCACAAGATTGAGAGAATCATTAAGCAATAAATCATAGAATAGTAATTAATAAGAGAACTATGTAACTTGTAGCCAATGAACACTAATTCCTTTGTTTTCTAAAATGTATAAACAGTAAAAAGTTTTGATAGTTGCTGTGCTTGATTTGTGGGATACCACTGAGCACCCAGGCTTAGGCAGCTCTGAAATAAATAATCAGTGTTTCTCTGGAGTGTGTACTTATTGGCACAAATCCAGCATGCAACAAGTCCAATTTTTGTGGGCAACATTATCAATGTCCTTCTCATACCAACACCAAAGCACAGCGCTGTGCCAGCTATTGGGAAATTACTGAGGGAATCAACTCCACTCCAGCCAAAATAAATTGTCTTATGAGGAGCAGCCGAGGGAGCTGGCTTTGTTTAGTCTGGACAGGAGGAGGCTCAGGGAGGACCTTCTCACTCTCTAAAACTCCCTGATGTCCCTGACGGGCCATTGTAGTGAGGGGGTTCAGTCTTCTACCATGCTGGCAAGTGAGAGGACCATGGCAAATGGCCTTAAGCTGAGACAGGGCAGATTCACACTAGATATTAGAAAAAACATGTTTTCACTGTTCAGGAGGTCAGGCTCATGATTAGGTTGCCTAGGGAGGTGGTGGGGTCACCATTCCTGGAGGTGTTCAAGAGGTGTCTGGCTGATGTGGTTTAGGGGTTAAAGTGGCAGTACTGGGTGGACAGTTGTGTTGGAAATGATATCACTTTCCTAAAATTTTAATTAATGGTAGCAGTTAGCTGGGTTCTTTTTTTTTTTCTTACAGACTCTTGTCAATTTGATCTTTAAATCACCGAAGCTTTGAGTTTCTCTGAATTAGCACTGATAAGCTTCAATAAATGAAGCTTGAGGGAGCTGAGGATTGAACATCTGGGGTCTTAAATTTATGGTCCTTCAAAGACGTGTTGGAGTAACCAGAAGGTACAGAGGGGATTAGCAAAGATACTATACCCTGAGAGTTGGAGACTGTCTAAGGAAGAATGATAAGAGTACCAAAGAATGTTGACCAAATTAGCCAGTGAATGATAGAATACTAATTAAATTATGAGAATTGTGCAAATTAGGACCAATGAATGTTAATTTGTTTGCTAAAATGTATAAATACATGAAAAGTCTTGAAAAGGATCTATGTGACTGGGATGATTCACTACCTATCTCTGGCCAGAATAAAGTCATGTCTGGCTCACTAACACTTCAGAGGTAGTGTTGGAGGGTTGAATTTCTTCCTGACAACTTTCATAGAATCATAGAATCACAGAATCAGCTGGGTTGGAAAGGACCTCTGAGATCATCAAGTCCAACCCTTGATCCACTATCACTGTGGTTCCCAGCCCATGGCACTGATGCCACATCCAGTCTCATCTTAAAAACCTCCAGGGACGGAGAATCCACTACTTCCCTGGGCAGCCCATTCCAGTGTCTGATCACCCTCTCTGTAAAGAATTTCTTTCTAATATCCAACCTAAACCTCCCCTGGCACAGCTTAAGACTGAGCCCTCTTGTCCTACTGCTGCTTCCTGGAAGAAGAGACTGACCCCCACCTGGCTACAACCTTCTGTCAGGTCTCCCTTGATCCTTCTCTTCTCCAGGCTCAACACTCCCAGCTCCCTCAGCCTCTCCTCACAGCACTTGTGCTCCAGTCCCTTCACCAGCCTTGTTGCTCTTCTCTGGACCTGCTCCAGCCCCTCCATGGCCTTCCTGAGCTGAGGGGCCAGAGCTGGACACAGCACTCCAGGGGTGGCCTCACCAGCGCTGAGTCCAGGGGCAGAATCACTTCCCTGGTCCTGCTGCCACACTGTTCCTGAGCCAGGCCAGGATCCATTGGCCTTCTTGGCCACCTGGGCACACTCTGGCTCCTGTTCAGCTCCCTGTCCATCCCCACTCCCAGGTCCCTCTCTGCCTGGCTGCTCTCCAGCCCCTCTGTCCCAGCCCGTGGGGCTGCCGGGGGTTGTTGTGGCCAAAGGGCAGGACCCGGCACTTGGCCTGGTTGAACCTCATCCTGTTGGAATCAGCCCAACTCTCCAGTCTGTCCAGGTCCCTCTGCAGAGCCCTCCTGCCTTCCCCCAGCTTGGTGTCATCTGCAAATTTGCTGATGGTGGACTCCATCCCCTCATCTAAATCATCAGTAAAGATATTAAACAGAACTGGCCCCAACACTGATCCCTGGGGGACACCACTAGCGACCGGATGATGGTGACAGCCAGACTGGCTGATCTTAAAGGTCTCTTCCAACCTTGATGATTCTGACTCAAAGGACGTCCAGGGTCAGTTCACAGCCAGAGCCTGAGCCTGCAGCTGGTCCAGTTAAAAACAACAGCACCCTGAACGCGACCCATTCTACGCGAACCCGCGCCTTTGGGCTGCACAGCCCACACCGCCCCACTCCCGCGGGGCCGGGCCGGGCCGGCCCTCATGGCGGCGTTGCCCCGGCAACCGCGGCCTGGCGGGAAGGGAGGGCGGAGCGGCGGGACGCCGCAGATATCCAGCCGGGCTGGGAGCGGACACACGGACCCGCCATGGAGCTGGAGGAGGACATGGGTGAGCTCAGGGTCTGCCCGGGGCAGGCACACGGGGGGCAGTCGGCTGCGGGCAGGGCCCGGAGAGGCGCCATGAGGGCGCGGGCTGTCCCCGCCGCGGCGCCCGAGCCGGGATGGGATTCACTCCCGCGGGCTCTCCCTCGGTTGTTCCAGTCCCGCTGCCGGTGCCGGTGGGGTCCGGCCGGCAGGAAGGGGCATGAAGCGGCTCCCGCCGGGGGCTCGGGCGGGCCGGGGGTTGCTGTGGATGAGTTTCCATGCGGTGGGCACGGGACAGGGACAAGACCCCAGTGCACGGGGCATCGCTGTGGTGCCTCTGCTCGCTTCAGCCGCCTGTAAACTGTGTCTGCTCGCCTGCCCGGGACGGTTCTGGGGCTGGTTGGGCTTTGGGTGTCCCCTTCTCTTCACTGCCAACGCCCTCGGTCACGTCTGATGTGGAGCCAGTTCAGAGAGAAACCTGGAAAAATCTGTGACAAACAGTGCTTAGTCTTGTGGATTCCTTTAACTTTAACAGACAGTACTTAATCCTGTGATTAGCAGTGATAAATAATATATATCTGATATCATATATCTATCAGTGATATTTTAGCCCCGGGAATAAAGACTGTGCCCGATTTAGTCTTATGAATTCCTTTAACAGACAGTGCTCAATCCTGTGATTGCTTATCAGCGATAAATAATGTATATCTGATATCAGATATATATATATCAGTGGTTAATGTGTACAAGTGGCTATTTTAGCCGTGGGAACAAAGACTGTGCCTTGAGCAAGGCTGATAAGACGGTGTTCGTGGCCGGAACACACAGTTGGAATATGTTCAAGGAGACGAAACTGCTTAGGAGGTTTGTGACCTGAAAAGGATAATTGGAGGAACGAGATGTTCCCCAAAGACCCTCAGAAGGCCCCTACTCTAATGTAAATGAGTTCCGAGAAGTGATTTAAATATGTAAAAGAATTCTCGGGAGCGTTTAGCACATACCTATGAGTTCTGATGAGTATGTATTAGTTCCCTAGATATAAACTGGTGTGTTAGGAGGAGCATTCCCCAGGCACCCTGTGCCAAAATAAACACCTGCTTTCTAATACTGAAACTACCGTGTTAGAGAGTTTTAGTTTATTTTTCGGTGACAGAGCCACTTGTGGTTGCTCTTCCAGGGGCAGCTGGGCCAGTGCAGAGGCAGTTTGGTTCTCACCTGCCCTGAGGGGCTGATGCAGGTGAGGTGCTCAGAGGCAGCAGCACAGCTGCTGGAAACTTAGAGCTGTTTTACCTCTTGCATAATCAAATCCTGAATGTCCTAAAAGCCTGAGCAACAAAAGTGGCAGACCAGAAAGAATGGAGCAGCCTGGTCTGGTTCCCTGGTGTTGTATCCCATGTCTCCTGGCTGCCTCCTCCTCACTGAGAATATGGAAGGTGTGAGGTTTTATTAATATTTACATTTTAATATATTTTATAGACAAAAAAATATGTGTGGAGTCACACTGCTTCACTGTTCAGTGCTTTGATTCTTCAGTAGTTTTGCTGGTTTAGTAACTCCTCAGCTCCTAAATTATTACATGACATATTAAAAACTTCGTTCTGAGTGACGTGAACTATGTTGGGCTTCCTCTGAAATGAAACTTAGTTGCCTACTGTTCTTCCTCCAGCAAAATGAGCTGTTGATGGAAAAAAAATTGGTTCAGCTCCTGAAGGTGCTGGTGGGTGTGTTGTGATCCCACTGATCCTCCTCTAGGAAGCTGGAAAAGTGCTCCTGGCTTTCCCTTGGAGTTAGGGTGCTTTCCTTCCTAATAAGGGAACTGAAAAAGTTACACTCAGTGCTACTGACTCTCCTCTGTTTTGATTGATGTTCCAGTCATGAAAACTCTGCATTTAATTAATTTGCTTATGCAAATCAGGTGCCTGCCTTAATGAGTGGTTTCAAACTAAGAGCAACTGGTTTGACTCTGTCAGACCACAACCCTGGTGTGGTGGGGTGGGGTTTTTCCCCACTTCACTGTCAGTGATTCCTGTCTTTGTAACCAGGTGCTTTTCCCTGTGTTCTGTTCCATCAGATTTGTTGGACCCAGAGAGGTTGATCCAGTGTCCCTTTGTCAAACAGCATCAGATCCGAGCCTGCCGCTTTCCCTACCACCTTGTGAAGTGTAAGGAGGTGAGCTGGGCAGGGGCTGGGGATTCTGGGCATGGAAACATGCCCTGTGTGTTCTCATTCCTGCTGCAGTTCCTGACAAACAGCCTTGGTTAGCCTTTATTTCATAGAACTTCATGATGTGTTTAGTAACAGCTTCAGGCACCCATTAATTCACACAAGACCAGTCTGGCTCTGTTGGAAGGAGACAGAGATTACTCATGGTTAGTTCAGATTCTGGTCCCTTCCAACAGCTCACAGGGAGATCAGATACATTTTTCCACTTTCAGTTGGAGAGAGGACTCAGTCACAGTTCTGTGCACCCCTCTTGGCTCCTCAGAGCAGGAGGTCTGGGATGTTGCAGTTCATTCTTCCAGTGCTGGGAATGCAGCTGCACAGCAGGGCTGAGGAGTTTTGTTTTGCTGATAACTATTTCATGGGCATCTGGCACAAACTGCATGTCCTGGGCTCAGCACATTTAGGAGAGGTTTATTCCCCTCTTTGTCTTTTATCTGGAATTTGAATACAAATTATTTCACAGGAAGCATTCCTTCTCTGTTGTCCTCATGGTTGGGTTTCTTTAAACCTTCCTGAGATTTGGGTTTTTCCTGAGACCTTTGGAAACCTGATTGTCCCTTTTTAAGTTTGCCAGTGTGTTTTTAAACCAGTAGAGCAGTGCTATGCCTTCCAGTTAAGGTGCAGTTGTAGGCTCTGTGTCCTGGTATCAATACAATTAAATCATTTTGGTGGAACTGGAGCCTTAAAAATATTAATTAACTAGTGGAAGTGGGGGCAGAGGTAAGTGGCAAGTACCAAGCATTCAGGAGGGTTGAAATTTTCTTGTTGAGCCCCTGCAGATTTTGGCAAGAGCGTGCATGTGAGCTGGGTGAACAGTGTTGGCAAGTAAATGTTCATGCAGGTTGGCTTTGTCCTGACTGATGAGCAGAGAGTTTTGACAAGTTTCCTGGTTAGGAGGATGAGGTGAGACAGTGATCACCAAGCAGACACAGTTGGTGTCTGAGTAATTAGCAGGAGAAGGGCTTTGGGTTATCCATCTGAAGATGCCACAGTGGTAAACATGTGGGTGGAGATTGTCCCTTTGGCTTGAGAGAGGTTTGTGGAGCTTCCTTTGCATACCTTATGCATAAAATCCAGTTTATGCCTCCCCTTCCCTCAGCCCCCCATGGCTCTGTGCAGGACACAGTCCTGCCCCAAAGGGGACACTGCAAGTTGGATCCTCTTGGCTTGAACTGTGTTAGAATCCTGCAGTCATGGAATGGTTTGGGTTGGAAGGAACCTTGAAGTTCATCCAGTCCCACCCCCTGCCATGGGCAGGGACACCTTCCTCTAGCCCAGGTTGCTCCAAGCCCCGTCCAGCCTGGCCTTGGACACTTCCAGGGATCCAGGGGCAGCCACAGCTTCTCTGGGCAACCTGTGCCAGGGCCTCCCCACCCTCGCAGGGAAGGATTCCTTCCCAACATCCCATCTATCCCTGCCCTCTGGCAGTGGGAAGCCACTCCCTGTGTCCTGTCTCTCCATCCCTTGTCCCCAGTCCCTCCCCAGCTCTCCTGGAGCCCCTTTAGGCCCTGGAAGGGTTTCTCAGGTCTCCCTGGAGCCTCCTCTTCTCCAGGTAAACCCCCTCAGCTCTCCAGCCTAATTTCCCAGTAAACCCTCTATCACTTGGAGGAGATAATTTACTGTAGTGACAGCTGAGCTCTGCCACTAGAACTGGTGCTTGGGATGAAATTGTGGAATGAGAATCCAGGTGGAAACTGCCAACTCCTTGGCTGTTCTGAAAGGTTTAGGGAGTTTCTCTGCCTTCGTGCCTGCTTATTTAAAATACATCTGAATAGGTTACCTTTACCTAATGTCTCTCCCTTGATGGCTTTAAAATTTGTGCTTTAAACCCCTTGCAGCCCTATCACCAGAAAACTGGAGGGAGTTGACTGAGAGTCTGTTCCACTTCAGTCAAAGGTGGCTCAGTGACTTGTGTTTGGAAGAACAATCCCTGTGGGTTTTTAGGGAGTGTCTGACATTGTGATTTCTTGTTTTGGCTTATATTTTTTTAAAGCAACACCACAAATATCCCAGTGGCTTTTTTGCCCTATGGATTAACAAGAGATAAGTGAACTTACAAGTGATGTGGCAGATGATTTTGGTTTTTCCCTTGCCCAGAGCAACCCAGAAATTGCAAAGAAGTTGGCCACGTGCCCGTTCAATGCTCGTCACCTGGTGCCTCGGGGCGACCTCAGCAACCACATCATGAAGTGCAGCGACCAAGCCCTCATGGAGCAAGATGTAGGTGAGAGAACCTCCCTACTCCCAGGTGTCTGCTCACCCTGGGGACTGACATTTCTTGGTGTAAGGATGAATTGTGGAATAACCAAAAAGTGGGATTCAAACTGTTGTCTGTGGTTCTGTGTGACACACCAGCCTTGGAGAAAGTTGATCTTATGTGCTTGGGTTTCTTAGGCAGTTTCTTGAGATGCTCTGAGTAGGCCTTGTGCATATTTTGTTACCAGGCTTGTTGAATAGAAAGGTTTTACCAAAAGCCATGCAGGAAGTGCCTCTGGCAGGAGCTGGGATGCTTTAATGACCACAAGGACGGGCCCTTCTTCCTTCAGAGCTGATCTCCCTGTAACTCCTGCCACACTACAGAGCAGACAGAAGTTTTTTATCTTCTGTAGAGCTGCACTGAGGCCAGCAGTGATACCTGCATCCATGGCAGCAGCTTTCCCCTTTGCTCCAGCATTCCTGCTCAGAGTTTCAGGGAGCAGAGTCTTCTCTTGTTCCTTGAAAAAGGCAAACTCAAAGTTGCTGGATTTCAGCTCAGTCCCTGGCTGTCCCCAACCTGTTTGCCTTGGGCAGGGCTTCCTCTGCAGCCAAGGGATGTGTCACAGCTCGAGCCAGAGCTTCCATGGATTTAAGGATTGGAGGTCACTGTGTTTTCTCTCTTCCCCAAGTGAGTAGGTTCTGTGAGCCCCCACAGGAGCAGGTGAAGGATGGGAGCACGTGGCAGGCACCTCCATGTGATGAAGACTGGGAAACAGGTGAGGACCTGTGCCACACTGATGCCTCCTCTCTGGTCCTGTCCTCCACAAGGCCAGGGATGCTGCTCACTCAGGTCTCCCTTGTAGGACACCTTGGTTATGCTCATTCCTAAAAACATGGATCTCTCCACCCAGCAGGCTTGTCTTGCTCTGGAGAACAGTCTAAAATGCTGCCATGGAGAGGGATTTCCAAACATCCCCTCCTCCCATATAAGCTTTTCTACCATATGTGCAGTGATGGCAATGGAAACATGATAGATAACTCTTTGAGTTCCTCAGTTAAATGGCAGCAAACACATCCATCATAGATCAACTTTGCCTCCCTTTTGAACTTGTAGAAATATGACAGAGATTCCTGATTGCAGAATCCTGGAATGGTTTGGGTTGGAAGGGACCTTGAAGATCCAGTGCCACCCCCTGCCATGGGCAGGGACACCTTCCACTAGCCCAAGTTGCTCCAAGCCCCCTCCAACCTGGCTTTGGACACTTTTAGGGATGGGGCAGCCACAGCTTCTCTGAGCAACCTGTGCCAGGGCCTCCCCACCCTCACAGGGAAGAATTTCCTCCTGATTCCCAATCTAACCTTGCCCTCTGGCAGTGGGAAGCCATTTAAGCCAATGATCTGACAGTGGTTACTGGAGTTTCTTGGTTCTGAGCTATAACATCTGTTTCCCTTCACAGAGGTGTCGGAGACGTCTAAGTCTGCTTTTGTTTGGGGTGTGCCCAACTCTGCCATAAACAGGTAGGGAATTCGAGTTTGATTGCAAAGAAAGCAGTGTTTGTTTAGAGGAACATTGCAGCCTCCTCCCAGCCCTGCCTGGATGCTGGGCAGGAGCTGCCTTTGCTGCTGTACACCCTGGGAGGAGGGATGCTGGACAGCCAGTATTCTTGGGCTGCTGGTTCAGTGAGACCTGCTTTTTCCTGTGCCTGGTCTGTACCAGAGAAGGAAGCCCTCAGGAGCACAGATACTGCTCCTGTGTGCCTGTGGCAGGGTGCTCTTCCTGTCCTGTGTGCAGGAACTGATGGGTGTCTGGCCAGTGTGCAGGGGAGAAAGGTGCTGGCACCTTGTGGTCCCTGTGAGTCCTTGGGAGCTCCTGGAGCCTGGCAGGCGGGACCTGGGGCCTGGCCAGGTGTGCTGGTGTTGGGCCCTGTGTTTGCAGAATCCTCCCCTCCTACCCCTTGCAAAGTGTGATCCCAGTTTGGGCTGGGGGAGCTCAGAGCTCAGTGCCCAGCTGGGAACAGAAGGAGCTGCTGTGGCTGCTTTGCTGCTCCACCAGTGGATCGGGATCATGGGCTGGGTGTGGGATGTGGTGGCACCACCAGAGCTGCCAGAGAGAGTTCAAGGTTAATCCAACAGTGGGTTCCTTTAAGGTTCAGCAAAGTCCTGCCCATGGCAGCTCCGAGTTCTCTGTGAGCTCACCCATGATGTCCTCCCCTTCCATCAGGACTGACAGCAGCACTGTCTGCTTCCACCTCTGGGACTTTCTGGAAACCCTTTGAGTGTTTGGAGCATAGACAGCTCTCCTCAGCACCATCCCCCACAGCCCTGCTGTGGGAAGATGCAGAAGTGTGACCCAGTGCGTTTGTGAGGAGTAACCAAAGTCTCTCCATTGCAGCACCACCAGTGGCCAGACCAACTCCCTGCCCTCGAGGATGAGGGCCCCTGAGACCCTCCCATACACCGTGTCCTGCAGGGCTGTGAGTACTGACCTGTGTCACCTCCAGAGCTGGGGCAGCTCCTGCAATCTCTGCTGCTTTGTGGCTCCCATGGACAGGAGGGGTTGTATTGAACACCTGCCTCTTGAGAGCAGCTTCTGAGGGAATCTGCTGCTTGGATCATCCTCTGTGTGCTTTCTTGGATGCATCCTGTGTTGTGTGTTCTCTCTTCCCTGTCCTTCCCAGCCCTCCATTCCTGTGATCCAAGTTAAGGCAGCACCACTCCTTGGCCACGTTGGCTCTGTCTCTCTAAACAAGCCCCTCCACACCATCTCCATCATCCCCTTTCACCCTGCACCCTCCCCCTGACTTAAACCAAACTTTCCTTGCTTTGTGCTCTGCTCACTGTCAGGCCCAGCTAAGCCAGAACTGAGGCTGCTTAAACCAGCACTACTGGGGGGAAAAGCTCTCAAATTCCACCTGGGAAGGAGCTTCCTGTGTGGAAGTGTCCAGTGCTGAAATCACACTGACTAGTAGTTGCCAGTAGCAGCAAAGCAGCAGCTTAAAGATACTTTGAGGAATGATTGCCCTGATTCCCTCTGGGAGCAGCTCCAGCCAGTGCTCTGAGGGCACTGCAGGCACGGCTCCTGCACAGGCAGGGGCACTGCAGGCAGGGCTCCTGCACAGGCAGGGGCTCTGCACTCACCACAGGGTTGGGCTGAATAAGCCTTGTTGCCAAGGGGACAAGTGCTGCCTCTGCAAGGGCCACTGTCCCTTGGGGGAGTGGGGGAAATTGCTGTGTCTTTCACCATCTCATGCCAAAAATGTATCTTGTCCTTTCCAGAATTTGGAGTATTGACATCTCATCCCTCTGGAAGGTGTTTTCCCAGCAGGAAGTGCCTCCCTATCTGGGACAGGAGAGCTCCTGTGGATGACAGACCTGCTCTGGACCTGATGGCAGGACTCTCTACACTTGGCTTTTGCTGCATAACATGTTTCTTGCAACGTTTGGACATGTGAAACTGTCCTTGGTTGCCAGAGGTTTCCCCAAGTGATTTTTTTAATTTACCTTCAGTTGGTGACTTTGGTTACTTTTATTAAATAAATAGACTGATTAATTTACAGGTACTCAGAAACCTTTCCTACTCAAACCCAGGCCCTGTTAACACCCCCTGAACAGGAAAAACAGGCAAGTCTCTGTTGTTCCACCTGTCAAATAGCAGGTGATGATCTGGGAAGCTGTTTCTGTTTCTTCCAGAGACTGGGAAACAGCAGCAGAACCCTTTGGAAGGGGTGATGGGTTTTAAGGGGGGGAGGTGAAGAAATGGGTGATTTTAAGTAAGGGAAGTTGTGCAAAATTGGGATTCTTTTAAAATTCTGTCAAGTTCTGTCAAGGTTCTTGTTGGCAATTTAGAATAAAAACATTGTAAGTGTTCTGGGACTGCTTTTCTTGTGAGTCAGTAAGTGCTGTCCACCTTGCCTTCATTTATTTTTTGTCACTTGGAATGAAAGTGGTGACAAATGCCAGCTGTGATTGTTTCTGGTTTGGCAGCAGTGGTTTATTTGCAGGGTTTGTGGGCCAGAGCACTACAATTTTACAGGTAAATGCCATAATTGGGCCCCATTACCCCGAGCTCCTTTAACTGCCAGTGGGTGAAAGCCTCACAGAGCCTGGTGCTCCTGCTCTTGGGGCTCACCCTTGTCTGTCCTGGGAGGGGATGAGCTCCAGGTGCTCCTGCTCCCAGGAGGGACATTGTTATCCCAGCCCTGGGGGAATCCAGTAGCCCAGCCTTTCTGGAAAGGACCAGGTGGGCTTGGAAGGTCATGGTTGTGACTTCAAACATCCCCAGGCCACAAGAACTGGGGGGGACCATGAGAAGGGGCTTTGTGTGTAGGGTGGGTGCAGCCAACCTGAGACAGCTCTGAGATCTGAGATCCCATATCCCAGAGAGCTGAAATCCTGTATCCTCCTGGGCATGTCCTGCATGTGCCCCTGCCTGGGAAGGGCAGGAAGGCCATGGCTGTGGTGTTCCTGCAGTGCTTTGGGAATGCAGGGTGTAAACCCCAGGGTGACCCTCCAGCATGAGGAATGTTTAAAATCCTGATATCTATCACTGGGCTCTTGGCTCCCTCTGGGTGTTTTGTATTTACCACAGAGTATTTTTAAAGCCTGTCCCAGGGCACCTCCAGAGTGACAGAGGGAGAAGTTTGATGTGACATTCTTGTGTTAGACCCTCAGTCTCCTGTGCTGGGCAGGTTGTGCATCACTGGAGCTTTCCCCCCATTCCCTGGAGACTGGATGTGTCCCTTGGCAGAAGCTGATGGGATGCAGAGTCACACCAATACTGGTTTTGGTTGGAAGGGACCTTAAAGCCCACCCCGTTTCACACCCTGCCATGGGCAGGGACACCTTCCACTAGCCCAGGTTGCTCCAAGCCCCGTCCAACCTGGCCTTGGACACTTCCAGGGATCCAGGGGCAGCCACAGTTTCTCTGGGCAACCTGTGCCAGGGCCTCCCCACCCTCACAGGGAAATTTCTTCCTAACATCTAATCTAAATCTCTCCTCTTTTAGTTTAAAACCATTCCCCTCCTTGTCAGTGTCTGTCTGTGTAAAAAGTCCCTCTCCCTCTTTCATTATCCCCTTCTAGGCACTGGAAGGGGATCTAAGGCCTCTCTGGAGCTTCTCCAGGTTGAACAGCCCCAGCTCTCCATCTGTTGCCACCAGTTCTCCCTTCTCGTTTATCAGGAGCATAAACTCTCCTTGGCTTTTCCATTCTGACCCGTGTCCTTTGCCAAGTCCTGTTCCATCTGTGCCTTGGCTTTTCTGCTCCTGCTGTAGAGATTCCATCCTGGCCCAGGGCAGCAGAGACAGCCAAGGTCTCTGACAATATCCCTGACAATATCCCTGCCCTATATTTTGGGATTCTGGTACCATTTCCATTCCCAGTGGGCTGTAGTTTCTCCGGCCCATTTCCAGAACCGTGGTATGACTTATTGTTCTTCTCTGATCTCACCACTGGTTTATTCTCCCCTCCCCCTCCTTTGCTCTTGGCCTTGCACCTCTAAGAGGAGGCCCAGAAATAACCAAGAGTTGTGGAACAGGAGCCCAGCGATGCCTGGGAGGAGGAGGAACAGCTCGATGCCAGGAATCCCTCGGGATGCCAGGAATCCCTCGGGATGCCAGGAATCCCTCGGGACTGCAGCACCTGGAGCCGGTGAGTGCAGAGCTGAGGGGCTGGGGAGGGAAAGGCTTCTCACCCCGCAAGTTTGGGAGACAAGAGCAGGGCAGGAGCACCCTCTGCAGAGACTGGGAAACCACGACACCCTCAGGCTCACGGTGTGACTCTTGGGCTGTCCTGTGCAGGGCGAGGGTTGGACTTGTCGATCCTTGTGGGTCCCTCCCAACTCAGCATGTCCTGGGATTCTGTGACACCTCCACCTGTATGTTCTGTTATGGACCAGGGGAGACATTTCTCTCAGCGTTGTTATTCTAGTGCTGGGTTGTGTTTTGCACTAAAGGACGTTTTTTAATTCCCCCCCCCGTACTCGGACATTCCGGGGTTAACATGAGGAATCAGTGTAAGGGGAGAGGCACAGAACAGGCTTTGCTTCCCGGCCAACTCCAAACATCCTCCGGTGCTTATCTGCACTATCTTCCTTCTAAATTAATTCTGTCCCACCCAACCATCATCTTTATCACCCATTATCTCCCTCTCGATTCTTTACTGTACCCCATTTCATGCTTTTTAACTGCTCAAATACTCACCCGATTGGTTTCTTTGTTTCAAAAGCTTTTCCCTCTCAGGTTTAATTGTCTTGATTTAACCCCCCCCAGAACATGCCACAACCATTCCCTCCCTGCCCCGGCAGGGTCGAGATAAGGACTCGTTAATTAAATTTAATAATTAAAACTATTATTTTTTATTATTATTTTTAAAAAGCAAAGGGACAGAGGAGTAAAACCCAAGAGAAACAGAGATCGAAGCCCTTCAGGGGCCCTGGAAGGGACATGGTGCAAACCCGTCCCATCTCTGCACCCCCTTCAGACCTACAGCACTGACGACTTCCTGCAATTCTTTGCTGGATATTTTCTCATTTAGTAAGTGTTTTGTAACTCTGGGGGACTGGAATTATTTCAAAACAGAAATTAATAGCAAGAGGAAGATAATCCAACCCCTTGATCTCACATTTGAAATCCACAATCTCTTTATCAACAGCTCCATTTTGCCCTCTGGGTTCTTCCTTCACTGCTCTTAACCAGAACCCAGAGAAGGGGCAGCAGGACAGGGGGTCTCCCAGCCCCCAACCTGCATCATCAGCCCCATCCCTGGGGGCCTTTGGCTCCTTTTGCTACCAAAGAATTCCTACAAGCCCCTCCCAACCCTCCCTGGCTTTGACCCCGAAGCAGCATCGATCCCACTCCGAGCTGGCCAATCCTGCTTCCACCTTCTGGGAACTTCCCTTCCCCTTGAGCTGGGACAGGGCTCCTGACAGCCCCAAACTGGTCCTGCTGGTTTATCTGGGCCCCAAGGTGCTGGTCAAGGTAAAAAACCTTCATCGTGGCTGAAAAAAAAATCTTTATTCACAGAATATCACATGAATCACATCATGTCCCACCCTCACTCCTTTGTGTATAAAATACTGGTAAAAAGGTTTTTTTTCCAGAGGCAAGTGAATTCCCAGAGTGTCCCCTCGTGGGAGAGCAGCTCATCCCAGAGCTGCAGCAGCAACACAAGCAAAGCCAGCAGAGCTCCAGGTCCGGCTCATTCCCCATCCCAGGGACCCTGATCCCACCCCATCCCACTGCAGTGGAGGCTTTCTGGGGTTTTACACAACACCCCTGAGAGCACTTGGGTTTCCAAGTCCACCTGGTACTTCCCGTGCAGTACAACCGTGTTTGAAGTCACGTGTCCTCAAATCCAGGGGGTTCCTCCAAGCCCCTCATCCACCTCTGGATGCAGGGGACAGCAAGGACACTTGGCTCCCCATGGGGAAATCAGCCTGTGCAGGGACAAGGAGACTCCAGGAGGCAAAACAAATTAACAAGGAAACATCTACTGAAATGCCAAACTAGGCTCAGAAACAGAAAAAAAATCCAGTTCCAAATATTTTATGGCTCCCACCACAGCCCAAAAGGAAAGAGATTGGCCAGAGACCCACCTTTGTGTGAGACAAACCCTCCTACAAACTTTAAACAGTGACAACCCCAATCTCTGAACCCCAATCTGTAAAATCAAATGGAATTGGAGCAGTTCATGGGAGACAGAAAGAGATTTCAGGGACCTCTCACAAGTGCCCAGCTGCCCTGCCAAGTGACCTCCCAAGGGCACCACAGGAGGAATCCATCAGATTTCCTACTCAGAATAAATCTAAGCTCAATTTGGATTTAAGGTTTAGATTGCAGAGCAAGATAGATGCTCTGTCACTGCCACAATTTCTCTTTTCCTTTTAATCCCCTCCTCCCTTGGGCTCAAATGAAAACCAATTCCATGCCTGCTCTGCCAAAGTGTTTCCTTGGAAAGCCTGGGCAAAGAGGGAGCACAGAGCAGGACACACCTCAGAGGCATCAAGCCCATGGAGAAGCCCATGGGCTGGGGCAGCTGATCTGCTCTGGGAGCTCTGTCTGGGCACAGCAGCCCAGCACAGCCCCGGGCTCACTGAAATTCATTTTTGGAGTTATTTAAACCGTTTCTCCCAGTTTGCAACAGGCTACATAATAAAAGCAAAGAGAGAATGCAGAACTTGTGATCTGTCACTAATCCAGAGACCCACAACCATTCCAGACAGAAAACAAGGAGGGAATTGCCAGCACAAGGCCACATCATCTGGATATGACACC
This sequence comes from Manacus candei, assembly GCF_025592945.1. NCBI lineage: Eukaryota > Metazoa > Chordata > Aves > Passeriformes > Pipridae > Manacus > Manacus candei. Next base: position 346,909 of record NW_026138160.1, on the reverse strand, counting down.
TCTGTGCTGCTGCCAGACATCAGGGAATGCTCCAGACACACTGGGATGGGAATGGACCTGAGGGGTGATTGAAATGGATGCTGCCCAAAATCCCAGGATGGCCCCTCTGACAGAGCCCCAAGGCTGCAGGGAAAGCAGGGCTGGATTGGAAAGAGGCATCTCCCAGCTCAGGGTTGACCTGTGCCAGGGAACTCCCCTGAGCACACGTGTCCCAGCCAAGTGTCTGTGCCAGTAACTCCACGGGTGCAAAGGTAACCTGGAGCACACCCTGCCCAAGGATGGGGGATGTGACCATCCCAAGGCACAGAGCTTGAGGAACCACAGCTGCCTGTGACAGGCCTGTTGAGCTCATCCCACTGTCCCCATGATGTAAAGAGCAGCAGGGAGCCTGTCCCAGCTCCATGAACAATCCCACACCTCCGTGGAGCACAGGGGGACTCACCTGCTCCATCAACCCCAAAGTACCAACTCCAGAGCCCAGAACCCAAGCAGCACCTCAGGAGCACAGCCCATCCATGGGGATGTTCACCAGCATCAGGAATGTCCCCCAGTTTTGGAGGCTGGATTTGGTGGGAGGCCCAGGGATGTGCACCCGCCTGGAGGAGGCAGGAGCACAGCACTGACCTTCCCCTGGGAGCAGAGGGGCAGAGAGAGGTACCAAACACCCTGAGCTGAGCTGAGCAGCACTGCAGCCTCAGCCAGGAGATCTGTGCTGTTTGATGCTGTGTGTAGAGTTAACTGAGGTTTAACTGTGCCCTAAGACCTCTCCCCACAAACCCTCCTCCTCTTCCAAGCAAGTGGTGGATCTGCAGATAGAAACCCTTCACTCCCCAAGTCTTTCTGCACAGTCCACAGGCCCAGGGCCACAAACCCTGGGAAGTCTCTGTGCCCTTCATGCACTGCCAAGTGCAGTTCCAGGGTCAGCTCTGGCCAGCACAGGAGAGATTCACTTGCAGCTTCCACTCTGCATCCTCCTGTCCCTGTGCCTCCAAAGGGACATTCCTGCCTTGCCTTGCTGGGCAATATATTCACTTCTGCTTCCTCTGAACCAGATCCTCAAACCTGCAGACATGAGGTGAGAGCAGTAAAGGTCAGGGGGTATTTTTACAGGGCCATTCTCAATTAGTGTCCCCAGACACATCCAGTTCCCGACGTGCTTTCCCCGTGACACGTGTCCAGGTGGGATTTGTAAACTCTGAAGTCCATGGGAAGGGCTCATCCAAAGCAGCACCCAGAGGGAAGTCCAGTCCACATTGCTCCAAAGGACTGTGTCTCTGGCTCAGCAGCTCATGTGAGGTACTGCACCACGAGGAACATGATGACACAGGTCACTGCCATCCCCCCCAGCATCAGGAACTTGTCCTGGAAGGCGCGTTTCTCGATGAGCCTCATCACCGTGTTGGACAAGCCCAGCATGTTGGCAACATCCAGGATCTTCTTGTGGGTACCCTGAGAGCAAAAACACACCAAAGACACCATTAACCTCCTGGTCTGACACTTATTCCACAGGCCAAGAATGTTTCATCCTGGGTGGTGAGGGACGGATTCTGACCATGGAACCATTTGACAGGGGGAGGCCACAGAATCCTGGAAATAGCTGCAGGTTGGGACTAATTAATTCACACACATGAACAAAGACGTGGTTAAAGACACAAAACAATCTGTCTGGACAAACACACAATAAAAAGTGTCTCAGAAAAATGCACTCCCTAGGGAGGAGTAAGAGTTCCAGATGGGGTCTAAAAGGAGCTGGCAGCCTGTGTGCTCCCAGGGGGAACTGCCCTGTCACACCTGGACAAGGGACCCGTCCCTCACAGTGGCTCTGGGTCATCCTTGGCAGAACAGCCCCTTCAGGAAGCTGTAACTGGTTTCATCTCTGAGCCAGGTCAGAAGCACAGATTCCCATCACAGTGCTCAACTCCATGCTTGGACTTTGAAATAAAAGCTTCAGCTTCTCTTCCCACAGTCCACTGTATCTTTGGTCTCAGAAGAGTAAAAATGTGAAAATTTGGAATTGTTTTGAACACAAACCTGACTGAAGATCAGAAAAATCTCCCTGAGGGCTTTTAGATCAACAATATCAGGCACACAAACAGCTTCTCAATCCATAGAACATACAGGTTTGCAATGAAAAATGACAGAGTTTCTTCTGTTCAGGGTTGTGCAGGGCCCTGCACTGAAATCAGGTTGGGTCTTTCCAGTAACACATCATCACATTTGCCCCCTGCATTTCCCACACCTCACATTAACCCCCTGCAGGCTGCTCTTGGGTTCAGCTCTTCCCTGTCCCTGCAGAATCTTTTCACACTGCTTCAGAAAATACCAAACCTTGCAGGGAGAAAACAAACCAAATATAAAGCTTTGAAATAAAATAAAACAATAAAAAGTGAAAACTCCTCAATTCTTGCAGTCATTGAACAGTGGAATTGTATAATTAGAACAGTTAAAGTGATAATCTGGGAATACTTGGTCCATACCTGTCTATTTATACCAAATAAGCACAAAGTTTCAGAGAATAAAGGTATTAGGGAGTGTCCAAAGGATGGACATGAGGATGGGGAAGGGTCTGGAGGGCCCACACGAGTGGCTGAGGGCACTTGGCTTGTTCAGCTGGAGAAGAGGAGAATGAGGGGGTCTGGAGTGGCAGCTCCAATCTCTGCTCTCTGTGAGCAGGGACAGGAGCCAGGGAAGGGCTGGAGCTGTGCCAGGGCAGGGTCAGGTTGGATCTCAGGGAAAGGTCCTTCCCCAGAGGGTGGTTGGCACTGACCAGGCTCCCCAGGGCAGTGGGCACAGCCCCAAGGCTGCCAGAGCTCCAGGAGGGTTTGGACAATGCTCTTACGGACAGGGTGGGATTGTTGGGGTGTCTGTGCAGGGCCAGGAGTTGGACTGGATGACCCTTGGGGGTCCTCTCCCATTTAGGATAGTCCACGATTCCACATTAACCTATTCCCCTCTGTAACTGTCTCTTACAGCAGCTGCTTCTGCCAGATGTTATCAGGCAACAAAGCCCTGTCAGTGTATGAAAAGCTGGGTAAGGGGAAAAGGAACATGAACAGATGTTTCCTCACCTGTGAGGAAGAGGAAATATCCCCCTGAAAACACAAGGACACGATGGCCCCAAAGCACAGACCCTGGGCAGAGACCCCCACCAGTTCCCTGCTGCAGAGCTCCCCCAGGGCACAGGCTGCCAGGGGAGACAGGGCACAGCTCCCTGCAGGAGCCCCATGGGATCCCACAGGAGCAGAACCCCTTTCTACCCCCCAGTCCTGCCCCCAGACAACCCAGTGATAACATTCCTCTGCAATGAATGAACACCCCACCAAGTTTTCTTCGAGTTGTTCTAGTAGTTGACTCTGTATAAAAACTAATCTCTATTCAGTGAACAAGTGACCTGATCCAAGAAGCCAAATCTCATCTTGGAAAGGACCTGGTCCCAAACTCTACTTTAATGCCTGCAGGTGACATCTGTGGTGCAGGGACTGCTCACCAGACTAGGCAGCAGAAAAGGAGCTCCAGCCCTGCTTTATCCCCCGTGCTGGTCCTGTCCAGGGCTTTGGGAGAACCACGAACCTGGAATTCTGTGACCAGGACAGCAAAGTGCCTGTGTGTGCAGCTCAGCTCCCTGTGTGTGAGCTGCAGTGCAGGCCAGGCTGTCACTGCCTGTGACACCAGGGACATTTGATTCCTGACCAAAACAGGAATTCATGTCACTGAAAATGCCTAAATCCTCTGGCAGATACATCCCAAGACAGACAACAGCAGTTATCTCCATCAGAAGATGACTACAACACACAAAAGGATTTCCCCACATTTTTCAGAAATTCAGTTTCTCCCCACACACTTTAAAAAAGTTTTTCTATCTTTGAGCTGTTCACTCAAAATATAACATCACTTTGAAGAGCCTTTAAGATAAAAGGAAAATATTTGCTCTTAAGAGACTTGCAGAAATGCAGCTGAAATGAGCAGTGTTTGGGGAGGGAGGGATGTTGAGGTGCATTATCTTTATTCCTGAGGTACATTATCTTCATTACTGAGGAGCATTACTTCTATCACTAATCTCACACACAAGTGCTTTACAGCAGCTCTGAGTGATGTTCATCTGAACCAACACCTGCCAGCCAGTTCCTGCCCCTTCTGAACTGAACCAAAACCAACAACCAAGCAAAGGAAAACAAACATATGGGAATAAAACACAAGATTCAGTACTCCAGATACTGCCCTGCAGGGGAAGGCCAGCCAGGCCCAGAAAGACCTTAAAGATATTACTAAAAGGATGATAAAATGTAAAGATTTCAGGTTGTTTAAATGAAGTCTGGGCCTTTCCAGCACCCTCAGCTGGAAGCAACGCATGGACTGATTTTACAAAGGCCGGTCATCATAAACACAGAAAGACGTGGGGTCTTCGGTAAAAAACAATGCCCCACCTTTAAGGTGACTCTCTGGTCCCTCAGGCCCTGCAGGATGTTGGTGCCACTGCCAATAAGCTCATCCATGCCTCGGTGGGCACTCTGCAGGGACTCGTTATACTGCAGGGTTTCGTCGATCGGGATGGTGGTGGCAGAGTCCTGTGGGGAAAGGCAGGGACTCGGTTACCTGCTCACTCACACTGCCCACACCCAGCACACACCCCTGCAACACCCCAAGGGCTGGGGGGACTGCCTGCAAAACAGCTTTTCCATCAGGATATTTAACACAACACTGAGTGAAAACAGTTTAGAGAAGACAGGGAGGAAGCCGAAGGGCAAAGCTGATCAGCTGCTCCACTGCAATTCCATCTCGAGGATAAAGGGATTAAAAGCAGAGAATTTTTATAATCTCAGTTTATGATAAAGAGATCCAAGCAGAGAATTTTTATAATCTCATTCTATGAATCTTTATGATCTCAGTTTAGGATTTATGTAGGAAAGGGTTATTGCAAGACAGAACATCAAAGCTACAGAAGGTGTTTAACAAGGAGTCATTTGATCATTGCAAGTGAAAGATTTGTGGAACATTTCCCACCATGTCTCTGAGCGACAAAAGGCCTGAAAAACCCAATGTTTGGAGATGATATTCCAAGTACTTATGACATGGCAGTGAGGGCGAACAGACATGGGCCTGGTTCCCTGAGCTCTGGCTCACTCATCACCCAGGGCCTCAGAGAAAAAAATAATTAAAAATTTACATTTCTCACATTTTTTCCAGAAAAGATGCATTTGCTCAACAAGGAACTAGGAATCTTGAAATGGAAATAACGGGATAAAGCTCTAATCTGGACTGCACAAGTGGGCAGAGGATGCGATCACTTGTTTCTGTCAAAGGCCCCCAGTTCAATCTTCTCTCTTCCAGAGAGCAAGGAAATGGCTCATCACTCCCACACTGGTTTAGAGCAGGAATGGTGACACTGGTAAGTGTGGGAACACTGATCCCTGCTCCCAGGGACTCAGAACAAGAACGGCCCAGAGGCAGAATTCCTGTCTGCAGCATGTGCCTGTGAGCTGCAGGTCACACCCAGGGCACCCAGGGAATGTGCTCTGAGCACAATCTCCAGTTCAAACCCCCGAGGGGGGTGTGAAGATGCTCTGCAGGATCCAGTGCAGGGGCTGCAGTGCCCAGGCTGACTGTGAGAGAAGGAGAGCCAAGGACAGTGCCAGAGCCAAGGACAGTGCCAGAGCCACGAGGGCCTGGGGAAGAGGCTGTGCCAGGACACACACACTGACCCACTGCTCAGGAAGCACCAGGGCTGACACAGGTCTGTGAGCAGAAGCACTTGGATTGGCATTTAATGGCTCTTGTTCCACAGATTTAACAACCTTCAAATCAGCAGGGATTTCATTTCCTACACAAGGGGCTCTTTTCAGACACTATTAGGCAGCAATGAAAATGTGGGAGTAGATTTGTGACCCCCCTCCCAAGGAGATGAGATGGCACCACAAGAGCTTTGATTTGCTCTTTGGGGTTTTCTCCAGAACGGTACAGGGCAGGCTTTGAAGACCACTTTAAACTCTGAATTAAGCCAAATGTTCAGAACAGCTTCCAAAAACTGTTCTGGATGTCACAGTGACTTCCTGAGGATGCCCCAACACTCAGTTGACATCGCCATTTAATAGAATAGGGGAGTTATGAATATGAACTGTGTAACTTCTAACCAAAATAAGCCAACAACTGACAAATAAATCCTCATTTTCCTATTAAAATGTCACTTTAAAGTCACATTTTTGTAGCAAGGTAAAAAGAAATACAAAATAATCATGTGTTTTCTTTCCTTTGAGACACATTTCAAGATCTAAAGGAGGAAAAAAACCCAGTTTGCTCTATATTTTGCATCTGTAAGCCAGCTATTGCTCTTTAAAACTGTTCCTCTAACACATGTTTTAACAACGAATTTTCCTGTAGGAAAACTTGTCCCTATTTGCAGAGGAACACCAAAGTGTTTAAAAATAAATCGGGTTTCAAATCTCAGTGTTCCTTTCTAGCCTTGTTTAACATTTTGAAATAGCCAACAAAATACCAGACATTATCTTTCTGGCAGGCTGTGAGAAGTGCATGGAACTGCCCAAATCTCAAGCAAAGAGGATCCCCCACATTCATTCTTCCTGGCCTTAACAGTGACTGACAACACAGATAATGAATGCTACGGAAGGTGCCTTTAACAAAAAAGGGAAGAAAAAACTTTAAAAAATAATAATGATTAAAAAAAAACCCCAAAAAACCACAAAACAAAACACAAAGAACCCCCAAACAAAACCAAGACTAACTTTTCAGCTGCAGAAAAGGGAAATCTGAAAGTGAACCTACATTACTCAGAGCGAAACTCCTCCAGGTATTTGCACCGGGGGGACTTCCCAGCAGAGGAACTAAGAATTAGCATGAACAGGTGGAACATGTTCATGTTATTACAAACTTTTGACTCATTTCTAGGCAAAAAGCAATGGCTTTGTCCCAGCTGTGTGATTTGTATTTGGATAAGTAGCAGTTTGCTGACATCTACTGTCAGCAGGGTGTATAAAGCCAGGCTTTTCATAGATCTCAGGATTTGACACAAATCCAAGTAAAATGTACCCTTTGGTACCTACCTCATTCACCCTTTTGCAACTGCCCTATAAAGCCAGGTGGGACTGCACTGGATAAAACAGGAGCAGCAGCTTCTGGAGTCTTTTCCTGCTGTGTCCTCACAGCCATGTGAGAGCTGTACTTTATCCCTACATTGTTATCCTTCTCTGTCTTTACTGACACAGCAGCATTCAACAGCCCTGCCTGAAGCTGCTCTGCCAGCCTGCAGCTCCTGGAGCACAGAGAGGTGAACCACACGTGTTTCCACCGAGGTAAACACCCATATTTACATTGGTGGTGAAGGTCCTGGCCAGCAGCTCCTCCCGCTGCCGCTCCTGCTGCTCCCGCAGGTACCGCCGGTGCTGGAAGTTCCTCAGGGCCGTCTGCAGGTGCTGCACATCATACTTCAGCTGGTCCACCCTCCTGGAAAGGACCAACAGCAGGGTGAAAACACTGCTCTGTGCTGCTGCTTCTCACAAGGACAATGCAGCATTACCAGGTAACACGGACTGATGGGTTCTACTTCTCCAGAAGGACGCAGGACGTTCAATATCAGGCCAAAATTCCACACTCACGTCTTCCCTGCCTCGTTTTTCTACCAAATAGGTGATGATTTAACAAGTGATTATTTATTTTAATCAATTATTTAGCCTCCAGGCTAACAACAGAATGTGAAGCAGAATTCCTGAGCTGTCTCAAAGTATTTCTGACATTTAGCAGCTTGCTTTGAGCAAAACAGTGCAATAAATACACAGGAGAGCTAATGGGCAGTCTCGGCCATCCTATCCCATCACTAGTCTCTTCAGGAGTTATACATATCTATTTCTCATATAACACAGATTTGGAAAGATGGCAGGTTTTCTATTTTATGATCCTCATTCACACAAAAGATGAAGCTTTCAAGCTTCATTAATTAGCACCATGTTCTTAAGTTTGAATATTTATTAAAAGAAGATTGAAAGTCAGTGGGCAAAACAGGAGACACCGCAGGCATCTCCACTGGGCTGAAACAAATCCTGTCCAGAACTCCTGATTACATGTTTGATAATGTTTAATGTTTGATTACCATACTAGATAACTGACTACCTTGATTATCAGACTATCCTGGTCTGGTGGAAGGTGTCCCTGCCCATGGTAGGGAGTTGGAACAAGAAGATCTTTAAGGTCCCTTCCAACCCAAATGAGATTCTATAAAGAAATTCATGACTACTTCACATACTGACCTCTATAACACATGAAATCTACCCCTACTGTCTACAAGGGTGTTTTGGGACATCAATAATTGAATCACAGAATTAATTAAGAACAGCAATTCCTGATGTCTGTGGTCCAACCTCCTGCTCAAACCAGTGCTCACTTTAGAAATCTCATTTTAGTCGCCAACAGCCAGGACAGTGGTCCAGAGAAAATGACACCAACTGAAGGAATGTTACTCCCTACATCCACAAATGCATTAAAACCAAATATCATACAAAGTGGAATTTTATTTAAGCCTCCAAGTGGATGTTCTGCTCATCTGAGAACAGAGCCACAACTCCAGCTCCACCACCAGTCTGGACTTGAGGATCTTTGAGGTCTTTTCCAACCTTAATCATTCTGTGGTTAAATGCAGAAAAGCAATTTTGTCTCTGTGCCTCAACTCTGCTACTGCAGAGCACAGAGTAAGTTATGCAGAGTATAAAAGTTTCATACAAATCAAAAGGCAAAGGACTTCAATAAATTTAATTAAAATAATTACAAAGACTCCCCTGCCCAATCAGAGCCAGGCAGGTGAACTCACAGCTTGGCATTCTGCCTCTTGTTGGGAGGTTCTTTGCTGGACAGGATTTCCAGGCGTTCCAAGTTGCTGAATATGTTGTCTATTCTTGCTTGGATCTCGTTTTCCACTACTGCAAGGAAATAAAAACATCATTTGATTTGAATTAAAGAACTGCAATGTGATGAAGGGAAAAGCTCAACAGCATTCAAAGCTGTACGTAAAACCTAAGAGATGCAAATCCTTACTGGATGAAAATCAGATAACAGAACTATAAATATCATGAAATACCACTTCTTTAGCTCAGTAATTTGACACTCTCACCTTTCCCCCCCCTCAGAGAAGGTAGCTAGGAGAGCCCCATTCAGCAGAACCCAGAAAAGCAAAGAGCACACATGACCCTTTTCTTTGCCCCTGGATCTCCCACAATTAAAGAGTAACAGACTCACATCTACACACACAAATCCTAATTCTTCTCTCCATCTTCTCTCCATTTACTGCAGCTAAACTCAACAGAAGAGCACCCAGGAGAGCAGACAGACAGTTACAGCAGCTTTTCTTAGACCAAACAACACTATTACAGGATTTTTTGAGCAAGGAGGGACTATTTGCTCAAAGTTGGAAAAGGCAAACTGTAAGTTTGATTTCCTGGCCCCTATTCCTGCTCCTCAGCCACAGATAATCCCTTTTCCCATAAATTCTGAAATACACACTAATATCCACAGCACTATCTGTATCTTTATATATGTATAAATAATCAGTATGTTCATTTACTGACCATGTAAGATGTACATAATCCTATCTCTTGAAAAGGTCTCAAGCAGCAGAAGCAAGATAGGAAATCATATTCATTTTCAAAATCACACCCAGGGAACAGCAGTCTGGGAATTCTGGCAGTGTAGGCAGAGTAGTACAATCACCACGAAAACCAGAATCAGGATTTAAAGTTGTTATTTTTGGCTAGGAAAGTAATCACAGCCCTTTTTAATGCAAAGTCACACTTCACAAGAATATTTAGAGTAATAGAAGTCAATGGACATGTAATAAATGCATCCAGTCAGTGCAGTGTCCTTTCACTCAGGAGTTCCTGGTGAAGCTCATTATTAGTGACTCAAGCAGGAATTAAGGCTTCAAACACAGGTCCAAAATACACGGGCCCATTCTGCACTGGGGTAAAAAGTCCTGCCACACATATCAGAGCATTTTATTATCAGAGTCATTTATGAGCACAGGGTTATAGTCCAGATTCACTGAGGCAATTTCAGACCTAATGGTTCTGCACACTTCCCACAAGCAGATGGAATCACAGGTTCTGACTCTGATACAGCAGGAATTGTCAGAATCATCCTGCTTGAATCCCAGCCTTTTCCCCAGAAGCAGCACTGAGCACCTTCAGGGGAAGGCTGTAGTTGGTGGATGCTGAGGGAATACCAACAGCAGAGCAGGCACAGCCACATCCCTCACTTTTTGGGTTCTAACAAACCAGCCCAGTAATGCTGTGGATGTGTAGCTCTGCCCACATCAAGGTGTTTATTAATTGCACCTCCACGAGGGCAGTGATGGGGGTTTTAACCCAGTTATGGTGCATGGCCTCCAAACACACCCTGACCACAAGTTCCAAAATCCAACAGCACCAAAACTCTGGAACTCCCCCATCAGGACATTACAGAGGCACCCACAGTGAGCACTATTTGTCAGTTAAAGGATTTCAACAGGAGGATGATTTGAAGAAAATTCTTGTTCCGTCTTTTTCTGCTCTGTCCTTCTTACAAAACATCACCTTACTGAAGTTAAACACTAAAATAATTGTAATGTATTCCAAATTGGTGCTGTGTCTCCAGCTGATCACAATGACTCAAGAGCCAAATTTGTCCCAATAATGATTGCAAATACAATGATAAAGCTCACAAGCTGAGTCAGCTCAGTCCCTGGGTGGGACTCTCCTCACTGAGAACTACTTACAGTGAACTGACTCCTTGTCTGAAGTCTCCAGGCGCCCCATGTACGACTGCACCTCATGGACCTGCCTGTCAGGAGACAGAGCAAATGCAGTCAGGGACAGCTACAAAGTCATTTTTCAGTACCTCAGTTTTCAGGTTCCTTTATTGAAGAGTACTTTTCAGAACAGAGCAGGAATCAGCAACAGTGTTGAGTGCAGACAGCCCATCACTGACCACCAACACAGCTCCACTCCACGAGCACTGCAGAGTAACTTCATTTAAGCACAGAAATCAAGGTGAGGATTAGGAAAAGCACAAAACAGCTTTTCTACAAGAAACAGCTGTTCTGCCTGGAGGTGACAGTGGGGAGATACCTGAGAGCAGAATGGCACAGAAGGTGAATAAGGAATGGTTTTCACTGTCCTACAACATATAAACTCAGAGGCATCAAGTGAAATTAAAAGCTTAAAATTATAAGGAACTACTGCTGCTGGACAAGCAGTGGCAAACAGAAACAAAGAAAAAATACTAATGGTTGCCAAATTCTTCTGTTTCAAACCCCCAAGCCTCACATTTCTGGGAGACTGGGACAACATTACACCAAAGTATTCCATATATTTGTCCATTTTTTACTGTGTTTCCCAGAGATCTGCAGTTGGGCAATGCTGAAATAGCCCTGACCAGAGGGACCTGCAGCCAAACTTGGTGTGACCAGTCACACAGCTGGTCACTATTCGACTTCAATAAAGGCACTTCATTGATGGTTTTGATTAAACTTGATATTTACAAAAATATCACGACCTTTTTTAAAAACGAATTTTAAGAGACCAGAATCTTGGTCATGTTAGTGGCTCTTTCATCTGATAACCAAAGCACAAATGTTTCTGAAGCCAGACTTTGGAAACCAACTTACAGAGCACTAAAACATTTATTCTTCAGTTATTAGATTTTTAAATAACTCTCAGAGCTGCCTTCTGAACCCTGACTCTGTGCTGCTGAAGAGGGGATGTCCCAAGTACAGCAATGCTTGGAATTAACTATAGAACCAATTCAATACCCAGTACCCTGCAATCCCACACTTGTTCTATAGTTTCATTTTCAACCAGTTCAATTATCACCCCACCTCCCTTAAAAGAGCTCCAGAAAGCAGCAAATTACCACAGAAATTTGGAATATTGGATTAAACATGTCCTTCACCCTCTTTCACACAGAATCACAGAAAATTCTGAGTAGGAAGCGATCTGTGAGTTATTCCATATGGAGTAACAACAGAGCTGCAAGATTTTTTTGCCTCATTTTGCAATTTTCACACCACTCCTTCCTCCACAGATGGGTATTATCCATGAAGTGTGGGATTTATCCTCAAGGAGCTTCCACAGGTGGTTCAAACTGCAGCAGCAGGACACCTCAAACCCTACTGCCCCAAAAACCAATATGAACAAGCATCCCTTAAATGAAAGCACATTAATTAACAGGGAATAATTAATAATTAATTAAGAGGTCCCCCGTGGCCCGGGCTGAGCCCTTCAGGGCTGACGTGGCGGCAGCTCCTGGGAACTTCGAAATGCTTGATCTTGCAGTATGGACTTGAACGCTTTACAGAACACAGGCCTTTCCTGATTTCTCAACACCCCCACACCCCTCACACACTTGTTGCTGTGCTAGTACAGCCCTTCAGACCTGCCAGAGCCCTGCTTCCCCTCACGCACTCGCTGGTTGCTGGCACCCCCACAGCCCTCACGCACTTCTTGCTGTGCCGGTACAGCCCCTCACACCCCTTGTTCCCCCTCACTCACTCCTTGGTTTGCTGGTACAGCCTCTCATCCCTCACGAACTTGTTCCTGTGCTGGTACAGCCCCTCCTGTTTCCCCTCACGCACTTGGTGTTCTGGTACAGCCCCTCTCCCCCTCACGCCCTTGTTGGTGTGCTGGCACAAACCCCGTTTCCCCTCACGCCCTTGTTGGGGTGCTGGCACAAACCCCGTTTCCCCTCACGCACTTGTTGGTGTGCTGGTACAGCCCCTCTCCCCCTCACGCCCTTGTTGGTGTGCTGGCACAAACCCCGTTTCCCCTCACGCACTTGTTGGTGTGCTGGTACAGCCCCTCCATCCCGCTCGCGCCGCTCCCCGCACACGTCGCCCTCCGGCCGCTTCCGCTCCCGCCGCTTCCGCTTCCGGTTCCGGCCCCGCCTGCTCCTCCCGCCGCCGCCGCCAGGGGGCGCTGCAGGACCGGCGGGAGCCGTGAGGGCGGGGGGGGGGCGGGGTCGGGAATTCCCGTCTTTCCAGAAATTCCAATTCCGGGGCTCTCCAAGGCAGCCGCGGCTCAAAGCTGCTGCTTCAGACGCGGAGGTGCTGTGAGCCGAGAGAGCTGCCTTGGGGCCGTGGAACTGCGTCCCCTGCGTGGCGTCATGTTCCCAGCCACGGACACCTTCCACCAGCCCAGGTTGCTCCAAGCCCCGGCCAGCCTGGCCTTGGACACTTCCAGGGATCCAGGGGCAGCCACAGCTTTGCTGGGCAACCTGTGCCAGGGCCTCCCCACCCTCACAGGGAAGGATTCCTTCCCAACATCCCATCTAACCCTGCCCTCTGGCAGTGGGAAGCCATTCCCTGTGTCCTGTCCCTCCATCCCTTGTCCCAAGTCCATCCCCAGCTCTCCTGGAGCCCCTTCAGGCCCTGGAAGGGGCTCTCAGGTGTCCCTGGAGCCTTCTCTTCTCCAGATGAACCCCCCCAGCTCTCCCAGCCTGGCTCCAGAGCAGAGGGATCCAGCCCTTGGATCCTCTGGACTCGCTCCAGTGTGTCCATGTTCTTATCCTTGGGCTGCACATGGACACGCAGCCACTGGCACACGTGGAGATCAGCCCCTGGGGTTGCCTGGGCAGCAGAGGTGTCAGTGCCAGGGCCCTGGGGGGGTGGTGACACCTCTGTCCCACCGGGGATCCATCCCCCCACTCAGCTTGCAATCCCAGCTCAGAGGTCCAGGCCAGGTTCTGACTTTCCCATCCCTGACCAAGGTTGACTCATTTCAGGGACATCCAAACAGGACCTACAACCACCACAGCTGGCAACAGAGCAGAGGAGGTCACGAGGAGGGACCTGTTGACTCCTTGGAGGAAATATGAATTTTCTGAGCTATGAAGACACTGGTGACCACTTTCATTCTCTTGCTTAAGACCTGTAGTACCTGTGGCACCTGTGGCTGGACTCTTGAGGATATGGATGCACTGTCCCAGAGTGATGCACAGGTTCCTGTCATTTCTCACAGGGCTGGGAATCAAAGCCTTGCTCTGGAGTTGTATCAAAGCCTTTCAGTTCTTTCACCTGTGTGTTGTTTCTTCATTGTTTGGACCAGATAATCCACCACTGTTAAAGCCACAACCCTTTCTTGTATTTGCTGAGCTACAAAGCCCCACGTGCTTTATGGTCAGAGTCTGCTGAGCCACAGAACTACTGACACCTTTTAACTTCATGGGAAAATCAAGGAGAATGTGGATTATAAAAAAAAAATAAAAATTAAAGAAGAGGAAATATAAGCCAGTTAATCAGGGCAGCAGGACACTGCAAACTGTTTTTTCCAATGATTGATTGGAAGAGCTCCAATAAGGACTATGATTGATTAAATACACTGATTAAAATCAAACACCGATTGATTAAAAAACTCCAATTAATACAGTGACTCCTTCTTGTCAGTGTAGTTTAATGGAATATAGTTCTTGTCAGGAAATGTAACTTCATCCTAATAAATGCTTGATTGGGAAAAACTGGAAAAGGCCTGTATTCTGTAAGGCATTCAATACATACAACAAGATCGGGCATTTAACACTTATCAGGAGCAGCTCTGCCCTCGTGACCCAGGCAAGCTCTCAGCTCTCTCCATTTCTTCCCTCTATTAAATGGTGTCATTTTTTTTATACTTGTTTCTCAGGATTTGTTAGGCTGATTCTGCCCTTCTCTGGGTTTGTGCTGCCTGTCCCACCTGTGGTGTGGAGAGAAACCTGCTTTGTCACCAAGAATAATGTCTTAAACTGGGTCCATCCAGATAAAATGCTCTAATACAGTTAAATACACTGGTTTAATGCTAAGCCCTCTTCAGCAACCTCAGCCCTGTCTGCACTTCACTTAGGCAAAACTAAATAACTACAGCAAAAATTCAAGATCCTAAAGGTTGACAAACGTTGGAGGAAAGGCAAGAAATTATTTTCAGACACCTCCTGCTGTAGGACTGGGCAAAACGGGAAATCTTGAGGCTGGAACAGTCTCCAAAGTGTTGCTCATTGCAGTTCAGGGTGAGCACCTGAAGAATGCAGCCTAGTCACAGGAGAACAAGTCCCTGAGCATCACAGGGATATAAATGAGTGAAATAACTACACATCCTTAATTAACGAGAGAGTCTGCCCCTGTGGGTCCATCCCTTGCATCTCAGATAATGCATCAAACTTTGTCTGCCCTGCCACTCAGCCAGCCAGGCCTCTGGCAAAAGATTATCCCCTGGCTGTCAAATAAGCCCCAGAAATCACATCAGTCCAAGAATAAACAACATATCAACAAAGCCATCAACTGCAGCAGTAACAAACACATTCCTGTCCTTTGCTCCCCCTTCCCTGAGCCATTATACCCCATTTTCAAACACTTTCTGGAAATAGGTTGAATGAAAATAGTTGCTGGGATTTCCCTCCTGGCCAGGGCTGTGAGAGGTATCACAGGAGCCCTGATGAAATGGCAAGAACTGCAATACGAGAAGAGATTTCTGTTCCTTTGGGAAGAAATTGAATTTTGCCAGAAACAAGACTCTGCGACCAAGCGTCAGGTCTTGTTAGACTTCCAGTCCTTCCAGGAGGAGTCCTTCAGCAAATTGGCTCATTTAAACACAACAGCCAGGAGCAGGGAGAGGGGAAAAAGGGTTTTGTTCAAGGAAAGCCTCTGTATTGTAAACAGGATAAAAGGGGATGGAGAGAGTCACTTATCACTGTCTAACATGTCCCCAGGTCATTCCCAGGTAGCATCTACGGGAGGCAAAAGGATTTCATATTCACTGCTGCCCCAGAAATCTGGGAGAAAACTGGGGGGTTTTCTCTGTCACACAATCTCCAGACCCCAAGTGCATTCACACCCCAAATTCATTCACACCCCAAGTGCATTCAGCAGCAGCTTTCAGACCCCAGTGCTGTGTTCCCCATTGCTCTGCTCAGCCTTGTAAAGCCTGGCAGCACCAAAGGGAAAGCTGGACCCTCCATGGGCCTGCACCAGCCCATGTCCCCCTCTCAGATATGGGATGTGGATCTCTCTCTGAAAAATCGGATGCTCTGCTTAATCCCAGACATCCCCCCCCCCCGTCTCTCCTTTTCCCTGAGCGTGATCTCAACAGGCACAGAAACTCTCTTCCCCTCTTCCTCTGTCTCTTCCCCCTCCCTCTCTTTTTCAGGCACTCTTTGCATGCTTTCCTGATGCTCCTAACCGTGGCTTTCCCAACCAAGCTGAGCTGCACCCCGGGGCACAGCCAGGCAAGATGAAGATGAAGCCTTGCTGGAGCCTCCTGTGAGTCCAGCCCCAGGCCCTGGGCTGTGTGTCCCGGCTCTGACAGGCTCCAGGACACAAGCCAGACCTCCCAGCTCGCCTCCAGCATTTCCAGCCTGGGGAAGTGGGGAAGAGGAGAAGGGGAGACATGACAAGAATGTCAGAGACTCATCTATCAAATGTCTTGTGCTGTTGGGTGATGTGCTGGACATGGGGCTCCCTGGGCAAGGAGCTTTCAGAGGCACATTGCACCTTCCTACTCATCTTCCCAAATTAAAAACACTTCTGCACAACTATTTTGGTCAGTTTTGAGACTGATTTGTGACCAGGAGACTCACAAATGCTTGGACCATCATTCCTTTCTTCATAAATATCCCAGGTAAAGGGACATGGCAACGGAGGGTAAAGGGGAAGGTCAAGGGAGAAAGGGGTCAAGGAACATCTCTACCATTTCACTCCCTCCCTTCTGCAATGATGCCAGGGAAATATGACAGAAATAGGAAGAAGAATAGGAATAGGAACAGAAAGAGAAATAGAAATGGAAGGAAAAAACAGATCCAATGGTGAGAAGAACTGCAGCATCCCCCAGCCTGAGGAGTCTTTGAGACACAAATGACCGGAGGTTTGGAAAATATCCCGGCCAAGTATAATTTCCTCATGCTTTTATCGTTCCCTGGGTGGCAGCCACAGAAGGCTGCTGGAGGTGCAGGACTGACCTGGCTGGGTTTTTGGTTATGTTGGTCCCTCCATGCCCCCAGTGCACTATAAATGTTGTATTACCACAATCACCATTAAACACAACTCAGTTCTCCATGCAGGACTGAGTTCCTCATGCCTTTTCCCTGCTGATCATGCCTGTTTGACCTTACCAAGGAAATTCAGGAAACAGGAGTAAAGAGCCTCCTCCAACAGAGCCAAGGAGTCAGAAGGGGCAAGAAATGACATTGCCTTCACAGACAGTGAACAGATGAAATTCTAATAATCTGCCAATAATATTTCCTTTTGCCCAGCATCAGGAATTTGTTAGCCTCAACTGCCTTTGGCTGAGGTAGCATCCCCCCTCAATTCCAAATCCCACAGAAATCTGTGACTTCAGGCCTTAAAAGCTCTGTCTTTGAAAATCTTTTGTATTTCTCTACTGAGCAACCCCGTTTGATCCATAATTGTGTTAGACCAGGTTTGTTTGGGCACTGCTGTCACCCTGGACTGCGTGCACAATGTAACACTTACATAGGGAAATCTTAAAATCTGGGAGCAAAACCGTGTGCTATTATCCTGATTTTTCCAGGGGTCAGTTCCTTGACAGTCTCTGAGATGTGTCAGTTTAAGAATTCCATCAGAATTAGACAACATCATCAGCTGCTTCAGGAAATTTTAGGCGTAGATCTCTTGTGTTTCTTCCCACTGAATAATCAGCCATTTCCTGTGTCTAATTTTGGCAAACCAACCTGGGTAACTGGAGTTCATCAGCTTAATAGGTTAATGCTGAACTGCTTCCCAAATCAAAGCTGGATGTCAATCTGCCTCACCCTCACATTTTGTCAATATGAGGGATCTTGAAATGAAACAAAAATGTGAAAATTGTTTTCATCCCCGTTCCATCAGCGGGGTAATCCAGGCATGAAGAGCTGGCCGGGCCGGGTACCTCTCCCAGGCTGGATGGGATGCTCCAGGGGCTGTGAAATGTTTGTTGTTAAACCAGCCTGACACAAAGAGGCCCCAGGAGCTGCATGCACCCACAGGATGGATGTCTTCTCCTGTCAATCCAGCCCGAGTCCCCCAAGAGGGAAAACAGGATTGTCTGAAGGGGTGAGGGGGAGAGTCCTCTGAAGGATGTCATAGAGGAATTTTCCTAAAACCTTCTCCAGTAATCTGAACTAAACCTTTCCAAGTCTCTGGTGTTACAAGAGAGACCAGGTGAAAGTGTGGGGACTGAATGGAGACAGAAAAGATGGAATTGGCTCTTCAGTCTGCCTGGCAGCTCCTGTGCCGGAGTCGTAGAATCATGGAATCACTGGGTGGTTTCGGTTGGATGGGGCCTTAAAACCCATCCAGTCCCACCTCCTGCCATGGGCAGGGACACCTTCCACTAGCCCGGGTTGCTCCAAGCCCCATCCAAGCCCAGGGGCTGCTTGGAGTGTAATCACAGCAGTGTGGTGCTTTCCAGGCCAGTTCCAATGCCTAAGGAAGACTGGTGCTCTGCTCAGAGGGGTCCCAGGAGTTGCTGATAGCCCAGGAAGCTGTGGTCTGTGGTGGCACTCAGGAATGTACAGCACAAACTTTCTCCTCAGGAATTTAATTTTGCCATCTTCTCACAAGATCTTTTGGTACCTGTGAGAAATTTCACATTTCTTTGGGGCTGGAAAATATTTGAAAAGGGATGGAGAAGCAGATTGTTCCCCATGAGCCTTTATATTGTGTAAGAGCAAGGCTCACATCACAGGCTGAGAAGGCCCTTGGCATGGGTTTGGCTCAGCCTCCTCAGCACCAGAAGTGGGCTGGATGCCAAGTCCCCTTGGACATGAAGACACGCCACTGGTGAGGTGGCACTTGCCCACCTGCCAGGATGTCTGCAGAGAGAGGGATGGTTCCTGCCTGTCCAAGGCTGTGTTGGAGATCTTATCTCCAGGGATTAGCTGGCCCCTGTCCTGCTATTCTGAGCCATCCCTCAATTTGCTGCTTCTATTTCGAATTCAGAGAAGGGCTTGTTTTCCCTAAGGCTTATCTGCTTTTTCTGAGCAGACTAAATGGTCTAATCACAAAAAATCTACCTCCAGCAGCCAGCCTTGCACCTCTTCCCTCCCACTTCAGTCTTCTCCCAGGTCCAGTTGCATTGCCCACCCCAGACTGCACTGTCAGCAGGGTTTTGTTTGCCCCACTACAAGGCAGGAGGGTTTAACAACAAAAGAGATCTGCAAAATTACATCCACCACTCTCCCCTGTTTTATTGAAGAGGAGTTACTTTATTGTTCTTTCAAGTTTGCCAGTGCTGCCTCAGTGACCCAAGCACTGGGGACATGAGGAGTGGCACAAGAGCTCCAGGATTTATTGCTCTTCCTAAATGATTGTGGATTATCCATGCTGGGAGGAGTCCATAATCAGTTTAGTCCCTGGTAAACCAACAGCTCCTGAATCAAGCCAGGTGTGCTCACCTGCCTGGTCATGCTGCCCACCGCCAGGGCAGCTCCACTGACAGCAGAGTGATCACACATCATGAAGAGATTAATTTTTTCAACATAGTTTTTATAATTCTTTTTCTTGCCTTTGGAAAAGTGTCTGGAATTCGCGACCATTCTCTGCTGGCCACATTCTGCATTGGCTATACCTTGGTATCCCTGTGGATCTGAATTTCCCAAGATATAGTTTTAACTCCTGCTGGATGATTTGATGAATTATAAAAAATATATAATATAAAATTATGTGCTGTAATTATACAATTGTAGAATATTATAAGCCTGTGTTAGTAACAGGCACTCACAGCTCATCCCTGTCCAGTCACAGAACTTTCTGCATCCCTTCCCTGCAGCCTCCAAACCAGGTAAATTTTTTGTTCTCAGCAAGTGATGCAAAGTCAGACTGTGCCACTGATGGTAAGAGATTTTGGTGTGTTTCCACCTGCCAAGACCCTTCTCCCAGTGTCCACATCATAAACTGGCTGGGAGAACCACTCTTGCTTCTCCAAGATGCTTCACTTACCTGCTATGGCTGTTGTAAAACACCAGCTTTTTCAGCGTCAGATGCCACAAGCTTCACTTCCATGATTATGAGTTAAAATTAGAAATATCATGTGTGTTTTTAGGGATTTTTTTTTACTGGAAAGAAAAATATCATCATTTATATTGCAAATGCTGAGGTTAATTCCTCTGGCCTGTGTCAGGTGAGGTGATACCTCAAACCTGTGTGATAAATGACATTATCTCAGTTGTAAGGCTGAGCACAAGGTTGCTCACAAAGTCTCCACTTTGAATCACCAATCCTCTATTTGAAGGGAGACAGAGGAAAAGCAGAAAGACAAGTGGCATCCTTATGTAATGGCAGCCCCATGACCCTCAGCAAGGAGAGCTGGGTTTGCCAAGGCCACATTAATGCCTGCGCTGGCCCCGGGTGCTGGAGCTCAGCCTTGGAGATTTGCAATGTAAATCCCTTTCCCTGCTCCTGGCCAGGACTGCCTTGACTGGTATCTACAGCAGCATCAGGGCCATTCCTGCATCCTGGCAGCTCCAATGTGGCAGCTCTGCCTGTCCTGTGCCCTGGCTGGCTCTGCCCTTGCCCTCCCTGCAGGGCTAAACACAGAGGGGCCGGAGGGTTTGTCGGGCAGGACGAGCTCTGTCTGCTCAGGCCCTGCTGTGAGCACACAGGGCATGGCTGCAGGTCAGTCAGGGGGGCACAACCCTGCCCAGGGAGGGGTGGAGCTCACCCTGGGGTCCCACAGTGCCCAATGTGGAACAGAGCTCACCTTGGGGTCCCACACTGCCATGGGTGGAGCAGAGCCCACCCTGGGGTCCCACACTGCCCAGGACCATAAGCTCTGTGAGCAACTAGAGACCAGTGGTGGGCTTGGGGGCTGAGGGGTTCAGCACAGGTCTCCAGCTCTTCTTCAGCTGCTTACAGCTCCTGGATGTTCCCATGGAAAGATAGAACCATAGAATCACAGAATTATTTGGGTTGGAAAGGACCTTAAAGCTCATCTCATTCCAACCCCCTGCCACGTGCAGACACCTTCCACGACAAAAAAATACAGGTTGCTCCAAGCCCCGTCCAACCTGGCCTTGAACTCTTCCAGGGATGAGGTAGCCACAGGTTCTCTGGGCTTAGTTTTGGACTGCTGGTTAAGGCCTGACCGTACTGGGTGGGGAGAGCTCAGCAAAAGGAGGGAGATGTGACTGCACAAGCTGCCCAGAGCACAGGACCCTCACTTCAGTGTCCCCACTGCCTGTTCCTGGCTCTGCTCCTGTGCCAGTGTCCATGAAAGGTCCTGTACAGTCACACCTCCACTCCCTCCATCATTACACTACCCACAGGTATCCCACTGCTGTCCCACAGATATCAAAGTTCTCTCCGTTTCTTTGTTGGAGGATTTGAGACACAAGGAGGAGATCCCCGTTGCAGATTTGAGGAAAGGCTTGAGCACAACTCTCTTGACCCTGCTGCTCTGGCACTGGTCCCCACTGGGATCTCCTGCCCTCCTCACTGGGGTGCTGAGTGTTCTGCAGCCCTGCCTGGGATGTTCTGCCCGGTTGCAGCACTGCAGCTCCTCCCAGGGAGCTCAAGGAGCGGCAGTGCCCGGGGGCACTCAGTAAATGAATAAAAAAACCAGAGTCAGAAGTGATTAGGGAGCTCAGGTTTTGGCTCGGACTCTCTAGAGCCTCCAAGGCATAGCTGAGGCTCAGAACCTCATTACTTCTATAAAGTGAATTCAGTAATTAGCTCAGGTCAAAAGTTTACGACTTGGAGGCAGCTGCTGGGGAATGGTTCCTCCTGGATGTTAGGAACCAAAGTGCAGGGAGCAGAAGTTGGCACCAAGGCAAAACACTCACTCAGGGGTCCTTTGGATGGGACTGTGTTGCTGTATAGGCTTGTTGGACAGTGATGTTGCAGTGATGTCCCCTCAGAAGGAAAGACATTGCACTGGAGAAGCACAAGGACACGGCCACAAACCCTTGTGAACCTGGGAATTGCCTCCCTGGGTGGGTTCTGGGCTGGCTGAGCCAAAATCCTGCCATGGCCAGAACAAGATTTTCCAAAGCAGGCTGAGGGAGCTGGGACAGGCTGTGTCTTGCCCCCTCACCCCCACACAGCCCAGCTGAGCAGCCGAGACCCCGTGCAGGAATCCATCCCCCGGGGACAGGGTTGTCATCAGTTTAAGTAGCCAATCTCTGCTTAAATGTTTCTATGTTCCTGGTTTCAAATATAGCCCAAAGCAGCAATTCCATGTCCTTTATTCATCCTATGTACAAAAGCCTTTCAGTGACTGACAATTTTTTATTTTCCAATTTCATGTAATATCCCCCACTAATATGCTATGAGACAGGAAAGCCCAGTACCATTTACTGTTCAGTCACTTTGGTTCTGGTTTTAATGATTCATCTGACTCACAGACAATCCATTTTCTTCATAATGACCAGGCCTCTGGGTCTCATCCCACTCTTAGTGGCCACTGCACCTCTGGTACATGCCATGGGGTGCCCAGTCCATATTGGCAGCAGCCAGAGCTGCCCTGCTGAGCTCTGGTGAGGAACTGGGAGATTTTCCATCCCAGCCTTTCCCTGGGATTATGCACCCCACCATCCTGCCCACCTGTGGACCAGAACCCAAGTTCTGTGCCACACTGCCCAGCACAACCCCCTGCCTGCTCTCCCCTTTTCCTGCCTGTGCTGGAGAGAAAGTGGGACAGGGAGAAGGGAAGGGAGGGGCTGAAGGATTAAACAGGACAGACCAGAGAGCTTTGCATTTTTCCCCTAATACTCAGCTATTTAATGACTAGTTTGATGATAAGCATGAAATTAAATAGACAAAGAAAATTCTCTCGTGTCTAAGAAGTCAGCAGATAATTAGGCTTTGATGGGGACATTCTGGGGTACTTTCTGCTTATTTTGTGAGGCTGAGTTAATGCTGGGGCTCCCTCAGTTGTCCCTGCAGTTGAGCTCTGCTGATCTCTCCTGGCCAGACCTCGGAGAGATGCTGATGCCTCCTTTATCCAGGAGGTGCTGTTCCCCTGGAAAAACCTTCCTCAGTAGGGAAAAGCTTTCTGCTCCTCTCAGTTTCCATTTCCCACATTCATCTTCTTTCAAACTCCACAGAGTTTGAAAGAGCATTAATATGGCCTTGGCAAACCCATCCAGAGCAATAGTAACAGAAAGCCTTAGAAGAATTTGGAATGCAGCTTTCTCTTCTCCCCAGCAGTGTGAGGAGCAGTCCTTCAGCAGCTTCAAACCCAAATTCATTGCTCCCATACCCATTTTGTAGATGTAAGTACTTCAAGTCCAAAAGTTTTGAAAGCCAGAAAACAATCAGCTCAAAGATTCAGACCCAAACCAGCTTTGAGGGTCTGAGGACCTAAATAAGAAAACCACAGCACAGCAGATAGTGTTGACTGCACAGCACCCTGGTCCTGCCCAGGGCAGCCAGAATTTGAGCACTCCTTAATGCCATGAAAGAAAATCCCTTTCCTCCCATGTAACCACTCCTAAGGGTATATTAAGCTTTATTTTCAGGCAAGTCCTGGCTTGTTATGGTAACACTTGAAGCCAAAATCACAAATGCAAACTGGCTTCAAACTGGGAGCCATGAAATCACAGGTGACATGAGGCTGCCAGAACTGAGGCTCATGAGGGGTTTGCAGGAGCATCTCTCAAAGCTTGAGGTAGGACAAGTGGTTAAAGGAAGGAGAACTGGAAAATATGGGAGAAGGGGAAGGAAGGGAAAAGCATAATGCAAAGCAAAAGGGACCAAGGTGACTTTAGACACTGGACTTAAAAAACAAAGCACAAGAGAGGAGAGGGAAGCAGGGCTGCTGCTCCTGCACGGGGAACTTTGGGCTCGGAGAAAAGGAGGAGGATTGGCTGACTCTGGAACCCAGCCCTGACAGCCAAGTCTGAGAGCATAGGTGGCACAAGCTGTGATAGAGTCACTGTCCCTAAAGCAGCATCTCCCCAGGTTTGGAAAAGAAGTTCTTATAATCCCAATTAAAATGTTGGAATTGGAACCGGTTCAGTGTTAAATTGTTAATCCTGACTGTCCCTCAGGTTTCTCCCCTTTGTTTTTACAGGTCCTGATTCATCAAGAGATTATTTTAGATTTTAATTCAACCATGTGCCTATTTTCACTGAAATAGAATAATAATAACAGCAGTAATAACTATTATTATTACTATTACTACTATTATTACTTTTACTATTATTATTATTATAACTATTATTTTTTAAGTATTTTCAGACCTTAAAAGTGAAGCTTATGCTTTATTGTGATATCTAATCCCATAGAGCGAGAGGCTTTAATGGAGCCACAAGCCAAATCTTAGCCGTTTAACACTCTTACTGAGTCAGATCTTTAGTTTCTTGTTTAGTCTTGAGTCAGGCAAAGCTCTCTCTGAGCTCTCTGCAGCTTTGTCAAAACTTCTCCCAAGAATTTTCCTTCTCTCTCCCTCTCCCTGCCCCTGTAACACACCTTCCCGGTGTGCTCACCATCCACCAAGTTAAATTTAAATGACAAATCTGATTGACCCCGTTGAAAAATTGAACTGCCACTCCACCATTTCTGCTTTGATCACAATACATGATGGGAAAAATTCCAAATCTTTGAAAACTCGCCCTTGTGAAGGACAGAAACCCATTTTAAACCCATTTCCTACTAAGCTCTGATCTCAAATACATTTTGCTGTTTATTTTTGGAGGGAGAAGACCAGCAAACTTGACAGTGCCCACAAGGAATGTCC
This sequence comes from Manacus candei, assembly GCF_025592945.1. Classification (NCBI taxonomy): domain Eukaryota; kingdom Metazoa; phylum Chordata; class Aves; order Passeriformes; family Pipridae; genus Manacus; species Manacus candei. The sequence continues at coordinate 322,238 of NW_026138160.1, read as the reverse complement.
AGCTGCCAGCAAGGTGCTGACGGCTCTCAGGCTGCTGGGGGAGTGCTGGGAGGCAGGGAGGGAGCATCCACTCCTGGAATGCTGCTGGGAGCCCGGCCGGGCTGGGTGTGACGGTGTCACGGACCCGGAGCAGCCCCGAGCCTGTGCATCGCCTGCAGCTACGGGAGGGCTCCGAGCTCACACACAGCTAGAAAGGTCAGCCTTTAATGGATGGTAAATGTTTGCAGAGACCTTTGACCAGCTCTAATGCTGCCCCTGACCGGGTAGGGGTCGGGAATGAATGACCAGCCTTAGGCTGGGCTGCTCACTTTGGTGAACAAGGACTGTCAGAGCTGCTGCTGAACCCCCCCTGCCCGTCAGAGACTCACTTGGCAGGTATCGAGGTGGGAGGGACACGGCTTGGGGTCACCCTCATCCTGTACAGCCATCACAGAACCACAGCAGAGTCACACAATATTCTGAGTTGGACCCACGAGGATCATGGAATCCAATTCCTGAGTGAAGGGCCCCCGTGGGGATCAACCCCCGCCCCTGGTGTAACGAGCACCGTGCTCTGACCAGCTGAGCTCATCCCAGGGGAGCAGAGCACTCCAGAGCGCCAGGCTGAGTGGGAGAAGATGCAGGAATACCTGCAGATGCCTCCAAAAATGCTTTCCCCCCTGAGTTTTCAAATGAGCCAAATTTGTTTGAGCCCTGCTCATTGTCAGCTGCTTCATGTGCTCAAAGATAAGGAAGCCGTGGGTGTGGAGGGCTTGGATCCTGGCTTGGTCACTGAGGAAGGCATGAGAGGAGTCATGTTGCCTTCTGTGTTCTTACCATACACCACTGGGCTCCAGTTCCCCATGGAATCTCACACTTTAGGATGTTCAGCTTTCCCTGACAATATTCACAGTATTCTCTGCAGAAATTCCCACAGGCATTTTTTGCCAAGTTGGAAACTCCTGGAGCCCCCAAGTAAGACATTACTCACAGCAGATGTATTTTGGTGCCCACTTCGCTACTCTTTCATGTCAGGCATTTAAATTTTTTCTTTAAAGATTAAAACACTTTCAAGAGACTTTCAGCTCAACGAAAATGATTCTGGTAGCCTGGGGCAAAGCTGTAAATACAAAGTGAGTGTCCTCATTTCTGCTTCCAGGCCCTGTCCAGAGGGCAGTGATGGCTCTGTTTGTGGTGCCTTGGCTGGTCTGCTTTGAGGGCTGACAGGACAGCAACATCTATGGCTTTATGTCCAATATTTTCCACTAGGAATTTCAGGGGGAAATATTTCACAGAAAGGGAGTTGTGAACTGCTCACTAGGGATGAGTGGGAACCAATGCACCATATCCGTGATGATGTGCCATGGAGGAAACTGGAATAAAATGAAGAGGGAATGGCTGAGCAAAGGCTCCAGGCCTTGGGCCAGTTCCTCAAGGGAGCCTTGAAGTAAATACTGACTTTGTCCTCCCACTGTGGTTACAGACCTTTGTGTGGCTTCGTGATCCTATTGCCAGTTTTTCATGATCCTATTGCCTGTTTGTCACCATCCTGTTGCCTTTGTCTTGGGAAGCTTGGAGACCCTGCAAGTCTTCTGAGGTGCCACCAAACTGCAAAATAACCAATGAGAAATATTTCAGCTCATTAAATGTGTCAGTGAGTGATGAGTAACACAAGTATGTCACCAAGCCTTGTAAATGGGGTGCCAGGCCAGCAGCAACTGTTGTTAATCCCACCTACATCCCTGGATCCACCCAGCTTTTCTCAACATCAACCATCCTGCCAACCAGGAGTCCCCAGTCCCTTGGACCCCCTCACATGTGCCCCCAGTGCTCTGTATGACTGTGCAGTGTGCCTGGGAGGATGGAGGGCTGGCAGTGTCAGATTTGAGGTTGATCACCTTTTTCTTACCCCAATAGTGTTGCCTGTTCCCTGATAATGAGGGCAAAAAGAGCATTCACCAGAAGAGGCTGCACAAGCTGTTGCTGAGTGTCTCTAGTTTGGGAACAAGGAAGGAAAATCATCATGATTGATTTACAGAGACACTCATGAATCCTGCCTATAACCTGACATTTTGCATGGAGTGGACAGAAACAATAAACATGTGATTTTGCTACATTTCTTATTGTCAGGTGATATTTTCCCTTTCAGGCCCCTGGATCAACCCTGCAGATTCTGCCAACCAAATCCTTGTGACTTTTAAAATCCCTGTCACAGAAATAATCTCAATTCACATGGGAACTGGAGTATTTACTGTCGTGGCAGTGCTGGAACCAAAGCTAATGATGCACAGAAGTTGACTGGAGAGGAGAAAGGAGACCCTGAAGGGTCACTGCAGGAGTGAATACACAGAGCTTTGTGTTGCCTGTTTTTGCTTCAGGAGTCCAACCCAGATCTGACTGTAGGATGAGATACTTTCGGAGACAGGTGATGGGCCCTATGGAAATATCCCATAACATATCATGGTCAGGGGCCAAGCTGAGTTTGACTCCAACAGCTCTGAAATGTTTCACCTTTCCCAAAAGTGCTTATGTTTACCTTCCCTTACTCCAGATGTTCTCAACACAGACTGTGCATCACTCTGGGACAGTGCACCCATATCCTAAGGACTCCAGCCACAGGTACCACAGGTCTTAAGCAAGAGAATGAAAGTGGTCACCAGTGTCTTCATAGCTCAGAAAATTCATATTTCCTCCAAGGAGTCAACAGGTCCCTCCTCGTGACCTCCTCTGCTCTGTTGCCAGCTGTGGTGGTTGTAGGTCCTGTTTGGATGTCCCTGAAATGAGTCAACCTTGGTCAGGGGTGGGAAAGTCAGAACCTGGCCTGGACCTCTGAGCTGGGATTGCAAGCTGAGTGGGGGGATGGATCCCCGGTGGGACAGAGGTGTCACCACCCCCCCAGGGCCCTGGCACTGACACCTCTGCTGCCCAGGCAACCCCAGGGGCTGATCTCCACGTGTGCCAGTGGCTGCGTGTCCATGTGCAGCCCAAGGATAAGAACATGGACACACTGGAGCGAGTCCAGAGGATCCAAGGGCTGGATCCCTCTGCTCTGGAGCCAGGCTGGGAGAGCTGGGGGGGGTCACCTGGAGAAGAGAAGGCTCCAGGGAGACCTGAGAGCCCCTTCCAGGGCCTAAAGGGGCTCCAGGAGAGCTGGGGAGGGACTGGGGACAAGGGATGGAGGGACAGGACACAGAGAATGGCTTCCCACTGCCAGAGGGCAGGGTTAGATGGGATGTTGGGAAGGAATCCTTCCCTGTGAGGGTGGGGAGGCCCTGGCACAGGTTGCCCAGCAAAGCTGTGGCTACCCCTGGATCCCTGGAAGTGTCCAAGGCCAGTCTGGACAGGGCTTGGAGCAACCTGGGCTGGTGGAAGGTGTCCCTGCCCATGGGAGGGGGTTGGAATGAGATGGTCATTCATATCCCTTCCAACCCAGCCATCCTGTGCCAGGACATCCACGTGTGCCTGTGTGCATGTGCCTGGCTGCAAACATTTCTGTGGTGTCCACGTGTGTAAAGAACTGTGCAGACACTTGTGTGTGTGTGGCTGTGCCTACACTGGGGTGTAGGCACTGGGGTGCACCCTTTGGAACAAGAAAGAGGAGCTTTTCTGGGAAAAAGATGAAAAGCAAAGCTCCCAGCAGAGCTCTCAGTGTGGGATTGGGGTAGGAGGCAGGGGGATGGGACACAGCCCTGCCCAAAGGAGGGACAGGCACAGGAGCTCGGTCTCCAGGCATGCAGAGGAGGAAATAGGAGAACACAGCTAGCCAGGAACAACTAAGAGGGTTTTGCACCATCATTCGCAGCAGTGTCAGTGTCAGACCAGGAAAATCTGGGCTGGAAAAGCAGAGAGCTCAGCTGAACTGGGAGCAGACTGCAATCCTGGTGCCAAGGGCTGGTAGGGCTGGTGGATGCCAGGGTGGATATGAGCTGGCAGTCACTCAGGGCAGGCAAGACAAGCTGCCTGCTGGGTCTGTGTGGAGGGACACAGCTGGAAGCAGAAGGACACTGCTGTCAGTGCTCAGTGCTGGGAAAGCTGTCCCTGGAGTGCTTTGTTCAGTTGTGAGCTCCCAGTTCAGTTCAGTGTGGAGAAACTGGAGAAGGACCAGTCAAGGCAACCAAGATGGTCAAGGCCTAGGGCACATGATCTCCAGGAGAGGCAGAGGGACAAGGCTGGTTCAGTAGAGGTGGAGGGAAGGCAACACCTCCTCTGTTGGGTGAGACTGAGCAAGGTCTAAGAGCAGTCCATGAATTTTTGAAAGGCCATTAGACAAGGATTGACAGAGCCAAACTCTTCCCACTGGTGCCAGACAGCACAGGAAGGGTCAACAAACACAAACTGGAGCTTAGGAGGTTCAGGTTGGGCATTAGGAAACAGCCTTCAGGAGAGTGGTGCAGCCTTGGGCCAATTGCCAGAGAGTCTTTATCCCCCAGCACTTACAGGGTTCAACTGTACAAAGCCCTGCTTATCCTGACCTAGTCCTGGGCTCATCCCGCTCCAGGGAAGCTGGGCTGGAGACTTCCAGGGGTCTCTTTCCACCAACATTGTTGTGGTGGTTCAGTTGATAAGGTTCATGTTGCTCAGGTTCTGTTTCTGTGGCAGCTGCTCTCCCATGGATGTGCACTGTTCTTCAGGTTGTCGCTCTCCTACCCCTCTTCCCCCATGCTCTCTACACAAGGTGTCTGCCCTGTCACAAATTCCAGCCTAGATCCTTGTTGCACAGACAATTTCTCTTTAATAATAAGGAGCCACCTTGTCCTTCCTAGAGGCCTTTTCCAGGGCTTTGACCTTGGTCCTGCAGTTCTGCAATGTGGCCTCAGAGCAGAACCGCCATGTGAGGCTCTGCCTGGGTGTCATCAGAGCTGCTGTGAGCAGAATTCTGTCTGCAGGAGGTGAAAGAGGGAGGAATTGCTTGCAGTGGATCCCACTGTGGCTGAGAGTGTGAATCTGGCCTGGGGAGGACACAACCCAGTGCCGGCAGGTCAGTGTTGTGGTGACAGTGAAGGCTGATGTGGGAGCGTCGAGCCAGGCAAGGGCCCTGTGAAGGTCCAGGACAAGGGCAGGGATAGAGATGCTGAATATGCAAAGTGGAAAGAAGCACAGAAGGCCCTGAGCCACATCTGGAGGGAGTGGTGATGTGTGGAGGCAGCGACTGGAAGGTTCCATGGGCGGCGGGAGAGCACGGAGGGGCTGATGGAAAGGCCCTCAGACAAGCCAAGGGAGGTCCAACCCAGCAGTGCTGCTGTGTGCGTGCTGATGGCACATCTGACATGAAACATGCTGGCACAAAGTGCACCAATCAGCCCCGTTTGAACAAACCTGAGCTGGCACAAGGAGTTTATTCAGCTCATCGTGAGGCCGGATCACTGAAAGCCCTCCAGTCAGATTTAGCTATCGCTGAACTGCAGTTGTAAATCACAACCTCCCATGTACTTTCTCCTTTCTCTGAAAAACAGGCATCAAAGGACTCTCTTGGGAGCTTCCCCTCCTACTCCTTCTATCTCATTTTTCAGTTGGAGAACTGAAAATCATATTATTGTATGGTAATTTCCCCTCCCTCCTCTCAGTTTCTTCCATTTGGCTGATGCCTTTGGACACTGCTCCAGAGCCAGGGAATATGCAAATACCATTTTGTTTGTCTTGCCTTGGGACAATGAAGGCTTTGAAATGCAGATGTGGGAGCTTCAATTTGTCTTGCTCTCTAAGAACCTACTTTCTCTTTAACTCTTATGTTTTTATACAGTTCAGTAGAAGGACTCTTCCCTTTCACTTTCAGTCCCAACTGAGCCGTTAACTCTCATTCAGACACAGTGGGAATATATTTCATCTGGTCACTGTTTTTATTTGCTGGACTACATTGCAAACTGGATATTTTTAAATACTACTCCCATTCAATGTCTTAGCAGTGAGACAGCTGTAATTCTTCCCAGAATTACACGAAGTGTGAACATTACACTCAAATACAGCTGGGAGGTGCTCAGGGTGTACAGAGCCCTCCTGGTTTAGACATGACAACACAGGATTGTCAGATCTAAGTCAATCCCAAGATCCTTTTAGCTCAGTGTTGTGTCCCTGGTTGTGACCAGGAGAAATCCCTAAGGAAGGTGGCAGGAGCAAGTTGAGGAGAGCATGCAGCCCAGTCAGTGAAGTACCAGGGCATTTAGGTAGCAGGAGGAACCTGTGTCGGGGCTTAAACCCAGACAGCAACTAAAACACCACACAGCCACTCACTCACCCCACACACCCAGTGGGGAACTGAGAAAAAGTAAAACTTGTGGGTTGAGAAAAGAACAGTTCAAGAATTGAAACAAAACGTGGATAATAATGACAATGATAGTAATGGAAAGGAGAGAGAGGACTAAAACTCCAAGAAAATCCAGTGATGAACAACACAATTAGTCACTGCCCAATGCCCAACCCCCCCCCAGCAGCAATGGGCAACTCCTGGCCAACCCCCAGTTTATGTACTGGGAATGACCTTCTGTGGTGTCATATCCCTTTGGTCAGTTCAGATCACCTGTCCCTGCTCCCTCCCAGTTTCTTGAGCACCTTCTTGCTGGCAGAGCCTGGGGAACTGAAAGTCCTTGGTTTAGGGTAAGGACTGCTCAGGGACGGTAAAACATCGGCGTGCAACCAACAGGACTCTCAGACTAAGTTCAAAACCCAGCACTAAGAAGAGAATTAACTCCATCCCAGCCCAAACCAGGACAGTCTGTAAGTTTGGTACCTCCCTAAATGCAGTGAATGTATAACTGAGAAAGGACCAGTGCAGAAGAGGGTCACCCACGTGTCAGCAGGGACCTCATCCCTCGGGAAACACCCCTGGAGAAGAGCTGTGCCTGTGTGATGGCCCAGCCCCACCCTGTCTGTTGTGTGACAAGCCCTCTGCACAACCCTCTCCCAGCAGCACAGTGGGCACAGCCCTGTTTGAGTTAACAGTGAGGGCTGGGCCGACTCCACTGAGATCAAACTCCCTCTGGGCTTTCCATAAGTGTCTCCCACATTTTTGTGTAGTTGTTTCAAGGGACGACTGTCCAGCTGCGTGGCCTCTCCACCCCTGTACCCCAGTGTACCTTGACAAAGCACCTCCACAGCCTGGGGAGGTTCAGGAGGAGAAGCTGATCTGGCAGTGCCACCTCAAGAACTAAGCCAGTCACCCACTGTGTCATGACCCTTCCTGATCCAAAACTTCAGTCCCATCCAAAGCCTGGCTGGTGACACAACCCCCAGTGACCCAGGGCTGACCCACAGCTGCTCAGCTTGCTACAAATCATCTCCCCTTTGTCCTCCCCACAGCCCCCCCAGCCACCACCAATGATTAATTCAGTCCTTAACATAATTTCACAGGAATTTCCCCCCACCTGCCCATGTCTGAATCTTTGTGATCCATTTTTATTCTTCACTGAAGAGTTTTCAGTTATTCCAGAAATATTTTCCGCCTTGAGTCCTTGAACTGCAAGTTCTGGAGACTGGAAGATTCACCTGTGGAAGTGTCCTACCTGCTTGCCCTGCTCACATATTCATCCCTGAGATCTTTAGGTGGACTTTTAATCCAGAATAACTGTTAAGTTCTTCTGTCTGCCTTGTTTACTCATTAAACTTCCTCTGACAAGCACATGGATAGGTTATTTCTAGCCCTTGGGACAAAATTTTTCTGTGTCTCATCATCCCACTCAGAGACAATTATTGTATTGGGTTAACTTGGTTTAGAAGAATGTCACAGATTGAGTTTTTAGCTCAGTTCTACCTGAATTTCTTATAACTCTATTCCTCTGTGTGGCAAACCAGGTTTTATTTCAAGTTCAATTTTCAGCTGTGAGCTCAAATTTTCTAAGGAATCTCTTTTTTGCTTCTGCTCATGTGATGCAGTGTTTGAGGAGGCTGAGGGAACTCAGACATTGGCCAAAAAGAGCTACAAAAATACACAGGTAAAGATTCACAGCATTTCTTTACCAGTTCACTCTCAGAATCTCCAACATGCTGCTCTCCACCATGTTGATCCATCACATAATCTCAGGTTAAAAAAAGACCCTCTTACCTCTGATTCCTCCATGAAGATGCACATAACTTCCCTGGAATTCTAAAAGCCTCCCATGATAAGCTTTTGCCCACATAACTGACTCCCCCACCCAGACCTGTGATCAAGTCCTGGAAGGAATTTTTTTGATTGATCATGGAAAAAAAAGAATTATATAAATGACAATCTGTGATTGACCAGGATGTAGGAGCCAAGAGTCAAAAAGTGGCCAGATGTCCCCCTGTGGAAGGGTGCAGATGTGATGAAGGAATCTCTCCACACGTTTGTCCTTCCACCTCTTCACTCTGAGCCCTCTCTGGGACCCAGTAGAGCCAGTGGAGCCTCCGAGGGCTCATCACAGCCCTTCCTGCAGATTAATCTCTCATGTTGATTAACAAACACCCACAGCAGGGGCATTTCTGCTGCTAACTCACAACGAGCTGCTGGGAAGTGCCAAGACAGTTTGTGGTTTGACTCTTGGCTCTCAACCCCCTTCCCAACCCCTGTCCCAACCCAGCTCATGGTTTTGGTGTTGTCCCCATGACTCCCAGAGGGGCAGAATTCAGCCTCACTTCTTTGCCCTTGCATTGCCTGTTGCCTGACTCATTACCCCACAGTATCCTGTTTTGTGGGCAACTCACTCCTCACAAATTCTGGATCCAAGGTTGTACATGGCTGAACACCTTGAATTGCAGTTTTGTCACCCCTGTTTGAACCCCTCAAAAACCCTCACAAAAGGGCCCAGGAGTAGATTTCCAGCACAAGTCAGGTCTGAGGAAACAAAGGCTCCAACAGGAAGCAGAAAACAAAATCTGACAAGTAAAAAGTGCTTAAAATTAACATACAATAACAGATCCTTTTCAAAGATAATTTAGGGGAAGTTTTCATGAGGCTCTGGTTGTTATCTTTTAATTTCTTGATACGTTTGTTCATTGTTGCTATGAGTTCTCCAGGATTTAAGGATGCTTGGAACACATTCTGTAAAAGAAAAGGAAACACTCGGTATCTCAGGGTGAAATTACAAAACCTCTTAAATATACTTTCAAGAATAGAAACAGCCTTGTTAAAAGCATGAACTGCCAGTGCAGTGAAGGGTGAAATGCAATAGGAAACAGACTTGATAAAAGGATAATTCCAGTAAATGAATAACACTTCCCTTGTATCACACAAGATCCAGAAGGCTCACTTGATAAAAACAGCAACTGCAGCCCGTGTTCTGAGAGGCTTTGCTGGCAAACCCGAGTGGGAGCCTGTGGAGAGGGAGCTTTGCAGCCAGTCTGGGTGAAGAGCATGAAGCCTCATGAGCTAAAGCAATCCTGGATGACCAGCAGAACCAAAAATTGTTTCAGTTGATGTCCCTCTTGCCATTGAAAACATCACCCCAAATCATCAAGAGGAGAGTGCAGGGGAGTGTCCAGGGCCTGGCACCACATGGATGGGATTCATCTCCTTCTGGAGCTGGAAAGTGAGATGTCAAGGATCAGCCTAAGGTTCTGTTCATACTCAGAGAAGGAAAAAAACCTCAGGGCAACTCATCTGGCCCTTCTTAGAGACTGTTCCTCCTTTGTGGGCCTGATTCTTCCACTGTCCATAAAGGGAGCCCAGAGCTCAGGTGAAGATGTTGAATTAGTTGAGAAAGGTCTGGCAAAGAGCCCTCACCATGTCACACAGAACCACAGAATATCCTGAGTTGGGACCTACAAGGATCATGGAATCCAACCCCTGGCCCTGCCCAGACACCCCAACAATCCCACCCTGTCCCTCAGAGCGTTGTCCAAACCCTCCTGGAGCTCTGGCAGCCTTGGTGCTGTGCCCACTGCCCTGGGGAGCCTGGTCAGTGCCAACCACCCTCTGGGGGAAGAACCTTTCCCTGGGATCCAACCTGACCCTGCCCTGGCACAGCTTCATGTCAGGACTCCTTAGGAAGGATGGTTGACTAAATGGCAAGTCTTGAAATGGATTATCCTGGAAGTGGACACTGTTCAGTTCTTGCCAGAAGGGATGGGGAGTCCCACCTGTATTTCATGGCTGTGACTCTGCCTTGGCACTTCACTCTGGATTAATCTTTTTCCTCTGCTCTTCTTTTTCTACTTGCACAAAGCTGGCTGTGAATTTGAGGCCCAGCAAGAGACTGTGGATGTGGGGAAGTGCAGGGCAGGGTCTGCAGGATGGCAATCACAGCTCCAGACAGCACCCAAAATGCCAGACACACCATTTCCCACCTCCCTCCAGAGCCAAGCTTTGCAGTCAGGCTCTGGAGGCACAGCTAGTGGTGATGATTAGTGGGTACTCAAAGTCAGATATGAACGTGGTCCTATGGCCACAGGAGTCAGAACAGACACGTTAACACTGGCCACTGACACCCAACACACTGATCAGCCCTGCAGAGGAGGGAGGTGTGTGAGCTCACTGGCTCCGGTGTATTCAGAGCTAAGGGATGAGCCCCATTCCACCAAAACCACCTCACATGGAAGGCGTTTTCCTAATCCCATGAAAATGTTTGTATTCCAGTGGGAACAGGAGCTACAATGCACTGATTTTAGAGGTTGGAGGCGTTAGGAATGAGCATGGCAAGCAAGGAGACCATTTTGTCCTCCCACCTTGGAGAGGTGTCAAGGTCCTGCAGTGAATCTCCGTGGCCTGGTGCTGGCAGGTGACAGACACTCACTGGACAAAAGCCAATGCTCTGCCCTCCCTGTGGCTGCACTGCTGCTGAAAGGGAGTGAGGAGGAGAAAGGCTCTGGCCTGCCAGGCCCTCTGAGGAAGTGGCCTTCTCTTCCAGCATGGCCAACCTCTGTAAAACTCTTCTTCAAGCTGCTCTGCTGGTGGCAGAAGCAGCTGGAGCCCCTTCTGAGGTCAGATAGTGGAATTTTAGCTGGAGGCACTTTTTGTCTCAACAGAGATGCCGCCAGTTTGTTCGGCTGAAAGATCTAAAGTCGGGGCCGCTGCAGCAGAAATCCTCGTGCTTGGGCCAACCACTGCCCACCCACCCTGGAATGACTCCAACACACTCCCCAGACCCCCCAGCTCTTGTTTAATCTTTAATGCACCTCCAAGTGCCTCAGGGTGGACAGCACAGCACGAGATAGCAGTGATGATTAGCTGCCTGACCCCCGTGTGTGCTGGGCACTGGGAAGTGCTGACCCTCCGTCGATCCCCAGCGTGTCCTCCGGGCAGGAGGAGTCATTAGTGGCAGCTCACGATGGAGGAGCCTGAAGTGCCTCTCACTCTGCTGGATGCAGGCACATGGAAAAGCCACAGGCACAGCAGACCTGTCCTACCTGTTCCCGCTCTCCGTTTGGCTGTTCTTAGGTGTCCAATGGAATAGGGAATGGGGGAGGGATGAACAAGCGTGCCCTGTGCAAGCCCCTGCAGTGCTTGCCTACATCCTTCTCTTCCTGGGATACCTCAGGACAACTGTCCTGTCTACAGCCTGTCTACAAGCCCTGACATCTGCCCAGAAACTCACACAACATCCTAAAAGTTCCAGGGGTGAATCTGGAGACAACTGCATTACCCAGCCCCTACATCTGTGCTCAGTTTTGGTGCAAGACAGTGGAAAATACAGGGAGGGAAAATCATCAGCAGAGGCACTGGCCCCCACCAAAGAGGAACTTCTCCAAAGCTGGAGCAATCCAAGGTCTAAGGTCAAGCATCGTTCTATATGACAAAAGGTGGGGTTGACAACAACAGTGAGGGAACTCAGACCAGGAAAGACAACAGAGAACAGCAAAAGGAACAGATTTTATGGCCAACACATGAAATAAGGGAACTTCTCTCTGACCAAAGGATCACTTGAGACAACAAGAGAAGGGGGTGAGAACCCAATGGTGGAAGAAGGAAGAAGAAAGAAAATGAAGAGATAAAGGAGTTTAAGGACAACTGGGTAGCTTCACCTTTATCATGTCCCATGGGCTGGACACCAACAGGGCAAAGGCTTCCCCTTCTGTTGTTAATTTATCTTTGAATAATTTAAAGTAATAATTTTATAACAATAAATTATTATTATTTATAATTATAAATAATTTATCTTTTAAGATGACTTCTTAAATAAGTTAAAGGGGAATAATTTCTATAAGAGAAAGCAACTGGTTAAGCACTCCAGAGAATGTGTTTTGTGCAGGTTCTATCCAGGGTCCATCTGCTCTGAGTGTGGATGAAGCCTCAGTGGTGAGATGAGAACAGACTTACAAGGCAGGAAGAAATTACCCAACTGAAAATATCCCTCAGGATACCAGTGCAAGAGCCTGGAGTAATGAGAGCTTTGTTGGGAGAGATTTACTGAGGTCGTACGTGGTGGTCCCAGGGTCAGGAACACTTGAACCAGCGAATTGGAGCAGAAATGAATACCTGCAAATGCTGATGCTCAGAGCATCCTCAGGCATGGGCAGATATTTGCAATAGATATCAGACCCAATAGGATACTCACTGTGATCTGAGTGCCTGTCCCAGGGCAGTGATGAACCCCTGAGGATGTGCAGGGCATGGCCTCTCACTGAGTCCATAATCTTTCTGTTCTCCACATTGGCTCTGGGTCACAGAGGAATGTGTCATCTGCTTCTCTGTTCCTCCTCCAGTTGCTTTGATAAAGCAACTGTTTTCCTAAAACCCCTGAATTCTGAACCAATTTGAAACGAGTATTTATCTTGTCTTTTAACATGAGGGAAGATGTCAGGGGTGACAGCGGGTCTGTCAGCACCTTGGCACATACTGACAAAGCAATAGATGTTGACCAGATCAAAGTATACCCCTGAGATGGGCTGAAAGAGAGGACTGAAAATGGAGGCCCTGATCCTGACAACACCCTGATGCATCCTGAAGAAGCTGTCCTGTGGGAACAGAGAACACTGTCTCATGAAAGCAGGAGCACTGTCTCATGAGAACAAGGACCTGTTTTGAACGAGAGTGGTTGGGAAAAACATCAACATGAGAGAAAAATAAGAGCAGGTGCTCGGGACTGTTGTGGGAAAGAACTGGGCTGTTTTGAGAAAGAGCAAAGTTGTTGTGAGAAAGTAGAGTTTAGAAAATGCACCTATTGGCTGTAAGAATTCTGGTGTGAAAGTTTGAACTGTCCTATCCGTGTGCATTACGTGTGTTCAAAAACTGTACCTAAGGGGCTGTGCAGCAGCCCTGGGTGGCTGTCCCTGCTTTTTCCTTGGAATAAACTTTGCTGGAACCTTTTTTCGTGTCGCTTTGGCCGTTCCGACATTATCAGCGACAGGAAGACCCCTTGGTTGGCATCACCTACAGGTCCAGAAAACAAATTCTTTATTCTAAGACCTTAATGATTAAATAAGGAAGGGTCGTTGGTGATGGCTCTGCCCTTACTTGTCATCCAGCAGCAATAGAGGGTCAGCCCTACTGGATGAAAAAGAGTTACTATCACTGTGATCAGAAAACATCTTTCAGGGTTACAGTCCTCTCCTTGCCCCAGAAAACTTAAATTACCCTCCTCAATCCCACCACGTGAATGCCAAACATATTAACCACAAGCCACCACTAGACTGAAGGGATCTGATGGCCACAAATCTTCTGCATTTTGCAGTTCCCCTCTTCTTTCTCCCCCCTGCTCTTCCCACCCTCTGGATATCTCCCTTCTGGTTTTCATGGCTGAGCACAGCAAGGTTCAGATCTGGTCAGTGGCTCACTCGACTCATAAGCTTTTCCTCTCCCTCGATGCTTCCAGAGATAAACTCCAAAGTTCCACTGGGATGGGCTGTGGGGAGTTTGTAAATGTGCATCTTCCCATCCTATACTCCTGAATTACATCTCTCTTCCATTACACAATGTCTGGGACACAGAGCCATGCCCCAGGATATCACTGCTGTTTCTGCCTTGGCAATGCCTCCAGCTTTGTGCTATTAACACATCAAATTAAGACACAGCTGACATGGACTATTCCCCCAAAAACAGCTCAGCTCCAGGGGGAGGGTGTTGTTACCTCTGGTACCTGAAAACTGTGAGAGAAGTAAGTGGATTCATACATCTCGTTTTCACTTGAGTCACTGGAGTAGGTCAGAGAAGCACAAGTTACCTCTGATAAGGTACCTCCAGGGAGTGATTGTGAAGCTTCATTAGGTAACTTTGTGCAACATCCCTGGTTCTGGTATTATGAGAATTTGAATTATTTAATCATTAAGATCTTAGAAGAAAGAACTCGTTTTCTGGACCTGTAGGTGATGGCAACCAAGGGGTCTTCCCCCTTGTTAAAGGACAAGATAAAAATTAATTTCAATTTGGTTCAGAATTTGGGGTTTTTAGGAAAACAATTGCTTTAACAGACACTTTGACTGGTCTGTTACATTTTTCCTCAGACAAACCAGTGTTTTAGCCTAATCACTTCTTCAATGACATGTTCCATCAAAATCCTTTGGTTAAATACTGAGGTCAAATATACAAACCTACAGCCACTCACATCACCTTTTTCTCCCTGTTTTTACCCCAGGACACTGATCCTCTCAAGGCAAGCAGGACACTTTGCTAAGAGCTGAATGGTAGGGTGACAGACCCACCCAGAGTTCTGATGTAAAATGATCAGCACAGCTCCAGAAGGACCTTCCAGTGGTGGAAACTTCCCTGCCCCACCATTGTTTTTATCAGTCTCAAATCCACATTTCATCTTTTTTCCTGGCAGATGTAAATTTTAATTCATATTTTTAATTTAAATTTTTTGAATCTTCTTTGAAGAATCACCAACTTGTCAAATATTGTCCAGTCAAAAATTAATCTCCATTGCATAGATAGTGCAACAGCATTAATCCAGAGATATCAGCTTAAATCAGGGGTGGGTTTGCTCTGTAAAACACAGGTGTCCAGTCTAATCCAGTATCAAAATCTGAGACTGATAGATGGAGCAACTGTTGTTGTTCCAAAAACCGAAATGGAGTCATGATCAACATCCCTCCTTTACAGGGAACAGAGATCTAAAGCAGTAGCAGATACAGGGAAAGACAACACTTCACATGAAAATGTGTCTGAGAGACTGAGAAATAATATCTTAAAAATTCAGAAAGAGGGAAATGAGGTTTTAAAAAAGTAAATGCCACATCCAGGCTGTCTCCCTCAGGAAAGCCAGGAGGTAGAGATCCCATGGGATATATGTGGTGTGGGTGCTTCTTCACATATGTGAGTCACAAAGGACTGGTTCTGCTCTGAGCTGAGACAAGTTTGGGGGTCTCCTGTTTTTCAGAACTGAGTTTGCTGAGCTGCAGGAGTCGCAGTGGCAGCTGATGTTGTGAAGTCAGGGCAGAAGCAAATGTGTTCCTCCAGCAGAGGTTAATCAGGATTTCTGTGACCAAGTCGAGTAGACCCATCACAAGAATTTTCTTCCTGTCACACAAAGGCAATGAGGAGCAAGGGACTTACATCTCCATAAAAGCAACTCCAGCAGGGCATCAGTTCTGGTTTAGGGGTTGGGTGGGGGTTCTTTTCCCTGACTGGAATGGCAGAAATTGCCCAGATAACTGTAGAAACTCTTTCACTGTTATCTCTGCTCAAGCCACAGGCTTGTCTTATCTCTCCCCCAGTGCCCCACTGTGCAGCTCCTACGAGCTCCCTGTCCCCCCCATACTGTTCACTCCCTCCCTGTAGTTTTGCCTTTCAATATGTCCTGAGGAATCCAATAAAGGCTCCTGCAGGAATTTGTAGCAACACATTCCTTTTCCATCATCATCTGCACTTTGAGCAAAGCTCTTCTCTTATATATCTCTTCTGACAGAATATGAAACCACAAGTATTTTAAGCTGAGACAAAGAAGGCAGAGGGCTGTAATCCAAACTGACAGCAACATTATTAATTGGGGAGGAAGAGGCTGAGCAGAGCAGAGTGCTCAGAGATCTGAGAAATGGCCTCGTGGTGGGAGGGGGCTCCCAGGTAGATCTGGGCACGGTGGATGGGCTGCAGAGCCTCACCTGGAGGACACCTCATCAGTCCCCAAAGGCAATGGTAGGAACAGAGATATGAGACCACACAGGGCTGAAGTGCCCCCACTCCCAGCATCTGCTTTCCTTCAGAGCCTGCTCTGGATGCTCTTGCTTTGATCAGATCCCCGGTGAGGGGGGCAGGCACTTTTTTCACAGTGTCTCAGTAAGATTTTTACCAGCTCAGGGCCCTTTCTCTGACAGTGCTCGGGGTTCTCCTGGGTGCAGTTTTAGGATCTGTGTGTTCAGTAGCAGGATGTGCCATCCCTGGGTCCTGATTCCTCTGGAAGGTGAGCTGGGCTGTGCTGACCTGGAACCCACAGTTAGAGAGGGGGTAAACATTTCAACACTGCAATGGACCCCCCCTCTACATTCTACAGACCTGTGCACTGGGATAAACCCACTTACACAGCCATGCACTGGGATAAAACCCACTCCTAACACTTTTTAAGGTGATGGAGAAATAAGGGAGTTACATTCAGGAAGTGCCTGCTGGGGACCAAGTGAAGAAGTTCATGCTCCAGGGTCTGCTCAGTGTTTGCATGAAGTGGACGAGTCCAACCACGCTATTTAAATAATCTTCATTATAATGTAATCCAAGGTATTATTTAAGCCTGGCTCTGGTTTTAATTGTACAAGATTCTTCTGTAAATTTTGCTAACGATAATTTACACTGGTCCTATCACCAGTAGCAACAAACCCTTCTGTGAACATCCCTGTTAGAGAACAGTTCCCTTGTGATGCCTTTGTTAGTCTGTTATATTGATTCACAGTGGGCAATACATTTTTTTAACTTTTAAAACAGAACATATTGTGTCACTACGTCAGCTGAATGACAGAAAGTGTCCTTCATACCTAGAAAAGAGGAGCATGTGCTACTTAATTGATCAAAGAGGGAGATAAATGGCAGACATGGAAGGAAGGAGGCCCTGGACAGCTGTCTGTTTATTCTGATGGTAATGGATGATGTGAGGCAGCAGTTTGGAGCTGAAGACAGATTTATAGTCCATCTCATGTCAGCTTTTCCATCATTTTCTGGACACCAGTGAAACCAGTCCACTATTCAACAGGACCTTTCCCCTCCTCCCCAGAACTTCTCCAGTAACCCAAGTCTTGTTAAACATCACTGCTGATGACTCCAGTCTTCCCAAGCAACTCCTTTTAACTTCCCAACCGTGATTTATTAGACCCAGTCCCTACAAAAAGATGTAACATCTCCTGTAGAACCCCAAGGGGTAGGAAGGAGCTGGTTGTTGCAGTTGAAGGCAACTGCATCATCACGTCACTGACCTGCAAGTCAGGCCTCTCAGAGGGCTGCAGAATTCCTGTATTTCTATTTATTAGCAGACAATGTTTTCAACTGATGAGAAGTGAGTCAGTTTTCATTTACAGCCTCCTGTCAAAACAAGCCTCTTTGGTCTCATGCTTTGGAATCTGTATCTTTCTTTTCTTGCATTTGATTGCTTTTTAAATGACCAAATTCCTCCCCTGGGATGAGCAAGGCAGCCAGAGTGGTGACCTGACCAACCACAAGGCTGTCAGTGGCTGTGGGACAGGTTTTGTCTTCTCAGGGGTTGCCTTGCAGGATCATCAGGAGATTGGACCCTGCAGCCAAGCCAGACCAGCCACAGTTCAACTCCCAAGGGAGGTGAGGCTGGAAAATTGTGCCTCGTTCACAGGCTGAGGGGTTGGCTGAGAGCACAGGGACAGCTCAGGGTGATGCTCTGAAGGTGGTTTTCCTTCCCAGTCAGAATCTCTTCAGTTGCTCTGGAAGAGCTTTTTGGAGGTTTGCATGAATTCTTATTGAAATTATGGAAAAATCTCCATGGCAATGGTAGACAGCCCAGCATCCAATGCTCCTGCAGTGTTCATTACTCCTGCCAAGCCCCAGGGTGCTCTTGGGTCAAACTGAATTCCCCCTCCCCACAGAGGTAGACTGGGACAACATCACTCCTTGAACTGGGATTCAGACTCGTACTCCAAAACTTCCTCAGGAGTGCACAGGCCCTCCCTTCTTAATATTAATATTAATGACAATGAATATTTGTGTTACATGAACTTCTGGAGGCCTGGTATTGGCCTGGGCACCTTTGTGCTGCCCAAAGCAGAGCAGCTGAGGAGCTGCCCAGGGTCACAGACACATCAAGAACAGAGCTGGGCAGTGATCACAGAGTCCCAGGATATGCTCAGTTGGAAGGGACCCACAAGGATTTTCCTCAGGATTAATTAGAAGAGGAGGTAAATATAAATTAATAAGTAAACCATTTTGGAGTTTAGGTCAGGTTTGTGTCAATCTGAGTTTCCAGAACTTCTGTGGAGCTCCTGGGTGTCGTATCAATATTCCCATTCCTGTCTGATCTCACATCCCCAGGCTGAATTTCCATTCAGTCCCTGTACTTTGTTTCCTGGTTAAATGTCCTGGTGTGCCACGGTCACACCACGACCTCAGGGATTGTAACCAATCCTGAGAAGCCTCCTCTGGGAGGAGAACAGCTTCAGAACACAACCCTGCAGTCACTGGGAGTGGATAATTTACAAGGAATTCAGAAACCCCACTCACATGTGGGAGAGTTGTCCTTCTTGCCAAGATGTCCTTCAACATGCAACCCTTGCCAGCCAAACTACACGTGATCTTTCCATGGGAAATACCACGACAGCCCCAATTAAAAACATGTTTGAGTAACAGGCCAGATTTTAAAAATATTTTCCCAGTCTCTACTCCATATTTGCTGATTTTAGGCCCCCCCATGATTTCGGTGCAGTCTCTATTCACACCCCTCAGCCCGTGGGGAGGGTGAGCACAAACGGAGTTTCACGGCTGTCGCTTTTTGCAGTTGGATGTTTTCCCACCCCTCCCTTGATCCATGAGTGGTCTCCTGTCCATGTCACAGAGTCACAGAATAGGTTGAGTTGGAGGGGACCCACAAGGATCATCGGGTGCAGCTGCTGGCCCTGCACAGGCCCATCCCCAGGAGTCCCAGCCTGTGCCTGGGAGTGTCATCCAAACACTCCTGGAGCTCTGGCAGCCCTGGGCTGTGACCACACATGATGTTGGAGTGGTGGACCAGAGGAGAGTGTGGCCATCCTGCTCTGCCCCCCAAAACTTTTCCTGGGATGCTGGGGACTGAGGGCTGGGGGGACATTGGGTTATCTCTGCCCAAACAGCCCAACAGTGCCACTGTCTGTCTGTGCAGAACTCTCTGACCTCGGGCGGTGAGCCCCAGACTGGAGCTCCTGTTCAAACCCGAGCCAGCTCTTCATACAGCCCAGGTGGGAGGAAACATGAGCCCTGGCTGGCAGCTCTGGCTCCTGCTGTGTCCCCCTCCCCCTGCAGCAGCCCCCCCACCCAGGGGGGAGCAGAGCCCTCAGTCCCCCCATCACCTGCCCAGGCTGTGGCTCCCAGAGCCTCTGGGCACTCAGGGAGAGCTGGAGAGCTCATCACAGGGGGAGGGAAATGTCTTTTAGGAGATTTTTTTGGTTTTTTTAATGAAATGTGCTGGTTTCAGGTGACCTCAGGGTGTTTTTGGATAGCAGGGAGATCCTTCTCCCCTCCTCTCAAGTCAGTAACACAAAAGCCCCAACCTGGATCAGCACAAGCTACTGATCTTTCTTTCCCTGTTTCTATTTCCCTCCCATGCTGCTTGTCCAGGCAAACTGATAGGATTCTGCTGGAAAGGTGGATGGGAAATGGTTTCCCACCTCATCTGCACTTGTGACCTGGCTTCTGCTCTCCCTATGGGAGGGTTGTCCCCTTGGCTGGGTGATGCTACAGATCCTTAGTCCCAATCTTACTGCTTTTAAATTTCCCTCTGTTTCCTTCTCTCCATCTCTAGACCTGCAGAATTCTGGGAGCGGATTAAACACCTGGAGAACTTGTTCCAGAATTGAAAGAGAGGAAACCCAAAACAAGCCTGATTTTGGACTGTAACTGAGATGCACAAAAGGGGACAAGGACCTATTTATATGTCCCAGCTCTCAGGCACCAGCTGACTTTCTGATGGGAATGGGAGTCTCTATACGAGCATTGACACCAACTCACACCCTGCTGACAACTCTTCAGGGCAAGCACAAGTCCCAAAAGCTGGAGAGCCTTGCAAATGAGTTTAAACCACAGCTGTGGCCACACTGGGAGCTGGGAGACCCACAGCAGTTCTCCTTTTCCACACAAGGTCCTTTCCCAGGGTCCTGAGCTGCCTGGGAGCAGGGCCTGGCTGGATGTGGCCCTACCTGCCCTGCTAACCCCAGCCATGCCCCCTTGCTCCCGAGGTATTTTTGCTCTGGAGTTTGCCTGGGGCAGTGCAATGCCATGAATAACTTTCCTGCTAAAAGCAAGAGGGGATGGAGAAATGGAAGAGGCAGGTGGGGTTTGGCAAGAGCAGCACAGGGGAAGAGATAAAGAATTTGGGTTGAGTCGGGGGTGGGGGAGGGAACAGAAACTGGATGGAAACCAAAGGGAGTAAAGGACATTGGAGAACAGCCAGATCAGGCCAGGCAGCAGGCAAGGAAAAGGTGGTATCAAAGCAACTACAGGGCATGGATTTGCATCTCTACAGCAGGATCAGGCAGGATTAGATCCATGGCAGAGCCCTTCCCAGGGCTAAGGTGACTCAGAGTAACTGATTTAATAGGGAAGAGCTAAATCCAAGGGGATCTCCTCATGGAGATGTTTCAGCAGCACATGGTGCTGCCTTGCCCAGCTGCTCCATCTTGCTCATCCACAGTCATGTCCCCAGACCTGCCAGGCTGGATGGAGACCAGGAAAAGTCCCCAAGGAAACACTTGGAGCAGCATGTGCAGCTGGGGAGATGATGGGATGGCAGTGGGAGGGAAACTCAGCAGAGCTGTGGAGCAGAGTCTAAAATCTCTCTCCATAAGCAGGGGGCTGTGGAGGTGCAGAGCACTTGGAATGTGAGAACACTCGTTCCTCTGCACATGGTGTTGCACCTGGTGCTAAAGCAAATGTCTTGTGGCTCAGCACATGCTGGGCCAAGGATCCAACAGCCAATATCCATTCCCAGCTGCCCGGAGGACGTAGGGAAGCAGTTGGCAGCACACAGAGCAAAGGTGACAAAATCTGAGTGCTGAGTTGAACATTCAGCCAAAAGCAGCCCTGGGAGAATATCTGGGTTCTGCAAGGGCTCCAAAACAGGGCCAGCAGCTGAGCAGTTCTAAGGAGCTATTTGGGACCTGTCCCAGGTAGCCTTAGGAGCCATTTCTGCATCCAAAATGGTTCATCAACAGATATCAACAATGTCATCAATATCTGATAGATCTGAGGCATCACTTTCTACAGCCCTGATATTCTACCAAGACAAAGAGGAGGAGAAGAATCTCCAAAATTCTCTGGAAACTATTTGTGACACTGCATTGAAAACCAGCAGAGAAATGTAATTTCAGGGGGAAAATACACACCTTACCAGGAAAAGAGGAGTATCAGGAAGTACAGAAAACTTGGGACGTGTCTCTATGCATGGACAAAAGGGATACAAAAGCTTCAGAAATTTATATTTTGATGGGTAGCTTCTCTGAAGCCTGGATGAAAAAATGTCTTATCTATAGACATTCAAATTTACAGTTGCTGTATCACATGAGGTACTGATAGGAAAGGATTGTTTGACTGGGATCTGGCAGAGACAATCCATCCCTCACACAGACCAGGTTTATAATCCAAGCCTTGGGACAAGGTGGGTGCTGGAAGTCAGAGTCAGGCCAGGTCCAGGAAAGCCTGGAGAAGGTTTTACACCTTCTGCGTTTCAAACCTGAGGCCAGACAGAAACATTTCCCCAAAGCCTTTCAGACAAGTGCAGCAGAAAGGCATTGGCCAACAGACCACAGGCTGCAGAGGCCCCTGTCCCAGGCACAGTTATGGGATTTCAAACTTGCATAAACTGGGAAGCAGCAAGTGGAGTTCATCTGTCCTGAGCATTTAAAGCAGATGGCCTGCCTGGGAGGGACCTGCTTCTTCCCCTGGACTCAATCATATCTGCAGCTTAAGCTCTGAGACACCTAAGGCTAGGTTGGAATCCCCCAAAGAAGTCAGGTTTATAAAAGTAGAAGCTGACAGACTCACAGACACAGTCAAGGACATGTCCTGGGTCCTGGCTCTGCCACTGCAGAACCCAGAGCACAGGAGCAGGTTTTGCAGGAGCTGGGCAGGTGAGCCAAGGCTCTGGGGGGGTGGGCACATGGATCTCCAGCCATGGGATTGTCCCCTCACCCCCTGTGTCAGAGCAAACTCTGGCACTGAGGAACCTGAGCATCAGGTGGTGTTTCAGCATCCAGGTCATGGACAGGGCATGGACAGGGCAGGAGCCATGGGAAGGACACACAGCTCACACTTTGCTGCTGTCTCTGGAGGGGATGTTGGATTTACATAACAGTTTAGATGCAGTTGTGGAGGAGAGGGAAAAACTGCTTTCTTGGGAATTGCCAGAGTCACCCAATGCTGGTGTTACCCTTGACATGAAACAGGACTGTGATTTGTGCTATTTATTAATTGTTTCCACAGAGCTGCTGCTCCCCCAAAACAATGGGACCTTGGTCACCTGTGATGCTGCTCAGGGAAGCAAACTGACCTGGAAGACACTGATCCCTCAAGGTATTTCCAGTATTTCCCATATCTAAGGTGTGACTTGCAAACTACCCTGTGCTTTTTCATAGAATCACAGAAAGGCTGGAAGGGACCTTAAAAGCCTTTTCTATGTCCAGGCTCCTGCTGTTCTGCCTGGTGAGAGAGCTGTGCCTTCAAAGAACTCCTTGGAGGTCTCCACTGCCTGGGAGAGGGATGGCAGGGATGGCTGTGAGCCACCACAGCGTGTCTGCCCCAAACCAAGCCCATCTCCCAGAGCACAGGAGCCCTGCCCAACCCCAGTGGTCCAGCTTTTCCCCACCCAGCACGGGCAGGATTTTCAGCCCGGCTGCACAACTGGCTTCGTCTGCCAGGAGCTCTTTCCCACGACACTGTAATCCCACTGTCACAGTAACAAGCAGCACGGGGAGGCTTCATTGCCCCCACCCAGGGCACACACAACCCCTGTGAGAAAACAAATTCCTCCCATCACCATCAGCCCAGGGACAGATGAGCTCAGAAACATGACCTTCCTTCCTGGGGGTTGGCTGGCCCTTGTGTGCCCAGGTTTGTGCTGCCTGACACTGCTGAGGAAGGATGGGACACCTTTCCTTCTAGGCCTGTTCCCTCTCACAGCCAGACTCGAGGTTTCTGGCCCTGGCCCAGGCCCTGAAGTCCTGCTGCCTTTTGGTGCCCTGGCACAGCTGAGAGGCAAAAGCAGCCTCTAAGGTTGGGCTTAAGGTGACCCAGTGGGAAAGTTCAGCCCCATCTCACAGGTAAAGCCTGTCTCCCCTCAGCATCTCTTCCTGATCCCTCTCAGGGCTGATTTTTTGTCCTCATGCTGTGTCCTGAACATCCAGAAGAGCCTGGAGCCACTGCTGCTTCCTAAGGCAGTGGGGAGGGGCTCTATTAAGAGTCTGCCCAAAAAAGCCAGCACTCTTCATCCACCCAGGGGGTTAAGTCTGTCCCACTGCCTCACTGGGCAGGAGTAAATTAACTGGGGACAACTTGGGGTGCAAAACAAGCCCCAAGAAAGGCCATGACCAGCATGTGCCCAGGAGGCCACTTGATGTTCATCAAAGCGGCAACTGAAGAAGCCAATCCATGGGGTCTGTGGGGCTCTCCTTGAACCTCCAGGGTCTATCCAGTTATCCCATTTCAGTAGTGGTGTTTTGGGGGGGAAACAGGACACTCCTGGGAACCCTCATGCCCTGTGACAGACAGACATTCCCAGCCAGAGCTGGATCTGCTCCCCTTTGCCTCAGCCAAGCCCCAAGAAAGTGCTCCTGGCCTGGAGCAGCCCATCCACAGAGAGGCACTGCTTGCTCTCCTGGGAAGCAGACTTTGCATGGCCTGTGTGACAATCATACACAGTCTGGGTGACAATCTGGGCAGAGCTTGGGAGACATCAGGGAAAGATAGAGTAGAACCAGAAGGGTGGGTTAGGACAGAGGTTTCGGAGAGGACCCCTGAATGTCTTGAATTACTGCTCATGCCCAGTGCACTGGGAAGTTTAACCCAGGAGAGGCCAACTCCTCTGAGTGGTACTCCTCACCCACTTCCACGGGGTATGTCCCAAGGAGCTGGGCAGCCCTGTGTGCACCTCCAGGGCTGGGCAGCAGCGTGTTCCCTCCTGACAGCCCAGAACAGGAACTCAGGAGTTCTGTGTGGAGGATTGAACTGGTGGGGAAGGAGGGATGGAGTGACAGGATCCCGAGCAGAAACAAACCACAGTGTGAAGTGGCTCTGTTGGAGCCACGTTGGGCAGCTCTGGGCAGTGGCACACGCTGGACGTGGATGTGCTGAGCTCAGACACAGCCCTTGACCACACTCAGCTTGGCTTGGGCCTCAGGCACAGCCTGTGGCCAAGGCACTTCCTCTGGCCCTGTGGTCATGTTGAGCACCACAACAAAGAGATGAGGTGTCCCCATGCCCTGATGGCCTGGAGACAGACCAGGGTCTGGGATCACCTGGGAAACCCATTCCCAGCCACTGCTCGGGGCTGCTGGATCCAGCAGGTCCTGTGTGCCCAGGATGAAGGGCAAGGACACCCCTGCTGTGTCACCACTGCTGTGTCACCACTGCAGCACGAGGCCATCTCCAACACCCCTCCCTGTAAATGAGCTGGTGTTCCTCTGCACATCCACAGGCTTCCCTCAGATAACCTGCCTTGTGTCCCCAGGGAGAGCCGGAGAGCACAGGGCAGCCTGGGGTCACAGCTGTGAGGATGAGCAGCTCCTGCTCCAGTTCCATCAGCCCAGTTCCCAAGTTCCACAAGGCATCACATCCCAAGAGCTGACACACAGGCACTGGCCAGGGGACAGAGCACCCAGGGACACAACATGGGTGGTTTTGCTGCCACAGGAAATGTGCCACTGACACGTTCTGGATGAGGTTTGGTCACCAGTGTCACATTCCCTTAGTGCAAACACACCTGAGCTCAGCCCAACTGGTTGGGTGGGCAGAAATGGGCATTTCCAGTTACCTTCTGTAGGTGTGGGGAAAGGAGAACTAAAGGAATAATGTCGCTGTGTCCATGAAGGGATGGGGTTATTCAAAGGTATTTCCCAGGGATGTTCCTTTAAGGCAGAAATGTACATTCTTAGAAAACAACTGGTATTTATTGACTGAAAAGAACACCAGCAGAGCAGACACTTGTGCAACTCTGAACAACACAAATAAGTGTATTATAATCAAAAGGATTATATAAAAATTAAGGTACAAGCAAGACTGTAATGCAACTTAAAACCCACAGCACCATTTTCCTTCTAGAGAAAATATAAGAGATATAAATAACATCCATACTTGTCACACACCTTGTACATCTTGAGGTAGACAAAAGGTTTGTTTCCCTTAAAGCACAGCCCTTTTTCAAGTGACATATTCTATTGTTGCAAATCAGCCTCCCAGTCTGACACGAGATGCCTGAGGGTGGAGAAATGACTATTGCAAGACTGGGGGTTGTTACTCCACTCATTAATGGCTTTTGGCTTGCATGGCCCTTTTTGTTGATGTAATAAAGCCCCCTTGCCTCCAGCACTGCCCTGCCATGCCAGCACCAATGTTCCATGGATCCCTGGATCAGCCTCCAGGAATTACTGGTGTAGGATTATTACGTGGGGCAGCCTCCTGGTGTGTGATTCCTTCCCAAGCAGGTTCAGCACCTGGGGATGGTGGGGTCCAAAAACACCAGAAATGGGACACAGCTCAGCAAAACTTTTTGTAGAATCTCAGGATGGTGTAGGTTGGAAGGGACCTTAAAGCTCATCCAGGGCATGGGCAGGGACACCTTCCACCAGCCCAGGTTTCTCCAAGCCCCCTCCAACCTGGTCTTGGACACTTTTAGGGCTGGGGCAGCCACAACTTCTCTGGGTAACCTGTGCCAGGGCCTCACCCCCCTCACAGGGAAGAATTCCATCAATATCCCATCTAACCCTGCCTCTGGCAGTGGGAAGCCATTCCCCCTTGTCCTGTCCCTGCAGGCCCTTGTAGAAGTGTGACTGATGGAGGATGGATGGATGGATGGATGGATGGATGGATGGATGGATGGATGGATGATGGATGGATGGATGGATGGATGGATGATGGATGGATGGATGGATGGATGGATGGATGGATGGATGGATGATGGATGGATGGATGGATGACAGATGGATGATAATGGATGGCTATTTCCCTCATGCAGGGATCCATGACTACCAAGCCCAGCACCAAAACACACCAGGAGAGGCAATAAATGCTGGCCTAGGAGCTGCACACAGGGACAGGGACCAGGACAAGGACAGGGACTGGCCTGTGTGTGCAGCATAGCCCTCGTGTGTGCAGGGAGGGCCCCAGGCAGTTTGGAGTAGTGGGGCTGTGGCTGTCCTCAGGTTATTTGGCTCTCAGGC
Organism: Manacus candei; assembly: GCF_025592945.1. Taxonomy (NCBI): domain Eukaryota; kingdom Metazoa; phylum Chordata; class Aves; order Passeriformes; family Pipridae; genus Manacus; species Manacus candei. The sequence goes on along the minus strand of NW_026138160.1, from coordinate 295,868 downwards.
ACAGAGGAAAGGATTCAACCCAATCCAGGACACTCCACAGGACAGCATGTGCAGTTCAGATTTTTCCCATCAATAGTCACTGAGGTACATTTGCACTTGGAAAAGGGGTTTTTTTATACTGTATAAGCTTTCACCTTTGCTGCTGTAAAGATTCCCATGTAAAGACTCCAATGAGATCTCCTTGTATCTTCATTCCAGCAATTTGCACATGTAACCAAATCCCCTGGATTTGCCAGACATTGTGGGGTGTGCAGCACAATTAAGGAGCTCCCACAGGACCCCATGGAGACCCAGGGTCTTCACAGCCCAGATCTCCAGGAGGTGGCAGAAGAGCTTTGCTGAAGATGATGCTTGGTCTTGGCTAAGAAGAAAATACAATTCAAGCCTAAGGATACCAACAAACAGACCCAGGTTTTGCTCCCTGATCACACAGAGACTCCCACTGCTGTCAGTTGAAGTAAATCACATTTTGGAATATCAACCCAATTAACCTCAAGTTTGAGTGATAAAACAGCCCTGGACAACTGAATGAAAAAGCAAACAAGCAAAACCACCAAGGTATCTGCCTCAAGCAAACTCTGTCACTCCTTTATCCAGATCATCATTCCTAAAACACTTAGTGCTGAAGGACACCAAAAGGACTGACACTAGTGTTGCCTCAAACCCAAAGTATGCTCCAGTCTTTTCCCCAGCCCTCAAATGGGGCATTTTAAATTCTTTATTTCCCATCAGTGTTCATTGTCTGGTTCCCAGACTGAGCAAGGCTGTGCTGCCTGGGGTAGAAATGGGCTCTGAGTTAACCTGGCAGAGCAAAGTTGGGACCATCAGACATCCTGTCCAGACCTGGCTTGACAGCCAAATTTACTTCAGCCCAATGCCAAACCTCCATATTCCACAGAGCCCAAACCCACCCCAAGGGTACCAGAGAATGAACCATTCCTCTCCCATTCTTCTCCATATTCCCCCTTCCTTAAGCAGCTCTGAGCCATGCAGGGCAAGGAGCTTCAGGCCCCAAAGTCCCCTTTGGCACATGAAGAAACTTAATTTTCCTCTGAAATATCTTTTTGCCCAGTTTTTATTCAGCAATTCCTGTTGAACTGCTCAAGTGCAGCTTTGATAAAAGCAAGAGGGCAGAGTGGTGTCTCCTCCACTTGCTTCCCAAAGAATGGGATCCAACTGTGCTTCTCCCTCCTTCCAGTGAGTCCCAGTCCCTGTTTAAATGGGAAAGATCCATATAATGCCACGGGATCCCCAAATGGGATCCCTGTGGTGGGATATTCCCTTTCTCTCTGATGCTGGACAAGCCCAGAGGTCTGTGGGGCAGAGGGTTTGGGATCAGTAGTGTAGAGCAGAGTGAGTTCCTTGGTCACTTCACCTATGATGCCAATTTTAGCTCATTTGGAAGCTTTTTCATTGAGTGCCCAATACTGAGACCCATGGGAAGATTTCAACTCCAAAAGGATTAAAAGCAGCATACGGTCTGCTCTTGGGTATTTAGGAGGTAAAAAAAATAAGGCTAATTAAGCCTATTTGCAGTATTATGTCTGTCATAAACACTTTAATTCAGTTCAAGTCAACTTGAGCCAGAAAGGGGATAAAAAGGAATAAACCCTTTAAAAGACCTGCATCTGGGGAAAGGGAAGGTCTTGGTGGCCTCTGAACAGCCAGATCTGCTCTGAGACAGTTCTGTTCCAGCACCTGAGGGAGCAGAAATCAAACAGAGTTGTAAAAAATAAAGGGGCAAACAATTCAAGGTGTGGGCACACACTCCTCCCTGAGAAGGGGCTGTTCCAACAGCTGTGAATGAACAGCTGAGTCCAGGAGATCCACACTTCAGAGCTGGAGCACATAGCTGGCATCTCACCACCTCTCAGGAGAACCCAATCCCGTGGAAAACTCACCCTATGGATGAGCCCATCTAGACAACCCAAACCAGCACCTTCACCCATTCCCTTGCCAGTGAACCTGGATCTGAGCTCAAGGATTTCCACATCCCTTGCAGCACCACTCTGGCTGGTTTATCCCCATTGCCAAGGCTGAGCACACACAGCAGCTTTGTTATCTCAGGGACAATCCAGAGCTGCTCACAGTAGGAACACTCTGCTGCTGCAGCAGGATTAGCCAGGAAAACCCCTGGAGTAGGAAAATACACTGTCATAGAGCTGATCACCCAGAGAGGTTGTGCCACACACACATTTACCTGGGGGCTAGATCAGGGGATGCCTCATTGCCATTCCCAAAATTGCTCTGTAAACCACAGCCAAAGAGACTAAATAGGCTGTTTCTATTGTGTTCAATTTAAAGTCAACCAGGAAAACACAGCTTAAAGTCTATATAGACTGTAACAGACTGTGCTCTCTCCCCCAGGTCACCTTCTGCCATGGCAGATGCAGTGTGTGGATAGATCCAACTTCTCAGGTCAGGGATTGTCATCTCATGACTTGCAAATTCTTCAGATGGCCCAATTCCTGTGGTTCCTAATTCCCTTTCAGAACTTTTACCTGTCATTAGCACAGGGCAGGGCTGTGGGATGTGACACACCTCAGGCACCAGGCAGAGAGTGGTGCACACAAGACAAGAAGGTGATTGATTGATTGATTGATTGATTGACTGGGGGAGAGGGGGAAGAGAGATGTATAATTGGCACCACCACCCTAGATCCACCACCACAAAATACCCCCTGTGAGGCTGCAGATGGGGAACTTCACAGCCCTCCTGTGGCACATCCACTGCCACAGAGGCAGTTCCTGGCTCCTGTGTACAGCAAAGTTAAAATGTGGTTAAAATGCCCTTGGAGTCAAATGTCCAAACTACAGACCTGGAAGATGATGGACACAAGCTCCATTTGTTTGTAAACTGGTACTTCTGAGGCACAACTCTTGCACCAAAATGAGGCTGTTCAGCAGTGTGTCTTTGAGTTCACAGCAGAAAGGATCCAACCAGCTCCCGGGAACAGCACTGGGAATCCCCTGCTGCCAGAGTCTTTTTGCCTTGGTGCAGGAACACGGCTGTCCCTGCTGCATCAGGATCCAATCTCTGGTTTTACTGCCTCCTCAGTCCCTTAATTCTCTCCTCTCCAGGAACCAGGGCACAAGCCCTCAGTATCTCAACGTCACCACCCCAAAATAAGTGCACCTGAGGAATGGAGGAGGAGGATATTCCTGAAGAGTAAAAATTTTAACTCAAGAGAGATATATGTCACTGTTTCAGTGTTTCTGCTGTCCCACATTCCCCCCCCTCTCCATTCCTCCTTCCTGATCTGACACCTGACAAAACCTCTGGTTTCCCCCGCTCCTGCAGGGGCTCTCCCTGGGCTGCAGGATGCCAACGCTGAGGACATAGGAGCACTGCACATTTCTAGTGCTGGCCTTTGCCCTCACCCCGCAGCAGAGAATGGTGTCTCTGTCTCCTGACAGCTCTCCCGGCCTTGTCCTGCCCCTACTGTTTGCAGCTGTACACCACCTCCTCCTGCATGCACTGCTGGCACTCCACGTAGCAGCACCACTGCACCTGGCAGTGGCAGGAGAAGGTGACCAGCCTGCTCTGGGTGTTGTAGCCTCTCCCGCAGCACATGCTGTCGCAGTTGCCCTCCCTGGAGCAGGTCCTTCCCGCGGTGCCCAGCGAGTATTTGCTGGGGCGGCAGAAACTGGGCGAGTCCTCCACGTACACGAGGTCGGTGGCGCGGGGGGCCGGGGGCAGCCGAGGGGACTGCCCGTGCCGGGGGGGCCCGGCCAGCTCCGAGTGCCCCACGGCATCGTTGGTGGTGCTGAACACCTTGACGGCGTCGTCGTAGCGAAGCTTCAGCAGCCGCCCGATCTCGTGGAAGGGCGAGAGCTGCTTCCAGCACGTCCGCACGGCGCAGGAGCCCGACACGCCGTGGCACTTGCACGTGGTTTTCAGGCCATTCTTCACTGCCTGAGGAGGAGGAGAATCAAAGAATCATAGAATCATAGAATCAAAGAATCACAGAATCAGCTGGGTTGGAAGGGACCTCCGAGATCATCAAGTCCAACCCTTGATCCAACCCCACTGTGGTTCCCAGACCATGGCACTGATGCCACATCCAGTCTCATCTTAAAAACCTCCAGGGATGGTGAATCCATCCCTTCCCTGGGCAGCCCATTCCAATATCTGATTACCCTCTCTGTAAAGAATTTCTTCCTAATATCCAACCTAAACCTCCCCTGGCACAGCTTAAGACCAAGCCCTCTTGTCCTACTGCTGCTTCCTGGGAGAAGAGCCCAACCCCCACCTGGCTCCCCCCTCCTGTCAGGGAGTTGTAGAGAATCAGCCCAACTCTCCAGCCTGTCCAGGTCCCTCTGCAGAGCCCTCCTGCCTTCCAGCAGATCAACACTCCCCCCCAGCTTGGTGTCATCTGCAAATTTGGTAATGGTGGACTTGATCCCCTCATCCAGATCATCGATAAAGATTAAACAGAACTGGGCCCAACACTGATCCCTGGGGACACCACTGGTGACTGGATCCCAACTGGATGCAGCTCCATCCCCACCACTCTCAGCTCGGCCCTCCAGCCAGTTCCTAACCCAGCAGAGTGCCCCTGTCCAAGCCATGGGCTGCAGCTTTTCCGAGAGAATGCTACGGAAGATGGTGAAGTGGTGGACTTTATCTGAGCCTAGTTCTGGGCAGAGGCAGAACCTCAGAGCACAGACAGCCTGCAAGGACTTCAGTTTTATTAGTATTATTTCTATTTTATGAGGGAAAAAGTAATAGTAGTTTAAAAAAAAATTGAAGCAGAGGGATGGCTACAGAGTTGACTGGTGAGCCAGAGAGTGGAAAGCCCGAATGAGAACAAACAGCTGAATACCAAATAAGTTCTTCCTAAGCCTATTTGGCCCAGTAGGAGTAAAAAAAAAACAAAAAAAAAAATCCAAAATAGTATCTCCAGCATGGTATATTCAAATGAAGACAGTGCTCTGATTGAACAACAAATTGGACTCAGGAAATGGGAAACAGTGATAAGCCTGCAGAGGCCTGCAGAGGCCAAATATGGAGGCCAATAATGCCAACAGTGGCCAAAATGTTCAGTCTAATGGTCTCCCTGACCCAAACCTGTGACATGACAAGTTCCACAGCAAGTCACCAGCAGACTCATAATTGACCTCAAGAGTGTCAGCCCTTACTCTGCCTTACACATCCCATCAGCTCTGAAGCTCTAGCTGTTCACAGAGCTCCCTGTGGCTGTGGCACAGCCAACGGAGTCACTCAACCACTGAATGTTACAGCTCTTCCTGGGCTGTGTGTTGCTGTCACGCAGCCCCTGGTACCACCAGAGGATACAGGATGCTCCTCTGCCTGTCAACATGCAGCTCCTCACACCAGAGTTCAGGAGACTTTCCAGGGAGTTCTCAGTGCCAGGACACACAGACAGAGGCACTGTTGTTTGTGAGCAGGGGCAGGGAATACCCCCCTCACAAACAGCCTCAGCTGGGGATGGGTTAGAGGACTTGAGGTCACTCCCACCCTGCCGGTGCGGGTCCTCACCTTGATGCCCACGTTGGTGTTGTGGATGTCCACCTTGGCCCGCAGGTCTTTGCCGATCCTCTTCTGCCCCAGGAACTTCTTGAGGAACTTGGTGCTGTACTTGAGGTTGTCCCCACAGACCCCCCACTGCCAGGCCTTGCGGTTCTCCAGCCCCGGGGAGTCGTCGCACGTGCAGCGCTCCATGCGCCCGGCGCTGCAGGCCCGCGCCAGCGAGTGCGTCAGGGCCGCCGAGGACACGGCGTACAGGAAGGCCGTCTCCTTGAAACCTGCATTGGGACAGGGTAGGAGCAGGGTAAGGTGTTCAGCCACCTCTACTGGCACTCCTGACTGTCCATGGACTAAAACAAAGCACGACAATTATAAACTCAAAGAGACAAAACCCAATGAGTGCATGAGGGCCACTGAGGACACGGCGTAGGGGAAAGCCGTCTCCTTAAAACCTGCACGGGAAAAAAACACTGCTTGGCTGTGCTGCTTAGGTGAGCAAAATGGGTAATCTGGGTGTGGAAGTTTCAAAAACAAGAACAAATCTAAAAAGAAAAACCCAAAAACTAAACCAAGCCCACACCAGGTGCTGTTCTTGCTTGTTGTTCCCTGTGTGCTGATTGAACTAATGTCTGGATTTCTTCTGCAACCTTGGACTTCTAGAGGATAAAAATAGCCTAGAGAAGAGAAGACTAAGGGGAGACCTCACCGGTGTCTTCAACATCCTCATGAGGGGAAGCAGAGGGGCAGGTACCTATACCTTCACTCCTGTGACCAGTGACAGGACTCGAGGAAACAGCATGAAGCTGAGTTGGGGGAGGTTTAAGTTGGATATTAGAAAATGGTTCTTCACTCAGAAGGTGATTGGGCACTGAACAGGCTCTCCAGGGAAGTGGTCACAGCACCAAGCTTGACAGAGTTCAAGAAGCGTTTGGACAATGCTCTCAGGCACATGATGTGACTCTTGGAGTGTCCAGGAGTTGGACCCGATGATCCTGATGGGTCCCTTCCAACTCAGCATGTTCTGTGATTCTGTGATTAGGACAGGGTAGGAACAGGGTAAGGTGTTCAGCCACCTCTACTGGCTCTCCTGACTGTCCGTGGACTAAAACAAAGCACAATTATAAACACAAAGAGACAAAATCCAGTGAGGGACATGGAGGACGGGGCAGAGGGGAAGGCAGTCTCCTTAAAACCTTTGGGGGACAAGGATTAGGAAACGGCAAGAGCAGGAAATGCAAAGTAATAAAAAGGTTGAAGACTCCCTCACTGGCTCTCCTGACTCCTCATGACTAAAGCCAAGCACAATAATCACAGACACAAAGGCACAAAACCCAGCGAGTGTGTGAGGGACACGGGACATGGCGGATGGGAAGGCAGTCTCCTTAAAACCTGCACACGAGAAGGACAGGGAGAGGGTAGAAGCAGAAAAGGTAAAATATGGTGTTCAGCCACCTCACTGGTTCTCTTGACTGTGCATGGACTGAAAAACTAAGCACAATAATTACATTAATGATAAATACAAAGAGATTAAACTCTTTACTTGCACACCACTCTATCAGAGAAGCTCCACATCGTGTTTGAAGTAACTGGTGTAGTGACACCCCAGTCTCACCCCGTGGCTGTGAGTGGTTCCATACAACTTCCTTGTGAGGGGTAGAGGAGGGGCAGGCCCTGAGCTCTGCTTTGTGTGACCAGGGACAGGACCCAGAGAATGGCCTGGAGTTGTGTCAGGGCAGGGTCAGGTTGGATTTTAGAAAAAGGCTCTTCCCCCAGAGGGTGGCTGGGCACTGACCAGGCTCCCCAGGGCAGTGGTCACAGCCCCAGGGCTGCCAGAGCTCCAGGAGGGTTTGGATGACACTCTCAGGCACAGGCTGGGACTCCTGGGGATGGGCCTGTGCAGGGCCAGGAGCTGCACCCGATGATCCTTGTGGGTCCCTTCCAACTCAACCTATTCTGTTACTCTGTGACATGGACAGGAGACCACTCATGGATCAAGGGAGGGGTGGGAAAACATCCAACTGCAAAAAGCGACAGCCGTGAAACTCCGTTTGTGCTCACCCTCCCCACGGGCTGAGGGGTGTGAATAGAGACTGCACCGAAATCATGGGGGGGCCTAAAATCAGTAAATATGGAGTAGAGACTGGGAAAATATTTTTAAAATCTGGCCTGTTACTCAAACATGTTTTTAATTGGGGCTGTCGTGGTATTTCCCATGGAAAGATCACGTGTAGTTTGGCTGGCAAGGGTTGCATGTTGAAGGACATCTTGGCAAGAAGGACAGCTCTCCCACATGTGAGTGGGGTTTCTGAATTCCTTGTAAATTATCCACTCCCAGTGACTGTAGGGTTGTGTTCTGAAGCTGTTCTCCTCCCAGAGGAGGCTTCTCAGGATTGGTTACAATCCCTGAGGTCGTGGTGTGACCATGGCACACCAGGACATTTAACCAGGAAACAAAGTACAGGGACTGAATGGAAATTCAGCCTGGAGATGTGAGATCAGACAGGAATGGGAATATTGATACGACACCCAGGAGCTCCACAGAAGTTCTGGAAACTCAGATTGACACAAACCTGACCTAAACCCCAAAATAGTTTATTTACTCATTTATATTTACCTCTTTGTCTATTCAATCCTGGGGATAATTGTAATATTCTTTCAGCAGTTCATTTGTAGAAAAGAAAACTATTAATGAGAAATTGTTTAACAAGTCCACAATTTAGGAATTAGTGCAAGGAAGAGAGACGGGTGACTGATCAACAGCTCTGAGTGCAGGAATGGGTAAGATCAGCCAATATAGAAAAAAATTGGTTTATGAGAAATAGAGTGGTGGTACATTGCAAGGAGGAAAACACATTGAAGCAAACAAATATTCCACATGGGAAAATTCTGAATTTCCTTCCACATCAGAGGGAAAATCTGTTTACCCAAATAATGGAAGAGAGAGAGACAACCACAGAGACTTGATCTAGATTTACAGTTACCTGTTTGGAGCAGAGGTTGGAATTCACCTCTAGAATTCACCAAGTCCACCCTCAGATCTTTCCCTTATTATGTTCCCTCAAAGAATTCCCATCAAGCTGTAATAAGAGATCAGGCCACTGACTGCTGACATCTGACAACACCACCACAAATGTGACCCGAGAACAGGACACAGAGCTCTCCTGACAGTTGTCAGCAAGAAGAATGAGAAGTGTGACTGACCATGAGCACAGTGGAGAGGCTGCATTACCAGCTTCAATACACACTCCATAGGAGCTCTTTGGAATCGCAGAATTGCAGATAAAGATCCAGCAACAGTATGGACATGAGGGGAGAGTCAAAATATGGAGGAGATAAGGAGATCAACCAACCAACTCCTTCCTGCCTCACCATCTTGGTCGCTGTAAGCACTGGGACAATAATTTGCAATTAGTCTCTCTGGTTGATGATGCTCTACAAAATTTCTCAGGGTACTGGAAAAACAATGAAAGGATGTCACCAAATCCATCAAAAGTTTTAGGAAAGCTGCTGTGGGACGCAGCCAGTACAGACTATGGACAGCAACATGGTGCTCACACATTTTCAACAGTGGCCAACCCATGCCAAAGAAGGAGCTAAGAGGGGGTGAAATATATTTGAGATCCTAAACCTGTTAAATCATCCCAGAAGCCAATCTCCAAATGTTTACCAGATTCCCAGTTTCCTCTCTGACACACTGATCCCAGAAGCAAGGAGAACATTCCAGAAGGCCTTTCCCACACCATGTGAAGGCAGCAGTCCCCGGCAGCTCCTCAGCCCCTGCTAAATCTGGCTCTGTGGAACACCACACTGCTTCTGCTATTTCTGACCAGCAATGCTTTGGTTATCCTGTGGCACTCCATGGAAGTGCTGGCCAGCTCTCAGCCCACTGGAAATCAGAGACCGTGGCTTGTGGTCAGGCCACTGCAGACAGCAAGGACTGCACATACCAAGCAGGCTTTCAAATCATCTCCTTCTCCACCCCTCCCACCTCCTCCTAAGACAAAGCTTCAACATCTCCAGGCTGTCAAATGCTTGTCCAAAAAGTCTGATATGATTCCTCGTTCTTTATCCTAAGGGATCGATCACCATTTAATGGTTAATTTACAAATCACACGAGTAAAGGGAGAACTGAAAGGTCCTTCAGCCCCTGTGGAATAACAACATGCAACAGAGCAGCAGCTGGATTTTCAGTAGGACACACCACAAATAGGCAGCAATCAGCTCCAAGGAGCATGATTTAAGATCTGAGAGAGATTTCCCCATGTGTCCTGGTATCCTTCCTCCCTCTGTCATCAGAGCCAGCGGAGCCTGGAGTCGATGCTGGGCTATCAGGACCCGCTTTGGGGATGAGTCACTCCCCTGACCCCACTGACTGGGACCAAATGGAATCTGACACTTGGGGCAAGGGGGAACATCTCCATGAGATGTGTTTGCTGGGCAGTTTGGTTGCAAACATCCAGCACAGAAGGAATTTCAAGATGCTGCAGCAAACCAGCCCCCTCAGTAGGACCTTGCACGGGTCCAAGTCCTCCCCTGAGCTCTCTGGGAGGATTTCTGAGCTCAGCAGCCTATAAATACAGAGAGATGTTTGCTGCAATGGCACCACTGTTCTGAGTGTGGTGTGCTCCAGACCACAAGGAAAACTATAACAGGAGGAGTTCAGCCATGGGCTGGTTCTGACAAAGGAAAGATGTTCATGGGCAATGATTTTTCAGTGCTACAGTGAAGGTGAGTGTTTCAGAGCAAGTGCAGGAGGGAAAACAATCACATCAACAGACCAACCAACCAATCAAAAAAGAACTGTAGAAAGACTTAGGATGGAAGGATTCTCAAGGTCTTTAGCACAACCTCCTGCTCAAAACAGGGCTAACTCAGTGCCAGCTGCTCAGGTCTTCCCCAGCTGAGTTCTCAAAATCTCCCATGGTGGAAATTCCACGTCTCTGAGCTACCACTCCACTGCTGTACCATTCCTAGATTCCTCATGACATCAATGAAACCACTGCCTGAAGGTCAAAGAATCCAGCATGAGGCCAAGAAATGGACTGATGGATGGAAGGATCGTAGAGTGCTCATTTCCCAAGAAGGATTTTTTTGAGTGCCTGCATTTGAACTCTTTGCTCAAATTTTATTTCTCTTCCCTGAATCACCATCTTGTTTGAGATGAAATTCTGTTTACTTGGCCTCCAGCAACCTTTATGGCACTCCTGGGACACCAAATGACCATCAGTGCTTTACAAAGACACCAACTGCCACCATGCAACAGGATGGCTTGAAATGTCTCTCCAGAATCATTTTAAATCTAACTCTTATCATGGATTTTTAAGGAAGTGGAGAAGGAGTGCAGAAGGATTTTGCATGGATCAGTGAACAGTAACAGCTGTCATAAGTGACAATGGTCACAGAGGAGTGGGAGGTTATGCAAAAGGAGTTTCCCAGTTGTATCCAGAGAAGTATCCAGAACAACAAATAGTGCAGACTGTGACTATAAATCTGGCATTTCAAGGGCTAGAAAGCCTTTGGTCTTTTTGGGGTTTTCCCCATCTCTAGAAGCAGAAAAAACATTGATGATCCAAATCAGTCACAGCAGTTTGGGACTGCCAACTGAGTGTGGCTTTTCACCCCTCACAGCTCACTAGGACATGACCTCTCTTGCACTTGTGAGACCTTTAAAGACTGTTCAAAGTGTGTATTTTTCTTTATGGTTTCTCTGGGACCATGGAGATATCAAATGATTTGATCATTCCTAAAACTCTTCAACTTCAGCGAAAGGAGTGGAGTCCATTGGCTGACCAACAATTTCCAAGAGATTCCCAAGAAATGTGAGAAACAGACCAAAAGTGGCAGCTGAGAGTGTTCCTGTTCTTTGTGAAGGAACTAAACTCCTTTGGAAGCTGAAGGAAAATGAGAACCAACAACTGCTCCCAACCAAGTGTCCCTTCACCCAGGAAGGGCACCCAGCATACTTTGCTGTATTGAATCATCATTTGAACCTTAAGATTGTGTAATAAAAGTTTTCAAACACTTCTCCTCATCTGCCGAAACAGGTTTTAAATTACAGGTGGTATTTTATTTTGTCAGTCAGGAGTCCCTGGAAATGTTAAGGCTTGTCACCGCCAGATAATGAAATGTTTTGCAGCTATTTGAAGAGGAGGATTATTCAATTGTCATTTTCAAGTTCTTTGAGGTTGATGAAGGTGCAGGTGTCAGAAAAACACTCAAAATGATCAAGAACAGCTTCTTCAACTAAAGAAATTTGCTTTCGTGTGCTAAAAAAAACCACAACAGAGTCTTGCAATGAGGTAAATCTGACCCTGTATGTGCTGGTTTAATAGAATATTAACTTCATATTTAATATAATAAAAATTGATAATTTTAAATGAAAATGTTAAAAATTTTCAATCCAAATGCTAATTAAAATTTGCATTTATTTTCATCAAATTTAATTTTGGCTTGTCTGGGCTCTTTTTAAAAAAACATTAAGTTGCTAAATATTATTAAAGGACTGAAACTCAGTAATTCTGAAGAATGAAGTTTAGTAAATGCCACTAAAATTATTGAAGGGCTGAAAGTTGGTAACACATAATGAGGCTTTGTTTGGATCAGGACAGGTTTAGCAAAGATACTTTTACTAAGAAATGGTTTCAGTGTCTGTCTTAATTCTATTTTTCTCAAGTTCTTATAATTTGAAGGATTTGTTATGCTCCCCCCTACCTCAAATAGAGAATTTAAGGACATTTTCTTCCTCTAAAGCATTTTGGGAAACAGAAGCCAATGGTTCTTCTGTCCACTCTGAACTTCTACAAAAACTCCAAATTTATGGGAAGGAGTCTTAGGAAAGATTTGACAACTTGCACTGAAATGCAGGTATAAACAGTCGTGCTGACAAACAGAAAATAGGTATAAATTTTGTATCTGAGAATAACAAATATAAATATCCGAAGACCTAAAAAGAGTTTTTTCTTAAAACATCCCTTGACATCAAGCACTGCCCCTTTTTCCCACAGTATCACCCTGATTCCCAGCTGAGGAGGATGCTCAGCCCAGGGAACTCCGGGCAAAAATCCACAAGCCAAGGGTGACAACTTCCTTCTACTCTCCAATGCATGACAAACCCTGCAGGAAACACGAGGACAAAGCTTATTTTGCAGCAAAGGGGCCCAACGCGCCCGTTCCTGGGTGAAATGGATGATCTGGGCACTCTGGGCACTCCCTGGTGCCAATCAAACCCCCTTGGCTTGATTTGAGATGGACGTTCCAGGGGCTGCAGCACCGGGAGTTTCCCTGCCAACCAACTACCTTGTACCTCTCTTGAGCAGGCTGGTCCTCCCCTCCAGGCTGCAGTTCCAGCGCTCGCTGCGGAACTGGAACTGGCACTCCATGATCCCGAGGCGGATGGAATCCCGCAGGGTCTCGGCCAGGCCCGGCTCCCGCCGGCACAGCCGCTTCTGCTTGCGGGACAGCTGGAGCAGGTCACACTGCTTGACGTGCACCCTGCCCTGGGCAGAGCCCGGGGAGGGCCCCAGGGATGGGAAGTGGGTCAGGGCTTCCTTCCCGGTCAGGCTGAAAGGAAGCAGGAAAAGCAGAGGTTATGGATCCTTCATGGTCATGGCACCAAGCCTGGCAGAGCTCAGGGAGTGTTTGGGCAACACTCTCAGACACAGGGTGTGACTCTTGGGGATGGGCCTGTGCAGGGCCAGGAGTTGGACTGGATGATCCTTGTGGGTGCCTTCCAGCTTGGCATATTCTGGGATTCTCTGAAGGCCAGGTGGGACAGGAGCTCTGAGAAACCTGCTCTAGTGGAAGGTGTCCCTGCCCACGGTGGGGAGTGGGGCTCAGTGGCTTTTAAAGGTCCATTCCAACCCAAACCATTTGGGGATTCTATGATGATTCTCAAATGGCAGCCATGGAAAGGTAATTGGAGGGCAGGATATTTGGAAAGCTGCAGCTCCTGGTACTTTATCAGCTCAGAGGATTAATCACTAAAGATTAGATCTTGTATCCCATCTCCACCACACACCAAGGCAAAGTACCACAGCAATGCTGTGGGGAGGAAGGAAAAACAAGTGTGTTGTCTCCAGCAACCCCAGGTGGGAAGGTTCTCTTGGCTCCGTGACAGGGTGACAAGGATGTGGAGGGGACTGGAGCATCTCTTGGGAGCAAGGAAAGCTGAGGGAGCTGGGGCTGTTCAGCCTCCAGAGCAGACCCTGAGAGGGGCCCTCCCCAGGGTGTGTCAGGGGCTGCAGGGAGGGGGCAGAGGCTGGAGCAGGCTCTGCTGGGGGGGCCCAGCAATGGCACGGGAGGAACGGGCAAGAACTGATGCCCAGGAAGTTCCAACTGGACAGGAGGAAGAACTTCTTTGCTGGGCAGTGACCCAGCACTGAACAGGTTCTCCCAGAGTGGGTGTGGACTCTTCCTCACTGGAGGTATTCCAGACCCCTCTGGACACAATCCTGTGCCATGTGCTCTGGGATGGCCCTGCTTGAGCAGGAAGATGGGACCAGCCACTGTCCTTTCCAGCCTGATCTATTCTGGGATCCTGGGATCCTGTGACATGTCTACACCCCTTCAGTTTGTTTTCCTTGCCAGTCACAGAGTGAGTTCCCAGTTCCTTCAGGTGTCCCATACAGAGATCCCGTGGTGCTGCAGGTCACAGCTCTCCAAAAAGCACTAACCATGTCCTTCCCAGGATTTGTGCCACTGGACATACTAGGGAAGCCCAGTGGGGAGGCAGTATCAATGACCACCTTTCTACAGCAAGCATGAGTTTTGCTGGAAAACATATTCTTGCTGAAAAAATAAAGGAAAGGTCAAAAAAAATGTCCTGTCAAATGTAACAGCAATGCACTTACATGTTCAGGTAACTCAGCTAGAAAATGCAACAAATTTTTGAGACAAATGTTTTCCCTTTTATGGCAAGACAATATTTTTCTTGCAAAATTTATCTTTAGAATGCTTGAAAACACAGAGAAGTTATTTTACTTTGATGCAAGATTTGAGGGCTGCAAACACACTGGGAGCAGCCATAGGATTGCACAACAGGGATCTGGTGAAGCCAGAGCCAGAGGGGGAAAGCTGAAGTCACAAATTCAGAGCTTGAGCAGACACAATTTAACTCAGGCCTGTTGAGCTCCCCCTGCTTTGTCAAGGGCTTTGATGCATTTCAAGTAGAAGCTGTAAAGCCAAGACTGAGCTCTCCTGTAGCTCAGGGGTGTCTGATTCCCATCGAGGGCTGACTCAGGAAGGACAATGTGGTGCAAAAGGTATTGCTTAAATCTGCATGAGTGTGAAAGGGAGAAAAGGTGGCACCTGATTGCCAAACACAGGATCACAGAGTGCCCCAACCCCCACCCAAAAATACCAAAACCAGATCAATGGAAAAGTCCTGGAACCTTCCCTTTTGGACACATCTCAGCCCCATCGTTAACATTTGCAGACAACACCTTCCCCCTCTCCCAAACCATGTGGTTTTCTGTGCAAGTCCACAGGTAGTTTGGAAGTACAAATGGAAGAGCTGGTTGGTTCTCGCTCCTCTCCCCCACTCAGGCAAATCGGGCTCTGCTGTGGGAGCCAGACCAGCAGAGCTGGAGAGGGAGGGATGTAACGAGGAGCCAGCTCTGGAGCATTCCTACGAGGACATCCTGGCCACTGGCACTGCCACCAGCAGTGCAGGGACTCTCCATGCCCTTCCCTGCCCAGCCCAGCACTTGAGCAACACAAACCAGGTGGAGATGGGCAATAAGGTGGTGCTTCCAGCAACTTGTTGGTACCAAACAAGCCATTCCCCCCAGTAGTGCACCAGTGAGACTCTTCATCTCTGCACCATTCCCAGGCTCCTGGTAAAACATGGCTCTTCCCCAGTGGAGTTGTCCAACAGTCTGACTGTCTGTGTTTGCGGGTGTATGTCTGGCACAGCCAATGTCTGGCACAGAGAGGAGAAGGAAGTCTGTGCCAGTGACCAGAACACATGTCCACACTGTCTACCACACTCCAGTCCACACGTAAAGACTTTTATCCCAGGGAGGTGACCAAGATGGGAACTCACCTGGCTCCACAGCAGACATTTCTAACCCTTAGCTGTTCAAATAAGACCATACTCGTGTCAGGGATGTACCTTCGTGCTGGAGGATGCAAGTCAAGCACTGCAGCTGTGATTTGAGTCCTCCAGACACTTCATAGATATCTGTTTTCGAGATATTTGTCTGGGTCTCCCTGGAGTCAACCCAGTCTCTCCAGGCACTGGAGTTAGAGCCCAGTTCAGACCTAACCCCACAGCACTCTGCCTCTGTTCTCACAGGGCCCTACAACCTCCAGGTGTGCTCACACATCCTTAACTAGGAACAAATGCAATTAACTGACACATGGAATCACCCAGAGACCTGCAAACTTCCCAAGAACAAGGAACCTTGTGAATCCCACAGGAACACTGAGATGAGCTCGGTTGGTCAGAGCATGGTGCTAATAATGCCAAGGTTGTGAGTATGGACAATTCACTTAAGAGTTGGAGTTGGTGATCCTTATGTGTCCCTTCCAACTCAGAATATTCTGGGATTCTGTGAGCATCGAACCTTAGGAACCAAGTGGGTGAGAAGAATCTCATCAGGGATGTTCAGACTGTCTAACTCAGTGGGACAGTGCTGGCTCAGAAGAGGTGTTGCTGTTATATCAACTGGGAGAATAACAACACTCACCCAGAGCCCTGGACTTTGCCTGGTAGTGGGATTTCAGCACCCACATCCCAGGAAAGTGCACTTGCCAACAAGTGCAGTGTGAGATGTGGTTCCTCTCCATTTCCATGCACTATCTGTGCTCCTGTGCACCAAAGTTTCCCAAGTTCACAGCACAGAGAGAAGAAATAAGGAGGAGGGAACTGACACTGAGGAGTCTGAGAGCCTGATATAACAACACTGAGATCATTCATTGCTTGAAAGCCACAGACAAAATCTTTCGAAATTCCTTTATACCAAAACACTGCCTGTCCACATACCATCAGAACTGCCAGGCATCCAACCTCCTGAGAACAGACAGAGCACACAGGGCTGGAGTCTGTAGGCAAACAGCAAAGCAAGAGCTGTAGGGTGAAAGCTAAAGTCCCAAAGTCAGACCTTGAGCAGACACAGTTTAGCTCAGTGAGCTCTCCCCACGTTTGGTGCATCTTGAGCAGCAACTGCAAAGCCAAGACTCTGAGCTCTTCTGTAGCTCCAGGGGCTCAGGGGGTCTCTGATTCGCATTGAGGGCTGACAGGAAGGAAAATGTGGTATAAAAAGTATTGCTTGAGTGTGAAAGGGAGAAAAAGGTGACAAACATCCTCAAATTTTTACAAGAGATTTGATGAATGACACAGCACAGGGGAGAGCTGAGAGAAACTCTCAAACTAGAGTAGAATTAGTGGGCAGAAGTTTAATACAGAACAGGGAGAAGAGGCAACAGCTGTGGAAAGTGGTCAGGTCTCTTAAACCTGCTGTGAAGGAGCCACTGAACAGACAGACCAAGGACAAGTCAAATTCTACCATCTTGTAAAGTGGACAGATTTCCAGAAGAGCTTGTGCATGAACACAGATAGACTGGATATCTCCCACAATTCCTACCAGGAGAAAAAGGAACACAAGGAGAACACAGGGCTTTGAAAGCAGGACAGCCCTGCAAGTGAATAAAGATTATTCCAACCTGTAATATACAAGAACCAGGAGGAATTATGATAATTTATGAATTGATAGACTAAAGCTAAATGAAATGGGACACAGAGGCTGCAGTTAGACTTGAAGCCCTTCTCAATGCAGGGCACAAGGAATAATAGTTATCCAGGTATTCATGCAAACCATGGAAGAAAAATTCATAAAGGACCATTAAACACAAAGATACTTTGACAGAGGAAACTCTTAAGGTGCAAACTGTCAGAAACTGGAGAGGATTCTGAGAGAGCATCTCTATCTGCTGTTCTGTGCCTTTTTATGCTCTTGCCTTCACATTTCTTATTCCCAGTGCTGACTCAGGTGGTGAGGCCACATGAGCCCTTGGTCTGAGCCAGGACAGCTGTGCTACAATCCTGGGCAGAGATTATCTCAAGAATGGTCCACCAGTGGCCAGTGAGATTTGGGAGAAGGTGATTTTGCCATTCTCCAGGCCCTGAAGGATGTTGGGTGCTAATATTTGCGGAAAACCCAGACAGAATAACGACAGGCACCCTAAAAACCTTTGAAGAATTTGATGCCATTTTCAGAGCAATCTCAATAGTGCAGAGCAAACACAGCCTGGGACCACACACAGAGCAGAGATACCAAGTTTAATTCATCCTTTACACCATGCAAAGTGAAAGCTTCATGGGAAAAACACTTCCTAAAACTGAATCCAGCAACACTTTAAATTCTGACAGAGGTAATGCAGCATCCTACACAAAGAGCTGGTTGCACAGGCAAACTTACACAGAGAATCACAGAATATTCTGAGCTGGAAGAGACCTACAAGGATCATCAAGTCCAACTCTTTAGGGAATGGCCCATTCAGGGATCAAAGCTACAACCTTGGTGTTATCAGCACCACACTCCAACCAACTGAGCACATCTCAGAGCACACGATACTTCTTTTTATTATTGTTATCTTTGTTGCACTTATTATTGAATTTGTAAAGTTGCAACACACAAAGTAACTTGGTTTTCCTCTAGAAATGGAGGTCAGAAATAACCAGATGAAAATATCATGGTTAATGAAACAAGCGGTAAATTGGTTAATTCATGTGACTAAAGCTGCCTGGAACATAACCTTCCTGTCACACTCATCACCTTAGACAGGTGAACACCAGCAGGAAAAATTATCCTGCTGTGTTTGGAGGCTCAGGATCCTGTCAGAGATCAGGATTCCCAGAATAAGATCCATGCACAGACACCACTCTCCGAACTGGTCTCTCACATAACTTCCAGTTTAACCAAGCAGGCAGAGAAGTTAAAGGGGTGCCCGAGGCTGTGGAGGTGACCAGTGGCACAACTGGGAGCAGAAGCCACTCTCTGGGTCACAGCTGACCCACCAAGATCACCCATCTGAGGGGAGGCTTTGCAGGCTCCAACCATGACTGTGTTTTATTGGGGTAAAACCAGCACAGGGTCAGATCAAGATCACAGGATGGAAACACTCACACAAGATTAAATATAAAATATGCAGATATTTGCACTTGGGTGAACTGCACATCGTTTTTAGATGATTTAGGGTTTATTATCTACAGATCATACAGTGAAAAAAGTGAGCTCTTTGAATTAATGCACACCTGCTCGTGATCTGAGAGAACAATAAGGAGCTCCAACTTTTATTTCTCTCTCCTTTTCTGTCTGAGCACTTTGGTAAATTCATCTATTTCCTTTAATCTCCTTCCAGCCACATTCCAGCTGCTTAAGAGACTTTTAATGAGAGCCTGTTCCTGTGCAATGCCCAATGTCCTCTGGATCTGAGAGGTCTTAAAAACCCGTAAAAATCTGCCTTTCCTACCTCTCCCAAGTAAGGAGAAAATCAAAGGGAGCCCCAGCAACCCTCCATATCTGATTTCAGGGGCCTTTCATGTTCCACAGGAATATCTACACCCCACAGAGAGCTGCAACAGGCATTCAGGGAAGGCTGAGGGAATATGGGACATGAGCAAACCAAGGCCACTGTGGTGCACAGGGGTCCTCAAGTCTCCTCTGTCCCTGGCAGGTCAGTGAAACAGTTTTAGTCCTTTCAGAAACATCACATTTAATCCTCCATTTGTCCCTGAATGAAGGCATGGCCAGTGAGTGTTGGACTGTTGGGATTAACTGGGATGGTCTCTGTTTTGTACCACCCACTGCCTACAAAGAAGGTGGCAGAAATCCCCAAAGCCTCTAAATTATGAATCTCAATAATCAATATCGGGGTTTAACAACTGATATCAAAGGTTTTGACTTTCCTCCATCAGAGTTGTTGTTTCAGCCCCTCGGGCAGGTGTCTCTATACCTGTTGTCCTCCAGGTTTTCTATCAAGTTTGTGCCCCTCACAAAGTAAAAAAGCTTGAATGAAAACCTCGGCTGAGTTTACACAAGGTTATGAGTTAGAATCCTCTGACAGGGGCTTTGCTTGCTGCAAACCCTCCCTGGGAGCAGCAACAGATGATGTGTCCACATCCAGACTCATTTTTTTAAAAAGAATTCTCCTGAAGCTCCACAGAGAACAGGATATCAAATCCTTACATCAGAGGTCTGGGAGGAGAGGGAGTGACCTGGGTGAGGGCTGAGCTGGGGCCCTTCAGTCAGAAAAAAGCCTTTACCCCTGCCACACATCTCTGCTGTGGCACTGCCCACTCCATCCTCAGACTCCATCTTTCCAAGGCTCACCTGAAAGTTGCCTTCTCTGCCATTTCTGCTCTTTCTCTCTCTTTTTAATACCCCGGTGACTGAAAATGCCAAAAAAAACCAGGCTGTAACAAACCCTCCTGCTACACTGGGCTGTGAGGAATGATGATGCAGCCTGTAAGTAATATCAGCATTTAATTTATCAGCTCAACAGGAAGAGAAACATTCTCTTAAACCTTTCCAGGAGCACTCAGACAGCAGAGTCCCTATTTGAGGTACATTTGGTCCATTAGATTTATCAGGGAAATGCTGCAATTAAACAGTTACCAAAGAAAATGTAGGAATGTGGGTAAATGGGCTAATGGGATGAAAACTAAGACTTGCTGGACATCTCCAGGACACAAGGGAGGTGAGGACAGTGGTTTTGAGGGTGCTTGTATCAACATTAAGATGTCATTTGACATATTATGCTGTTTTCAAAACTATACAAGCCCCAGATTCAATAGACTTGCAAGTCACGTGTTGGTTTTACTCCCTAAGGAGCCCAGAAAACTCTTCCATCATGGAATGAGCAGCAATTGTGCCACTGGCTATGGTGGGAGCAGAACCAGCCCTAAATACAGAGGGCACAGGTAGGCTGGACTAAGAGGAGCTGTGAAATCCCAGCACATCCTGTGAAATCCCAGGAATCCTGGCGCCTCTGCACCTACCACAGGTATTTCAGGAGGGGTTCTAAAGGCTCCAGCAGATCTGGCTGCCCACAGAGCACAGGCCAGACTGGCCCATGGATGAGACATGTCCCAGCCTGCTCCTCAGAGGTCTCCCAGGAGAAGGCTTTGATCAGGTTTGTAACTTCCACCTCCCCAACAACATCCTACCTGAGGTGGGTCCCTTCCAGATTCTGCCCTGGCCTAATTCTAGGAGGACTCCTCTGTGAGGAGCTCTTTGCCCTCCAGCACATCCTAAACGCCTTTTCACCTTGAAAACACAGCCCCTGAGGAGCCAACAGGAGGCTGAGAGCTTTTAATGAGGTCTGGAGAGATTCCCACCCCCCAAGGAGATGAACAGCCTGGAAGGAAGAGCTGGCTGAGGCAAGGAGGGAACACCTTCCAGGATGGGGGAGGACTGAAGCAAAGGTGAAACCAGCACAAAGGAAGTGGAGAGGTGCACAGTGGCTGTACCCAGGGGAGCAGCCACTCCTGGAGTCCTGCAGCCAGGAAACCCAACACAGCCCCAACAACAGCCAGCCCACCTTGCACACAGAGCTGAGTTTCTCTCCCTCTCCTAAAAGCAAGTTTTAATTTACCCCCTGTGGACCTTGCACTGGCAGTTCAAGGTCTGTTCAAGCACAGCCAGAGCACTGACACCAGCGAGCTGAGAGCTCCAAGAGCTGGGAATGGAGTGGGAGATCTGCCCACAGTTGCTGTCCTTTAAAAGCCCCTTGTCCTAAAGCCATGGCAAAACCAATTTGTATATTCAGGGCTGATCTGCATCTTTCCCAGGCCCTTGGATGATTTTTGCTGGACTATCCCACACACTTCATGCCTCACTTTTATCCTGATGGAATCAAACTCGGCTTTTTCTTCACCCTTTCAACCAGCAATGCTTTACCTTTGCCAAATCCCCTGCACACACAGAAAGGGCTCAGGTCCTCTCTCCACCAAAAGCCTCCTTCACTTTTTCTTACACTTTTGCAGGTTTTCTCCATTAAGTGTTTGGAAAGCAAAGATCTGACTCACGTGCCTAAGTCTCTCCTATTTGGCAAAACCTAGAGACAGACACTGACCCAGCTCTCCAGTCCCCTCAATTCAGGAGTAATTTGGGTGTGAGATTGCTTTTCTTCCCAACTGAGGCCACATCAGGCATTCACTTCGAAAATATTTAAGTTCCTCTCAAGTCTATAAACTCAATTTTGTATCTGAAAGCACCCATATTGCTCACCACCAGGAGTTCTTAGACTTTAGTTTCTTCTTGTTACTTCCAGATGAAGAGGTGGGAATATGCAGGACACCCCTGTGCCAAAACCCCCGAGGAAAAAACCCCACACTTCAAAGTGAACCTACAGCCTCAGACCCTGAGCTGTGCGTTGTCAAGAGGCAGCACACACAGACTTCATATCCCAGAAAGCAGCTTGCACCAAACAGGTCATTGCCACAAGGTGAGGAATCATTCAGGTTTCTGGAATAAAATCCAGCCTGAGCAACAGTCACTGACAGCTTGGTGTTGTCTGGAAGGGCAGCACAGATTCATTCCCTTCCACTGGCACAACCATGTGCTCCTGTCCCTGTGGGTGGCAAGCCAAAACCACTGCAGCCCAAGCCCTTCAAAGAGCAGGTTCCTACACAGCTCTGAGTGACTGAGAAAAGGGAGCCCTTCCCGTCAGCAGACACTCAGATGTAAGTTAGGCTGAATGATACAATTAATAAATTTAAAATCCAGCTGATTTAAGGAAGCTTTGCAGTAGAAATGAAATAGCAATCTTGTCCTAGGTGAGCAGTGAGAAGCCAGCAGACCTTTCCCAATGAATGTAGGAAGAAATGTCTGGCATTTGGTGGGAGGATCAGTGGAGAGAGAACAAGACACTCCACACGTGTGGAGCACAGACCTGTCCTGAGAGCTACAATCGCTCCCAGCAGTGTCTGAATGTACTAATGTTTGTGCCTGTTCTGCACTCCCTGATACACAAACACACACCCCAACAGCTCTGGGTACCCTCAAGAGAGTCTAAAAAACGTGCCTGAGGAGCAGCTCACGCAGAAAACAAGACAAAACAGAACACTCTGCATGGGAAATTCTGCCTTGACCCAACCTGTTACAAACCCATCTCTGCCTTTACCCCAAGCAAACTACAACGTGGGGGGAGGACCCACCCCCAGGGACAGTCGTGCCCGGGGGACCCTGCAGCGTCCCAGGCTGGAGCAGCAGCTCTGCCTCCCTGCACCCGAGGGGACCCCTCTGTCCCTGCGCTGGCTTTAGTCCCGTGGAGCCCCTCAGCACCCCGGGGTCACCCTCCCCTCCCTGCTGGGCCCTGGCTCCCTGTGCCAGCCCCATCATCCCACCCTCTGCCCCCCAGGGAAGCCGCCTGCAGGGAGGAATCAGAGCCAGCCACCACCCGGGGCTAATTCCCACCCTGAGCAGGCACGGGGCACAGTTCAGAGCTACAATCCAGTTTTCCTCCCTCTTGCTCCCAGCAAACAGCACGTCCCACCCCATTTCCCTGTCCCGCTCTCGCACGGTTGATCTTCCCCGCGTCCCCTCTCTCCTGCTGCCCGGGGGGGCTCCTGCGACCCCCAAAACCCCGCGGCCCCTTCCCTCCTTCTCTGCCCCGCCGGGACCGCGCCCGCCGTGCCGGCTCTGCCCGGGCCGTGCCTGGGATGCTGCGGGCGCTGCAGGTGCGGGGCCGGCCGGGACCCCCCCGGAGCGGTCGGGACGGTCCCGAGGGCCGGGGCAGCCCCGTGGAGCCCCCGCGACCCCTCCGCAGGGCATCCACGGGACCCGCAATCCCACGGGAACCGCGGTCCGCGGGCCCGGACTGCGCCACGGACACTCCGAGCTGCCCCACGGACACTCCGAGCTGCCCCACGGACACTCCAAGCTGCCCCACGGACGCTCCGCATCCCCCTGCAGAGCCCGTGCACTGTCCCACGGACACTCCTCATTCCCTCCCAGACCCCGTCGCTGTCCCACGGACACTCTGTCCCCTATCCCCGGATCCCGGTGCTGTCCCGCGGACACTCCCAACTGTCCCACGGACACTCCGATCCACCTCTCCGGGTCCCTCGCGCTCCCCCCGTGTCCGCGGCGCGGAGGCGGCGCCGGGGCCGGTGCCCGCGGGCGATGCTGACCCGAAGTAGGCGGCGGCGGGCGGCGGCGGCAGGAGGAGGAGGAGGAGGAGGAGGATGCGGCTGAGGGCGGCGGTGGAGCGCATGGTGCGGGCGATGCGGGTCCCACTCGCTTGGGCAGCCCGGCAACGCGGCTCTTTAAGCGGGAGGCGGGGCGGCCCCGTCCCGTCCCATCCCGTCCCTTCCCACCGCCGCCGGGCACCCCCGGGGTTCCCTGGGGACCCGCCGCCCCCTCCAGCCCTCGGGGACGCCGCGAAGAGTCGTGCTCCTCTGGGTCCCTCCATCCTCGCGGGATCCCTACATTCCCATAGGATCCCTCCATCCCCACGGGATCCCTCCCTCCCCGCGGGATCCCTCTATCCCCACGGGATCCCTCCATTCCCACGGGATCCCTGCATCCCAGCCGGGTCTCTCCATCCCCGCAGGGTCCCAGGACGACGCTCGGGGCTCTGCAGCTCCCAGACCGTGCTGGGGCATCGCTAGGACCTGCACCACGCTCGGGGATGCCCAGCAGTGCCCCATGGAATGATAACGGTGGGAGAACATCGCGGTTCCAGCCTCAGCGCTGCCCTCGGCGGCTGTTTGTGAGGGATGGAGGTGTTGGGGAAGAGGGGAAGAGGCACCTGCCGTGCCCGGGCACCCAGAACCCACCCAAATCATCCCTCCTGCTGCCTGAGCTCCCTGCTCTGATGTTCATGGATGGAGCAGGAGGATCCCAACACACATCCCAGAGCATGGACAGACACATCTAAGTAAGTATGCGATGCACAAGCAACACCTCATAGAAATGCTGGTGGGAAGGACCCTTTGGAGGGCTCTGGATCAACCTCCTGTCCCAAGACAGGCTGCTGTCAAGTCTAGAGAAGGATGGCTATGACTTTGTCAGGCCATGTCCTGCAGAACTCCAAGGGTGCCCATTCCCATGCCTCTCTTATCCTACAGATGCACAACCCTCCAGGAGAAGTGTTTCACATCCAGCCCGACCCTCCCAAGTGCAAGGAGACAAACTTTCATACGGGAGCTCCACAACAAATTTCCAGAACCCAATGGTGGACTTTGCAACAAATGTTAGGAAGGTGTAACCCCAATCCCCTGAAAACACTCCCTCAAAATCCCAGAGCTGTGGAGCCACACAAGAGGAAGGGCTCTGGGCAGGCAGACCGGCGCGGGAAACCAGCCCCCTCCAGCAATAACAGGGCAGCTGTGCTGAGCTGGTGGGGCCCTGCTGGATGTCCCACCCTCCTCCAAACCTTGTGTACCTGGAAGGTGCTTTGCAAACAGCACAAAGGTGTGTGTGAGGCGGTGAAATCCAGCCCTTCCTGGTAAAGAACTCCAGCTGAACCTGGGATTGGTCCTGCAGCAGGATCCTCAAATATCTCAGGACGGGGAGGGTGAAGCCCTGTTCTCTACCATTGTTGTTCTCCAGTCTGTTCTGGGGCTTCTCCTGTTTGTTACCTACACGGGGGCTCCTTGTGGCACTTCCCTGGGCAGAGCATCTCTGTAACCCCTCCCTGCCTGACAGAGACGGGCTGTCAAGGACTGCTGGTTTTAGGAGAGGGATTGAGGTAAGTAAGGACAACATGACCGGTTGCCATCCCACACCAGTCCCACTACAGCAGGAAGAGAAAGCCCTGCTCTCCTTTCATGCTCTGACCTGAGCTGGGCTGTGCCCTTCCAGCCATGGTGACACAGGAGGTTGAACAGCGTTGTTTTTTGGGAAGGGAAGCAGAGGAAGGTGTGTGGCTGCATGTCAGAAAAGTCTGGATTCATGAAGGGGGTAAGATGGGAGTCTCATATACCATGAAAAATGAGGTGAAGAAGGGAAACACAACTGTCTTCAGCCCTTTCAGAACTCCCCAACATCCAATGCTCCTCACTGTCCTAGGACCCTGCTGACTCCTCTTGGTCTTCCCTCTAAACCTGCTCTGCCTCAGCCTTGTTGCCTGAATATTCAAGGAGGATCAAAGTTCCATTTTTCCTGCCCCTCTCAGAAGCTTTTCTCCTTTTCTGCTCTCAGCTCATTAGATGACACACAGAGACTTGCTGATTTAGTTACTCCTGTTCAGGTGTTTGCAGAAGAATGGCTTTTGATGCTATTTTTCATAGAGATCCAGAATAGTTTGGGCAGGAAGGGACCTTAAAGACCATCAAGTTCAAGCCATGGCAGGGACACCTTCCACTAGCCCTGGCTGCTCCAAGACCTGTCCAACCTGGCCTTGAACACTTCCAGGGATGAAGCATCCACATTTTTCACCAAAATATATAGGAATGACTGGGAGTGGGGGGTTACTTTTGATAACCCTCTCATTTCTTGACTGACTTCTTGCTACCATAACAGCACGCGGAGGACACAAGCCTGGCATCAAGGACTCATGGATGTTGGCATTTTTCTGAGAGCACACCACAGAATGCAATTCTGCACTGGGATTATTCTTCAGCCACAGTGCCAGGGTGTCCCTAAGCAGACCATGGGAGCAGGTCAGGAAGAAGGCAGCCACCTGCCTCCAGCCCTGAGAGTGGAACCACATGGGGAGCACCACACCATGCTCCCCACTGTCACAATCCAGTCTTGATGTCTTTGGCAAAGAAGGTGACAGTGCAGCCTCTGCAGTTCTGCTTTCCAGATTTGAGTTCTCTGGTGCACCAGAGTCCAAATCCCTTGAGTACTAAAGCAGCCACAGCCCCTTCTCCCAGACTTTTTGAGAAGCTGTGACACCATTGAAGCCACTCCTGGGAGTTCAGCAGCTCAGAGGAGCTGCCTGGATGTGTGTTCCCTGCCCTGGTGGGCAGAGCAGAGTTCATGCAGCACCTCTGCCAACAAGACTGAGGGAATGGGAGGGTGGCAGCTCCTGGACAAAGCTGTGGCAGGTGAGGAGCTTTTAGTAGTTCTGGAAGCTCTTGGAAGTCCAAGACTGCCCAGCCCAACACACCTGGACAGATTCCCATGAAGCCTCATAGAGGAAGGAAAGAGGGCCAGATCCCACAGGATTGTGCAATCCCACAGGGACCTGCTGAGGAAGGTGAAGAGGACTGACCAGGATCCAGGTGATGAAACACCCACAGAGGTCAATTTGTGCTGATGCACCAACCTTTCAGTCCCAGACAGAGAATTCCAAGGAAAGACCAGGTCACTGAGGGCTGCCAAGGGAGGCAGGTCAGCAGTGGGGTGAAGACATGAACACCTCTCTGGTGCCTCCTGGAAAGTGTCTCTGATGTGAGAAAGGGTCTTCCCATGCACTTTGGAGGCCACAACCACAGCCAGATTTTTTTACAGCTTTGACAGTGCCTATTTCTATTGGCAGAGTTGTGCTTGGCAGGACACATTGTCCCTTCTGGCTGGTGTGAAGGAGGGAACTTCAAATGGTATGTGAGTGACTGGGGAAGAGGTGGGAGCTGCAGGGCAGAGGGAGCAGCCCCACTTCACAGTCCCAGCTGACTGTGCACACCATGGTCCTGCTGAGGCAGGGTCTGCACTGAGGAGCTGCCAGGAGGTTCTGGGCAAGCTGAACATGCTCTTATGCCATGGAGGGGGTCTGTCATGGAGGTGTCCTGTCCTTCTTGGTCCTGGTTCCTTCTGCCAGGAAAGAGAAGCCTGGAAGAGGTTGGCTAAGGGAGGACAGTCCTTGCTGTACTTCTTGCTTTTCTCATCCCAAGCTGGCAGGACAACTCGAGATGAGTCTTCAGCAGGAGGTGTCAAAGGGACACATGGGACAAGGTGAGTGCTCATCTTGTCTCCAGAGCTCTCTTCCTTCTTGGCTTTTTGGGGAGCCACTGTGGCAGGGCCTGTCCCCATAATTCCTGTCTTGGTCACAAGGTGTGAGGGAGCCACGTGTGGGGAGAGGAGGGGCCTTGTGCAAGGAGAACACTTGTGAACACATTGGGCAAAATGCAACAAACCTCAGGAGTTTGGTTGGTCAGTGAGGAGCTGGGTCAGAGGGAGAGCAGAGCGAGTTTGTGTCTGAAGCAGAGAAGGTTTCAGGAGAGAGAGACACTGGGCAGAGCTGGAGGAGGACAAGCTGGTGGTGGAGGTGGGCAAGAAGCAAGTCCAGGAGCAGGAATGTGGGTGGTTTAGTGCTTGGCTCAGGAATTTGTGCCAACAGCAAGAATGGAAAAGGCTTTGCCAGAGGCAGGGCTGAGGCTCAGGTGTGTTGGGGACTTTGGAGGAGAAGCACATAATACAACAGGAGAAGGGAAAACTGGTGACAACAGGAAGGTAGCAGGAGCACCTGAGAGGGTCCCCCTGTGTGGGTGAGAAGACCGTTCTACCTGCTCCATTTGTTCCACTGCTCAGTGCAAGACCAAGGCTCAGGCTTTGTCATGGAGTTCACAAGCCAATAAATCCTATAAAAGCCTGGAGAAAGGAGAACAGTTTTCTTCTGTCCTGGCATGTTGTTTTACCCCAGTTCCTGGGGTCATGCTCCAGGGCTTGTCATTGTAGATGTCTCTCTAGTTAAATTATTTCCTTTCAGAGCTGATTTGATCTGTGCTGCTTTGAAAGCAGTTTTAGGGATGTTTCCCAAGGTACCATGGCCATATTTCTTCTAAACCAGGCGGTTTCTGAGTCAGCTGCTCATTGCCCTATTCACTGTCCCGTAGCCATTTGGACAAGTCCCTGTCTCAGTAGTTATTTCATACCTATAGTTTATGTAGGGTTTCATATATGGCATTTCAAGGACCTTCTAATTGAATTTCAGTTGCCACCTGACTTTATTTGATTCACAAAACAGAGGCATTTTGTGAGGCATATTCTGAGATTTCGGAGAAAAGTTATTTTGAGGGATTCATGGAAGTTGAAGAAACCTTCCCACTCAGTGCTTCAATATGCTGGAGTTTGGCTGTGTAGGAATTTCCGACACTCTAATATTGATCACGTGTATTGGGAAAAATCCTCCCACTTTCCCAGCAAGGAGCTTTGCAAACCCCACCCCACTGATCCAAGTTGTAAATTAATCCATACATCCCTATCCTGGACAGAGATCCCTATCCTGGACAGAGATCCCTATCCTGGACAGAGATCCCCACGTGCTCAGAGTCTGGCTGTCACTGGCATTGTCACAGGGACTGCTGCTGATGTGCCTTTGGCCAGCACACTGCACAAGCCTCTCCTTCTGCTGAGTCCCTCCCTGTCCCAGCAGGGTGAGCACTGGCACTGCCAGACCCCTGACCCCAGGCCATGGCATGTGCCGAGTGTGCCCGGGCTGTGAGGGATCCTTTCCGTGCCTGTTGGGAATTACAACCAGCTTGGCAACTGCTGGAGTAAGAACTGCACTCATCCTTTGGACAGAGCCCAGGGCTCCAGCTGAGGATTCCCAGCCCTCCTTCAGTGCTCCCATCACTCAGTACCTTGGATCACCCTCATCACATTCCCAGCACCTGCTCTGGTTCTCCTGGATCTTCGGTGTCAATGAGGAGAGTGGGATGGCAGGTATTCCACAGGTGCTTCCTGTTTTGGTGTCCAGCCATAATTCCTGATGTTCTGTTCTCCATGATGACCACCCAGTAGATTTGAGGTGATATTTTTATAGAAGGCTGTGCTTAATTAAGCACTTGTTGTACATTAGAAACTCATTATCAAGAAAGGGAAGCTGATTAATTATCTCAGATGTAGAAATCCAGACCACAGACAGCCTCTCATCATCCAACAGACCTCTCCTCCCGTCCCACCTCAAACAGGGGGGCAGTGGAACAGGGAAAGGTTTGGACAACTTGATCTGAGACAGAGAAAAGATCTGGAGAAGAAGCTACAGAGTAGGGATCCTTCAGTTTGGATAAGGGACAACTGATGCTGATACAACAGTGCTTGTCCAGACCCCTTCGTTTCACAGAGCGTGGACAAGAACTTACAATTATTGTGGCATCAAATTAAATAAAATCAAATAAAACCTAAAATCCCACACTGGATGCTGTTCTTCACACCACCAGGACATTGTCACCAGGAACTGTGGGACTGCAGGTGACTCCACGTCACAGAAGCCAAATGTTCACGTGCAGTTTAAGGAGAAACCACATAGATTTATGGAAGAAAAAAAAAACACTGTTACTAAAACCATCAACACCCCCTTGGGCTGGGGAAGTCCCTAAGCTGCAAATTCTTGGTGTCTGGGAAATTTTTTCAGGAGAAGAGTCGTTACGTGCACATTCTGTTCCTGTGATTTTCCCAAGGAATCTGCTTTTGCACGGAGTTGCTGCTGGATGGGAGCCAAATTTCAAAATCTAAACAGAAAATTGGGGAAATTGTGAAAGAGATCAAAAGAAAAATCAAATTACAAAGATGGCAAAAATGAAAGCAAGGGACGTGTCATGGATTAGAAGCACGCAAAGCTTGGAAAGATGAAAGGCAGGAGGGAACACGCTGAAACTCCTCTGGAAATGCCCATTGCTCCCTGACATCCAAGTACCTGGTGGGGATTTCCCACTGTAGTTTTGTCTGGAGAGGCAACAGGTCCAGCATTTGGATCCACAGTCACCAGTGGGGGTGGGAAGTAGCCTCATGTACCCACTTGTCCCATGGGCAGTTTGTCCAGGGCAGGGCACACTGCTGAGGGGCACAATGGCCCCGGGGACCCTCGAGTGGGGTGGACAGGGATGAAGTAGAAGCATCAGGAGACTCCAGAGGACCCGAAGGGTAACTTGGATTCTTGAAATCCATGTTCCTCAGGGTCTGCCTCTCACCACAAAGAGAAGCTGTGGGAGGGGTGCTGTGAACTGCACTGGGAGCATCCCCACCTTCACCACACTGCAGGACATTTTCCAACCTAAATCCAGTCTGGACCTGATATAAACTGGAATCCTGGATTTCCTACTTCCTTTGCTGGTGGAAGGTCCATGTCTGTGCAGGGAGCTGGGTGGTGGAGGTGGAGCAGTCAGATGTTTTCAGGGCAGTTTGAGGTGAGCCGTGTTGGTGCTGCTTGTCCACATCAATGGTGTGTTGGGCCACCCAGGGGGGGTGGGGCTGAGGTCTGACATGGAGCATGAGCAGGTGTCCCTGCCCACAGAAAGGGAGTTGGGATTAGATGTTCTTCATGGTCTCCTTCCAACCCAAACCATTCTGTGATTCTATAATGAAGAGCCAAAATGAGGGGTCAGCAGAGTCTGCAGAGCTGTGTATTAGTAGGACCTGTTGTGCTCTGACAAGGGGTAATGATTTTACACTAAAAGAGGGTAGATTCAGATTAGATATAAGGAAAAATTTTTTTAGTACAAGGGTGCTGAGGCCCTGGCACAGGTTGCCCAGAGAAGCTGTGGCTGCCCCAGCCCTGGAAGTGTCCAAGGCCAGGTTGGATAAATTTGGAGCAACCTGGGCTAGTGGAAGGTGTCCCTGCCCATGGCAGAGGGGTTGGAATGGGTTGGCCTTTAAAGGTTCCTTCCAACCCGAACCATCCTGTGATTGCTGGAGACAGGACTGAAGAGCAGGGTCAAGATAGTCCTTGCACCCTGGAGGAAACAGGAGGACAGAGGGGAGATCACCCATCCTGGTCGTGCCATGTCAGTCTTGCTGAGGTCCTAGGAAAGGGTCAACAGCTCAGAGAGGCTTCCAAAGAGGTCTCTTGGATGGATGGAAAAGGACTGTTGATCACAATTAATACTCAGTCAGTCCATGTAGAGCTGCTGGGTTCTGGGGAATCAAGGACTGCTGACAAACTGAGCCAGTCTGAGAGCCCACTGCTGCTCCCCTTCCTTTCTTCATCCCCCCTCTGCTCCCAGCATCAGCCCTGAGCACTGTGTTACACCCTGTCCTGCACAGTTCTGCATCCTCAGCGATCTGATCCATGGAGAGCTCTGTGGGCACTGAGCCCATTCCAGGTGGGAGGGAGGGAGGGAGGGAGGAATAGATGGATGGATGGATGGATGGATGGACACACAGCTCTTGGCAGAGGCAGAAGAGACGTGGAGAGCAGCCCCTCCTTCTGTCAGTGCTGTTCCCTGAGCTCCCACCACCTCAGGGAGCTTCCCGAGAACATCTTGTCCCAAACCCACCTTTGTCCTGGTGGCCAAACCTGCAGCCACAGCAGGGGCTGGGTGTGAGCCCCTGCTCAGCCTGAGCCCTGCAGTGCCAGCCAAGCTCCCAGCTGAGCTTGGGTGAGCTGAGCCTCACCCACAGTGTGGAGCTCCAGCCCACATTGTCCTTTCTCCCAGCTGTGCTGCAGCTCCCAGGTGCTGATGGTCTGGCCAGTGTGAACAAATTGTTATTCCCAAGGCACTGAACACACAGCTCATCAGTCAGGGGCGTTCTGATGGATGAGTCAGGCCTAGGAAAACAAAATCCAGGGAGTGCAGCCAAGCAGGGACTGTCCTGCCCCTTACCCATCCTCAACCAGCATCCCAAGAGTGGGACCGAGTCCTGGATCATTTTTGAACCCACAAATACTTTGGGGAGTTGTGTTTTGAATCCTCTGGGTTTGCTTTAAGCCACAGTTTCCTGGCCACAGTGTGTGGGCCAGTGCTAAGTGCTCTGAGCTCCCTTTTGCCATGAGCTGCACACTGCAGACACTGCTCTGAGAGGACAAACAGCCACCCACAGGAGCAAGGAAGTGATTAAGGGGAAACAAAGTGGATGTGGATGCCAGACTTGAGGGTTCTGAGAGCAGGAATGAACTACTAACAGTCTCAAATCGATCATCTGCTATTTCTTCAGCAAATAAATTGGAGTGGGGGAGAGCCTGGGAGACTTAGAGGCAAAACACTGTGCTGAGAGGAATAGAAAAGAACAGAGCAGAAATAAATTTGGGCTGAGAGGGAAGGGGGGAAGTGTATAATGCACACTTCGATGAAGAAGAAGGCAGGGATTAAAAACATTAATATTTAAGCTACAGCTTAGTAAAAAAAAAAAAAAAAAAACAAGGAAAAAGTGATTAAAATCTACCAATATAAACCCTCCATGCAGATTTGGCAAGCTGGGCTCTCTTGGGGGATTTACATTCCTTCCTTCTGCAGAGGGAAAAACATCACAGCCTGAATTAGCAACTCGGACTGTCCGAGGGGAAATCTCCCCCTCGCAGGGATGGCTCGACTTTGAGGTCTAAATTTGCAACCTAAACACATAAAACCGGGCTGAATTAAGAGCAGACGTGAGTCCTGCTCTGATCCTGGATAAAACCAAGCTGCCAGGGCTGGGTTTCCCCGTGTCCATCCCTCCCTTCGCTGCCGCCGCGTTGCCAGCAGGTGGTACTGTGCCCCCAAGGATCGCTCACGGAGAGGCTTTACCAGGGAAAAAAAATCCTTTCCAAACACTTGGGAAAGGTGTTCGCTATTTTCCCCTGCCCCGTGGGCTCACCCTGCTGCTCTTGGAGCCCTTTTCTTGCCCTGAGCTCCTGAGATGAGGTGTGAGGGCTGTGGGGACACCTCCCATCACTCCTCAGTAACACGACCACAGAAGTGACTGGTAACTTGGATTTTGCTCCCTCCCCATCACCTGGAGCAGTTCCATCTCAGGCAGCTGAGGGAGATGGGATGCAATGGGCTAGCCCTCTGTGGATGGTTCTTCTGGAATAGTTGTCCTCCTACATCTTCACAGCTGGGACACCCCAGTCAGTGATGGGCACTGCCAAGCCCTGGGAAGGTGTTTGCAGGGATAGAATCTCTACCTGTGCTTTGCTGAACAGCCCAGGTTTGGCTGTGGTGGGACCAGGAAAGCACCAGTGACCCAGAGTTTCCACCCACACCACAAATGGACCTGGCCCAGGTTGCCCAGAGAAGCTGTGGCTGCCCCTGGATCCCTGGAAGTGTCCCAGACCAGGTTGGACGGGGCTTGGAGCAACCTGGGCTGGTGGAAGGTGTCCCTGCCCATGGCAGGGGGTGGAACTGGATGGGCTTCAAGGTCCCTTCCAACCCAAACCGTGTGTGATTCCGTGATCCACGTGGCACCCCGCTGGATGGCACTGTGTCCCACACTCCGAGCTCTCCATCCTCTCGTGCTTATCCCCCAGCCCGCGGGAAGCACGGCAGGGAGGCAGGTGCCCTGCAGGTCGGCAGCAGGGCATCACCTGCACTGCGTTTTAGGACAGTTTTCCTGGAAAAAAAAAGGATGTTTTTCGAGAAACGCCAGTAATTGAGAATCAGCCACTGGTTGCAAAAGTGTGAGCAAGACAAAAGGTGCTGCACATGCCAGTTCTGATTCACAAACATTCACCCTTGTGATCACAGAGACAGTGATCCTGCTCCAGTACACAGACAACCTGCTGGTTTCCATGTTCACTTTCCATCAAAAATGTGATAAATCAAAAGGAGCAACAGATAAAGGTGGCATTGATGTAAACAGAGATTGCTCCCCAAAAAAGGTTATTTTTACAGCTGTCACCACTTACCCCACAAACAGGACACCAGGATAACTGGGAGGGTAACTCCAGGAGGGGAACATGTGGCTGTGATGACACAGTGACAGAGAAATTTAAGCCAGAGCAGTGGCCAAGGAGGGCCTGAGGAACCCCCACCTGAGGAGCCCACACCTGAGGAACCCCCACCTGAGGAGCCCACACCTGAGGAACCCTCACCTGAGGAACCCCCACGTGGGGAGCCCTCAGCCTCTCTGAGGGGTGGGGAACACTGTGGGGTGGGTACAGAGAAGACCACACTGACTGGGGGATGTTCCAGTTGGGTTTTTTTTTCTTGTTATGGAACAGAAATGGAATTACAGGGATCAAAAGTGAGGCTCTGGTATGTTTTTAGCTCCAGCTTCCCCCAGCAGTAAGACCTCCAAGGGTGGCCCACTTATCAAGCTACATGATGGAAAGATGATGCTCACACAGTCTGAGGGGTGCAAGTTCCTTTATTTTTGTCTACAGACAGCAGGGAAGGCACTGCAGGAGTGACAGAGCCTGGGAATTATCAACTGCTCTGCAAAGCGGGACCATGGAGCTGACAAATAAAGTCCTGGTTGGGTGGAAGGAGGATGGGATGTGTGTCCAGGGAGCAGCATTGGGAACAGGAGACAGAGCTGCCCAGAACAGGAAAATCTGGCAAAGACAGGCAAAATCCTGCCTGCAAACACTTGTCCGAGTGGGTGCCCATTGATGCAGCTGCTCTTCATTCAAGGATATCAACCTCCCTTCCTTGAAGGCCAGTTCTTCCTGAGCAGGGAGGTTCTCCCTGGGCATGGGACACTGACAGACACCAGGAGCTCCAGGTGAGCAGGCAGGGCCCATGTCTGAACTGGCACTTGGACCCTCCAGCCCCACTCAGGGCCTGGCTCTGCTCTCAGAGGGTGAGAACCAGAGCAGGTTGTCCACCCTGGCCTGGGCTCTCCCTCTATCTGTCTGCCTCACTCCTGTCACAGAATCCAACACCTCAGCTCAGCACAGGAGTGGGAAAGGGGCTCTGGAGCAAAGTTCTAAAGGTTGGGAGGGTGAGCAGGGCCCAGCCTCGGTCACCACCCCACATCCCAGCCATTCCTGCTCTTTCAGAGCTCACCACCAAAGACCCGAGAAGACCTGAGTACCCCCAACAACACATGAAAAAAGAGAATTGGTCTCTGATAAGCAGGTGAGCCCACCTGGCCACGGGGTGAGAGCTGCAAGCTGAGCTATGCTCTGCTCCCAGTGCTGTCCTACCCCTGCAGGAGACTCATTTCTCTTGCTGCCACCTCTGCCTTCCCTTTGCCTTTTTATCTCGTGTGTACAACACCAAAGGGGCCCGAGCAGGACCTCTGGCAGCACATCACACTGTGGACTGGGAGTGCAAGTCCCCAGCTCCAACCTCACCCTGGGGTAGACCCAAGAGCATAATCTGAGCTCTACAACACAACTTTGGGACTTGTGTTATGCATCTGCCACTGGAGGAATCAGAGGAGGCAGCACAGGGCTGGATATATCCCTTTCATTTCAGTTCCTGGCACTTGGTCAGCCAGATCCTTCCCAAAAAGCCAGGAGCTGTGGCAGGCAGGAAAACTGCCTCCAGCTCCCCTGGAAGAGGTGTCCAACCCCCTTCATCATGGGGGCTGTTCGGGTGCCAGGGTTGGTGTGAGCTGTTTGTCAGCTCTGAACAAGTAACAATTCCATGACTACAGAGGAATTGGGGGTGGTGAGTTGTGGGGGAATAATGGGCTGGAAGAGGCTGGTCCTGCCCTGAGGGGATGGTCTCCAGGGCACAGGGAGCACAACTTGTCCTAGATTTTTTTTTTCCCCCTTTTTTTTCCCCTGAGATCCGAATGTATAGTTGCAGGAGGGGACAAGGGGGGAAAATGAGCTGAAGACTCGTAACTGCAGAGGCCGTTCCCTGTGAGCAAAGGGCCACATGTCCCCTTTTATCGCCAGCCATAATTCCCTCCTTGGCTCAAAGGCGGCTGTGAAAAGAGCAGGACTGGTTCAAACTTCCTTGGGGTCTCCGTGGCAACCAGCCCTGCAGGAGCCTTTTCTTCCTTTCCCCATTTTCCTCTTTTGTTGTTGTTGTTGTTGTGTCATTAAAACTTCCCGGATTGAATCCCCACCAGGCTGCTCCGCAGGCACCGCTCCAGCCCTCCTGTCTGCCCTGCCTCCAGCCAGCTGCCCTGCCTTTTCTCAGCCCCTGCACCAGCCAAGCTCAGCCCCAGCCCAGCAAAGCCCACTCCAAACTCAACCCCAGCCCAGCAAAGCCCAGCCCAGCTTCCCATCGGGATGTTTGTCCTGTTCCACTTCATCCCTCCCCAGTACTTTAATTTCCTGCACTCCAGCCCAACATCCTCAGAGTAATCAAGGGAAAATGGTGTTTTCCTGATCCCCTGGGTTGGGCTGTCTCAGAAGGGGTGTGGGGCATTCCAGACCTGGCACCCCTGCCCTGCAGACCCAGGGCTGAGCAGAGCCTCTCTTGCATCTGTTTGGGCACAGAGAGGGCTCCTGGGGACCTGTGGAGCCTCATGGCCTTGGACAGCCAGTCCTGGCCATGCCAGTGCCAGATCCAGCACAGATCCCACACCCACTCTGAGTGCAGGCAACAACTCAAGAGAGGCTGAGATCTGTCTCATCCATCCCTACCTTGGCAGCACCACTGCCAAGGAGTGCTGTGACCTGGAGCTGGGTAAAGAAGCAGTAAATATGGTTTAGAGCTCCTCCTGTGTTGTGTTGGCTGTGCTGGACTGTTACACTTCCCTGCTGGCAGGGCAGGGCTGGGGTGGGAGTAGCTCTGGGGTGTGGGGAGTGAGGCTCCAATCTCTTCTCCCTGGTGACCAGTGACAGGACCCAGGGAACAGCTGGAGCTGTGCCAGGGCAGGGTCAGGTTGGATCCCAGGGAAAGGTTCTTCCCCCAGAGGGTGGTTGGCACTGCCCAGGCTCCCCAGGGCAGTGGGCACGGCCCCAAGGCTGCCAGAGCTCCAGGAGGGTTTGGACAATGCTCTGAGGGACAGGGTGGGATTGTTGGGGTGTCTGTGCAGGGCCAGGGGTTGGACTGGATGGTCCTTGGGGGTCCCTTCCAGCTCAGGGTGCTCTTTGACTGTGATTCTAGGCAGGGGCATTACCTGTGGGCTCAGCAGCCTGCACAAGGGCTCAGCAAGGAGAAGGTCTCCCATCCTCAGCCTGCTCCAGTTCACTCCCCTGACCACACAGCCCAGGAGACACAATACTGATGTAAATTCAGCAGCTCCTTTTCCTCCAGCAGCACAGGCCCTCACCAACATCAGAGGGCCCCAGGATTTCCAGCTACAACATCATGGAAAGTCATAGCCTGCAGCAAAAAATAGCTGGGCTCATTTTTTACCCACCTCCAGGATAGTGCTAGACTGGAGTCCTGGGGAAGGAGAGAAGGAAGGGGAGGACTGACACTGCTCCCTTTGCTCCCCATCCCTCCCCCATCCCTGGGATGCATTCCTCCAGATGTCAAGGTAGACAGAGCTGCCTTCAAACAATCCAAGACCTGGGGCGTAGTTTCTTCTCATGCTCAGCTCATGCAATTACTCAGATTTACAGCAGCTCTGAGAGGCAGCTCAGCCTCTCCCATAGACTGAGGCTGCCCTCAAAACTGCCCTTCACTTCTAGTTCCAGAGACAACATTCACTGACTTTCCAGCACTTTGTGTAATGGGCCTGTTCCCAAAAGATCTCTGGGACCC
The DNA here is from genome assembly GCF_025592945.1 of Manacus candei. NCBI lineage: Eukaryota > Metazoa > Chordata > Aves > Passeriformes > Pipridae > Manacus > Manacus candei. Next base: position 258,232 of record NW_026138160.1, on the reverse strand, counting down.
ACCATCCAGGCTTTATATTCCCATGGCACATCCTCATCCACCCTGGGCCACCTCTGCTCCCTCACACTCACCCATGTGCAGACCTTGGGCACACGGGGTGGCAGCTGCACATCCTCAGCCTTCCTGCTCCCCCCTCTCCTGGATCCTCACCTACTGCTTCCAAATGGAGTCAAAAATCACATCATTGTGCAAGAAAGTCTTCTGGGACCTTGTCCACAGGTATTATCCTGCCCAAAGGTGCTGAGGTGAAGACTGAAGAGAACCCTAAGTGTCATCTGGAGATATTTTTCCTGCTAAAAGCTGCAGGTTGATGGGACAAGTGTCCTACTGTACCTTAACTTGAGGAGAGAGCAGGGGTGACTTGGAGTAGGGATGATGTGGGTATAAGAACAGAAGGGGAACAGAGAAGACTTTAAAGCTGCCTCCCAAGTGCTGCCCCTGTGTCAGCCCCTTGCTGCAGCAGTGTCCCCACACGGTGCAACGTGGGCCAGCACTATTTGAGGCAAAGCTCTGCCAGTCAAACATAATAATGGCCTTGTATTTACTGGACTTTGCCCTGGGTTTCACTGCTCCAAGTTGCCATAGTCACTAAAACCCATGAGTTAGGGCTTCATTAGGTGATTCCTTTTCAGTGGCAAGATAGAAGAAAGATGTGAAAATCTAACAGAGTTTGAAGTGCTGAAGGAATTTAAGTAGATGACACTGAAAGAAAGATGCTTTTCCTCACAGTCTGTAAGAGCTCCAGGTCGGTGGCACCAAGATGAAGTTCCTTAGAGGATTTCTGGCTCACTGGCAATGGTGGGGGAGCCAGGACTCAGCATTTCCACTTCACTGTTTCCTGTGATCCTCTGGCCACAGAGCAGGATAGATGTGAATAAAACAACTAAACCAGGGGCATCACCATTTATCCTTCTTGTATCCTTCAAACACAAAAACTGGGATTCCAGTTCTGCTCATATGTTCATCTGCTCAGTATTTATGAAGCCTGTGATTCATGACTGTCCCTTGGTGTTCTGGTTCAGGGCTGCCCAGAGGGTGAGACAGCTCCCTCCTGAAGGAGCTGAGAGGATACACACAGAAACAGGGATTTCCACAGGTTTACAAGTCAGAAATTCAGGGGCAGATAAGGAACCTGAGACAGCAAAACTGCATGAGGAGTCATTGGCAAAGTTGAGAACAGAACCCTTATTTCTTGAGTTTGGATCTGAAAACAGGTACTACAGCAGGTTACTCTGCCAGTGTTTTAAAATGAGAGGCTCTGAGATTCCCTGGAACTGGCATTAAAGCTCTGCTGGAGCAAAGATGGGGATGAGGCTCCCAGTAGGGACACGGGGTGGGCGCGGCCAGTCCAGGCAACATTGGGGGCAGAGAAAAAGCATCCTCAGAGTTGCTCCATCAAAATGGGTGACCCTTCCAAATGTAACCCCAGAATACCAAGGCCTGACATTTTGAAAGGCCCCCTGAATTCTGCAGGATGGTGGGTAAAGGCAGGAGGACAAGTCACAGTACCTCGAGCACTGATGAGACAAGGAGCAGAGGATAAACACAGAGAAACACTTTGGGAAGCAGAAATTATTATAGAGAACTTGCAGCATCAAGTAATTAGTGCAAAAATGATAGGAATCATCGAAAGTGTAGTCAGTAAGTGTAAAATATGTTTGCAAAACAGTCCCCAGTCCTACAAAAGATCTCCTTTGGGGGTTACAAGAAGAGGGAACTGTCCTGGACATTACTGGCAAATAGGTTTTCCTGAGTTACCTCAACAAGGGAGTTTTAGTTGGTACATTTTCTGGATGGCATGAAGCTTTTCCCTGCCACCCCAACAAAGCAAGGGAAGTTACCAAGGTGTTGTTAGAAGAAATAATACCCCAATTCCATTGGAAATGTCAGATCACTGGTGGTAAAGCACATGGAGAAGATCCATGGAAATACACAGCATTGTTTCTGTCCAAAGCCCAAAGTGAGGAATATCCACCAGGCCCTCCTTTAAGCTGCTCTGCTCAGGTGTTAACACAGGATGGCTCTTTCCAGGTAATGACCACCTGGGTGAGCCCAGGGAACATCAGCTAAGGTGTGAAGAACCAGGAACAGCAGAGGAGAACTGCCTGTTAGATCCAGGGGGGACACAAAGGACCTGGGAGAGAGATTTGGCCAAGAAAGCTGAGGAACAGGTAAGTTTAGAGGGAAATGTTGATGTTAACAGCAAACAGAGCCCTCAGAAACACACGAGATTTTGGTAGTTTAAGATGGAAGGAGTTCAAACATCTCATTTATGCTTTGAGGAAGGATTTCTTCAGCTCTTTACATACTTTTATATAATTATTTACTTTAGAATTGATGGCTACAGCCATCAAAGCACTAATGCCCTGTTTTACCTCCACTTCAACAAACCCAGCTGATTCTAGTACTTGAAACCCCTGAAAAGACCATTGTCCAAGAGATCCACCTTCTCAGTTCCTGTTTCTGGCCATGCTCAGAAGTGCCCAGGTGTAAAGTTCAACCTCTAGCACCCAACTAAACCACCCTGCACCATCAGGTCATCCCAGACCATCCATCTCTTGCCCTTGGCAGTGAGGTTTGAGTTGTCCTCCCCACATCACACTGACCATGGGGTGACTCCCCCAGGAGAGGTCTGAGCTCCTGGTGTCCCACACTCATCAGTGGCTCAGTGCATTGCAATCCATGCTGAGAACAAATCCAGGAGGCTCCATGGTCCCATCACCCTCCCCAGGCACTTGGTTTCTTCCTGATGGGAGATTCCGACAGAGAAAGGAAGAAAAGCTAAAAGAAGTAGAAGTTGCAAAGTTAGAGCCCAGGGGGAAGAAGAGGCACATTTCCAGTGTGGTTACAATGCTCCTTTGCTGGAGTGTTGTTGGAATAAACCAAAGGATCCCTTTGGGTTCCTCGGCACCTCCAGCGACCACGTTTGCAGGACCACAATGTCCCACAATACAGAGGGACCTTTATACTGACATTGTAAAGGCAACAGGACTTTTCTCAAGCAGCCAAACCTCTGACTTCCTCAATTTCTTTCATTTCTGGGCATACTGAAGCTGGTCTATAAGAGTCAATACTGCCAAACTAGACAGAGCGATGTGATTGAAGAGACCCTCAGTTAATAAACCTGTCAGTCAGCAGCACAAGGAGGGGTCTATGAGTGAAATTTTGAAATTGTACTCTTTGGGGTAACTGTCATTTGCTCTTAGAAATTACATTTAAAATTAATGTTTGCTGTGGAACTTATAAATATTTGTTCAGGCTGGCATGAAATACCCCCAGGATAATTTTAGCATGTCCGCATCAGATTTTCATTTTGCAGCAGAGAAGACTCAAAGTGAGTCTGTTCCTTTCACAAACAATGTTGTCTTCATCCCTGTGAGACAGGTCCTGCTCCCTGGGGAGCCAGGCCTGCCATTCCAAGGCTTTGGGGATCAGGGCTGGTGCAACCAAAGACACAACTGAACCCTGACATTGTTTTTCCACTCATTTTTCTGCTCATTTCAGTGGGAGAAACTTGGAGCCAAGAGCCACTGGGACAGTAAGGACCTTCTACTCACAGCATTTCCAAGCCAAAGCAACTGCAGACATGCTTGAAACACAGTGTCTTCACCAAAGGTGGGAGAACATGAGTTGCTGGTGATGGTGGGACAAACAGACGTTCAGAGCAGACAAAGAGACAACGGGAGGGAGACGTTCAGAGGAGTTCTGGCAACTCGAGAAACTTCATCAGAGACCTTTCCTGCCACTTCAGCTGCTTGGGACCAAACCTCTACCAACACACCTCATCTTTCAGGACCTGTGTGTGGCCATGTCAGTGATGCTGGGCAGGTACAGGGTGGGAGCTTTCACATCTCTGCTGCTGTTGGAACCCAGCCCTTCCCAGGGCAGCACTGAGACCTCTGCCCATCTCACAACAACACGTAAAGTCTCTGGGTTTGGTCTCAGGTTGTTTTCCCACTTGATTTCCTGCAGAGGAGCCATTATGGAGCTTGGTTTGGGCTTGGCTTACAAATTCTGCCATGGAGAGATGGATAAAGAGCACTTTGTATTCCCCAGAGTGTGATGGACAGGAATGTCTCAGCCACCAGAGAATCAAAGAATTATTAAGGTTGGAAAAGACCTTTAAGATCATCGAGTCCAACCATTAATCCACTACTGCCAGGTCCACCAAGACCTTGATGATGGTCTCCAACCAACCATTCAATTCAGATTTCAAAAGCTTTCCCCATATGGATTCCTGCAGTGTCTGAGGTTTTTTGTCCCCTTCCGTGGGCTCTCAGTCACCTGCAGTGTCACCTGAGACAACTCACTTCAGTCTCTCTTTGCTGCCTCTCTGAGAGTCTGACATTTCAATGTCAGAAATTCTGTCACTCGGTACTATTAATCCTTATTGTTTGTGAAGCTTCAAAACACCCACCAGTAGAGGTACAAACCTGGGCAGCACTTTCAGTTCTGCTTTTCTGGACAGGCTTAGAGGTGTTTTTGTGGCATTTCACACACTCCATGGCATCCTTTAACCAGTGAGTGAAAAATGACCATTTCCTGGGACTGGAATGAGACAGACAAGGGCACAGAACCACCTTCATCCATCCTGCTAAACTTCCTTAACCTCCAGAAGAGGTGGGTCACACCTTGAGGGTCTATTTGGAATAGTTCTTGCTCTGCACCAACCTCAAACTGTGACTAAAATTTCTGCAGGGCTGTGCAGCTTGGCCAGGTCAGGCCCATTCCAGGGTCCATCTCCATGGTTAAAAACACAGGCAACAGAGTTCAAGATCTGGGAATATTTCCAGGCAGTGTTTAATTTAGTGAAACAGATTAAATCCTTGTCTTCAAATGCTCATTTGACAATCGCTGCTTCCTTAGACCCAGATGATTTTGTTCAATAAAACATCTGGGTGTCAGTAAAAGATTTGCCAGGACAGACACCCAACACATCCTTTGGGATTTGAAATCCCATAAGAGAACAAGCCATATTTAACATCTATGATGGGTCATAAACAACTGGAAAACCCACTGCATGAAACCTGGAGAACCTTGTTCTCCCAGTCCAGGAACTGGGGAAGAGGGAAGGTGTGATCAGCTGCTCTTGGGTGTGTGATGGCCAAGAAAACAATTATCACTTACGAGAGCAGCTCTGCATTAACTGAGTGTCCAAACACACAAAAGTCAATAAAAACTGGGAATCAAGGAAGACAGAAGCAAGAGGCAAGTGCATCATAGGATCATGGAATGGTTTGGGTTGGAAGGGACCTTGAAGCCCATCCAGTGCCACCCCCTGCCATGGGCAGGGACACCTTCCACCAGCCCAGGTCGCTCCAAGCCCCGTCCAACCTGGCCTTGGACACTTCCCAGGATCCAGGGGCAGCCACAGCTTCTCTGGGCAACCTGTGTCTCTGTGTTATTAAACACCAAGAAATCTGTTGTGCCCGGAGCCTCAATATAAGGAGAAGGTCGACAGCTTTCAAACCCATGAGATGACTGAGCTGTCTGAGAGTACCTTGAACCTCTGTTACAGCCATGGCTCTGAAATAAGTTAATTTATTGTCTGCTCCTAAAGCACCTGAAGTCCAGGTGGTGACACCATCAGCCCCAGGGCAGCAACAGAGCTGTGGGTGCTGAGCGTGTTTTAGGAGCAAAGGCAACTGTTTTGGTTTCTCCCCTTTCTTTGTCCCATTCTGTCGAGTCATCCCCTGCTCTTGACACAACAGCCCCTGTAAAAGCAGGCTCTCTATCCAATAGCAAGGATTTTTAAGGAAAAGCTTTGTTGGCTCCATTTGCAAACCATAAAACTGATTATGATTTTTTTAATACTTCCATGTGTGGGGGTTTGATAATATTTTCATCCTTCTGCATCCAGAGATGCCCTTCCCAAGAAATCCATTCATGGGACACACTCCCACCTCCCTGCTCCCCTCTCACCATGACATGGCATTTTTTCCCAGTAGAAACCCAGTCTGGCAGCGCTTCCCCCCTCCACCCATCCCACCCACCCACTGAAAACCTGGGCACTGTGGGTTTCATTTCAACTTTAGAACCAGTTGTGCCCACACCAAGGCAGCCAGAGGGTTGTTGTGCCCCGGGTGCCTCCGTTAGCAGGGGTTGGTGCTCCCCTCTCTCCATCTGGAGAACAAGTCGTGTGTCTCACCCCCAGCTCAATGGAGGTCGGTCACAGCCACCCCTCAACCCTTCACCACGGCCACCCCTCACCCTTACCTTGCAGAGTCCTGGTGAGCAGGGGCTGAGCATCCCGGGCTCTGAGCAAAACTGGGGGGAAAAAAAATTTGAAAAAAATTAAAATACAAAATAACCCCCCAAATGTGAGTGCCCCAGTAAAGGCTGGTGCACAGAGGGTTTGTGTGGCAGCCAGGGCTCGGAACAAAGTTGTGGGGTGGAGGGGGAGGAGGTGATTGACAGCCCTGGGCTGAGACTCATCCCTCACCTTGGGCCCTGATTGGCCGCCTGCTGACATCCCCGAGCCCTGCACTTTTTAATAGACGCTTTTGGATGATCTACGGGGGAAAGGCTTGGAGAGGTGTGTTTCTGACAAGCCAGAAAGTCACCCCGCACCACCAGGGACTTGGACTTGGCTTAACTCTTCTTTTGATCCTTTTTTTTTTTTTTTTCCTGCAAGGAGGGGGATCCTTCATTCTGGCACTTCATGTTTTGCTGAAAACTTCGCCGAGATTTTCCCCCTGCACCAGCCTGGACTGATGGATTACCACCTGCTTGGACTAATTCTGTCTTTTCTCTTCAATGGCACAAAGGTCTTAGCCGGGTACCCAATTTGGTGGTAAGATTTCTTCCTCCCCCCGCCGCCCTTCCCTCTTGCTATGATTGATTAATGAATTAATTAATTATTAGCCATGGGGGCTGTGTGGACGCAGGTTCCCTTTCACCCCTTGCCCTGCTGAACCGGTTGATTCTGAGCATAATTTCACCTGCAATTAATGAAATGAATGAAAAGTTTGGGGGTTATTTTGAAAGGATTTCCCTTTGCACAAATGGAGCCTTCCCCACCACTCTTAATTTCTCCATTTTCGGCACTGGAGCGAAAGGCTTTTGGTTGAGATGGGGAAGGATGAGGTTTTATTTCCCTGAGCAATGGGAATTTCATCTCTCTCATGACTCTGTCACAGGGATTTTCCTCCTTTCTATTAAACTGCGATTGAGCCTTTAAAAAAAAAATTAATTCTATTTTCTTTTTGGCTGCTGCATTTTTTGGACTTCTTTCTCTTCTTTTGTTGTATTCTGTCATGTGAATTTAGTCTAGCAAATAAGCCCAGAACACAAATGGCACCTGAGAAAATATTCCTTAGTAAAATTCCTCAAAGATGGATTTTGTTCATTTTAATTATGGAAATGGCACTAATTTCCTTGCACCAGCAACAATAATAATTTTTAAAAGAATTGGTTATATCTTAGAATGGGGCTGATAAGTGACCTGAGTTACTTATTTTAAAAATAAATAGAACACCATAGAAATAAATACATGAACAAAATGCAATTGGAAGCACTTTAGAACAAAAAATATCAAATCAAACGTTTCAGATCGTCTAAACCCAGCAGACAGCAAGTTGCATAACAGAATATTTCGGTTCATTTTTCCCTTTATGTTGGATTTCTCCTTGGAATATCTCTCACGGAGTTTCTGTCTGTAGGTAGGGGCTGTGAGCCTGAGGATCCATAGGGCAAAGAGGGAGATGGTGGAATTTGGTGCTACTGAGATTCTTGGGTTATTTTCGCCTTTCCAGAAAAGTCTCTCTTTTTATGACAGAATTCGATCCCTTCAGTGCCAACATGGAGATGGCAAGAAGTAGGTGGGAATGAACTTGGGAATGGGCTGCCATGGCTGGGGATATTTAGGAATCAGAAGGGAAAAAGGAGCATTTTTTTATAATAATCCATTTATTACTGCGGGCTTGGGAATGAAAATGTGCCGTTCCAGTGGAGAAAGACTGAGAACACAATGAGAAGTCCCCGCTCAGGAAGCGTTTAAAGGCTCCGCAGGTTCATGAAATGGCTAAATCACAGCAGGTTTTCCTGAAGAATTAAATGATTTCCTTGCCCTGAGCGTGGCTGCCGAACTTCAGGACCTCAGCCTGTGGCAGGGGAGGCTCCTGGATCACAGAGAGCAGCACTTTGATTCCTCACATCCCTCACATCCCTTGTCTCCTTCCTCCGGGGACCCGCGTGTCGGCACCGCGGAGGTGGAACAGGTCAGGACGGCAGGGCTGGATCTGAGGGCAGGAGCTGCACAGGGCACTGAGACCTTGCTGTGCCATCAGCTCTCCCAGGGTGTCACCAGCTCCTCACCTGCCCCAGGCTTTGATACAAATCGGGATTTAAAGCCCGAATCAAGGAGGGTTTTGATTCTCCAAGTGAAACCTTCTTGAAGAAAAGCTTTGGGTTTAACCTGTGAAGCAAAAATGTCCCTGTGAGCCAATGTCTGTCCCTGTTTTCAGGGGAAAAGGCTGCAGACAGGTGTCTGCCCCAAGCCCTCACCTCCTCCAAACCCCCAGGAGTTCACCCCAAATGAACAATACAGAGATGTCAGACACAGGCACCAGGGGCACGGCGGCAGCCGCGGAAGGCAGGGCAGTGAACGTGCTCTCCTCGGGATTTCAGGCAACAGATCCGGGCTTGGCGTATTTTTTAGAGATTCGGGCAACATCAAAGGTCCAGAGAGTCTCTGCTGAGCCGGAGGGATGTGGTGAGGTGCCCCATGTAGGGCTGAGGTTGCAAATGCTGGGGGGTTTTAGAGGTTTCGTGGAGGCTGAGGGAACAGGAGGCAGAAATATCTGGGCCAGGGCTCCCTGGCTGCAGAGACAAAGCTTCCCACAGTTTTCACAGGGATGAAATGTCTCCTTCAGTCCCACTGAAGGCTTTCGATGCCTGCTCTGGGCAGGGCTATGCAGTGGCCTCTACATGCTGTGATATACACTCTTAAAAAATATCCTTTTCCAGTTGTCTTCCTGAACCTCTGATCTTTAGGCAGCACAGAGCAGACTTTGGGGGATGAGCCTCAACTGCAGGGTTCAACATGCCCCAGAGTAGGGGGAGGGAAGCACAGATGGGGCACAGCATCAGCCCAGTCCCCTGTGCTGGGCTTCTGCACCCCACCAGGCCAGGCAGAACTGGGCATCCCCTGGGCTTCCTCACCCTCAGCTAAACCCAGCCCAGCTAAATATGACCCCTCCAGGAGGACTGTTCACCTGGCAGGACCCCAGGGATGCTGACAGACAGCGCCCAGTCCTGCTGGGACAACCTTGCTGGGGGTTTTCCTGCTGCATGGGGAATATTTTCACAGCAAAATCAAAACAGATAATTTTTGCTGTGGGACATAAGCAGGAAAAATGTTTATTCCTGTGGGGATGAAGAAGTGTCTGGATGTGCCCCAGGAAAAGAGGGGCAGTAAGACCAGGGTCTCAGCACTTTGGAAATGGGTTTGGGGGTGGCTGGAACAATCCAGCTGCTCCAGACAATGGCCAGCAAGGATGGCCTCAGTGACAGTGTGGTGGAGGGGGAAAGGCAAAGGAATGAACCTACTGAGGGTTTGTGGAGTTATAATTTTATTGAGGGGCTGGGGAAGCATGTGGCCATCTGGTCACATTGTCTGGAGGGAGGAAAACCCAACTGCAGCCCTGCAGCTCCTCACCATCACATCAGAGGTGGGTTCTACCTTGGCCTCTGTGGTGAAGCTCTTTGAGCAGAGCAGAGGGGTCACCCCCCCAGCTCTGGGCACAGGGCACAGTGTGGAGAGATGACAAGCAAAGGGAAGGGGTTTGTGGTGCAAATCCAGAGCTCAGTGTCCAAGCTCACTGGTGGCAGCAGGACAGTGAGGCTGCAGAGACAAGAGGGGGGTTTCAGACAGCCTGGCTGTTGGCAATCCCCTGACATCTCCCTGTCCCCCTCCAAGCAGCACTGAGTGAGGTCCAGGGGTGGCACAGACTGGATATAACCTTCAGTGAGCAGGGGAGGTATTTTGACACAGGTCCAACCCTTCTTCACATGCTCCCATCCTATTAGAGCAGAGCAAAGGAACAAATGGGGTACAGATGGGAAAAGGTCAGTGAAACGCTGCTTGTGGGAGTGCTGACAGGAGGGGCTGAGGCCAACAAAGCTCCCTCAGATGCATATCCAACTCTTGGGCTGTCTGGGTTACTGCTGCTGAAAGAGAGGCGGAGAAGGAAGAGATGGGGAGGTGTGGAGAGGCCATGGAGACCAGGACTGCTGCCCATCCTGACCCTCAGCAGTGGAGGCAAAGGGGGTACCAGGGCCATGGCTGGCACCCCATACCCACAGGCAGCAGTCATGGGACCAACAGGAGGGATGTGGTGACACCAATCACACCTGCAGTCATTTGTTTAATCCCAAAGCCCCTGATGACACAAGGGAAGGCAGGACATGTCTGAGTCACTGGGGCTGGGGGTATGAAGGTGTGAAAGACAGGTCAATGCAGGGTATGGACAGACTGATGGGTGGGCCCAGAGCTTTGCTGGGGGAATTTAGCTGGAAATGCAGCCCATGGGCAGAGCTGTGTCAGTGCAGGCCAACAGAGACATTGTGGCCCAGGAAACAACCCGAAATTGCTCCCAGGGTGTTGATGCACATTCAGGGGCTGAGGAGGACAGAGAGACAGCTCCACCCATGCATTGAGAAGGAACACCAAATGCTCTCCTCTTCCATGGACATCATTCCCTAAAAAGTCTTGAAAACCCCTGCTGTGTCCCCAGCCTGGAGAGAGGAGAAAGGTTTGGAGTCACCACTGTAAACAGGGAGCAGAAGATTGAGCCCCACTCCTGTCATCATTCCTCAGGACTTGGCATTCCTGGGTCACTGCCCATAGCTGTGGCAGGGTGCATCTCCCTGTCCAGCACTCCCTTGTCTCTCAGCAGGTGACTCAGCAACTGCAAGAATGGCTTTGTCCTTCCTAAGTTGTTGCATTTTATTTCTGTCCCTCAGGAATGTTTTGGGGGGGAACTGGAGGCTCTGGCAGCTGCCTGAGGATCCCAGTGGCCTTGGGCCCTGAGAAAGAGGCAGAGAGAAACTTAAAAAACATGTTCCCACTAGTCCCAGAGCAGCTTCCTCATAAGGAAAAACCCATATGTGAGAACCATCAGTAGCTGCAGTCTGAGTTGACTGTACCTGGTGTCCTTCAGCTGTCCACTTGCTTTGAAAGGGTTTTGGGGGTTTAAAGGTTTCCTTCAGCATTTTCCACAGCCAGGCCTGGCCAGTGGGAATGCACGTCACCACCTGCATAGGAGGGTTAGGCCGTGCCATGAAAGCAGAGGTTCTCAAGCTGGAGTTCAGATTCACCCCCTGTCCTGAGCAGCAGATTCACCAGCCCTGCCCACTGCCAGGGGAGAGATTCCAAGGGTGCACAGCCTCGGGAACCCCAGCACATCCCAGGCCTTCCCAGGGCCAGGTGGCATCTCTTGTTGGTTTTCTCTCTCCCCTGCATAGAATCCCTGAATGATCTGGGTTGGAAGGGAGTTGAAGATGATCCCATTCCACCCCTGCCACGGCACAGGGCAGCACAGGGGAGTCCTGAGTTCAGCAACAGCTTCAAAATGCCACTGGAGCTCCAGAGCAATCAGAAATTTCACATTCCCTTGAATGTCAGAGAATTATTCCCTCCAAATCTAACCACTCCTGTCTCCTGGAGTGTCCCAGCTCCACGGTCATCTCTGTCCTGTGGGGCCAGGACAAGTCTGGAGCCACATGAGCACAGGGAGAGGGGCTCTGACTCACACAAAGACTTGCAAGTGTTTCTGCCTTTCAGCCAGAAATCTCTGGTACCAATCTCGTAACTAAATTTGGAAGCAAATTTAAGTGGTCAGAAAGAGCTTTAAGACACAGTTTAATTGCAAACTGGTTGTTTCTCATTTGACTTCATCTCAAGGAGCATTTGACAAAGTGAAGTGCCTGCTGAAGGGGCCCATGGAAGAGCACTGGGAGTTGGGGTGGTACTTCTGGCCCCCTGATACCCTCACAGCTGGCTGGGGCTGTTGGGGGCCACACAGCAGAGCATTCCCATGCCAGCTGTCCCACCTGCTGCCTCTCTTCCCCAGTACTCACCTTGGTGTGGTCAGGCAGGAATTCCAAACCAGCCCAGCCAGGCGGGGAGTGGGATGGTGGTGACCAGCAGGAACTCACAGCTGGGCTCATCTCAGACAGAGGGAACTCTGGGCTGCACTGGGAGCAGGAGCATGGGCAGCAGCTGGAGGGGAGTTGGCATCTGGGGCACTGGCAGTGCTGTGTTGGGATGTGTCCCCCTGCCAGCTCATGTAGAGAATGGCAGTGGGTGCTTCCAAGGATCTGGGCCATGTGGCTCACCAGGAAAGCTGGTGGGACCTGGGCTCATGCAGTGTGGCCAGGAGGAGGCTGAGGGTGTTCAGCAGCAGCCTGGGGCTTCTTGCAGGGCTCTTACAGGCAGGACAGAGCTGACCTTTTCTCTCCAGTGCCAAACAGTCCAACAAAGGGCATGTTTGGGATGTTAAAGGCCTGTTCCTGAGGGGATCCTCCCTGCTGCAGGGTGGTGAGGCTCTGAGCCAGGAGGAGCTGTCCTGGGGCATTTACAGCATTTAGCTGCATGAAGCCTTGGCCACCCGGGGCTGATGCTGGGGGGTGTCCTGCTCTGAGCAGTGACTGCCACCCCAGCCAGGCCAGGGCAGCTCATGGCTCGTCCTTCTCATGCCCCTGTCTTGGTCCAGTGTCTCTCCTGCTCCTGCAGCTCAGTCACTGCTCTGCTGGGTGTGGGAGCCAGGGGCAGGTGCCTCCAGCCCTTCCTGCAGGCAGGGAACAGACCTGGGCAGCCTGAGCACCAGGGGGCATGACTCTTAAATCACTAAATCACTTCTGACTTTTAAGTTACACTTTCATCCTTTGCTGACACTCTGAGGACACTGCTGTCCTGGGGGACAGATGAACACTCTCCCCAGGGCTGGGAAGCAGGAGGGAGAGGGTTTTCTGCCACCTGACGTGGGTGAAAGGGTCTCAGTGATGCTCATCAGGCCCTTCCACTGCCAGGTCAAACACTGCCTGGCTGGATTTTGCACGGAAAGGCAGGAAAATGTCTGGGCAGCCTGTTTTAAAGAGCTAAAAACCAAACACTAAACATGAAATAATAAAGACTAAAGAACTGTGCTGCATATTGAGGACCTGCAGATGTGATGCACAGCATTTTAAGTTATCTCTGTCATGTACTAGCTGAAAAATATCTCCATGTGACACGTGCTGCCAATCTCAGTGCCCAAGGCTCACCAGCAGCTCTCCCAGTCCTCCTCAAACCCCCTCATGTGCTGCCCAGGCACTGGAGCTGTTGGTGCCTCTGCCCCAGACCCTCAGTGTGAGCAGTGCAGGGCCCCCCTGGCACACACAGAACCCCCCTCAGCTGGGTCAGGGGGTGTTCTGAGCTCTGGCTCACTGCTGACACTCTGTGCCATTGTCCCTCTGACTGTCGTGCCTTATGTTGAGCCCAAGTTGTGTCTGTGCCAATCTGGCTCCACTTGAGCCCATTCTCAGACTTTTGCCAGGCCTGAGTGAAACATCCTTGGCATGTCTAGTAGGAGCCTTGGCAGCTGCTGGTTGCCCTCTTCCCACTGACCAGCATTTGGCTGTTTAAAATGTGACAGCACATCAAATGTGGAACACTTTTGAGCACTCAAATAGAAAGAACTCTGGATTCAGAGTCCAGCCGTTCACCAACATGGACATACCCACAGTCCTTGATGGAAGTCAAGGCCTTTCCTCTTTCAAGAAATCCTTCTGGTAACTACTATCATTTTTACAACATTATGAAGTTTTTAGAAGATGGATTCGTGGATTTTATTTGTGTCCATGTGATGATAATCATGTCTCAGGAGACAGAGTGGAACCTGGACATAAAAATCCAGTGGTCTGGTGTTCCTTCTTTGTCCAAGCACAGTCCTGTCCCCAGTTTCCTAAAGGCAATGGCTCTAAACGGAGCTTATGGTGGAAATTGGGTTCAACCTGGCACAGCTCTAAGCAGTTATGAGCTGCATCTCAAAATACTGACCCACAGCAAAGGAACTGGGGTGGAATGTCTGTCCCAGGAGGGGAGGATCCTGCTGTGTGAAAATCCCCAAGGATTTTCTGCTGCAGCCTCTCTGTAAAGCAGAGCTCCAGAAAGCCCCTCAGGTCAGATCTTGGAAGGGATCAAATCTCCTGGTCCTTCTCCTCCCCTGGGAGATGGAGCAGCCAATGACTCCAGACCAGACACCTGTTTTTCACTGGCTGTTGTTTTGATGAGACAAATTTGGTGTTCATCTGCTCCTGCTCCACAGCCTTATTCTTTAGTTCCCAACTCCACTCAGTGGATCTATCAGAGATTTTCCTAGAGGGCCTGAAATGGGAAGGGCTTGTCAGACACTTGGCTGTAAAATTTACAAATCCCATATACAGACAGCCACAGCTCATGTTCCCTAAATCACCTTAAGCTGAATTTTAGTCTCAGATATAATCTCATTTTTGCTGACCTGATCTGAGGTTCATTTTGCATCTACAAATGGAAGTGGTTCCAAGGTTTGTAGGTAATATTGCAGTGGTGCTGGATGTAATGAAAGGTTTTGATATCAGGATGTGTTACATGAGGTTGTTTGGTTGAAGTTTTCAGGGTAAAGGCCGTGTCTGGACGGGGCACAGGCTGACAAACACTGTGCTGTGACTAACACTTGGTGCCCTTTTAGCACTACCTGGGCACTGGGATTTGTAGCTTTTCCTGTGCCAGTACCTGGAAAGAAAGCTCAGAACTACATTTATCCTGAGACTTCCTCAGCTCTCCCACCCCAGGAGCCCTCTCTTTCTTGTCATTTGACTGGGAGCATAGCCAAGACTCCTTAAAAATTCCAAACTAACCCCAAACCAGGAGGTGTTTGTAAAGCACAGGGTCAGACAGTGGTGATTTACAAATCCACATCATCTGCCCTGTCTGACACGTGTCCCCTGACAGCCAGAGGATTCCTGTCCCAAGATCACACCCCCAGCAGGCACACAGGCAGTGCTGGGGCAGGTGAGCCAGGAGAACACCCACAGCTCCCCAGGAAAGGAACCAGGAGCCTTGGCTGGAAGGGTTCCCACTGCCCAGGCCTGGAAATTGGAATATTCCCCCGTAACAACAAAGCTGTTGGTCCCCAGGACTGTCAGTGCAGCTGCTTGGCCACCTCTGACACGGGGAAGAAACACTTTGAAAAGCAAATTTGCTCAGATAACGGAGCCCAAGTCTCTCATTCCTTTGCTGAAAAAATCAGGTTTCCTGATTTGCTAATTTGCTAATTTGTCTTTCTCACAATTTGCTGAACCTGTCTGTATTTAATTAATCTTACAAATCTAATCAAGTCTAACTGGCACCTTTCCCAGTACTCTCACCTTTGAATGAGAAACACTTTCCCTCCTCTCCTCTGGCATCACGTTGGCTCAGGCACAGGGGACCTTCCTCCACCTTTTCAACAAGTAGACCCTCCAAGTTTAAGGCAGGAGGGGCCAGTGTTAGGTGATAAAATAGTGATTTTTTTTTTTATTCTGATCCTATTTCTATGTCCCATAGTCATCCAATTTTCCTGTAGTTACTTTCTAGAAATTGTGAAGGCTCATAATGTGGAAATTTGCAGTGATCCTTCAAAGATGTCACAGGAGTTTTTCACAGCTCTGGTGGAGTCCTAACAAGTGTCACTGAGCTCCTCGCTCCCTCCTCCTCCCCTCCCACAGGACATACCAGGACTTGGCTGCTTTCCTTACTCCCAGTGGCACATTTGCAGATCAAGTTTTACCTGCAGAGATGTAAAATGAGCCCAGTGCCAGTTTGATTCCCTGGATGAAGGTGGTAGAGCTGAAATACCTGCAGTCCATGAGAGGACTCCTGTACAACAGAGCTGGGTCCAGGTCATCCACAAACATCACAAAACTATTGATTTTCCTGTAGGAGTTCCCATTTCAGCTCCATCCCAAATTTCAGCCAACAGCACAGACATCCCAGATCTCAGCTCTGCAAATCCCTAATCACTGATCTGCTTTTCACTTCATTCCCTGATATGTACTTCCCACAACTGCTGATGCTTTCAATACTTATGGGTTTGAGGGTTTTTTTGTTTTTGTTGTTTCAAAAGATTCCACTTGTCTTTTTTAAATTCTGACTGATTATTGCATGAGATGTGCTCTGGCCTCATTAGGTTTGGGGACAACCAACTCACCTTCAGTAAGTTTTTAATGAAATCTCCCTGATGTCTGTTTGACAAGTGGTTAATGCAGAACACCAAGCCAGGTCTGTCTGGACATTTTCACTTGTCATTTCAGTTTGCTCTTTTTTTTTTCCCTGTAAATCTCCTAAAAATGAGATCTGCAGAAACAAAGATCTTATTTGTGGCTCTGGTGGGGCATGTTCTGCTGCTTCTGTTTGGTTAAGTGAGAGCACTGAAAAGGTCTGGGAGCTGATTTAAGCCCCTACACAAAGGGAGCCTGTGCCTCAAACAGTGGTGCAATGCTCACAACTGAAGTTTTGGAGGCTTAAGTTCTACCAACACCCCTAAAGGAGCCCCTCCCCATGTCCAGTGTCTGTGGTCTTCACAGTCTTGTTGTGAACAGAGATCTCATACCTTGGTGACAACCCTTCTCCAGGCTCTGAGCAGAGAAGTGAGCTGCCCAAAGGCTCTAGAAGGAATTAGGAGCAGCCAGACACCAGGGGGACACACTGGTGGCAGCACCATCACCTTCACGTTCCATGATCTAGTCCTTGAAGTTCTTGAAAACCAACCTTTCATGCCCAGAGGACTCAGGAGAGTCTTCCCAGATGTTCAGGGACAATGTCACTCCCTGCAGTGCAGATGTGCCCAGGCTGAGGCAGATGTGCCTTGTCATGGTGGTGCCTCCCACCATCCCAGTGCTCCTAATGCTGCCCCACCTTCCTTCCCTAACTCCTGCTCCACCTTCCTGCAGGAACTGCTTCAGTTGGGTCCAGCCAGGAGACCTGGCTCAAGGGACTGTGCTTTGAATCACAACAAAATGTTCAGTGCAGTGTCCAGGTCTTGATGGTTCAGTTGTGAGTCTTGGTGTCCAACCCAGCCTGAGGTTTAGTTGTGCTTCTCCCCAGATCCCCTCAGCCCAGCAGCCCTTTGTCCCAGCTGGGCTGGGAAACGTGGCTGGGTGACAGCTGGGGAGGCTCCTCCATGGGTTGGGGTTTGGAGGAGAAGGCCCTGGAGTTCCACCCTGAGCCTCGAGACCTTGGCTCAAGGGATGTGTTGGCTTTGCCGTGGGGTGGAAACCACAGGCAAACTGGAAAATCAGCTTTCTGATGTGGTTTTGAATGTTGTGAATTCAAGGCTCGCTGGTAACCCACGAGAAATGAGCAACGGGGTGTAAAACAACCTCCCCTGAGCACTGGAATGACTTACATTGGAAAACTGCTCTGTAGGGAAAGCATCTTCAAAGAACATTTGCTTTGGGGTTGTGCTTTTGGTCTTTGTTTCCTGAGTCATATCAGGCTCCAGGAATATGTTTTGCCTGCCCTTACACATGGTATCACCTGATAGAGGGTCCCCATCCCTCCACCAAGTTCCCTGAGATGTTTTGAGCTCATCTGTGATCAAGAGAGCTGCTACTGGCCAGAAAAAAAGTATTAAAAAGAAGGAATTTCTTGGCAATAATAAACTTGTAAGAAAAGGTTTCATTTTTCAGATTGATACTTCTCTATTCCTGACAAAAAACTCTGGGAGTAAAGGATATTTCCCATGACTCCAGATCAGATCTTCTGTTAAAAATTATGGAAAAAGTAATTTTTGACATTGGTGAGGACTCTACAGTAGAGTTTTGCAAGGACACAGTGTCCAACACACTGAGAAAAGGCTGTAATGGGAGAACAGTGGGAAACAGGGAGAACAGAGAAAACCTGGTCTAGTGGAAGGTGTCCCTGCCCATGGCAGGGTTTGGAATGGGATGAATTTTGAGGTCCCTTCCAACCCAAACCATCCTGTGGTTCCATGAAGATCCTGTGATCCTGTGATGGGGTTTGCAAATGGACCATTCTCAGGATGGTCCAGCACAAAGCAGGGCCACAGAGGACAGGACTGGGTGACGTTTGTCCAGGGGGACAATAAACAGGCAGACTGACTGGAAATGCCCATGAAGGAGTGCAAATTAGGAAAGGATCCCAAATCTGCCCAGCATTGATAGAGGTTGGATTTTCTACGTTGGGAACAGCCATTGTTATGGACAATTCTTTGCAGTTGGGACTTCAGTGCTCAGTAACAAACAGTAGAATGTACATCTCCAAGATTTGCACCCTGTTGCTCTCTCACTTGCTCAGATTTCTGGGGCCTTTCTTTCAGATGAAGAAAAGGTCTGTTGGGAGCTGTGCTGGATTTTTTCTCTGAGCAGAAAACATCAGCATGTCACTATTTCAGTCATTATTTACTTTTTATTGCTGCATCCCAAGGTCTGTTTGCAATCTGATCATTGCATTTCCCAAAAAATGGTTCTATAAAATGAGGAAAGCACAGCAACAGCCCACCAGGAGCAAGGGACTGGAAGGGCTGAAAGCCTTAAGTGAAGAGACAACACTGGAATTTGCCACTTGGAGAAAGGCAATTCCACATGAATGCAGGACAGACCTTGCAGAGCAGGGATGATGACAAGAGTGTGGGGAGGAAAAGAAATTTGTTGCTCAGGATGCAAGAACCTGGTGTGGGTTAAGCCAGGGAGGCAGCCAAGCACCAAACCTGTTCCCTGGTGGTGGGATGGGGGAGAGAATCAGAGGGTAAAAGTGTAAAACTCCCAGTTTGAAATAAGGACAGTTTAGTTGGTAAAGCAAAGCTGCACACACAAGGAAGGCAAAGTGAGGAGTTCTTTCAACATTCCCATCACAGGCAGGTGTTCAGCCTCCCCCAGGAAAGCAGGGCCCTGTCACACATCATGGTTACCTGGGAAGGCAATGCTGGAACTCCAAACATCCCCACATCCTCCTTGTTCCCCAGCTTTTGGTAGTTGGTTATTTACCATACAGGTATTTACCATACCTGTTCAGAGTGAGCCACCTTCCCTGCACAGGCTCCAAAATATCTCTCTTCTCCCCAGCCCACGATCACTTCCAGGATTCTGGGGTCAGCAGAGTTTCCCATTCCAGCCCATGAGGAGTGACACTCCCTGCATGCATGTCAGGGGTGGGATCCATCATCTGAACATCCAGCCCAGCCCCTCACTGAGGTGCCAAGAGGAGCTGTGCTCCAGTCCCCACCATCCTGAAGTGTCTCAAACCCCTCCATACATGTCCCTCTTTCCTTCAGAGGGTGTAAAGCACATTTCTCACATCTTGTCCTGTCTGGACTGGCCCAAAGACCCACACACAAGCTGTCTCCTGTTTAATTCACTCCAAGGCTTGTTGCTGCTGCTCAGGGGAATTATTGACCCCTGGGACTGAAATTATCTGAGGGAAATGTGTAATTAGATTGTGGGACACATTCCCAGAAGGAACTGTGGGGGCTACAAACACCACGGGGTGAGAAAATCACTGAGTGATTTTCACTCACTGTCCTTAAACATGGCAGTCCAGAGCCAGCCTTCAACTCAGGACATCCCACATCCCCTCCCTGCTGGAACCTGCATGGACAGGGCAAAGCCACCTTTTCCTCTTGCCTTGTTTCCCGTGGTGCTTCCAAACAGAGCTGAGTTACCTGGGAAGGAGGCAGAGCACCATCTACACAGACCTTTGAGCAGACCCAGTGTCCCATGGGTAGATATTTTCTGCAATAGTCATGGCAGTTTGTCTCTCACACCTTTCTAGAGCCCAGAACCATCCACTCCAAGTGCTGCTTTGCTCTCCATGGAAAGAGAACAGCCACAGCCTAAAGAGGCCTAATTTTTCACCACAAGAAACCACCAGGTTCTAGATCTGGTTTCCAGAAGATCCAATTTGGCTGTATGAGCCATAAAAGACTTTAAGATCCAGTTCAACCTGCTGAGAGAGAACTGGGTGCCTTTATCTCAGCCCCAGGATGGGCAGCCCAAGTGACCACAGTCCCTGTTGTCCACTCCTGGCCAGGCTCACCCTTCTTGTGGTAACCTCAGGCTGTTTACAGGAGCAGAGGCACCCCTGGCACTTCAGTCCTGGTCTCAGAGCACAGTGAAGGACTCTCCAAAGATGCAGCCCAGGCATCCCCCTTAGACCACACCCCAAGCTGTGGGACAGCTGGGTGGATGTGGTGATTCCCATCCATGGTGTTCAGTGGGATATTTCCATAGTGCCTGAGCACTGGGAAGTGCTTTTCAGTGCAAAGGCTGTGATTGATAGTGGGTGATTTCTAGAGAGTTGGCACTTATTTGGGTCAGTCACCACCCAGCCTCTCCAAAGGGACATCCTGTGGAGCCATTGGAGAGGGTTTGGCTCACCCATGGGTGTGACCAGCATCCCCACCAGCCTCAGGGAGAGGGGTCTCTACCTCCCCTCGATTTCTGTGATGCCCCAGTCTGGATGGAGTGTCCTGTCACCTCCTCCCTGGTAGGAAACATTTCTCTCCATTGGTGCCAGGTTTGGGGAAGGAGACAGGAAAGGTGAATCTGAGCAGTGGGAATGGCTCTCAGGCTGGAGGGATGGGGAGGGGCAGCAGCACTGGGAGATGAGGTGGCCTTGGTCACACAGGGTGCACACACAGGGGTACAGCCCTGCAGGACCCCCCGACCTGGAGGGAGATTCTCCAAACTAATCCCAGCGTTGGAGGGAAGGTTTTCCAGTGCTGAAAATCCTGCTGTGTTTATTGAGGTCACAGCCTGGGAGCCTGAATTTGCATATGCAAATCATATGCATTTATGTAAATTCCCGGTCGAATAATATTCTCCCAGTCCCTGCAGAATAGATCCTCTCCCGCAGCAAATCCCTTGATTGTGTTTTCCAAACTGAGGGTGACATTGGTTTGACCAGGCATTGCTGAACATAACATTTCTATCTGCTGCAGGAACAATGGGGGGACCCCAGTCCCGGGCACACACCCCTGCATGAGCAACTTCATCGCTCAGGAGGAGAAGCAGCTCCATCTCCCCCACCCCCCCAGTCCTCCCAGCCTTTGCTGGCAGAGCACTCGGAGCCGACCCGCGTGTGATGCCAAGACAAAGCGCTGGAAGCAGATGCCAAATCACTTTCAAGCCCATGACAGAGCCCTGAGTCACCCAAACCGGAGCAGCTCCCCCAGAACGGGCTCATCTTACAAAAGTGCTGTTGCTGCAGCAACACTAATCCACACGCCAGTGGGCAGGGAGATAATGTGAGGGATGCAACACCCTCCCCGTGCTCAGACAAGGGAAATTACACCCATCCAGAGGGATCTGCTGGCTCTGTTAGGAGGCCCTTTGTTGTGGGACTCCTCAGGCAAAGGGACTCCTCAGAGGGAACCAGTCTTGGAGCAGGTGAAGGGCTCAGCTCTGACCCCACTTTCTGCCCCACAAGCTGCGAGGGAGGAGGATGTGACTGAGCTCCCTTTGCTGTCTGGGCTGACTTCTGACTTCTCCACGAGGTCACTTGAGGCCCCAGGGTCTCAGCTGGACTGTGCCTCACACCCAGTCTGGGCTGAGGAGCATTTGGGTCCTGGCCCAGTTCCTTGGCTCTTGTCACCAGCAGGTCCCAAGGCCATCAGTGCTACAGCAACAGCCCCTCTCTGCACTCCCCTCCCGCCCTGCTCCACTCGGGGAATCACAGAATACCCTGAGTTGGAAGGACCCTCAAGGATCACCGAGTCAGGACACCCCAACGATCCCCCCATGTCCCTGAGACCATTGTCCAAACACTCCTTGAGCGCTGTGAGGGCTGTTGGAAACAGAAAAGCAGAAGTGGGGGGGACATGAGGAGGGATAGTTGAGATTACAGTATGGGACAAGGGGGTTGCAGTGAGCAACAGAACAAAGGGAAGGAGGAAAGTCCAGGGGTAGGAGGTTTATGGAGGAAGAAAGTTGTGACAGAGCAAAGGGAATGTGAATGTGACACTTTTGGGGTGAGACTTTCTCCCCTCAGAAAGATAATGGCTTTTAGGGTGGGGTTGTTGACAGATGATGTTGGGTGAAAAAACCCAGCTTGGAAATGAGAGGCTTTCTGGGCCAGGTGTTAGAAAGACAGGAGGTTGGGAAGTTTGAGATTTGGGACTTGGCAATTCCCATCTCAGTGCTGAGTAGGAAGGACTCAGGAAGGGGAGAAATGAGACCTGGAGAGGGGAGTAAGAGGAACTGCCCTCTGGCTCTGGACAGAGACAGTGTAACTGGGAGGCAGGCAAATGGGCTGGAGTGGCTCCAGGACAATGGCACTGACTGTGTGACAATGGCACTGAAACCACCCAGCACGTCCTGGTGCCACCCTGCACTCCTCCCCCTGCCACCCTGCCAGGTGTCTCTCCATCCTCCCTCACAGAGTGGGGGATCCCAGCAGTGCATCACTCAGATCTGTCCCCCCTCCCCAGCAAAGCTTTCAGTCCTTCAGCGTGAAATCCATCACTTGTTACCAAAGAACTCAATATTTAGTCACAGAATCAAGGAATAGCTGAGGTTGGAAGTGGCCTCTGGAGATCCCTGAGCTCAACCCACCAGCTCAAAGCAGGGTCAAACACAGCAGGTTGCCCAGGACTGTGCCCTGGTTGTGTCTCCAAGGACAAAGGCCCCACAAGATCTCTAGAGAACCTGTGTCAGTGCTCTGTCACCTCACAGTGAGCAATTCTCATGTGTTCAGAGAGAATTCCATGTGTTCCAGTTTGCTCTCACTGCCCCTTGTCCTGTCTCTGGACAGCAGTCAGAGGAGTCTGGCTGCAGCTTCTCCACTCCCTCCCACCAGTTATTTGCACACACTGACCAGATCTCTCCATGGATTTCTCTTTATTTGCACACACTGACCAGATCTCTCCATGGATTTCTCTTTATTTGCACACACTGACCAGATCTCTCCATGGATTTCTCTTTATCTGTACACATTGACCAGATCTCTCCATGGATTTCTTTCCCTCTCTCTCCACAGTTCCAGCTCTCCCAGCCTCTCGTACATCAGATGCTCCAACTCCAAAACACCTTTACTCCTCCACCCACTGCACAGGCATTTCCAGCCCCACAGGACACTGAAGAGAGCATTTAAATGACCTTTAGTGCTCTTACCTGCCCCCACAACACCCAGGAGTGCAAGGCAGGGCTAAATGCTCACCTGTTGGGCTCCTCTAACTCCATTCCTACCTCATCCCCTGGATCTGCTCTCAACCAAGCAGAAAAGCCCCTTGTTGCCCAGAAGGGGAAATGCCACTTCACTTCCCTGCACAGTTCACCTGCCCAAGCCTCTGTGGGTGCAGGGGGAGGTCCTGGGGGGTCTGAAGGTGGTACCACCAGCAGTGGGATCCAGCTCATCCTGGGGGAGTCTGTTCAGTGACATGGTTATTCCTGTTGTGGTCAGAGCCCACCTGAGCTCAGGCTGTGACATCCCAGGCTCTCTGTAAATACCAGGCAGGCTGGTGGCTCTCACGGGGCACTGCTGTGGGGAAGGTCCATGTTCCTGTGCCAACTTGGGGGACAAACACCACTGTGGCTTTTCCAGCAGCTTATTGGGTTTTGTTTCTTATCTTTCCAGAAGATAATGCACCTTCCTGGTTGGTGCTTTCAGCCTCACCCCCCTCTGGTGGGGATGGAGAGCCAGTAAGGGCCTTCTGGGACAGATGTTAAAGTGACTCCCACAGGTGCCTGTTCTCTGTGGGCTGGAGGAGGCACTGGCACACCCAGAGAGCTGAGTTTGGAGTGAAACCTCCATCCCTGGGAACTCCACAGCCACACTCACGTGGGGGGCCAAGCCAGGCTCTGGTAGCCCTGTTGAACCATCGTGTCAGAGAACAGTAATTGATGCTGAAAGGGTCATCTGCTGGTCTCTGACCTGGAGGGACTGCTCAGAACAGCCCCCTGACCATCGTGGTGGGTTCCACTGGACTCCCACCTGTATGGCCATGCCTTGCCTGGCCTAGGGAGCCCCAAACTGGACATGGGATTGTACAAGTGCTGAACATTCCAGTCTTGCCAGTGCAGCCCTAGGATGCAGATGACCTTTTTTCCTGCATGGATACAAGGGACTCCTGTTCCAGTTGTTGCCGCCCTTCCCTGCCAAGTGAGTCAGTCCCAGCCTGTCCTGCTGTGTGGGGCTGTCCCATCACTGAAGCAGGACCTTGCATTTGCTTTTCTTGAGATTCATGAGGTTCATGGAAGTGTCCAAGGCCAGGTTGGACAGGGCTTGGAGTAACCTGGGACAATGGAAGGTGTCCCTGTCCATGGCAGGAGGTGGAATTGGATGATATTTAAGGTCCCTTAAATCCCAAACCAGCCTGGGATTCCATGGTTCTAATTATGCCTCTAAAATGAGCTGCTGGAAGGGAGGGGATTATCTTCTAATTGCCCTGATTGAAATTCCTGTGCACAAGTCATTTAACAACCAGCCAATATCTTGATCTTCCTTCTGTCTCTTCCTTCTGTGCTTGACACAAGGCTCTGAATTTCATTATTCCTTTAACTATCAGGACTGTGAGAGCCAGCTTAGATTTCCAGCCACAACTAGACCATCTTTCATACTTTTGGTGCCAGGTCCCTTCAAGAAGCAACACACTTCTGAAGAGCTGGAGTGGTGTTGGCCACTGAGTAATTCTGTGTGATGAGAGAAAGGGTTTCATTTGTACAAGAAGGAACACTCCTGAGGATCAAGAAGTAATTTTCTTTTACTTAAGATTCTCCTCACTCAAAAAAATGCAACAGGAATTTGGCACAGGTGGCAGGACTTCCTGCCCAGGATGTAATTTTGCCCCAGTCCTTCCTCAGTTCTGGGCCCATCTGCTTGTGAGAGATGAGAATCTGCTCCTCTGACAGGATCTGCCTCAGATCTGCACCAGTGATGAGCTGCTGTTCCAGAGGCCTGGACAGCCTTTACAAGAGCCCAGGCAGCTCACAGCCACGTCCTCCTGGCTCTGAGCTACACATGGCCCATGAGAGCTGAGAGGGGACAATCAAAATCCTGATCCAAGACCTCGATCTCCCCTACAAAGGGCTTTGTCCAGCTGGGAAAAGCAGGGTGGGCAAGAAGGGTGTGCAGGGCCAGCACCAGGCTGAGAACACGCAGGGGATGGAGGGACAGGACAAGGGGGAATGGCTTCCCACTGCCAGAGGGCAGGATTAGATGGATATTGGGGAGAAATTCCTCCCTCTGAGGGTGGTGAGGCCCTGGCACAGGTTGCCCAGAGAAGCTGTGGCTGCCTCTGAATCCCTGGAAGTGTCCAAGGCCAGGTTGGAGGGGGCTTGGAGCAACCTGGGCTGGTGGGAGGTGGGTGGAAGCCACTGAAATGATCCAGGTTGGCCCAGGGGCACCACACCCAGAGTCCTGAGGGTGCAACAGGACAGCTCTGGGCCCTGAAGCAGAATTTGTTTCAGCTCTTGAGCCATCAGGACTCAAAACCCAGCGGAGACTGTGACAGAGGTGTCAAGGGGACAGACACTGCAGGGCATGGGAGGGAACCAGGGGTCAGGACAGTCACCTGGGGTGGTGGGAGCAGATCCCGGGTTTACAGTGGTGTTTGTGGACTGTGGATGTTTGTGCAACAGGAGCTGCAGGCAGAGAACTTGGAAAATGTTTAAAGCTAATTTCTTTACAAGGCTTGTTTGGATGAGAAAGGAATAGAGCAGATCCGGCAGAGGATGCAGGAAAAAACATCTGCAGGGGACAGAGGAACATTCCTCAGTGCTCTGTGAATTTAGGGAATGCTGAATATACCACCTGCCATGGCACTGGGAGGGTGTCCTTCTCCATTCCCTGCATTAGGGACCCTGGAATTCCTGGGCGTTCTGCTGGTACCAGAAGGTTATTTCAAATTACTGAGTTGGTTTAAATTCTTTATGTACAGAACTCCTGTGTCCTGCCATGTGAAACCCCTGAAAGCTTCAGGGCACCTTACTGAGTGCAGATGGGGAATTTAGCTTTGTACAGGGGGGAAGTAGGGAATGTTGGTTTCCCAGAAGCCCCCCCTTACAGAAGAGCTGGATCCAACTCCTGCAGCACTGCCTAGGCACATCCTCCTCCTCTGCTGCCCCTGCCAGTGCAGCCACTATTGATGGAGCTCCTCATGGACCCAGAGCACAGGGAAATAAATCCTCCTTGCCCAGGCAGGCAGGGCCGTGCACTGCAATCACTGACTCTCAGCCTTTCACCCCAGGGTGAGTAATTCATTTGTAGTGGCCCAAACAGTTCTGTTCAGAACAGCACAAGCTGGATTTGGTGACACTCAGTGTCAGAGACTATGCAACAAGTGCTGGACATTGAGAGTTGTGCCTTTGCATTTCCCTGGTCTGAATTCCCACTCACCAGCCATTGTCTCACCCTCTTCTGCTGGACACAAAGTCTTAATCTTCCCCTTCTTCTCACTGTAACTAAATAATCTCTCAGAAGTCTTTCCAATAGACTAATCAAACTGTCAACATAAGCCACTGCCTCAGCTCACTGCTATTGCTCCTTTGTCCCCTTTCCATGTTTAACATCCCATTTATAAGAAGGAGGAGGTTTAAACCACTCCAGTTTGTGCAGCATCGTGTGCTCTTGACTGGGTGAGACAGCACAGGCTTGGCCAGAACTCCATGAAGGAAACAGAAGTGCAGAACCATCCCTAACATGTGAAAGGAAGCTGTGGGCAGCTCTCAGAGCTGAGTAATCCACTTCCAGGAACATGGCAGTGCCCTCCTTCCTGGGATGGCTCATTTGACTCTGCTGAGTGTCAGAGAGGTGGCTGCATCCTCCTGAGGTGCCACTGCAGGCAGCCCTGGCTCAGTCACTGCAGGGCTGGGCCGTGTCCCATCTGCTGTCAGGGAGGTGCCATTCGTGCCCCCCAGCACAGTGGCACTGCAGCCCCGAGTCACTCCCACCTTCAGACGTCCCCCAAAGGGCTCTCTGCTGAGCCAGGCCCAGCTCTGCCAGCGTGTCCCGGGGCTCTGCTCCATGCCAGGGACTCACGAGGCCTCGGAGCCTTTTCTTCTGGCTGGGAACTCACCCTAGAGCTGGTCCCTTCCCATGGCAGCTCCTCCTGCCAGGGGGGAGCACAGTGGGCAGCAGGGCAGTCACAGCCAGGTGGTGACCACCAGTATAGCATTCCTGAAGAACTTATCCTTTGGCATCCTCCATTATCTCTTTCTCTTTCCATGTGTATCCCTGAGCTTCCCACATCCCAAACACAACTACAGAACCCAAGGGGTGGGCACTGCAGTGTCCTGTGGGGAGTTACATTTCTTCAGCCAAACTCATCTGATTTCCACCCAGAAGGGACCTGGTTCAGCAAAGTCAGTCCCACAAGAGGCCCCTCTCAGAAGGCTCAGACCTGCTGCTCCATCTCCCCTCTGGCCCTCCCTGCCAAGCTCTCCCCACCCCTTCACATGGAGGGGTTCAAGGCCAGGCTGGATGGGGCCCTGAGCAACCTGCTCTGGTGGGAGGCATCCCTTCCCATGGCAGGGGTTGGAACGAGATGGTCTTTAGGGTGCCTTCCAAGCCAAACCATCCTGTGGTTCCATGATCTCTTTTGATCAAAGCCAAAATCACTTTGACTTGCTAAATCACCAGAACACCAACTCAGCAAAACCAAACCCAGTCAGTGGCAGGGTAACACCTGGGTCTTGTGCAGGGAAGGCAGGTGAGACACACTATTTTATTCTATTTTGGTTTGTTTTATTTCATTTTACTGCAGCCCAGCTGCAACCTGGACTGTGGAAGTGGCAGAGCAGTGGTAGTGTGGGTGCAGGGATGTGGGTGATGGGGGGCAAGTCCATGCATAGGAGAGCAGCTCATGCCATGCCTACAGAGAAAAAAAAAATGAATAAACCAGCAAAATTTAATTCAGTTTGTGTGGAAAAAATCTGCCTGTGAACCTTCTGGAGATCTGTCCTTGGTCATCCTTCACCCAGCAGAACACC
Source organism: Manacus candei (assembly GCF_025592945.1). Taxonomy (NCBI): domain Eukaryota; kingdom Metazoa; phylum Chordata; class Aves; order Passeriformes; family Pipridae; genus Manacus; species Manacus candei. Next base: position 230,287 of record NW_026138160.1, on the reverse strand, counting down.
ACGTGCACTGCACTGTCCAGAACTCAAGGGCAGCTTCACCTGACTTGAGCTGGGAAGTCCTTCCCTAATTCTCTGTGGAGTCAGAGCAGCTTCTCTGGAGTGTGATCCCTCTCCTCTGCAGCAGCTCTACATGGACCAGAGTGACTGTGTCCCATCTGTGCCTGCTGCTCTCCACCAGTCACTTGGGAATTCTGAGTTACAGCACCTGGAGATGAAAGGGGAGAAGTGGACTCGCCCCCGGTGACAGGGAGGGCAGGAGATCCCATCAGCCCCTGTCAGGAACTCCCAGGTTAGGAGGAAAGCTGAAGAAATCAATGTTTTCTGAAGCCCTGATGCACCCAACACATCCTGGCCCTTGCACCCATCTCACCATCCAGATGAACCTTCACCTGACAAAGCCTCTTCTGGTCTCAACCTGCAGCTGTTTGCACTGGAAATATTTGCATTTCCCTAAAATCTCCCACATCAAAGAACTTGAGCTCTTTTGGGAGCAACCCCTGCAAGGCACCCACCCCTCCCAGGGCCTACAGACCTCCCCATCCAGGCATCACTGGAATCTGGCCACACTCAGGTTAATTGAAGTACCTGATGCATTTCAGAGCTGGATGTGGATTTTCCATGGTCCTGTCTGCAGAAGGATCCTTCCCACAGGGAACAGTGGCCACCTCCAGCCCATCAGACACGCAAACAAGTCTCTGCAAATAGTCCAGTGTGGGAATTTGCTGTGTGCAACAGCAGCAGCAACAGCTCCTTGAGTGTGTGAAGCTGAGGCTGTTTTCTCCTTGCAGTGCCTCTGTTGAGGTGCAGTTTGCTCCTTTGCCTTGGCAGCAAAGCCAGGGCACAGGCAGGAGCTGACCCAGAGCTCGAGGGGGCTGGGTTTATTTTGGAGTTGTCCATCACCTTGTGTCTGTATCTGTGGAGGGACAGGCTCTGCAGCCTTCACCACTGTCCCAGGAGCTGTGTCCTCCCATCACCCTCCTCCTCAGTCCCAGGCTGTGTCCTGTCCTTCTCATGCAGCCTCTGACTGCCAGAGGTGACAGTTGTGACACCAAGGGGACGGATGGTTCCCCTTCTGCCCCGAAATCAGAGCCTGTGACACCAAGTCACAGCAGTGCTGGTGGGAAGGGATCCTTCCAGTCTGTAATCCAGACTCCTCTGGAGCAGCATTCCAGAACAGCAGGGGCTGTGTCCAGCTGATACCCCCAAATTCCCATGGATGACACCCCCCATGTTGCTGGGCACCTGGAAAGGGAATTCTTCGTAATGCCCAACCTAAACTTCCAGGCTGCACTTCAGTTGTTTCCCCTTTTCATGTCATCTGGTGCCAGTGGGAAGAGTTTGGCTCCATCCCATCTGTGGCTGCTGTTGGACACCCTCAGCCTCCTGTCCTGCCCAGCCCCTGCCCACCACGGTCACACCTCTGTCCACATCCCTGCTCCCCTGAGCACCCAGCACTGGATGGAGGGCTCCCAGTCTGGTGCCACCAACACCAACCAGAGGGGACAATGACCCTCCTTCATGTGCTGGCCCCACACTGACACAGCCCCACGAGCAGCCACGGATTTGGGTCCAAACGAGGCACATTCAACCCTTTCACTGTGAGTGAACCTTGTGAGAGAAAACAAATGACCTCCCAAAAATCAGCTTCATTTATTCAGAGGCTTAGCAAACATGGTGGTGGTGCAGGGTTGGGGCTGTGTGGAGCAGGAAGATCTTGTTGGTGACCTGCTGGGCACTGCTCAGCACAGCCAGGGGGAGGGTGGCACAGCCTTCTTGGGCAGCATCACATTGGCAGGGAAACCTCCTGATTTTGGAGACCTGTGAATCAGGAGAGGTTGTGGGATCAGAAACAGCAGCAGATGTGAGGTTTTTAACCCTGGAAGAGCTGGATCCTTTCCACCATAGTGATGAAAGCACCCTTTGCTTTCACCTTTATCTGCCTTTCTGCATTGGCTCTTCTTCTTCTGTACCCCAAAACTCCCCGAGTCTTTGAGGGAGGGCTCAGCCACACCCTGCACCTGCTCAGAGGGATTTCAGGGCATTGCCTCCTCTGGAACCCAGCAGGGAGGGGCTCCCTGGGCACTGAGGAGTCAGGGACATCCCCCTGGGCCTGTTTCAAAGCACAGGAGTTCCCACAGCACCTCTTGTTCAGGCCAGACCCATGGGAATGGTCCAGCATTCCCAGGAGTAACACAGGCCAGTGCTTGCCAAGGGGCAGGTTTGGAGGTGGTCTAGATGGACATTTTGGAGGGGCAGTAAATCAGTTCTTCCCATGGAAAATGTGTCCCATGAGGGACGTGAATGTGAGCAAGTTTTAACCTCACAGGTGGAGCAGACCAGTCTTCAGCGGGGAAATCCCCTGGTTCCCAAACCCTGCAGGCTGGGAAGCAGCTTTAGAAGGAGTTGGTCCTGCCCCACAATTGCTGTCCCATCACTGGGGCATCACCCTCAGACACCAAACGTGCCCTGTGCTCATCCCACCCCAAGCGTGCTCACAGCAGGAGGGTCCTGTGGCTGCTCAGCACGAGGGCTCAGCCTGGGGCTGCTGGAGCTCCCTGGGACTGATGGAGTGAGAGACTCAGCCCACAGACAGGCTCTGGGGTCTAACACCCTCCTGCCATGGGAGCAGCACTGATGGGCAGCGAAACTCAGCCCTGAGATGGAAAAGTGACACTGATTGTTTGGCTGGGCACTGGGAGGTTGAAGAAAACACATCTGGGGTTCAGACACAGGAAAAACTGCCCCCACCATCCATGTGTTACTCCTGCTTTCAGTCAAGAAACAACCTGATGATGCAAGCCCTGAATTAATGGCTGGGGTCTGAGCGATGCCTCTCCCCTGCACCCCTTTAAGCCCCTAAACTTCATTAAACCTGCAGAGTCTGGATGCACCTTTTAAAAGGAATGAAGGAAACCCCATCCCACTGACAATTGTAACAGTTTTTATAGGGGAGGAAGAAGAAGTAAAGCACAAAAAAAAATCCCCTTTAGGAGGGATGCTCATTTTTAGGAGGGATGCTTATTTTTAGGAGGGAGGCTCCTCTTTAGGGGACCTGCTCTGTTGTTGTTGGGTGTCCTTTGGCACTTTTTTAAATGATTGACACAGCAGAATGAGAAATACATAAAACAATGGTTAATATTCCCATCTATAATATAAATATAATAAACACACTGAGCAGGGCAGCCTCCTCCCAGCACTCACCGTGGTGCTTCCATGAGCCTCACCCTGCTCTGGCTTTCCCTTCCCATATCCCTGCACTCCTTTTCCATTCATGTCTCCCTGGGATTAAACATTCAGAGTTCAAAGTAATCCATCCCCTGCCATCCTGTCTACAGCCTGTCCATCCCTCCCTCTCTCCATCCATCCATCCCTCCATTCATCCTTCCATCCATCCATCCACCCACCCATCCATCCATCCATCCCTCCATCCATCCCTCCATTCATCCTTCCATCCATCCATCCATCCATCCATCCATCCATCCATCCATCCATCCATCCATCCCTCCATTCATCCTTTCATCCATCCCTCCATCCACCCATCCATCCATCCCTTCATTCATCCATCCATCCATCCACCCACCCATCCATCCATCCTTCCCTCTATCCTTCTGTCCTTTTCTCCATCCTTCTATCCATCCCTCCATCCCTCAGTCCATCCCTCCCTCCATCCATCCATCCTTCCCTCCATCCTCCTCTGTCCCTGTCAGCAGATCCCAGGGCTGGAGCTGGTGTCCTGCAGCCCAGGACCTCTCCCAGCCCTGCTTTCCCCCGACCCCCAGCAGATGACAAGGCACTGGTGTCTCTCTGTGGTTTGACAGCTCTTCAGAGTTGGCAGCTCCCAACCCCTCCCCCTCTTGCAGGAGATGCTTCATTTCCAGCCAGCAGAGTGGATGGGGAGGGTGGAAAGCACTCCCAGCAAGCCCAGGAGTGACACCAGAGTGGATCAACCACTGCCCCTGCAGCACCAACTCACTCCCAACCCACAGGGATTCAAATCCCTCCCTGAGTGACAGTCACACACTGCCCTGCTTTGAGAGGCCCCTGACCCACTGCCCACCCCCAGGGGTGCCTTTGGTGGGGCACCATTCCCTGGAAGGGTGGCTTTGCTGAGCTCTGCTGCCTCTGCCCCTGCAGTACAGGACAGGGACAGGTCCCAGGAACGTGGGATCACCCCTCTGGAGTAAGCAGAGCCTTTGGGATCCAGCCAAATAATCCTGGTTTTACTAAGAACAATTTCCTCAGTGTGCAGATATGGGGCTTTTCATTTGAATTAATGCAGATTTGGCCAGGGATGTGTTTCAGTGGCTACTTCAACATCAGTGTTGATTGGAGGCTGAAATAAAACACCCCCAGCCTCTTCCTCCGATTCCTCAGCCCTGGAGCTGCTCCTCTTCGGCATCTCCTTGGAGTATTCATGCTTTAGCAAGGCCTGGGACCTCCTCTTTCTGCTACCTCAGAATAAAAGCATTAAAGGCACCTCTCCCCTCCTCTGGGACTGCAGACAGGGCACAAGTGTCCAACCCTTGTTTTCTGGTCAGAGGATCATCTCATTTGTGAGATTCCTTGATTCCTCCTGGAAATAACCAACATCTCTCTGTAAATGGAGCAAGCTGCCAAATTTCTAACCAGCTGGTGCCCCTGGACAACAGGCTGACCATTCCTGGTCTTGTCAAGATCCTCCCATGGGGCACAGCCCCGCCACTGGGAATGTCTCTCTGTGGCACCAGAGGGGAACCACATGGACAAGAAACAAAAATCACCCAGGACTTCACATAGAGGAATGGAGGAGTTTAAACCCCCTGAGCTGCCCTTCTGGGAGAGCTCTCAGAGTGATGCTTAAGCTATTTCCCAGCAGCCACAGGTCTGAGAGTGATTCCTGGGTCAACTCTTGCCTTTGTGAAGGGTTTAAGAGGTTTCCAGCCTTCAGGTGTGACTGAATTAAGGGAGAACTGTAGTTGGACAGAACATGGCCTTGTGGGCTGGTGAATGTTGGGCACATCATGCAATTCATGCACACTATTTAATGAGGGCATCTTCAAACACATCAGCTGGAAACAAAGCTCTTGTTCAAGAGGTCACATCACTGGTGTGGAGAGTCCACAGAGACTTTCCAGGGCAGATAAACATGAAACCCCCACGTGCCTCTCCTGCCTGTGGGACTCATCCCTGGCTGGAGGATCAGCCTCCAATGCTCAGGCAGCTGAGCCTCCTATTTAAAAACTGTCTGTTTTATTGGCCCCCCAAGGACTGCAGAGTTTGGTGGGGAGTCTGTGGTGATGGTGATATCTCAGACCCGGGAAAAAGTGTCCCCTCTGTGGAAAAGCTCAACACTCTGGACACGTTGGGCTGAGATTAAACAGTGGGTGATTCCTGAGTGAAGGCTCAGTCAGCAGAGCTGCCATCCAGTCCCTCAAACTGCAGTTTGAATCCTGTCACGTTCTCTCTGTTCTCCATGTTCAGTCAGGACCTGGCACTTCGCAGCCTGTGATGTGCATTTATATTGCATGTTTTGACTTGGGATTCAAATGAACATCTGTCATGTGGTGGAAGCCCTGTGAGCACAGCTGGGGTGGACAAACCAACAGGGCCCAACAAACTGAGCAGGGTCTGGCTCTCCTGGAAGGTTTGTGCTCCCCCCACACTGATGCTCAGGGTAAATTTGCCCTTTAATTACCTGGAAAGCAAGTGTGGGATGGGGCCTCTGCTGGGAAGGGGAAAGGCAGAGCTGGTGGGAGCTGGGAAGGGCTTGTACAGCACTAAATACAGAGAACATGGAAGTGCTGCTCCCCCCTGGGCCAGGCAGAGCTCAGACAACAGGAGGCCACTGGTACAATGGCCTGTTTGAAGCAGAACATGGACCAGAACTGGAAAACAACAAATACCTCTAAAAACTGTGCAAGGAAAACAGGCAGAGACAGGTTTTCTCGAAGGCAGCAGGTGGCAAACAAGGTCTGAACTGTGAGCTGGTTTTCTCCTGCTGGTTCACAGCTTTCCCAGAGCATTGGAAAAACCTCAGGGATCGATCCAGGGCATTGACACAACATTAGAGGGCATGAGCAGGGCAGTGTTTGCCTTGTAACCCTGTGCTGCAGTGACCTGAGCTGCTGGGGGAGGAAAAACCTCTTGTCCAGAGAAGCTGTGGCTGCCCCAGCCCTGGAAGTGTCCAAGGCCAGGTTGGAGCAACCTGGGATAGTGGAAGGTGCCCCTGCCCAAGGCAGGGGGTGGGACTGGATGGGCTTTAAGGTCCCTTCCCACCCAAACCATTCTGGGATTCCATGATCATGATTTCAAAGAGCTTCATTTCCATCATTCCTTGGAGCTCTCAGGGAGTGTTTCTGGCAGTGGCCTTCGAGGCATTTGGGAAGAGCAATTGTTATTTAAGTGCTGCTGAGACAAAGGGAGCAGGATCTGCTTTCAGCTGCTGAGTTCAGAGCTGGAAAAGATTCCCTCAGCAGCACATCCCAGGAATGTTCTCCCTGCATTTTGAGCAAAAAGCAGCAGCACTGACCTCAGGCAGCCCCAGGTTGGGAGCTCACGGGGGGCTGAGCACAGTCTGCACTCAAAGGTCAACCTTGTCCAGGGCTGAGGCAGCTTCCTGTCCACCTCCAGGACTCCCAGGGCTCCCAGGACTCATGAAAGACAGCGACAGGTTCATGGGATTGCAGAAGAAAGAGAAAGGGGTGACACCACCAGGTTGTTCCTCAGGAATCTGGTCCCCTCTGGGTCCTTTGCTTCCTTTTTTTTAATCATGAAACTGGAATAGGAAACACATGTGAGCAAACCCCAAAGTCAGACCTCACCATGCCCTGCACACACAGCAGAGGATGGACAAACCTCTCCCCACGGAGCTGCTTTCCTGCCAGGACATCCCCTCAGGGAGGGCTCCCAGCCCCTGTTCCACGGAGGAGCCTCTCACCAGGGTTTGTCTGGGAACACCCAGCTGGGATGAGCAGCCTGTGGCACATGGGGAGGCCAGTCCTGAGTGCTCCAAGCATCCTCCAGTCTCCTGTAGACAGGGAAGAATAAATGTCCCAGCAGCTTTTGAGCTCACTGTCAGGAACCTTTCTTGGTGATCACCCTAAAATCTGCTTTTCATATGTTAGGGTACAGTTCCAATCTGGTCAAATCCTGCTGTTTCCAGACACTACAAGGTCTCATTTCTCTTGCTGCCACGTGTCTTTCCAACCAGTGGCCCAACTGGAAGATGAGTTTTCTGGCCAGCTCTGTAGGAAGGATGAAGGTGGGAGGGTGGGCAGAGCATCCTCCCCACTGAGGCAACAGGAGGACAGGAGTCACCTCTTCAAGGGTGAGAGGATGCACCCACTGGTAGCTACAGAAAGAGGATCTGCACAAGACAATTTACTCCCAGGGCTTCAAAAGCCCATCCCAGACCAATGGGAACCACAGAGAGTCAGCTGGATCCAGGGCCCTGCCCAGTCTGGCACCATCAGGTGGGAACAAAAGGAGTCACTGGCCTGAGAGTGTCAGGACTCCTGAGAGTGAAGGGATGAAGCAGAGGAAAAGGGATCTCCTGTGTGTTTGCCATCAACACTCACAGTCCCTGAGTGTGCCCTGCACTCCCACAGCACACACAGCCAACCTTCATGTGCCCATCTGTCCCCTCACACGTGTCCACCAGGAGATGAAGGGTCTCTCAGCCACGTGGAGCTGTCTGGATTTTATGGGTCCTGCCTATGAGTGTGCAAAGGGACTGGGCCTGGAGTTGGTGCTGGAAAAAAGGGTCTGTCACCTTCTGGTGGTAAAACTGAGGGCAGTGGAAAGGGGTATGAAATGAGGATTTCCCTTTGATGTGAAGGGAGCCAGAGAAACACAGGCTCAGGCAGGCAGGAGGGACACTGAGAGCATGGAGAGCAAGGCAGGGGAGTGTGTGGTCTGCCACTCCTGCAGGCCCAGCCTCGGGGTCGTGTTTGTGCTTTAAAAGTTATCCTTATCCTCCACCTATCCCAAATTCACCCCATGACACTTCCTTCCCTAATGTGTTTCCTTCTTCTCCACGAGCTCTTGTTATTGAGATTTCACTCTGTGATTTAGATTTAATTTGTGATTTAGATTTCACTCTGTGATTTAGATTTAATTTGTGATTTAGATTTCACTCTGTGATTTAGATTTTAGATTTAACACCTTGTGTTAGAGCCAATATTTGTCCCTGGGATCCCAGATATGATGTCAGAGAGGTTTTGTTTCATCTTCACATCTCAGCTGCTCTGTGGAGGAACCACCAGCCCACAGGACCCCGGAGCTGCAGCCCCTCAGTCACAGCACCTGCCCCCTGTGCCTTCCCAGGACTCCTGGGGAAATGGGGATGAGGGGCCAAGAGGAATGAGGTTTTCTTTTTCTGTCTAAGAAGGATCAGCAGTGGGGAAATCACTGACATGGGAACAAAACCAAGCATTAGGTGATGACTGGAAAGAAGCTGCTGTCAGTGAGATCAACAAGAAAAACGAGGAGCAAACACTTGGGAGTGATGGAGACTGTGCAAAAGAGGAGGAAAAGGGAAAGATGAGAAAGCTTGGATCAGGTCATCAAAAGCACATGGAATCCTCCAGAGCTGGGTGTGTGGCCACGGGCAACCAGAGCAGCCTCCACCCTGCCAAGGGCAACCAGAGCAGCCTCCACCCTGCCAGGGGCCTCACAGCACATCACAATTCCAGCCTCAACAGATGGGCCAAAACAGGCTGCACGTCCCTGGTCAGACCTTCCCAGCAGGAAAGTCTGCTGTGAGATGGCTCAGGAGCTTAAAGAAGGGATTTGGTCAAGTCTGGGGTTGAATGTGAGGAGAGTTCTCCCCGGAATTCCCCAGAACCACCTCCCCCGTGAGAACCTGCTGCTGCAGGAACATCCTGGACACTCTGGCACTGGCCATGGCCTGCCCTTCACAGCTCTGCAAACCCAGGCAGGACAAAGCATCCTGTCAGCCCTGAGCCTGTCTGTGAGAGGGGGGTGTGGGGAACCACAGAAACTCAGGATGGGTTGGACTGGAAGGGACCTTAAACATCCATGTGCAGGATGTTCTCCTGCCTGTCCACGTGTCCCTGCCTCGCAGGGTGGAGAGTGAAGCTGAGGTTGTTGGTGTTCCCTGGGGCTGACCCGTCGTCCCAGCAGTGCTGAGCCCCCTCCTCAGGTCCCGGCTGGTGGCACTGGAGGTGCAGGACAGCTCTGGGAACCAGGCCCAGGGCACTGCCCCTTGTGCTGCTGCCTCCCAGCCACACCTGGCTGCCCCTTCTCCGTGTGTCCCATCCAGGGCTGGGGAGATGGAGCCCAAATACTGCATGAAGTCCTGGGCAGAGAGGGGCAGGAGCAGCAGGGAGCAGGAGCTGTGGCAGGAGGGATTAGGGGCGTGGGCTTCCCAGCCACAGGGGGAGTCGGGTCTGCCTGTTCAGTGTCTTCAGCAGAGATGTCTCTCCCTGGGATTTCCTTTACAACATTCAAATCATTAGTGGGCAGTTAAATCGACCCTTTGGGGCCAGCTCAGTGTCCAGCCTGAGCCTCCAGGCTGGGAGAGCAGCTCAGGACAAGGACAGCCAGCCATGTGTCTCATAAAGCAGTGGCATCTCTGTCCTTGGAGATGCTCAAACTGTAGGAGGACAAGGCCCTGAGAGACCTCATCCAACCTGGAAACTGGCCCTGCTCTGAGCAGGAGGTTGGGCCAAAGCCCTGCTGAGGGCTCTCCCAGCCTGGATTAACTAAGGACCACAAAGGATTGATTCATTCACACACAGCCCTCGGGTGTGGGCAGGTGTGTGAGGGAGAAACAAATGAGGTGGGAGAGGTGGGTGATGCTCCAGAGCTGCTGTTTGAAGGTGCTTCGATGGGCAGACAGGAATGTGCTGCACCCCAAGCAGGGGAGATGGGGAAAATAACCTGGGGAGCAACAACCCCCTGCACCTGTGAGGGCTGGGGGCCAACCAGCTGCACAGCCAGACCTGGGGGTGCTGGAGGACCAGGATTTGAATGTGAAATGGTAAAGACAGTCATCAGGGCTGCCCAAGGAGCAGCACTGACAGCAGGTAGAGAGAGGAGATCCTTCCCTTCTCCTCAGCACTGGTGGGACCCCACCTTGAGTCCTGTGGACTCCCAGGACAACAGAAACAGAAACCAAAAAAAAAAAAAAAATCTGAGTTGGGAGGGGCCCCAAGGATCACGGATTCCAACTCCTGGCTCTGCACAGGACACCCCAGCAATCCCACCCTGTGCCTGAGAGTGTAATGAGTCAAAACTCTTTCATATTTGCCCACACTGGCACCTGCACTGTGAGGTCTCTGCTCTGAGTTCCTGCTGGCACAGAACTGCTGCTCCCTCTCACGTCTCCCCACGTTCTGCAGGGACACTCCAGGCTGGGCTGGAGCCTGAGCAGCAGCTGTGGGACTGTCCCTGTTTGTGTGAAACAGCAATGTCTCAGGGCTTCTCTAAAAAAAATACATTTTCACCCTTCAGTGACAATTTCTGGCCAAATAAGCAATTTGACCCACATATTTAATGCTGAGCCGTTGCCAGGTCCTTGGACTGGTAGGAAAAGATCCTCTCAGCTCTGCCTTTCCCAGCACATCTGCCCCACTCAGCTGCTGCTGGAGACTGGGATCCATCCAGGTGGGACTGGGGTGGCTCAGGGTCTGCTGGGATCACCTGCACAGGCCAACCTGGGACACGTGGCTCTGACACCTCTGACCCCGAGCAGCCCCTCTCCAGGAATGCTGGTCCCTCTGCTGATGAACTTGGCCTGGGACAGGACACTCCCCACCTTGGCCACGATTCAGCAGCTCTCAGTTGGTGTCTCCTCACAGCTGAGACTCCTCAGGGTATTCCCGAGCCTCCAGGTGTTGCTTCCCCAGATCCAGCCCCTTGCAGGTCCTGTCAGATCCTCCAGCCCCCTGGGGAGGTCTCAGACACTTTGGAATACCTGGAATGGCTCCAGAGAGCCGAGTCCTCCCTCTGTGCCCACCAAGGACCAGGGTGTCCCCGGGTGTCAAAGCCCTTTTCACACCAGTGGGACCAGTAGTAGAAAGTCTTGTTTCCTCAGGAAACACTCATTTTTCAGTACTTTTTTGAACCGTTGGCTCCCTTTGGCTCACCAAATTCCTCCTAGGGGTGCTGGGGGGGCAGGCCCATCAGTGGCAGCAGCTGCCCAGCCCTCACCCTGTCCTGTCCCCCGCAGGTCCCTCGCCCTGGGGCAGCAGTACAGCTCCCTGGGGTCCCAGCCCATCCTCTGCGGCTCCATCCCGGGCCTGGTCCCGAAGCAGCTCCGCTTCTGCCGCAACTACATCGAGATCATGCCCAGCGTGGCCGAGGGGGTGAAGTTGGGCATCCAGGAGTGCCAGCACCAGTTCCGCGGCCGCCGCTGGAACTGCACCACCATCGACGACAGCCTGGCCATCTTCGGGCCCGTCCTGGACAAAGGTAACACCAGGGGCCCTGGCGGCGGCTTGGGCAGGGTGGGGAGACTGGCACAGCTCTGCTGGGCCCCTGGATGCACCATATCCTACCGGGAACACGGCAGGGAATGGCTCAGAACTCCCGGCTGTCCACCCCAACTGCCCCCATTTCCTTTCCCCGGTTTGTTGAGTGTTACACCACGAGGGAAGGGTCTGCCCCCGTCTCAGAAGGACCAGGGAGGATGTAAAGCACAGGAAGGGGGAGGTTTAGCCCCAGGCACATTCCCATGTCCTGGAATTGTGGGCTCCACCTCCCTGCCCAGGCTGGGCAGCGCTTCCACACAGCAGGGACCAGCAGAGCCCGGGAAAGCCGAGGAGAGGGGCTGGGCTGAGTTCCTGGGATCGATGCAGGGCCACTGCAGCTCACACTGCCCACCCCAGGAGGGCCGTGGGCTCAGGTTTCCCCACCAGGGAGAAGCCACGGTTGAAATCCATGGTCTTGATCAGGCTGAGTGGGGATTTCAATGCATCTTTTCACAGATGAGCCCAAAATGCCCAGGGCTGGGAACAAAGAGAGAGAATAAATGTGCTTTCCCTCTTCTCTTTTGCTCCTCTTCAACCTTTCTGGATCCACTGGCATGGATCAGGCACACTCTGAGCACGTGGATGAGGCACCATAAAATTGGGATTCCCAGGGAGATCATGAGCCAAAATGAGGTGCTGGGCCCCAAGACACCCTGAAAGGAGAGTCTGGAGGGCTTTGGTGGCAGATCACAGAATCATAAAGTTCCCTGAGCTGGAAGAGACCTCTAAAGATCATCCAGTCCAACCCCTGGCCCTGCACAGACACCCCAATAATCCCACCCTGTGCCCAGAGGATCATCCAAACCCTCCTGGAGCTCTGGCAGCCTTGGGGCTGTGCCCACTGCCCTGGGGAGCCTGGGCAGTGCCAACCACCCTCTGGGGGAAGGACCTTTCCCTGAGATCCAACCTGAGCCTGGCCTGGCACAGCTCCATGACAACCTGTCCCACATCTCAGATGTCCCATTAGCAAACCAAGACCCCAGACTGAAAGGCAGTCCCAGGAAACTGAGCCCAGTGGTGGATTAGAAACTCCCAGTGGACAAAAAGCTCCAGTTTGTCCATCCTGTCCCGTGATTCTGGTGACTTTGGGCCATGTTTAGCACGAGGGACATCCCCAGGTAACATCTTGGTTTCACAGCTTCACAAACACAGCCCAAAGCATTTCCCTCTCAGCTTCATGGGTGTCAGCACCCACAGGGTCCCTGCAGCCCAGAGAAGTCTCTTTATCACACAGAAATTATTCTTTCCAGTGCTGCCTTGGAAATGGCAATATTATGGTGTAGCCTTTAAGAAACTAGAGAGACTGGAGTGAGAGCAGAACACTGGACTATTTCCCAGTAGTCTCCTGGACAGTGCAGGAGTTCTGGTGAATTTTCTTACAGAGTCCCAATATTGTGCATATAAACAATTCATGAGATCCTTTTCCAAGCTTCAGCCTCCCAGTAAGGGAAGGAACCATTTCAGTTCCCTGAAATGACAGTCCAATATTTCAGTGAAAATTACTCCTTTGTGTTAATGTGCAATTCCTTGCAGGAATCAGGATTGTAAAGTCTCATTAGAGCACTAATAGGGACCTTGACAATCATTTCCCCTCTTTTTTGCCAGGATGTATTTTGGGGTAACTACTGTATTTACTACCAAGTAACCTGTCATCAGGGCTCCCCACACTCTAACTTGCTGCCTAATAAAAGCCTGTCCTAAATTTCAGCACTTAAAAGATCAGAAAGTTTTAATTTTCTTTAAAAAATTTTCATTAAAAAACTGCCATAAAAATTTTAAACACATTCTGAAAGAACTGTTGGAGCACTGAAAATCTCTCACCACCATTTCTGTCAGCATGAAAGCACTTAAAAATTGGATTTGGACCATCCTCCCAGTAATGAGCAAACTGAACTTTGAATTTATGAAGAATATTTTAAGATCCTTTGGGCTGCAGGGACTAGAGCGGAGCCTCCTGTGTGGACTTGTCTCAGCATTGCCACGCAGCCCAAGCTGACAAGGTAAAATATCACCCAAACTCTGAAACCCTTCTGACAGATGGAGAAAAATTAGTGAGCCCATTCGTTATCCAGCTTTCCCAATCCCAGGCAGCACTGCCAGGCACCTCACTCCCAAAACGCATTTATTCTGCTGCCTTACTAACCTGTAAGTAGAGCAGTTAAAAATAAACAGTCTCATCTGCAAACAAGGACACATCAAAGCCCAGCCCAGCCCACGGTGGGGGTTATTTACACTTCTGAGCTGCGCTCGTGTCTTTTCTCTGCTGCCTGAAAAATTAATGAGCGGGGACAGGATGGGACTCATGTCATCTGTGCCAGTGAGGAACACGGGGAACCTTTGAGAGTCCCAAAGTTTGCAGCGTGAGGAGTCACAGAAGAAACAGAATCTTTTCAGCCCTGGCTTTGTCAGCTGAGGGAAGAGAGAATGTTGGTGATCAGACTGACAGGACTCGTTATCTGTGCTGAGTGTGGGAGCAGCACTCCCTGCTGAGGGGCTGTGGGGAGGGGAGGGCACTCCTGGGCCTTCAGGGAATCATGGAATAGCTTGAGTGGGAAGGGACCTTTTAAAGAGCATTATGTCCAACACAGCATCACCTTCTGCCAGGCTGCTGCTCCGTCTTCCTTAGATGCAGCAACAACAGGAGTCAGGGAATTATGGAATGGTTGGGCTGGAAGGGGTTTTAAGGCCCAGCCAGTGCCACCCCCTGCCATTGGCAGGGACACCTTCCACCAGCTCAGGTTGCTCCAAGCCCCGTCCAACCTGGCCTTGGACACTTCCAGGGATCCAGGGGCAGCCACAGCTTCTCTGGGCGACCTGTGCCAGGGCCTGCCCACCCTCACAGGGAAGGATTCCTTCCCAATATCCCTTCTAACCTGCCCTCTGGCAGTGGGAAGCCATTCCCCCTTGTCCTGTCAGTCCAGACCCTTGTCCAAAGTCCCTCTCCAGTTTCTTGGAGCTCCTTTAGGAGAGCCTCAAATCAAGAGTTTTGAGCCCATACCCTGTGGCATCCCTGGGAACCTTTGCCATGTCCCCTGTCACTGATCTCAAGCACACACCAAGGGCAACCCCACAAGCAGACCCAAACTAGGAGGACAATCCCTGCTGCAGCTCACACTGTCATTAGGCCAACAGCCATGGAACACCAAGCCCAAAGGAGCTGGTGTCCCACCTGGGACAACTGCCTGGCTGAAATCACCCCTGAGGATCAGAGCAACATTTGGGGTAATCTCATCCTCTGCTCCCTCAGGGACATTGAGGCTGTTTTGGAGAAACTTCAGAGGTGCAGTTCTCACTACAATAGCATCAAAGATCACTTTTATACAGGGAGGGACAAGGGGGAATGACTTCCCACTGCCAGAGAGCAGGTAGAAGGGATATTGGGAAGGAATCCTTCCCTGGGAGGGTGGTAAGACCCTGGCACAGGGTGCCCAGAGAAGTTGTGGCTGCCCCTGGATCCCTGGAAGTGTCCAAGGCCAGTCTGGACAGGGCTTGGAGCAATTTGGGCTGGTGGAAGGAGTCCCTGCCCATGGCAGAGGGTGGAACTAGGTGGGCTTTAAGGTCCCTTCCAACCCAGACCATTCTGTGATTCTAAGTTTTCTCTTTTGCATGTCTTATTTTATTACCTGAGCTATGAAAAAAAAAAACCAAAACAAACAACCCAAACCAACCCCTGAACGTGGGGTAAGATCATGTTTTTACAAGCAAATTCCCCAGGATGATTTATACTGCAGGTGTGCAGTCTGGGACAGGGAGGGAGGAAAAACCTGCTTTCCCCCTCCCTCTTCTCCCTTTTCTTTGTGCAATAAGGTCAGTTCTTATCTACAGTCGGTGGCTCCTCCAGCCGAGTCCTGCCCGAAGCCCGGGCCGAGCCGGCAGCCAGGTGACACTGCCCTGGGAGGGTGGGGAATGGCCATTCTCTGGGGGAGTGACAACCCCGTGGTGTTGGTTAAAGCCGGTGTCCGGAATGAGCGGCTGTGAGGGCAGGAAGGCCCCACAGCATCTGGAGACCGAGCCCTGGGGGAGAAGAGGTCTGGGAGCCGCAGGCAGGGCGGGATCTGCGGGAGCGAGCGCGGCAGGAGCCTGTGCGGGCTCACACACCTCCCCTGTCCCCAGGCAGGGGAGCCGCTCTGCCCCTGCCTCCCCGCGCTCCTTCTCCGGGAAGATGCCGCCGGTTCGGCAGGAGGACGCTCCCCATGGCCCGCCGGGAGCGGGGCAGTGCGGGGGAGGCGGCGGGGCCGCTGCCCTCGGGGGTCCTTGTGTGCTCGGCTAAGCCCCTGCCACGAGCTGTGAAAAGGCCCGGGACCCGCACCAAGATAACCCGTGGCTTTTCTCAGCCACGACACTCGCAGTCATTTGCATCTAAACAGGGGTGTGTGGGATCAGGGGCCGTCTTGATATAAACTCAGCAGCTTAAAGGGAGGGGGAGGGAAAGCAGAGAGAGGGAGAGAGAAAAATAAGCTTATACCGATGAGAAAGAGCTAAGCTTCCTCCCCTACTGTGAGGCAGGGCGAGCGATACCATCCGAGCGCCGCAGTCGTTTCAAATCGCTGCCGCATTCACACGCCCTTGGGGCCATCCTGAGCCGGGGGCGGGGGGCCGGGGAGCGCCATCAATAGGGATTTCCCAGCCGGGCCGGCGGGATTGGAGGGTGACGGCAGGACAGGGGAACATTGCCCCGTTGCTACGAGGTGCTCCTGGGGAATGCCAGTGCTCTGTGCCGTGGGTACGCTGGCCGGCGGAAACATTCCGCATTATGCGGGTAATACAGTGTGACACGGCGGGAACAATGGCAAATTGAGTGTCCCAGCAGGTAACGGCCCGGCCGGGACACAGGCGCGGTGGTGCACTGTCAAGGCGGCTCTAATCCTCCCTCGCCAGCCCCTCCCCTGGTTCTGGGAACGCTGCTCCCGCCTTTCGTCTCTGGGAAATTCTCCCGGCTCCTCGCCCAGACCCAGGCGAGGATTTCAAGGCGAGGGGTTTGTGTTTGCAGCTCGCTGCCCCCCCGGCATCGCGGGGAGACACGGGGGTGCCGGGGGAGCCCTGCACCTCCGCGGCCGTGCCTGTCCCGGCTCAGCTCCATCCCACCACCCCTGCTCCCTTCCCGGACTTAAAGACGCACAAAATCTGCGGTGACCCTCCTTCCCATGACCCTCCTTCCCATGACCCTCCTTGTGCCCATCCACACCCTCTGGATGGAACGCGAAGGCACATCAGCCAGGAGAGCAGCTCCTGTCCCCTCCCTGTCCCCTCCCTGTCCCGGTCCAGGGCCAGAAGGGCTCCCTGGCTCCTCTAATCTGATGTGCTTTGGGTCACAGGCCACCCAAAGAGTCGTTGTCAGGCCGAGACACCCCAGGTGGTGCAGGGACCTTCAGCTGGTGGCCCACAGCTCCCAGTGGTCCCAGCATAGGCAGCTGGTGAAAGATACCCAAGGAAAACCTTTGTGGGTGGATCCCCATTGGGGGTGGGAAGAGCAAGGAGGGAAGAGTTTGAACGCAAAGAAAGGGAAAACCACAGCAGGGTCCCACCAGCACAGACAGGACTGAGCAGCCCTGGTTTGGGACCCCATTTGGCTGCAGCAGAGCAGAGCTGTGGTTTCCACAGCTGGAACAACCCACAGCCACCTCCTTCCAGTGCCTGCACGGGCTGAAATCCACCCAGCTTGGGGTACCTGGTCTTTGGAAGCCAGACCCACCTCCACAGAGAGACTGAAGCTGGAGAGAGAGGGCTGCTGCAGGGGAGGGGTGCAGGGGGGATGGTCCATGGCTGTCCACAGCTCCTGCTGGGGAAGGAGGGAACAGGCTCCAAGGTCATTTTTCCAGCAGAAGTTTCTGGCTTCGTCCCACACCCACTGACTGTCCTGATCATCTGGTCACACCACACCCAGAGGCACTGGAACCCTCCTGCCCCCTGCCCAGGCACAGCAGCCCCTGGAAAATGGCCTTCGGCTCCTCCCTGCCTCCTGCACATGGGGAGAGAGGTTGGATTGACTCCAACATCTGCTCTGGATTGAGAGACCTGGAGTCTCCATCCCTACAGGGTGGAGTGAAGCACCCCAGGGTCACTCCCCAGGGAGCTGTGGGTGTGCAGAGCGTGGCACAACTGGAGGCTCTGAGCCAAAAGGTGCCCAAGGGGGAAAGTTGAGACTGAGCTAATGACTGTGCTTGGGAGAGCCTATGTTAGTGCAGCCACTGAGGCCAGCAGGCAAACTCCTCTTGATTTCAAAATGAGTAGGAAGAGCACAACACTGCTCTAGAAAAAATATAGAAAATTTAAAAAATACCCAACCAAAACAACAGGCAGGTCACCACTGCAGGAACTGCAGACGGCCAAGGACCATCTGTGCTGAGCAGTCTGTGCCTGAAACAGGAGACCCCTCTGAGTGCCCTGAGCTGTGGTGGGATGGGCTCTCCTCCAGCCCCAGTCAGCCCTCAGCTGAGGGAGAGTTGGATTCCTGGAAAGGGGAATCACTCCAGAGATGGGCAGCCAGGCTGGGGACTGTCATGGACAACATTTTACGGAAAGATTTAACAAAAAGGGCTCTTTGAGCACAGGAAAATGGCAGTTTTGCTCCCTGCAAGAACCATGGAGTAAACTCAGGGGCCATTAAAGATGCTTGAAGGTGAAAGTCAATGTGAGCACAGGAACAAGGGATGTTACTTGGCCAGGCTTTAATCTGGGTTAAAAAATCCAAGTTCTCCAGCGTCCTGCTTTGAAACCAGGGGAAGAGCCATCAGACAGCACCAGTGAAAAGACCAGCTCAGTTCAGAGCATGTCACAGCTTCTCCAACAACTTCCTGGAGGGTTAACTCACCGAGATAATGCAGGAAAATGCAGGAAATACCCTTTCAGTTTGACTGTGTTTTGTCCACTTATGGACAGAGGTCAGGACTCCCGAACCCAGGACATTAAATTCACAGAACTCACAGTAGGAAAATGCCACCCAGGCAACACAAACTGCTGGGGACATCCCCGGGGGGCACTGTCACTGCTGCTGTTCGAGTCCAGATCGGGGCCCCATGGAATGTCCAGGGAAGGGGATGGCTTGAAGGTCACCCTGCCATGGCCACAGGTGGAAGAGGGGATAGACTGGGATGCTCCAGCTCAGCAAACCCTCTGTACCCTCTTCATCTTCGTGTGGATTTTCTGTGTTGTCCCCACCACCTGCCCAGGTCTCTCTGTCCTGCTGGGACATTTCCTGTCCCTCAGCACAGGGATCCCCCACACTCCCATTCCCAGCCCCCATCCACCCAGGAATCCTGGGCACTGTATTTCACCCTTCCTTCAGCTTTCAGCACCTTTCAGGGCTTTCTCCAGCTTTGCTCCTTTGGGCCAAAATTCATTCACTGCAACTGTTCCCTGGAGCCTGGCAATGGTTCCAAAGAGCCTTGAGTTTCATCTGCTTCCTGAAAGGAAAGTCCTGTTACCAAACCTGAGGATGCTGAGGGCCAGGAGTTGGACTCCATGATCCCTGTGGGTCCCTTCCAACCCAGCATATTTTGTGACTCTGCTTTGATTTCCTCCGGGATTGCTCAGTAACTAGTAAGCAACTTCACGGGCATCTGGAAGTTGGGTTTTATTATTTATTTATCTCCACTAAAGGACAAGTCACATGTTGTTTATGTGACACATTTAACAGGAATGACCAGCTCTTGGGCTTTGTGCTGCCACAGTCTGCCCTGAATGATCTAAAACCTTTCTCAACGCCAATGAGCTTTGTCACCCCCCCCGGACTAACCCCTGGCACAGAGCCCCTCCCTGGGTTCCAGGAACTCTCTTCTGAGGCCCCTCGAGCTCCCACTGATGTTTAGTTCACCCCTTGGCCTCTGTGCCGGATCAAATCCTGCACCAGCTCTATCTGGGAGAACCCCAAAGCTGGAATCCCACCAAAGCTGGAATCCCACTCCTCTCTCTCCTCCTCCTCCTGCAAGGGCGATTCCAGCAGCACCCGCTCCAGAAGACATTCCTTAAAATACCCATAAATTAACTTTTGGCTTTCCAGTGGGGTTTAGAAGCCGCTGAGGGAGGTTGGGAAGGACAAGGCTGCCTGCTAACCCCCGGCCTGTGTGTTGGCAGCCACCCGCGAGTCGGCCTTCGTGCACGCCATCGCCTCGGCCGGCGTGGCCTTCGCCGTCACCCGCTCCTGCGCCGAGGGCACCTCCACCATCTGCGGCTGCGACTCCCACCACAAGGGGCCCCCCGGGGACGGCTGGAAGTGGGGGGGGTGCAGCGAGGACGCCGATTTCGGGGTGTTGGTGTCCCGGGAGTTCGCGGACGCGCGGGAGAACCGCCCGGACGCGCGCTCGGCCATGAACAGGCACAACAACGAGGCCGGGAGGACGGTGAGTGCCCGGGCAGGGGGTCTGTGTCTGCAGGGGTGGCCCAGGGGGCTCCTCCTGGTGCCACGGGACTGCAGTGATGCCCAGGCTGAGGCTTCCTAAGGTTGTTTCCCAGGGCCCAGCATTTCCACTCTCTCCAAACAGATCCACACTCCATCCAAACATGCCTTGCTTGCAGCACACACATAGAATCATGGAATGGTTTGGGTTGGAAGGGACCTTAAAGACCATCCAGTCCCACCCCCTGCCATGGGCAGGGACACCTTCCACTAGCCCAGGTTGCTCCAAGCCCCATCCAACCTGGCCTTGGACACTTCCAGGGATCCAGGGGCAGCCACAGATTATCTGGGCAACCTGAGAACATCTTCCAAGGCCACATGTACAAACACAACTCAGCCAGGAGAGACCCCAGGTCAGCAGTGGACCAAGAGGATTTTCCTCCCAAGCTCCTCCTTTCTACATGTTCCCTGTTATAACATTGTCCCAGTGATTCCCTGGAGTAGATGATGGTTGTCAGTTCCTTCCAACTCAAATATTCTAGTCTAGTCTAGTCTAGTCTATTATTTCTATTTCTATTCTATTCCATTCCATTCCTGCTGTCTGCAGGTACCTGGGCCCTGCCTGCTCTGGGTCATTTGCAAACTCAGTCAGACCTTTCCAACTGTGCTTGAAGCAAACACTGACATGGCTTTTCCACACCACAGCAGGCAGAGGTGGAAGGGTAGAAGGCTGACGGCTTCTGGTACAAAAAAGCCCACCAAACTGCAGTAATTTTAGCAGAAATCAGTGATTATTTTGCTCCACACAGAGGAGGTTTCTGGTAAAGAGATTTATGTCCTTAGATTCACAATTTCATTACATTCTAGTGCAAACTGTCAGATGTGGGCCATAAAGGAAGGGTCATCAGCAAAGAGAGGACAAAGGGATCGGTCTCCATCCACGGGGGTCAGAGACACCATCCAACCCCCACTTCTCTGGGCTCTGACTGTGCACACACACAGGGCAGGGGGGACCCCAGTGAAAGGACCAGACCTTGGGATTAGATTAGACTAGACTAGATTAGACTGGGTGAATGATCAGAGCAGCTGCCCACCTCATGCTTTTCTAGTGTGACACCTGTCTGGAGACGTTTCTGGCCACCACAACTCATTCCCAACCAGCCCACACTTCCCAGACCGAGCTCAGAGAAGCCATTTAAACCCAGGTGGCAAAGGCAGGGGATGGAAAGCAAACCCTGCTGCTGATCCTCGTTCTCTCCCCCCACAGACCATCCTGGACCACATGCACCTGAAGTGCAAGTGCCACGGGCTGTCGGGGAGCTGTGAGGTGAAGACCTGCTGGTGGGCCCAGCCCGATTTCCGGGCCATCGGGGACTTCCTGAAGGATAAATACGACAGCGCCTCGGAGATGGTGGTGGAAAAGCACCGGGAATCCCGGGGCTGGGTGGAAACTCTCAGGGCCAAGTATGCGCTTTTCAAGCCGCCCACGGAGCGGGACCTGGTCTACTATGAGAACTCGCCCAACTTCTGCGAGCCCAACCCCGAGACGGGCTCCTTTGGGACCAGGGACAGGACCTGCAACGTCACCTCCCACGGCATCGACGGCTGTGACCTGCTGTGCTGCGGCCGCGGCCACAACACCCGGACTGAGAAGCGCAAGGAGAAGTGTCACTGCATCTTCCACTGGTGCTGCTACGTGAGCTGCCAGGAGTGCACCCGCGTCTACGACGTCCACACCTGCAAGTAGGCCCAGGGAGGTGTCCACTCGTGGAGGTGCCCCAGGGCAGGCCCAGGGGTGCAGCCCCCGTGGCCTCACACTGCAGAGGACGGCACAGAACTGCTGGTGGCCCCAGCCCCTCACCCGGGTCAGGGCTGGCCTGGTGCTGCAGCTCGGTGGATCTGGGACTGCTGCTCCCGGGGACAGGCAGGGACGGGGGAGCCCAAGCCAGGCCTGGCCATGGCAGGCAGAGCTGCCACAGCACACCCTGAGCTCTGTCCTAGGCCAGGACAGGTCCTGCCTGTGCAGACAAAGGTACAGGGGTCAGGTGGAAATGGGTTTTACACAGTGAGAGCTGAGCAGACACAGCTCCCCCTCTGCTGTCCTGGGCTTGGCAGATGTGGTGGGGAAGAGGGAAGGAGGCAAATCCTCCCACCAGCCCAGCTCCCTCCTGCCTGCTCCAAGGAGACAATGCTGGAGAACCAAACCTGTCCGAGCACACAGAGCCCACAGGTGGTCTCTCCTTCCCTCTCCCCGCTGCTCTCCCTGCTCCCCACAGCCCCACATCTCCTACAGTCCCCTGGGGAGGATGGCAGGAAGGCAGAGCCCAGAGCTGATCCTCCAGCACGTGGCCCAGGACGAGGGCAGGGCACAGGGCACTGCTGGCACCTCTCACAGGGGACACAGCCCATCCCAGCACCCAGGGTGGATCTCAAGGATCTGGGATCCACCAGATCCACACCTATTGACTAAGCATTCCCTGACATGACTTTATATCCCAGAGGGAGCTCAGGGATGCCCCTGGGGACAGGTGACCTGCCAGGTGAGCTGCTGCTCCAGCTCTGGACATCAGCGACTCTGGGGAGACAGAGGCCACAGAGAGAGGGAATGTCTGTCCCAGGCCTCCCCACCAGACAGGTGTGGTCCAACCACTGCACCCAGCAAGAGAGAGGTGAGGGAGACAGGGAAGGGAGACCTGTATCCCACAGCACAACCCCCGGCAGACCCTCCCCTTCCCACAGGATCTGCTGAGCTGCCCGTTGTCCATGAAGGCCCCACCAAGCACAGAGGCTCCAAACCATCAGCAGGGATTTGGGCCCCACCTCAGTGCAGGAGAACCAGGGTTTGTCCCACCACTGCTCCCCAGGCCCCCTCCCCTCCCTGAGCACACCCCTCACTCTGGGCTCACCTTTTCAGGGGTAACTGACCCTGCAAATCAAAAAAACAAGATTCCCTCTGTCCTGGGGGGCTCCAGGACCAACAGCCCTGTTCAAAGGCACTGCTCACACAGCAGTGATTCCACAGGGAATCGTGGCCTGCCCATCCCAGCTGTGGCTGCTGCTCCTCTCCCTCCTTTCTCCAGGGGAAGGAGCAGCACAAAGAGCAATAAAGGGGTGAGGGACCCTCCCAGGGGGCACAGAGAGGGCCCAGCCCTCACACCTGTGTGGGGACAACCAGAGCAAAATTCCAGGTCCTTCCTGGGCAGGGTGAGAGGAGCTCCTGGACTCACATGGCCAGAGGAGCCTCCACTTCCAAAAAATAAAATCACAGAGAGCTCAAAAGCCCTCCCCACTCAGAGCCAAGCCGTCCTCTGATATGCATCTATTTAAAGTATATATTAAATTCCACGTCTGGAAAGACTCCCAGTACCTGACTTTAAACAAAATCCCCCTTTTGTTTGTTTTTTAATCAAGAAAAGGTATTTAATATTAAATAGAACATTTATTGCCTTGTAATTATTTTACTGTAGCCAGGTATTCTAGCACTGAATGGAAGATCTTTTTCCATCAATCTGCTGTATCCAAAGTTTTGTATAAAGTTGTAGAGGTCGATTTTTTTTTATTTTATATTCAGAAAATTTCTCTTTTTATAAGCATTATTTATTATACAATGTATATACTTGAGTTAACTAAGATTATATATTATATAAATATATATATTTGGAGAAAAATATATTTCAACTTGCATTTTTTTGTGGTACACCATTAAAGAGAAGGTATAAAAAATCAAAACTATGCACTTGCCAGCTTGTGTGGTTTGGATCCTTCAGGTCCTGCTGAAGTGGTGGGTCATTATCCAGCTGCTTATGGGCAGGGGCAGTCATGGAATTATGGAATCACAGAGTGGTTGGGGTTGGAAGGGACCTTAAAGACTATCTAGTTCTTACACCCCACCATGGACAGGGATATGAATGCAAGACAACGATGGCAAAATGTATCCAACAAAGGAGATTTTATAGCTGAATGCTGAGCTTTGGGTTTAGGAAGTGCCATGAGCTGTGTGCACAACACAGCACAAAACCATGGAAACATTAGGGTTGGAAAAGACCTTTAAGATCAAGTCCAACTGTTCCCCCACCACTGCCAAGGCCACCACTGCCCCGTGTCCCCAAGTGCCAAATCCAGAGGCCTTTTAAATCCCTCAGGGATGGGGACTCCACCACTGCCCTGGGCAGCTGTGCTAGGGCTGGACAGCCCTTTCCATGAAGGGATTTTCCCAATATCCAACCTGACCCTCCCCTGGCACAGCTGGAGGCCGTTCCCTCTCCTCCCATCCCTTGTTCCCTGGGAGCAGAGCCCAAATCCCCCCGGCTCCCCCCTCCTGTCAGGGAGTTGCAAAGAGCTAGAAGATTAAATTAGTCTTAATGGATTAAAACAGGTTTTAGACTTCATACACTCCCCCATGTACCCCTAGGCTGTCACTGAATCACCTTCCAGTGGTTTGGACAGACCAAGATCCAAATTTCCTCACATAAAAACATCTTCTCTCCTGTCCAGGAATAATTTGTGGGTGTTTCTGCAGAGTCTCCCCCGTGTTAATGATGTTTTTAAGTGCACATGGTTTTCCACAGCACTGGCCTCAAACACACCTGTCTGAGGGTAAAAGCAAATATAAAATCCCTGTGTTCTTCCCCTGCTCCCGTTTGCACACAAAGCCATCCCAGCTGCCTGGGCCACGTGCATGGACAGTGCCCACACTGGTGTCTCTGCCCCACGGCACCAGCAATGCCACCAGTCACCCTCAACACACATCCTGACACGCCAGAGAACCAAAAACCTGACCCAGGGAGGGTTCTGGGCCTCACAGCTCTGGGGTTGCAGCTCTCTGTGTCTGCCCACCTCCACCCCACAGCATCCTCCCAAACCCATCCCAGCACCTGGAAATAATCTGTCCCTGGTTAAACAACTCCATTTCAGAGACATTTCTGGAAGGTTCAAGATGAAACAGGGTAAGGAAGGGGATGAAGAACTTGGCCCTTACTGTTGAAAGCAATATTGTTTGTATCTTACATGTTTAAGGCCTGTGCCAGGCAGAGCCCCAGAGAACACACCAGTGGTGGGGAGGTGCTCCAGGAGCCCTTCCCTTGTGCCACCTGCAGGAAACAGCTCGGATGAAGATCCTGGAATAGGCTGGAGTAGGTGGGATGTCACACCCAGCAGCTCACCCTGGTTTTCCAAGTGTGACACAGCCACCTCACACACACACAGGGACATCCGTGGGGCTCCTCAGCTCTGCAGGGCCCAGAAAGCTCCAGAATGGGCTGGACCAGAGACCTCTCAGCCAATTCCTTGGAGACCACAGGGGGTCACTCTGTCCAGGATGGGGGGAAATTCAATCCATCCACTTGTAGGCATCCCCTGAGCACCCCCTGGCCAGTAGCACCTGGGAACAGCTCTGCTCCTCACACGCCTCAGCTCAACCAGCAGCAGACAGACAGCAGCCAGGGCATCACAAGGAGTTGTGCTTTTTATTGAATCCATTGAATGTGCAATTAAACCAGATATTTATTCATCAATATAGTTCTGGACAAAGACATGATAAGGTTTACAGCATCTACTCTGAAATATAAGTTACTGTGTGCTGCTGTCACCCGGACTGGCAGAGGGGAGGGAGGAACAAATAAATCCACAAGGTCATACACAAAATGAGAGGGAACAGCCAGCACTGGGACTCTCACAAGGGTATCACAACACAACAGCACTGCCAGAGAACAGAGGGGGGTGGCTGGAACACCCCCACTGCTGTGAGCACACACTGAGGACAACAGTACCTGCACTTTGGGCCTGGAAGGACGTGGAGCATCTCCTTCCCTGGACACCCCTCTGGTACCACTGCAAGCCCTTGCAGGGGCTCTGGGCAAGTTTAGGAAGCTACACTGACTCACATCTGATAAATGGCTTTGATTTCATGCCCCACCACACTGAGGTATGTGCCATGAACATTACTGAAGGAGCAGAGCCCCAGAACCAGGGGAGCCTCACGCAGCCACTGGCAGCACCTCACTGAGGCCACGTGGCTGTTGGGAAGGACCATGGAGCAAAGTTTGATACATTCCTTTATTTCAGTGCAAAAACATGGCAATGCACATCTCATGCACCTGCAGAGCTTGGCTTCCTCTCTGTGTCCAAGGAGGAATTTCAACCTTTGGTAGCATGGCATGGAAATGGGATGTGAGGCTGGAGGACACCAAAGCTGCCACCTACATGAGCTCAGGAAGAGCAGGAGGCTGGAACCAGCATCTCTAAAACTGTTGTTGAATTAACAACAAGTTTTTGATGCCTTAAATACTGGATTTGGAAATTTCCTCTACTCTGATCAACATCTCCCTGCCCTCTTCCCGTCCCCAGTGCCACTGGCAGTGTCTCATGGGGCCCCAAAATACCTGGATATAAATAAAGCAGGTGCAGCATCCAGGCAGTCCTGGAGCTGGACTGCTGTGGGCACTGCCTGTGGGGAGTGGGTCTGGCTCAGGGTTCAGTGAGGGATGGGATGACACCACAAGAAAGCCTCCACCTGACCAGGATATGACAGAGCAGTGCTGCAGTGTCCCTTCACCAGACTGGCAGGTTTATTAGGAGTCAGAATCTCTTTGCCACTGCAGGAATGCTGGACACAAGTGAGCATTGGCTTCAAACTCCCAGGACATTCCCCCATGCTCAAATCAAAGGATGCAGCCTGGCTGCACAGAGACAGAAGCACAGTGTTCTAGGAGACACTTGCACATGACATCAGAATATTAAAGACAAAGAATAAAGATACTGTATTGCACTAAACATGCAGATTCCACATGGGGTTCTGGGAAATGGGGAGCATTTCACTTTGTCCAGTGTGTTGAGCACAGAAGAGTAAAGATCCCAGTGTATTTTCTCCAGGTTGGTCGCTTTTCCAGCTGTTGATCTTGCACTTGGTCCACCTTCAGTCTAGGGTAGGAACTCTTGCAAAAGAAGCCAAATCCATCAGGAAAGCATCATGCACATGTATAAAGCATCAAGCACACACTGGAACCCACTCACATGTAGCCAGGATAGATAGTGGTGTGAGCTGCCCCAGCACAGGCACTGCCCTACATGTATTAGAAAGTCATTCTCTAGGAGATGCCACTGTCCCACTGGGCTCAACTACTCCCTGTGGCACCTACAGGGAAAGAGTAGGACATCCTTCTCTCAGACAGGAGACACAAGAAATCAAAGTTCCAGATTTCAGACAAACAGCTGGATTTTAACTCGAGGAGAACCTCTTCTGATTTACTTCAGTTAATTGTGGCCCAGTATCTCATGGAAACTTTAAATCAAGGGTGAATTAAGACAGGCAGAGAATTCAGACATGCAAGTTCTCAGCTCCTTCACACCTCCCCCCTCCCAAAGTGCTGTAAGAACAGATCTGACACAGCTCTGAAAACACAGAGGGGCCAACAATGAGAGCAGATACCCCAGCACTGCAGGTTCCCCTCAGAGATGCTCATTTCTGAGCAGAAATGGGAATTTTAAACAATGCTTTAAACTAAAAGTACTTACGTTCCTTCTTCTCTCAGAAGAGCCAAGAACTTTTTCACCCGATACTCAGGATCCATCTAAACACCAAACAAACAGTCCCATCAGTGCTGGGGCATGGGATTGTTGGTCCTCCCATGGAAGGACTCTAGGGAAGTCTTCCCTAGATTTACATCAAAATATACACTGAGTGAGGACTACAAACATTTGGACATCAGAGGCTGTTGGTTCTCAGAATCTTTGTGTTGTGTTGTAACAGTTCCTGTGTCCCAGAAACTCCAAGCTGTGTCCCCTCTGCAATCTGCACTGACATCCTGGATCTTTAACACACAGGGACAACACAGGGGACTCATTCTGGAAACATCCAGCACATGGATCTAGGCAGCTGACTGGTTGTGAGATCCCCAGCTCTGTCACCCACTTGGCAATAAAGAGGCAAGGCTCTACTAAAAAATAAAACTGGGACTTCTCCCTGGAGGAGGGAAGCAAAGTGTCACCTGTGCCCTGACCTCCCACCCACGAGGCCAAGCACAGGCTCCACAACTCCCCCACTAGGTTTGCCATCCCCAAAGGAAAATTTCTTCTGATTCCAGGTGTGAAGAAGCCATCCATTTAAACCCCTGACTGCTGCAATGGAGGGGAGAAAATAAATGCTAACCCAGCTCAGGAGAAAATAAATCCTAACCCAACATCAGCGTCCCCAGCGATGCAGGCAGGGGACAGAGCCAGGGAGAATTTCTGCTTTGTGCTAAGAAAAGCCTGAAAATGTAAAACTTCCCAGTGCTGTGAGATGTGTCAGCAAGGCCAGGACCTCACTGCCAACTGCTGAGCTACTTTTCGATCAGAAAAATAAATTCACTGAAACAAGAAGATTTAAAGGAACTTGCTGAGGCTCTCTGAGTTACTTAACATGCAGAGGAAGGCTGGTGATGCTCAGGTCCTGGCAGGGATGAAAGGCCACCCCCTACCTGACACAGTGCTTGGAATGTGGAATTCCCAGGGACTGAGGGGACTGTGGCACCACATAGCTGGTGAACACAGAGGGTGCCTGCAGTGTCCCTCTGGCCTAAATCTTCTCCACAATCTCTCCCAGTTGACGCCAGGCTACAAGGGAAAGCTCATCTGTCACTGCACCAGTTCTCCCATTTCTAGGTGTGGATGTGGCACCTGGGGACATGGCTCAGTGGTGGCCTTGGCAGTGCTGGGGGAACAGTTGGACTCGAGGATCTCAGAAGGCTTTTCCAACCTCAAGGATTCTGTGATTCCATCAGAAAGGCTGGAGGCACCCTGAACACTGGATGTCCCCTTTCTCTGGGGGCATTCACAGGTTCAATCCACCCTACAAGACTCAGCATGTTCTGTTAAAAACCCAACATGATCCAACACAGTTCTGTACAAACAAATATCTTCTTTTCATCCTTAGAAAACCTGTACTAAAGCCACCAGCTGAAATTCAAACTTGCCAAGGCCAGAGTTCTGCTTCCCACATTGAAGATGCTGAAGTGGCCAAGGCAAGACACTGTGTCCATAACCTGCACCGACTCCTGGGGAGGAACAGCACTTTCCTGCAGACACAGCACCTTGTCCAAAAGACTAAAGCAGGCAGCTGAAAGGTCACAAAGACTCCAACTGGACCAAATTGCTTATTAACAATGCAGGTACAAACCCCAGAGGCTGATCTGCCTGGGAAGGGGTCAGTGGAGTGCAGAAGAAGCAGATTCCAGACTCTTGGACAGACCCTCTGGTGCCCTGTGAAAGGGGAAATGCTGCTGCCAAAGTGGGTGGGACATTCTCTGGACCACCACAGGGACTGACCCTGTGACAGAGCTCACACAGGTGAAAGGACATGGATGCTCCTTCCTGGGCAATGCAGCACCCCCAGGACATGCCCAGGAGCCCTCAGGAAACAAAGGAACTGAAGGGACTTTGTTAACCTTCAGTCCAGGGAAGGAGATCCTGCACTAAGATGTGACATTCCTGCTGGGAGTGAAGTGCTCCTGAAAACCTGCCCTAAACCCCAAACTTTCAGCACGTCCAGGTAGAGCATTTGCTTTAAAGTAAATTAGGCAATATTGCAGATGATCTTTCAAAACAAGTTCCCATCTCAGTTAAGATACATAAAAGACAAACAGCTTAGATTAAGTTTTATTTATGCTGATTAAGTTTTGTTTATGCTAAACAGAAGTTACCAAATCAGGAAACCCTGGAGGTGCCAAAAGGGGCTTTCTGGAACACTGCCTGGCTCATCCAGGTTCCTGCTCCAAGGAGGAGAGAGCCCTTGGGTTTGGGAGTGCTGCCAGCAAGGTCCAAGAGCAATGCCAAGCAGGGAAGGGACACAGGAGGAACCAAACCTGGAAAGAGCAGGTGTCCAGCAGCACCCAGAGCACTGTGAGGGGCCCTGTGCTGCAGCCAGGGCCACTCCAAACTAAACTCCTCTGTATTCCCACGGGAAATCCTGTGTGTATCCATGGATCAAAGGCCTCCATTTGAAAAAGAACATCATCAGGACACTCAGTGTACACAGGATGGCCAAACGTGGGACACTAAACACGAGCAGCTGGACATTAAAGAAGGGCAGGAACAGCAGTAAACAGAGTCTGAGGGGAATGAAGCTGCCAGAAAGTGTTGGGTTACACAGCTCATAAACATCCCACCCAAGGCACCAGAGCAGAGCAGGCACGCCAAGAAAGGATTTTGATACCGAGGGTCTGGTTCAGTGTG
Source organism: Manacus candei (assembly GCF_025592945.1). Classification (NCBI taxonomy): domain Eukaryota; kingdom Metazoa; phylum Chordata; class Aves; order Passeriformes; family Pipridae; genus Manacus; species Manacus candei. The sequence continues at coordinate 200,269 of NW_026138160.1, read as the reverse complement.
ATTTTAGTCTGAAACAGTCTGGAAGTCATTGACCAGCTTAGGAATCCCTATGGAGAGCACAGGGTGGGGGTTCACTGCTCTAACAGAACAAAACCCACTGTCAAATTCAGAGAAAGACACTATATGCACATTTTTTACAAAGAATTCATTCACCATGGCATCTAATCAGCTGAATTCTGAGAAACTTCATCCATCAGTTGGAATTTTTAAGAGATTTCAGATTCAAATTTCTTTCTAAAAAGCTGTGCTCCAGCTCAGTGAAAGAAGGAACCAGTCCTGGACTGGTGCAATTGTGCTTTCCTGTAACACCCAGGCAGATCAGAGCTCCCTGTGGGTTCCAGTGCACTCAGCCCAGTGCTGTGTGTGCAGGGAGAGCCTGCCCTGCTCTCCTGTATTTATAGCAGTTCAGCAGACGGAGTCATGGAAACACCTCAGACCTTTTGGAGCAGAACTTGTTCATATTTAGCTCCCATATGCTGTTGCCTCTGCTATTACACAACCACCTGCACTGGGTGTAACAGCACAAACCACCTTCCTGCCAACCCTCCATAGCAAAGGGGACCATTGGTGGCTCTGTGGGCAGGGGCAGCAATTCATGGGACACTTGTCAGTGCATCACAAAGGGCAGAGCCACAGCTCTCTCTGTCTTCTCCCATCCTGGCTGGTCAGGGACTCACTCACAAAACACTGGTCTGGTTAAAAAATCAATGCACCAGATCAGTTCAGCTGCACAGCCCAGGACAGCACTATGGACAACACAGGTCACAGAATCACAGAGTATCCTGAGCTGGGAGGGACCCCCAGGGACAATCCAGTCCAGCCCCTGGCCCTGCACAGACACCCCAACAATCCCACCCTGTCCCTCAGAGTGTTGTCCAAACCCTCCTGGAGCTCTGGCAGCCTTGGGGCCGTGCCCACTGCCCTGGGGAGCCTGGGCAGTGCCAACCACCCTCTGGGGGAAGGACCTTTCCCTGAGATCCAACTTAAACCTCCCTGACACAGCTCCAGCTGTTCCCTGGGTCCTATCCCTGCTCACAGAGAGCAGAGTTCAGAGCTGCCCCTCCAGACCCCTTGGGAGGAGCTGCAGATCCCAGTGAGGTCTGACCTCAGTCTGCTCTTCTCCACCTCAATGAGCCAAGTGACCTCAGACACTCCTTGCACGGCCCCTCCAGACCTTTCACCATCCTGTGTCCCTCTTTTGGACACTCTCTAATACTTTTATATCCTTCTGATACTGTGGCACCCAAAGTGCCCTCAGGACTCGAGCAGAGCAGAGCAGAGCAGAGCAGGCAGAGAGTGCAGCCACGGGGCCGGGCTGGGAACAGGGCTGGGGTCAGCATTCCCACCCACCTCCCAGTTCAGAACTGCCCATGATTTACAGAACCTTCTCCTTCAGCTTTGAAAACAACCGGCACTGAAGGTCAAACCAGCACCAGAACACGTCCTGTGGCAGAAGAAGGGCTCCATTGTCAGGGCTCAGGGGATGGGGCAGAGCCCGGCAGCCCCCCAAGGCCAGCACCCCTCAAACACACTTAATACATGTGAGCAATGACTTACTGACTTGCCTGTAGGTATGGAATTAAAAGCCAAGGAAGAAGAGGAAAAAGTAATCTAGATAAATGACTTTATTCCCTGAGGTGACATCCAGTCAGAGCAGATCCTCAGCGCTGAGCAAGTTTTAACAGAATTGGGAGCAGTGAACAGAGGGGGACATGACTTATCTGCTGGGAACCACATGCCTCTTCCCTTCTGCTCTGCCTCTGCGAGGAAGATCTGAGGACAGTTCACTCAGCTGCACTAAACCCATTTGATGGGAGCAGGGGGGGCCCTGGGCTGTCAGGGGGGGATTAGGGCTGCACCTCCCCCTGTGGCAGCTCCAGCACCGAGGGCTGGTGGCTCCAGGCGGGGGATGTGCGGGGGAGGGCTCAGAGCTGCATATTTCTACCCTCTGCAATTATTTTCTTTAAAGTGCTGAAAGTGGAAAATAAAGAGGAGAGCAGCTGAACAGTCTGACAGATTTATCTTCTTCAGGGAAAGAGCACATACACCTGCACAGGCACCTTCTTCTCAAAAAACCCCAGGTGATTGCTATCTGCTGGGTGGAGAGCAGAAATTCCATAAAAGGTGAGTTAATCCAACCCCTCCTGCAGCAGATGCTCTGCTCTGAAGTGCAGCTCTGAACAGCCCATGGGCACAGGGGGGATTTAAAGATCTCTGAGGACCAAGACCTGGTGATTCCTTTGTTCTGAAAACGTCTCCTCACTGCAGCTCTTTTCCCAATTAAACCAGTGGCTCCCACCACAACTGAAGAGGAGTCTGCAGAGAAGGGGGAACCTCCAGGACCCCTCTAAGACCCCAGTCCTTCCTGCCCCAAAACATTCCTACCTGTAATGACATTTCTATCAGCATCAGCAGCTTCTTGATCCCGATCCAGACAGGCTTCCCTTTGACATTCTGTGCAATGGTGCTGCGCTCCTTGTCTTTGAAGTTACCCAGGAGCTGGGGGGGAAGAATTCAGGAAAAAGTCAGCAACAGAAGACTAACAATAGGAAAAATGGTACCTACCTCAGGAGAAAGGGAATGGGAGGCTCAGAAGGAAAATTTGCTGCAATATACCTAGACAAGGCAAAACACTGAGATTCTTTTATTCCATAAGGGTTCTTTCCATAACATCCCATACCCAACAGTTGGTGCTGTGCTTTTACACTGCATTCCAGGTTTTCTCCAGATCAGAGACGACAAGGACATGGTGGTTCAAGCCACAGGGAGTTTCCAAACCTGCTGCAGGAGCATCTGTGTCTCTCAGGCTTCGGTGACACCTTCAGTGGGACAAGTTTGCCAGTTGGCAGGAAAGATTTGCCTGTTCAGTTTATTTGAACAACCTTCAGCACTCACCAAATTCCCACTTTGGCACAGAATAAGGAGCCATTAAGGGCAGGAATTTCTAAGGAACAGATAATCTCCTCAGCACCAAACACCCTCAGTGGATGCTGTTCCAGCTCCTGGGAGCTCGGCACCCTCCGGGCACACTGAGCTTAACTGTCCCAATTATATTCATTACCCACTTCCCTGCCCTCGGAATCTTTCAATCCACACCACAAACCTTTCCACCAGACCTACAGTTCTCTAACTGTGCCTTAATTTAATGCATGAAAAAGTCATTTGGAGAAGCCTTAGAACTGCTGTTATGACACAGTGTCGAGTAGCACAATGTTACCAAGCCAAGAGCCAAAATCCCTCATTTCCAGCAAATGCTGAGCTTGTTTGTTACCCCTGAACTGTTCCTCACCTCCAAGGCCTCCATGAGCTGCTCCCCCGTTGCAATGTTGGGCACATGGATGGTGGTGCTGAAGGCATTCAGCATCTCCATCTCCTGCAGGACGTCCTTGCGGCTCGTGGTGCCGATGATCAGCAGCTTCCGGCCCTGCCCAGGGAACGAGTGTCAGGGAAGGAGCAACGAGAGAGCAACCAGCCCAGGGAAGCTTCAGCAAGCTACAGCTGATAAACTGGCTGTTAAAAAACCCACTTCAAATAAAATTAACAGGATTAAATCTGTCGGCAATTGAAGGAGCCAATACCAACCACACAGGGGCAGGATCAGATCTCGGAGTAATGGCACCAACAGGGTCTCAAAATTAGGGTGCACAGAAGCCCCACCACACTCACAGCTTTGCCACCTCACTGCTCCTTCTGAATCCAGCATTATAAATAGCTGGATCCTCATTAAATTTAAAAGCCTGAGCAAACTCCCACTCCCAAAAGCTGAATTACAAATGACTTCTCGGGCAAACAGCCTGTCTTTAGGAACCTGTGGGTACAGGGAATTCTCTGTCCCTGCACAGACAGTTCCAATGGATTTCCAGCTCAGGCTTTGGAGCAGAGGCTGCTGTGAGTCCCTGAGTTCCCACTGCAGTGGGATGTACAGGACAGTCCCACCCTGGCAGCCCCCAGGTCCCAATCCACTCTTCACACAGCAACCCTAAGTCAGCCTGAGCAATATCAGGGTTTATAAATAATGAGCAGTGAGCGGAAAACATCAACTGCCAGTACAAATCCACTGCTGTTCCCTGCTCCTGCAGAGGCCTTTCCAGTGCAATTTGCATTTCCCCACACAGGGTTCAGACACTGATCATGCCTGGCTGATGGAAGGAGCTGCTGGGACCATCAGATGGGATCAGTTCCTTTTCCATCTCAGGGAGCCCATGGGCTGGGAGGGGCCTGGCTGGCCATGGATCCTCCTCTTTTGCTGTTTGGCAGTTTGGCTGATGCTCAGAGACAAAGGGACAGTTCCAGTGCCAAACTAGAGGGTCGTTGGGCACTGACCAGGCTCCCCAAGGCTGCCAGAGCTCTGAGGGACAGGGTGGGATCGTTGGGGTATCCTGGAGTTGGCCCTGATGATCCTTGGGGTCCCTCCCAACTCAGGACATTTTATGACTCTGTGATTCTATACAAGTTCTATATTTCAACTTCATGACACAAAACTCTGTTCATCACTGCCCGACAGCCCGAGGGAAACCAGAACACGAGGCTCACACAGACTCTGCTCCAAGCAACTGGAGCCTCAACATGGCAGTGGAGCCTCCAGTTATGGAATTTCAGCAAATCCAGGCAGCCCCAGGGAAGGGCAGTGAGGGAGCCCGAGCTGTGCTGGGACCAGGCACTGGTGACATGATGGCTCTGTCACCCCCCAGCTGCTCCCTGAGCACCTTCATCCCCGGGTTTGGGGCCTCAGCAACTCCTCACATGGAAGGGGAGAAAACACCATTCCCCAGGTTTATGAGTATAAAGGGAACATCACTGCTGACTGGAGTGGCTTCCAATTCACACCAAGGGATGTGGAATCAGGGATGCATCTGGGATTAGATCAAACTGGGAGATTATTCCCCCCTTTACTTTCATAAATCAACAAAAGCCTCCAGTGTCCCAGCAAGGAAAGAGGCTGGGAGCAGTGAAAGGGCAGCCCCAGGAGTGGGTGTCCCTCTAAGGGAAGGAGCTGGGGGCTCAGGAGCAGTGGAAGGGCATCCCCAGAAGTGAGTGGGTCTCCCTCTGAGAGCACCTCACTCAGGCAGACATTCCCTAGCCCTGCCCAGACTGCGTGTCCCGCTCCACGGGGATGCTGCTGGTGCTGCCCCTGGGATGCAATTGTTGGGAAGCAGCAGGGAAGCACATGTGAACGCTCTGTGGGGCTGGGGAGCGTCTCCAGGCCCTGTGTGACTCTCATGTAGATGAAGCAGCCCCGGCTCCGGGAGCTGCCTCTGCTCCGTTCTCAGGGAAGTGCTTTTCTCCCGGCTGGCTCCCTGCTGAGACAGCCCTTTTCAGCCTTTCCATCCCCCAGTCCCTTCCCCTGCACAACACAGGGAAAATTCATTGAATTAAAGGCCCAAGAGAACATGGTTTATTTTCTTCTCTTCAAGCCAGTTTAGAAAAGATTTTTAATTGGTTTAAAAAAAGATGCTAAACAAAATGCAATGGTTTTCAGTCCCCTTGAACCAGCAGTAACAGATACCACTATTTAACACTGCTGAGTGGAACCACAAGCAGGAGCTGTGACTGGGAATTTAAAGCAAGCTCAGAGAGGTTTCTAGTTTATTTAAAGTCTAAAGTGTTTAGTCTCAAAAGAAAACCAGAACCTTCAAGTGTTTGGCCTTCCCACACCACGTTCCAATAATCCAGTCTCACCAGGAAGAGGGGAGCCTGGGAGGCAGCTCTCATACACCAATTCAACAGACACACACACCTCGATGCATAATTAACAACATTTCATCCCAGAAGTGCTTGTCTTCCACACAGTGATTACAGGGAGCTGTTTGCACATCAAGTCTATCCCTGCAAGTGCTGTGACACCCCAGTGAATCCCTGATCTGGGCCACAGGGATGGAGCAGCTGCAGCCACCCCTGCTCCCACTGTGGGGCTTCCACTGCTTCTGTCCTGGCTCCAGGCTCTTCCAACCCACAGGAGAGCTGGAGAGGGATGTTGGACAAGGTCCTGGAGGGACAGGACAAGGGGCAATGGCTTCAAACTGCCAGAGGGCAGGGTTAGATGGGATATTGGGAAGGTGAGGGTGGGGAGGCCCTGGCACAGGGTGCCCAGAGAAGCTGTGGCTGCCCCTGGATCCCTGGAAGTGTCCAAGGCCAGGTTGGACAGGACTTGGAGCAACCTGGGCTAGTGGAAGGTGTCCTGCCCATGGCAGGGGGTTGGAATGGGTGGGCTTTAAGGTCCCTTCCAACCCATTCCATTCCAGGAACCTTTGAAATCCAGAAACACTGAAGACCCCGCTGACAGCACTGGGGAACAGCTATTGTCTCCCCAGCACCTGCCATGGATTTCTCTCAGCACAGGGACATGCCTGCCATGTGCCAGGACACTCCATTTTCACAAGGAACCATGATCCCAGTCCCACAGAAATGTGTGGTGGTTTGACCTCATGGACCAGCACTGATGCTGCCCGTGCATTTAAAGTTTTTACCTGCCTCTCAAATTACAGCAAACCCCTGAAACAGCCATTCATTCCAAATAAACTGCTCCCCAAAGGAACTCACCATCTCAGAGGGGACTTGGGGTTGATTAACCCTCAGGATTATCCCCCTCGTGAGTTCCTCACTTGAGCTCAAATCCCCCAAGACTCTCCATGTCCAAATTCAACCTCTTTCACAGTAAACAGTCACAGCAGAAAAGGCTTTTTCCTGCACAACTCTACCTCTTATACACAGTTTTGTTTTCTTCAGTGCAAAAGACACCCACATGCCATGGCTATCCCAGGGAACTTACACCAAACACACCCTGCCAGCAGCACTGCAGAGCTGGGGCAGCCCAAAGGGCCCAGCTCACCCCAGCCCTGATTCCCACAGAGCCAACTCTGGACACTTAGAAAAAAAAAACCAAACCCCCCACATGATCAATCAAACAGTGACATTTCCTCAGCAAACTCGCTCTCTACCCTCCAACAATTTATGGCTTAAGTCACCATAATATTGGCTGTCAAGACAGAGTCTCCCAGCCCCCAGGGCACTTCAAACCCTGCTGAGAACAAATCTCTGCAACATGCACAAACTTGGCAAGTATCTGTGAGCCCCAGCCCCGTGTCCTGCTCCTGGGAGCCCCAGGTGCCAACCAAAGAGCAGCTCAGCAGCAACACACACTCACCATGGTCAAATGGACAATTTAACATTTTAAATTCCTTCAAAAACTGAACCAAATCAAGTCCTATTTTCCCTACTGATTTATGGGAACAATCACGCCCTGGCACTGTGGAACACCCAGCAACAGGTCAATGATTCCATGAGATTCTGGGATCAGAAATGGCTGTGCTGTTGCACACAGGCTGCTCTGTTCCAACCATGTGATAAAACTTGGATTCTGTTATGTCACAGACTTCACGTGGCCTAGAAAGCTCACTGGGAAGATCTTTGTTCTCCCAGGCTGACAGTCACACAGGGAACTCAGGGCCTGTGGCACTACAGTTTAGTTCAAAGTCCTCTATTTGAAAGGTCTTTTCACCAATCTCTCTAATGAAAACAATGCTCACACACAGGTTGCTGTGCCAAGATATTAAACATGACAAAAATTTGACTTCATCCAGGCTGAGTTTTGCTGCTTTTTCCTGACACCAACTTTCAAGGTGTTCCTGTTACAGTGTTATTTATTCATGCAGATTCTCTCACACACAGAGCAGAGATCCACTGAACAACAGGGAAATGGCAAACAAGAAAGGAGGCCCTGCCTGCCTGTCTCGTTCAGGGTGAGCTGCAGAACCCTCAGCACTTGGGATGTTCTGAAATCTCATCGAGGCACAAAGTGCAAACAGGACCAGTATGAGAGGCACTTCCTCAACCACTGTAATTAACACCTGACAATTTCAAGTTAAGAACAAATAAAACCCCTGACAACCACAATCACAGAGTACAGAGAAATCGATTTATAAACAGGGAGGGAGCACCTGGCTGAGCCAGGGGTTGGTCTGGCCCAAACAGCTCCTCAGAGAACAGGCAGCTGGAATGTTTCAGCTTTACATGGTGAAGCTTACATGGGTTTCCTTAGTCAGTATTTTTAGGACTGACTGCAGAAGATTCAGCCCTCAGTAATTAGATATTTCAAGTTGAATCCTTTGTGGTTATCCTAGAAATGTCCAAGTGAATGAAGAGCAGCAGGCTGGGATTAACATGACTGACTCAAGAGACAAAGGCACTCGTACCACTGGCAGCACAGCAGCTCTCAGCACACACAGAGCTCCCCCTGTCCCAGTTCCTACAGGAACAGGGCATCTCACTCTGCCTTACCTGAGGGGGGGCCTTCTTCAGCAGCACAAGCAGGGCTTGCAAGACCAGATTGGAGAACCGAGGTCCAATGGGGACATAATCTGAAAGGAAAAATGCACTTTAATGCCCACAAAGCAGATGCACATCTAAGCCACTTCACCATATCAAAACCAGCCCAGCGCTCCCAAAGGAAATGGTTCCAGACCACCTCCAGTTTGCAGTGTTTCAATATGGCAAATCTGCCAGCATTCCTGCAGCAGCCAGCACAGCTCTCCCTCCCTGACTCACCCAGAAGGCGCTCGATGTCATCCACGACCACACAGCTGAGCTGGGACTTGTAGGCATCATCAAAGATCTGCAACCAGCAAAATGCCTCAGTGTTAAACTCAGCAACACAACTACAACAGCCATGGCCAGACCTGCTGGTGTGGCTTCAGTAAATATGGCAGCATTGAGAGGAATAAACTGAGAATGAAAAAGAACCCAGAGAGCAGGCTCTGCCTGCATTCAGTAAAGCACTGCCAGCTCCCCAGAGGCAGAGCTGTTCTGTTCCTTTACCCCACCTCTGCAGAAAGCAGCTGCTCTGAGGTTCATTGTAAGCAAGGGACAAACCAGCACCATTACTGCTTTTTGGAGCTGGGGCAACACTGATAATATATAATACATACACAGGTCCCCCACAACTGTACCACGATTATGGAGCTTTTCTCCTCAGGCTGCATGTTGGTTACTCTGCAGGGAGAAGGGACCGACGTGGGTATGGACTGAGGCTCCACACGCCCTTTCTGGAGCAGCAGTGTCCTGCCCAGCTTGGGATGGCAGCAGGAGGCAGCACTAAGGACAGCAGTGGTGCTGCAGCCCAGCCTCCAGCAAACCCTGACTCCAGTGAAATCCAGAAGGCTCCTTTTGGAATCTAAGTCACAAACTGGGCCCCCAGTTATGAGCACGTTGCTTCTCTTAAGCACCTTCCCTCCCTTAGAATCTCTACAGCTCTGCATCAAACTGATCTGAGTCACATTCCACTCAAGGCTTCATTCAGTGTCACTCAGCCTGAAGAGTGAGTGTGGCCTGGTTGAGTAAATGAAAATGTTCAACTTGATCACATTCCCCTGCTCCCCAGGTTGTTAGAATTCTTGTTTAACTGTGGGCTACCACCTCAAATCTGTTCTCAGTCTCATTCAGGCAGGATCTATTCTCTCCAAGTGCACCCTAAGCTGTTCCTGCCCTCACAGACAGAGCTCCAGAGCTGCTCATCCCAGGTCTGTTCTGCTCCACTGTCAGCCAGGATCACACCAGACCCAGCTGGGACAGAGCCTGCAACGTTCCCTGAGACACCCAGTGCCACAAAAACATTATTGCAAGGCACTGGAGTGACAGGACAAGGGGGAATGGCTTTAAGCTGTAGGAGAGTAGATTTAGATGGGATATTGGGAAGAAATTCTTCCCTGTGAGGGTGGGGAGGCCCTGGCATAGGGTGCCCAGAGTAGCTGTGGCTTCCCCTGGATCCCTGGAAGTGTCCAAGGCCAGGTTGGATGGGGCTTGGAGCAACCTGGGCTGGTAGAAGGTGTCCCTGCCCATGGCAGGGGGTGGCACTGGATGAGCTTTAAGGTCCCCTTCAACCCAAACCATTCTACAATGTTATGATTCACTCAATTTTATAAATAAATATATGCACAGGAATTTTGGATCCAGAGAGAGCAGAAAACACCATCACACCTTTCCCTCCCTGAGAGAACCCAGAATTGGGCTGTGATCAGACAGAGAGCAGGACTTGTACTTACCTTCTTCATGGCCTGGCACTTGGCTGTTTCAGAAAACCCAATCATCTTATCTGGAGAACAGATCTTGATAAAGGGGAAGTTGGATTCTTCAGCTATTTTTGCTGCTAGAGCAGTTTTCCCACTGTGAGGGGGACCTGAGACAAAGGACAAGCAATGAATAAACAAGGGAGAAAGCAGCTCTGGCAATGCTCAGTGTGGATGATACTTTTTAATCCCATCCAGAGGTATCTGCAGTTTGAAACGATCTCTCCTTCTACTTGCAGAAGGAACACACAGACTCCTGGGCCAATCCAATCCAATCCTCCAGACAATGGCAATTAATAGAACTATTTAAGCACATGCAGACTGATTTGCCATAAAACCATAAGAGGACATAACATTTTTTGTAGGACTGGCCACTGCACCAAAATCAGTGAGTTTGTGTTTTGGAGAAACTTCTTGAACTGTGTTTATGTCCCTTTTCTAAACATGATTGCTGCTGGTATTGTGGCAAACAAGTCAGCAGCAGGAACACCAGGGAAATAGTGACAAAGACAATTTGATTTTGGCCTGAACTCACACCAGGATAATTCAGAGACCAAAGACATCTGAATCCATGCAGCCAACACAGATTAATTTGAAGAGCCAAAAGGAATTGCACACAGGACACGTGATGGTCACAAACACACAGAATTATCCAGGGGGTCTACTCAGGGTTAGTTCCACTAAGCAACAGTGGTCATCCACCTTTCAGGAAAATAAAGAGGGAAGAGCTAAACACCAAATTCTACTCCAACACCTGTAATGCAGATACTGGAACCAGTTTCCAGCACCTGGAAACTCTCCACAGTCACTAACAATGTGGATAAAGGGAAATCCACCTCTGGCTGGCAGAGACACCTAAATCTGGCTGTTGGAACTCAGCTAATTACACTGATGAGCTCTCCAGTGACTTCAAAGAGAATTTAGACAACTGACTCAGCCAGAGACACCTCCACTGTAAAACAGGCATGAGCAGGTTATGAACTGGTACATTTTGGTCATTAATTGGTGCATTTTGGTTATTAACTGGTGCATTTTGATTATTAACTGGGTACACTTCTCCCTTGTTCCAAACACAGGATTTCACACAGAATCACAGAATCAACTAGGTTGGAAAAGACCTCTGAGATCAAGTCCAATTTCTGACCTAAATTTCCTCCAGCTGAGGAGCCAGTTTTAACATCTGAAGCAACTTCAGCCAAGCAAACTGAAAGAGCCCCATTCCATTTCTCCCCCCGTGTGCTTCCTACACATCCCAGCACAGGAGGGAACAAGCACCCAGGTGGGCAGGTGACAGCAGCAGTTCAGAGGAGTCCCTTGGGTTTTTCCTGGATCTGCCCCTGGCTGTACCTTCCAGGAGCACGCTGACCAGGGGAGTGCGGTCGCTGTTCTTTGTCTGCTGAACCAGCAGCTCCCCATCGTCCAACACCCTCGTCACAGGGTCCCCCCACTTGATGATCCCGTTCATGATGTAGCTGGCATAGTCCTCCTGGTTGGTTCCAAATGCCTGGATAAAAGAAGGAACATTTCTTTTACCAAAAAGTGCTGCATCACATCAGAAAACCCATGAGACAATTAAGCATCACCAAAATGACCAGGGCCAAGGCCCTGGAAGATGCTGAAGTGAGACAGTCAGACCCACTGGTGACTCACAGCATTCCAGCTGAACACAGGTGCAGACCAGGCACGTTTAGAAACGTTTTTTCATACACCCTCACAACCAACTCTAATCAGTGCAAGTTGCCAGTGGGTTCTGACTTCACACTGTGAGAAGACAATTCTCAAAAATGAGGCTTAAACCTCTTCCTGCAGCCCATATTAAAGCTGTCACCCAGGAACTGAAAGAGGCCTAAAGGGGAGAGAGCACATATGGCAAGGAGAAGAAATCCTGAGTTGTTCTTTATGTGTTCTTTTATTTTTTATGACTCTCCAGCAGCAACAGGCACAAACAGAGCCTCAGAGGCTCTATCACCCTCCTGTCACCCCTCCAAACAGGGCACTGTCAGCCCTGGGGCACCACTGCCTGTCTGATCCCAGCAGGAATCTGCTCTCCCCACCATGAGCTGCATTGGGGGGCTGTCCCAGGACTCACACATTCCCACTCACCGGTTTGATGTCGTTCTCCAGGGATGCAAAGAAGTCTCCCCTGGTCACACGGAGGCTCTCAGCCTTCTCCATGTCCACTTCCACTTTATTGCTGGCCTAAAAAGGCAAGCAAAGGCACTGAGGAGCAGCAGGACCACACAGACCCCTCCTCACCTTCCCTGCACAGACCCATCCCTGCTGGAGCAAAGCTCAGCTCCCAGAGCCACATCCAGCCCCACAATGTCAGCAAGGAACTGTTGGGCACTGGGGGTTCACAGCAGGAGGGGCCAGGCACTGCTTCACTGTGTTCTTATTGTCCTGGGAAGGCTTTAGGTGCAGAAAACTGGATACTCCATTCTCCTGTTAAATGAGTAGGGAATGATCAACCAGCTGAGCAGTAACAGACTTTGGAGAATCCTTCAGGATTTGACATTGATAATCATTCCCCCCCCATGGCAATCCTTGGCCTTGATTCTGCTTTGTCTGGGACCTGTAATAATGTTGTGTGTCAGGGCAGAGTTGAATGCCCTCAAACTTTCAGTTTTCCCTTTTAGCACATTAGCAGGAATGCTCCACTAAAACCAAGGGAGGGATTCCAGCTGGGGAATCGCTGGAGCCATAACTGTGAAGGGCTTTGGGCAGCACTCAGGAATTACATGGATTCATCCACAGAATCCCAGGTTGGAAAGGGCCTCAAGGATCATCTTGGCAGAAGCACAGTCAAGACAGGATGGCCCAGCTAAATCTCAAAAGTCTCCAATGCTGGAGAATCCACCACTTGCCAGGGGAGATCATTCCAAAGGCTGATGGTTCTCATTCTGAAAAACTTTCCTTGTGTGTCCCATTGGAATCTCCCCAGGATGTACCTACTGCCCCTCACCTTTTCCATGTGACTCCTTGGAAAAAAGGAAGTTCTGTGAATCCTGTAACACCTCCTGCTTCCCCCGGGAGTGTAACAGCCCTGCATGATCTGATTGTTCAGGAAGTGAACATTTGGGCTTTCAAGGGGTTTCCTGGAAAGCAGAGCCACCTCCACCACCTTTGCCTAAGGCCTAAAATAAGTTTAACCCTCAAAGATGTGTCTCAGACCCCCTCTGGCCAGGATGACCCACAAGAACACACAGTACACTTGGGCATGGGAAGGAAAGAATAATAATAATAAAAATAATGACATGATGCTTGTCCTGTAGGGCAGCAAATGCAGCCCCTAAAGAGCAGCCACAGAATCCAGCCTGGCCAAACCCTCTGTGTCAAACACACACCTACAACCAGAGAATGGCTGAAAGGAGTCCCTTCTCCCAAAAACACCCACCAAGCAGAAACACAGGATGCCAAATATATCAGCCAAGGGATCTTTAGTACAGGTGATCACTTTGGGGCTTTGCAGAGGGAAGTGAAGGTGCTTGAAACACTTAATATATTCCTGAAGTTGTTTGAATGCTTAAAACCAGGGGAGCTCTTACCTCCCCGGCCTTCCATGAGTTCTGTGTTTTAATTTTTCACACTTTGAGAGATAATCAGAAGAGTTTAAATGATTCAGAAGACCCTGATCAAATGCCCCTTCGTTTTCCATTTGTCTCTCACTTCTCACAGGTGCTTCTGAAAACTAGGTCAGGCCTATGATGTATATTTTAAATTTTCAGTACATGTAGGAGAGAATAAAGTACCTTAGTGCATCATTTGGCTGAAAACATCTTCAGAATAAATAATATTATCCAAAAATACTATGTCAAAGTGTTTGAAAAGCAAAACAAAGCGTGGCTGCTTCCCATGTGGAATACAAATCCATATGTTACTGGGATGTCAATCACAACCCAACCCAAAGGAAGGGACTGCTCTTCCCCATTTGCACAAGGCCATCTTCCCTTCTCCCACATGACATCCTGGCACAACAGGGAATGTATCAAAACACCAGCAATCCCCAGACTCACCCAAAACTCAAGCACTGAGAAGACAACAACTACCAGCAAAATTAATTATTCAAGGAAAATGTTTTGCCTGTAAAGGGATGAAAATCCGTCCAGAGGTGCTGATTATTTTTCTTTTTAGATAGAACACATGAAAATGAGAAAGTGTTGATGTTTGCAGTTTTTTGCTACAGGAAACAATAACTTTTCAAGTGTTATGGTTATACAAGAATAATTAGCAGAAAGAGTCTTTTTTCCTGTAGAAAGAGCACTCCCAGGAGATATAAATGTTTAACCACCAAATGATTTCTCACTCACTTCAATCAAGATGTGATTTGCTTTCCTCACATCCAAGGCTGAGCAGATTTTTACTGATCAAGAACTGATTTTACTGAACATTCAAGATTCCAAACATAACTTTTTCCCTTTTTTTTCCCCAGAGATAGATGACAGGACTGACCTTGATGTGTCTGTTCATGGCAGTGGACTGAGCAGCTCGAACCAAACCTTCCAGCTCAGCACCACTGAAGTTCTTGGTCTCCACTGCCAGCTCTGCAATGTCCACGTCCTCAGCCAGCAGCTGGTGCTCCCTCATCCTCACCGTGTGGATGTGGAGGATCTGGAACCGGCCCTTCTCATCCGGCAAGCCTGGCATTGTAACAGAGCACACACCAACACCTCAGCACTGCAAACAACCCTGCCCTCTCCTCAGTGTCCCTCCAGAGGCCCCTTCTCCCCACGAGCAATCCACACTCAGTCACAATATCTGATCATGCTTCTCCTTGGAGAACCTTCAAGCACAAACCTGACCACCGTGAAATCAAGTTCTTGCTCTCACACTTCCACACCAGGAATTCACCTTACACAATGTGCCCATTCCCTTGGCACCCCTTAATCCTGCTCCCACCTTGCAATTACCATGGAATGCTTTGGGTTGGAAAGGACCTTAAAGCCCATCCAGTCCCACCCCTGCCATGGGCAGGGACACCTTCCACTAGCCCAGGTTGCTCCAACCTGGCCTTGGACACTTCCAGGGATGGGGCAGCCACAGCTTCTCTGGGCAACCTGTGCCAGGGTCTTACCACCCTCACAGGGAAGGATTCCTTCCCAACATCCCATCTAACCCTGCCCTCTGTCCATTACAAGTCACTGCTCCTTTCCTGTCACTACAGGCTCTTGTAAAGTCTGTTCTGTTCCTTTATCCCTGAGTGTCCTTTCCCAGAGGGTCCCCATCCACTAATTACTGAATCAACTGAAAGTCTGCTCTCCTAAAATCCAGGGCCCTGATTTCCCTCTTCACCTGGTCCATATTGTCCTTATAAAATGTTCCTTTTCTTCAATTGAAGTGATCATTCCCCACTTAGCCACTTAGCAAGTACTTTCTGAAACACAGATAATGGAAGATACAGAAAAACCTTTTCTTAAATGAAATCATAACCAGTCAGTCTGGCACATCATCCTGGTAAAGCCCCACTCTTCTCAGCTCACCTTCCATTCTTCCTTCCCAGCCTTTGCTCCAAGGACTTGATATTTGCACTGATTAGTTTGTGCTGAGGGGATGTGGAAAGACATTTTAAAATGTGCACAGTCCCCAGCACTGTTCAGTCCTTGTCACCTGATCATTTATTCCAGGGATGCCTGGCTCAGTCCCTGGAGTTTATTGAATTTAATTCACTTTTGTCAACCAAAGATGCAGGTCCTGCACCTGCAGTACAACCCACCTCACCTGCACTCCCTAATAACTGCTGGGCATTTACTTGTTTGTAAGTATGAGACTGACAGTTCCAATTTCACCTGCCACTCTGGCATGACACCATAGGGTTTTTAGGGTTATATGGACATTTTCAACTAATTTTCTGCAATTGAAAAGAAACAAAACACGTTAATACTCAGGACTTTGCCTGTTCTGGTTTTTCACTTGCTACAGTTTGAGTGTTTTTATAGCACCAATGCCCAGCTCAGAACACAGACAGGATGTTGTGACATCTGTGTGTCTGTGCAGGACTGGTGGAAATGTTTTAGGAGCTATTCCAAACTCCACATCTGAAACTGCATTTTCAATCTCTAACTTAAAACACAGATTTTGACCAATTTGAGTTTTTCACTGCAAAACAGGATCACTGAGCTTTTCATCAGTTCCAGGCTGTTCTCTACTCAAACTTTCTGCACTGAACTGTCACCTCAGCACTAAGCCCCCAAGGCCAGGCCCTCTTTAGACTTCACCACGATCTTCAGTGATCACACTGATCTCAAATGCAAAGTCAGTGGCTTGTTTTCATGAATCTAAGATGATCTGGGCTTAATTTCTTAAAAAGCCTACATTATCAGATATTCCCTAATTTAATCTGCACAGCCTGAGGCAGATGTGTGCAGTTACAAAGGTCAGACAGCTCTTTTTCAGTCACCAGATGAAATGGCAAACAGAGCTTTTGGCTCACCTTGAGTTCTGCTGGAAATCCAGACCTGCTGATTCCAGAAGCCACAGCAAGTGCTGGATAAAGTCTGCAGTTCCTGCAGTGGAAGTCACCACTGTCACTTCACGCAGATGAAATGCTCTGCACTTCCTCAAGCCCAGAACTGCTCACACACTTTTCCTGCCTGCTCTGCCAGTTCAACAGCTCCACAACTTCCACCCAGGAATGATCTGGTGCCATGATTTGGCTCCTTTCATTCACGCAAGAGATTCACAGTCCTGCCTACCCAGACCTGCCCGTTCTGCTGGACAGAGACTGAGATCAGGTGTACCAGTAGGAAAGTCCAAAATGGTCCAAAATATTCTGGAGGGAGCTGCATGAGGTTCAGCACCTGAGCCACCCTGGTCAGCTGTTCTCATTATGATCTGTATTTGCAATTTGTACCTACTGTAGGTACATGGAGTTTAGGAATTGGATCTGCAGTGTCCTTACCGATCTCCATCTTCACCTCCAGCCTCCCTGGCCTCAGCAGAGCCTCATCAATCAGGTCAGGTCTGTTGGTCATTCCTAAGTTCAAAGTTAAAAACAAAACAAGTGTTATCTGAGCTTAATAAGTGGGTCTCCACCCCCTGGTACAGCCCACAGAGCTATGGAGGTACCTCAAAGAGCCTCAAGAAAACAGACAGAAGACACCCATTGAGTGCTGGGAAAGTCATGCCCTGAGGGAGAGTCAGGGCTCAAACCCATGCTGGTGGCTGCATCTCCCCGTCCTTGGGATTATCCAGGGCTCCTGCAGCAGGACAACCAGCCAGCACAGCTGGAACAGCCCCCCGCTCCTTCACAGGCCAAGACACCAATGGACATCAATCCTTGCAGGTTTTCTTAGACTATGAAACACTCCTTATGAAAAGCTACAGGAGGAATTGCTGAAAGCAGCGATCTGATGTCACAGCAGCACCTCCCTTCAAACCTGCTGCTCCCACAGCAGCCACTCCCTTTGGATCAGCCCAGCCAGGCCCAACACCAGCAGCAGTAACTCAGCTGCAAGGAGGAGAACCCCAGTGGTGCTCCAGCAGCCCCCAGGCAGAGGGAGGACCATCCTACCTATGACCAGGATGTTGTTGAGCTGCTCCACGCCGTCGATCTTGGAGAGCAGCTGGTTCACCACGGTGTCGTGCACGCCGGTGCTGCCGGCCATGCTGCCCCTCTGCTTGCAGATGGCGTCGATCTCGTCGAAGATGATGATGTGCACCCCACTGTTGGCTCCCAGCTGGGGGAGAGATGTGTCAGGAGTGTCACCGCTCACACCGAGAGCGACACCAACACAACGGGGCCCTCCCGGCAAGCTCAGCCACACAGGAACAACACTGACACCTCCGTGTGTGTTTGGCACCCCCGGTATCTGGGGGTGTGTCTGACCCTTCCCATCCTGCCCATCTCCAAGCCAGGGTGGGTGGTGGGCTTTGCCCAAACTTAGGATTTCACAGCTGACACTGCTTTCAAGGAAGAGCACTAAACTGGACAAGCAATGCCAAGCCCAAAGCTGGAAAACAAAAGGTCCCAGCACTCAGTAGCTGGGGAAACCCTCTGAGAGAGATGGAGAACAAGGCATGTCCGAGGAGGGAGGGCTGCACCAGTGTGGGAATACCCCAGGCTGGACTGAAGTTAGTAAATACACAGCTTGCCAGAGCAGCTTTGTTCTCACTATTTTTAAGGAGCCCAGTCAGTCCCTGCCAGTCAGGCCCAGAACTGCTGCTTCCAGGTTCACCCAGAGGTGAGGCAGTTGCAGCTGGTAAGAGAACAGGATACTTTTTGTGACCGTGTTATGAAGCTTCTTCCCTTCAAATTCCACCTGTAAAACATCTTTTGTGGCCAGGGCAGCCCACGTTAACAGTGGGTGAATGTGCTGGCCCTGGCAATGTGCCCCAGACACACTCATTACAGTCCCAACCTTTCGGAGACCTTTCTAATCTCCCGGCCTGTCATCGGCCCCATCCCCTCCGGCCAATATCCAGGGGATTTTAACAGGTGTGTTATTGCAAAGGGAAAGAGCTCTCAGAGATACTGCAACAACCACAGAGGAGATTGCTCACGTGGCTCTGGGTTACCACACAAAGCTGACTGACTGACTGACTGACTAATAAACCTTTTGCAGAAGAAATTACATCATTTCAAGCCACCACCAAAATCTGTGTCTTGTGAGCGTGAATAAAATTAAAGGATCCTTTGCTTATGACTTCTGAAAAGACTCCCCTGTACTTAACCGTGACTTGCCTGACATGTTAATTTATCAGAAAATCCATCAAGATGAAGTGATTCACAACAGAGAAAAATTACAACGGTACATGTGAAATAAGCATTTACACCTTGAAACTAAAGACTGCGTTTTGATAGCCAGTTACAGTAATGGGTAAAAAAAACAAGTTTGGAAAAACAGAATATTTATCTCCACTTCCAGTTTCAAGCTCTCTAGTTTTGAGACATTACTGTCATCCATTAGTTTTTGGCTGAGAAAAATGAACCATGTATTGATTACAGCACTTCAAGGACTATAATATACCAGTCTGCCTGGAACCCAAAAACCTTGGAAGCTTATCTGGAATTCATGCTATGTTATGTGCCTCCTGAACTTAGGAGCAAAAATCCAAACAGATTAATTATGTCTCTCCCACCAAAAAAAAAGAGAAACTAAAACCAGCAAAAAATCTGCAATCCCATTTTTAAGGGGTTTTGGAGCAGGTGACACCACACGACCCAAAGCACAGCAGGACAGGCACTTGTATTACTTCCAAATAAGTGTGCATGGAATTTGAAGACTGTCCACGCTGGGCAGAACTCAGCTGCCTTTCCAGGTACTGAGCCTGTTTTCACAACTCAGTTGTACAACACTAACATTCCACGACTGGCAAGGAACAACTGGAACCCCAAGCCAGGCAGTGACTCAGTCTGTAATGCAGGAAGGAACTTGGTGATTCCAGACTGGCTGCCTCCCGTGGGCACAGCACCCCCCCAGTGTCTGTGTCTGCATGACCTTCCTCTGCTCCTCCTCAGCACCCCCCCAGTGTCCATGTCTGCATTACCCTCCTCTGCTCCTCCTTGGCACCCCCCCAGTGTCCATGTCTGCATTACCCTCCTCTGCTCCTCCCTGGCACCCCCCCAGTGTCCATGTCTGCATTACCCTCCTCTGCTCCTCCCTGGCACCCCCCCAGTGTCCATGTCTGCATTACCCTCCTCTGCTCCTCCTCAGCACCCCCCCAGTGTCCATGTCTGCATTACCCTCCTCTGCTCCTCCTCAGCACCCCCCCAGTGTCCATGTCTGCATTACCCTCCTCTGCTCCTCCCTGGCACCCCCCCAGTGTCCATGTCTGCATTACCCTCCTCTGCTCCTCCTCGGCGTCAGCGAACAGTTTGCGGATGTTGGCCTCCGACTCGCCCACGTATTTGTTGAGGATCTCGGGCCCGTTGACCACCTTTGGCTCCCTGGCATTCAGCATCTTCCCAATCTGCCTGGCCATCAGGGTCTTCCCACAGCCTGGGGGCCCGTAGAGCAGGATGCCCTTCACGTGCTTGCAGCCTGGAATGGAGAGAGAGCAGGGTTAGAAAGGAGGAGGAGGATGGGACAGCCATGGAGCGCTGAGGGAATCCCCCTCCCGGGGAGCTGGCAGGGAGGTGCCTGAGCTCTGCTCAGTGCCTTCCTCAGGGAAATTCAGACACAGACTGATCAGAGTTGTTCCAATGACATGCCAAGGGCCAGGAAAAACAATCCCTGAAAACCATCCCTTAGAAACAATCACAAAACCCAATCCCCACAAAACAATCACCAGTGCTCTCCCTGCATCAGCCACACACAAGGACTGACACCTGAGTTACAGCTCCTGGGGATAACCCACAGCACCAGGGATCACCTGGGAAACGTGGGAATAACACAGCTCTCACCCAGGACAGGTCCCAGGGATGCTGCTCAGCCCCAGGCAGGGAGGGGCTGCACACACTCCTTTTTACATCCCCACATGCCCTGAGCACCAAGCAAAGCAGACATAGCTTAGACACACTGACCTGATTCTTGAAAGAGAAAACCAGGAATATTGTGTGGTAACACCCTAATCTTTACCCCTGTACTGGGCTTTAAGGAATCCCATATCACACATCCAGTTCTGGCTGCAAGTTCATAGGGCAAATATTGAGAAAACTGAAAAACACTTCCAAGAACAATCAGCCCAAAATCTTCGACCTGTAAATAGAAAGACCTGAAAGACTCTATTCCAATAACAGGACTTGGAACACTGTGTGTGAGCACTAGCAGTTAAATTTTCTCCTCTAGGGAAGCAGAGGATACCTTTGCTGCCAGCTAAGGCTGGACACACCCCAGTCAGCAACAGGCACCTTTGCCCTGGAAGCTGCTGTTGGAAAAGCTAGGAATGGGAGAGCAGAGATCATGGATCAGCACCAAGTTTTAAATAGTGGGCACCAGGCTCAGGGAAAGCCTCAGAGAAGTACAAAGTCCCAGTTGGCAGAGGGATCCAACTACAAAACCAGGGAAGAAAAATAGAAGTTACCTGGAGAAGACAAAGGAGCTCTCTACTGGCCAACTTAAAAGACATATGCAAGGGATTCAGGAGTTTGGACACTGCCTGGTTACAGAGTGCTGAGGAAACAGAAGAGAAATCTAGACCTTATTTTGTCAAGATCCTTGTATTTCCAGCAGAGCTCCTCTTTCTATTTTCCAGCTGATATTGAGGACCAATGAGTAAAAACAAAGCTACAAGGAAATAAATTTATTTTCAACATTTAGGACCCAGCAGGTATTTCAGTATTTCAATTTATTTCTTCCTACACAATTTCTAGCACAATAAAAGTCCCAGTTCCTCACTTTGCCCCTGGATGAGCCAGATGTGGAGGCACAAAGCACTCAGGATGGGCTTCCCTTGGTTTGGGCCACCCTGGCCCCTCCCAGCACCAACATCTCCTGCCCTTCTCCAGAGTAACAACTGCCCCTGTCTCTGTCACCTCACTGGCCAGCCCAGCAAGGACATCCCAAGAAAGCTGTCACTGCTGTAGCCTGTGGGAAAACAGCACATTTGGAATCTACCTGGACAAAAATCTTAACTTTGAACACAAGTGTTTAATCACAGGGGGAGGGAATTCAGGAGCACCTTCTCCTTTCTCTTGCTCCATCCCCTTGCTGCACAAAATCCCTCACACGTGCTCCAGAGAAGGGAGGAACACAAGATATCCCTGTGTTTGAAGATAAAAATCCCTTTGTTTTGTTTCCAGAAAATTTATCTAAAACCTCAGAAATCTTGATGTATTAATTGTCTGAAGTAACAAGTAACACAATAATTAGTGGGAACTGTTCCATGCTGAAGATGACACTCACACTGGCCTTAGTGTTGTGCCAAGGATGTTGTTTAGGTCGGATATTAGGAAACATTTATTCACAGAAAGGGTGGTCAGGCACTGGCACAGGCTGTCCAGGGCAGTGGTGGAGTCACCATCCCTGGAAGAGATCAAAAGGCGAGTGGAGGTGGCACTTGGGGACATGGTTTAGAGGTAAAAACAGTGCTGGGCTGATGGTTGGACTCAACCTTAAAATTCTTTTCCAACTCTGATTCCGTTCTTGCAGTTTGACTTTAAGGATGCAAACTATCCAACAAGAGTCCTGCAGTGCCTTAGATGCACATTAAAAACAAAACCCAAAAAAGCAGCAAACTGATGGCACTGAGCTCAGCCTAAGAGGAGCTGAGCTCAGTTTATTCCACCCTCAGAAGCTTAAGGAGCTTGGGCACAGCGAGGTGTCTGTCACCCACACAGAATGACCTCCCTCCTGGTTCCTGCTCTGTCTCAGCTCCCTGGTAAGTTCAGCCCATCCCAGAGTCCTCAGGGCTGCACAGACCTCACAGTCACATTCTGCCTTTAAAGGACAAACACTTTATTACCTCACTGATACTCTGCTGTGGTTTCCTTCATTCCTGGATATTACAGCCATAAAGAACTGATTTCAATCTGAATAACTGCTCAATTCAACATAACCCCCATGACCCACACACTGCTCTCTCTCTGGCTGTTCACTCACTGCAGTGCAGTTCCAGGAGGACATTGCCACGAGCAGAGCCTGATCCCTCCAAACCCTGGGGAGCAGCAGTGCTGCACTGAACAAGCAGCAATAAAGCTGATTCTTCTGGGCTTCTCTGCAGATAAAAAATTTACTGCAGAAATCAAGAGCTCTGGCTCAGAATTCATGAGTCAGCGTTGAGGCATCAAAAACATAAACAATATCTACTGTCAGTGAAGACAAATCTCACAGAGGGGCGAGTGAGGCACAGGTAAGTTCAAAGGTCTCCCTGTCAAACCCTGTCACGATGGGTGTTGGTGGTGGGAACATGATCACCCCAGGAACCAAAGAGCACTGCACTGCTGAGGGATGCTCTGCAGGGAAATCCCAACAGGCTGGTGCTCCCACAGCTCCTGTGTTCCAGCACGAGGCCAGCAAAGGGCTACAGCAAGTCAGGGCTCATGCCCACAGCCAGCCCTGGGAGCAGCCTGGGGAGCAGGGACGTCGTTCTGCAGAGGACTCTCTGTCCCAGGGCGTGTTCAAAACACACACATGAATAGTCTGGGCCTATTCTTTTCTTCTAGTTTTCTTGTAAGTCCTATGAGGAGCCACTGAGGGAGCTGGGGGGGCTCAGCCTGGAGAAAAGGAGGCTCACAACTCTTGCTTTCACAACTCCCTGGCAGGAGGGGGGATTGGGCTCAGCTCCCAGGGAACAAGGGACAGGAGGACAGGCAACGGCCTCAAGCTGTGCCAGGGGAGGGTCAGGTTGGACATCAGGAGGAATTTCTTCATGGAAAGGGTGGTCAGGCACTGGAAGGGGCTGCCCAGGGAGTGGTGGAGTCCCCATCCCTGGAGGTGTCCAAGGAAGGACAGGCCGTGGCACTCAGTGCTCTGGGCTGGGGGACAAGGTCGGAATCAGTTAAAGATGAACTAAATCTTGGAGGTCTTCTCCAAACTAAACAATTCTTTGATTCTTGCAATTTCCAATCTCTCTCCTAGAAGTACAACTGAGTTACATCCATCAGAAGTTTCTCTTCTACGGCCCAAAAAAATCTGAACCTCTTGAAAAGCCCAAACATTCCCCTTCTCTGCATGAGCTGGCTCAGCCACAGCAGAGGCCTGTAACACCCCACACCCAAAATCCCATCTTCCACAGTGGGGGTGTTTGGAAAGCAAAGGACAAACCAGCCTGGGGGCAGCTGGAAGGCTTTGGGGAAGCAGGACAGGTTGGGGACAAAGCTGTTTAGAAACCTCTGAGGATTTTCACCCTCTTCCTGTTCAGGGTGTACCAAGTGGAATGGAAAGGAAAAGAATCCTAGAATATCCTGAGCTGGAAGGGACCCACAAGGATCATCCAGTCCAACCCCTGGCCCTGCACAGACAGACACCCCAACAATCCCACCCTGTCCCTCAGAGCGTTGTCCAAACCCTCCTGCAGCTCTGGCAGCCTTGGGGCTGTGCCCACTGCCCTGGGGAGCCTGGGCAGTGCCAACCACCCTCTGGGGGAAGAACCTTTCCCTGAGATCTGATCTGACCCTGCCCTGGCACAGCTTCAGATGATCCCTCAGGTCCTAAGATTTTCCTAGCAAAAATGCCAGCTCTGGGCCCAGCAGGCTCCCAGAGACACGTGACATTCCCAAGCTTTACCCAGCCATGCTCACTGCTGGACACGCCCTGCTCAGCCTTCAACAACACCTGAGCAGCGAGGACAGCACTGGCCACCTGCTGCAACACTGGGTTGCCACTGAATGGGCAACATTGAGAGCAGGCTCTGAGTCAGGTGGCAGAACATTCCTGAACCCAAAGCAATTAGTTCCTCTTCAAACAGAACTGCCACAAGTGACTCCAGCAGAGATTCCCCTGGACAGCCACGTTCACCTGGCTAAAATCAAAGTTTTAAGCACAAGCAGGACTTTATTAAAATAGACAGGTGATGACAAACCACAAATGTTACCTCTCAAATCACAGTGGGATCCTCTGCACCACACAGGAATTTTGATTAAGTTTATCTCTCCCCTGTCCTGATTTCACCAATGCAGCCCAAATGTCAATACTATTATGAGGATCTTTCTAAACACAAATTATTAGCAGTGCAGACATCTCCAACTCGTTCAGCTCACCATTAGGGCTCCAAATCAAAGGTCACTCCTGTAACCTGAGCCTTAATTATGCCATTTAATGACATACAGTTACAGGCTGAATAGGGATGTTAACAGGAACTCAAATATACCAATGTGGGAAACAAAATATCAGGGAAAAATCATAAAAACTGGTGAAAATGGAAGAGTAACTGGTGTCACCAAGGGAAGTCAAACCCTGTGTCAACCCAGAGTGTCACCTGCCCAAAGACAAGATAACGTTTATTTGTTCAATTTTCCCTCTTCACTTTCTTGTAGAGATCAGAAGAACTGGTTCACTATAACAGGGATTTTCTACTTGGGAGTGTAATTCCCCTTTTAATTAAAATCAAAGCATTCTGGTGTGATTGGATCACTGGGATGCACCACCGGGAACCTGCATGGAAGGATCCCCAGCACAGCAGGGAGATGTTTATCTCTGCACATCAATCTTCAGGCAGGTTCCCAGACTTCACCTGCCACACAGGCAGAATTTCCCCAAAAACAGAGCTGGGTGGAATTTCCCCCTCCCCTCATCCTGGAAGCCCAGAGTTCCTCCAGCCTCCCATCCATCCCCCACAGGACTGACACGGAGCAGGACTGAGGGAACTTGAATTCAAAGCTGGGGCAGGGAAAGGGCCCCAGCTGAACCACAAGTTTTATTTTCAGCAGACCCTCAATGGGCAGGGTTTTGGGCTATCAAATCCTTTGCCTCTGTAAAGAGAAGACAAACTCAGTGAGTTCTCCCTGGATTTTGGAAACAGCTTCCTCACTGCATCCTGTTGGCTGTGAGGATTCCAGCATTCCATCCATCAGCCCCCAACTGCAACACAGCTTTCAGCTCAGACTCACTGCAACCCCTCCTGCCCCAGGTCCCTCAGGAACATCCCCCAGGGCAGAGAGCTGCACAGAACGTGGCTGGGACTTGTGTCCCTGTGTGCTGTGACCTGCTGCTCCTCCAGCTGCTCCCTCAGCTCCTCCTGCAGCACCACAGGACCCCTGCTCATGCTGTTTGCTTCTTCACTTCCTAATTTCTGTAATATGGGGGATGCTTTGGGTGGTCTAAGTCAGTCTCTGGTTTTTTAGAGAAGGGGAGGGAAATGAGAGATGTCAGGGACTTCTTTGCTGTCCTCCCCAAAGAGCCCAGAGCTCTGGTTCAATGTGTGGAGAAGGAGTTCAGTGACCAGACTGAGCCTCACTGGCCACAGGGATCCCTTTGCTCACTTATTTCAAATCCCATCAGGAAGGGAAGACCCAGGAAAGCACTGCCCATTCTCAGCAAGGAAGAAGAGTTAACAACAGCAACTGCTGAGTTCAGGCTGTTAAACACTCTCTAACACCAAGGAAGCCTTGATGTGTTCTGTGACAGCTGCCACAAATATCAGTGACAAAGGGGCAGGAACAGGAAAGAAGAGCAGGAAAAGAACAGGAGACACATGAGCCCACAGCTGCTGGACATTTGCAGATCACCTGAACAGGATCTTCACTCAGGGGCACTCAGAGCAGGGGAAATCACCTCAAAGTCACTGAGAACCTGGACAGCGTGGGTGAGAAACTGGGGGGAAGGAGGTGAATGTCATCCATGGTGTTATAAAGGCAAAGGGAGAGAGCCTGAGGTTGGGCTAAACTGAGAGATCCCTTCCAATCTCAGCTGTTTTCTCATGGTGTGGTACAGACCTGGCACTAACCTGATTCCTGGAAAATATCTTTCTATGTAGGTAGCAAAAAACAAGGATACAAGAAATAGCCAAAAAGAATTTATTAGATCAGCCTGAGACAACTTCCCTCCAGGAAAAGTTGGGGGTCCCACACAGAGGGTTTGAGGAAACAAAGAAAGCAACAGAGGGAGGTTTAGACTTTCCTAAAGATATAAATAGGTTTTACACATCCTCCTAGACATGCAGGAAAAGCACAGGCTGAATGAAGTTAGAGGTAGATGAAAAGTGGATAAAACCCTTCAGACTTTAAAGCACAGTGAGAAATGATCCATCCTGAATTTAGTGGCATGTGGTGCCTGGAAGATGGAACAGGACAGAATGCTCCAATTAAATCTGTACATTGCACAGCCAAGAGCTACAAACACACTGACAGGTAGGATTAAATTCATCTAAAATCTGTGTAACTTGATGCACAAGTTTCTAAATCAGGCAGGAATAATGAAGTGCATGTTGCAAAACAAAAAAATCATCAGAGTGGGGATTAGAACCAGGCCCAGACACTGAGGCACAGCCAAAACCTGCCAACTGATACAGATTTTTCATTAAAATCACCCTATTTTCAGAATAGCTGGATGAGATCCTTTCCATCATTATTCTTCTCTTCCAGTATCTGAGTATTTTGAGAACATTAATGTATTAATTTTTAAGGCAGCTTAAAAGACAAGCCTCCACTTCAAGGCAGAATCCAAGAGAGAAAATAATATCTGAGTATCTGCTCATCTGAATGTTCCCCTTGAGTTTTGTTGATACTTGTATGAGCTGAGATGTCCTTCAAAACTACAGAGCTCTGAGACCAACTGACCCCAAGAGGGCAGGTTAAGATGGTTCCCAGGAAATAGAAACCACCTTGAAAAAGTCTGATTTGGGTTATTTGTGGTACCAGGAGAGGATGGGGAATTTGGGTTCCATTCAGCCTCTTAGAAGGAATGTGAGCTTGTAACTCCAAATGTTTCTGCACCTGTTATTAAATGATAACAACAACATGTACATACATGTTGTACATCAGCCTCTACAAAACCACTGTGCCACAGAAATCAGAAAGTCCCTTCCCTGCTGCAGGTCAAGACTGTGTTTCAGTGCTTGGGGACATCAGAGTGTTCTTAAATAAAGAAAAGAAGGTCAGTGTGAGTGTTTTCAGGTCTGGGAAGGGTCTTTACAGTTTTGTTGAAAGTTACAGCTCCAGGCACCAAATATCAAAAACTTTGTTTCAAATGGTTAAATGTCTGTTGGAATCAGGGGGGAAAGAAAAACCCTAAAAAAAGAGAACACTGTTCTAGCAAGCATTAAGCAATCACCTTAATGGCACAAGCCACTGAATAAGCTGGATTTAAAGTCTCAGTAGAAAAAACAGCATTTACCATGGATGGGAAGAAAGGCCTGATCTGCAGGGACACTCTGGGAAAACATAACATTTATCAAAGAAAAGGAGGAGCTTTAGCTGGAGCAAGAGGATGCTCTAAACTGCAGCCAGGAGTAACCAAAGCCAGACTCCCTTCACACACAGCTTTACTACGAGCTGGATGGCACAGACATCCCAAAAGGGCTTAAAAAGGAGGAGGATCCCCTGGAAATAGGGCACTGTAGGGCTGTCCTTCAGAGAGAATGTGACTGCTGGGGTTAAGTTCCTTCCTCAGAAGTGCCATTGGTACCAGTGAGGCCTCATGGCACCAACAGGAGGGTCCCTTTTGCCTCAGGAGACCTTCCTCAGGCCTCATCCAGAGAAGGATTTAATTCCACTTGGCAGTCACAGGACTATCAGGAGTCAAGCATCAGTCACTCTCCCCTGTGAGGGTTGGGAGGCCCTGGCACAGGGTGCCCAGATAATCTGTGGCTGCCCCTGCATCCCTGGGAGTGTCCAAGGCCAGGCTGGACAGGGCTTGGAGCAACCTGGGCTGGTGGAAGGTGTCCCTGCCCAGGGCAGGGGGTGGCACTGGATGGGCTTTAAGGTCCCTTCCCACCCAAACCATTCCATGGTTCTGTCACACCACACCAACCAGGGAACTGATCCAGCTGAGTACAACCCTATAAACTGCTTTTATTAATAGTATTTTTTGGTTCCAACTGTATTAGCTCCCTCCAGAGTCCCGCAAGCCCAAAGCCATCACAGAGGAGTGGGAGATCCATGTATGGGAAAAGCAAACTGCCCCTTCCAGGTGAGCAGGGACAGGGTTAGTGACCAACTGGAGCTGAGCTAACACTTCTTTTCTTGGATACACCAAAGCTTGTACCATCAGAGCAGCATTTCCCCTCTTGGATGATATGGTTAACTAACACTGACTTATGTGCTCCAAACCCAGAACATTCCTTGGAAGTTAGATCAACCACACACAAACTGCAAGTAATGCTGGAAGGGTCTGTAGAGCCTCTGTGTAGTTTTGGACAGAAATATTTATGGTGTTTGGCATGGAAGCTGCAGGCTGGGAGCACTGGGCAAAGAACAGGACTGGGTGAGCACTGGAGCACCAGGGAGCAAGCAAATTCCTCCTTTTCCTTCCCAATAAATTATTCACAAAGGTGAACAGCTGTCACACTGACATTTCAGATCTGAAATATAGTTAAGAGCAAGTTATAACTAAGGCAAAGAAAATGAATGTCAGAAAGTTTTGTTTTTTTAAATTTCAGATAAGCTCTTTCGCCCTGGGGTTACTCAGAGCTCAGGAGCTCTGCTCCCAGTCCAACTTCTTACCTGAACAACGTCTCTGTGTGCAGCCTGTGTGTAAACATCACAGTGAGGGGGTTTGTGCTTAGAGAGGGAACGTGGTACACCTTGAATTCATTGCCCAGGGTAATCCAAATACTACCGGGCCTTCAGAGAATCTCTGTCTTCCTGTATTAAGCAATACCAATTAGAAGAGGAACCCTCTGGCCAGCTCCAGGGCCTCACCCTGCAGCCAGCAGGGATTCCCACCTGCTCCAGAGGTCCCTGGTGGAGGTGTAGGAACTCCACATCAGTCACGTGCTGCCCATGGTTCCAGAACCCAGCTGGCAGGTGAATCCAGCTCGTGGATATGCCCAGGGAATGCAATGGCATGTGACACAGCAGGCTGGCAGCCTGCCCACACACAGCCAGGGGAAGCTGCAGCAACAGGGAAACAAGCTCTCATTGTCTTTAGTCTCCAAACACACTCCTGACACTGAAGTGGCACTGGGTGAGAACTTCCAAAGCCTAAATCTTTTACCTTCACATGTGGTCACATCTCAGGACTTTGTACTGCAGCCACAAAGTCAGAGAATCACAGGATGGTTTGGGTTGGGAGGGACATTAAAACCCATCCAGTCCCACCCCCTGCCATGGGCAGGGACACCTTCCACCAGCCCAGGTTGCTCCAAGCCCTGTCCAACCTGGCCTTGGACACTTCCAGGGATCCAGGGGCAGCCACAGCTTCTCTGGGCAACCTGTGCCAGGGCCTCCCCACCCTCACAGGGAAGGATTTATTCCCAATGTCCAACCTAAATCTCTCCTCTTTTAGTTTTAAATCATTCCCTCTTGTCCTATCACTGTCTGCCCAGGTAAAAAGTCGCTCTCCCTTTGTTTTATAAGACCCCTTTAGGCACTGGAAGGGGCTCTAAGGTCACCCTGGAGCCTTCTCTTCTCCAGGCTGAACAGCCCCAGCTCTCCCAGCCTGTCTCCACGGGAAGACTTCATGAACACACACGACAGTTGCCTCCAAAGGTAAAACATTTCAAGCACAGGAGGCTGCTGGCAGCAGCAGCAGCACTGAACTGGCCACCAGTGTCTCTGGGTAAAAGCTCTTCTTTCCACAGCCAAGGCCATTTCTCCCATTTCCTCTCTCTGCAGAGCAGTTAAATATTTAACAAATTCAAGCATTTGATGTTCTCAAGCAGAAGCAGAGCAGTGATGTCTTGTTCACAGCCACAAAACCCAGGAGATCCGGGATCATCCCCCCAAAGGCCTCGGCTCTCAGATCAATGGAAAGTAAAAGGCAGGAGAGAGAGAATCAGGCACTAATTGGATTCAGCCCCAGAGTTTCTCCAGTGTTCTTCCACAGATTTTCAAATCACCCAGAAAAGACTGAAGGCACCTCCCAGGGAAGTTTACTTTGCATCAATTCCACAGGCCCTGGAAGCGGCCGCGCTCCACAGGCCCCCGCACAGACAGGACGGATCTCCTGCTGGAAATCTGGTTTGTAATCAAAATCCTGATTGCTTCATTTGTGGGGGGAGGGAAGGTGGCTCAGAAACATAAACATACACAGAAATTATACAGCCTAAATATAAACCCACAGAGATTATATTCCAAGAACAAGGAGCAGCCAGAACATCCCCAGCCACGTTCTGTGACAGAATCAGATACCTGCAGCTGCACACTGCTGACTAAAAACTAAACCCAGCACCATTTATCTGCCTGCCAGCACATGTTTACCAAGGACTGGGGCTGCCTTTCCTTCCCCTGGCCCAAAAAAAGGAGTTATATTTAGAATCAGTGCTTTTATTTCCCCAGCTCCAGGACGTGCCATGGCCTGTGTGTCCTCTGCACTTCAAACCTGACCGAGCAGAGCCCACACCCGGGGCTGTGTCTGTTGGGCTGAGGCTGGGAGAAGTATGGGGCTCCTGCTGCAGCTGCCAGGACAGCTGGCATGGAATATGGGAGAGGGATTATGGAGCACTAAAACAGCCTTTCTTCTGACCTCTATGGACAGCCCCTGGCAGTCTGGAAGAGGAGCAGTCAGTCCCCCTGCTACGGATAAACGAAGCATCCAAAGAACAGGGAGTGTTTCCCCGAGTCATGGAATGGTTTGGGTTGGAAGGGACCTTAAAGCCCATTTCGTTCCAGCCCCCTGCCATGGGCAGGGACACCTTCCACCAGACCAGGCTGCTCCAGTTTCAGCTCCACCAGAACAGTGTCCAGTTAAACCACGTATCTCATTCCTACAGACATTCCAGGTGCAGGGTTGAACATTTGTGTTGGTTTTGTTGCCCTTCCCTAACCAAGTAACAAGAGTCCAAAATACATTTGGCAGCAACAGAAGAGGCTCTGTTGGTCTGTTAGATCCCTAAGAAACTGCTGTGTTACAGCATCCCAAGGCTGCCAGCTGATGTCCAGTCCTTGCAGACCCCGTGCCCCAGCCACACTTCCCTGGATTACTCACCCATTTGCTCCACAATTTCAGGTGGGAAAACTCGAGAAGCAAAAGCTCGTCGGAAAATATCCGAGAATTCTTTGTCCAGGCCCCCAATGCCCATTTTCTCAAAATTCCAGTCTGGGTTGATGATTGACTGACGGTTCTCCTTGGTCTTGGATTTACCTGCAAAACCAAAGGAATCATTTCAAACACTGAGCCCAGAACTCCAGCAGACACAGGTACAGGAGCAGCACAAGCTCTGCAGGTCAGACCCACGTCCTGTGAACTCCATGGGTGGTTTCAGGAGGACACACTGGGCCAAGGACACAAGGGCAGGACACCAGAGACCTGGTTTACTTGGTAAAGGATTTTCCCAGCCTTCCAACCACTCACAGGGATTTCTCCAGCCAGGTGTTGCTCCTGGGTATTGAAGACTCCCCAGTAGATTTCTCTGCCCCAAACTGGACCCCTGTAACCTGAGCACCCTG
This sequence comes from Manacus candei, assembly GCF_025592945.1. Classification (NCBI taxonomy): domain Eukaryota; kingdom Metazoa; phylum Chordata; class Aves; order Passeriformes; family Pipridae; genus Manacus; species Manacus candei. Next base: position 168,346 of record NW_026138160.1, on the reverse strand, counting down.
AGTGCCTCAGCCCCCAGCTCACGGGGCTGCTGCCAGTATCAGTGTCCACTCTTTTCCAGGCCACCTGGAATGACAAGAGGTTTGTCCTGTATCCTCCTCAATGCCTTTTCCAGCCTTCACCTGGTCTCCCTTCCTTCCCCAGCAGCAGCTGCACACAGGAGCCCCCTTGTTGCTCTCTCAGTTTTCTCTTTTCCCATGTCCTCTGGCAGATGGACCTGCAGGTTGTATCTTAAATACAGGTACAAAATTGTGCTCCACTTTGTTCATATTCCTTTATGAATAACGTGCAGTAATTCTTAGCAAACACAATAATTCTTAACAGTGCTCAGGCTGCATGAGCATGGGCCCAGCATTCCCTTCAAACTGTCCTCCCTGGGATCTTGTCCCATCACAGCCACCCATTTTACCCAACTTTTCCTCCTACATGTCACTTTATGTTTATTTATAGTGAATTTTGTCTGCCATTTTCTGCCTCAGTCACCAGGCTCAGTCAGAGCCAGCCTGGGCACCTCCTTGCTCAGGCTTTTCCCCAGTTTATTCAGTAATTCCAATGGGAAGCAAAGGCCCAGCAGAGATTCCCACTGAACTCCACCAACACAGGCTATTTACTCCTTCCCTTTCACCATTCACTGACCCATGACAGGATCTTCTCTCTCACAGATCTCTGGTTTGATTCTTTTTTAGGAAACTTTGATAAAGGACCTTGCTGGAGGAGCTTTGACAAACAAGCAGGCTGTGTGAGCCCTTGTGCCAGGGCTTCCTGACTCCTGTAATGAACTCCAGTGGGATCAGGAGGCAGGACTGCCCTGACCCGAGGCAGGCTGACCCTTCCCAGAGTAACATCTTTATAAAGGTATCCTCTAATTTAATGTTTTATTACAGTTTCTGTTGGTTTCTCCTGTACAGATTTAAGGTTCAAAGATGTGCAGCTCTGCAGACTTTCTCCAGGATCCTTTGGGAAGGGACAGCACATGAAAGTGTCCCCAGACAGCAGAGCAATTTGCAGCAAGGTCACACCAAACAATCACAAGGTCACCAGCTCCTTTACAGCTCAGAAGAGCCAAGGCTGGTCCTGGCAAATCACCACAGTTGTATCTGTTCCACAGCCTCTTCCACAGTTACTCAGCCAGACCCCCAGGCACAGCTCTGCAGTCTCTTTAACCACCTCCTCTCTCTTCTGCTGCCAAGCCACTCACACTCCAGCCCTCCCGAGCTCCTCACTCCCTCTGCAGAGGAGTTTAAAGTACTCAGGGCCTTCAGAAAGCAGACAGCAAGCACAAGTGCTCTGTAAGGATGCTGTCAAACCCCTGCAGTCTCACCTGAAATTTATTCAAGGCAGTTCATAAACAAGCACTGACACTTTGGTGGGTCAGACCAACCTTCCACATGGTTTTCAGCACCCTCAGCTACCAGGGAAGCACACAGGGAGCTGAAAACCCAGAGAGGGCAAAGACTGACGATAACCCTCAACTCCTGCTGCAATGGGGTGAGTTCTTACACAGTGCTTTAAGGGCTGGCCCTTAATAGGTCCCCCAATAGGGGCCCTTCCCTCCCTAAAACACCAGAGAATCACCGAGTCACAGGATGGTTTGGGTGGGAAGGGACATTAAAGACCATCCAGGGACACCTCCCACCAGCCCAGGTTGCTCCAAGCCCCGTCCAGCCTGGCCTTGGACACTTCCAGGGCTGGGGCAGCCACAGCTTCTCTGGGCACCCTGTGCCAGGGCCTGCCCACCCTCACAGGGAGGAATTCCTTCCCAACACCTAAACATGGCAAACAACAACTGTGCCTTCTGCTGACCTGTTCCACAAGCTCTTCTAGAGGAACTTCAAGCTGAGCCAGGCAGTGGCTGGGCATCCAGAGTGCAGTGAGTACAGCAAACAGCAGGGCTGTGTGAGCTCAGTCAGCCTGTTTAATCTTGGTCTAAACACACCTGGAATCAATTCTTCAATTCCAAGGGCAGCAAAACAAACAAACAGGGTCGTGCCTCTGACCAACACAGCAGGGCCAGTACGTGTGACCCAGAGCACCAAGAGCCAGAGCTGTGCAGGGCACAGGGAGCTGATCCACCAGTTCCCCTGTGTTTATTATCCCAGTGCTGCACTCCAGCCTTTAGGTCAGACCCCTCAGCCAGGGATGCTCCTGCTCCTGCAGAGCTTGGCCTACACCCCCCCCTTCTGGCTGCACCTCAGCACAGTAAAATTCCTGCAGATTGGATTAAAACTTCATCCATTGGTTTTATAACACAATTTTATGCTAAGCAGTAGAAGTAGAATTGTTTTTTTTTTTAAACAATTATTACAATTCTATTAAAACAATGCAGGTCCTTTACTGGAGGCAGAGCTCAGTGACACTCACTTCACTTTCATCTCCTCTCTCAGAATTTAATTATTCAGAACTTTACAATTCTCCAGAGACCAACAAAGCACATTAAGCAGCTCTGCCTCAGATCAATGAGGAGATTAAATGAAGTACCAATTTGACAGAAGTAAATCGAGGCACAAGCAGCTCTTTTGTCTTGTCTGCAGACAATGAAATAGAATCCTGGGGGAAGGATCCCTGTTCCCAACCCATCAGCCCTCCCCTGGGACCACTCCTCACACCCACATGTGCCAGGAGGGAGATCACAGGTCGTTATATGGCTTTGAATATTAACAAGCAAAGTACCCCTGCTTGCTCTGCCTCAGTGAACAGGGTTATTCAACACTCCCCCCGTGTCCTGGCAGAGTGAAAACTGAGCTGGTGCAACCACGTGGTCACAGCTGGGAGCTCATTGCCCTGCCCAAGGTTCAGTGGGTGCTATTAACACCTGGATCCTCGTTAAGGTGCTTCATTACAGACCCCCACAGCTCAGCCCATGGACCTCTGCTGGGTTCCAGTACAGGCTGTGTGTTCCCATACAAAATCTGCAGAAGGTGCAAGGTGTGGTTACACCACAGGCTCCCTTCTGCCCGTTTTTGGAGTGGAATTCTCCTTTCCTAAGTGGCTGCTCCCCCCAGATGTTGTCCAGTCTCCTGGAAAGGGAGAACTCTCTGACATGAAATTTTCAGAAGTTCACACTCACTTTGAGATTTTGGCTAGACATTCAAAAAGTTCTCAATTTCCTACTCCCTGCTCTTTTAATTAAATTTAATGTAAGAGCTGTTGGCTTGTTACTGTCCCTGAAAACATCATTCTCTAATGCTTAAAGAGTTAAAGGATTTCAACTGGGTGCTGCCTTTTGCTGGATCTACTCATCCCCTTTGCTTTTCTCATCTAGACCTAGCAGTGAGGAAAAAAAACACTTGGAGGCAACCAAGTCTCCAAGGCCTGAAAAGCAGCAGAGTTCAAGCATTATTTCTCTCTTTGGGTACAGTGGCACTCACCAATGAGATTGAGAGAGGAGTTCTCAGCTTTCTCAAAGGCAACTTGACTGTTCCCAAGAACCAAACCAACCTCAATCTGGAAAAGGGAGGGAAACAAATAATTAATTGCTATTAGACTCAGCTTCAGATTGCTCCTCAGGTATCCCCAAAAACAGGAAACAGCAGCAAAAGCTCCACTACAAAAGTCTGGGAAGAATGTGAAATAACACCACCTCCTCTAAAACAAACATCACCAAATGGAGAAGCTCATCAGGTGTAACAAAGTGGCTTTTTAAAGTTCTTGGTTCAGTTCAAACCCAACTATGTTATTTCAGCAAGACCCAGCAAGTAAAGAAGAAAATAAGATTAAAGGAAAAATCAAAACTGGACATAACTGGAAGACAAAAAAGCTCAAAACAAATGTGTTTCTATGAATTAGTACTTAAAGACCAAGAGATATTCCTTGTATCTTCCCCAGCCCAGTGGGGGCTGCACTAAACTGCAAACAGTGCTCCTTGTTTCCTCTGACACAACAGACATAGCCAGGTGAGGCACGTGTGACTTCTCCAAATGCAGGTACCCTGAACTGCTCCTGACCTGCAGCATGGACTTGATCAGGACTTAAATGCCTGCAGTCCCTAAGGATGGACATGAATTCCTGGGAGCCCACCTTCTGCTTTTTGCCTGTTCCAGACTCCCCTTTGAGAATGCTGGGATCCATGGCTTCCATGTCCTTCACCAACAGCCCAAAGAGCTTGTCATTAAAGCTGAACACGAGCTGTAGAAAGGAAAAGACTCATTAAAAAAAGCTAGAAAGGACTTGACAACACTACAAAGATTTGAAGGGAGAGAGGCCTGGAGACCGAGTTTACCACCCAACAACTCCCACGTGGTTTTTACCCTGTAAAGCTCTAGGGTGCTGACCACGTTCTCTCCCTGCCCCAGCTTAAGAGTGACAGATCAAAAGTATCAAAACATGAAGTCAACTGAAAAAACTCAAAGAGAAACTCTCCTTCCAAGAAAAGCTTCTCTTTCCCCCCCCTTTCCTCCCCAGCTCAATGTTCTATATCATCACTTGACATTTTCCTCTCACTTTAATTACTGGTGCCAGGCAAGGAGAACAATTTAGCTCAAAACTTTTCGATCTTTCGCGTTTCAGTTTGACAAAGACACCTCAGAGACAGTGCTAATGAGACAGGATGAACAGAACAAGGAGTAGGGTCCATCCCACAGGGAACCAGCCTGGCTCTGCACCATCCCTTTCCTCTGAGATTACATTTGCAACTGGCTTAAGATTCAGACCCTGCAAGTTGTAAACTACGAGAGGCCAACCTCAACCTGTCCTGAGAATGTGGCAAAGCAGAGGCTGCCACAGAGAGCTTTGCAGGGGCAGAAGCCCATCTGCTGCAGAGCTGAGCAGGGCCAGTTACAGGGACAATAGCTTTCCAAGATCCTCAGGGAAATATTTCATCCCTGTCTTACTACTGGAGTCCATAGAGTAGCAATAAATCATAGAATCCCAGAATGGTTTGGGTGGGAAGGGACCTTAAAGATCATCCAGTCCCACCCCTGCCATGGGCAGGGACACCTTCCACCAGCCCAGGTTGCTCCAAGCCCCGTCCAACCTGGCCCTGGACACTTCCAGGGATCCTTGCCCAGCTTCTCTGGGCAACCTGTGCCAGGGCCTCCCCATCCTCCCAGGGAAGGATTTCCTCCTAATATCTAAACCTGAGAGGTGCCACTGAGAATGAACTAAACCTGGTGTTCATCTCGATCTTGAGACAAAAGTGACTTCTCAGAAGACTCCAGGAGCTGCCATGTTCATAATCCAACCAGGTCACGACACAGGGAGACCCCAGCTCTCCCAGGCCTTGGGATTTTCCTCACAGATTTCTCCAGTTAAGGATAAGACAGATTTTAACCCCCTCTGCCCATCGTGTCAGTGAAAGTCAGGATGGTTTGATTTTTCACAGAGAAACCATTCCCACAACAAACAATTCCTGGCCTTTGCAGCATCAGTCCCTTGGACTCCTCCAGATGTTCCCTTCATGTTCAGTTCATGGTATTGAAGCCCATTTTTGCCTTAAAATCCCAAAGCAAAGCCCACCTGCTGGCCCACGGAGAAGGCCTGGCTGTTGAACTGCTGGATGAACTCTGCAGCCATCTTGTCTGTGTCGTAGGGGTTGGAGTCGATGTTCTTCTTCTGCAGGAAGTCGATCTCGATGGTCATGGTGCCGATGCACTGCTTGGCCTTGTCAAAGGTGTACAAGGAGACTGGTAAAACAGAAAGGAACAGCACATTTCAGAGCAGCAGAGTGTCCCCAGTGCATTGAACATTTGGCAATACAAGGCTCCAGCACACTCAAATACAGGACTTGTTCATGTGAAGAGAACAAAGAGAGCCAGTCCCTGGCTGAAGTTGTTACCAGAAGACACAAACAGGTCATCACAGCACACACACCAAATATCCTTCCTGGGATGAGAAAAGGCCACCCAGGAGTGAGCTGTCAAAGAAGGCTCTTCCAGGAAATAGGGATAAAGATAAAACACAAGCACCTCCTGAACTGAGGTCTATCTCCTGGTTGGAGTTCTTTCCAAAAGGGATATGGCAGCAGGGTTATCCCTTTGGTCCTGCAAGGGCACAGCAGGAGCTCCTCCCACCTTACAGTGATTTCCTTTTACTTGCCAAACCTCCAGGCTTTGTCAACTAAAAGTTTCTGGAAAGAACATCAGTCCCTGGCTTTGGTCACATCCCAGGCCCGAGGGGTCAATGCACACAAGCAGCTCTTACAGCCAGGACTGGCTGCAGGGTGTGACACAGAGCAGAACCCCTGCAGCCCATCAGCAGAGCACAGCACCAGCTCCAAGAGCCTGGAATGGCCCAGAGAGAGGCAGGATGGGAGGGCAGCAGGGACCTCCTGGTCTGGGAAAGCAGCCCTGGCTCCAGGTGTGCATCTCCAGTGGGAACACGGGAGCTGAGGGAGCTGAACTGCACGGAGGGCAGGACAGCCAATGCACTCACAGCACTCAGGCAAGCCCCTCACCTGGAAAGCCCTTCCCACGGCACTGGGGGCTCCAGGGCTCAGCATCACTGCTCCACTGACATTTAAAGCACAGTTCTCACATTATTTGGGGACCACAACCAAACAGGAGCCCTGGGAAATCACTGGGTTTGTGAACACTCCTCCCTACCTGCACAATAACATCACAGTCCCTCCCACCCTGCAGGGAGTCAGATGACATTTAGTCACTCTGCACAGAATTACTGCATCAGTTTTCCTAACACAGGCTCCCACAGAGTTGGGAAGTTTACAGCAAGGCCCAGGCCAGGTACACTCACAAACCTGCTCTAACAGCTAATGACACAGTATATTAGTGCTTCTTTCCTCTAATAACTTCAGGACTAAAAAGTATTGATCTAGAAACCAGTTGGCACATAATCAGCAACCACACAGGGGTGAGAAACAAAATAATTTATGGGTCTCCCCTCTATTATAGGTTATTCTTCAGTTAAAAAAAACCAAATCAAAACAAAACTAGGTAGCAAAAAAATCATAGAATAGCAGAATCATTAAGGTTGGAAAAGACCTCTAAAATCATCAGGTCCAACCATCCACCAGCACCATCACCATGGTCACCACTAACCCATGTCCTCAAGTGCCACATCCACGGGTTCTCTGAACACCTCCAGGGATAGGGACTCCACCACTGCCCTGAGCAGCCTGTTCCAAGGCTCTGCAGCCCTTTCCATGAAGAAATTTTCCCTAATATCCAATCTAAACCTCCCTTGGCACAACTTGAGGCCATCTCCTTTCATCCTGTCACTTGTTTCCTGGGAGAAGAGGCCAACTCCCACCTAGCTCCACCCTCCTTCTGGTATTTTATGGAGCACTAAGGTCTGCCCTGTCCTCAGTCTCCTTTCCTCCAGGTTAAAATCCTGGCTTCCAAGCCCGGTGTGTGAGGCATCCAGGGGTGTGGAGAGGCAAAGACCCACTGCAGCCTGTCACTCCAAACACACCAGGCTTCACCCCCAAGCACTGATCCATGGACCTGCTGAGACCACAGGGACTGGGAAAACAAAGGGCCAGGAGCCAGCTTCCCTGACAGCACTCCCAGCCCCCACTGCACTGCCCAGGCTCAGTCCTCCTCACCGTGTGACACAGGATGCTCTGCCCACAACCCCGGGGAGGGAATTCCCTGGAATCACTGTAACCAACTCCAGTGGCCTAATGAACTGTTTGCTCCACCTCAGAGACCACGAGCCAGCCAAGCACCAGAGCAGGTTTCATCAGAGCCAGGGAAAGGAGGAGTTGCCTCCCCAGGAGCACAGAGGTGACTCCTGGGGGTCCAAAGAACAGACATGATCCATTACCTTCACCTGCTGCTGCAAAGAACACAGAGACCCTCCTGGAACAAGGGGCTGACAGGAGTCTGCTCAATATTCCAGCAGCTACAGACAGATTGAACAGCTGCACCTGACAGTGATCCACTTGTTCCCAAAGCAGAGGGAACAGACAGTTCCCAAAGCAGGGTGACAGCACGAATGAGGGAAAGACAGAACGAACTGGTCTCCTCCAAACATTGGCCAAGGCTTGGGAGGCTCGACTGAGACTTGATATTGAAACACAAATCTTCCATTTGCACAATGGTATCCCTGTCCCTTCATCAAGACACAGAATATTCTCAGTTATTGGTGCAAACATCAGTGCTGCTCACAAAGCACAGCACTCTAGGGCTGCCTCTGGGCACTCTGGGCACTAAAACCTCCCCAGTCTCAAGATTAAAAGGCAGATGCCAAGAAATTCCCCAAGGACAGGAGCTGTCCTCTGTTAGCTGGTGACCCAGGAACAGACTATCCAGGACATGCTCAGTGTTCACATCTGCATGTGGACACTGCTGTCCCACACAGAGCCCTCTGGAGACACTGCCAAAACACTCCTCCAGGTTTTGGAAACCTTAAATGCAGAAAGCCTGCAGGCAGAAGAGCCCCTCCCTCACTCACGAGGGCCTCACCACCTGAGGAAGGGCTGGGGGTCTGAGATTTCCCAGTTTGGTTTCACTTCAGTATGAAAACATGAATTCAGCTTTTACAAACACGTCACAATCACACTGACAACTGACTTACCATCAATCTCCTGTCCAATGGAGAGTCCAGCCCATTTTCTCTGTGAAAACAAGACAAAAATGTCAGGAAGCCAGTCCTTCCACTCAGAGGCTGCCTCCACACCCAGAGGAGCAGGATCCCCTGAGAACCTTCAGCAGCAGAATGGGATATCCCACAGACAACCAAATTAACACGAAACAAGTCAAACACGGGAGAATCTCTTTAAATAACTCTACCTCTGACTTCAGTGGGTTGTTCTGTCCAACCTTCTTCCTCTTCCTGGTCTCCTCATTATCCTTAGCAGAGAATTCTGGTGCTGGACAGGGCTCTTGGCCCTTCTGCTCATTTCCTACCAAAGCTCAGGTGCTGAGCACACCACAGGCACCAGAAGAGCTCTTCCACACTCTGTGAGCATTTTAAAAGCTTACACATGTACAGCAGCTGCAGGGAATTGCTGCAATGTGCTTTCAGGTACAATATTACCTAAACCAAGAGAACTGGTAAGAGTGAAACTGTTTGAACTCTTTATGTCCCTCCAAATACCTGTAGATAGATTTGTGCCACACAGAACCTCAGGAGAAGTAAGAAATGGTTCAATAATTATGTGACACAACAATTCTTTACAATTCCAACAGTTCTGGCTTCACAGTTGCAAAAATGGTACTTTTGCAGTGGTTGCTGTGCATTCACAGCCCACATCCCAGGCTGTGCTGTGTTCAGGGTCTCTCAGGCACCAAACAGAGGCTCCAGTCACAGACACATGTAATCATCACACATAGCTCTGGTGAGATCACATTAGAAATGTTGTACCTTATGATCGTTCATATTTGCCTTTTCACCTGGAAGGAACAAGTCTGGGAGAAGGAATACAATGACCTTGCTTACAAAATGAACATTTCCTCCTTCACACTCTCTCCAATATCCTCAGAATATTGGGGAGGGACCCCCAAGAACCATCCAGTCCAGCCCCTGGCCCTGCACAGACACCCCAACAATCCCTCCCTGTCCCTCACAGCATTGTCCAACCTCTCCTGGATCTCTGGCAGCCTTGGGGCCGTGCCCACTGCCATGGGGAGCCTGGTCAGTGCCAACCACCCTCTGGGGAAGATTAGTCAGGACTTCCTCTGTGGCAAGAGACACAGCTCAGCTCCTGTGTTCATTTGGGTTGTTTCTGCTACAAGTTTGTCATCACTGCACAGCTCTTCATCTTTTAGGCTCTCAGTACACAACATTTGTCATGGCTTTTGGTGTTGAGAGTCAAAATTATCACAAACGTGGTCAAGAATGAACGTACAACAGACAGATGTTCTGCAGGCTGCAGAGCCTGTGCCCAGACATCCCATCCATGAACACATACAGCAAATACAGGTTTGGTGTCACCCTGGCTGCAGCCATCCACGGCTTTGGGAAATACTGGAAACCAAAACCCAGCATGAGGAAGACTCCAGTGAGCAGGGGCTGAAGCACCTCTGCTATGGAGACAAGCTGAGGGAATGGGGGCTGTTCAAACTGGAGAAGAGAAGGTTCTGGAAAGATCTCATTGAGGCCTTTCAGTACTTAAAGGGGGCTTAAAAAAAGATGTGGATAGACTTTTTAGCAGGGCCTGTAGCAATAGGAAAAGGGGAAATGGTTTTAAATTAAAAGGGGGTGGATTCAGACATTTTATAGGGTGAAGGGGTAAAACTGTGGCACAGAAAGGTGGTAGATACTCCATCCCTGGAAACGTTCTGGTCAGGCTGGACAGGGCACCCTGGTCTAGTGGAAGGTGTCCCTGCACACTGCAGGGAGTTTGGACCAAACAGACTTTGAAGATCCCTTCCAGCCCAAACTGCTCCATGATCCCCTGAAATAAAGCACTGCCATAGCCACTCCTCCAAGGTGAGCCCCAGGCTTCACCCCTCGGCACAGGAGCTTTCCTGGCTGGGCAACAACAACTGGAACCTACAAAAATCAACCCTAGACTTGAGGTTCGTTTTTCTATTTAGAAGTTAATTGTATTAATTATTTATTCTAACTATCATTTAACATCTGATAGTGACTTAACTAAGGAGGAGGAGATCAGGGTTTTTGCTTTTTTTTTTTTATTTTATGCATATTCATCTAAAAATACCAACAATGACTGGATGTAGTCAATAAGACTTCTGGCAGGTCTTAAAAAGAGAAAAACAGAGTAAAGAAACCCCTTAAATTCAAGGGAAAACAGGGAACAATAAAAATTCACAAGGAAGGGCAGACACTGCTGTCTTCTTTTTCAAATAGTTTGTTTCTGGTGGGTTTTTAAAAGGTTAAATTGCACCTTTTCCAGTATCTGCATCTCACCATGTGCTAAAAACAGACCAAAGAAATACAACCATGGTCACTCCAGTTGTAGTAAAAGTCTGCTTGAACTTCTGCTGTCAGAGATCAAATGTGCAGGAATCACATTGACTCCAATCAGAACCTATGTTCAATCCTGATCCCAAAAGAGATTTTGCTTATTCCATAGCAAAGCAGGAAGTCAAACCACCCCTACCTGGGGCAGGCTGAAGGCAATGCTGCCAGGGACCACTGAGTGGTGGGTTCTCAGCGTGAAGATGTACTTGTGGTTGGGAGAGGTCTTCACAACAACATGTCTGGAAGAGAGGACAGTATTTTACTTTGATATATGCACCAGAAGATTTTGCATTGCTCAGAGCTGTGAGAATTCAAAAGGAACATCCAGTTTCTGGTGCTGTAAAGAAAAAACAAAAGCATTAGAGCCACAGCACGACACAGTGAGACAGGAGTCCAGCACCTTCACTGCATAACGGGATCTCAAAGCCCAACTGCAAGACATTGTACCCATCATTACTATTTACATCCCCCCAGCAACCCTTTCCTTCAGCAACTGCTCTGTACCAGTGTGAGGGAACCAAACTATAACCACAAACACCAAGGCTGCTACAGCTAAAAATCAACACTGGTTTCACACCTCAGGCATTAACACCAAAGCACCAACATTTTAACCCAGTACAAGCACTATCCCCAACTGTGATTCCAACCAGAAACAGATGCAAAGCCCATACAGGGGTCTCAGTATATTGTTTAGAGAAGTCTGATCGTAGAAAAAAAATGGAAGGAGTTTCTGTACAAAAAGCAAAATCACACAGACCCTGAGGCTGTTCCTCCTGATAACCAACTGATTGTGAACCCAGAGAGCGTCCGAGTGCTGGAAAACCAGCACTGGAGTGGCTGGAAAGTGGCCCAGCTGGAAAGGACCTGGGGGTGCTGCTCAACAGCAGCTGAATGTGAGCCCAAGCTGTGCCCAGGCGGGCAAGAAGGCCAATGGTCCCTGGCCTGGATTAGAAATAGTGTGGCCACAGGAGCAGGGCACTGATTGTCCCCCTGTGCTGGCACTGCTGAGGTCACACCTTGAGTGTGGCCAGTTCTGGGCCCCTCACAGCAAGGAGGACATGGAGGGGCTGGAGCGTGTCCAGGGAAGGGAACGGAGCTGGGAAGGGGCTGAGCAGCAGGAGCAGCTGAGGGAGCTGGGGGGGCTCAGCCTGGAGAAAAGGAGGCTCAGGGGGGACCTTCTGGCTCTGCAACCCCTTGACAGGAGGGGGGAGCCGGGGGGGGTCAGGCTCTGCTCCCAGGGAACGAGGGACAGGAGGAGAGGGAACGGCCTCAAACTGTGCCAGGGGAGGGTCAGGTTGGACATGAGGAGGAATTTCTTCATGGAAAGAGTGGTCAGGCACTGGAAGGGGCTGCCCAGGGAGTGGTGGAGTTTTTGGGTTTTTTTATTTTATGCATAAAATGTTATGCATCCCTGGAGGTGTCCAAGGAAGGACTGGATGTGGCACTCAGTGCTCTGGGCTGAGGGACAAGGTGGGGATCAGCCACAGGTTGGGCTGGATGCTCTTGGAGGTCTTTTCCAACCTCAGTGATTCTGTCATTCTGTGGTTCTATCCAAAGATCAGGAACACTGTTACAAAAGCAGCAGTGCCAGCAGTCAGGAGCAGCCCCAGCAGCAGCAGTGGCGTGTGCCTGTCTGTCACACTCACCATTTAAGCTGTCAGCAACAAAGATACTCCAAAGCTGCTTATGGCTCTCCTCAGACTCTGCCTGATAGCTCTTATCATGTGATAGGCAGCCTGCCTTTGGCAGGAGAGAGCAAATCCAAAGGAAGCTGGGATTTGTGTGCACTGGTGACAGGGGTGATGATGGAATCAGGTTCCACCTCATCCTCTTCTTCCCAGCTGCCTGCACTGGAAGTGCCCTCGGGTTACACGGGCACCAGCTGTATGCACACCTCCCCTTCCCTGCCTCCTCCTCCGACCCCAGGCACAAGTCCAGGAGCCTGTTAGAGGTGGGAAAGTTCCCTGCAAATGTTACTGGGGAGAGCAAGGCATTTACTGGCACTGCACAGCAACCACGGAGGGTGTCTGGGGACTGGGAGACAGCAGATGTCACTCCTGTCTTCAAGCAGGAAGATCCAAGGAATTACAGGCTGGGCAGCCCCACCTCAGTCCCTGGGGAAGTGATGGAGTAACTAATCCTGGGAGCCAAACATATTAAAGCCCTGGGAGTCACTTCCAGCTTGGATTTCGGAATAGTCAGCATGGATTTACAGTGGAAAATCCAGCCTTACCAATAGGGTGAACTGGTGAGCTCTGAGGCTGAAGGGAGAGCTGGAGATGTTCATCCCAACACGAGCAACCTTCCCGCACTGCCCAGCACAGCCACCCTCACAGACACTGCTGGGATACAGCTGTCACTGGGTGTGCAATTCCAGAGGCAGGAGGTCACCGGGGGTGTGCCCACCCCAGGGGTCCACATGTGGCCAAAACTATTTAACCCCCCCATTCCTGAGCAGCTCAGGGACAGAGCTCCTCAGCCAGTGGTGCTGCTGGTCAGAGGGACCTCGGCAGGTCCCATCGAGTTCAACAGAGCAAATGGAAGGTCCTCCACCTGAGGGGACAATCCCACGCACCAGTACGGGCTGGGGGACAGCTGGGGGTGAAGAAGACCTGGGACCCCTGGGGACAACGAGGTCAACAGGAGCCAGCAGCACATCCCTGCAGCAAAGGTGGGTACCATCACCCCTGGGGGCATCAGACAGGAACAGGTTGCACTGGCACAGGTTGCCCAGAGAAGCTGTGGCTGCCCCATCCCTGGAAGTGTCCAAGGCCAGGTTGGACAGGGCTTGGAGTAACCTGGGCTAGTGGAAGGTGTCCCTGCCCAGGGTAGAGGGTTGGAACAAAATGATCTTCAAGATCCCTTGTAACCCAACCCATCCTGTGATTCCGTGACTAGGGAGAGCACTGGCAGCAAGGACAGGCAGGTGATCCTTCCCAGCTGGAATGCTGCTCCAAGGACTGCTCATTTTAAACTGAGCAGTGGATAAAACAGAGAACTGTCCAGGAAGCCAGGACCAAAAGCAGGAGGGTTCCAGCACAGCAGGAGTAATCCAAATTAGTACCACCACACTGGGTGTGACGCTGCAGAGTGTGAGAGAAACATGTCCATAGGCAACACACAGGTTCCAGCTCTGGCACTGGGATAGTCCACCACAAAATACACCTGATGAGAACCAACACCCTGCTGGAAGCAGCTCATCAGACAGGATAAGACCCAAGATTAAAGCTTCTTAAGCCTGGGATGGATCCTGAGCACTGCACACAACAGTGACTTCAACATGCAGAGATTCAGTGTCTCTGCAGGAAGAAACAAACTCCATGTGGTGGTTTGGTCCGGGCCTTCCTTGGTGACCAGTTTGTAGCCAAGGAAGGGCCCAGATGTACCCAGTATTCCCTACGATTTTTACATAAGCCAGGCTATAAGAAGAAAGGAGGAGAGGCCTTCGCTCTCTTTCCTTCCAGTGGCCTGGAGGTGCAGGTTCCCTGCTGTTGATCTGCCGGGTTGGGGAGCGAGGCCTGGTCAGGCCTTGCCGGCCCTGGGAGGCGGAGGGTGCCGGCGACCGTTCCGGAGCCAAGGAGAGTGGTGGGATATTTCTTTGCTAACTCTTTTAGTGGATAGATATTGGGCTACTAATCAGGATATATATATATTTTATTTTGGTTTTGTTCCTTTTCCCTTCCCCCTTCCCGTTCCCTTGTGAAATTGTATATATATTTCAGTTGTATATAACTGTAACATAAGTGTAAATATATTTATATATATATTGCTTTAGCTGTCTCTCTCTCGTTTAGGGTTTTCTTGGTTGTTTTTTTTCTCCCTCTTCTCCCTGAGGTTTGAGGTGGGGGGGAGGACAGGACTTCTTGTGGTAAGGTTTGGAGACTTGGCAGGGAGCCAGCTTCAAACCATATCACTCCACCAGGTTGGGCTTCAATTCAAAACAGAAAAATGCAAGAAAATAAGGACACCTGGTAAAAATACTGCAGGGGGAAGGGAATATCAACAAGGATCTGGTACAAATTAAAATTACTGTATTGGAGTATATAATTCACCAACAACATTTCCAGCCACGCAGAAAGACAGCAGAGCCTGAGAGCAGGCAAAGAGATGCCAGGAAGGAAAATAAAAAGAAAAGGAAAAATAGGGGGAAAAAATCAGCTTTCTGAAAGAAAATACTGGGAAAGGTCAAATCCTGACAGATTCTGTGAGAAAAATCTGCAAAAGGCACAGGAACAACCACATGTCTTCTCAAAGACAGCAGGAGCAGGCAGCTTCCACCAGGCTGGAAGCAACCTAAGTATTACAAATGTTCAAAATAAGGCAACAGCAGAAAAACTAAATGCATTTTCCTATATTGATGTTCACCAGGAAGGAGCTCAGAGATATATAGGGGAAATCTCAACCTCATTAAGAGCTTCTGCTCATAAATGAACAAAAGGAACAACGAATGACCAGGGTCAGGTAGGTCCCAGGAGCTCTCCCAGGTGGAACCGCTGCGTTATTCCATGTGTAAAGCCTTGCCTGGAACGGTGAGAACCAAAGTGGGTGATGCCAGCCCTTAGGAAGGACTCCAGGCCAGGCTCAGGCAACTGCTGGTACATTTGCTGGCCAGGCTGAGCCAACCAACAGACATTAACCTGGGTGTGCACCAGTTTTTATGCACACAGGAGGAGGGAGGGGATGGCTCAGGTGTCTGGCAGAGGTGCCAGCAAGCACCTGATCCCTACAGGCAGATATTCCTCTGGTGTATGTCGGGAAACCTACTGCCATTATCCAGCAAGGCTCCTCAAGGGCTCCTCAGACAACTAAACTGGCATGAGATAGGAGGGATGGTGTTCCCATGGAAAAGGCAGGGATAAAAGGCGAGAACAATTAGTCAGTTCTCAACACAAACAAGAAAACTGCCATTGAGCCAACCTGCCCTGACTGTTGTCCCCTCCCTGCCTGGGTGTGCTCAGCACCTGTTTCTCTCTCCAAACTACCCCAGGAGTCTGCAAGGTAAAAGCAGGTCATGGGAACTCAAGACAGTGCAAGTCCCCAAAATCCAGAGCATGGCCTCCCGTGAACTCCTGCAGCACCAAACAGTGACTCATTCCTGCCCAGCTCACAGGGTGTGCAAAATGGAGCACCAAAAGATGGAGAGCAGCATCCTGGGGCTAAAGCAGCTCCAAGGTCAGACTGCACACCCGAGCAGCAACGGGCAGTGTCAGAGCAGAGCCCTGGGTGGGACTGTCCCCAGGGCCACTGTGTGCAGGCAGTGGTGGGCAGGGACATGAGGTACAGCCACTGCAGGGCTGGCTGGGGCTGCTTCCAGGGATCTGCAATGCAGCACTGACTCCAGCCTTCACCAGGAGCTTCCCTGTGCTCTGCAAAGCAATTCACAGCATCTGCTCCCACCAAGCACAGGCTGTGCCCGCGGGAGCTCTCAGTGCTGCAAACGAGCAGCTCTCAGGAGGATGAGCCGGGCCAGAACCACGGCCAGCTGCTCACCCAGCACACCTCGGGGTGCTGCTTCCTGCAAACCTCCCCAAGTGCCACAGCAGGGAGCAAAAGGAACACAGTCACTGCTGCAGGTCTGGCAGCTGGGTCCCTCCAGGACACCCAACTGGAGGAAATTAAGGTTTGTATAATGCATGAGGTACAATGCTCAGTGCAGGTATTTTTGTAACTCAATTACTCTGGAAAAAAATCTACCAGGGGAAAACCACCATTTGAACAGACCAGGACACTTCCCTGTCCAAATACACACTTTCACCTGCTTCTGGCTCTAAAAGTTCTGCTCATTTGGGGTTTCTGGGGTAGTGGGTTTGATCTGTTTTGGCATTTTATACTCAAGTTGGGCTCATGAAATCACACTGATTTCATGAAATCCTGTTCATGCCTCAAGGGCCAGGACAGGTCCCAGGGCAGCAGAGCTGAGTGACAGCACAGAGAGGCAGGTCCTAAACACATCCCTGCATTCCCAGAGTTCAGCACCACTGTGCCCTCCACCCTCAGCAGAGTTCACCTGGGGCAGGTATTTTATCTGAGTGGATCATTCAGTATCTCCTTTAACATTTTTTCCCATTTTTCAAACCCTCTCCTGCCTTGTGCTGCATGTGATACTCCCTTCCTGCAATTAATTACTCCTGTCTACAACCTACATCCTGAATTCTGGGAGAACCTCCCTAAAGCTGCACCAAAGCACAGAAACCAAACCTGTTAATTGGCTGCTTTGAATACAAAACCCTCCTGTGTGGGCTGAGCTGAAAAATTCATCTGTTTTCTGCCTTTCTCACAGAAGTAAAACCCAGAGTCAGGTTCTGTCAGCCACCCCAGAGCTGTAATTAAAGAATCCAACTTGTTGTGCCCACACTCGGGCTGCTTTTCCCTTTTGTCCTGGTGCATGAAAACCCTGAGAACAGGAGGGAGTTCTCCTGACTCTGCTCAGCACTCCCATGTGATGTGACAGTGAAAAAATGCCCCGAGTAACACAAGTAAATGACAAAAATGTTTTTAAAATAGTTCAAATATTCCAACTGTGTAATAGGAAGAACAGCAAAACCAAAATAAACAAGAAAGATCACAAAAAGGCCTGAAGTCCTTCATTAAAACAGTGATCCTGTTAGTTAAGCAGATGCAGTTCCCAAGGAAGAAATGTTTCAGAGAAACGGTCAGAATTATTTTAGCACCTCCCATTCTGAGAAAGAGCCACGTTTAAAGTTTTAGTCTCTAAAGACACAGGAGTTTTGTTAAATAACCTCCTGTATTCACCCTCCCAAATCTGAAATGCCACTCCCCCTCCACCCAAACTTTGACAACAATTCCTTTGGGGTTCAAAGCTGCCAGAGCAGCAGTGACACTTACTGCCCAGACTGGAAGTCCTTCTCGTTCACCACAGCACAGTTGGTCAAGGACAGCTCGTCTGTGGGACATCTTGCTGCTTGCATAGGCTGGGAGAGAGAGACAGGGGAAAAAGTCAAACCAAATTCTGTTTTTCTTGTGCTAAGCCAAGCCTCAAGACTTCTGTCAATCCACAAAGTACAAAACAGGTCTCGTGAGTCCTGGCACACTCAGAGTCCATTGGTACCAACAAGCTCCTCTCCCTCCTCCAGGTTTCTCCCAACACTTCTGTGTCACAGGTACTTCCATCCCAAAGCTCTGCACTGTGGGAGTACCCTGGATTTTCTACCCTACCTATAGAAAATCCTTTAAAATCCCCCAGGAACAGGCCTGCCAGGCAAATGCTGTACCCCTGCCAGTGAACCCTGGTGCTCATGAAGCTTCCCTGGACGCTGCCACGAGGCAGCAGGTACCAGCATTCCCTGGAAGGTGTTTCTTGCCCCGTAACAGGACACTGGGATATTCTGAAAGCTGCTAAGGGGAGCTGGAGCCAGAGCAGCTCCCCAAAACACCCCTGGGCAACCCTATAGCACAGTGTGACCTTCCTGCTTCCCTGCCATCACCCAGAACACTGGGATTTGAGCACATCTATTCTGGATGTACACCTTCACACAGAGCAGTACTGAGGGTCCACAGGAAGGTTTAACCTCAGCCAGCTGCTGTCCAACCCCAGAATCCCTTTATATCACCTCTCAAAAGAAATATCACAGAATATCATGATGCAAATATCTTCAACTTTATAGGAAACATCCCAGATCCATAAAACACAGAAGAAACTTAAGTTAAACAGCCAGTTCCAGCCTATCACTAAAAAAAATTACTGCAACAAATTTGGTGAGGGGGTCCTCCTCCTTTCTTTTGTTTTTTAAATTCAAAGGACCAATCCTATTTCAATGGTCTGTTCATTTTTGTCCCTTCCACTATTACTCACAAATCAGCAGCTAAAAACCCAAATCCCAGCACTCCCAGCCCCATCCCCATCATGAGGCAGGATGGATCATACACAGGGAGCTCAGCAGAGGAACCTCAGCCCCATCCTGCACCTCCCTCAGCCCGTCTGCTTCTGCAGCTTATTCCAGAAAACAATGGCTGAGTGATGAAGATTGGGAACAAAATGCCTCCAGAACTGGGGAGAAGGATGGCAAATGCAAGATGTTTCTACCCTTAGCTACGGACTGAATAAATTTAATTCGGGGAAAAGCTAAACTTGCCCACAGGGTGTCATTTTCAGAATTAAAGCACAACGACCTCTACCCGATACAAATTTACAGGCAGTGCAACAGGAACTATTTGACAGTGTCAACCCATTGCCAAAAGCAATCCAGGATGGATTTTTCTCTTAAGACACCCTTAAATCCCAGCACAAGTGCAGGAAACACACAGATCCCAACACACACATGCAGATCATTTCCCAAGGGTTATTGTCTTGCTCTGCCTTCCTCCCCCAGCCCCTCTGGGCCAAGGATCAGAGAAAATCCCTCCAGAGTGGCCTGCAGCCAGTCTGCCCCAGGGCTCCCATCAACTTTTTATGTCACAATGGGATTTGTCTCAAGTCCTTGCTATTTAGAACAGGGCCAATTCATTACTTCTTCTGAATAATGCTCAACTGCCCTTGACGGATGTGACAGCACAAAAGGATTTCATTTTCAGCCCTGAGACAGATTTATCCACCTGAACGTGAAGTGCAATAAGAGACTCAAATGTTCCTCTAATAAAATATACATCAGTGGATTTCTGAGGCCCACAGCCTGCCTGCTGAGCCTCACTGGCTTGAGCACCTCACACAAAATACTCATTTTATCACCTCTCCTCCCATCTGCAGGGAGAGTCTGGTGAAGGACATGCCCGGATAAAACGCATTAGGAGGGATATTTTTAGAGAAAACAGAGCATGGAGGTCCTGGATTAAACCCTTTTACAGCACTAGTCCTCAACTGCATTTTTAATCCTCAGTGACAAACTGCTTCCTACACCAAGCTGCCGCTGTCCAGTAGCATTCCTGTGCTCCCCTGCAGCATTCCTGGGCTCCTCTGCAACATCCCTGGGCTCCCCTGCAGCATCCCTGGGCTCCCCTGCAGAATTCCTGGGCTCCCCTGCAGAATTCCTGGGCTCCCCTGCAACATCCCTGGGCTCCCCTGCAGAATTCCTGGGCTCCCCTGCAGCATTCCTGGGCTCCCCTGCAGCATTCCTGTCTGCAGCTGGGAACACTTTGCTTCAGGAAAAGCACAGACCCCACGGGATGCATTTCAAATCCATCAGGCTCTGCAGGAGGATGGATGATGGCAAAGCACCCTTGGGTGTCTGACACGTGGAAGAAGGTGATGCAGCATCAGCACCCACCGTGCCAGCCTTCCCAGGCTCATTCCCCTGCCAGGATTCTGGCAGGAGCCCAGTTCTCCCTGGCAATGACCAGCATTTCAGATGGCAATTCTACTCCCAGCTCTCCAGCTCCTCAAGCTCCAAGACTCTGAAGATCTTCAGCACATTATCAATATTCTGAACAGGTTTGAACATCAGACAGATGCATGAAAGGGGCGTCACTCCCAGGTGTGAGGTTCCACAGAAAGGGACACCTTGAAGAAATCTGGACATGGAAGAGGTGAGGATTAAACTGGAAAGCTCCCAGGCAGGAGGGAGGAACACACTGTTCTGGGGAGATGCAGGGGCTTCCTCTTCCCTGCCCTCCCCAGAAAGCTCAGATCCCACAAAGTGCTGCTCACAAGGGCATGGACAGGGTTGCTCCTGAGGAATTTTTCCTGGCATAAAAGCAGCAGCCCAGGCCTGTAACACATGGCTGGCATACGCCAGTGGGGGCACTGTTAGGAACACTTTAAGCTCTTGCATTTTGTTTCCAGCCTCCCAGGACACCAGCACCAGGACTCCTGGAACCTGCCCCTCTCCACCGTCCAACACCCACTGCCTGCACTCACCTCAGCTCAGGGAATAGAGGCAGCAAGGTGAGTATTTCCAGGAAATCTCAAAGTATAGTTACACCAGCTGATTTTGAGCAAGCTGGCAGGTTACTGGTGGCAACTGGGTAAGGCACAGGTCTAACAAAGCAGAGAGCAGCTCCTGCAGGTGACAGCAGATGGCACCTGCTGCAGTCCCCCTCGGGCTGGAGGTGACTCACATACACCCTCACAGGTTGCCATTATATCAGTGTCCACAATAAAGATAAATCAGCTTTAAAGAAGGCAAATTAGGCTTAAATTAGGCAAAAGAATCTTCCCTGCTTCAGGTATTGTGGTTTACAAAAGCAGTGACTCCAAGGACAGAGAAGTGCCAGGGAGGTGCCTGCACACCTGAGGCAGTGCCTTCCTTTGAAAGCACCCCTGCTCCAGCATCAGCACCCACCATCAGCCTCCCAGCACCCACAATAAACCCAGCAGAGGCTGCTCCAACACTTCTCCTGTTTGCCAAGACAAAAACAAGCCCACATGATGCACTGATAAGTCTCACTCTGGGAGACAAAGGTGAAGGACCCCACCTTCGGGGTTGTGACAAAGCAGGAGCATTGCCTCAGCTGCTCCACTGCTGAGCCACTGCTCAGCAGGAAAACCCAGCCCCAGGAGGCTCAGTGACACTGGCATATTTTTATTTTTACAAAGAAAAGTTGCCCCAAAGAACAAACAGCTTCATAATAGAAACAATCACCACGATATCTGATCTTTCAGAGATTTTTCCCAAAGCTGCATGGATTCCTGCTTTCCTCCACGAAAAATACAAAACTACCTCCTTCTCAGAATCACAGAACAGTTGGGGATGGAAGGGCCCTCTGGAGACCATCCAGTCCAACTCCCCTGCCAAGGCAGGGTCACCTGGAGTAGGTGACACAGGAATGTGCCCAGGTGGGTTTGGAATGCCTTCATGACCTCCCTGGGCAGCTGTTTCGGTGCTCTGCCACCTCCATGGAAAGAAGTTCTTCTCATGTTGAGGTGGAACTTGTGTTTTAGTTTATGGCCATGCTCTCACATGTTAGGAGAGCTCAGCCCAGAAGGCAATGCTGTTATTTGGATATTTTCATACACACATAAACCATACCTTTTGTGTTTTGTGAGCTGTGAATTCACCTCTTGTGAATCCTTTAGGCTGACAACAGAGAAAGCCAAGAAAAACCATGTTTCCCATCACTCAGACCCCGCTGCAGACAAGGTGGTGGTACATGACAGAAGTGCACTGTACCTGCCAGCTGTTACTGAGAAGAGCTAAAACACTGAGTGATAAGGCAGAGATGCTCTTTATTTGAAACAACTGAACTCCTTGCACTTCCTAATGCTGCCCAAGAGATCATGAAACAGCCTCTAAAGGCCAGGCAGGTTTTGTTCCATGCACTGTTTCCACATGGTTTGTACAAATACTGTAAAGTGTTGTATTTTAAAATCTTCCTTTGTGTAAAACACAGGCACAGACACATCCCCAGGTGTGCAGAGATGGAACTTCTGTCACCCAGGAGTTGGCAGACAACTGTTAGAACATGAGACATCTCTGGGTACCAGACACCTTCATTTCCCCTGCAGAGCCTCCTGCCAGCTGCACACAGAGCGGGATCCCTGCTCCCAAAGGCATCCAAGCTTCTCTTTAACTGGTGGGCAGCAAAGTCACTCCAAGCCCAGACTCCATCACCCCGAGAGGGCAAGGAAGAACTCGTGCAGGTGCTGTTCCTGGGAAGCAGGGTCAGTCCAGCCTGCTGCAGGCTCTGTGGAACCAGGGCTGGCTTGAAGTCAAACATTCACCACTACAGGTCTGCAAATAAAATTGAGTTTGAGTGCTGAAAGGAAGAATTATGATGTTAAAGGAGCTTTGAAGATAAACAGGGACTGAGATGATGATTCACACACCCAACACATTACCCAGGACTATGCTGCTGATGGAAAGCAGACACACAGAGTGACACAGACTGTGCCTAAAGATCCGAGGGATCACAGGATCCCAGATGACCACAACACCTCTGGGCTGCACACAGGGGACAACCAGCAGCACCAGAGATGAGCTGCAGAGCTGGGGCAGCAATGGGAGGACACAAACCAAGCTCCTTGCACAGGGAGCCTGAGGACTGTGCTCTCTACATGCACATATACACCACGGGGCTGAGTAACAGCTCTGTACTAAAGGACAGAAAAAATGGGTGTAAAGCAACAGTAATGCCTGCACAGCTCCCAGAGGGCAGGTAAGAACGGAAGGAAGCTGCTCTGTGACAGCCCACAGTGGGAAACAGTAAAGACAAAACCAAAATTCCCCTAAAGAACAACTCAGTGGTATTTAAGAAAGGAATAACAAGGTATTGCCTCCATCAGAGACCAGACTCAGCAACAGGAGCTGTCCTAAATGCTGTGGTTCTAAAATGTAAAAAAAAAAACAACACCCAAACTTAAAAAACTTAACTAAGGAAGCTTACTAGCTTGCAGAAGGTTTAGAAAAGGTTTTTCTGGATATCTTAAAAAAATATTGACTAAAGCTTCCCCAGCCACAAGAAGAGTTCAAACACCTACAAAGAACTGTTTGGAACAGCAGGCCTGGCCAGACAGGCCTTTCCAGACCTGCAACTGCTGTGCTGGCAGGATAAGCTGCTGTCCCTGGAATGAGGAGCCTGACTCCCTGCTCAGGCCTGGCTGTTCCACCAGCTCCATCTGACCTCTATTTGCTTTGCTGAAAGCTTTTATTCTCTTCAGGAAGGAGCTTCGTTCTCTCACTAACAAGCTCATAAATACCAATTTTCTCCTCCTGATAAAGAGGAACACATTAGGAACGCTAAAAATCTCAGAATTATTTACATTTTGTCAAAGCCAGGGACCTCTGAAGGAGCCGACACCAAGGCAGCCTCAAGAGGGTCCAGAGGAGGAGGAGGAGAGATGAGCTCCATCCCCGCTGCCCACGCCCCCCGGGACCCGCCCACGCCGTGAATCATCTCCCCGTGATCTACCAGCAACACAAACCCAAACAGCTGAAAACAGGAGAGAGGGGAGAGCTCCCATCACCCCCTCCTGCATCACCCAGGGCTGGGAACGAAACCGGAACGTTCTCCCTGCGCTGTCTGTGCCTGTGGCACCGGGAACATCCTCCCCTGGGAACAGAGCTCTGCCCCAGCACAGCAGGGCAGGGGGGGCAGCAGGAGAACCAGACTCCTCATGGCCACTCTTTATCCACCACACACACCCCACACCTTCCCAGTTTCTCTGTGTGAGAGCAGCTCCCGTGGGCCTGGGCAGCAACCCGGAAATTACTTCTGTCCTGGCACTTGACACCCACTTTATCAGGGCAGCCACGAAAGGATATTGGTTCTCAGGGAGGCAGCTGCTGCTTCCCTTTGTTTGCAAAGCTCACATGAACTCAGATGTGCAAGGGCTGCTCTGTCACTGCAGCACTATTTACCTGGTGCACTGAGCAAGGTGCTCACACCTTTGGGAACTGGGCTCTGCTATCCTTTATTTGACAACGTTATCAGAAAGACAATTTACAGCTCCAAGCCAAAGGGTTCCAAGAGTTTGCCTGATTAACAGAGAAACAAGAGTGTAAAGGAGGGTTTCTACAAGCTACTGTTGTGGCAGAGCATCCCTAATCCAAACACACGGGTTGCTCTGCCCCAGGATGTCCTTCTCCAGCCCAGCTCTTTCCAACGTGGTCAGCCAGTGGATCTCGGGAAATACACCTGTACCTGAGCTGCTGTGCCACGGAACCAGGGGGCTGTTCCCCCACAGCTCAGCCTGAACAGCAGCTCCACCTTCCCTTTAAGCAATAATGACCCAAGAGAGGTGCATTTGTAATTAACTCAGCCATTTGTGGAGTGGATGTTGCCTCACGTTCCTTAAGCGAGCCAGGATGACCAACAATTTAATCACAGGGAATTGCTACTTGTTGTGTTTCATCTAAAGCTCTTAAAAAATGCCAAGGGAATGAACCCCCAGCAGCCACTGTAGTGTCAGCCTGGGATGCAGGTCAGGACACCTCATGGATGCAAATTTCTTCTCATTTATTTAGCAAAGTTACCCAACAGCAACAAGGTTAAAAATATCCCTGTAAACTTGGAATGTGCCTTGTGAACACCCAGGCTGCTGCTGTCCCCGAGTATTTACAGCTCGCCCCAGCACTGACACCTGGCACTGAGCTCCCCAGGACTGACTGATGGACCAAACACACCCAGTCATGAGCAATTTGTGTTCAAGAGGAAAAAGCTTGTAAATATTTCTGTATTTTCTACAGACAAAGCACATGACACAACTCCAGGGCAGCAATTACTCCAGATCTTTTAATAGAAGGTCACTGCTTTATTGTACCCCAGGAGACCAGAGAGACGTGGTAAATCTCTTTGTGCTGCAAACCTTTGCCCTCCCTGGAGGGAGGCTCTGCCAGCATGGGAAGGAGCACAGCAGTGGGGCAGCAGAGCCTGAGGAATCAGATCCAGCCTCGGTTTTACCAGCAGGACCAGGAGCAGTTGGCTCAAACACAGTTACAGGGCACTCCATCGGAAGCTTCTCCACCAATTTTAGCAACTGTGTTCCTTGTTTGAATGCTTCTGTTCACAGACCTTCTCCAACTCCTGGAGATCAAAAAAACCTCCTGAAAATGGTCATGTGGGAACTTTGTCACTAAATTCTGGTCTCTGCCCTGATGCCTCCTGAGAGCATCATGCAGAACCTCGTACTGCCAAAAGCAAGGTCACTGTCCCTGCTCAGGGCTGTCACTGCTCCAGCTCTCCCTAAAGCTCATCCCCTCTCACACCTGGACACAGCCACTACCTCCTGGATCAAAAAAAGATCCCAGCGTGACCAGAGGACCTACATTTTAGTTTTCATGTAAACAAAGGAATCAATGATGATTTCATTGCACTGAAACTATGTCCTGCCTGGTGGGTACTGCAGTAAAGTAGAATATATAAAACAGTCACTACTTTCCAGGGACCGGTTTTCTGTAGACTCAAACAGATCTGATTTTATGGCAGAGGTTCCCCCAAATTCATAGTCAGGGCTTCTCCTGAGCCACAGGGTCTTGTCCTGAATGACCTTTGTGCTCTGAGGCACAGGACACAGAACAGGAGAGCAAGAGAGAAGACCCTGCAGTGCTATGGGGGAAAATAAAGGTAAAAAAGTAATACTTAAGAAATTCCCACTTGAAATGATCCTCAAAAGGATTCTCTGATTTCTTATAGATTTTTTTTCTCTACTAAGAAAAAATCTGAACTAAATTTAATTATTCTGGCCTGTCCTCATAAGTAAAGAGGTACTAGCACCCCCAAAACTGGGGATGGGGAGGCAGAACAGATATCTCCCTGCTGCACTGACTTTTTAAGCACAAGCTGTGGACACACTGCTTCTGCAAGACCAAGACAGGCAACAAATTAATCAGAGATGACAGGGGCAGATATCCTGTTCCCACAAACATTCACATGGTCACAGTTATCAGCATTTTACTTTAAATAATTTTAGATTTTTTAAATTCTAATAATCTATGTGATTCTATTCTAATTCAGCAAGGGCCTTCAAAGGCAGGAGCCCTGCAAGAAAGTCACAGGTCCATTTGAGATGATTTCACAAGACAGGTACGAGGTTGCAGAAGTGATCTCAGAAACAGAGACCGAGATTGAGTTGTCTTCCATTTCCCTAAGACATTGCTACAAATCTATTTCTTCATATTACACATTAGGAAACACTAAAAAAAGCTAAGTGATGCTGGCAGGCTCAGTACAGGCTGCGAGAAGGAACCAAGTTGATTCACAAACGTTTCTCCAGTTGCCTGACGACGCCTGCAGCTCTGAGGGCTGCTTCCATATGTTATCAGAAACCAGACATTACAGCTTTAACCCATAAACATAAACCCCAACCCTCATCATTTCAAAGTCTCTACCAAGCTATCCAAGCTAAAACTGTACCGTTTGGGTTTTAAACACTTTGAAATAATTTAAGCAAACGATAAGCCAAATGTTATTTATTGTATAGTGCTGGTTCAGGTATATTATATATATTAGAAGTTAGGAAGGAATTCCTCCCTGGGAGGGTGGGGAGGCCCTGGCACAGGTTGCCCAGAGAAGCTGTGGCTGCCCCATCCCTGGAAGTGCCCAAGGCCAGGTTGGACGGGGCTTGGAGCAACCTGAGACAGTGGAAGGTGTCCCTGCCCATGGAATGGATGGGCTTTAAGGTCCTTCCAACCCAAACCATTCCATGATTCTGTGATGACTGCAGGAGCACAGGAGAGTAGGGTTAGCCCAGCAGTGCATTCAGCAGCCTGGAACACCGAGGGACATGGTCTGTCCTTCGCTGCCTTCCCACTCCTGCTACACTCTAATAGTTGATATCAACAGATCTCAGGAACCCCTTCTGCTCAGTCTCAGGCTCTCCAGAGGAGCTACAGCCCTGCTCTGCAGGGTGAGGTAACATCCAGTAGGGAAAGCAAAACCATTTCCAACCCAGTGCAATGGGAATATGAGAAGAAAATAGGGCAGTGTGTGCCATGACTGGGCTAAAGGCAACAGCGCTCCAAACGAGCCATAAAGAGCAGAGAAAGGAAATTGGAAGTGTTAAACTGATGATACCCTATAAACCAGCCACTATTTCTAGTCCTCATGAACTGTTCCACAAGTTCAGCTATCGCAGATCTGACGTTTCTTAAAGGAAACCACGGCAGGGTCTCTGGTGGGGGATGCACACTGCACAGGAGTGCTCAGCACACACACTGCCCTGGGGAGCAGCAGCCCTGCCCCATCGGCCAGAGGACCTGCACCACAGGGATCCCTGTCCCACACCAGCCTCCTGCTGGACCCACAGCCTGACACTGGCTGGAACCAGGCACAGAAGTCATCGGGCCTTTTCACGTCCCTCTGGGAACTAATTTCTAACGAGGTTCAAATCAATTAGTTACAGACAGTGCCAGTGAACTTCCAGGGGTCCAGCTGGTACAAGGGATCAAACACAGACACAGCAGCTTCCCAGCGTTCCCTCTCCTGCAGCAGATTCTGGCTGATGCCCTGGCAAGCCTCCCTGCTCTGCCTGTGTGCCTAATGATTCCCATGCAGAGAGATCCAGAATAAATTATTACAGAAACAGCCATTATTTCTAATCATCATAAACTGTTTTTCCTGTAAACTTCAATCACTGCTAATCACTGTCTCTTCCTTGCCATGGAGAAACCCAGTGCAATTAGGGGAGCAGAGCAACACACCTGAAACAGCACCACAATTAATCACATTTGGCTTATCACTCCCCTAAATTATTCCAAATGTTACTGCAAGTTTAAATATTTTGTCTCATATTTGGTACATGAGGAGAGCCATTCATTTCTCCCTGTGGAAGTGTACATGCACAAATCGAACACCCCAGTCCAGTAGAAGGGATTAAGCTCTAAATCACATTTGCAAGACAGATTTGCAGGGCAGGAGGAGTCACTGAAGCTCCTGAACAGGTTCAAGCACCTGTTAGAAATGCTGACAACAGAAGAGCATCAGTGTTCCAGCATCAGCCTCACCTGTTGTGCACAGAGATCTCACACACCCCCACCCTCCCACCGCCTGTTCCTTATTTACACACAGCTCCAGGGGCACATCTGAAGGGATGCTGCTGCCTGCTCTCCCTGACTCCTCACCCTTCCCAGGGGCCAGCTGGAGGGAGCAGGCAACTCCTCTGGTAGCTCCCACCAACAGCTTTAACATTCCAAAGGATCAGATCCAGCTCAGAGAATGAGATGGAAAATTCAGGTTAAGAACTCTCTTCCCTGTGTTAAATAACCTGATAATTCTGCAACAACTGCATCTGTAGGTAAATCAAGAAAACACTGAATAGCAAGAAGCTTCCTGGTAACACAAGCAGAGCATCACCCATCAAACTGCCACATTAGGAGGCAAATGAACACCAATCTTTCCCTTAAATCTGCATAAATCCCTCTTTCCTCCACCACTCTTCCAAGCTGGCCAAATAAAGGCACATTTTCTCAGGTTTTTAGTAGCACCAAAGCTCATAGCAGCAGGAAAAGTTGAGGCTGATCCTTCTCCTTCCTCCCCACACCCCCAGTCACCAGTCCCAGCACTCAGTACATGAAGACTCCTGAACCCACCCAGAGAGTGTTCTCTGGTGCCACAGCACGGCTGGGAGGGCTCAGGGGAGCAGGGCAAGGCAGCACCACTGCAGCCAGCCTGCTCTGGGCTTCAGGGACTCTCAGAGCAGTGTGCAGTGTGGCTTAAATGATCTGACCACTGACCAGAGCTCTGGGCGCCCACTGGGGCCACACAAAGCTAAAAAAAGCACTCAGGGCACACACATTTCCCTGGGCTGGTGCAAAGGATGAGACAAAGAAAAAGGTGCAAGGGAAAAAGTGAGACCAGGAATGTGGAGCAGGGACAGAAGAGAAGCTCTTAACAAGAGACAGACCACAAAACATGGTTTTTTCCCCAATTACTCAGCACATTTCAGGGGTGGCTCTGGAGCACCTGTGATGCACAGCACATCCCTGGGCCACACTTCTCACCCCTGCTCTGCACCACAGCCCTGCACCAGCTGCCCTCCATCCTTCACCCAAACACAGCACAAAAACACTTGGAAAAACGATTCTCCAAGATTTCCATCACTGAATTATTTGGCCAAGAGACAAGATTCCAGCTGGAGGCAGGCACCAATGAAAAATGTGACTTTCCCAAGCTGATATCCAGCAAAGCATAACTGAGCTCCTGGCAAAGGGCAGAGCAATCCAAACACATCCTGCAGCACCTGGACACCTGCAATAGAGGGGATGGACAGGGCACCACAGGAAGGGATTTCACAGACAAGGCTGGGCCTTCACATTTTAAGGCCCCTCTGGCCACTTGCTGATGTGATCTGTGACCAATAAGGGATTTTTTAGTTTTTAAATAAATACAGAACAAAACTACTGGACAACCCTTGAGGTGTTTTCACCCAACACAATGTGGACCCACATCATAGAACTGTGCCTGCCTGGTCCCCACAGGGCAGAGGAGAAATCTCCCCATATCCCACAGCACCCAGGGGTCACTAGGGCCTCACAGCACCCTCGGGGCACCCCAGAATCCATCCACACACCCCATCCTCACAAAGGCTCCTCAGGGGATTCCACAACCCTGCCCCACATCCAAGGGGTCACACAGCCCCCTCACAGCATCCCTAGAGGCCCCTGCCCCACAGCCCACAGGGAGAGGGGTCACCACAGCCCCAGAGCACCCCAGGGCACCCTAAATCCTGAGAGGAGCACCCAGACACCACAAGGGCTTCACTGCACTCTCGGGGGACCCCACGATCCTGCCCCACGCCCCCTTGGGAAAGGGGTCACCCCAAGCTCAGGGTGCCCCGAGGAAGCCCTAAACACTCACCCCACAGCACCCAGGGGTTACCAGAAACTCACAGCACCCCAGAACACCCCAGAATCCTGCCCTGCATCCCACAGGGCCACTGCAACCGCACGGCACCCTCAGGGAACCCTAAATCCTGCCTCACGCACACAGGGACAGGGGTCACCCTGGTCCCACAGTGCTCCTGAGAGATCCCCCCGGCCCAGTGCCCACACCCCACATCCGCAAGGGGCCACCCCGACCTCGCAGCAGCCCTGGGGGACCCCAAACCCTGCCCCAGGGAGAGGGGTGACCGCTGAGGGAACCCACAGCCCTGTCCCACACGCCACATCACCAAAGGGCCGCCCACCTCAGCCTCACGGGAAAACACAGCGACAGGGGTCACATCACCCCGAGCCCCCCATACGGCCAAGGGGGGTCCCCCACCCTCAGAGGACCCTCAGAGCCCCCCACACCGCCGAGGGGAAGGGTCGCCACAGCCGCACAGCACCCCCAGGGGACCCGGCGGGGCCGAGCAGCCAGGCGGCAGCGGGGCTGCGATAAGCCCCCGGAGGCGCAGGGGGAGGGGGAGCGCGGCAGGGGCGCGGGGCCGGTCCGGTCCGTGCCCCTCACACTCACCCGCCCCGCCATGTTGCCGCAGCGCCGACCGAGGGCCCTCCCCGCGGCCGCCAGGGGGCGGTGCAGCGCAGGCGCGCGGGGCGGAGGGGCGGGGCCACGGGAAAGAGGCCGCGCCCTCTGCGCGGTCGACAGTCTTCCATTGGCTGCTTGGCCCGTCGCTCACAGTGACTGACAGCAGTGCCTTCACGTTGGGCTGGCGGCGCGGGGCGGGGCGTGCTGCCATCATGAGTCAGCGGGAGCGCTGAGGGGATTGGTCGGTGGGGCGGGGTGGGCGGGGCCGCGGAGAGTGGGCGGTGCCTTGGGCTGCCGGGAGTTCCGCGTGGGACCGGGATGGGATCGGGATGGGGACGTGGCATGGGGCTGGTATAGGGCACGGGATGTGAGCGGGATGGGGCTGGTATAGGGCACGGGATGTGAGCGGGATGGGAACGGGATTGGACACTGAATGGGATAAGGATGGGGCCGAGATGGGCACGGGATGGGATCGGGATGGGACACGAGTGTGCCCGAACGGATGGCAATCTGGAGGGGCCACGGTGGGGCCAGGTTGCTCCTGATCCCTGTCCCGATCCGTGTCGCGGACCCGTTCCGCGGGCAGCGCGGTGACGGGATGGGCCGAGCCCCGCGGTGTGAGGGTGAGCAAGGCCAGGCTGCCAGGCAGCCCCTACTTTAATTCTTTAAATTCTTTAATTTTGTTTTAGTTTAATTTTACTTATTTTTAATAATCATTACTATTTATAATATATAAATAGTGTGATTTACTATATTAATGGCATTAATATAGGTTGTCCCCCCATGTTCTTCAAAATGATCATCTCGCTCCATGAGGATCAGCACGGGCAAGTCAGATATGGCAATGCACTTTGTGAGCCCTTTCTAATAACTAATGGTGTAAAACAAGGCTGTGTTCTCACTCCTACCCTATTCACAGTCTTTTTCAGCAGGATGCTCCAAAGGGCCACGGCAGACCTCGAGGATCAGGACGGGATCTACATTCCATACAGTACTAATGGAAGCCTTTTCAACCTAAGGCAACTGAAGGCCCACACCAAGACCTTAAACCATCTTGTCCGGGAGCTGCTTTATGCTGATGACGCCGCCCTTGCTGCCCACACAGAAGCAGCTCTGCAGCGTTTAACATCCTGCTTTGCTGAGGCTGCTGAGCTCTTTGGGCTGGAAGTCAGCTTAAAGAAGACAGAAGTTCTCTATCAACCTGCACCTCAGGAAGTCTTCCATCATCCCCATATCACCATTGGCCAATCAGAGCTCAAATCAGTCCAGCAGTTTAATTACCTGGGTAGCCTCATCTCCTTGGATGGTAAGATTGACAGGGAGATAGACAACAGGTTAGCAAAGGCATACAGTGCCTTTGGAAAGCTTCATAAAAGAGTTTGGCGAAATAAACACCTGAAGAAAAGTACCAAGATCAGTGTTTACAGAGCCATAGTGCTGTCTACTCTCTTATATGGTTCCGAATCCTGGGTCATCTACCGCCACCACCTGCGACTCCTGGAACGCTTCCATCAACGCTGCCTCCGTACGATCCTAAACATCCACTGGTCAGATGATGTGACCAATACATCTGTTCTAGAACAAGCAGCAGTCACAAGCATTGAGGCCATGTTGCTGAGAACACAGCTGCGCTGGGCAGGGCACGTCTCCAGGATGAAGGACCAACCACCCCCTCCCTAAGATCTTGCTCTATGGTGAACTTGCCACCGGCTGCCGCAAGAGAGGAGCCCCAAAGAGAAGATACAAGGACTCTCTGAAACAACCTTGGCCATACTGATCAACATAACTGGTCTACTCTGGCCTCCAACTGGGAGGTCTGGAGACACACCATCTATAATGCTGCTGATGCCTTTGAGAATGCAGCAGGATCACCCTTGAGGAGAAAAGACAATGCAGAAAGAATCGTGTCTTGCAGAATTTACCATCTAAGGAGTCTTTCTGCTGTGCCTTTTGCAACCAGACATACCTGTCTCGTATTGGCCTTTTTAGCCACCAGCGTGCTTGTGACAAACATGGGTAGAGCCCTTTCCCAAATCTTCGTTTGCAAAGCCCAACCATGATATTTTATCATATAATATATAATATTTATTACATATTTTATATTTTTATAATTATATAAAATATATATTACATATATCTTTATATAATTGTATATAATATAGTTATATAACTTTAATGATTTAATAATGTTACCTTTTAATAATTTTTATTGTTCTAATTTAATTCTGTTTTAATTTAATTCTTAATCTGGCTTTAATTCTGTTCCTGCTCCAAAGAGGCCGTGCGGCAGCTGCTGTAAATGAGGTGCCGTGGCCTCTTCCAACAGCACATCCAATGGCTTAACTGCTTTCCTGGCAGTCCTGTCTGAGCACAGACTGTGGGGATCCAGCCAAACTTTGGGATGTGGATCCATGTGGGACCTGCTCCTGGGATTCAGCTGGAATAGTGCTTCGCTCCAGAGCAGCAGATCCTCCTGGAGACACTGGTGCTGAGAGATGGAAATGGCTCAGCCAGGGAGCTTGTCCCCCTGGGTGATGTTGAGCCAGAGACTCAACATCACCCAGGTTGCACTGTGGTTGCACTTGGAGGGAGGAGGTGGCAAAGGCTCCCACTCCAAAGCTCAGGGCTGTCAGCAAAGCCAAGCCCAACAGCCTGGGATCGACTCAGGGAGCTTTAGTGCCTTAGCAGCCTCTCCCAGCAGCTTCCTGGGGGGGCTGACAGCAGGATAAAATATTAATACTGACTGTAACTGCTGGTTTGCTGCCTAGAACAGGTACCAGAGTCAGCTGTGATCCGGAGGGGAATGCCAAGTCCATGGAGAACTGGCACTGGGGGCACTTTAACACAGAGGGACAGGTGCCTCAGGCCATGGATGTACCTCAGTGCAGAGCACAGGCCTCGGGGATAAAGAAGTGGGGTCGGTGCCTAATCTGCTGTGGGCTGAGCCAAGCAGTGCAAGGATTGTTTTCTCTGTGTGCTGACACCACATTTTCCTCTGCAGCTGGAAAGGTGTCCAGCCAGGAGGTCATCCCTGGCAGAGGCTCTGTTCTCAGCTGTATGGCCTTGAAGGAGTCTCATTCAGTAAGAAATGCAGGAAATGCAGCATACGAATTTGAAGGGAAATAGCTGAGGGGGACAGTGAGGCAGTGGCTGTGCTTCTCCACGTTTCACCATTTCAAAAGGGGGAGAAAATCAAAGTAAAGCTCCCCAAACCAACCACAAAGGTCACACTGGCTCCTCTGCAGACCTGGGATGAAGGGGACTCCAGCTCAACCCTCTCTGCTCCTGAGCCAGCCCCAAAGCCCAGCCCCAAATCCCTGCCCCACAGCCCTGTCCCACAGCCCCAAATCCCTGCCCCACAGCCCTGCCCCAGAGCCAGCCCTTCCCCAGGGCAGGGAGCGAGGGATAGAACTGTGGTCTGGCACACACCATGGAACCAAGACATTCCCTGCTGACCCCCCATCTCCTGGAGTGAGTCCCCTGCTTCCAGCAGACACATCTGTGTCTGGAGTCCCTGGGTGGGTTTAGGAAGGGGCTGGGCAGACCTGGACCCTCAGGCTCACCCCACTGCTCTCCCCACAACCACGTGGGCTGGCAGCAAACACTGAGGATGTGAGAGATGGATCACAGCACACAAGACCACAATTCATAAAATAACATCTGGCCCTATGGGCACGTACTGCCTTCAGCAGCCCAGGCAGGGGTGGCAGCAAAAGTGCTGTCCTCAGAGTCCATAAAAACAGTTTGAGGGGTGCAAACCAAAATAGCTTGAGAAGTGAAAACAAGTAGGGTTTGGCTTCAGGGCTTTTGGGTTTTCCTCAGTCCTTTTCAGTGAGAAAAGAGATGTTCATGCACTTGGCAGAGCATCTAAACCAGCAGCCATGAGGAGAAGAATAAAGAAACACGAGTTGTGATGCAGTGACCCCTCTGCTTGTCCTGGCTCCCCCTGCCAGCAGCTTCCCTGGGGCTTCTCTTCCAGCCCTGGGGCTGCCCAGAGGGGTCTCATCCCACAGACCCCACTGCAGGCACATGGGGATGGCTCTGTTACTGGTGATGGGTGATGGAGAGTTCCTCTTGCTCCCATGGGAGATGTGCAGGACTGAAGAGACCTGGAGACAGCCTGGACCTGGGCAGGGCTGTTAAGGAAACATCCCTGTCCCACCATCCAGGAGCACTCTGGAAGTCACTCCTGCACCACCTGAGCTGGGACCAAAGCCCCTTCACAGCTACACCCCCCACACTCAAGGTCAACCAGGTTTCCTCACCAGCTCCACCCCAGGTTTCCCAGAGCAGAGTCCCAGACATCCAGGTCCTTAAAATAATTTTATCATGGTGTGAAAACTAAATAATAAAATCACAGCTCGAGCTGGTGCCTCCAAGGAGGGACCCCGAAGAAAACCTCCAGAGGGGGGCTGGGGGTGACAGGGGTTGGGGGTGACAGGGGCTGGGGGGGTGACAGGGTCAGGGGAGTGAGGGGGTCTGGGTCTGGGAGGTGACAAAATCCAGAGGGGTGACAGGGTCAGAGGAGAGGCAGGGTCTGGAGGGGTGACAAGATCTGGGGATCTAGGGGCATGGGGGGATGACAAAATCCAGGGGGGTGACAGGGTCTGGAGGAGTGATGTCTGGAGGAGTGACAAAATCTGCAGGGGTGACAGGGTCTGGGGGGGTGACAGGATCTGAGGGAGTGACAGGGCCTGGGGCAGTGATGGGGTCCATAGGGGTGACAGGGTCTTGGGGGTGGCAGGGTCTGGGGAGTGACAAAATCCAAAGAGATGACAGGGTCTGGCGGGGTGACAAAATCTAGGGGAGTGACAAGGTTTTGGGGGAGTAATGGGGTTCTGGTAAGTGACAAAGTCCGGAGGAGTGACAGGGGTTTGGGGGAGTGACATGGCCTAGGGGGAGGGTGACAGGGTCTGGGGGAGTGATAAAGTCTGGAGTGGTGCCAGTGTTTTGGGGGGTGCCGAGGTTTTGGGGGGTGCCTGGCAGTGTTTTTGGGGGTGACTGACAGTTTTGGGGTGCCTGGCAGTGTTTTTGGGGGTGCTGGCAGTGTTTTGGGGGTGCCTGGCAGTGTTTTTGGGAGTGCCTGGCAGTGTTTTTGGGGGTGCTGGCAGTGTTTTGGGGGTGCTGGCAGTGTTTTTGGGGGTGCTGGCAGTGTTTTGGGGGTGCTGGCAGTGTTTTGGGGTGCCATCCCCGCGGCCCCTCAGCCCCGCTCCCTCTCGGTCTCCGGGCGGCCGCTCCCTCAGGGCTCGCCTTTCCCGCCCCGCTGTTTCCGGGCGAACCTTCGCCCCCGCGGCCTCTCATTGGCGGGCGGGGCGAGCCAGCCGTATCCCCATTGGCTGCGCGCCGGCGGGCGCGGCCAATCGCGGCCGCCGCCTCTCTCTCGGCGAGGGCAGATCCGCGTGGAGATCCGAGCGGGGTCACGTGGCGCGGGGGTGCGCGCGGCGGCCGCGAGGCCGCCGATTGGGTGGGGGCCAGGGCGGCGGCCAATGGGGGCGCGGGGCGGGGAGGGGCGGCCGTTAGGCCTGCGCGAGGGCAACCGCCCGAAGTCCCCTCAGGGCGGCCCCGCGCGGGGCGCGCGTCGGGAGAGCCATGGAGGTGAGGGAATGGGACAGGGAGACAGGGATGGAGACAGGGAACGGAAAGAGACGGGACGGGCCCTGCGGCTCCGCCCGTCACACACCCGCCGGAGCTGTCCCGGCTCCGCCCCCGCTGAGGGGACCCCGAAGCCCGGCCAGGATCGTGCCCGCCCCTCATCAGTGTCTGAGCCACGCCGCCCCCCTCCGGGGTCGAGGCCCCGGCGCCCTGCCAGGCGTGTGAGACAGAGCTCAAGCCTGTGGGAAACCCCCCTCTCCGAGTGTTCTGAAAAACACCCATGTGGGGAAAATGGGGAGAAGTTTGGATTTGGGGGTGTCCCAGGGACCTGTAGACGAGGTGGTGGTGGGTGAAAGGTTGGATGTGATGGTCTCAGGGGTCTTTTCCAGCCTGGTTGAGTTTCTGATTCTGAGGGTTCTCCCGTGTTCTATGGGGTCACAAAACATGAGTGATGGGTGTGGCTGTGAACAAGGGTCCCTGAGGGGAAAACAAGGCTGGATGAGCCCAGGCCGTGGGCTGAGCCCAACACTGGCTCTGTGTGTTCGTGGGTTTGGAAAACGTGCCTCAAAACCACAGAAAACTACATAGTTGACTGTGGTGTGAATGAAGATCATGCTGTAGGTCACAGAGGTTTGGTGCATCCTCAGGGACCTGTAGAAGAAGGTGGTTTTAGAGCGCAGAGCTTACTCGGAACACTTCAGAACCCTAACCCTGTGAAACCTTGACTTTTTCTGAATTTAATAATCATTCCAAATGAGCTGCTGTGGTAATGTGATGCCAATAACGTCACTTTTGTATTTGTTAGCTAGAGGGGTTCTTAGCCAGCCAGTGCAAGTTTCTGTAGTGTACCTCACCCTCTGGAGAAGGGAAGGAGACCTCTCAGTTTTTGTTTGTTCCCATTCCTTGCTCCTGCTGGCCCATGGTTTCTGGCTCTTGCAGGGGGTGATGGGCAGGGGGGTCTCTCAGGTGGGAGTTGTTTCTCCCATAGTTCCAGAAGGGAGCAGATTTCCACCAGAGCTCCCAGTGTGTGTATTATAGCAAAGTTTTAGCTCATGGCATGTGGAAATGCACCCCCTGCCTGCAAGCGACGTAAACAATGTGATGGGAGCAGGGATGGAAGGACCAGAGGTGCCCAGGAATGTGTGGAAGGCTGAAGGATGACTCTGCTGCCATTGGTCAAAGGGTTCCCTGCCCATGGCAAAGGGTTGGACTGGATGAGCTTTAAGGTCCCTTCCAACCCAAACCATTCCATGACTCCATGAGCATTCTCCTGCTCCTGTGGCTGATGTTCC
The DNA here is from genome assembly GCF_025592945.1 of Manacus candei. NCBI lineage: Eukaryota > Metazoa > Chordata > Aves > Passeriformes > Pipridae > Manacus > Manacus candei. The sequence goes on along the minus strand of NW_026138160.1, from coordinate 130,846 downwards.
TTTGTGGTGGCTCTAATGTTGGGAAGCTCAGCTTGTGCAAACAGGGAGAGTGCAGGTTTCCTCTTGATCTCTGAACACCTTTTGAATTTCTTGTGCTTTGGTGGGTTCAGCTCTTCTTTAAGGGTAAACATGGAAGTGTTTCACATCAATACATAGAGCTGATTCCTCGAAAACTCCGATGGAACAGAATCCACCGGTAAATAAAAGTGTCAAAGCAATTAACATTGGTGTGAAATCCCCAGCTCTCAGCTCTGTGTACAGTTTGTATGGATGATGATGTCCCAGTGTATGCTGATGTCCCTGTGCCCTTTCCTGTCCCTGCAGCCCAGCGTGGCGTTCCGAGGTGGCAGCCGCTGCTGGGGCAGCGCGGAAGCCGGCGGGAGGCCCACGGACGTGTTCGGCGCCGGAATGCCGGGCTCAGGCTCACTCTATGGCTGCTACAAATCACAGGTCCAGTTGGCTCTGAGTTCTTCTTTGGGTCTCTGTGAGAGTTTGGGTTGCTTGTAAACAAAATAGGCAGAATGTGTTTCTAAAGCAGTTGCTTGTTCTGGTGAACGTAAATCACCGCGTTTGATTTAAGGGTGATAAACATCCATGGCTGTAACGTTCACCAGAGGGGACAGTGGCTTTTCTGGTGCAGTCAGAGGTGGAGCAATAAGGTTTGTAGATTAGTATTTCACTGTGTTCTTTGTTTTTCTGTTGGCATAAACAGTTGTAGACAAAGTGAGGAGCAAAGTTTTAGGAAAACTGGGAAGTCCATAAGAAGAACCTTAGCTATTTCCACAGATATTTCTGTGGCACATGACCGGTGTAGAGTTCAAGTGTTCTTAGTCTGACCAGTAGAAAGTGCCAGGACAGTTAAAGAAATCAGATCTCTCTTGGAATTTTTGCCTTTAATAGCCATAAACTTACACTGAGGTAGAAGACTCAAATGAAAATTCATTCCCACCACCTTCAAGACCAGACCTGGTACTTAGTCCATCCAGGATTTTGTGGTTTCGCCCAGCAATTGGGCACCTTTTTGTGCTTACAGACAGGGGAACCCAGATGTGTGGCAGAGACGTGTGTCTGTGGTTAGGCAGAAAGCCTCACTGGGATGAAACCTGGCTTTGTGGGAGGCTTCCTGTTGCTGCCAGACTACTCTGCTCCACGAGGGAGCATATCATGTGTCTTTAACATTCAACCCTGCAAAAGCACCATTAGTTAATTTTTTCACTTACTGAGAGCTAAGAAGGCCGATTGTGCTTAAACCAAACAGGCAAATACTCTTTTTCACCTAATTGGGAACCTTTCCTCAAGAAAAGAATTGGCTGTAAGTTTTCTTCAGTAGCTTAAATAACCTGTCATGATGGGGAGAAAGGAGCTTTCTCCTGACCCCTGTCAGGGATCATCTGTTAGAAACAGGAGCAGATGTTTTAGGCTGACAGTGTTGACAATTTTAGGAACTCTCTAAACGCGGAAGATGAGTCAGGTTGAGAAAGGAGACATTGTTCATTCTGCACAGGGTGCAAGGTGGAATTTTTCCAAAAATGAAGCACACCGAGGAGTAAAAAGTGAGAGAATTTATACACTAAGGTTTACATAAACCCGCCTACCTAACCCAGAGCTCCTGCCTACCTACTGCAGAGTCCCTGAGCCTGCACAGCCTTAGGCAACACTTCATAGAATCAACGGGGTTGGAAAAGACCTCCGAGATCAAGTCCAACCCTTTGATCCAACCCCACCTGGATCCAGTGGTTCCCAGACCGTGGCACTAAGTGCCACATCCAGTCTCATCTTAAAAGCCTCCAGGGATGGTGAATCTACCCCCTCCCTGGCCAGCCCATTCCAATGGCTGATTGCTCTCTGTAAAAAATTTCTTCCTAATATCCAACCTAAACCTCCCCTGGCACAGCTTAAGACTGAGCCCTCTTGTCCTACTGCTGCTTCCTGGGAGAGGAGACCAACCCCCCTGGCTCCCCCCTCCTGTCAGGGAGTTGTAGAGAGTGAGGAGGTCTCCCTTGAGCCTTCTCCTCTCCAGGCTGAGCCCCCCCAGCTCCCTCAGCCTCTCCTCACAGCACTTGTGCTCCAGTCCCTTCCCCAGCCTCGTTGCTCTCCTCTGCACCTGCTCCAGCCCCTCCATGTCCTTCCTGAACTGAGGGGCCCAGAACTGGACAGAGTACTCGAGGTGTGGCCTCACCAGCGCTGAGTACAGGGGCAGAATCACTTCCCTGGTCCTGCTGCCACCCTGTTCCTGAGCCAGGCCAGGATCCATTGGCCCTCTTGTCCCCCTGGGCACACTCTGGCTCCTGTTCAGCTCCCTGTCCATCCCCACTCCCAGCTCCCTTCCTACCTGGCTGCTCTCCAGCCCCTCTGTCCCAGCCTGGAGCTGCCGGGGGTTGTTGTGGCCAAAGTGCAGGACCCGGCCCTTGGCCTGGTTGAACCTCATCCCGCTGGAATCAGCCCAACTCTCCAGCCTGTCCAGGTTCCTCTGCAGAGCCCTCCTGCCTTCCAGCAGATCAACACTCCCCCCCAGCTTGGTGTCATCTGCAAATTTGCTGATGGTTCACTCGATCCTCTCATCCAGATCATCGATAAAGATTAAACAGAACTGGGCCCAGCACTGATCCCTGGGGACACCACTGGTGACTGGATCCCAACTGGATGCAGCACCATTCCCACCACCCTCTGGGCCCAGCCCTCCAGCCAGTTCCTAACCCAGCACAGGGTGCCCCTGTCCAAGCCGTGGCTGCAGCTCTTCCAGGAGTGTGCCATGGGAGATGGTGTCCAAGGCTTTGCTGAAGTCCAGGCAGACACATCCAGAGCCTTCCCCTCATCCACCACCTGAACATAAAAGGAGATGAGGTTGGTCAGACAGGACCTGCCCTTCCTGAACCAGTGCTGTGCCTGTCTGGGCCTCTTTGGGGGTCTCTGGAGGTGGTCTGGGGAGGTGCCCCCTCCTCAGTTTCAAGCCGGCTCAGCTCAGGACACACGGAAGCCAAGGCTGAGTGCCAGAGGTGTGAGCTGCAGCTCCAGGGCCACATCTTCTCAAACCATTGCCAAGCAGGACAGAAATACAAAAGCTTTCCATAAGCATTAAAGCAACAGCTGTTTAACACACCTGAGAACATGTGTTTGTATTCAAAAGAGGGGTTAAAGGTGAGAATGATGCCATCAGCTTCCATCTGCCACAGAGAGCAAAGGGAGGGACAGAGAATTCTGCTTAAAGATTCAGAGAATCCTACTTAAAGATACGGGTAATTCTGCTTAATTTTTGTGTTCCCAGTGTGTGGATCTTGGTTCTCATGTGCTGGTTCCTCCAAGAACCTGGTTATATCTGCATAGAACGGCAAAATGACAGCTTGATGTGTTTAATACTAAATCAGTGCTTTTATTTACATTAAATGCAGAATGAAGAAAATGTGGAGTTACCTCAGACCTACAGCTCTTCCCTTTCAACATCAGAGTACTCTGCACCCATGGACCCTTCCTTCTTGTACCCCCCCTGGTCTACATGTGCAGATGACAGCAAGCAGCCCTCCGCTCCTCAGCTTAACCTGAAGCCCAGGTAGTCATCCTCGGCAGGGAGTGTGTGTGGGTGGAGTAGATGGATTAGATTTGTTTGTTTCATTTAACTTAGGAAATCCTTTGAATGAAGGAATTGTTTTAATTAATACCCACTTGGTTTTCAGGATTCAGCCCGAAAGGAACGATTATGGCAGTGAAACAGATTTATATGGACTCGTGTCAAACATCCTGGAAGAACAAGACAAACCACAGCCGTGCTTTGCTGAGGGGTGAGTGTGGTGCAGGTGCTGCTGCTGAGGTGTTCTCTGACAGGAACTCCCCTCCCTGATATCACTGTGCTCATTAATTGGCTTCACATCTGCTGCTGCCCAGACCTCGTGCTTCTCCTTCCTTCCCCTTCCTTCCAACATTTCGTTTGGGATCCTTGCAGTCTTTTCTCCGGGCACTCAGATTGCTTGGCAGCTTCTGGCTCTCTGGTATTTACAGAACTTGTTAATTGGCATTTTCAAAATAAGGCCTTAACGAGTGTTGTGGACATGCTGTATTCAAATAAATCCCTTGGATGTATGCCTTGGCCTCTTGTCTTTTAAATCAAGACTGAATTCAGGCTTGAGGTTTCTGTCTTAATTAATGTCAATTCACAGAAAGAATACACAAATCAGACTCCTTCACACTGTCCTGAAATGGCAGGGGAGAATTCCATGCAAAATGAATGTTTCTTGCAGTTTGTGCTACCTAAGCAATATTTGCGTATCTAAATGTCAGGTTTATTTTGCCTATATTCCTGCACCAGGAGGGACAATTAGATAGTCATAACCACATGACACAGAAGGATGCAGGGCCAGCATCCCCAAGATATTTTCAGAGTTCCCTGTCTTTTCCACATCTAAGAGGCAAGAGAGGGAACCCAACTCTCAGGTTCCCAATGCAGGCACTGCTTTTTCTTTCTGTCTTCCCAAACAATTCCAGGGATTTCTATATGTGTGCTGAGTTATGTGGCTGGAATGAGGGAAAACTTCACAGAGTCAATCTTGGTCATGAGATAACTCAGTAATTCCTTTGCTTTGGTCAGGCAGGGCTGGAATTCTGTTTTCAGTACTCCCAGATTTGGCCTGCAGTGACTTCCAGGCACAATTTCCCTTTTACTTAGTCTGTTTACAGTTTTCCTTGTCAGTGAGGGATAGATTGTCCTGGTTAATTTCTGGTGATTGGTGGAAGGAAGGGAAGTGTGCTGAGATGCTGCCCCTGGCTCTACCTGCAGGAAGCAGTGCAGGCCAGTGTAAGGCACAAGTGAGGTGAGAGAGAGAAGCTTTTTCTGGAGTGCTGGGACATGGCTTGGGAAGGCTGAGGGCAGGAGGATTTCGGTGGGGATGGACAGTAACTCTCCTGACAGCACTGATGGACCCTGATTTGGTCTGTACACGTCTCTTGCAGCTTAAAGGTGTGGCCATAGCTCCTGAGCTGTGGGGGTGGGTTTTCAAGGCAGAATCAGTTTTCTCAGCTGGGTGAGGGAAACTGGAGAGGACAGGAATGGGTGAAAGTTGAAGTCAGACATCTTGGAACGATTAGGGAGGAACTGGGTTCTTAAACCTCCTTTTGTGTCTGGGAATGAAGAGCAGCCCCACGGGGTGGACTCTAACTGTGCATTTCTTGTTTCCCAAGGAGTTGCCCTCCCACCCTGAAGTCGGTATGGCCAGTGAATGCGAGCAGAATGGACCACCACGACCTGCTGGCAGAAAGCAGGCGTGCTGCAGCTGTCCCACAGCAGGGCTTCTACAGCAGTGAGTCTGTCCCTGCTGCTGACAAGCAGTTCCTGGCCAGTGCCAGCTTGGTGTCCCAGCAGAAAGCAGACGACTGTTACCGCGGCTTTGCCGGCGTGGAGCTGGAAGAGCAGAGCCTGTACCCTCCCAGGGGTGAGCGTGCCAACATGCAGAGTAACGAGGGTGTGAAGACTACTCCTGTGTATCAGAACTACCCCTACCTGAAAAACACCTTTTTACCCCAGGCTGGGTACTCAGAAGCAATCAAAGACTCAGGAGCTGATGCTTATTCTTACGGAAGGGAGAAGATGTGTCCCAAGGGAGCAGACGCACAGGTGCACCCAAAGCGGGCAGAAACATTCCTTCCACAGTGTCACAGATACAGTGAAAGCACAGATTATAGCAGATACACTGAATATTCTCATGCTGGTAAGGCAAAGCCCAACAAGAGCACCAGTTGTAGCCTCCAAGAAAATAGAAAGGTGGTAAATGGAACCCCCGAGGCACCATCTCTGGATGCAGAGCCCTATGCTAAATTATTTCAAGTTAAATCAGGAACTCAGAAAAAATTTGAAGATACAATTTCAGATCAGCATGACTTTACATTTCCCAAGTCTGTAGGACTTGTATCAGAAAAACAGTTTGCAAACGAACCTTCCTTCAGCACTGATTTTGGGCAAAAAATTGAATACGGACTAAAGTCTTTTGCAGCTTGTCCAGGGAATAATGGTATGGAAAAGCAGCAGTTTTCCAAGGCCGATCTTCAGAATCCTGAATTCTATAAATCACTCTCACTGTTGCCCAATGCAGCAGTGCCTTCAGCAGGCTCTAGTGCGAGGCCAGCGTGGATGAACATCCAAACCAAACCCGCTGCTTCCAGCCCCTTCCAGAATCCAAGTCCTTTGTTGAAAGTGAGTAATCAGTCACCTGCATTTCCAAAAAGCTCCAGTCATTCTAATGATGTTTTTCAGTTGCCATCTTCAAATTTGCCTTTAAATTGTAATTTACTTCACAAGTACTGTCAAGACAACCCATTTCTCTCCGGCCTCGACTTGGGTTACAGTGCTGCGGAACGAGCTCGGGCGGCTGCGTGTGTGGAAGCCCTGGTTAGGGGTGGAGAAGAGAACCTCATCGAGTACCTCAGTGAGAAGAAGCTGAAGCAGCCAAATGGATTCTGTGACAGTTACTTGGCTCAGCAGTTTGGGATCATTGACAATCCGAACAAACAGCGTTTCCAGCTGAAGCCGCAGAGCGAGCACTGTGACCTGGAAGGACAGAACCAGGCAGATGGGGTGTTGCAAGACATGTACCAAGAGCTCTTGGAGTCTCAGGGGCAGCTCCATCTCAGGGCAGGGAGCGGGGACAGCAATGCCATCAATCCTGGCAGCAGCCTGCAGGCTCCAGGCATTCCCAGCTGCGTGGTGGGAGACTTGAGGCGGAACCGGCAGCTGGGCTCTGGCACGTTCCCTGTGAGATCCGCTCACCTCCTGGGCCGTTCCGTGGTGCCTCTGGTGGAGCCTCACACCTTGTTCTCCCAAGATGACCTCAAACGCCTCTACCCCTGTTTCACAGACAAGATGTACAGTGACAGTGCTCTCTCTGGTTTCGTGTCAGCATTTGGATTTCAGAAGCAAGTGAAGAACCGCAGTGGCCCTGCCAGCGAGCTGCACGTGAGGCTGGAGGAGTGCTATGAGCAGTGGAGAGCTTTGGAGAAGGAAAGGAAGAAGGTAAAAAATCCCAAACTAAATTAACATCACAGATTTGATGTAGATGTCATCCTGCTTAGTGCAGTCGCAGGTGGTTGTGCTGTTGGGAGTTGAAATGTTTAACGGGACTTCAAAGTTACAAGTTTGCTTCCCTGTATGTTTGGGACTGAAAAGGGAGGGTGTGGAGGTTTGTAGCCTGCTGGGAGTGTAACTAACATTGTATGGAACGTTGCACTTAAAGCAGGAATTCAGGGGCTTTTCCAGTCTCAGGGTTGGGGCTGGGGAAGGCGTGTCCGTGAGTAACAAAGATATGTTACACCTTATTTATTAATACAGTAAATACAGTTTCTTTCCATTCGATTTCTTAGGTGCTACAATGAGTTCTCACCTTCTGTTTCCCTGAAGGTTTAAACCTAAGGTGTATGTGAAGGGGCTCTTTTTTTCCCCCAGAAACAGAAGCTGAAGAAAGAGTCATTCAGTTGAAACCCTTGAACTAAAAGGCTCAGGTAGTGCTGTGTGAAGCCCTGCTAAAAGCAATTGCCCTTTTTGGTCAGCAGCAATAGGAAAACTTGTCCTCATTTCACCAGTTGGATGGGATTTGAATTTCAGTACATGGGACTGTCTGTGGGTTACCTGGCAATAGTGGGGCCTTTGGGAGCTCTCCTGTGCCAGCCCCCCAAAGAAACCTAATTTCAAGGGGATGTAACACAGGGGGGTTTTGCTGAAGTGTTTCCTGAGAAAAGCCAATGGTTGCTTTGAATAGAGGTGCTGGGGGAGAGTGAGCCCAGCTTGAGGAGGGGAGATGATGTCTGGGGTGCATGGAAAAGTGCAGGGGAGGAGGAGTTGGCATGTGCATGGCCAGGGGATGGTGGGGAAGATTTGGCTGCAGTTTTGGCATAGAACCACCAGATGGTTTGGGTTGGAAAGGACCTTAAAGCCCATCCAGTGCCACCCCCTGCTGTGGGCAGGGACACCTTCCACCAGCCCAGGTTGCTCCAAGCCCCCTCCAACCTGGCCTTGGACACTTCCAGGGATGGGGCAGCCACAGCTTCTCTGGGCAACCTGTGCCAGGGCCTGACCACTCTCACAGGGAATATTTTTTCTAATATCCAGTCTAAACCTACTCTCTCTGTGTGAAGCCATTGCCCCTTGTCTTGGCACTCCATGCTCTTGTAAATAGTGAACCACTATGAAACCACCCAAGAAATGCACCCAAGAAAAGCAGATTTAGCTAATTAGATGTTGTGATGGATGTTTCAGAGTGACATAACAAGGGAGTCAAAGAGACTGACATTTGAAGCCTTGCAATCAGGTTTCAGAGTAATTTTCTGATGGTTTGGGTTGGAAGAGACCTTAAAGGCCATCCAGTTCCACCACCCTGCCCTGGTCAGGGACACCTTCCACTAGACCAGGGTGCTCAGAAAAAAAAATCTTTCTGTAGTTTAAGTAATCTTTACAAAATTAGGTAAATTGCTGACTGAGACAGTTTTAATTTATGTGTGAAATCCACATCTGTTTGGTCATTTTTTTTCCCTGTAATTCTGACTTGCCTCCATTTTATTTCCAGGCAAAACCAGTACAGGCTGTAGTCAGAGTGAGCAGACATAGCACTGCTGGAACACGGTGTGTTGGCATGATTGCTTTAGTTGCACTGCTTTGAGTAAAGCAGTTGTTCACTTAAAGCAGGTGATTGTCTCACCAAAGGGTTAAATCCCAAATGCCTGAATCCTCATTATCTCCTTTAAAAAAATCCAAAACCCTGAGGGGAAGAAATGGAATATCTGATATTTTTTCTTGTTTCTGTAATAAAGCACACGCTGCACGTACATTCTGAGGGAGTTGTTCTTTTGTTCTCCTGCAGACTGAATCAGCTCTTGCTAAGAATTTCCAAGGGAAAAAGGTTTCCAGTACTAACAACATTCCAATTCCAAGACTGACATCAAATCCATCAAGAGTCGATCGCTTAATTGTGGATCAGCTACGGGAACAAGCCAGAGTGAGTTGTAGGACTAAAAAAAAAATCTATTGAACTTATCCTGCAGAACTTAGAGTACAGTGTGAGATAGGCAAGATGATCAGAGCAGCTTTTCCCAAAATAGCTTTGTTCTGTGCAGGGAATAACATTTCAGCAGATCCTGCTGGAGTTTCTGCAGCTCCAGGATCCCTGTGCTGTTACCAGGGAGCCTCGGAGGGCTGAGGCTCAGGGTTACATCCCCACGTGCCCAGAGGATGTGGGTTCTGGTGCAAGAGCTGCACGTGGTGCCAGCACCCAGCCCTGGAGCCTGTGCCTGCACAGCTCTCAGATGTGCTGCATTCTCAGAGCTCAGCAGGGAGGTGTTCACTGTGGATTTGTAGGCACTGGGTTGGAGGAGGTATTTGTGGGGAAAAGCAAGTTTAATTAATGTTTGAAAGACTTTGATATATATTTGCTTGAGATTCTGTTATTTTTTAATGCAGAATGGTTATTTGATGCAATTTCAGCCTGAATTTCTGTTGTTAGTTTGCTGCTTAATCCAGAGAGCCATAACCTGTAGGGCAAGTGTGACTGGGGTCTGCTGAGCTGCAGTGGCTCTGTGCAGCCCTGGGGAGGCAGCAGCTGGCAGGGTTCTGCAGGGAATGAGCACAAACCCTGAGCTGCCAGCAGGGTGCTGAGGGGCTGCTGTGCCCCTCCTGAGGCCCAGAGCCAGAGCCAGGGTGCTGGTGCTGCAGGAGGAGAAGCAGAGACAAGAGCTGTCCCTGCCAGGGGCTGTGGGCTGAAAGGGTTCTGGGAAATGCTGGATTTGGAGGCAGCAGGAGTGAGCAGCAGGATATCCTACTGGCCTCACACAGGTGGAATAATCCCTGGGGCTGTGTCTGCTCACAGTCAGGGTATTCACCCAGCAGGGAGAGCACAGGCAAAGACCTTTAAAACTCCATCCCAAAAGAACAGGGTTGGGAAGGTTCCACGTTTAGAAGGCTTGCCTGTCCTTGCCCTGGTACCTTAAACCTGCCTCTAAAACAGGACTCCCTCCTCTGCAGCCATTTGAGAAACCAAACTTCAGGGTATAGAATCTCAAATTCTTGTTAGCAACTGTTGGCAACTGAGAAGTAGTTTTAAGGATGCTCAAAAGCACAGTGGGGCTGTTGAACCTGGGTTCTAACATCAGACAGCTCAGTGATGGTCAGAGAGGAACAAAAGTTGGAGTGGAAGCTGAGTTGGCTCAATCTGGGATTAACTCTTCGTGGTGTGGAGCATCCAGTTAAATTCTCTTGGAGATCACACCCTTTACTTTGGATACTTTAGGCAATCAAGTGTAGCCATGGCCCAAGGAACATTACCACTTGGGGATTTTTAGTCTTACCTCTTTCTGCAAAGCACTGACCAGGTTCTCAGTGCTCTGGGAACGTGGCTGAGCAGTCACTCACCATGGGGAAACCCAGTGATGTGACTGGTGTAGGATAAACAAGACAGCAAAGATGCAGATTTTCAGTGGAGCAAAGAAACCTGAATGTTTGTGCTCAGCTCCTTTAGTGCTGAGAGTTCATCCCAAAAGCCAGCCCACACGTGTGGTTCCACAGCAGCCTTCCCTTTCCCAGTCCAGCTGCCCTGCACAGCACAAGGGGATCACCCAGGAATTGCAGCAGTGCTGCAGGAAGGGAGGACCCCAGTGCTCTGGATTCAGGGAAATGCATGTTGTCATGGAACCACCTCCTGTTCCAGGGATGTCTCAAAGCTGCACAGATCTGTTATTAACCAGTGGGCTGGGGGTCCTCGTGTGGGAGTATTGTAGCCTTGCTGTTGTGCTGCAGCTTCAGGTTTGGAGATGAACAAATCCCGGGTAAGAACTTAAAATTGCTTCAGCTATAACTTTATGAACTGTTTCAAAGGAAAATAATGGTTATCATTAACCTCGTCCTCTAATTAGCGAGTTCTCTGGTAAGTGTAGGTGAGCAGGGTGTGACCTCCTGTAACGTGTGCACTGTTGGGCAGGTTGTGACCTTACTGGGGAAGATGGAGCGTCTTCGCAGTTCCCCCCTCCATGCCAACATCTCCACTGCTCTGGACAAACACCTGGAGTCCATCCATGTGGTGCAGGCCCGGAGAAAGGATGAGATTGTGAACCCTTCCAACCGGCAGCGGCACGGCCCGCCCCGCTGCCAGGATGAGAGAGGTGAGCTGGGCTGGGGAGCGTTTGGAGGGTACCTGGGAAGTTGTGCACATGGTGCAAGGCTGCAAAAAATAAGGGAGGGGGATTGTATTCAAGTTTTAGTTTATTTTTCAGTGTTGGAGCTTTGCCAAAGGCAGACTGGGTGGGGTTTGGATGAGGATTTGAGGGGACACTGAAACTGGGGTTTAGAGATAAATGGGTTAAATCACTTTAGAGTGTGTTTATTCAATTAATGAACTAGCAAGGAGTAGAAATTAGTGGGGTTTTTTGGTAACACACTCAGGGTTTGGAGATGATATTAAGCTATTGCCTCTTTTTTCTCCCTGTCCCTCATATTCCTGTTCCCAGCAACTCTTCAGCTCTGCCTTTGTGTAGAACTTCCCTAGTATTTCCATGCTGAATCTGCCCAAAGAGACAGAGATGGCCTTGGGTTACAGATGGATTTCCTCTTCAAGCTTGTTCTGTCATAGACTGGCATAAATATAAATCATATTTTGGACGGATACACAAAAATACATTGGTCAGAATGTTTTCATTCTTAATGGTATCCAAAATAAGCCAAATACTCAGCTTAATCTCTCACTAGTGCACAGGCAGAGTGGCAGGTTCCCTTGTCCTGTAGGTGGGAGTCAGGATAAATTCCTGCTCCCTGACCTCCTGCCTTGTGTCAAAAGCTGTCTGACATTTCTGAGTCCTCTGATCTCTTCTGCCTTCCTTTCCACATCTGAACTACAGGGATTATTTTACTTCTTTGGAGTGTCCCACCATGCAGTTCTGTCATTCCCAAGTTTACCTCAAAAGATAAATCACAGCAGGTTTTTTTTTCAGCTGTTCACCGTCATTCTTGTTTCTGTTTACCTTGACTGAAGATTATGGGACTTGTTAAGGTGAAGGGTGGTTTTTTTGGGTGTTGAAGCCCTTGAAAATAATTGGCTCTGGCTTTACCTGGCACTACCACATCTGTGAGCTCTTTGGAACAGGATAGTATGGGAAAGAGTTGGAGTGGAGAGGAGAGGGAGCCTGGGGCAGCAGTTGGAGAGGATTTTTCAAACAGTAAATTATTGAATGCAGTAACTGTATTTGCTGTGTGTCTGGGAAAGCCTTGAGGGAAGGGCCTGAAGCTGCACAGCTCCTCTCTTTGGCAGAGCTTTCTTGTTAATGGTTTTGGTTTGTTTGGGAGCAGGTCTTCCCTGGCCCAGCCCTGTTCCTACAGCACCTTTCTCTTCCATCTATCATGGAATTACAGGATGGTTTGGGTGGGAAGGGATCTTAAATCCCATCCCATTCCACCCCCTGCCATGGGCAGGGACACCTTCCACTTGACCAGGTTGCTCCAAGCCCCCTCCAATCTGGCCTTGGACACTTGCAGGGCTGGGGCAGCCACAGCTTCTCTGGGCAACCTGGGCCAGAATAACAGGACCACTGCCCACGTGGCCCTTTACAGCACTGGGGTACCACACCCATTTACAGAACGTGACCTGTCTGCTTCACCCAGTGCTCCAAACAAGCTGCTCCTTCCCCTGTCACACAGATTTCTTGGCAGGGCAGGTGGAGGACCCGCCTGTGCCCCTGAGTGTGTGTGCACAGAGCACCCCAGCCCTGGTGTGCAGGGCAGCGGGAGGGGCTGCAGCACCCTCAGCACTCAAACCACAGAAATTCAGGTGCAGCTCTTACACACTTGTACAGAGCCAGGCAAGGTCAGAGCTCCGAGGGCCCGAGGTGTGGGCTGAGGGGGCCCCAGCAGGGTGGCAGCACTAAAGGGCCCTTTCCCCCGCAGTGGTGCTGGCTCTGGCCGTGGCACTCCGAGCGCTGTGCCAGGCCACGCGCAAGGTCCGGACCGTGCTGTGGTGCGCCCTCCAGATGACCCTGCCCAAACCCTCCGCTGGAAAACGGGCCCGGGACAGAGTCCCCCAGGAGCTGGCACCGACTGAGGAGAAGCGACTGGAAAGCGCCGCGGGCGCGGCCCCGGCCCCGCGGGGGCTGAGGGAGGTGGGCACAGAGGGAGCCCCCGCGCCCTGCACAGACCTGCTGCGCGGGGGGTACGAGAGAGGGGACGCCAGCGCCTCCTAATCTCTGATTCCTTTTGGTTGCTTCAAAGTTTCAACTGCTAATGTTCGTATTTAAAACTGTATCTTGACGAGAAGTGAGTGCCTTAAGGGCTCTCAGGTTAAGCTGTTAACAGGCAGGGTCAGATTGTTGTAAAGCCAAACTGGTGAATGTTAACTTAAAAAAATAATCACACTAATTCATTAACAGCCAAGATATTATTTATCTCCTGCGGGTGAACCCTGGTGTCCAACTCTCCCGATAACTTTTTAGTTTTGCTTTTGGAAATAAGTTTTTAAATAATGGTTCTTAGAGACTGTGGCGTGATGGGGTGTGAGATTGGTGTCAGATCACATTGTAATGTATTACAGTTTCCTTATCGAACTAAAACCTGGAAACAGGAGGAAAAAAGGCTAAGAATACCCAATATTCATGTCAAATTAGATATTTAAAATACAAATATTTATAAACTTGAGATTTTAGAATCTATGTTTGGGAAAGGAGATATGCACCAGGTTCCACTAAATTACCAATTATTGCTGTGTGAAACCATGAATGTAGTGAATGTGTTCGGATATTTGGGCATGCTCTTGGGAACAAAGGAACCTCTGTTTTAAAGTATTTAAGCTTAATCAAACTACGACAGGCACACAGGATTGTCCTGCAGAGCTGTGCAGCAGCTGCAATAATGAGCGTTGTTTTTAATGAATTTAAATTTGGAAGAGGTAGCGCAAAGTTCTGAAACTTGGGTTTTCTTGAAGTTAGTCTTTCACTAGTTTGGTTTGAAATTTGATTGTCGGCTTTTAGACTTCTTTGTTCCCCTCTGCCTTTGGGCAGCTCCCAGCACTGGTGTTTCCTGCAGCTCAGTCTGTAGGAACAGGAGTGGCTGATTCACCGTGTGCTCGAGGAGGAGGAGGATCCACCCTTGGGACATCGTGGGGTAAAGTCACTGAGCTGTCTGTGCCTGGACAGCCTGGTACTGCCAGGGCTCTGTTCTTCCTGTGCTGGGAATGCTGGTGGGCAGAAGGGGTGATGGCACCATATAAATTGCCACTGGATGATGTGACAGGAGCGACTGCGGAAGGCTCAGCAGAAGGTGGGTGAGCGTGTGATCACTGCAATGACCAGAAGCGCTGCCAGGGTGAGTGTTTTGGGGCAGAACAAGCACAACTTCATAGCAGTCACTGCACTGGGGTTTGTTCAGTTTAACCCAGGCTGTGTTGATGTTAAAGCAAAACTGACTGTACTGGCTGGAGTCGTCTGTAGGAAATAAATTCACTTTTGCTGAAGAGCTTTTGTTCTGTCAGTGTGTTCCCAGGCCGGGTTCCTCAAGCCTGAGCTGCTACTGGAGGTGAAACCTTCAGTCTTTTATGGAAGTGTGTTTAGGGGGATAAAGCAAAGGGGATGCTGAAATCATGGAGAGAGCCATACCCATACCGATGGAAACACAAAGGGAGCCAGAGTGGGAATTTCCTTTCTCTGCAAGTGTCTCATTGTCTCCCAGCTTTGCATTGCCAGGGAAAGCTGATGCAGCAATTCCAGCATCTGCACTGGGATTCTTAGGAGTGAGTCCAGAATATTCCTGCTCTATAAATAACTCCCATGTGTTGGTGCCAGCCATGCACTGCTGACTGTCCTGGATGGGCACCAGTGGAGCAGCAGCACTCTGAGCTCCAGAGGCTGAGTCGGTGCCTGCCCGGGAGCCCAAACTGCTGGTGTGGGAAGGGGGGGCCACTCTGGGGGGCAGAGGGGACAACAGCCCAGGGGGGCAGGGAGGGGCAGCCCTGCAGCCTCACGCGCTGGGAAGCATCAGCTCCCTTGGGGTTCCCAACACCACCGGCTGCTGCCATGGTGCTGCTCCTGGCTGCAGTGCCCCAGGACAGGGCTAGAAGCTGAAGGGCTGGACCTCCCCTTGCTCCTGATCCTTGTCCCTGACAGGGCCTTTCCTAACAGCAGAACGAGGCCTTGGCCAGCCGGACACACCAGCCCAGCCCAGCCCAGCCCGTGCCCAGCTGAGGGTGCAGGGGACAGCGGTACCTGCAGAGGGAACTGCTGGGCTGAGGGAGCCTGTTCCCACCGTGTGTGTGACTGTGCCCTTCTTGCATCCATGCAGACCCGATGGAATGTGCACACATGTATCCTGTTCCTGGACAGAGGGGCCTCAGTGCTCCTCTCATGGGGAGGTGGACTCTGCTCCTCCTCACAACCAAAGGTCTCAAGAGGCCGTGAGAGGCTCAGCTGTGCAGTGTCCCTGCAGGTGGGCAGCTCCAGCCCTGGGCTGGTGTTTTCCTTGGAAGCCGAGGGCTGGGCAGGTCAGTGCCAGGTGGCAGAGCTCTGGGTGCCCAGCTCCAGAACGTCTGCTGGCAAGGGCAGGCAGCTGCTGCTGCCAGGGCAAGTGAGCTGCCAGCGGGAGTGAGATCGCCCGGGCCACCAACAGCGGCTGAGCCCGCGGGCGGGCAGAGCCTCGGCCCAGGGCTTGTGCTCCACGTTCCAGGGCACAGGAGAAGGTGAGAGCTGACCCACGGGGCCGGGGCTGAGTGACAACCCCTCCCTCAACAGCTGCCTGAGCCACCCAAAACACGGGGACCCAGCCAGGATCCAGCGCAGGGCACCAGGCCAGGCTGGGAGCTGAGCCCTGGGGAGAGGCACAGCTGGGACAGTGCCTGGCAAGGGCAGAAGGGGCACCACAGCCCTGGGAAACAAGGCGTGAATGGAGCAGGACCTGCAGCACGGCAGCAACGGGCGAGCCCTGTGAAATGCTGCTGCTGGGCAAGGGGCCAGCGGGGACAGAGGGCACTGCACCACGGGCACCACAGCACGAACTGCCACAGCACTGAGGCAGAGGAACCACGTCTTGGCCAACCAGATTTATTGTTCAAGTCCAAAGACAAAGCAGTTGCAGAGTCACACGCACAGCAGGGGGTGAGGAGAGGCCTGGCCCTGCAGTCAGAGCGGTGCCAAAAGCAGGTGCTGGGTCAGGCACCCTGGGAGCTCAGGAGCACAGGAGTTCAGGAGCTCAGGAGTTTACAACCATGGGAGCTCAGCAGCTGTGGAGCACAGGACACAGGGCACGTCGCAGCCAACGGGCAGCAGAGCAGGATGTGGCACAGGGCCAAGGCACAGGGCCCCGAAAGTGCTGCAGCTCCTCCTTCCCCTCCATTCACAGGATTAGTGTTTTCCTTCCCAAGGTGGGTGACACCGTTGCAAGAAAGGCTGGAACAGCAGGGACAAGCCCTTTGGGGCAGGAAAAGCATTCGGACCCTGGTTCCTGATGGGAGCTGTGCCCAGGGAGAGCAACGGGCTGGTGACTCCAGTGCATCCCCAGCTCACCCTGCTCGGTGCTCAGACAGCCTCAGAGCTTCACCCTGGCAACAGCTGTGGAAATAAGAGTCTGTGTTCTCCCCCTCAGAACATCAGGGAGCTGGGGAGCACCATTTTCCAGCTACTGGAGTCTTAAAATCCTGTAAGGAGCGTGGTTTGCTGCTGTGGAGGCCGATGCTCCGGCCCACGGGGCATTTCCCTCACCCACAGCCCATGGGTGGGGCAGTCGTGTCGCTGCAGCTCATCTCTAGTTCACACACTTCACTGCTGTGCTGCAGACCAGCACTGCCCACACTGAGCCCAGCTCTGATCCTGCTCCAGCCTGAGCAGGGCTGTAGCGTTGTTCTTGGCAGCACAAACACAGGGATTTGCAAAGACGTTTTTCAAGGCTTGTGTAAATAAATCCACATCTGCCCCGGAGCAGCGTGTCCTGACCTGAACAAACTCCTCCACCGTGCTCTGCTCTGGGGTGGTCAGAAGTAAAAATGGATCAATTGAACACCATGGACATAATCACCCTTCTTTGGTACAGACACTGGCCACGAGCACCAACGGGGACACTGACACCACTAGCACGGGGCACACGGCTCCAGGAACTGCTCAGAGTTTCTTTTCTGCTATGTAACAACCCCAAAAAAAGCCAAACAAAAAGGAAACACTTCCCAAGAACCACTCCCAGCCACGTGCCCACAATTCCTGCTGCTTTTTAAACACACACCGTATTCAGAATTATTTTTATCCCTTGAGAGTCCAGCTGGGAATCACCAGCTACCGCTTCCGCTCGCCCTTCTGTGTCCGCTTCTTCTCCTTCTCCTTCCGCTCCTGCTTGGCCAGCTTGTCCTTCTCCCTCTGCAGTTTATCCTGCTCTTTTTTCCTCTGGAACTCATCCCGCAGCAGCTCCCGCTCCAGCTTCCTGGCGTTCAGCACATCCTCCACGTTGGTGTTCCGGAACAGCGCTGGGGGAGTTAAGGGCCGACAACACTCCTTCTACCTCCCCCTTCACCTGCCAACTCCCACTTCTGCTTCCTCACCAGGCAGGTAGGGAATTGGGGAATGAGGAATGGAGAAAGGAAAAGGGACCTGTTTTCCAGATAGAAAAGCCAGGTAGAATAATCGCAGGCTCCGTGAGAAGGAAGGGTCTGGAGCAGCTAAGGGAGCTGGGGTTGGATATTGGGAAAATTCCTTCATGGAAGGGGCTGTCCAGCCCTGGCACAGCTACCCAGGGCAGTGGTGGAGTCCTCATCCCTGAAGGGATTTAAAAGCTGTCTGAATGTGGCCTTGGGGACGTGGGTCAGTGTGGCCTTGGCAGTGCTGGGGGATGGTTGGGCTGGATGGTCTCAGAGGGTTTTTCCAACTTTAATGATTCTACAATTTTTTCCTAGAAAAATGAAGGTGTCTCCAGGCTCTTAAGGCTGAATGTGTAAAAAAATGTGTCAAACCTCTACAAACCTGAGAGGAAGAAAACACGCAGGGTAGAGCCTCGAGTGGATTCACTGCAGCTGTGAGACATGTTCTAACACACACATACATACATGTGTGTACAGGCATGTATGTGCAGACAGATCCATATCTGTCCCTAACGTACCGACAAGAATAATTTATGTTTCATATTTAATTATGTGATAAAACCTGCTTCCATCTTAGACTTGCCAGCTGGGAGCTCCAGGACTGTCCCAAATCACCATCCTGAGATGGACACAGGACCCCTGGTCCTGCCCACCTGGAGCTGCGCCGTGGCCTGAGGAGCCTCATTCCTGGTGTGATTTCCCTCTCTGGACAACAGTTAACGTTAATCTGAGCTTCTGGGAGAATTGTCCTTGTTCTGTGAAGCTGCAGGGAGGTGGAAGAGGGAAGGAAGGAATAGGGGAGAGGAAGGAGAACCGTCTGACAGGGCAGTGTCACTGTCACTGCAAGGTCGGGCTACACGGAGAGGAAAACCAATCCCCAAGCTGGAAAGGTGGCCCTAAAGAAACAGGGAGATGAGCACAGGGAAGGAAGGATGGGAAGCTCCCCATGGGGGCTGCCTGCTTGCCAAACAGCCCAAGTCACCAGGAGTTCAAAGGATACATTTTTCAGATCCAATGTTTACTGCTGTCCCAGTCGGTCCATCCTGTTCGTCCCCACCGGTGAGAGAATTAAGGAAACAGGCACATGAACCTGTGCCTCTCCACAGTCACACCACTCCAAACACCTCAAATAACAACTTATCAAGGCAGGAGGGAGCAGCTGAACTCACACAGACCAGGAAGGCACAACTCCCACGCTCAGCTCCTGCTGCTCCAGGGCTGGGTACAATTCCTTCCCATTCACTCTGCTGTACAGGGAAGAGTTCCCTCTTCAGCACCACCACGAGTTACCTCCAAACCCTCTCACTCCACACACTCTGTAAAGGATTTTTTCAGGAGATTTCTCCTCAGAAAGCAAGAGATAAACTCAGCACCATCTCACAGAGGGACAGGGGGTCTCCTGCCACCTCTGGGCTGGGCAAACCTTCACAGCCACATGTTGGTGGGAGAAACATCCTCCAAGGAGCATCTGCTCCCAGCACTCCACAAACTGGGAGCTTTCATGCTTTGTCTATAGATGTTATTTTACCACAGAGAAGGAAGACTGGCAAGTTTCCCCAGCTCTCCCCACCAGACCCTGCAAAGCCAGGAAGGTGTTGCTGCTGCAGGAGGTTTAGAGCAGACATTGTCCCCCAAAGCCCCGAGTCTCAGCCGGCACAGGGAAGGATATTCCTCCTCGTCGGTCACGTTGGCGTACTGGGCCAGGAGAGCAGCCTTCCTCTGCTTCTCCTCCTGGGAGGAGACCTCCTTGGGCTTCACCACGATCCTGGCCTGCTTCTCCATCATACTGGCAATGGCCTGGACCTCATCTGGCAGGAGAGGAGTGACAGTGTCAGCCCGTGCTGCAGACACAGCCCTGAGCCCTGGGGCCATCGCTGCCTCCTCCCTCTGCAGCCCCAGCGTGTCCTGTGGGACAAACAAACCACCCAGAGGGAGAGCTCTCACCCAAAAACACCCCCTCCTCTCACAAGCTTGTCCCACAGTCAAAGCTGGCTGCTTTGGGGAATTCCAGCTGGGATCTGTGAGAGCTGGAGCTGCTGGGGAGCCGCAATGGGACTTGTCTGGGCCAGTGAGGGGGTGACACAGTGACATGACAACAGCTTCTCCCTGTGAGGGGAATTCCCTGTGCTGTGCCCAGCCACCAGCACCCACTGGTATTCCTGGAGCAGACACTGTTTTTCCTGGAGCGAGGGAAGTTTCACAGTGAAACTGGAATCACTCAAGCTCTGCCTAATGAAAATCCATTTGACTCCAAATCACATTCTCTTCCACTTCAAAGCAGCTTAATAAGTTTATTTAAGTACATATTTAAAACCCTACCAATGAGAAAATTCTGGAAACCCAAAGTGAGGGATCAGTGCTGTGCTCTCCCTCTGCTCCCAACCAGGAGAGACCAACAGCTGATTTACCTTTAACACTGAAATTCTGCTGCCCATTTCCTAAAATGACCTCCAAGTTTTGACACCAAATCATTTTTTAGTCTGTCAATCACTTATGCTCAGGATTCTGCTGTTCTGAGTAGAACACAGACTTCAGTGGTGATTTATCCTTTCATGGAACCCCAGTGAAATAATTAAACCCTCGAATTCCATGAACTCAGACACACTTTGCTGCCCTTCTGTGACAAGAAAAATCCCTGCGGGTGAGCACTGGCAGGAGCAGGAGGAGCCCAGCAGCAGCTCCAGCAATCCCAGTCACTTGTCCCCAGCAGGAATTTATTTTATTTGATGCGTGGAAAGGCAAGGTCAGGCCAAGAATTTTTGGGGAAAGCCACTGAGCTGCTGTGTGGTGGAGCTGCCGTGTCCAGGGGGTGAGGGAGAGGGGAATGCTGGGCTTGGTCACTGCCAGAGCCACTCCCGGGTGACATTGGGCACTGACAACGTGCTGTTTGCAACCAGGAGTGACAGCAAAATGCAAAGCAAACAAAAAGCAGGATTTAGCCCAAAGGGATGTTCCCTTGTCCTGGGCTCAGGTCAGGTCCCTGCTGCTGGAATGTCACTCACTGATCCCAGTGTGCTTGAACCAGCAAATCCTTCCAGCACAGGGCTCCTGCTCAGGGACCAGGGATGGACTCAGGGGACACAGGAACAGTGGGACTGTACCCACAGGTGGGGAAGGAGCAGTGATGGTTCAGCAGCAGCCTCACAGAGCTTCCTCCAACAAGCACTTATGGAAAAAAGGGAGTTTTAAGGGAAGATGTTGGAAGAGGAAACAGGGGTGTTTTCCTGGGGTCAGCAGCAGGGACAACCCAGCTGCTTTCCAGTCTGGCATAAACTGGAGCAGACAGGTATTTTATGCCATAATTGCTGCATCTCCCCCCAGAGTGCAGCTGCAGTGTCAGTGCTGAGCAAAGACAGCCCTGGGTGTGCTGGGAAAGATTCCTGAAAAAAATCCCAGAATGGTTCAGGTTGGACCTTAATGACCATGGCATTCCAACCCCCACCGGGAAAAAAAAGAAAAAATAAACAAAAAAGAGCTTTTCCCCTGCAGGGAGATGAACCCAAAGAGCAGCAGGGACTGCTGTTCCAAAGTGGAACTGCTCCTTCCCATTCTGTACCTCAGGATGGAGCAGTAACTGAGCAGTGATGGAATGAGGGGCAGGTCAGCACCCCAAGGCACCCTGAGAGCACAGTACCTTCTTTTTCCTCTTTGGCATCAACAACCTGAGAGTCAGACCACTTCTCCACGACCTCCCTGCACACATCGTTCAAGAGATCTTCTTCCTGGTGAGGGAAACGAGATTCCTCAGTCTTGGAGTCAGACAGGAGAAGTACCAGCTGCAAAGAATTTGAAGCCCCAGCAGTGAGCTCAGGACACAGCTTTTCACCCCAAATCTGCTCATTAAACACACCCACAGGACTCTGGTTACCCTGGGGTGAGACAATCACACCAGGACCGGTCCCTCTGCACACCAACAGCTCCAACACACGCGGGGTTCACGACGGGGCTGTGCTGGTGCCATGGGCACGAGGAGGCACTTGGGGATCTCTGCTCCCAAAATCTACTGCCCAGAGTCCTCTTTCTTCCTGAGCAAGGCCACAGAGAAGCGACTCAATGTCAGCTCCATGCCCACAGAAGGGAATAAATGACTCTGGATAAGTTGTGGGTCAGGGCCAGGACGGAGCTGACACCGCTGTGGTGGCACTGACAGACCATCCCGTCAGCAGCAGGGACAGTGTGGTCCCCTGGCCTGCCTGGAGCACCAGACACGACCCAGAGGTGGCAGCAGGGGCACCCACACTGTTCTTCATTACTGAGCATCCACAGATGGCTTTTCCCCTCTTCTTTCCTCTGTTATTCCAGAGGCACCAGGTGTCTTGGAGACAGCTGGACAGGGGGGAAGCTTCCAGCAGCTTCTCACAGAAATCACCCCTGTGCCCCTGCTGCCAAACCCTGGCCAGGCAAAGCCTTCCCCCTGCCCGTGCCAAAAGCTCCGAGAGGCCAAAAGCCTGATGAACTCTGCCTAGAAAAGAATTTCTTCTGCTCAGAGCAGGTGGGTTTTTAGGTCTGGGAGAACCCACCGACCCCACTCCCACCGGGAGTGACACCGGGATCCTCCCAGGAACACGCACTGGATGAGCAACAAGGATGATGTGCAGGGAAACAGGAAACACCTCAGGGGCAGTCAGGGGGACCCTCCCAGCCCTGGCACACAGCAAGGCGCAGGAGGAGAGGGAAAACCAGCATGGTTTGGCTGCCCATCCCTGGAAGTGTCCAAGGCCAGGTTGGACGGGGCTTGGAGCAACCTGGGCTGGTGGAAGGTGTCCCTGCCCATGGCAGGGGGTGGCACTGGATGAGTTTTCAGGTCTCTCCCAACCCAAACCATTCCATGACTCCATGATTCTAAGACAGGAGAGTTTTTAAGTGCCAGGAACACTCATGGCAGAAGGATCCTGTGAATGGATGGGCACCCCTGGGTGCAGGGAATACCAGCCCACAGGAATCAAGGCTGGCAGAATGATAAGGAAATTTATATTAAGCCTGGAGAGAAAGCTGGGAGAGACACATTCCCTGGGCACCTGTCTCGGTGGGCAGGAGGAAGGAAATCAGGGAAGTGATTGCCAAGATACAGGAATGGGAAGGGAAATGGAGGGAAATGAAGATTCACAATGAAACGGCAGCGACCGGCACAAACGAGGTTGGTTTGGAGTTCAGTGAATACAGAGAAAAAATAACCATGGAAAATACAAGTGAGCCAGGTTCTGTCTGGTTTGAAGAAAAGAACTGGACAGAAACAGAACCAAATTTTAAATTCCTTGATTAGAAATGGTGACATTTGAATAAACTCATGAACTAGTGCAAGGCATGGTCAGCACTGTGGAACCACAGACACGAGTCCAGATGTCACCTGAGCTTCACTTTCATAATGGTTGTGAAAAACAAACAAATGAACAAAGAAAAACAAACACATAAACAAAAAAAATCACCTGGAATTTGTGTACAGAACTAAGAGAAAAGACTTGGCAAGAAAGGCCCCAATTCACCAAATAAAAGATTGTTTCACAAGTCAATAGAGAAATAAGCACAGAATCTACAATTAAAGAAAAGGGGGGGGAAGAACACAATAAAAAGAGTAATTACAAAGTCTCAGCGTTCAACAGACTAAAATATTTTACAGGAATTGCAGAAAAATTAAACTGAGCTGGAAACTGCAAAGGAGCAAAGGAAGAGAAGGAACAGGCTGTGATGGGACAGGGAGAGGGCACAGACAGCCCTGGACTTGATGGGAACTCAGGACTGGAGAGAAAAGGGAAAACAGCACAAACCCAGAATGTCAGGAAAGGGGAATATCAGTGGCAGGGCCTCAGCTCAGCCAGGACATTCCCAGGCCTGGCAAGAGTCAGACAGGGGACTTTGGTGATGGAGTGAAGCAAGTCTGGTAGTTAAAGATAAGTTAATTAACCTTGGCTACTCCAGAACAGCACTTTCCCAAGACATCTGGCTCTGTCCCTAACACTGTTTGCTTCTCCTGCTGTTTTAGGCTCAAAGCTGCACTGCCAGTTCCATTGGCAGGAAGGAGCTCACTGCTGGTGTACAACCCTGGGGGGATGGCAAAGGCACTGAGGGTGCTCTGACCTCTAGAAAACCTGCCAGAAATGGCACAGCCAGGGAACAGCAGGAATGAGGTGACACTGTAACCTGTGATAACAAAAACCTGATCTTAATGACAAAGCCCCCTTGGGTTTTGTGCTCCCACACTGGTATTTCAGAAGGAAATCAGCAGACTGTTACCAACAGCAGCACCACTCACTAATTAACATCTCACACTCTGAAACATCCCTTTATGGAACACCCCGAGACACTGCAAAAATCATCCAGGAGACAACTGTGGAAGAGAAATCCCTTCCTGCACTCCCCTGGCTCTGTCCCAGGAATGTGCCAGGGGCAGAGACAAGCCCTGAGCTTCCCCGCGGCTGTTCCTGCCCGTCCTGGCAGACACCACGTGCTGTGGGGAACGGGAGCAGCTCCCAACACCCTCCGAGAGCCTCGCCGGGGAATTTATTCTTGAAAGTCATCTCAAACCACACCAGGGCTCTCCCAGGAGTGACCCCCGAGCCCTGCACACAAATAACGGGGATCGCTGTGTCCACCATCACCTACTCCTCAAGCAGGGGTTTTGGAAAAAGGCAATAGCTGAGAAAAAGCCCTCCCCTCCATTGACCCCTGCCAGAGCTTCCACCGGCCCCGAGCTGGCACAAACCAGCCACCCACGACCCACCCAAATCACCACAAGGGTCCCGGGGAGGGGACAGAAAGGCCCACGGAGGTGCGTCCCTCCTCGGGAAGGGGGTGATCCAGCCGGGAAGGGGATTATCTATCCCGGGAATGGGGTGATCCAGCCGGGAAGGGGATTATCCATCCCGGGAAGGGTTTATCCATCTCAGGAAGGGGCCGATCCAGCCGGGAAGGGGATTATCCATCCCGGGAAGGGTTTATCCATCTCAGGAAGGGGCTGATCCAGCCGGGAAGGGGGTTATGCACCCCAGGAAGGGGCTGATCCACCCCAGGGCTCCGCGGGAGCGGCCCCGCCTGGCCCCACCCCGTCCCCCGCCGGACCCCACGGAGCCCCGCCGGCGTCACCTCCCGGGCCGTGTGGGAGCCCCGGCGAGGCCCCCCTGCCCCGGTCCCCGCCGGTTCCCCCGTCCCTCACCAGGCAGGCGGCGAGCACGGCCCGCAGCGCCTCCAGCCGCTCCTCGTCGCTCTCCTCCTCCCGCAGCAGCCCCTCGATGTAGGCGCCGTACACGGCGCGGTCCAGCCCCAGCGCGTCCAGCCGCGCCGCGAGCCAGGCCGGGAACGGCGGCGGGGCCGGGATCGGGATCTGGTTCGGGATCTGGTTCGGGATCGGGGCCGCGGCCGCCCCGCCGGGCGCCGCCATCTTGGGCCTGCGGAGGGGTGGGGGGGTACGGCGGCCGCGGGGGGACAGAGTTGTGGCGGCGGCGGGAGCGGCGGGGCCGGGGGTCGGGGTTGGTGTCCGAGCGGGAGCGGCGGGACCGGGGGGTGATTCCGAGTGCCCCCGGTGCCCCCGGTGCCCCCGCACGGCTCCTCCTCCCCCCGGGCAGCGGTGGGGCCCCGCGCGGCCGCCGTGCGGGGCGGGGCGGGGCGGGCGGCGGAGTTTAAACGCGAACAGGCGGCGGGACCGAACCCCCCTGAGAGCGCCATGGCGGGCCCGGCCCCCGCCGCCGCCCGGCCCCTCCGGGGACAGTCCTTCTACCTCGACCTGCCCGGCGGGAGGAGCGCCCGGCACCTGGCGGAGGCCATCGAGCGGCTCGGCGGGGTGAGGGGGGACGGGCCCGGCGGGTCCCGGAGCCGAGGAGGGGGCCTGGGCGTCCCGGGTCTAGGGGTGGCCCGGGGAGGGGGAACCGGGATTGAGAGAGGGGGTCCCGGGAGCTGGGAGGGAACAGGACTGGGGGGTCCCCCGGGGAGGGGGTGGGGGGTCCCCGGGATGCGCTCACCCCGCTCCCGGGACCCCCGAGGGTCTCAGTGACTGGGGACTGAGGTGCCCCCCCCCACCCTTCTCACCCCTTTTCTTTCTCTCTGCTCTTTTTAAAAAAAAATTTCCCTTTTTCCGGTGGTTTGGTGTTGTTCCCCTCCCCGGTCCCTTGGCAGCCGGAGCCCCTCGGGGTGGGGGGAGGTCGTCCCCCATCCCTGTCCCCCCCATCCCCGTCTTTGCAGTTTGACAAAACGTCTTTCTATGATCTGGACATTAACGACATTTGAGTCCATCACACTCCTCCATCCCCGTGCCCTCCAGCCCCCCGAGGGTCCCTCGGGGGTCTCTGGGTACCACCATCCTGCTCGGGACCAGCTCCGTGCAAACCTCTCCCTCCAGCTTCTCGGTGGTTCCCGGGCTGCCTGGTCTGGCCAGCACCGTCTGGGGGGTGGTGGCCACCGTGGGAGCAACTTCCAGACAGTGGTAACCAGTTCCTTGGCCTCGGAGGTGCCTTCCAGACAGGAGTGACTTGGTCCTGGCAGCACTTTCCAGTATATGGGAGCTGGTTGCCCAGTCGTGGGGGCACCTCCCAGGTGGTGGTAACTGGTTACCTGGTGATGGAAGCATCTTCCAGTCAGTGATAACTGGTTGTCTGGACATGGGGAACACCTTTCAGGTCATGGTAACTGGTACCTGGCTATCCCTCGCTCACAACAGCCTGTGGCAGCTTAATTTTTTAGGGACGCTGCGAGACTTCCACATGGAATTCAGCGTAGGGTAAAGTAGGGAAGCACCAGCCAAGGCTCTTGTGCTTTTCTCGTGGCTTTCCCAGAAAAACCATCTGGACCCTTTTCCCTGTGAAGCTGTTGTTTGAGTGGATCCACGTGACATCCTTCATGGCCTCCAGGCTTCCTTGCCGCTGATATTCCTCATGAATTCCTTATATCCTCTCTCAAGACCCTTCGCAAAGTAGCATCGCCTCAGTCCCTGAGCTGGGGCTGAGCACGGGGGCTGTACCTGGTTGTTCATCAGGTTCAGCTCTGTGTCTTTATTACTCTTGTGCACAGTCTCGTCCTAACAGTTGTTGCTATTTGTTTTCAAGCTCTTTACTCTCTCTGAGGTGATTGTCTCATGTCACCCCAACATTTAAATCCTTTGATGTACACACGGAGGTGAAATCTTCACTTCGTTCTTGTTGCTGCTGTACCTGCTGCCAGGGTCTGCTGCACAGACACGTGGGGAAGTGCAGTGCCTTGCACTGTTTTCCCTTTTCGTGGTTGCACCACCATCCTGAACTTGGTGGTTTGTCTCTGCCCTCCCCTGGCTGTGCCATCCACACTCAGGGACACTGCTCACAGCATCTCATCTAGTTATGCGTCTTCAAGTCTGAGAACCAGCAGTCAGTTATTTATCCATGTAACTGCCCCTTGGAAATAATTTTAGCCTTTTTTTGTCCTTCTGATTCCTGTCGGACACCATCCTGGGTCACCTCGCTGTCTGAAGGGAGGCACACAGGGAGTGGAGTTCTCGTTCCTCTTGCTTCTGTGGAGATCCTGAACCCAACTCCACCACAGCCACCGTCTGTGAAGCATCTCTTTGGCAGCACTATCCCAACCCAGGTCCTGTGTGACGTTCAGAGCACGGTTAAGGGCATCTTGTGGCTTTGGACTTGCATGTGGCTCCTTGAGCTTCACCTTGGCACAGGGCTGGTGACACCCTGGAGTGGTATTTGGACGAGGATGTTGGGATTTCCTCTGTTCTGTGCTTCCAGCCTCATTGAGCTCCTGTAACACGGGTCACTGTTGCAGGGCAGCCTCCACTGTCCCTTTGGCACTTCCCATCCAGATCTTTGTCTTCCTGGAGGCCTCATACCCATGTGTTAGTGTCTACCTTCTGCTCAGCTTCTGAGAACCAAATCATTATGGCCTTATAATACCATTAGTGTCCCAACTTCTGGGTTTCCAGCTCTTCTTGGACTGGTAGCTCCTGTGTGTGTGTGTTCTGGTTCCCTCCTGCCCTGTTCTGTGTGGAGCTGCTTGTCCCAGCTGTTCACTTTCTCCTTTATTTTGCTAAAACACGTCCTGTTCTCCTGAGGACAGAGCTCCTCCACCCTGACCCACAATGTCCAGGGCCTTTTTCTCAGCTATTGCCTTTTTCCAAAACCCCTGCTTGAGGAGTAGGTGATGGTGGACAATCATGGGTGTCTGGATCTGAAGGTTCTGGTGACTCTGCTGTGCATGTCCAGGGCCTGCGCTCCCTGAGCGTGACAGTGTCTGCTCCTCCCAGGAGACAGCAGTGTGGAATGGAGGAAGGAATGCTTGTAGGCATGAGTGCTTCCAGCAGCCCCTCAGTGTGGGGGGGGTTAAACCAGAGGCAGTGGTTTTGTTTAGCAGGGCCCTTTCAGCTCACAGTTGGACACTTTCAGAGCTTCTCTGTTCTGTGTCTGCAGGTGACCGAGAGCTTCCTCAGCAAAGAAGTCACATACGTGGTGTCCAGCAACAAAGAGGCCAAACGGGACAGAGCCAGGACTGGGGATGGGAAGCAGAGCAACCCGACTTCAAGAGACACCAAAGCCACGAGCTCAGGGCCTCCTGGCTCCAGAGGGAACCCACCCAGACCTCACCAGAAGCCACCAGACACTGTAAGAGCTGTAAAGGCTTTGGCCACCTCCAAGTTCGTGCCAAGGGGTCCCAACACAACCAGTGTTGGGAGGTGAAGTCAGTCCTGCTCTGGGGTCTTTTGCCCTGCTCTGGCTGTTCTATTTGTACCCGTGTTCCTTTTATCTGCCATCATTCTCCTCTCAAATGTGCATGTCACAGCTTTGGGCTGGGATCAAGGAAATCTGCTGGAATGGCAGAGGAAATGGAGGGCTTGGCTGGCTTTCCCAGGGAAGGGCAGAGGTGTGGCTGGAAAAACCAGAGAAGTGTTGACCAGATAAAACCACTGCAGGCTGTGGATGTGTATTCACAGACACAGGGCAAGGCCTCTGTAACCTGGGAGGAGATCCACAAGGGATCTCCTCCAGCAAGGGGTTTTTCTGGATCTTGTTTACCCTGTCAGAGCTGGGCTTTCTGCTGGGCAGTGCTTGAGGCCAAATGCCAACATCCCTCTTGGAAAGTGGAATCTGCTGGAAGCTGTGACTGGGGAGAGGCTGCTGCCCCACTCCAGGCCTGGGGCATCTCTGCCAGCCTGGAGCTGGACCCCTGCAGTGGGAAACCTGAGCCTCAGGGGCTGCACCCAGTCCCTGCCCTTGCTCACAGCACTGTCCCCATGTCTTACCAAGAGCTGAACTGGTCTGAGCCCACTGGCTTGCCAGTGAGACTCTGTTCCCAGGAAGGGAAGCAAGAATGTTCCTAACCCTGGCCAGCATGCTGGAGAAAAGGAGGCTCAGGGGGCATCTTACTTGTTCAGCTCCCTGACAGAGGGTGGAGCCAGCTGGGGGTCAGTTCCTTCTCCCAGGTAATAAGTGACAGGACAAGGCTGAATGGCCCCAAGTTGTGCCAGGAGAGGTTCAGGCTGGATATTTGGGAAAATTTCTCCACTGAAAGGGTTTTCAGGCCTTGAAACAGGCTGCCCAGGGCAATGGTGGAGTCCCCATCCCTGGAGGGATTTAAAAGCTGTGTGGATGTGGCACTTGGGGACATGGGTTAGTGGTGGCCTTGGCAGTGCTGCAGGAATGGTTGGACTGGATGACCTTAGAGGGCTTTTCCAGCCTGAACAATTCCATGATGCAGCAGCAGTTTCCAAGCTAAATCACTGCTTCCTCTTGGCTCACTCTGGAGCCTTCACTGCTGGTCGATAATTCCAGGCCTTGGCTGGTGCTGTGAGTGCAGAGCCAGTGGGGCTCTGCGGGTTTGCTCCCTGCAAGTGCTCATTCCCACCAGCTGTGAGAGGAGCCTTGGCCAGGCCCTGCTCCCCAGCAGTGTGGGGGTGTCCCCAGGAATCATTCCCACTGCCATAACCTGGGCTGTGTCTCCTCTCTCCAGGCCCTGCTGAGCCGGGGGAAGGAGCTGCTGCAGAAGGCCATGAAGAACCAGGTGAGCAGCACGTGGCCAGGCTCCCCTCAGGTGGGGTGTGCTCAGAGCTCTGCTGAGCGGTGCAGAACCAGTGCCAGCCCTCCTGCAGAGCCCCTGCCCTGCTGACAGGGCACATCCTGGGGCCAGGAAAGGCACGGAGCAGTTGCTTGTGGCCTGCAGAATGTTGTGTAATCCTCCTGTCACTGCTCCTCGTGGAGCTGTGCCATCTGTCCTGGATGGGCGACATCCAACCTCTGAGGCCTGTCCCAGCAATCTGGGTGCTCAGGACAAGAGAATTATTGTTAGATGAATTTTTAGCCTAAAAAGAACTAAAGCCACGTAGCTGGGACAAAAGGTTCCCTGCAGTCCTTTCCCTGATGTCACTCCAAACCAATCTCAGTGCCCACTTAGAAGCTCATGCTGTAACAGGGATTAAAAATTTGCCCCAGGTGCTGCTGTTAATTTGGGATTGATAAAGCATGAGTTCAAACCTTTTCTGCTGTGCCCTGATTTTAATAACAGCTTTGCAGTGGTCTGTCAGTTGGGCAGCAGGAAAAAAAACCCTAAGTCTAAGCTCAATTTAGAGCTGCACATGTCCCTGCTCTGAGCTGTGCTTTGCCAACCCTCTCTGTGCAGGACACCTGCAGTGGCAGCAGCATCCTCGCCAACGCCCGCCTGTGGGGAGTCCAGATCCTGCACGTGGATGGTATCCTTAACTGGGGGTGGAACAAGGCTCCTGGAAATCAGGGATCTGTGAGACAGGTGGAGCAGGAGTGATGTCAGGAGTGTGGAACAGAAGGGAGAGGCTGCAAGCAAATATACTGGGCTGATGCTGTGCTGGCTGAGGCTGGGTCTGCCCCCCAACAGCAGTTAATTTTGTGTACAGAACATCCCCCTGTCAGCAGCAAACATGGGGTACATCCCATGTACTGAACCTGTAATATTAGAAAATGTTGATAGCTTGGTCAGTGCATCAATTTGCTCCAAAAAGACCATTTTTACTAATTAACCTGGAAGCACAGATCACGATAAGGGCAGGGTTTGGTCGGTTTTAATTAGGCAGTGCTGGTGTTTGAGGGCCTGTGCTGGAAGGCTCTCCCTGTCCCCGTGATGGATGGGGAGGGGGTGATGGGAAAGACAGATGGTGGGACTCTGGTTCTAATAATAGGTCTGGAGTAAAAGGTTCCTGAGTGTCTGGTGACAGTGACATACAGCCTGTCTGGAGCTGCTGCCCTGTCCCTGAGCTCTGCTGAGCCACAGAGCCTGGCAGGGCTGGCAGACCCGGGGCTGCTCTCTGTGCTGCAAACCCCTGCCACTGCTCTCTGCAGAGCCCCACAGCCTCCAGCTCTGCCAGAGAGCAAAGGGGGGGCTGTCCCTCAAAGTGTCTCTTGGCTTCATCTTGGGCCAGTTCCCTGGGTGGGGGATGGATTCTCTGCCAGGGCTTCAGCATTCCCGGTGCCGTGGGCACTGTGCTGAGTGAGAGGGGAACAGCTCCCTGCCCTTGCTGAGCTCTGGCTCCTTGACATCCCACCTGCACAGAAATGTTGTCCTACGCCCAGCAGCTGCTGGGAGCCATCTCAGGAGTGAGGAAACGCTGCCAGAAGACGGAGGTAACAACTTAACTCCAGCCAATTTCGTGAGCTCACGGCCCCTGGGTAGCTCTGAACAATCCTTGTAGCTCCTCCAGAGCCAATGGGCCAGTCAGGAGGGTGATCCAAGTGCTGGATCCCATCCAGCACTGGGCAGTCTAGTACTTCTGTTTGGTGAGGGAGATGACAAAATTCAAAGAATTTTTCCTTTTATAAAGTTGAGGGTAAAGTCAGATGAGAATGAGGCAGCTGTTTGATAACTATCAACATCTGTAGCACAGCTAATCCTGATTTTGGCTCACAAGGGACAAAGGGTTTGTCATCTTCCAACCTCAGATGGCAACTCGACCCCACAGAGTCACTCTCATCCCCCCAGGTGGGATTGGGAGAGAACTGGGAGAGGAAAAACTGAGAGAACTCATGGATTGAGATAGAGATGATTTAATAGGGAAAGCAACAGCCACACACGCAAGCAAAGCAAAATAAGGTGATGTGGCTGATAAACAAGGATTTTTAATGCCTTGGGGAGGTCAGGGGGAGGGTGGGATGCAAGGCCTGTGTGTTCTATTTAAACTAAGTCTGGGTAACTTGGGAGACAAAATGAGGGGAGATGTTCTGGGTGGTGATGCAGGAACTCTAGGGTGGTGGGTGAGGCTGCTGCTGCTCTGGGATGAGGAACTGCAGCTCTGCCTGTGCTGTTCCCATGCTAAATGTGTCCCTTTCTCCTCCAGGGGAAATGCTTTGCCTCTGGATCCAAAATTCACAAAGGTAGGCCTGGTAGTTGTGCTCCTGTTTGTGCTCAGATGTGGAACTGCTTGCAGAAGCCTCATTTAGAATTTGAAATCCATCTGGAGCTTCAGCAATCCCAAAATATGCCAACTCTTATGGCAGTTTGCCTTGAAGGGGTTCTGTTACTCCTTGTCAGAGTGGGAGTGGCTGCAGCCACAGCTGAGGACCTTTGATTTCGGGGCAGTGTTCTTAAAAATCCCATAAACCCTTTTCTGCCAGCTCCCAGAATCCTGAGGCACCTGAGAACCGTGTTGTTGCACACTGAATCCAGCAGCTCAGAGGAGGTTTCGAGGAATATAATGCATCCTACAGAGGAGAGCGTGTTCCTCCAGCCCACTCACTGCTGTCGGGCTGAGATGTGCTGCTGAGACACCGAGCCTGGGAGAACGCTTCCAAAGGGAGGAGGGAGGGGGGAACAACCAGGTCCTCATCTGCAATTAGCCCAGAGCCAATTGTGGGGCTGAGATTGGCACTGCTGACGTCAGCTCATCTGGGCCGTGTGGGACTCCGCGCTGGAGAGCGAACGCGCGGGAACGTCTCGGAGCAGCCTCTGACCTGGACTGTGTGTGTGACACTTGGGAGGTTATTTCCCACTTTGGGGTGGGGAGAAGGTGCTGAAAAAAGGCTGGAGAAGCTGTTGGATAAGGCAGATTGTGCTGCAGGCTCTGAGCTGTGGCACACTCTGAGCCTGGCCTGGGGACTCACAGTGACAGCAGAGCTGTTTGCTCGGGCCTGTGCACCCGCCTGAGCTGGAGCTGGGGCCTCAACACGGCCTCACCCTCAGAAGTGCTGAGCATTTGGCAGCATTTACGCAGGAAAAACTCGATCCAGCACTGAAATAGCTGCTGGGCTGACGTAGCAGCACATTTAATGCAAGTGGAGGGTGAGGCTTGAGGAGCTGCTGGTGAGGACAGGTGGGCTCAGCCTTTCTGGGGAAGGAGGGTGAAATATCTCTGGAAAAAATAGCTCTGAGTGCCAGGATCATGAGAAAACAAACCTCCTCGCCCTTCAGAGGCAGCGAGGGAGGCAGGAGAGGCTTGGTTTCAGGGTCAGGCAGACTCCCTGTGGGAACACCTTGGGGCTTATTTGTTTCTTAGCCAGATCAGTACTCAGGTTTCCAAGGTGAGTAATGTTATCACTTATGAGAGGAACATACCTGTGGGACAGGAGGGACCTGGGATCTTCTTCCCCCAGCCTGGCTCTGAAAACCTTTTCCCTCAATGCACTGCTGAGGCTCTTCTGCTCCCTTCATGTATTTTATGCCTCTGTAGGAAGCAAAGCTGCTGTTTGCCCTCCTCAGGGACGAGTGAAGGCCAGATTCTGCTCTCGAATAGTGTTCTGGTGCCAGGCTTGGCTGTGCAGCACCTTGGTTTGTCTCCAGCAGCTCTTACTGCTTTGATTTCACCATCCTGGCCTGAGCTGGTTTGAGCTCCAGGCTCTTGTGTCAGGGTGGGTGGAGGAAAAGGTGAGGGAAGGTTGGTGCAGAGCTCTGAGCCTGTGCTGCTGCTGCTGCAGTTTGTTGCTGGTGACCTCCTCCCTCGTGTGCCGTGGCCACATCAAGAAGAGGATGTGACAGTTCCTAGGGCTCGAGTCAGAAGGCTCAGGGTTGGGCCAGTGTAAGGCTGGGGAGGCATTAAGGGTGTGAGGGTTGGCTGGTCGCTTTTCCAAAGCTGGACATGTCCCATTGTTGGGCTGCTTTGGGGTTTGGTCCCCCCACTGCACACTCTGAGGGCTGTTGAAGAATCACCCAAAGAGCTGGTTTGGCTGTGCTCAGCCATCACTTGGCATTCACCTGTGTCAGAAGTTCTGATGAGCTCAGCTCTGTAGCCCAGTTCTGTTGGGAAATGAGTGACTAAATTGGGAATTGGGTCAGGAAAACTTCTAACCACATTTGTCTCTAGGAGGAAGGCTGAAGCCCCCTTTTCTGAAGGTTGAAGACCAGAGCAGGTAAATGTGACCTTTCTAAATAACATACCTTAAAACCTGGGGGGCTCCCAGGGAGGGAATCCTTCACTGGTTTCATTCCCAGTGACTGTTCTGCCCACAGGGCAGACCCTGTTCCACACTGGGAAGCTGACCCTCTCCTAGAGGGAGGCAGGTGGAGTTTGGAGAAACAATCCAGGTGGCTCATGTGTCAGGGGGAAAAAAGGTGTTAAACGAGACTTGACAACAGTTTCCTTCCTTGCTCGGGTTCCATGTGTGATCCTTGTCAGGTCACTTAATCCACTCGAGCCCTGTGCATTGAGGAAGGAGATTGAAGCACAGGAGGTCAGGGCCTGTAACTTGATTACAGCCCTCAGCACAGGGGACCTAATCCTGTGGTGTTTCTGACAAGCCTGTAACTCTAACAGTATCCACTGGGCCAATTAATTATCCGGAAGGCAACACTTGGGGTAGCTCAGAGTCAAATGTTCAGTTTTATGTGCTGCATGCACTGAAGTGTGAGGGGAGAGATGTGGTCTGGGAACCAAAACCATCCCGTGCTGCTGTAGCTGGAGATGCTGCCCTGCTGTGCCCCGGGGCAAAAGGTGGGGTTTGGCTGGGCAGGCAAACCTGCCTCCTGCCCAGAACATGCCCCATCAGGGCCATTACTGGAAATCTCGTTTAAGAAAGGGCAGTTCTGGCACAGCCAGAGGAGAGCAATGGGCAGTGTCTCTTCATAAATGGGACAGCACCTTGAGCCCCTCTGTGGGGGGGACAGCTCTGTGACCAGGCTGTCCCTGCCAGGAGACTGATGTCCTCATCTGCTGCTTTAGGCAATTCCGGCCCTTCCATCACCAGTTCCAAAGCTTTCCCGACCTGAACTTCCTGGCTCCCAAAAGCTCCAGCCCATTTGAGCCTCTGAAAAGCCTCTCGAATTCCTGCCAAGCCAGGTAAGATGTAGCTCCTTCTGCACAAGTTTTTAACCCAACTCCTTCTCACTGATGGTTCCTGGGATCTGGGAACCTGCTGCCTTCTGGATGTGGGCACAGGGAGCCCTGTGCTGGGTTCAGAGGCAGCACAGTCCCTGCTGGTGCTGCCAGGGCAGGGTGACCTTTGCTGTCCCTCCCAGGGGGGCAGGAGGCTGTGCCCTGCGCAGTGACGGAGGGAAGAGCCCCCGCTCCACCCCAGTGCCCAGGAAACGGAGGGGATTCTGTGAGTGCTGCCAGGAGACCTTCGAAGAGCTGCACAAGGTAAAGGTTCCCCTGGCATCCAATTCCTTGCCAGAGTTATGGGGGTCACTCAGTGGCTTTTGTCAATCATGTCATGCCCGTTAGCACCATGAACTCCTTCAGAAGGAACCGTTGTATCGAGATTGTATCCCTTGTGGTATCCAGTAGGATCTGCCTTGTAGATGGGAACATGGTATATCTCTGCTCTGACCTGGTCTGGGCACACTGTTTTTGAAGATTGGAGCATGACATGCTCATCTTTTGGGCTGGGAGAGCCTCAAGAATCATCCTGTTCCCTGATCATAAGGTGAGGAGCCTGTTCCATGGCAGTCATGGGGCACAGGCAGATTTAAAAGTTGGGAAAAGGGTTTTTTATCTCCTGGAAGGTGCCAAATAACGTGGCTTTCAGAGCCCAGCCTTCATTGACAGACAGTCTTGTTGGAGTCTGTCTTCCCTGCTGCTGGGGAGGCTGTGGCTGCTGTTGGGTGTGGACACAGCCTCCTCCTCCAGGGGTGTCTGGGAATGGGACCCCCGCACAGCCAGGGGGGACTGTGGCCAAGGGGTCCAAACCTGCTCCCAAACAATGGCTCTAGTTTGCCCTTTAGTCTGTCAGGCTGTGGGAAGTGCCTGTTACTGCAAGTTCCCCTCCTGGGAAAGTTTTAAATGTTGCTAAAGGGCCTCTGCCCCCCTCCAGCACCTCCAGAGCCCCCAGCACCAGCGCTTTGCCCGGGATGACTCCCAGTACATCCCCGTGGATCGTGTCATCTCACAGATCACCAACAGCTTCCTGCAGTGCTCAGACAGGTAAGTCTGGGGGTCTGGTAACTCCTGGAGCCCAAAACAGCAGGATGCTGCATGGCACACTCATGGGAATGGGGTCCCTGTGCCAGGGAATTGGGCAGCCGGAGCAGAGGCTGCAGCAGGACCAACCTGGACCTGCCAGGTGAAGCTTAGACAAGCCATGGGAGCTGTTCTTGCATTTCCATGGGTTTTCTGCTTCAGGGAACTCCCCATGAACTTCTAGTGCCTCCTAAACTACAAAAGGGCAGCTGAGCCCACCCCTTCTGTCCCCATGTCTGACACCCCATGGCTCTGTAGCAGCCCTGTGCCCAAGCCCTGGGCTGTGGGGAGGCTGAGATCCCTTGTGCTGCCCATCTCCCCTGCCAGCAGCAGTGTTACTGCTGAGCCTCACCAGGCTGAAATTCCTCCCCTGCTCCTGAGCAAGGGCTGCAAACACCCTGTGCTGCAGGAGAGGCCTCGTCTCGCTGGGGGAGGGTGTTGCTGGGCCTGGATGAGCATTAACTGATGGTTCTTCTCAGGGTGCCACAGTCCTGCCTGGCAGATGAACATTTAGTGCCTCAAGCACATGGTACTGGAGGAGTGGAGATGCTGACAGAGCTGGGAAAGGAAAGGGAGCAGCCTGAGCAGGGTGCTGTGGAACTGGTAATGGATATGGAGCAGGATCACGACCTGAAGATCAAGGGATGTTCCACCTGCCTGCCTGGGGACAGGGTCAGAGATACCAGAGAAGGAGGGGGGCTGTCAGAACACACCTCTGTGGGGCTGCCCAGGGGAGCAGAGCTCAGGGGAGGGGTCTGTGCTGCCCCTGGCACCACGGAGGGGGCCGGGCTGGGGGGTGCAGGGCTGGACTCGGCCCCTACCCCGGGCTGGGGATCCTGTGCAGGAGCTGCTTCTATCACACAGGCAGTTGCTCCTACATCTGAACCTCGTGGCCAGCAATTGCCTGGGTCTGTGAGCCACCCCCCAGAGGCACTGCCTGTCCCCAGGAAGCGCCTGCTGTCCCCTAGCCAGAGCTGCCAGGTGGGGAAGAGGCCCAGGCTGGAGTGGGGGGAGCAGGAGGACCCAGTGCGTGGTGGGCTGGGGGCACAGGGTGCAGGGCAGATGTCTGAGCCAGGACTGCCCGGTGTGACAGAGGCTGGCAGGCTGTCCCTGCACACACAGCTCTGCAGCAGACCTCGTGGCTCCCTGGCTTTGGATCCGTGCCTGGGCGGGTGCCCTGGGGCCCCGGGATCCCTGGGAGCTGTGGATCCTGCAGGAGCTGCTCCAGCCAGCACCGTCAGCGAGCGTGGCTGGAGCGGGGCGAGTGTGAGAGCCCAAGGGCAGCAGCTCCAAGGGGACGGTGCCACCCCCGGGAATGGGAGCAGCCTGGATCCGGAGAGCACAGGGAGCAGCGGGAGCAGCTGCCCCGCTGGCCGCCCGCCCTCTCCCACACCGCCCGGGGCTGGGGCCAGATGTTTCTGCTCAGTCTGTGTCAGGGCGGCAGAAAAAGCAGCCCCCGAAGCTCCTGAGCTCCCCGGGCACAGCACAGAGCGGGCACCGTGCCCTGGGCTCCTTCCCCCTCCCGCCCAGAGCACACAGAGCACACGAGCTGCTCCTGGCGCCGGCAGGAGCTCCTCCGACTCAGAGTGGGATGTGCAGCTGCTCCCCCTGCCAGCGGGTGTCCAGGGCAGCAGGATCCCAGCTGTGGACAGGGCTGTGCTCCAGAGGACACGCGGCAGGGACAGCGGGTACGAGTCCCGGCTGTGCTCGGTGCTCCGGCGGGACCTGGAGCCGGGCTGGGCGGGCCAGGAGAGCGGGAACTGCCGGACCTGCTGCACGGACACCAGAGGAGCCCCTTTCCCTGTATTTGAGACGTTTTGTGGCAGCTGGACGAGCTAAAACCACCTCCTGGCTGCTCTCTGGACCAAAGTGGGAGATGAGAAGGGGCTGGAAAGGGATTTGGCCAAGCCAGCCTCCATGTCAGGACCAGGAAGCACATCCAAGAGCTGGAGTGAGGACCATCAGCATGAAGTTGGCACCACCAGCAGCTTGGACACTTCCTTCTCCTGTTGGGAACTGGTGGGGATGCAGTGTCTTCACTGTCCCTTGATGTGTTCTGGGCTGGGATCTTCCCTCCTCTCTGCTAGCCATGTTTAGAGCCAGCAGCTTTCTCTAGCTCCTCATGGAGCTGCTGACACAGTGGTCCCTCTGGAAGTCTCTCTTCAGCAGGAATATGTTCTTGGCCCTTCCAGAGTGAAAGCAGGTGCCAAGACTTGGGAGGGGAGGGTCATGGGGGTGAGATTTTTGCTCCTCACATGGTTTGGGGGGGTTGTCTTTGAGAATTTACAGATGTTTTTCACGTGGTTTTAACATGGTTTGTTTGGTGGTTTTTAGCAAACTTTTAAACTTTGTAATAAAGTGGAAGGTGAGATCCTGCTCTGCCATACACTGGAATGTGTCTGGTGGCCAAAGCACAGCCAAATTCTGTGAAACTTCCAGCAGCAGAGGTGGGGTGGAGAGAGGCCTTGCTGGAGGGGGTCTGTGGGTGCTGGGCAGTGGTGTTTCCAGCCACAGAACATCACCCCATGTGTGGTTTGCCAGAGGAATGTGGTCAACAAGCTCTGGAAAGCTGTTGTAGCCAGTGCAGGAGTGGCCCCCAGTAAGGAAGGATGTGGAGTAACTGGAGAGCAGTTGGAAAGAGCCTGTTGACCTCTCCTTGGCATGGGCCCAAGGGGAGGAGGTTCTGGGGTGTCTAAAAGCAGCCTTTTAGACAGCCCTTCTTGAAGGGCAGTTCCAAACTGGAGGGACCCAACCCTCCTGTGGTGCCAGGTGTGTCCCAAGGTGGGGCTTCCATGTGCAGATTGGGAAAAGGAGCTGTTCAGTGCCCAGCAGGGTGGGACAGCCCCAGGCCAGGCACCCAGAGGAGCTGAGGTCTGTCTGTCCTTGGAGATGTTCAGTCCTTGAGTGAAGGACAACCATCCCTCCTTCACTCAAGGCTCAAAGGAAGTCCTGAGCAGCAGGATCAGGTAGCCCTGCTGGGAGCAGATTTGGGAGACAGGAGGCTTCAGAGGTTCCTCCTGAGAGAAATCCTTCAGTACAACAGCCAAACTCCAGTTCTTTACCTGCTGGAACCCCTGCAGGTAACAAAGGGCTGATCAAAGCTGCTGTGAGAGCTGAACCCTGCCCAGCACAGGCCTCTGCTGTGGAGATGTCCCTGTGCCACTGACTGTCCAGCAGGAAGGTAATTCCTGGGAGAGAGGTCAAGAGGGGCTTGGACCACCAACCAGCCACCACCCTGGTGTGCTCAGCCTCCTTAGGGAGTGACCACTCTGTGCCCCTCTGGCAGCCAAGAGGGTGTCCTGGGTGACTGGGAATGACCCCTCCAGGCCCTCTGGGGCTCAGAGCTCCAGGTGGGAGCTCCTGTGGATACTGAGATAATTCATGGCAGTGTTCCTTGATGGAGGAGGCCATGAGCTGCCCTGGGAGATCAGCAGGGGGGTGACTGTCCTTCACCAAGCCTGGCCCTGATTGCTGCTTGTCCCCTCCTCACCTGACCAGTGACTTATGTGGGGGTCCCTGGGCTTGGGGACCCTGGAGGCCTTGGGTCAGATGTGCTGGCTGGAGATACCAAATCCTGGAATGGTTTGGGTTGGAAGGAACCTTAAAGTCCATCCAGCTTCAACCCCCTGCCACGGGCAGGGACACCTTCCACTAGCCCAGGTTGCTCATTGTCACCTGGTGTAGACCCCCTCTGGCCAAGCACCCCTTTGTCCCTGTGGTGCTGAGGAGGGCACCAGGAAAGGTTGTGCCCCCTTGGGCTGGCACCGCCACAGACCTCCTGAGGTGCTGAGCAGGTGCTGGATCAGCTCCACTGCAGGTTCCTTCTCCCATTGGGCAGAGGAAGAGGAAGGTCCAAGGGCAGGTCTCAGCTTGGAAGCTCTGCCTGCCCTGTGCTGTCAGGGGGGGAGGGGTGGGGCTGATCCAGTCTCATCTGCCCCCGAGGTGCTGCTCGGGCACTGGGGGTCACTGGTGCTGGGGGGGTGTGCCAGACACAGACTGGGGATGCTGGGGGGGCTTTGAGCCCCCCCAGTCTGAGTATGACCCTTAGAGCTCCTCTCTGCTCAAACCAGGCTGAGCTGAACCTACCCCCTCCAGCCTGGGCTGCTGTGGGGTTTGCTTGTTAAAGCTCTGCCCGTGCTGATGGGAACGGGCTGAGCTGCAGAGCTCAGGAGGGACAGGACGGGGCCAGGACTTGTCCCCCTCCCCACTCCCTGCCCCATCCTTCCTTCCCTCACACCCCGACCTCCTTCTGCCCCCCCTCCCCACTTCTGCCCAAAAGTGACAAAAAGCAGGGCAGGGCTGGTATAGAGAGTGTCCAGGTGGGCTCTGGTGTGGGCAGGAGGGACCCGTGTCACCCTCCCTTTGTAACTCACTGCAGAAAACACCCCAGGAACGTCCTGGCCGGACAAAGCAGCTGCTCCCATGGTTTGGGTTTGGGCTGCAGAGCTGCCCCTGGACACCCAAAGGTGGACATGGGAGCCCTGGGGTGAGAAGGGTGTGGGCACAGGGGGGCTGGAGGCAGGGGCTTGGAAAAGAGGGAGAGGGGACAGAGACTGGCACAGCTCCCTGGAGCCTGGGCTGGGGGCTGGGACACCGGGATTCACCGTGGGAGGGGCTGGGAGGAGGTGGGGTGTGAGGGTGCCCCTGGGGGATGCAAGGAGCCCCCCTGAGTGCTGACTGCACCGGGAGGGGGCTGGAGCCCGATGCCAGGGGGCACAGGAGGGACTTGCTGGAGTGGTAACACAAAATGGGTCCAAAAGGTCTAAATGGGGGTGAGTCATCCTGGAGAAGGGTGAGGGATGTGAGGTGAAACCACCAGCCTGGTCTTTTTAGCAGCATCCACCACCTGGGGCTCAGAGCCCCTGTTCCCCCCCAGGATGGCCCCTCCTGTGGATACCTGGGGCTGTGCTACCTCCCCCCACGGGCTGGGTTTCACCTTCCACGGTGCTGTACACCCACCCCACACCCCCCCCCAGCTGCAATAAACAGGGGTTATCTGGGGTTTCTCTCTCCAAAAATTGTTCCGTTATCCCCAGGGGGTATACAGCCTTGCAGCATCCCCTAAAATCAGAGCAACTCGTGGGGGGTTCTTGGCTCGGGTGCTTCCTGAGGTGATATTGCCCACGCACTGGGGATGGGCCAGAACTGCCCTGTGCCCCCACTGCCATGGGCACCAGCACCCCTGGTCTCAGCACCCTCCCCTGGGACCCCCCTTGGCTCCAGAGCTGGGCTCCCACAGCCAAAATCTGCACCAGACCGGGGACCAGTGAGGGGCTCAGTCCCAGCTGGGGGGTGGTACTGGTTGGGGGGCTCTGATAATGGTCAGGGGCCCTGATACTGGTTGGGAGCCTGGTACCAGCTCCAGTACAGTCTGGAGGGGTTCCGGGGCTGGCTGGGGACCAACTCGGGGCTGAGGACCACTCAAGGACTCGGTACTGGCCGAGGGGGGCTCTGTACAGCCTGGGGGGCTCCAATTCCAGCTGGGAAGCCTGGTAATGATGTGGAAGGGTTTGGTACCAGCTGGAGGGGCTGGTACTGCTGTGTGTGGAGGGAGTCCTGCACCGTCGGGGGGGTGGGGGGCAGTAGTGCCTGGAGAGGGTCTGCTTTTGGCCTGGGGGGTCCAGACCTCGGAGGCTCCGGTGTTGACTGGGGGGATCAAGTCCTGGTGCTCCTGTACTGTCTGGGCTGGGGAAGGACACGGTCCGATGCTGCCTGGGGGGGTCTGGCACTGGCTGGTCCAGCCCAGTTCCAGCCGGAGTGGGAGGTACCCCGGACTGGCAGGGGGCTCCGGTCCCGGACGGGGGGTGATGCCGATCGGGGGGTGATGCCGGCCCGGGACGGGGGGTGATGCCGATCGGGGGGTGATGCCGATCGGGGGGTGATGCCGGCCGGGGCTCCGGTGCTGCAGTGCCGCGGGTGCCAGCGGCGCTGCGGCAGCCGGGGCGGGGAGGGGGGGAAGGGGCCGGTACCGGGGGCGGCGGGGCCGGGTGGGGCGGGGCGGGCCCGGGGCGGTGCTGCCGGTGCCGCTGCCGGCGCTGCCGGTGCCGGTGCCGGTCCGGTCCGGCGGGCCCGGGGCCGCGGGCGGGGCGGGGGCGGGGGCGGCGCTGCCGGCCCGGCCCGGGGCGGGGGGGCCGGACGGGACGGTGACGGTCCCCGGCGCGGCGGGCCCGGCGCGGCCGCTGGCGGAGCATGAGGGAGCCATGAGCCCGCTGCGGGGCTGGCTGCTGGCCGCGCTGCTCTCGCTCGCCCCGCGGGCAGGTAGGTCCGGACCCGCTCCCGCTCCCGCTCCCGCACCGGCATCGCCCCCGGTACCGGCCCCGCATCGCCCCGCTCCGCTCCCGCTCCCGGCCCCGCCGCCGCCGCTGCGGCTTTTTCGCTGCATCGACACATTTTTCCGCAGCGCCGCCCCGCAGAGCCCCGGGAGGGGCCGGGCCCGCGACCCCCCCGCACCGGCCCCGGCCCCGCACCTGCCCCCCGCTCCCGGCCCCGCACCACCCCCCGGCCCCGCACCTGCCCCAGCCCCGCGGTCTCCCCCGGCCCCGCAGCCGCTCTGGCCCCGCGCCCCCCACCTCGCTGTGTTCGCAGTGGCCCCCCCGTGTCCCCTCTCCGGAGGTGGCCCCATAGCAGCCCTTCATGTCTCCTCCAGGATGTGTCCCCATCTCGGTTCCCCCGTCCCCTGCGTGTCCCCATAGGTGTCCTCATAGCAGCTCTCCACATCCCCTTGGGATATGTCCCTATAGCGGCCACCCCCGTGTCCCCTGGGTATCGCCTCCGAAGGTGTCCCTGCACCAGTCCTACTGTCCCCTCGATGTCCCCTCTGGGGGGTGTCCCCATACCGGTCTTCCATCTCCCACTGGGTGGCGTCCCCAGCCTGGCCCTCACTGTCCCCTGGGTGTCCCCTCTCAGATGTGTCCCCATTCCAGTCCCCCTTTT
Source organism: Manacus candei (assembly GCF_025592945.1). Taxonomy (NCBI): domain Eukaryota; kingdom Metazoa; phylum Chordata; class Aves; order Passeriformes; family Pipridae; genus Manacus; species Manacus candei. The sequence goes on along the minus strand of NW_026138160.1, from coordinate 88,042 downwards.
CCCTGGATGTTCCCTCTATGATATGCTGACAACCCCTCTAACCCTTCCTCCAGGTGTGATGGCATTTCTGAGTCCCCCCCATGTCCCCTGGGTGTCCCCTTTAGGATGTGCCACTGCATCTGAGGCCCCCTGAGCTTCCCCTCCCAGACGTGCTCCTGTATCGGTCCCCTCCATCCCCTGGGCACTCCCCAGCCCGTACTTCCTCGATGTCCCCTCCTGGACACACCAGCGTACCTGGATGTCCCCCCGCGTCCCCAGCTGTCCAGCCACCCTCCGCATTCCACGGCTGTCCCCTTCGGGATGCAGTGCCACACTCGGGGCACCCCCAGAGCATGTTTCCCAACTCCGTCTCCATGTGTCCCATTCCCTCGTGTACCTACCCCTCCTCATCCCCATCCCCCCATGTCTTCATCTTCCCGTGTCCCTGTCCCTCCTTGTCCCCATCCCTCTTCAACCCTATCCCCCCGTGTCCCAGCCCCGTGTCCCACCCCCGGGGTCACCCCTGTCCCTGTCCCGCAGGTCCCGCCGCGCAGGCCGGGGCGGTGCCGCGGAGGGTCCCGCGGGCCGGATGGCAGGACGGGCGGGTGGTCTCCCAGATCACCCACCCCAGCAGGTTGGTGGGGCAGAGCTCGGGAGGAGGAGAAGTCTCAAAGCATCAGCTGGACACCAGGGTCAGGAATGAGCCTGGACGAAGAGGAAGAGGAGGACCCGTAAGTGAACCGGAGCCCCCCACCCGTTCCCTGTCCGGGGTCCCAGGCGGGTGGCAGGTCCCCAGGCAGCCGCTGCTGCTGGTCCAGCTGCCTCCCAGTGCACGTGTGGGCACCAGTATCCCAAACCAGAGCCCTCGTCCCCGCAGGGACCATCCCACTGCCATCCACCCCGAAGGGACACCGAGCTGTGCCTCGAAATCCCATTAAATCTGGGTATTGGCAGCACCCGGGCGTTGGGAGAGATGGAACGGGATCGAGCAGGTGGCGGGCAGGGCTCCCACAGCATAAGGAATGAGTTCGTGGCTCTGCCGAGGAGGGATCCAGGCCCTGTGGGAGCAGCCCCCCGTGTCCCACCCTGTGCTGCTCCCCAACCCCCCTGGGCTCGGTGCGTCCTTTATCCCGCTGGCTGGTGCTCCCAGCGTTTCAGGGAGCGGCACAGGCTCCCATCCGGCCCGGGGGGGTTGAGGCTCTGGCAGCCGCCCAGGCCGGCGCCCATCGATCCCCGCCCGCGCCGGGGAAAGGGGGGATGATGAGCTGCGCTCACCGCAAAGGTGATTTACACCCGGCATCGAGTGAAACCGCCGGACGCCGGGAAGCGCCGGCAGCCGCCGCGCTGGCGGGAGGCCAGGGAGGTGTTAAACCAACGAGCCACGGGGGGATGGAGCGGCGGAGGTCCCGGGAACTCGGGGCTGGGTCCCGGCGGCAGAGCTCCGGTGACTCTCTCCAGCCGCGCTGCCTGACCCCGGGGATGCGCTCTTGGCGCGGGACATCCCCTCCCGTGGTGACAAACGGGTTCTCCCCCCCTGCGTCTCCATCCCGGGCCGTGCCGGGTCCCGGCGAGGGGACAAGGAGCCCCAGGGAGGGTTTGCCTTTTCCCGGCTTCTCCGTGTGAAGCGCCGGAGCTCCCGAGGGACCCGCTGGCGGGGCTGGGCTCTCACCCGTGCGGTGAGTTTGCGGGGTCTCAGGCCACGCCGCAGCGCTCGGCTCCCGCTGCCGCTCCAGCTCCATCTCCCGCTGCCGGCGGCAGGAATTAGGTCAGGAGCGCCGGGCGCCGCAGGGAGGGAGAAGCGCCGGCTCGGCTGCGGCGGCCGAGCTGGGCCCAGCACCGGGGGGACCCCCCACCCCACCCCGGCACCTGGGGAGGGGGCGATGGGACACGGGAGCCCTCCCGGTACCACGGGGGTGGTGATGGGATTGAGGATAAAAAAACCCAGTGATTTCCTTTATGCTGAATTTTTGGGGTTTAAAAATAACAGTGCAGCTTCACGGGCTGCCTGTTTGGGTTGAGGTTTTAATTGTTATTTTAGTTATTAGTTTGGGGGGTGCTGACGGCCCGGGCTCTCCTGCAGGGGCTGCATCTGGCGCAGGTGAGCTTCGTGGTGCACGCCTTCGGCTCCGCCTTCACCCTCGACCTCCGGCTGAACCAGTGAGTGATGGGTGACCCCCGCGGGGGTCCTGGGGAGGGCACCCACCGTGGGGCTGCTGCCGCCCCCCAGCAGGAGGGAGGGGGTGGAGGAGCTGGGGGTGCTCGGGGATGGGGGAGTTGTGCAGAGCCGTCCCAGTTTCAGTACTGGGGGCTGAGCCCGTGGGGTCCATGGGGTGCCAGCACCCTCCCAAACTGGAGAGGGGTCCCACCGTGGGATGATTCCACGTATAGGGATAGCGGCAGGGCTCCCACACTGGGGTGATATCGTGTGCATGGATGGCTGCTGTTGTCTCCCTCTTCCTCCTCTTCCTCCCCACCCCACGGCCTCTCACCCCCTACCTGCTCCCGGCAGCCACCTCCTCGCCTCTCACTACGTGGAGCGGCACCTCGGCGCGGGCGGCAACGGCAGCCACAGCACGGTAAGCTGCGAGCCACACCTTGCCAAGCCAAGCCATGCCACGCCAGCGCTGGGGTCATGGTGGCAGGTTTATAAATCCTACAGAAGCCCTGGAGTGGCCCCGACAGCAGCTCAGCACACACCTTCCCCCTGGGTGCCCCCGAGTGCCCCTGGTGTACCAGCTCGTGCATGGGCTGTTGCCATGGTGATGGGGGATGCTCCTGACACAGGGGCGGTGATGGGGATCCCCGCGTGCTGTGGGCGTACCCCGAGGGTGCCGGGCAGTGAGCCCCAGAGCCCCCAGCCTGGGGTACAGCCCCTGGGGGTGCATGGCGGGGTGGGCCCCCCGTGCTCAGCACCGTCCCCGCTCCGCAGGGCGCGGGGGAGCACTGCTACTACCAGGGCCGGATCCGGGGGCAGCCCCGCTCCTTCGCCGCCCTCTCCAGCTGCCAGGGCCTGCGGTGAGTACCCCGCCACTGCCAAAAGGGGAGCTGGGGGGACTGCACCCCTCTGCACCCCGACAACCCTCTCTCTGCTTGCAGGGGGGTCTTCTCGGACGGCCGAGCCACCTACCTGATCGAGCCCCAGGCGGGCGCCGAGCACGGGCAGGTGAGTGGTAGCACTGGGACCTGCCGTGTGCTTCCTCAGTTCCCCCAGGCTGGGGGACAGCCTTGGGGACACGGGGTCGGGGCAGTCCGCTCTCCACACGTGGCCATGACACTCCTTTCCCCACGGCAGGGCCTCCGACCGCACGTCGTCCAGCGCGTCCCCAGCTGCCCCCGCCCGGGTGAGCCTCTGTGCAGAGCCGGCGCTCGTCCCCGGGGACTGGTGGCACTGTGTCCTGGTGTCCCACCAGCTTTGTCCCTTCCCTCCAGGCTGCCTTTTCCCTGTGCTGAGCCAGCGAGACACGGGTGGGATACCAAAGCTGCGGCGGCGGCGGCAGGTCAGCGGGGACAGCGGGGGACACAGGGCAGGGACACAGACGTGGGGCAGGGACACAGGACGTGAGGCAGGGGACAGAGGATGTGGGGCAGGGGACAAGCTTGACCTGGGTTGATCTCTGACTGTTGGCTGCGGGTGCTGCTCCTGCCTGGGCTTGGGGATGCCCAGGGGATCCACTGGAATAATGCAGGGGCTCCGTCCCAAGCCCACTCAGCGGTTTTCCCCACTCCCTGCATCCCAAACATCCCTGGCGGGGTCAGGAGCCCCGTCCGGGTGGCCGATCCGGCCGGGGCCGGCTCAGCGCGGGCTCCCTCCGCAGGTCCGCCGAGCCCAGCACACGGTGCACAGCGAGACCAAGTACATCGAGCTGGCCGTGGTGAACGACCACCAACTGGTGAGCGTGGGGGTCTCCGGGGCTGGCAGGGGGGTGAGAGGTCAGGGTGGACCCCCCCCCAACCTTACCTGATCCCTGGTGTCCCCCCAGTTCCTGCAGCTCCGCAAGTCCGTGGTTCTCACCAGCAACTTCGCCAAGTCCGTGGTCAACCTGGCTGACATGGTGAGGGGGGGGATCCCGGGGGAGGGGTTGTCTCTCGGGGGAATTTGTCTCTCGGGGTGGGTTGTAGCTGGGGGGCTTATCTCTGGTTTGTTCCTGGGGGGTTCGTTCTCAGGGGATTTGTCCCCAGTGTGGGCTTATCCCTGGAGAGGGGGTTTGTCCCCAATCCTTGGTGGGTTTGTCACTGGGGGTTTGTCCTTGGAGGGACTGTCCCCAGCAGCTGATGGGTTTGTCCCCAGGGAGCTTGTCCCTCATTCCTGGCAGGTTTATCCTGGGGGGTTGGTCCTCAGCACCGACTGGGTTGGTCCCTTGGGAGTTGATCCCCAGGGTGTTTGTCCCACTATTTTTTTTTCTCTGGCACTTGCTGGGTTTGTCCCATTGCTGGTTTGTCCCTGGGGAATTGTCCCTGGTTACGGATGTGTGTGTCCAGCTCCTGGGGGATTTGTCCCCAGGGGTTTGTTCCCAGTAACTGGTGGCTTTGTTCCTGGGAGGGGTCTCATCCCCAGCACCGTCCCCTCGTCCCCGCAGATCTACAAGGAGCAACTCAATACCCGCATCGTGCTGGTGGCCATGGAGACGTGGGCGGCGGAGGATCGGATCCGGATGGGACCGGACTCCCTGGAGACCCTGAACGAGTTTGTGAAGTACCGGCGGGAGGGGCTGGCGGAGCACAGCGACACCGTCCACCTCTTCTCGTGAGCACCACAGCCCCGTATGCCCCCCGGGCCCGGGGGTTGTGTCCCCCGTCTCCACCATCCTCTTCCTCGCAGGGGCCGGACGTTCCAGAGCAGCCGCAGCGGCACCGCCTTCGTGGGGGGCATTTGCTCCCCCGCCCGCGCCGGCGGCGTCAACGAGGTGGGTGCGGAGAGACCCCCGCGAGGGCGGGCTGGGCACAGGGACGGGGGTCCCCGCGGTGACACCCCGTGGCTCCTGTGTAGTACGGCAACGTGGCGGCCATGGCGGTGACACTGGCACAGACCCTGGGGCAGAACGTGGGCATGATGTGGAACAAGCACCGCACGGCCGCAGGTACCACCCGCCACCGCCGGGGGGTTGGGGACAATGGGGACACACCGCGGTGCCACCAGGCTGGCACGGGACAGCCGGCATCCCCCAGCCCCTCTCCTCTCCCCCCAGGGGACTGCCGGTGTCCGGACTCGTGGCTGGGCTGTATCATGGAGGACACAGGGTGGGTGCCCGCTCGGGGTGGCACTGCCACGTCCCCTGCACACCCCGTGTCACTGCTCCCGGCAGGGGCATCGCGGAGGGTCCTGCCCCGGTTCAGGTGCCTGGCCGTGCCCCAGGCAGGGCAGGGGGTGACAGTGGCCCCCACCCCACAGGTATTACCTCCCGAGGAAGTTTTCCCGATGCAGCATCGACGAGTACAACCAATTCCTGCAGGACGGCGGCGGCAGCTGCCTCTTCAACAAACCCCTGAAGGTAACAGGCCCCCCGGCCCCCGACCTTGGGGATCACAGCGGGGATTGATGCTCCGGGGGTGGCTCCCGGGGTCACCTGGGACTCGTGGTGTCCCCAGCCCCTGTCACAGCCAAGGTAACGGTGCCGGTGTTGAACCTGGGGTCAGCGGCCAGGGAAGAGCTGCACCCTCGTGCTTGACAGCGGTTTGGGGGTGCTGCCGTTCCCCAGGGATGTGATGCCCTTTTTGGGGGGCTCGTGGCAACACTTGGCTCGGGGTCCCCCAGAAGCTCTCATGTGTGTGTGCCACGTCTCCCCCTTGGTCCCGGCAGCTCCTGGACCCTCCGGAGTGCGGCAACGGCTTCGTGGAGGCGGGCGAGGAGTGTGACTGTGGCTCGCTGGCGGTGAGCGGGGACGGGGGGCTGCTCACCAGATGGGGGGCTGCTCCCCGACACTGTGGGGGCATCTCGGGGATGCCAGAGGGCTGATGGCTGTGGTTCTGGCTGCTGTCCTGGCAGGAGTGTGCAAGGAGCGGGGGGAACTGCTGCAAGAAGTGCACCCTGACCCACGACGCCATGTGCAGCGACGGGCTCTGCTGCAAGGGCTGCAAGGTGTGGCGCTGGGGGGGCTCTGGATCTGGGGATCCCCTAAAGGTTCTGTCCCATTCCTGATGTGTTGGTGTCACACCCTGTGCAGTACGAGCCACGGGGTGTGTCCTGCCGGGAGGCTGTGAACGAGTGTGACATCCCCGAGAGCTGCACCGGGGACTCCAGCCAGGTGAGTGGGGCTGGGGACACAGTGGGACACATTGTGGGGCCATGTGGCATCACCTGCCCTCTTTTCCACGTCCCCACAGTGTCCCCCCAACCTCCACAAGCTGGATGGATACTTCTGTGAGAATGAGCAGGTGAGTCCAGCCCTGTGTGGTCAGACAGGGCCCTGGAGCTGGGCATGTCCCCGTGGGCTCCAGCATCGGGGCTTGGGCGTGTTTGTTGGAAGAGCATTGGGACTGTCCAAGGCCAGGTTGGACAGGGCTTGGAGCAACCTGGCCTAGTGGAAAGTGTCCCTGTCCATGGAAGGAGGGTGGAATGGATGCTCTTTAAGGTCCCTTCCATCCCAAACCAGTCTGTGCAGGTTTTGGGGTCAACCGGGGTCCCTGTGTGCCCACTGCTGTCCCGTGGCAGTGCACACGTGAGGGTCCCACTCCTTGCACTGCATGAGCCAGGGCGGTGGGCTCGGGGCCAGGCACACGTGTGGGGAGCTCATTGTCCCTGCACATCTCCACAGCCATGCACATGTGGGAGACCCTCTGCAGCCCCCAGTCCCTCTGCAGCCCCCTCACCCCTCTGCAGCCCCCTCACCCCTCTGCAGCCCCTGGTCCCTCTCCAACCCCTGACTCCTCTCCCCTCTCACAGGGACGATGCTACGGCGGGCGCTGCAAAACCCGAGACCGTCAGTGCAATGCCCTGTGGGGCCGTGGTGAGTGTGGGCCTGGGGTGGGGGACACAGGGGGTGACAGGCGGGTGACAGGCAGGTGACACCCTCTCTCCCCCAGGCTCGGCCGAGCGCTTCTGCTACGAGAAGCTGAACGTGGAGGGGACGGAGCGGGGGAACTGCGGGCGCGAGGGCCTGGGCTGGCTGCAGTGCAACAAGCAGTGAGTGACCCTCGTCCCCGCGCCCCCTCCTGGCGCCCCCCGCCACCCCAGTGACACCACCGCCGCCTTGCAGGGACGTCCTCTGCGGCTTCCTCCTCTGCGCCAACATCTCGGGGTCGCCGCGGGTGGGGGAGCTCAGCGGGGAAATCGCCACCACCACCTTCTTCCACCAGAACCGCTACGTGGACTGCAGGTGGGTGTCACCGCGGGGACAGCGGGGGCCCTGGGGCAGGGCGGTCCCGGTGCCACCCGCTCTGGCTGTCCCGGCACAGGGGGGGCCACGTGCAGCTGGTGGACGGCTCAGACCTGAGCTACGTGGAGGACGGGACGCCCTGCGGGCCCGGAATGCTCTGTCTCGACCGCAAATGCCTTCCAGCCACCGCCTTTAACTTCAGCTCCTGCCCCGGCAGCTGGGACGGGAAGATCTGCTTCGACCACGGGGTGAGGGGCACGGCGGGGACAGAGGGGACCCGGGGGGTGTCACGGTCACGGGGGTGACACCGTCCCTGCGTAGGTTTGCAGTAACGAGGGGAAGTGCATCTGCCGGACGGAGTGGACGGGGAAGGACTGCAGCGTCTACGACCCCATCCCGGAGCCGAAGCCGACGGGGGAGACGGAGCGATACAAGGGTCCGTGTGCCCGCGGGGGGGGACGGGCTCCCTGCAACCCGCCGGCCCCAGGCACTGCAGACTGGGGGGGTCCCACTTTGTCCACATCCACACCGGGGATCCAGAGTGTCCCCCCACCCCGGTGCCGCAGCTCGGCTGGGTTTGCCCCCTCTCCCGGGTCCCCACAGCACTGGGTGTCCCTGGGACTGTGTCCCTGTGTCCCTGCGTCCCCTCCCCACTGAGGTGTCTCCCTATGGCTGGGTTTGTCCCCCTCCCAGGTCCTCACAGCACTAGGACTGCCCTGGGGCTGTGTCCTGGTGTCCTCATGTCCCCTTCCTACTGACATGTTCCCTGTGGCTGGGCTTGTCCCTTTCCCAAGTCCCCCTGGCACTGGGACATCGCTGGGGCTGTGTCCCCATGTCCCCGTGTCTCCTTCCCACTGACGTGTGACCCTGTCCCCTCCTCCCTGTCCCCTCTGTCACAGGTCCCAGTGGCACCAATATCATTATCGGCTCCATCGCGGGGGCCGTGCTGGTGGCTGCCATCGTCCTTGGGGGGACAGGCTGGGGATTTAAGTAAGCAGCCACCGCATGGCTCGTCCCCTCTGCTGCTGTCACCGGCCACGTCCTCCCCGTGCACCGTCACCACCCCAGGACCAGGCCTGTGCCCCCCCGGGGCACTGCCAGTCCCCCCAGCTGGTCATCCCCTGCAGTGTGGCCCCCGGTCCCCTTGTCCCTGCCTGGTCCTCTGACCCTGCCTGGTCCCTTGTCCCAGCCCCTGCCTGCCCCCTGGCCCTGCCTGCCCTGCCTGCATGTACCATTGGGGTGTCACTGTCACCCCGACCCCGTGGCCGTGTCTGTCCCCAAGCATGGGGTGCCGGGGCGGGGGCTGTGTCAGTGGCCCCCTGTGTGTGCCCCTGCCTGGCACCGGGACACTGCTGCTACCTGTGGGACCAGGGACACCGCGGGGGGGGGGGAAACACACCGTGGGGAGCAGCAGAGACTTGGGGGTGGCACTAATGCTCCTCTCCTCTCCCCCTGCCACCCCCCCAAGGAACATCCGCCGAGGAAGGTACGACCCGGCGCAGCAGGGAGTGTAACCGTGTCCCCCCCATCGTCCCGTCACCGTCCCTGTCACCGTCACCGTCCGGCAGCCTGACGGCGTGGGAGCCCCCGGGCCCGTCTGTCCGTGTCGCTGTGTGTCCGGCCGTGCTGTCTCCATCTCTGTGCCCCCACAGCTGAACAGGGACAGCGGCTGGGGGGGCCTGGCAGCAGCCCCCCCCCGGTGCTGGCTCATTTCAGCTCAGTGTCCCCCCATGTGTCACCCCCTTGTCACAGCCCCCCACTAAACACACCCCACTTCTGTGTTGCAGGTCCGGGGGGGCCTGAGCGGGGCTGCTCTGCCCCACCCCCCCAGCGCCTCATTAACAGCAATTAAATGGGGCGGCGCTGCCGAGGGTCCGGCCGAGGAGGAGAGCGGTGGGGGGGCACCCGGGACCACCCCCCGACCCCCCCACTGCACCACCACGAATGTACAGGGACCCCCGGCCCCCCCGGGCTGGCGGCACTCGGCACCGGGATGAATGTACCTGCGGGGGCCAGCGGGGAGCCCCCGGCCCCACATCCCCCTCCCTGCCCCCCCAGCAACATCTTCCAGCCTGGGGGCCTGGGTCCCCCAAAAGGCAGCCCCGTGTCCCCCAGGATGAGGCCAGTATGCCCAGTACCAGGCCAGCACCCCTCTCCCAGTGCAGGGCCTGGGAGTTGTGTCCCCCCAGCCCAGATGGGGACCAAGGACTGCACCCCCAGATGTGCTTCCCTCCCCCCCAAAGTGGCTCAGCAGCCCCCATATGGGATATATCCCCTCAAACTTCCCCCAACCCCCCATGTCATGGCTACACCCCCCAAGCCATGAGACCCCAAGGTCCCCAGTGGTGGGACCGGCACCCACAGGTGACAACTCTTCCTCTAGGGTGGGGGCTGTCCCCCCACCACTTCCCCAGCTCAGGCAGGTGAACCCAAACTGGTGACACTGGAGTTGGGGGGGCAGGTGACAGCAGGGCCCTCCCCGGGGGACTGGGGCACAGGGTGAGCCCTGGACTGGTGGCACGTGGGGCACTTTTATGGTGACACATGTCACCCCAGCCCCAGGACAGGCTCGTGGCACCTGTCCCCCCCAGGATGGGTGTTCCCCATCCCCAGGGCAGGTGTGGGGGATGTGTAACCCTGTCCCAAGGCATGTGGCACATGTCACTCTGCATGGGGTGACTCTGTAGGGCCACCCAACCCACAGCACCACAAAGCACCAGGGGCCACACTGGTCCCTTCAACCACTGGTGACATTCAGCATGGAGGGGGACACCCCTGGTGACACTCGAGGTGTGTGTCTGTATGTGTGGGGACACTCCTGGAGACGCTCAGCAGGGTGACAACGGGGGATGACATGCCATGCCCATGGCAGTGTGGGGTGTCCCCTCTGTGTGTCCCCCTTGCCTGGTGTCCCTGCCCCACACCAAGCCCCTTTGCCATGGAGACTGAGGGTGACCGAGGCTGTCCCCAAGCCAAGGCAGGAGGTGGCCCCAGCCTGGTGTGACAGCCCCACTGGGCAGCCACAGCACCCACGGGTAGCACCACAGGGGACAGGGTGGGGGGGTGACAGCAGAATGGGGGTGGCTGGACATCCCCAGACTGGGCTTCTCTGGTGGCTTCTTGTGTGACATACGAGCGACAGGCGGGGGGACACGGGGACCTGAGGCCACCGTGGGCACGGGAGGGGTCTGGATCAACCCCCATCCCTATCACTGTCACCGCAGTGTCCCCACAGCTGTCACAGCCACAGCCCCGAGGTGCTTCCCGGGCAAGGGGACACCTCTGGCTCAGAACAAGAAGCCACCGTTGTCACTGGGTTTGGGGACATTAATATATATATATATATAAATATCAGGACTTTTCTTAATGATTTTAACGCTGTAAGGGCGGGAGGGCGGGAGGGCCCATGGTGGGGACGAGGGGGGCACCCGTGGCGTGGCGGGGGGGACACCCGGTGCTTCCAGAGCCAAGAGAGCAGAACCCCCCCCAGCCCCCGCAGGCTGAGCCCACGGGCCCCGTCCTGTCCCGCAGCCGGGGACAAGCACAGCGGGGCGGGGCCCCCCCGTGCCCCCCTCACCGCACCGCCGCCACCCCGCACCGCCTCGCTCCGCTACCGCCCGCAGCCGGGCCGGGCCCGGGGGGCTCCGCCGCCCCCGCCCAGCGCCCGCCGCGCCTCCGCTCCTGCTTTGCACGTGCTGGGAGCCGCTGGAGCCGCCGCTGGAGCCGCTGGAGCCGCTGGAGCCGGTGCCGGAGCTGCCGCACCCTCCTGGCTCGGCCCCGGCTCCGGCCCCGGCCGCCTCCTGCAATGTCGCAGAAATTTATTTACAATAAAGGTTTGGAAAACGATGGGGCTCCGCTTCTCACCCGCGCGGGGCCCGGGCAAGGGCCTCCCCAGATTTCATCTGTGAGGATGCTCCGGCCCTTGGTCCCCTTCAGCTCATCCCGCTGACGTCTTCCCCGTGTCCCACACTCCACGCGATTTCCATGTCTGGGCCGGGAGTCTCCCAGAATGGAGCCGATGGCACATGGCGAGTGCCACCAAGCTCCCTCCCTCCGAGCCTTTGCCAGGCTGAGGACCCTATCCCACTGCGGGGACAAGTGGCTGCTCTCTGTCCCACCACAGAGATGCTCATTCCCGGTGTGAGGACGCTGCTCCATCCCTGTCCCAGCACAGGGACGATGCTCCACCCCTGTCCCACCACGGGCATCCGTCCCCGTCCCAGTGCAAGGACACTGCTCCCACCCTATCCCACCATGGCCACCAGTCCCTGTGCCATTCCAGGGACACTGTCCCATCCCAGGGACCCCCCTCAGCTGGGTGAGCACCGCAGAGAATCCTGGCAGCGACCCCTGGCAGAGGGGATCTGGGGGACGGGACCCCAGCTTCCAGAGGGACCTACGAGGGTGGAGCGTCTTCCCGTGGAACCAGCCCGGGTAATGCTGAGCGGGGGCTGGGCCGGGCTCCTGGGGACAGCCGGACTGCCTGGCACAGCGGGCCGATTCCTTGGAAAAGCCGGGCTCCCCGGCACAGCCACTCCACAGCCACCGACCAGGAGAGGGCTCTCCCAGCCCAGCCCATGCGCGCCTGGGCTGGACCCGCATCCCTGACGTCCCCGAGATGCTCCAGGGCCACGCGTGTCCCCGCGGCCCCAGCCCCGCTCTGGGAGGATGGACTGCGGGGACATGGGCACAGGCTGGGGGGACACGGGCACGGGTTGGGAGTGGGGGGTGCAGCACATCCCCCGTGTCCGGGGTCCTTTGCTGGTAGACTCGGTGGCGGGGGGGGGTCACCACGCGGGCGTCACTCCTCTGGGGGACCCTTCTCTGCCCGCAGGGGACAAGGGGAAGGATGCAGAACAATTCCTGCTGTTACCACCCCCCCCAGAACCCCAGACACGGCGATGGAGGTGCCCCTCGCCCCGCAGAGCCCTGAAGGGACCCGTTCTGGTGCTCCCCACGCGTGGCAGGAAAACACCCCGGACCCAGCACCTTGTGAGGAGATGCTGAGCACGGGGCCAATACTCCGACCCGGGGAGCTGGGGGTGCCCTGAGCACCTCGGGGGGCTGCCAGGGTGGCCCCTGGGAGCTGCCTCCTCGGGGGGAGACCCAGCCCCAGGTGGGGGGCTCTCTCTGGTTCTGGAAGGGTCCAGCCCATCTTATTAAAGGGATCATCATCGTCCTCTCGCTCTGCGCCCAGTGGCTGCAGCCTCACAGGGGGTGGTGTGGGGAGAGGAAGATGCTGGAGGTGCCTCTGGCTGTGGCAGTGAGCACGGGGTGAGTGGGCACAGCAGAGCTGAGGGGTCTGCACCAGGAGCCCCCCATCACTGCCCCCTCACCACGGTGCCCTCCCTGACCAGGGCAAGACTGGGAGCAAACGGGGCTGTTTCCCCACCCCTGGCACCATGAACCTGTTGCTGCAGGGGCGTCTTTGTACCCCATAAAGGCTTTAGTGCAGCTTTGCTCCAGCCACAGAGGAGCTGCACCACAGCACGGAGCTATTTTGGGCTGGTGTTGAGATACCAGCACGATGAGTGAGTCAGAAATATTCCAGATGCACAGGCTGCCTCTGAATCTCGAGTTATTCAGAGTCTTCAGGGTCAGCAGGGCAAAACCCATGATTTAAGGTGGGCCCAACTCCATCCTGCTGCCCCAGAGGGTCACACAACACCCACAATGCATGATCAGGGCAGGGTCCTTGTGCCAGGGGCTGGGACTGGTGATGTCACCAGGGTGTGTTGGATGTGTCTTGGACAACAGGTGCTGCAGAATTCCTGCCTGTCCTCAGCTCCTTCCCTTCTCCTGACTAACCAGGGCTATGTCAGGGACCACCCTCCTGTCCGGGAGTCGCAGAGAGCCAGAAGGTCCCCCCTGAGCTTCCTGTTCTCCAGGCTGAGCCCCCCCAGCTCCCTCAGCTGCTCCTGGTGCTTCCGACCCTTCACCTAAGGGAAAAAAAACCCCAAACAAATCCCTCATTATTAGTAAACCCAAAGAAACAAGAACCCAAAGCTTCCCCCGCCCGTGTCTGCGCCATTGCATAATGGGAAACCCTCGAACCTAAAATATCCCCACTCCTCTGGTTGCTGAAGCTGATGATCGACCATCTGGCTGCAATTTTTCAACTCTAATCTAACGAGGCAGACGCTGCTTTTGGGGTGAGCACAAGGACAAAAGCCCTCGTGGACTCCCCAGGAAGGTGGTCGTGGGTTTATGGGGGGGTGAGGGGGTTCCATGTGAGGAGCAGTTTGTGTGAGCAGAGGGAGGGTCAGGCTCCTCCTGGGATGTTTGGGGCACCTTTGGGAGCAGAGGGACACGTCAGATGGTCGGGAGGCACCGCTGCTGCTGTGTGGAATGATGGAGAATTGTGTCCTGAAGGGAGAGATCCATGGGGCACATCCCAGTTCCGTGGGGACACATCCCAGTTCCGTGGGGGCACATCCCAGTTCCATGAGGGCACATCCCAGTTCCGTGGGGACACATCCCAGTTTTGTGGGGGCACATCACAGGTGAGGAAAATAACACCTCAAAGACAAGTTTCACAGCCACATCCTCATTTCCCACGCAAATAAGGAAGAACCTGAACTGAACTCTGACCACAAACCAGGACACTGGGAGGGGAGGAGAGAGGCTTTTACTTAATATATGTAAATTTTAGGGAAATTTACAGTTCTATCGCCATGGAGAAACTCTGCAGGAGGAGCACACACACCTCAGGTGGAAGCACATCCCATCTCTGTCTCACCCACGATGGGAATTTTGCTATTGAGGTTCCAGCTGGAAACAAGAAACAAACCTGTGCACAGAAAAGAGGCCTTTTGGGGAAAGTGGCTCCACACACCTCACACAGGCCTGTCCCTCCACAGGCACTCCAGAAACCAGGCATGGGGGAAGGAGAGCTCAGAGCATCCAGTTGCCCAGGCTCTGCTGAGCACAGGCCATCCTCAGGGGAGGTGACTCCAGCTCTGGGTGGACCAGGTGGAATTGGAATGGATTGGAATGAATGGTCACAGGAATTTTGGTAAATGCTTGTGGCAGTTTGGCAAACACAACAGGTTGTGGTGACCACACTCACCTCCTGGGCTCCTTCCTGCTGGCTGTGTCCCTGAGCTCTTCAGGCTGACCATGGAATCACAGAAGATTAAAACCATCTTAAAGATCATCCACTCCAGTCCTCTGCTGTGGGCAGGGACACCTTCCACTGGAGTCCATCCAACCCTACCTCAAACACTCCCAAGGATGGGGCAGCCACAGCTTCCCTGGGTAACTTGTGCCAGGGCCTCCCCACCCTCATCACAATAAACTTCTTTCTTAAATTTGATCTAAATTGACTGTCCTTCAGTACAAAACCATCACCCCTTGTGCTGTCACAACAGGCACCACTGAGAAGTTTGTCTCCATTCTCTTATGGGCCCCCTGAAGTATTAAAAGTCCTGTGATAACACACCCACTGTACAGACACAGCCAGTGTCACCTGGGGCTCAAAACATTTTGCAGAGGAAAGCTGGGACTGTTTGGGTTTTGGGTGAATACAAAGGTATCAGAGCTGGGACCTTCCTCTGCCCAGTCTGAGTCACCACTGACCCACTTTCTAGTGAGGATCCCTCAACAGCACAGAATAGGACCTGAGCAGAAACTCAGCCTTCCCAGAGCTGCTCACAAACTTGACTCATGTCAAACCCAAAATCACTTTTAAAAATTCTTTGAGGCTTAACAAGTTCAGGGCAATGGACCTGCCAGTAGCAGCCCCAACAGCACTGAACTCTCCCTGTCAAGGGAAAGGGGAAAAGGAAAGAGGAGCTGAGTCCTGGGGTCAGCTCAGGAACTGGAGCATAGGCAAGAGCAGCCCCTGGCACTGGGGACATCAGCCAAATCCCGATGGGAATCCGGCAGAGCCTCTTGCAGCCGGACACACGCTGGGGAGGACGGGGCAGCTCGTGGGGCAGAGCACCAGTGACCATGAGAGGCCACGGGCTGGAGGGGGTGAGAACCCAGACAACCAGGGGAGGGGGAGGATTTTCACCAGCCAGTGGCCCGAAAACGTGATCGAAGGCTTTGGTGTCCTTCAACTTCGGCTGCGCCGACGCCGGCTCCGGGGGGAGGGCACGACTATCCCGGGGAAAACGGGGGAAACCCAATTCCTGCGGTCTGTTGTGACCAGACAGCGAACAAGAGAATTTCCCAATGCCCTTTAAGGAGCGGTCTCGTGCTGCCCGCATCGCTGGCGGCTCTGTTCCAGCTCACAGCCCGTGTCATCCCGGTCCAGCCCCAACGCTCCGCTTTAACCCCCGCGCGGCCACCGCCGCGCCCCGATCTCCAGCAGAGGTGGAGCCCCTGGAACAGCTCAGGCAGTTCAAATCCAGGTCACCAGGACTTAATGGGAATTCCCGGTGGGCCCGTTTCACCCTGTCAGCGCAGTCCCCCGGCGCGGTGGGACCCCCCCGCTGCCCCTCCCCTGCCCCAGCACCTCGCCGGGCCCTCCTGGGGATGCCGGGGAGCAGAGGCTGCTGAGTTAAATCGGCAGCTGGCAAAGAAAAGGCTCCGTTTTCCCGTTTTCCTGAGGTTTTCCTCCCAGTCCTTAAGAATTTAAATTCGTAACTAGAAAAGAGCATTTTATTGAATTAGGTTGAATTAGGTTTGAGGTCTCTCAAAATCCTGGCTCCCCTCTCTCTGATATCAGTGGCACTGTGGCCTCCAGGTCAGAGAATTTTATATAACTCTCTCCTCACCCTACACTGGCTACAACCCCTTCACTGAGATCTCTTTCACAAGGATCTTCCCCTCCCTCACTGGACATCAAAATGCAAATACAAAACCAAAATGCCTAAACTGGAGCATTGCAGAGCATCCTAAGTTACTATTTTGTTAAAAACCTTTCCCTAGTCAGCAAGGGAAGGCAAGAGGGGTTAAGAAACCAGATTTCTGAGCCCCATGATTAAATCAGGATTTCATTTCATAGAATCATTCAGGCTGGAAAAGACCTCTGAGACCATCAAGTCCAAACTTTGACTGATCCCCATCTTGTCAACTAGACCAGAGCACTCAGTGCCATGGGCAGGGACACCTTCCACCAGCCCAGGTCATTCCAAGCCCTGTCCAACCTGGCCTTGGACACTTCCAGGGATCCAGGGGCAGCCACAGCTTCTCTGGGCAACCTGTGCCAGGGCCTCCCCACCCTCACAGGGGAGAATTCCTTCCCAATATCCCATCTAACTCTGCCCCCTGGCAGCAAGAAGCCATTCCCCCTCTTCCTGGAATCCCAGGCCCTTCTCACAAGGACATCAATGTGTTTCCAAAATCATTTTTCGTGCAGAACAGGTTTTTTAAAAAGTTTGTCGATCATGGATTTTCAGGTGATTTCAAGTTTATGAAAAAAGATATAAAAAACCTGGCAAACATTCATAAATGGGAATATTGATTTTCTAGGGACAAGAAATACTCAGAGGTGAAAAAACAAAAGTAACTTACTTTCAGTCATGATGTGCCTTTCAATAAGTGCAAGACAAGAGCTGAGGAGCCACACGGTGCTCCCCAACACCCACAGCAGAGCTGAACCACACCACTGCTCGTTTGCTCACTGAAGAAATCTCACTCATTGCCAGGGGTGGGATCCTGACTGGCATTGGAATTCTGAGGGGAACCTCCTGGCAAAGCACATTCCAGAGGACACATGGGTGTGCATCATTTCACCTCTCAGCCTGACCCACAACTGTGCTGGGGCTGTTTCCAACAGGAAAGTGGGTTCACAGCTCCTGCTCCTGCTCCTGCTCCTGCTCCTGCTCACCAGACCTCCCCCCACAGAGGGAATCCAGGCCACGAGGCAGCTCGACCAGGAGTCACAGCTTGGGCACCTGGAGAAGGGCCAGGTGGGAACAGCCAAAGAGTCACCAGAACATCCTGTCCAATGAAAAAATTAGAGGGAGGAGGACAGCAAAGCCTGGATTGCTCAGAAATGGTTCCCTAGGCCAGATGAACGCTGAGGAGATGCCTTTAAATCCCCCTTCCAAGGCATTTTCCCCAGCTATCAACATGGAATTTACACAACAGTGATAATGTCACGCTGCAGAAAACAAAATGTCATTTCCTGAGCAATGATGAACTGGTATTTGGAGTCTCCTCTGATACAGAGAAAACGAATGGTAATTTCCCTGGGAGCAGAAGCCCCCGAGCTCCTTCCCCTGCTGCTGCAGAGGGTGGATTGCACTGAGTTACAGCACAGACAGCAAAACATCATTTAACTCTTGCAAATGGATCCGTCCTTCAGGAGCTGCTTCACGGTAACTGAGCAGAGCGTGTCCCATTCACAGGGATCAGGCACTGAGCACGTCTCAATGAACAGCTCCTCTGGATGGAACCTCCCAGCCAGCAAGCTGTGTGTGCCTGGGACCAGGAAACCCTGAATTATTAACAAACCAAGCTACAAGATCGTAACGTGCCTCCGTACAAGCAGTTGCCACAAAGCTACAGGCAGGAACACTTAGTGCTGACAATATTTAACACCCAACCTATGCTTCCAATGGGAAAATCACCCTGCAGTGAGGATCTCGTTTATACTGGCATTATCCAATATGAAACAAATCGCGTTATCCTCACTTTAGAGCAGAGGGAAAGGAGGTGGAGCCGTCAGCGGGCGCCACAAAGGCTCAGTTGGGATCACGTCTAGACGTGTGGTGCTGTGGGAGAGGCCCTCAGGCACCCGAGGCATCGGCCCGGGGGTGGCAGATGTGACAGGGGACCCTTGGGAGCCGCTCTGCTCCCTCTCGGAGTGACAGCTGGAGGCCACAGGAACACCCAGGGGCACCTCCGGCAGCTCCGCGCATCTGCCCGGGGCCGCCGAGCTGAGCCCGCGTGTGAGCCCGGCTCTGACCTCCCCTTTCCTCCTCCCGAGCACGGGATCGAGCACAGCAAGGTTGGCTCTCACCAGACCACTGCCCACAACAAATGTGCGGCAAGGGCAGAGTGCTGGGACCGTGCCCATGTTTGCAGCAGAGGCTTAAAGGCATTTCGGACCTTCTCGCTGGGAATTCGTTGTTAAGCAAAGGCTTCTGTCCTAAAACCCCGGGAGCACACGCTGAGCCGGGGCCTGTGGCTGCCTGTGTGGGCTCACCCGGGGGAACCACGAGTCTGAAGACACGCGGGGGTTAAGGGTTCGGGAGCAGCAGGAGCCCAGGCCCCGGGTATCCCTGCACTGGAACCTGTGCCAATGCAGCAGGAGCCCAGATCCTGGTTATCCCTGCACTTTATTCCATGCCAATGCAGCAGGAGCCCAGATCCTGGTTATCCCTGCACTTTATTCCCTGCCAATGCAGCAGGAGCCCAGATCCCTGATATCCCTGCACGGGAACCCATGGTGAGCTTCAGGATGATGTTACCATTCCCAGGCATGGAGTTGGCAATGGAATCTGGGCTGTTCTCTGCTCCATGCACTTCTCCCAGACTGTGGAGCCTGTGGGCTGCTCGAGTGCCCCGGCAGTGGAGAAAACAGAGTTATCAGCGCAGGAGCTGCCCTGGTGACCGTCACCGCCCCGTCCCCACAGGCTCGGGCACAGGGCAGCTCTGTGCCCGCTTTCCTCTCGCTCCAGACAAACAGCTTTTGTTCCCTCCCAGCTCCCATGGCAAACGCTCCATCCCTCCTTCCCCGGGCTGAGGTCAGAGCGGCAGCGAGGGGACAGCGGGGCCACTCAGCAAAGCCACCCTGTGACAGCCCCAGACAGACACCGCGCCGTGCCCGTGACAGGAGCGGCTCCTGCAGCCGCGGCTCAACTGGGGCAGCTAATGCAGCACAGTTCACTGGGCAGGCCCGCGTGCTCATCCATATGCAAACATGCAGATTTCCCCCCTCCTCGAAGTGCCACCCTTTCCGAGGCCTGACTTCCAAACTTTGTGGGTTTTCCCTTTTTTAATGAGATTGTTCTCGTCCCTGCACAGCAGTTCCCACGCAAAAGGCACAGCTAGTTCCATGCCGACCCTTTTTTTCCTACTAAACAGAGTCAAATACATAAAAATTCCAAATTGTGGTTCTAAGACAAATCACTAAACATCCCTCTCCCTCCCTCCCATATTCTATTGCTGGAAAAAAAGAAGCCATCTCACTCAGACTGGAGTAATCCACTGGATTTAATAAGATTTTTTTTTTTCTCCAAACCCCGAGAATGTCACCACAAATCCAAGTTCCATCCAGTATTTTTTGTGCCAAAGTCTCTCCTGGACGTTTATTTCAGAATGACCTTCACATTAAGCCAAAGCAAGAGCATTTTAAAGCAATGCAGATATCATTTCTTCAAAAGGAAATATCAAGTCTGATGCTCTGGAATCGACCACAGCCAGAACAGGGAGCTGTGACAGACCCCACGACCAACACATGCTCAGCTTCCAACAAAATGTGCACTTTCAACACAATCAAAATAAAATAAAAAGCAGCAATAGAAACAGCTCCAGTACTTGGCATTTTTGGAGTGAATCCAGCGCTGGGATTGGAATATTCTGGAGACTCTGTTCACTACCAGGGATTTACTGGGTGGGCAGAGGCTCATGGGACTGACCTGAGGCATTCATGTGGGGGATGGCTCAGATCATTAATTGGGAAATAACACAAACAACAGGGAGCAGTGGGTGGGAACCCATTTCATTTTAATCCATTAATAGGAAATCGCTGCAGTTTGGGAAGAGAGCAGCGAGGGGAAGGATTTTCCCTGCTTTCACTGGTGAAAGCTGTTCCCAAAGCACCACACGGGGTTAGAGCAGCATCACTTGTTTGGGACAGTGAGAACCACCCCAGTGCTGGGTATGAGTGGACTGCAGCCACCAGCCCTGCTTATCTCCAGGCTCCAAATGTCTCTCCCTCATACTTCCAGACATGTTTTCCACCCAGCTTCCCCACCACACTCACACCTCACTCTGGCAGAGCCTCTGTGCTTCTCTTCAGGCCCCTGTTTAATTAGAGGAGCCCTATTAATGAATTTCTCTCACCTGCACAGCCCAGTCCCATCTCACGGGCCATCCCTGCCCACATCCACTTGCTCTGTACCTCCTGTGTCACCTACACTTCCTCACACACATCACCCTGGCACTTCACCTGAAATCAGTGGCTGCTGCTGCCTGGGGTTAGCGCTGGGCCAAGGGCCGGGCAGCCAGTTCCCTTCCCAGAGCCCCCACAGCCCCAGAGGGGCTCACACGGGGGCTGAGTGGGCTCTGGGCACTCCAGAGGCTCTCCAGATTGCTCAGGGATAGTCGGGATCCACGCCTGGCCTGCCTGGTGAGCCAGAGGGAGAACACACCAAAACAACTCAGCACTACAGCTATTTCCAGCAAGTGCTCGTGCAGAGGGGACAGCAAGGACATGCTCCTGTCCCTTGGTGGGAGTTTAACGAGGAGCCTCTGTGAGGGTGTCCTGAGGGATGGGAATGGAGCAGGGATTTATCTGAGCCTCACTCCTCACTCTTCCCAGGTTGCCCAGAAAAGCTGTGGCTGCTCCATCCCTGGAAGTGTCCAAGGCCAGGTTGGATGGGGTTTGGAGCAACCTGGGCTGGTGGAAGGTGTCCCTGCCCATGGCAGGGGGTGGTATTGGATGGGCTTTAAGGTCCTTTCCAACCCAAACCATCCTGTGATTCCATGACTCCCAGAGTCCTGCTCCTGACCCAGCTCTGACGAGGGACTGAGGGCTGAGGTAGCCTCGGAACACAACGGTCCTGCTTGAAACAGGCCCCCAAAATGCACTGAAAGGCCTGAAAACTTGACAGCAAAAAGGGAGAGCAGCAAGGTCCCGAATCCATTATCAACAGCACAGAAAGCAGAGCCATTTCTCAGCGTGTCTCCAGGACGATCGTGGCTCCCTGCCAGGACAGAGCCGAAGGCACCGTCCCGCACTCCCCTCCCGCTCATTGGAAATTCCAGTTTAATGCCAAAGACACGGAATGCCACGGCGGGCTGGGCTCTCAAGCAGAAAGCTAAATTGTACATATTGCTCTGTCTGAACTGAATCCCTTGGACAGAACAGGGGAAGAGGGCTCTGGGATAAGGCAGAATCACTGATATTCGGGAAGGGCCTTGTGGAACTCCCCCAGACTCTCCCGGGAGAGGGAGAGCAGAGTTGCCAGGGCTCCACCTGACCAGATTGGTTTGGCAAGGACAGGGATCCTCCCCAAAAGGTTCCACTGCCTGCCCTTGTTGTTACACAACAACAAGCCTCACAAGTTTCTCCTCCCATCAATATCACAGAAACACGTGGAATTACTGAATCCAGTCATTCCTATTCAAGTTTTTTTCGGATGTTTTGCAGGACTTTGAAGTGTCTCTTCCCTCCTGTTCCACAAAGTGTGCAGGGAGGTCTGAGCCCTCTCCACCTCTGGCACTCCTGCTCTCGACACACACATACACACATTTTTTCCTGGAAGTCATTTTCTACAGAGGGAAAAAACCTGTGGGACATAGGAGTTTATGGGATGATACTTCCAGTTTGCCAGCAGCACATCATTTTAGTAAAGGGCAGAGTCAGGAGCACCAGGAACAGTTTCCCAAATATTTCCCCACCCAGGGGCTGCCCAGAGAGTGGAGGCTCCACTGTCTGCACGTTCAAGGCACTTCGGAAACGCAGCATAGAAAAGTTTTATAAAAAGTTTTACTCGGAAAACAAGGAAGAACAACGACATAACTGCTGACAACAATAATAAAATTAACAAAATGCTAATTAATGGCTACCCATGGCCTTGTCCTGGTCGATATAAAAAGTGTAACATCAGATCCAGTGTACAAATACAAAAAAAATTGTGCATAATAAATGTACTATAATACTGTACATACAGCATAAACCGTTCAATGAGAATGAATTAAATATACCTATTTGTCTCCTGACTTGGAAGACAAAAGAATAAAGTTCTGTAGTCCCAGAGTCAGTGTATAAACCCTCTCCAGGGGCTGCATCACTAGCCAACGGTATCCCTGAAAACAAGCAGAGTCAAATATTCCCTTAATGGAAGCCATTATTGACGGGGCTGCTGGTTATTATGATAAACTAGGAGAGAAAACCACAGTACATCAACTCAGCCAGCATTAAATCCAGACCGAGTTCTTCCCATCTCCTGACTTGCTACTGGCACTGCTTTTGTTCGAGCCTGCTTTGGACTTCTTCCCTCTGGAACTGCCGGGGTTGTTTTGGTTGTTGTAGGCCTGGATGGCGAGGTCCAGGCGGTCCTGAGCCACTTTGATTTCCCTCTGCAGGATCTCCAGGTCGGTGGGGATGTTGCCCTCGGTGCTGCCGTACTGCTGCTCCTGAGCTATGTTGGCTTTGTTCTGCTTGTAGGCCATCTTGGCGTTGGACAGCTCCGTGCACGGCATCTGCTCCGGCTTCAGGGCGATGTTGTACCCGGGGGGAGCCGACGGGGTGTTCCAGGTGAACGGGTAGTTGAAGGTCCCAGAGTCCGCCAGCTCCTTCCTCTTGCTGTTGAGCGTGTCCCGGATGGTGCCCAGCCCCAAGTGCAGCATCTCCCAGACGTTCAGGAGCAGGCACATGCAGCTCACCCCGTACATGATCAGCAGGAAGATGGTCTTCTCAGTCGGCCTGGAGATGAAGCAGTCGACCCTGTGCGGGCAGGGCTTCCTGCTGCACACGAACACGGGGCTCACCTGGAAGCCGTACAGGAAGTACTGCCCCACCAGGAAGCCGACCTCGAACAGGGCCCTGGCCAGGAGCTGCAGCACGTAAATCCTCATGAGCCCGTCCTCCCGGATCTGCCGCCGGCCGTCGTGCTTGGCCTTGGCGGGGCTCTGCTTCTCCTTGCTCTCCCGGACACTCTCCACCTCCATCTCCGGGTACATCATCGGGTCCTCCTCGTGGTCGCCCTCGGCCTCCTCCAGGCCGCGGTGCTGCTTCCAGCGGGTGGGCAGGCTCCTCCTGCGGCCCCTCCTGCCGGCCTCGCCGTGCTCCACCAGCCGGGCGATCTTGTGGATGGCGTAGCCCAGGTACAGCACCGAGGGAGTGGCCACCAGGATGATCTGGAAGACCCAGAACCTGACGTGGGAGAGGGGGGCGAAGGCATCGTAGCAGACGTTCTCGCAGCCCGGCTGCTCCGTGTTGCACACGAACTTGCTCTGCTCGTCGTAGTAAATGGACTCTCCCCCCACGGCAATCAGGACAATCCGGAACACAATCAGCACTGTCAGCCAGATCTTGCCAACAAAGGTCGAGTGGTTCTGGATCTCCTCTAACAGGCGGGTCAGAAAGCTCCAACTCATGGTGGTCAAGTGAGTTTATCTAAAAAAACAAACAAACCCCCCAGATTTTTATCAGTTTATCAGCTTGAGCCCAAGCAGTGCAAACACTCAACCAAGAGAGTCTGAAAACTCCACACTTTTACACCCAACACCCATCCATGTCTGCGACATCACCTGTTATCGGGATCCAGCTGCCAGAACTTGCTTGAAGATCCTACGTCTCCTCCACAGGCCTCTGGGGAGTCTGCTGGGAGAAGAAGTAGCAGTTTAGTGACATTTCACAGAAAAATGTGCTCCCAAAGCTACTCTCCAGCCAAAGAGAGAGACACACGTGCTCTGTAAGGCACCACCTTCAGAGGAAAGATTTTTTTTTTAATACTTGATCTAAACCTACTCTCTCTCAGTGGGAAGCCATTGTCCTGTCCCTCCAGGTCCTTGTCCAAAGTCCCTCTCTAGCTCTCCTGGAGCCCCTTTAGGCACTGGAAGTGTCTTCTCTTCTCCAGGTGAACCCTCCCAGCTCTCCCAGCCTGGCTCCAGAGCAGGGGGGTTCCAGCCTTGTGAGGGTGGGGAGGTCCTGGTACAGGTTGCCCAGAGAAGTTGTGGCTGCCCCATCCCTGGAAGTGTCCAAGGCCAGGTTGGACGGGGCTTGGAGCAACCTGGGACAGTGGAAGGTATCCCTGCCCATGGCAGGGGGTGGCACTGAATGAGTTTTAAGGTCCTTTCCAATGCAATTCTATGATTCCACGACAAATTTGCAACCCTAACAATAAAAAACCCCATCCATGGAAACTCTCATCTGGCAACACTGCAAAAAAAACCCCCACCAACCTTCCAAGCCCATGTGGAGCTCCAAGGAGTGAAAATGGTAACACATGGAGCACTGGAAGAGCTGTTGGACACCGTTATAGCACAGGGGATGCGACATTTTTCAGAGCTTTGTTGATGTCAAATATCAGTTTGTCAAACATTATCAACAGAAACTTTTACAACAGAACATTTGGTGAAAGATCCTAAACCCAGAACTGGACAAATCTCCAGCACTCTGATCTTAAAAGGGATTTATTCTTAACCTGGAGAAATTTCAGGAGACTGGAAGAAAACTAGGAACTATTCAACTTCTTTCACACAACCAGAGTTGTTCACAAGCAAAATAATGAAATGTGAGGAGATGCAATCAATGCAGAATTAAAGGATGTAAATGTAATCCTCCTGTGGTGGAATTCAATGTGTTTAGCCAACAGGAGGGACAGGGTGTGGATGGGCTGTGCAGGACATTTGATCTATCACTTCATGGCACTGAGAGAAAAAAATAGCACAGGAGAGTATTAAAAAAGACCACATTAAGTGGAGCAAAAGTAGCCAAGGCCTTGACAAATGATTCCCACATTAGATCCAAGATCAGTCCCATAATGCACAGCCAGCCAGGCCTGGCAGGCAGGCTGGATCTCCCCAGGCTCGGCTGGGAAGTGGCTGCTGACAAAATGGGCACATGGACACAAGTTTGCAGGCTTAGAACTGGAGATGAGCTACCAGTGAAACAGGAAAACATGGATTGCTGGAGAGGCTGGAAGAGATCCACTGCTTAAATGACGCTCAGTGCAAAGCTGCAGCTCAGAGCAGCACAGGGAGAGGGAGGCTGCCGTGGCTGTCAGCTCACAGGGAAGGGAGGGTCCTCAGGGGTAAGGGTCTCAGTAAAAGCTGGTGATGCAGTGAAGGTTGAGGGTGTGAGCCCTGGCTGTGTCACCTGCAGTCAGGAGCAGGGAGGGTGAGCTCACCTCCTTGTCAGCGAGCCAGCCCTCGGCGCCCGCGGCCGCATCCTTCAGCAGTTCCTCAGACATCAGAGGGCCAACACGGGGGGCTCACACCCAGCTGAGGGACAGGGAAGGTGCCTGAAAGGGAGGCATTTAGAGAGCTCAGTTTGTTTAGCTGGGAAAAATGGGAAGAAAATGGAAGGAATTACAGATGAATATCAATACCAACAGGCTCAGGATCATAACTGTCATCAAAATTATCAACTAAGACAAAAATCACTGGCCTTGACTCAGGTGGACAGGCCACCTGCACTTAACCCTGAAAAGGGCCATGTATAAATTACAAGTGATAGATAGCAGCTATTAGAGGTGCATGCAATCCTGCAAAGGTTTCCACCAGAGCTTTTCCTCCTACACAACACTGATGCCCTTGTGCCACAGAGAACTGGCAGAAATAACACGGTTTTAGCAGGAAAAAGAGAGGAGAGGTTCCAGTCCCAGTGCAGACCCTCTCTGCACCCCTATTTCAGAAAGACATCTAAGGCCAGCTCTGCCTCTCTGAGTTCTGCATTAGTGGGACAAGAGACAGTGTTTCAGACACCCCCACGCTCAGCATTTCCCACCTGGATTTGGGGGCAAACGGGACAGGCACGTTCCTGCTGACATGCCATGATTTGTCAACTAAAAAAGGAGACAAAACCCAAAGGAGTTTAAGAAGGGGTTAATTCTCTCTCACTGAAAACATTAGGGCTCCAAAAATAAACTACTAAGTAAATTTTAAATTAATTAAATGCTGTTGCCAATGTAAATTTGGAATAACAGCAGGAACCAGTCTTTAAATCCTCAGATACTGTCACATTCAGTTAACAGCAGAGAAGTTTGAAATGAGTGTTGGTTTCAGTAAGAGAGTCTTTACTTTTAGACAAGCTGCTACCTTATCATCAAGGAAACCCCTTTGTGTCATGTGCCAGCTTTTCATGGTGTGTCTTCTACCTGCAGACACATTCCTGAGGCTGGGCTGTAAAGAGGGAGACACAGGGATCATCCCTCGGCCACCACTCAGCCACTGGAGGGCATGAGGCACCTGGGTCATTTTGGGACTTGTCCAGGAGGATTCCCAACCTGGACCCCACCAGTTATAACAATGCACAGAGTGCCAGAGCCTCTGTGCACAGACCCTGCCCACACAGACGTGTGTGCTGGGGTTCCCTCCAGCCCTCGGCTGCAGTTGGCATTATCTGACCCTGGTTAATGGCCAGGACCTCTGTCAATTAGCAGGTCCTGGCTGTGGAGCTGCAAAGCTGCTGAAGAGCTGATTCTCCTCCCAATAAAGTGGGAAGGACTAAATTTAGTCCTAGTCCCGAGCAGAGTGGTGGCATGAACACGGGAGGACCCACCAGCAGGCAAAGAACTTCCTTGTCTTTAAGGAAACATTTCGGCCCAAGCAAAATGACCAGTCATTAAACTCTGCTATCCCAGGTTCAGTCTATCCCAATTAAATGCCATGCAAAAACAAGACTTTACAAGCAGAGTTATGGCTTGGAAGTGGTGTTATCCTTCAGTTTTGTGGGATCAGCCAAGGTTAGAGAAGCACGTTCTGCCTTTGCACCACGTGCTGCAGCACCCAGACACATCACAGTAACCTTCACCCAACCTACACTCGTGTCTCCTGCCTCTGTGGTTCTGGCAACATTTAACTCAATAATTTTCCAATGTTTGAAAGAAAGGTTTATGGACACTGACACGCATCCCAGAAAGGCAAAATGTCAGCAATTTCAGCTAATTTAAGTCATGCCAGAAAGTGCATTTGAGGGAGATTTTCATTCCCTGTATTTGTCATAAATTCATTCCAGCACTTCCAGCAGAGGAGGCTCCTTGGAGCGGGCAGGATCCACAAACACCAGACACTTATCTCTGACAGCAAACTGGCTCCTGAATTAAAGCTTTGCAGGTGCTGACATCCAGAGACAAAGAAGAAGAATTTGGACCAGGTACATGAGAAAAGAGAAATCAGCTTTCCCTGCAGAAAAGCTCTGGAGCTGTTCAACATGGCTGTTGTTCAGGTACAGCCAGGGAACAGTTCCCCAGGTGTGCCCCATCCCCTCCCCAGCCCAGGGTGGGCTTTGGGCATGAACTGAAACATTTCAGATGCTCCAGCCATGTCCCCATCCCGCTGGGATGGAGGCACCTGGAAGGCAGCACCACACACACCAGATGGGGGTTAAAACCAACCTCACTCCAGGCTGTCAAATCCCAAACGCCCTCAGAACCATCTCCCGAACTTGTCCCAGCACAGCCTGGGTCCTAGCCCAGTATAAACTGGATCCCTGATCCACTCCCAGAGCAGACTGGACCTCAGCTCAGCACAGACTGGATCCTGTGGCCACGTGTCAGTAAAGACTGGCCCATGTCCCAGTACAGACTGGATGTCCTGAGCTCCATCCCAGTACAGACTGGCAGCTGCAGCCCAAAGCACCTGAGCAGGAGGGTGCAGGGAGTTGTGTTGGTTTGGTTCAGCATTAGGCAGTGCTGTGAGGATCAGGGAGTTGGACTGGATCATCCTTATGGATCCCTTCCAGCCCAAGCTCTTCTGTGATGCTTCTCTGACACCAGGATTCACTTCCTGTCATTCCCTGTCATTCCATCAACAGTGGGGCTGGGCACAGCCTCAGTATGTCCATGGATGGCACCACAGTTCACCAGCACCTCCTCAGAAAGGTTTGTCTGCAGGAGGTTTTGTAGCCCTGAGGCAGTTGTTAAGGAGAATCAATATATTTAGAGAAGACTTTTCTCCCCCTTAGAATATGTCCTCATGGGTCATGCAAATGAAATTTGATTAATTTATTAGTGATTTATTTGTTTTGTTTTGGTTTTAAGCAGTTTAAAAAGACATGTGCTGAGCAAGAAAAAAAAGAAGAATAAATGCATAGCAATTCTGTTGTTAATCAAAAGAGGTTTCATGCTGCATGAAAGTGAAATTGGGCCCACAGGCTAATTAAAATAGGATTTGAATTAGGATGAATGAATAATTAGCATTATTCATTCAAATCTCATTTACATTGAAAAGTAAGAAACTACATGATTTACAAGTACTTTTGAGGAAGCAGAGAAGTTCCCTTTTGGTTTTTTTAACCTGGAAAATGAGTAAGACTTTAATTGCTCGAGAAAGGAGAGAGCTGGGGTCAGACCCAGCACCAGCGAGGGACCAGCACATCCCAAATCCTGGCGAGCACTGTGCTGATGCCACCTGCAATCCATGAGCAGCAATTCCAGTGTCCATCCTCCTAAGTGACACAAGGGCGAGGATGTGGGGGTATTCCCAGGAATACCTGGGCTAAGACAACTCACAGCCATCACCCTTCTATCCTTTGTGAAGGAACTGGGCTCAGTCACTACCAACTTCCCTCCTATTTTCGGCAACACAGATTTCGGCAAAAAGAATAAGAAAATTGTACTGAGTTTTATTTTTGATCTTACAGAGCACTTGGGAAGGAAAAAGGCTGGGACTTTTTGGAGAGCACACAGTGCTCTTTCAAACAAATCCTCTGTCAGCTGGCAGGGCTCACGTGGCAGCAGCAGAGAAGGGTTTGGAAAAAGCCACAATGTCAATGTCAATTTGGAAACCATTTCTGAACGGTGCCTTCCAATCCCAGGCAGGATAACAAGGCTCTGCTGATCCCCAGACCAACCCCCCGAGCCTGAAAACCCCCCGTTGAATCCCGAGACCACAGATCCAACGCGGGATATAAATAGAACAGGAAAATGTGGGTAAGAGGTAGGGATATAATAAGATTCTTGCGCTGTCAAAAAAATAAAGATGTCAAGAACGTCTCTCTTTGAAAATCAACATATACCCACCCGAGCATTCAGCTCACAGATAAACTGGAATTTGCAGCTCAGACATGAACCTCCGGCCGCCTCGGCGTGCCCTCAGGTACTGCTAACATGGGAAGCCAAGTGACAATTTTAGCAACACTCCCCCGCAGTGACAAAATTCAAATGAAAATCACGACGTGTTTCGTGCTGGCCCAAACCAGCTCTTACTGCACCTACAGCAACCACAGTGCTCTGGGAAGCCTCGTGTCCAGGGCAGGCCCCCCGGAACACGCGGATCCCAGCTTGGAGGAGCAGGGTCCGTGAGGACAGGGCGAGCTGTGAGCCTGACTCGAGGCTCCATGGAAAATGGAGGCTGGGCTGTACAGCCTCTGTCACCCCCTGAGATTCTGGAGACCTGTGGCGGGGTCTGTGTCAGCCTGAATCCCTTCACACAGCTCGGCAATCAGAGTCCCTCTGAACGACGGAATGAGCTGTACCAGCTCAGAGCTGGGCACTTCTGCAAGGACTCGGGGCGGAGCTGTGTGACACCCAGCAAGCCCGGGGCTGCTCCTCACACCTCTGCTGCACACTCCAGGTATCAGGAGGCAGAGGGAGCCCCAGGTGCCTCTGCCAGCACTGTGGTGATGTGAAATGTAATAAAGGAGAGAACCAAGCGGTCCCAGACGCCGTCTGACAGCCCGCAGGGGAACCCTCGCTCACACCAACGTGGCATCGTGCCAGACCTCGAGACCAGCACCGTGCCAGGACGGAGCTTGGGGCAGCAACATCCCCCCTCCTTCACAACCCGCTGGTGGATGAGGAATAACCCAGCAAGGGAAGGGCTGCTGGAGCTCAGAACCAACCCGGCGTCTCCAGAGCTCTCCCTCTCTCCTCTCACCTCCTCCACCCTCACACACCTCACAACATTTCTCCAGCACAGTCCAGAGCTGAAGGGCCTGGAGTCTCCTCCACACTCCCTGTCTCCCAATAAACCTAGTAAATGTAAATATGAAGGAACAGAAATCCCATGTGATCCCTGCTCAAAACCAGCTCAGGAATGTGCAGCTTGTACCACAGATCATATCCCCCAGCGCCTAAGAGGGAGTGGCTCATTCATCCCTGTGGAGGAGCTGGGAATGCACAGGAAAACTCTTTCCCTGTGTCTTTCAGTTGGATGTTGAAAACAAGGAATTACAGGGTAGGTAAAGAACAATTTTTTTTCCAAGATTTTGAATCTAAAGTTCAAGCCATACTAGAGAAACCACCTGACACTGCTGTTCTGTTTAACCAAATCCTGAGCTCTGGGACTGCCAGCCCAGGCTGTCTGCACACAACAGGGCCAGGGCCTGCTGTTTGCACCCTTAAAATCTAAAGATGTGGAGGACATCCTCGAGACAGAGTGTTCCTACCAGCTGAAATGACCATCAGGTCGGGTGAGTGTGGCCTCAGGTGCACACAACACTCCCAACTGTGAGCTGCCACAGAAGCCCAGAGTATTCTGAGTTGGAAGGGACCCACAAGGTTCATCGAGTCCAACTCTTAACACTGCACAGGACCACGTCAGCTCCCTTTGTTCCACACCACGGGGATCCTGTAGGCTTTTCCACAAGCTGCTCATGCACAGACAGCACTCACCCCACAGACACTGAGTTCTCCTCCCGAGGAGATGCTCCCAGACACCACCTGATGAGACACCACGTGCTCCTCAGCTCAGGGCTACTAAAGCCTGGCTCAGCCACACGACACGTTACCACTTGCTAAAATACTTACAAGGTCAAACACAGCAAACACCCAACCAGCCCAGTGCTGAGACAGCTCCTTTGTAAGGGAAGAGCCACCCATTTACTTGAGTCAGTCACATATTCTGAAGATGCTCAACCCTTGTACCCATAGCATCACCATCAGAAATGTGTGACATTCCCATAACCAGCAGTTTAAACTATTTTACAACCCAAAACAGAGTCAACCAGAGCAGGTTGGCGGGTCCATGTCCAGTTTTAAATATCTTTAAGGTTGGAGACCTCACAAGCTCTCTGGGCATCTAGATCCTATTAAATATCTCCAGGGGTGGAGACCCCACAAGCATTGAAAAGTAAGACTGGGTAGCCTGATCCTACTGCATCTGACCATACTCACAGTATAAAAAGCTTTTCTTACGTTTAAGCAGAATTTTCCCTGTTTCAATCTGTGCCCATCACCATTCCCTGGGTACCACAGAGACCAGTCTACAACAAGAGCAAGGGCAGCAAAGCAATTTCTCCTGTAAGAATGAACATAACAGAGCGTGACCAAGTTGCAGGGACTAGAACCACACAGGCAAAGTGAAACTGTGACCTGAGATCTTCCCCCTCCCAGTGCCCACCCCTGCCCAACATGCCCTGCACAGCACTGGCACGATATAAAAGAATATATTATTGAAATATTAAAAATATCGTGCTGTTGCCTGCTGCACCTGTGCTTCCAGTGGTTACTCTTACAAATATGGGTGATGGAAGGCTAAAGATGGAAAAAACAGAGCAGGAAGGATGACAAAAGGCAGGTCCTGAGTGACCAACAGCAATCCAAGCGGGAGTGCGATGGAGCAGGGCCAGGGTTCCTGCACACACCAGGCATTGAATCCCAGGATTCAGCTCCTTTCAGGATGCACTCGCCAGCCTGGGAAGAGTGCTGGGAATAGCAGGAGAGTGTCCTGCTGCAAACTCTGCCTGTGTGGGCAGGCCCAGCACACCTGGGCACACACAGGGAACGGGAGCACCTCAGCCTACCCAAGACCCCAGAGCTATGGACAGACCCCCACTCTGACCCTGAGCACTGCAGACACTCAAGAACAACTGTATTTCAAGTGGAAAATCACAGAACACACAGGAAGTGGAAGGTCCAAATGGAAGAACAGAGAACACCCAGGTACCACTGCGTGTTGCACACCCCACAAAACATGCACTGCTGGGGAACTGCCTTTGGACAGGCTGGAGCACCCATGTGCTTACCTGAGTCCCTCCAGCTCTCTGGCAGCGAGGTCTGGGAAAGGCCATCCTCACTCCCATACAGTTCCAGTCAGGCATCAGGGAGATGTTCCTGCCTTGATGTGATTAGCAACTCGAATAACCACAGCACCCTTTTAACTACACCCGAGTCCACTGCAGCCAACAGCTCCACAGCGTTTCCCCACCGGGCTCCTCCTCTTCGCTCAGAGGGATGAGTGTCAAAAGCAAATGACACACTGGAGGCAGCTGACCCGAATATCACTCTCCCGGCCATTTCGGGAAAGGAGAGAGAAGCCAAAAGAGAGCAGTTCTGTCGGCTCCTGTAGGTCAAAGGCTCTCACTGAGTGGGAGGCAGCCGGGTGGGGATGAACACCTACTGCTCCCACCACCATCTTACAACAGCCAGGAGAACCACAGCAGTGTTTGCTTCAGAGATAAGCCTCACAAACTAGCACGAACAGCTGGAGAGTGAAAGGGATACCGTGCACCACGGCGCAGCCCCGGCTGCCACGGCATCCCCAGTCACCCACCCCGCACACGGCAGCTGCTCCTCCCTGACCCACATTCAAAAAAAAGACTTCTATTCTCCAGCTCTGTCATCTGGTCTAGTAGGAGCCACCTCCTCAGCCTACAACTCCACCAAATCCATGGCACGTTTCCTACAACAGCAGCTCTGCAGAGAGGGAAGGATGTTCGGAGGCAGAGGAGGGCACTGCAAACCCTCACTGCCAACTGCTTTTCCAGCCATCCAGTACTTGGAACTGCTCCACTAAACCCTGTCAGGACTGTCCCTGAGATGAGACATGGAAGACCAGAGAGCTTTGCAGACCCCTGTGACTTCACCCAACTGTGCACGTCTGGGTGGAGAGCACTGAGGTGAGGAGGACGGTGGCCAGCTGTGCCAGAAGGCATTTCCTCCCTGTTTGCCATCGGTGTGTCACAATCCATGAGGATGGGGTTGGGATGGACAGCCAAGGACAAGGGGTCCACAACCACAAACCAGCACCTCACTCACTCTCCTGGTGCTTCAACTTCTCCCAAGCGCTACCAAACTGCACAATTAGTTGGAGAGTTGTGTTTGAATACACCAGTTTTACACAGTTTATTTTGAGTCGAGGAGCAGAGTAAGTCAGAGCAGATTGCCACACTGGCATTAAAATGCTACTCCAGCTTGAGTTCAACAGGAGTCTTAACAGCTTTATTTTGCCAAAGATAAAATTCAGAATATAAATACACACATAAATTCACTAAGTGACTTATCTGTTGAAAAAAACACTTATTTCCTATAATAAAATAAGAAACCTAAACCCGTAATTTTCTGAGAGACTTGACTACTCTGAGACCCCCCTGGGAAGAGACCCGAAGCACTGACTGAACTCCCTATGCTCCATCACCCCAGCTGGGGAACACACACACCAACTGGGGCTCTTGTCTCTGAGAATAGCTGCAAATAACTCCTATTTCATGAGAGGAAGCTGGGAGCTCTTTTCCCAGCGACAGGCACACTGCACCAAGCACACAGCCGGTCAGCTTTTTCCACCTCACTGCTTTCCATGGCCATGAATTTTATCAGACTTATTATCAACACAGATTATGACAATTAGCAGCAAATTTTAGGCAGATCAGCCTCCCAAAAACACGGAAACTGCTTAAGCCAGACAGGAGGCTTGATGGGAGAGCACCAACAGGACCAGGGTATGGTATGTACCATGTTTTGGTGCTGCTGGAGGTGGGAAAAGCCCACTGAGACACTGCAGGAACAACTGTGGGCACAGTGACAGTGCCAAGCTTCCCCTGGCTTCTTACTTCCAAGCCTCCAAGACTTTAGGAGGGTGGTTACATCTTGTTAGTCACTGAGTGGACTTCATGCTGGTTCTGTAGATGCTCCAAGCCATTCCCCTTTGTCCTGTCAATCCAGGCCCTTGTCCAAAGTCCCTCTCCAGCTCTCTTGGAGCCCCTTTAGGCACTGGAAGGGGCTCCAAGGTCTCCCCAGAGCCTTCTTGTCTCCAGGCTGAACTCCCCCAGCTCCCCCAGCCTCTCTCCACAGCAGAGCTGTTCCAGCCCTCAGACCATTCCCCCTTCAGAATCAAGTTCATTCCTTAATGCTACTAAAAGAGATGAAAATGTCACCCAGGGAAAATTACGTGACTTCTTTACACTCCTACTCACAGAAGCAGGAACAGCCCCAGGCTCCTCCCCAGCCCCTTCCTCTGGGACTCACTGGGAAACTGGTTTCCACTGTAGGGACTGGAGAGGAGGTCACAGAATAAGGAGCCAAAATGAGGAGTCACAGCTGGGAGGGCTGGGTGGATTCACCAGAGATGGACCCCCAGCCTGGCTACAGCCATTGGCACTGTCGTGTCACCTCTGCAAGACAAGGGCTGCGAAGAAAATCCCGGCAAAGTGCAGCTCCCCAAAGCCAACATTCCCATGGGACTAATGAGACAGTCTCATACAGAGCAGAATCAGTGGGCAATGGGTTGTCTGTGTAAGCACAGTGTCCAACAGGGCTTCTGCAAAGGCACTTCCAACCCCACAGAGGGCCCCAGAGCACCGGGGTTTAACCTCTGCAAGTCCCTCTCACCAATGGCTTCTTGAAGGGACCCCAAAAGGCCACTGGAAAAGTGATCATCCCCTTCACAGAGGGAAGACACAGGAAGAGGAGTAAATGGTCATTTCCTGCATGGGAAGGAGGTCAGAGCAAGGATCACAGGAGAGGGTGGGATCTGTGCCAGACCAGGACATTGTCTGAGTGCACACAACAGTGAGTGGGTGGGATGTGACCAAGGATCCTGCTGGCAATATTCAAGGTGAGGCAGATAAACAACCACAAAGAGCAGCACAGGGACCACACGAGTCTACGCAAACTAGTAATAAAATGGCAGATGGAATTCCACATGGATAAAGTGATGCATACATGGAATAAACAAAATAAATCTCAATTTCACACTAAAAATAGATGTGCCCTGAGATGGCCTCAGCAAGCAGGAGGTCTTGGGGCTGTCAGGCTGCTCTGTGAAAGCTCCAGCATAGCCAACAGCATTTCACCAGTGTGAGAGGACAAGCACCCCAACAGCACACGCTGCCACATGCCCTGAGTGCCCCCAGCTCAGCCAGGGCTCTGGTCACTCTCATCATCCCCCATCATGGGAACAGAGGAGAACAGGAGCTTGGAGAAGATGTATGGACACAACAGTGCGGGAGGAACACTGGAAAAACAAGGCGGTTGAGCAGGGGAAAGAGGGTGGGGAGCTGTAAAACCTGGGGGAGCCTGCAGAAGGAAAACCCCTTCAAACCTGAAAACCAGAGACAGCGCCTCAGACATGGGTAAGTCTGCAGGCAAAAAGCAGCCAGCAGGCTGAGGGGGTCCAGACACACTTCTCCTGGGCTCTGCTGCAGCTTCCACGTGGCCAGGTTGGGAACGGGACTCCAAAGCGGGCAAGGCTCTGTCTGATCCGTGTGGCTGCTCCAAGGAGCCAGGAGTGTCCCTGCTGTCGGGGAAAGAGCCCCGCCATGAACCAGCCAAAGGAGAGGCATCAAAGGGAACAGAACCCCAGGTTATTAATCACTGCTCAGTCCCAGCCCTCTGGAATTGCACCTGTACTCATGGACAGTCTCAGGCACTTGGCACACTTGGAGGGCAGAGGTGATTTATTTCTGTCCCTGCTCTCCAGCACAATCCTCCAGAGAATCGGATCTCACAGACACCCGGATCGATATGGTCTGGCCACAGATTGCAAAGAGAGCAAGAGCAGGCTGAGGAATACAAACCAGGCACGGAGGAGGAGGATTCCAGTCAGCTCTAGAAGGAGCAAAGACTTCACATGAACCAAGAAATACAGATAATTTCCATATGGCCCTATGGAAGATCACCATGTGCTTCCTCCCAAACATTTCAATTTTATTTTGCTTTTTAGTGTCTCAGGAATCACACTTTCCACTATGAAAATTCTCCTATTCAAAATAGCTTAACTACATATCTGAGTGTCAGAGTAACTCTGAGTATCTGAGCAGCTCCTGCGAGTGAATCTGCTGCAAGTAAAATTCATTTCTCAGCTACTTCAATGTTTACCATGAAAATCAGAAGATTTTTAGATTTTTAGGAGGAGGTGCTGCGTGCAGGGCAGCACACCTGAGAGATACATTAAGAACTTTAATTACTCTTAATTTTATGCCATTTAAAAATGTATTGACAGCAGGGCAGCCCCTTCCCTGCCTACAGACTCATGTCTAACCTCAGGATCAGGCAGCGTTAGCTGTCAGCCGCATCCCTGAATCCACACCAGCGCCAGGCTTCCAGGAGTTAACAAGGAGTCAAAACTCCCCCTCAAGGGAACATGGGAACACAAGACATGCAATCGCCCTTCCAGGCTCTTGACTATTTTAAGCACAAGAGATACAGAACTTCCCGGGCAGTGGCTTGTTCTGTACGAGTCTGGCAGGGCTGCACCGCTCACGCGTGTCCAGCACTGGGGTGTCACCACGAGCAGGAGTTGGCATCCCCTGATGCCACCAGCATCATCTCTCATCCTTTAAGAGCCGTATTCCCAATATACACCACAGCCAGACCCAGGTTTAAACCCAGAAATCATCAGGTTTAGACCCAGAAGTCATTTTTCCACATCCCTTTGACACAAAAACAAAGCAGGAAGAAGTGTCCCCAACACGCTGCATTTTTTGGGATGACTTTGGGGATGTTCAGGAGAGGGGTAGTGCTGTGCACAGCTACCCACGGGGCAAAAAACACACCCCCGGACAGCAGACTAAAGGATGAGCAGGGATTCAATGGAAAACAATCCAGTGCAGTTGTCAGCCTCCTCCAGCACCACCAACTGCGCCATCCGGACAGAAAGGACGGGAGGCACAATCTGCTGGTCATCCATATGGATGTCTTCCCTTTCTCCTTCCACAGGATCTCAAACGAGGTCAAGCACGCACACTCAGACCTGTTTCCTGACAAATTTGTAACTAAAAAGGTGGAACTAATAACTGCAAGAGCCCAGAGCTGGTATCATGGACTTATTTAGGCAAAAGAGCTGGCTGACTCCAGCCATTCCCATCTAAGCAAGGTAATAGGGAGAAATCCCTCACTCCCGTGCAAAAATGTAAATCCCAACTCAGGGAGGCACTTAAGCACATGCCTAATGCAAAGCTGGAAATAAATCCTGCTAATAACCGGGCTGCTCACTTATTCACAGCTAGGCACGGCTTAAGTACCTGGAGGAGCTGGAAATACCCCCGAGCCCCCGGAAAAGAGCCTAAACCAGACTGGTCTGGGAATTAATCACAGCAGCATGAGCAGAACTGTTAATATGAACTGGAGGAGGACTGTCTGTGTGTGTGTGTGTGTGTGTGTGTGCTGAAGCATCTGTTCAAGTTTAGGCACATAAAACATTTTTCAGCCCAATGACTCCAGAGGGAAATGCCTCATACATCAGCTCATCTGACTCAATTTTTCCATCACATTTCCCTTAATACAGTTTTGTCCATAAATACACTATTTGTTTCTTCCAAATATAGATCTTTATTTATAGCCAGAAAACCTTGTAACTTGTGTTATTGCTTAAAGCCCTGGGTTCTGCTTTGAGACGGAATCAGGTTCTCCTTTGAAATGGAATCACTAAGGAATTATTTTCCAGTACTGAGGTATGAAACCAAGTTCTCTACATTTGCAGAAGGAAAAGGGTTTTCTTTTTGCTCCAATATTTACCGCTCTCACTATTTCCTTCACCAGAAATCACCAGTAAAATCATAACTGCCCAGTCACACATTGCATATGGCATTTATCCCACACCATATCCAGGAACTTTCACCTTAAATCCTCATTAAAAAAAACCCACAAGTTTTTAAAAATCCCAACCAGATCTTCCAGCCAGTCCTGAATTTGAGGAGAACTGTGTGTCACTGCCCGAGCAGTGATAATTCATATTTATGGTACGAGGTCAGAAAAGGAAATGTAACGTTGCCCTTTCCCCTCCAAGGAACATTTGGAAGACAAATTCCTTTTTGTGGCTTTTAACTGAAAGTGAACGACCTCCCAAAACCAGGACGAGGAACGGGCAGTGAACGGGTACTCTGGTGATTCTGATTTTACAAGTATGGGGTTTTTCACAAGTGAAATGTGATTCAATACAATTTGACCATTATTAACCACAACTTGAGTAAAATAAAAAGAAAAGCACAGCACATTATTCCATGGCACAAGCACAGGACAGTGGAATTGCACTCCTGCTGCTCATGGGAAGTGCAGAGATCAGCTGGAAGGACTGATAATGCCACAGGGTTCTGCAATAAAACCCTCATTTCCTCCCAAACAGGGCACACAACCACCCGTGGGGGCCCAGGGACCAGATTTTGGAGGCTCATCCACAATTCAGCGAGTCTCCCTACCTGGTGGGCAGGAATGTGCTTCCGTGCCCAGTGCAGTGCTAAAGTAAGGCAACCATAAAATGTAGGGAGTATTAACAGAACTTTTTCCACAGCAATAATTTATTTCCTATTAAGCAGATTAAAAATAAACAGATCTGGAGCACAAGTCAACTCTGTGGAGTGGCAGCACAAAAGACAAAGGTTGGAAGCAGGGTGGGAGAAAAGGATCACCTTCCCCCTAATGAGGCAGCACAAAGGGCTCCATTATCCACGAGGACTTCGGGTCCATTATCCAGGACAAGGGTTTCACTCCAACTGTTTAATGATTGTCACCCTTGTCCAGTTTGTGCTGCTGATCAGGGAATCCTGTCCCAGTAGGAAGGGTGAGGATGCACGAGGTGCCTTGTACAAGGCGACAACGCGCCTTGTGATTCCCACGTTTGAAAAACATGGTGAGAAGTCATAAAACCCCCCCTTTTTCTTGGCTCCATGTTGATGGTGAGGCTACAGCCTCAGAGAATCACAGAGTATCCCAAGCTGGAAGGGATCAACAGGGATCACCCAAGTCCAGCTCCTGATCCCAGCCCTGTTTTCCTCAGCACACAGCCCCTCGCAGGTACAATGGCCACAAATCAGCACAACTCACCCCGGTGAGCAGGGTCTGCCCAGGCTGCCCACTCCTGGCTCACACTCTGTGCTGTTCCAGCAGCATTCCAGGGAAAGCTCACCACGCTCTAACAAGTCCTTGCTGCCAGCATCACAGCTGGGACAAACTGAGGCATCAGCAGCACTGCCAGTGTCCGCTGGCTCCGCTTTCCCTGGCTCCAGCTCCCCGGAGAAGCACCAAGGCACAGGGGTCTCAGCGACCCAATCCACCACACACCCGAGGGAGGGGCTTCCAGGATTATCCAGCCCCTGACGGTGTGTTTTTAGGCTGCTTTGTTGGTTTTAGGAGCCAGATCACACCTAGGTACAACCTCGGGCACCGGATCTCCTGCTGTCCTTGGCAAAAGTGACGGATTAGGGGAGTCTGGGGTTTTTCACGGACTTGCAGAAGTTGCTGGCACTCAGCAAATTACTAAGTCAACAAATCTGTGCGTTACAATTAATCACAAACTCCCCACCAGTGATTAGATCTCTCAGCTTATAAGAATTTTCCTCTTGTAAACTTTAAAACCATCCAAACCCAGAAAAGACCTTTTAAGATAAAGCTGCACCTAAGCAACACAATTCTCACACCAACTACCTTTAGAACCACTGGATTCTTTAGAACAATTGTGTCTACAATTAAAACTCTTCAGGCTGTACCAAAATCTTTGCTAAATTCCTAAAGTTGGTGTAAACTTGCCCAGCAAGGTTTTCTTTTAACCTTCCCTTTGCTGAGGACGGGCCGAGACCTCTGGGACTCCTCACTGCCCAAACATTCCCAACCCTCTTGGGGCTCTTCTCTGAATCCTTCAAAGAGAGTTGTGCTCTGAATCACTCCAAATTTTCCAGTTATTTACTGGTTTTTGCATCACTTGCACGTTATCTGTGATGTTTGCTTTGAAGTGACAGGCAAAAATAGTCCCTAATGACGGGCTAAGGATGAAACCCGTCTAGAAAACAGGTATTTCGTGATAATTCCTCCTGCATTCAGACCTGTGAGTTGCTTTAAAAAAAAACCAAAAATTTTAATATTGCCGCATTAATTGAGAAAACATTTAGTTTTGTAAATGGAAATGTTTTCCATTAGCAGTAACTCAATGGTCCCCTGCATCAGTGGTAAGACAAACTTGCAACTCCAGTCTAAAAGCACTGAAGGCAGTCAGACCCTTTGGTAAGGGAACAGCCCCGTCAGGAAGATGTTTTTAACAACTTTTCACTACTTAAACTGATAAACTTGACAAAGCTCGTTTTAAAAGGACAAGAGGTGCTGGGTGACAAACCCAAGGAGTGGCTGGTTGTGTTCTCCACAGAAAAAGAACAGAGACCCTCTGGCAAAATAAGTTTCTTGTGATGTGAAACACAGCCCTCCAAAGGGATGTGTCCCAGTGCTCCTGGTTCTGTTCTGCCCCATTTCAATTTGGAAACGTCAGTCAAGTCACTGTTTTTTAGGAAACACGCTGCAAAGGGCCAGTTTCCATAGAAGGAGCCCCAGCAGGGCTGGCAGGGCAGACCCTCACACCCAGCACATCCCCTGAGCCCCCCAGCCCTTACCTGGCCGCCTCCTCGCTCACAGACATGGTCAGAGCCCCGGCTGCACCCGGGAGAGCCCCGCACTCCAAGTACTCCAGCTCGGCTCCAGCGAGGACCAGCCCCTCGTTCCAGCTCTCGTCACTGCCCACAGGAGCAGGACGGGCCGAGCGAGTCACGCATTCGCCAGACACCCAAATATGTGACAGCTCAGCCCACCCCCGCCGAGCCGCGCAGCCACAGCGAGCACAGAGCTGCAAACACCGTCCTCCCCTCTCCAGAGAAACGCTGGAGCCAATGCCAGCACTGCTGGAAACCCCGGAGTTAATGCCAGCACTGCTGGAAACCCCGGAGTTAATGCCAGTGCTGCTGCAAATCCACGACTTTCACTTGGAGCCCAACGGCACAAAAAAGCTCCAATTCCCTTCTAAAAATCCTTACCTATCCCGCTTCCCAGGACCGAGCTGAACTGTTCCCCCAGGAAAGCACAGGCACAACTTCAGATTATACTTGGAAAGAACCAAAAATACAAAAGAAAGGCACCTTGCATTTTCCTAAGCACAAATCTTGACAGAAAACAACAAGTTTCCCTTTTAAATGACCTGAAGAACAGAGGGTTTGGTAACTGCACTGACAGCTGGCTCATTGAACATCCCAGTGACAGGGATTTCTAACAGGAAGGGACGGTTTGAGGTTTTTTTAGCCAATTATCCTTGACTTTCAGCAGGCAGAAGACATGGAAATAACAACAATAACCAACGGTCCGTCAGATGGAAGGGTTTTGTTCTTCCTCTCATCTCCAAATGCCAACCGAACACCCAATGAAAAAGCTGAACCCAGTGGTACCAACTGTTGCTCCAGAATCCATACAGTACATCCATGCCCTAATTAATCCCCTTGAACTGTCTCCTATTTGTAATTAATTTGACGGTGGAACAAAACCAGCACTTCCCGGTGAAGCAAGGTCACACTGACCAGAAAGCGTCAGGACCAATTCCTACCAACAGAAAAGAGAATTGGCTAAAAAAAGCCAGTAAAAATAGCTGTACAAATGTCACTCTTGTGAAATTTTACTGTGCAGGGTGAAAGTTAGGCCTAACGGAGGCCAAAGCTTCCATTATCCCATACAGGGGTGGATTTTTCTCCTTGTGCTCTGTATTAGGGTCAAGCACAGAGAACCACAGAATGTCCTGAGATGGAAGGGACCCACAGGGATCATCAAGTTCAGCTCCTGGCGTTGCACTGGACACCCCAACCATCCCACCTTGTGCCTGAGAGCGCTGCCCAAACACTCCTTGAACCAGAGGAGTATTCCCAGAGCTATGCCGACCCGCAGGGAGCCCGTCGGCTCCGGGCAGGGCTGGCTCAGGCTGCCACAGCAGCGTCGAGAAGGTTTATCTGGGCAAGGAGAGCAGGAGCTGCTGCTGCTTCCAGGGCTTGTGCTGGAGCTGCAGCTCCATCCACCGCCGCGGGCCGACACCGGGGATCCCTGAGCCGGGAGGGGAGGAGGGGACGGGGGTGCCCCGGGAGGTGACCCGGGAGGAGGGGATGGGGGTGACACCGGCGGTGCCCCGGGAGGAGGGGACGGGGCTGGCACGGGAGGTGCCCCGGGAGGAGGGGATGGAGGTGACACCGGCGGTGCCCCGGGAGGAGGGGTCGGGGGTGACACCGGCGGTGCCCCGGGAGGAGGGGATGGGGTGACACCGGCGGTGCCCCGGGAGGTGCCCCAGGTGCGCTCGCTCCTGTTCCCGCGCTCGCTCCTCACCGAGGGGGCTCGGCCACGTGCGGCGGGGCCGGCACCGGCCGCTGCTCCCGGGAAAGCCCCGGCGGGCTCAGGGATCGCCTCAGGGATCACTTCGCTGGGCACGAACAGCGCGGAGAGGCCCGTCCGGAGCGCGGGGGGACGCGGGGACAGGCGGGCGGCGCCGGCCCCTCACGGCGGCGGAGCGCGCCCGGCCCTTCCCGGCGCCTCCGGATCGCCCCGGAGCTGCCGGCCCTGCGCCCCCCGCCCCCCGCCTCCCTCAGCCCCACAGCTCCGTCCCCTCAGGTTCCCGCCGTCGCCCTCAGGTTCCCGCCGTCCCCTTCAGCCTCCCGCCGCTCGCTCCCCTGCACCGCCCCCGGGGTCCCGCCCGCCCCCGGCTCCCGCGGGTCGGTCCCCTCACGGTCCCGGCTCGGAGCCCTCGGGGCCCCGCGGGTCCCGCCGCATTCCCGGTTTATCCCGGTTTCCCCCTCGCCCCCCACTCACGGTCCGGCCCTGGCCGTACCGGGGCCCCTCGGCCGCCGAGCCCGGGCGGGGGGCGCGGGGCGCATGCGCGGAACCCCCTCAGCCCGCGCGGGCCGGGGCGGGGGGACAGCGGGAGGGACGGACTGAGGGACAGGGACTGAGGGACAGGGACTGAGGGACTGAGGGACAGGGACTGAGGGACAGGGACTGAGGAACTGAGGGACAGGGACTGAGGAACTGAGGGACAGGGACTGAGGGACAGGGACTGAGGGACAGGGACTGAGGGACGGACTGAGGGACAGGGACTGAGGGACAGGGACTGAGGGACTGAGGGACAGGGACTGAGGGACAGGGACTGAGGGACGGACTGAGGGACAGGGACTGAGGGACAGCGGGAGGGACGGACTGAGGGACAGGGACTGAGGGACGGACTGAGGGACAGGGACTGAGGGACAGCGGGAGGGACGGACTGAGGGACAGGGACTGAGGGACAACGGGAGAGAGGGACTGAGGGACAGGGACTGAGGGACTGAGGGACAGGGACTGAGGGACGGACTGAGGGACAGAGACTGAGGGACTGAGGGACAGGGACTGAGGGATAGGGACTGAGGGACTGAGGGACAGGGACTGAGGGACAGGGACTGAGGGACAGGGACTGAGGGACTGAGGGACGGACTGAGGGACAGGGACTGAGGGACTGAGGGACAGGGACTGAGGGACAACGGGAGAGAGGGACTGAGGGACAGGGACTGAGGGACTGAGGGACAGGGACTGAGGGACAGGGACTGAGGGACTGAGGGACTGAGGGACAGGGACTGAGGGACAGCGGGAGGGACGGACTGAGGGACAGGGACTGAGGGACAGGGACTGAGGGACAGGGACTGAGGGACGGACTGAGGGACAGGGACTGAGGGACTGAGGGACAGGGACTGAGGGACAGCGGGAGGGACGGACTGAGGGACAGGGACTGAGGGACTGAGGGACAGGGACTGAGGGACAGGGACTGAGGGACGGACTGAGGGACAGGGACTGAGGGACAGCGGGAGGGACGGACTGAGGGACAGGGACTGAGGGACAACGGGAGAGAGGGACTGAGGGACAGGGACTGAGGGACGGACTGAGGGACAGAGACTGAGGGACAGGAACTGAGGGACAACGGGAGGGACGGA
The DNA here is from genome assembly GCF_025592945.1 of Manacus candei. Lineage (NCBI taxonomy): Eukaryota > Metazoa > Chordata > Aves > Passeriformes > Pipridae > Manacus > Manacus candei. The sequence continues at coordinate 44,059 of NW_026138160.1, read as the reverse complement.
CTGAGGGACAGGGACTGAGGGACAGGGACCGAGGGACTGAGGGACAGAGGCCGAGGGACGGACTGAGGGACAGGGAGTGAGGGACAGAGACTGAGGGAGAGACGGACTGAGGGACAGGGGGACACGGGTGGTGACAGCACGTGAGAGCACGGGGACATCTCCAGAACGGGACACCGGGAGAGGGGTGGGGACAAGGACACGGGGAGCAGGATGGAGACAAGGACACTGCCAACAGAACAGACACATGGGGACACTGGAGTAGGGCTGTTGACAGGGACACCGGGAGCAGGATGGGAACAGGGATAGGGAGAGCAGGACAGGGACACCAGGAGCAGAGTGGGGAGCAGGGTCTTAGGGAGCAGGAGCAGGGTGGGATGGGAGTGGGGAGCAGGGTCTTAGGGAGCAGGACAGGGACGGGAGCAGGGTGGGATGAGGAAATCGGGAGCAGGACAGGGACAATGACACTGCAAGCAGGATGGGGACAGGGACACGGGGAGCAGGACAGGGACATTCGGAGCAGGATGGGGATGAGGATAGCAGGAGCAGGGTGGGGACAGGGACATGGGGGAGCAGGATGAGGACAGGGACATTGGGAGCAGGACAGGGACACCAGGAGCAGGATGGGAATGGGGGCATAGGGAGAAGGGGGAAACCAGGGACATCGGGAGCAGGATGGGGACAGGAGCAGGGCGGGAAATCAGAAACGGGGCAGAGACAAGGACACAGAGCAGGATGGGGACAGGGACACGCGGAGCAGGACCATGATGGGGACAGTGGGAGCAGGGCTGTGGATGGATACCGGAGCAGGATGGGTGCACTGGGAACAGGAAGGGGACAAAGACACTGGGAGGAGGATGGGGACATGGGGAGCAGGACAAGGATGGAGGCAGTGGGAGCAGAATGAGTGATAGGGACACTGGGAGCAGGATGGGAATGGGGACATTGGGCAGGGTGGAGACAGGGAGACCAAAGCAGGGTGGGATGGGGGCATCAGGAGCAGGACAGGGACAAGAACACAGGGAACAGGATGGGGACAGGGACATGGGGAGCAGGACAAGAATAGGAACACTGGCATGTGCACAGGGATGTGGACAGGGACACCAGGAACAGGATGGGGACAGTGGGAATGGAGACAATGGGAATAGGGCTGTGGACAGGGACAGCAGGAGCAGGGGGGGCACTGGGAGCAGGACAGGGATGAGGACAATAGGAGGAGGGCCGCAGCCAGGATCACCAGGAGCAGGATGGGGACAGGGACACTGGGCCCGGGGCTCATCCCACAAGGAGCCGGCTGCTCAAGGTGCCATGTGCCCCGGGGACCTGGGGATGGGGACAGACAGGGACAACCGGAGGGCCAGCACAGGGTCACTCCTCACCGATGGCCCCGCTGTGTCCCAGTGCCGAGCCCTGCCGAGCTCGTGCCAAGGATGGAGCCCCCAGCACGCTCCCCGTGCCTCAGTTTACCTGCTCCGGGGCCCGGGCAGGGACACTCCCCGAGGCACCCGCGCCCAACAGAGCTCCTTTGTGCGGGAAATTCCAGCCGCATGGAAGGGGCCGGGGTGGGGGGGTCAGGGTGCAGCCGCACAGCCCCCATTCCCAGGGCAGAGCCGTTTCCGTGGAAAATTCCCAGCTCACGTGCGCGGGACCAGGTTTTCGGCTGCGAGGGCTCAGGCCCCGCTGCGGGTCAGTGTTTTCCAGCCGCTGGGAAGAGCCTGCGTGAGAACCGGCTCCTTCCCACGCCTGCCCCGCCGCTCCCGCCGCCCCTTCCCGGGGTGACGGCCGGGTCGCTGCTCGGACTCGCAGGGATCCAGGGGGATGCTGGGACCCGCAGGGATCCATCGGGCAGCGCAGCCCCGAGGTTCTGCTCTCCGAGGGCAGGGAGAACCAGCGCTGATGCCCGTTGGTGCCTGGGTGTCCGCATGGGACCCTCCAGCTGCGTTATCCAGCCCTGCAGAGCCCGGGGTGGGAAGAGGGATGTCCCCTTCCTGGGACAAACCCGCCACGGAGCAGCTGAGCTGTTGGCTCCGGAGCCAGGGTCCACCCCGGAGCCCTGGGACGTGCTGTGCAGCACAGGCACTGCCACCCCCCCCACTGATCCTGCTGCAGAGCATCCAGGGACTGCTCCAGGAGACGCCTGGCCCGGCCCCTGGGGGCCCAGTGTGGTGCTGGGCTGTACTGGGAGGGGACAAGCACCCCCAGCGAGACCATGGGGGTGCCAGGGTGGTGTCTTGCCTGCGCCAAGCAGGGATTGAGCTCCCCCTTCCCCCTGGACAGAGGGGGAACACGCTGCCAGTGAGGCTCCAGTGCCAGGATGGATGTGGGAGGCAGTGGGGACCCTCCCAGCACTGCCAGGCAGGAATGGCTGAGCCCGGTGACAGGGCTGGAGCCTCGGCACCATGTGCCCTCCTGCTGGGAGATGGGATGGGGCCATGCCAGTGTCCACAGGCAGGAAATCCTTCCCCTCTCTGTTTTCCAAGCTCCACTGGCCCTGAATTATCCCCCACAACATCCAGTTTCCACACAGACCCAGCAGGCAGCGGGATGGCTGGACATGCTTTCCCGTGGATGTTTCCTAACCTCCACGCCTGTGTCAGCCCAGCACCTCCCAGTTTCCACCAGCAGCTGGCAGGAGGTTGTCCTTGGCTTTACCCTCTGCTCCTGATGTGCTGCTGCCCTCAGAGCCACCTCGAGCCTCTCCAAGTGCAGGGATGTCCTGGGACAGGCTCCCAGCAGTGTCTCTGGGATGGACCAGGCTGCCAGGGCCAAACCCAGCACAGCAGCATCGGGGCAGGGCCAGCCCAGGTTGGGCTGGGGGCAGCCAGGGGCCAGGGAGGGCAGGAATGGGGCCATGCCGGTGTCTGCAGGCAGGAAATCCTTCCCCTCTCTGTTTTCCAAGCTCCCCAGGAGCTGTGAGCCAGCCCTGGTGTCACCAGCACGTGCTCAGGAGTGACCCGGGGCAGAGTCCAGAGGCACAGCCAGGGCAGGGGAAAGGAGGTGGAGCACTAAAACCTTTCAGAGCCGGAGCAGCTGAGGAGATCCCTGAAAACTCAACAAGATCTAGTGAGAAAGGAAGAAAATTCAAGACAAGTTTTGTCCTAGGCTGACTGCTCTGTTTGCTACCACAGGCAGGAGAGGGATGACTTGATCCTTGGGGGTGGGACAGGGAGAATCAGAGCTGAGGATGGGGAAATGGGGGCTGAGGATGGGGGAAATTGGGGCAGCACATGCTGGGAGCACCAGGAAGGCTCCTCCAGCACTGCCATCTCTGAGCATGATCAGACCAAGCCCAGCCTGGAAGTTTGTACTAAATGTTTACAAGGGTTCAAAAAAGGGGTACAAAAAGGTCAAAGCCACACTCATCTCTCCTCCCAGGGAGCAGGTAGAAGCACTGCCCTCCAGACTTCCCCCCCAGAATCCTCCCCTCCTCAGCTGCCCCAAATGCCTGACACACTGTTTAGGCCCAGCCCTCAGGAATCCCGACATATTCACAGTGCTCTGCTCCATGTGCCTGGAGGAGCCAATCCCAGGGGAAAACCTCCTTGCTGGAGGTCACAGTACAGAAAGGATCAGGGCTCTGGGCTGTTCCCCACACAGGGAATGCCCACAAATGGTCCATGAATGCCCAGGGAGACTTCCACAGCCATGGAAAAACAATGTGAGGAGCAGCTCCCCGCATGCCCTGAGCCTCCAGGAGCCAGGGCTGGGCAGGCAGGGACAGGGAAGGACCGAGAGCTGCCAGCCAGGGCTGCACGTTCACATGGGGTAGTTGAGAACAACGTCCTGCTTGGCCAGTTCCAGCAACATGGGGTCGTCGAAGAACTTGCTGATGCTCACGTCCTCACTCAGGCCCTGTGGGGTAACACAAGGCCAGGGTTACTCCCCACACAGCCACTCCACGGAGATTCCACCTAAAAGCCCTCGTGTCCTGCAGTAAGATAAACTTTTGGGCTCCAGAGGAGGCATGAGGTGCTTTTCTGCAGCTTGAGGGCATCTAACACCCCTCAGGAGGCTGTGAACGTGCAGTTGCTGAGTGTATCTACCACCTCACTGCCCTCCCATGGGGGAGCTTGATTCCTTCTGCTCCCTCTGTGGCCCTGGGAGCCCCTCCAGCCCCTCAGTCCAGCTCAGAAACCAGTTCCTGCTTTTTCTGCAGGACAAGGGGGATAAACCAGGCCACTGAGGAGTCAGAGAGGCTGGGGGGGGGGAGTGGGGCTCAGTGGAGGCCATAGGATCCTGGTTTGGGCTGGAGTCACAGATGGGACTCCCACAGGCACCGAGAGGCAGCACTGGGGAAGCCCTGGGAAGACATTGGAGCACTCTGGGAACACAGAGGGGACGTGGCACACTCAAGGGACAACACTGCAACAGCTCAGCTGCTGGGCCAGAGGGACACTGCAGGGACTGCTCCCAGACGTACCTTCCTGCGCCGGGTCTTGATCATGAACTCCCGGGCCAGGTGAGGGGCCGGCTGCGGCTCCAGCGGCCGGATCACGATGCTCTTGTCCAAGGGGTCCCCAGGCACAATCTGGAACACAGGGCCAGGACATGAGAGTGCTAGTGCAGCTGGTTCAACCTCCTGGAGACCCCAAACTGCAACAGGAAACACCCCTGGGCCCTGCAGACATCCCCAACATCCCTTCTGTTCTCCTGGCACACACAAACTCACGTCACTGCTGATGTTCATGCCTGGGGGAAGTCACTTAATACAGTGTTGAAAATCCAAGCCAAGGACATGTCCCACCTTCCCCAGGGGCTGGTGTAGCATAAGACCCCTAAAATAACCAGCCCAGCCCATGTGGGTCTCAGTCAGCACAACTCTCTCCACAAACCAGGTGTGTTTGTTCTTTCAGAGCTCAGCCTCGGGCTTTCACATCTTGACCTTTAGGCTCAGCCCGCAGCTGCTGCTCCCACCTGGCTGTACCCAAGTCACTGTGCACCTCACAGCAGTGGCTCCCACAGGACCTGACTTGTCCCAGACACAGAAGTGACCACAGAACAGTATTTCATCCCAAATTTTGTTTTCTACAGGTCTAAAACACCTTCTGTGAGAGGCAAAGCTCAAATGTGGCACCTCATGTCTTACAGCAGATCAGTGAATCTGACCCCTGCTCCAAGGCTCCTGCTCCCCAGGCTGCAGACTGCATCCAAACATTCCCTCCTCCTCAGGATTCCTCAGGGCACTCCAGGACCCTGACACTCAGCCAGCAGCAGCATTCGGTGCTCCCTCGTTAGGACAAGGTGTGATGGGACTTGGAACAAAGCCCTGGCAGACATGGAACAGCTGGTGCACAAAGCCTCCCCAAAATCCTCTGAGGAAACTCTCCAGAGATGTTGTCCTGCCCTGTGTGAGCTCTGGCACTGACAGCACCTACCTGGTACCTGATCCTACCTGCCCCTCTTCCCTGTTTCCCCAGGACATGGACTCACCTGCCAGTGGTGGAAGACAGACAGGGAGAAGGCTTGTCCCTGCGTGTGGGTCCTCAAGTCAGTCTCAAACCCGAAGGAGTCAATGGCTGGGATGAAGGCTTTGATGGTGTAGAGAGGGGAGCCGGGGATCGGAGCATCCTGTGTCACGTGGCCTCTGCAAACGTGTCAAAAGATTGGTCTTCCTAAGTGTCACAGAACCAGGGAATGGGCTGGGTGGGAAGGGACCTTAAATCCTATTCCATTCCACTCCTGCCATGGGCAGGTTACTCCAAGCCCCATCCAACCTGGCCTTGGACACTTCCAGGGATGGGGCAGCCACAGCTTCTCTGGGCAACCTGTGCCAGGTTGCCCCACCCTCACAGGAAAGAATTCCTTCCCACTATCCCATCTAACCCTGCCCTCTGGCAGTGGGAAGCCATTCCCCCTTGTCCTGTCCCTCCAGGCCCTTGTCCAAAGTCCCTCCCCAGCTCTCTTGGAGCCCCTTTAGGCACTGGAAAGGTTCTAAGGTCCCCCTGAATCCTTCTTTTCTCCAGGTTGAACCACCCCAGCTCTCCCAGCCTGTTCTTACAGGGAAGTTGCTCCAGCCCTCTGAGCATCTTTGTGGCCTCCTCTGGACCTGCTTGAGCAGGTCCATGTCCTTCCTGTGCTGGGGGCCCAGAGCTGAGCACAGTGCTCCTGGTGGGGAGCACATCCCTTTGTGTATTCTCTCCTCTGACACTCAGGAAGAACCAGGCACAACCCACAGGCTGTGTGTGATCCCAGACATCCCTCCCCACACAGCTGGGATCAGTCAGGAAGCTTCCAGCTGTCACTTCATGCACACTTTGCCCTCACTCCACAAGCAGTGCCAGGACTGTGGGAGTCTCCAACAACCCAGCTCCCAAAGCTGCAGCTCTGCAGCCCTCCAGGGGATGGGAACAGCTCACCTGCGCCGGGCCAGCACCGTGTACACGGCGGACACGCAGTCGGCGGGGGCCTGCACCTCCACGAAGTAATAGGGCTCCATCAGACGAGGGGTGGCCTGTGAGGAGACAGGGACACGACCCACTGAGCCTCCAGCACCACCAGCACAGCTCAAGCAAGACTCAGAGACTGGCATTCTTTGGTCAAACCCAGTGCCTGACCAGGGATTGCAGGGCTCCTGCTGCCCTGTGGACGCCCAAACCAACGTCATGGACACTGAATGGAGCTTTTCTCCTTCTGGTCATGAGTCATACGCTTCCCTCTCCCTCATGCCAGGCAGGAGCAGGGAGGGGAGAGCGAGGAGATGCACACCAGCTTCCACCCAGGCTGGAACGTGACCACTCATAGTGCAGCCCTTCAAGGGCACTGGAGACGTTCTTGGATGGGTGAGTCAGTCTAAACCAGCACCCCCGGGGCAGGAGCCCAGCCCAGCCCAGCCCAGCCCATCACACACAGCAAAGCCTCACCATGAGGAAGGCAGAGTACACGACCCTGCGGGCCGTGGGGATGATCTGCCCCCCGCCCCTGTGCAGGGGCTCCTGCGCAATCACCGCGTCCAGGATCTTGAACTTCACGTTGCGGATCACTGTGAAGGGACAAGTGACACAGGGTGACCTGGGGGGATGTCCTCTGCCAGCACCAACTGCATCTCAACATGCCCCAACGCCCAGAGACACCAGCAGTTCTCCTAAACTTAATTCCAGCAGGGAAAGCACGACCACGTCGTAACGCTGCATGTCATAGAATCACGGAATGGTTTGGGTTGGGAGGGACATTAAAGCCCACCCAGTCCCACCCCCTGCCATGTGCAGGGACACCTTCCACTAGCCCAGGTTGCTCCAAGCCCCGTCCAACCTGGCCTTGGACACCTGAACGCTCAGAGATTAAATTCTTAATCAATCCTGTCATTAGTTCCACTTCCCCACAGGTCCCACTTACATTCATCACAGAGGGGCCCTTCCCTGGTCCCCCACTGGAAGCCCTGCACGATGCTGTCCTTCACTGAGCCCAGAAGGGACTTGTCCACCTATAGACAGACAGACAGACAGACAGACAGCTTCAGAAACCAAACCTGCACCAGAAGCAGTAACAGACCCCAGTTAAAAGCCAGTTCCTAAAAGAGCAGCAATGTTCCCCTGTACCCTCAATGTCCACCCCTCGCTCTCACAGCTCAGGACCATCAACTTCAGAGCTTGGCACCCCAGAGTTATAGATTAAGGGTCCATATTTTGGTGCCCCTGAAAGGCAGGCCCATTAGCTGACAAGTTTTAAGACATTGGCCCAAACAAATAACAGCTGTGGTGGGGAAAGTGCAGCAGGTCTGAGCTGTGGCAAACAATGAGCAGCCCAACTGCATCAGGGCCTTGCTGGAAGTTCTGGGAGGAGTGGGAACCTCCTGGCACCACGGGACAAAGGTCTCACTGAAGCATGACCCCCCCCTCACCTCTGAGGGCAGTGTGTCATCTACCAGGATGTTTGGGCCAGTGGCATCCGGCCCAAAGGCCCAGATGGAACGGGCAGCCAGCAAATCCCAGTCGTACTTGGTCTGGAAGAATTCACCCAGCTTCTTCCTGATGGAAAAACAAGGGAAGAAATTGTAGGAAACAAGTATCTGACTTGCACTCATAATGTATTTGCAACCCTGCTCCCTTCAGTAATAAAATGGTCTCAGCTTTTACCTGGAACAGTCCATTTCCTGGGGCAGGGATGCTCATGGACAGGCTGGCAGCAATACCAAACAGGATCCCTGCCTGACACTGTGCACCCTGTAGATCCCAGCATTCCCTTTTCTCCCCAGTTATTTGCACCTAGATGGATTCCTGCTCTCCCAGATCAGTCATACCTGTTCCACGTTATCTGCACCACTTCGTTCTCAATGTCCTCTGCCAGTCCCTTCTCCAGGGGCTCAGCGATCATGGTGATCTTGTTCCTGAGGAGAGACAGTCCCAGTGAGGCCAGAGAGCGATGGGAATGGAGCTACTGGGAGGATCAGGCACTGGCAGCCCCTCAGGACAAGAAAGACGTTGAGGGGCTGGAGCGTGTCCAGGGAAGGGAACGGAGCTGGGAAGGGGCTGGAGCAGCAGGAGCAGCTGAGGGAGCTGGGGGGGCTCAGCCTGGAGAAAAGGAGGCTCAGGGGGGACCTTCTGGCTCTGCAACTCCCTGACAGGAGGGGGGAGTCGGGGGAGGGTCGGGCTCTGCTCCCAGGGAACAAGGGACAGGAGGAGAGGGAACGGCCTCAGGCTGTGCCAGGGGAGGGTCAGGTTGGATACTGGGGAAAATTTCTTCACAGAAAAGGTTGCAAAGCCCTGGCACAGGCTGCCCAGGGCAGTGGTGGAGTCCCCATCCCTGGAAGTGCTCAAAAAATGTGTGGATGTGTCACTTGAGGACATGGTTTAATGGTGAACATGGTGGTGCTGCTACATTGACTGTTGGACTTGATCATCTTAGAGGGCTTTTCCAGCCTTACTGATTCCATGATTCTGGGGCTCTACAGCTGCCCCCTGCCTCCAGCACAGTTGGGCTGATGAAACCATACGTGCCTGTTGCTGTCACTGTCTCCTTGTAAACACAGACCAAGTGCTCAAGAACCCCCAACACCACTAACCTGTCCCCAGCACAGGTCATTCCATGTATCCAGAAGGTCAAAGACTCACCTAAGACTGGGAACAACCTGGTCTGGTGGAAGGTGTCCCTGCCCTTAGCAGGGCTTGGAACTGGATGGACTGTAAGGTCCCTTCCAACCCAAACCATCCTTTGATTCTGTGAAGACTGGAACCCCTCTGTTCCCAGAAATCAGGCTGCCAACCATGGAGAGAGTATCAGAATAAAGGAGGGCAAGAAGAACCAGAAACCATGGGGGAACAGAGGAAAGCCATCTTCAGCAGACCTTGATTTCCCTGAAAATTCAAGCATGAAAATGCCCCATGCTCTCACATCTCCAAGGGCCCAGGGCATCACCAGGAAGGCACAAATCCAAGATTAAGTATGGACACGAGAAGACAAAGCTTTTGCTCATGAAATTGTTTGGGGAGTTACTGAAGGCAGCACTGGGCTCTGTGGCAGCTGCTCCCAGGACAACTCCCAGTCTGGGAAACACCCACAGAACTGCTGAGAGAGTGGGACAGGTAAAGAGGAGGATGTGGATCTGTATTCCCTTCACTCTGAGAGCTCCCACAAAGCACAGGAACACCCCTGGGACTCCAGTGTGTTCCTGAGTTCAGCTCAGCTGGACACTTGTGTGGACAACAGCCAGAGGGAACAGCCCCCCTGCAGGGGATGGACCCTCCCTCTGCCCCCCTCACCCACAGCCTCTTACTTCTTGTTGGGGGTCTCAGCAAAGCACTTCAGGGAGGACGTTTCCACCACTGTCTCACAGAATGTCACCACTGGATCGGCCACCTGGAACAACAAGTGTGTTTTCAGTCCTTTTTTGTTTGTAAAGAGACTGTTTGAAAGCCCTGAACACCTACAAGAAAAAACTGGTTCACCTGGCAGTGTTTTGTGCATGAACCACTGAGGCTTCACAGGCAGCTCCACTAATTCCTTCACTCAAATGAGACAGGAAGATTTAAACCTGACTCCAGGCATGAAAAATTCTGCTCAATTTATTTATTTGGTGCTAACCAAGCAATAGCTGAGGCACAGGAAAAGGCTAGATTATGGAAAACTCTTCTCTAAGACAATTTTCAGTCTCTCAATCCCATTGCTGTGACAGTCAGGCCGTAAGAGGCACTTCTGCACCCCAACAGCCCTTTTCTTTTTTCCCTTTTACAGGGATGTGACAAAATCCATGTTGTATGTTCAGGTAGGTTCATTTTCCCATCCTTCTGAGACAGGGGAACAAAGCCCTGGTTTTCCAGGGTTTCCAGCTGGGAAAAGCCCCCCTCTCACCCCCTCACCTTGATGTCAATCTCGGAATACATCTTGCGCAGGTCGTGCATCACACAGTCCAGGTACAGCTCTCCTGTCCCCAGGATCACGTGCTCCCCAGACTCTTCCACCTGGAAGAGAAGAGAGGGGTTCAGCTGACAACATTCCTGCTCACAGCTCCTGCCTCCCAGGCTCCTACTCAAGCCTGAGGAAGGATCAGCTGGTTGGGATCAGAGCATCCCAAGGAAAGCTCCTGCAGCCTTTTCCAGCAGGAAGTGCTGCAGAAAGCTGCTTCCCTGGCACAAGGGGTGTTTTTCTGCTGGATTTATACTTTTCTGCTATTTCCACATAATTTATGAGATCAACATGCAACAGCATGAAAAGACCCACAACAAACATAACAACCCACAGTAAAAAATTAACTACTTTTAAGATCAGCCCAGAAGTTGCCCCCACCACAGGCTGGAAACAGTCACACAGAATCACAGAACAGCCAGAGCTGGAAGGGACCCCTGGAGATCATTTAGTCCAACCACCCCCAGCAGTACCTTAGTTGTAAGGGAGGGGTAACTCTTGTTGACTTTCCTGAGACCATCCAGCATTTTGGGGAGCTCTGAGGGGTTCACTGGCTCCACTGCTATTTTGATAACAGAGGTGGTGTTGAACTTCAAGGGTCGGAAGATCTGAGCCTGGAACCAGAGAGGACAAAGAGCTGAAAGTGCATCACAGAAGCCCACAGGTTGGACACAGCTGCTCCCTGTCCCTCAGTGGCTCTTGTGCCTCAGCATCAGGGCCATGAGGATTCTTCAGCCTCACCAGGAGAGCTTTTGGGATGCCCTCCATCACCCTGCCTCCTCGTAAGGCTGGGCAATGCCAGCCATGCAGGTACCTCCTCATTGCCCCGGGGCTCTGTCACGGTCGCTGTCTTCACGATGGGCTGGTCCACACCCTCAATCAGCACCCAGTTGCCAGCAGGAACCCTGTTCACCTCAATGTGATACCTGCAAGGCAGGAGAGCACCACTGCAGCCTCAGGCCTTCCAGTGCCCTCCTCCTCCCTGTCCCTGCAGCTCTCCCTGCCTCCCAGCCCCTCACCTGACTCCAGGTGACTCCCCTCCCCAGTGAACCCCTTGCCAGAGCTTTCCATACCTTGCTACCGAGATCCAGAGGCGTCCGACGGTGCAGATCTGGGAATCCTCCTCGTCTTCCAGGGTGTAGTTTTCTCCAAGGACCTTCACAGGCTGTCCAGCATGAATGGTGCCACTGAGCACCCTGCCAAAGGCGTGGAACTGGACACCATCATCAGTGCTGTACATTTTTGTTGTGTGACACATCAAGGGACCCTTCCCGTGACAGAGAGAGAGAAATGAGCCTCTTCCAAAGCACAGACAAGAAACACACAGACCTGGCAGGACTGAACTTTGATGATCTTTGTGGGTCCCTTCCAACTCAGGATATTCTATGATTCCATGATTAGTGTATAAAAGGGATTAATGGGCTGGAATTTAGGAATACTTCTTTTGATTTGCCAATTCCTTCATTTCTTCCCACTGGAGGCCCTACATCTCCTTGCCCTGTGTGGAAACCCCTGGAATGACCCTGGTGGACTGTTCTGGAGCTCCCATCCCTCCTCCTGCAGAGCAGCAAACGGTTGTTGGGACAAAGCCATGAGGAGAAATGTCACCTGCTGGCCTGCAAACCCGCCCAGGGCAGAGCACCTGAGCCCCCACAGACCACAGCCTCCAGTCCCACAAGGTCACTCCACCCTGGTGATGTGGTGACAGTCACCAATGTGGAGTGTTATGTGGATAATCACAACTCATTAAAATAAGAGACTCATTTTCTCTGCAGACATCAGAGCAAAAGTCACAGGCAAATTCCTCCCTCAGCTGCCGGCGTTGGTGGCTCCAGACAACTCCGAGTGACAGCTCAGTGCAAGCTGTTTGAGGAGGAAGGTTTTGCAGGGCTTTCAGAGGAAAGGTGCTGACTAACTAATGCAGGGTTATTTTTATCAGCTCAGTTCAGATCAGTTTTCTCAGTTTGGGAAGAGAATCAAACTTCAAGGAAAAGGGACAAAAAGGCAACAAAAGGACACAAAACCACCCTGCAGCTCTCCCACGTGCTCTGGAGTCCTGACCTAGTCCTGTTCTTCTCTGAACGCTGTCAAACAATTCCCTCTCTCCAGGGCTGCCCTGGTAGGCAGCTGAAGCTCCTCGGAGTGAGGAGATTTGTGCCAGTGTCGGATGAGAGGTTTCAGAGTGCTGTGAGTGAAATCTGTGCAGATGGCTGGCTGGAAGGCAGCTGCCCTGTGAGGGCAGGGAGAGCAGGGCCTGTTTGCCTTGGGTTTGGACACTCAAAATAAACACAAGTTTCCTTACGTCGGGGTCACATTCACTCATGGCCTCGCCCAGGTCCGAGTCCACGCCGCCGGTGTAGGTGTGCTCGATCTTCGTCTTGGCCCCCACCTTCGGGGAGGGGATGTGCTGCACACACATGTCCACGAAGCCTGGAACAGGGACACTTGGTGAGGACAGGATTAACCAGTGTGGAGGAAAGAAATAGATCCCACAAGCACAAGGCAAAGCCACTGTGACCACAGCGCACCCACAGCAGTGGGGAGAGGTGAGCGGTATCCTGTGGGCAGGGGGTTTAATGGTTTATATTTGGAAAGCTCAGCAGGGTCTGTGCAAGTGAGCACCCCGTGGCCAAAATATAGCCCTTAACTGTTGGTGGGAGGTACTGGGGTACAGGGAAGATTGTGGAGGGGAAGACAAACAGCTTTTACCTGTGAACTCCCCAAAGAACTTCTTGCAAACCAGCCGCAGGAGGGGCCGAATGTTCAGCTTCAATTCCTCTTTGGTCAGGTGGATGCCAAGTTCATCCAGGGTCCTGGGCAGGGTCGTGTCCACATCCCCCACCACCTGCAAGACAACAAGCCCCACTCTCACTTCAGTGGGGGGATCCAAGCCAGTAACTCCCAGGTGCAGGTTCACACATCACCCACAGGGATCTGGACCTGCGCTGGTTTAGAGCTCACGACAGAGCCAGATGGGTCAAATCACAGGATCGTGGAATCATTAAGGTTGGAAAAGCCCTATATACACACAACCACTAGACCAAGTCCATTACTAATCCATGTGCCCAAGTACCACATCTACATATTTTTGGAACACTTCCAGGGATGGGGACTCCACCACTGCCCTGGGCAGCCTGTGCCAATGCCTGATCACCCTTTTGGTGAAGAAATTTTCCCCAATATCCAACCTGACCCTCCCCTGGCACAGCTTGAGGCTGTTTTCTCTTGTGCTGTCCCTTGTTCCCTGGAACATGCTCCCCCCTCCAGTCAGGGAGCTGCAGAGCCAGAGGGTCCCCCCTGAGCCTCTTTTTCTCCAGGCTGAGCCCCCCCAGCTCCCTCAGCTGCTCCTCATCAGACTTGTGCTCCAAGTCTTTGCTCCAAGTCCAAGCACTACCACTTGGCTGCTATCAGGGCACACCAGGAACACTAAGGGCAGTTCCATTTACTGCAAATACGGGGCTGCATTTGCAAGGAACAATTGTTATGGAGTTTGTCACTGCTGCTCTGCACCCCCAAATCAGCCCTTGTGAAGATCACGCTGCAGAATGGGACAGAAGAGTCCCACAGGCACCAAACTTGCCACCCAGTGCCCAGGCCCTGACTGCTCCTGGCTGGAGAAAGAGAGAAAAGACAGGAGAAAGAACTACCACATACCTGAGCCAAGATCTTGTACAGGGGCTCCAGAATGAACTCCACAAAGCTGCGCTGGGAACTGCTCGTCGGGGCCTTTTTGGTGAACTTGCGGCTGTTGGAGACCAGGGGAGACATGAGGAGCAAGAACTGCAGCCTGGAACCACCCCTACACGGCCTCTGCTCCTGCCAGGTTATCCTCTTCTCCCTCCTGAGCCCCAGGAAACTGTCAGGGCCAGGCTTACTCCAAACAAAGGCCAGAGGAGCCTCTCTGCTCCTGCTTATGGGATTCAGGAGGACCACGTGGATTCACACCAGGCAGGAGGCCTGACTCAACCCTTCCAGATAGTACTGCATCACAGGAGCAGGTTGGAATGACCTTGGGTGGTCATCTAGTCCACATTTTACAGGGAAAGAGGGAAAAACCCAGGAAAAAAGTAACAGACATTCAAACAGGGTTCTTACGTCTTCGGGTTGAAGTAGATGTCACCCCAAAGCCGCTTGGCAAACTCCTGATAATTGATGTCTCCTAAAGGGAAAAAGCAAATGGCAGAATCAGATGTATTTCTCTCAGCTTGGAAATCTTTGCTTTTTGGCTTTTAAAACAGCCCTGAGGATTCGATTTAATGAACTGATGCTGGTGAGTGAACGCCAGGTCCCAATTCTGAGTGAAAGATTAAGCCCTGACCTGGGGAGACCAGGCAGAGGTGAGGAGAAACAGCCCACTGAGGATGTCCCCAGCAGCCCAGGGACACTGAAGTTCACAGACTGGAACACTCCAGCTCTCTCAGCTACCCAGGAGGTCAGAGCTGAGGAGCACTGGCTGCCAGACACTGCACTGCAGGAGCCCAGCCACATCTGCTGCACTTCCAAACGGGAACGCTGTGCCTGACACTGCAGTGCCAAGGTGCTGGGCTGCCCTCCACCCCTCAGGCTCAGCACCAGCATTTTCTGTCCTGCTGAACATCTCCAGGTTCCTCTCTCTTTCTCAGCCAAACACGCAGTGCTGAGGGAACAGAGCAGTGCTGGCTGTCACGGTGAATTTACAAATAACAGGACACGGTGAAAACCTACAGCAGTTTCCAAACAAGCTTTGGCTGTGGGCAGATGTGTGAGCACAAGGAATTTTATGGTGGCTGTTATTTGGACACTTAAACCGTTCTAACTCCTGTCAGCTGATGTGTGGTGGCTGCACACACAATCCCTGATGATCAGAATCCAATATTCCTGACTTCAAGTACCCCACCAGCTCCTTCTTGCCCCACATGGGTGGCATCTCCTGCTGACTGTGCTCTTCTCAGCCCTCCCAAAGATGGGGTCTCATCCCAGCAGGCTCTGAGTTAACGCTGTGACACCCAGGGAGCTCATTTACTGTTCCAAACTCCCTGACAGTCCTGACACTCCGGTCCCTGACCTCTACAACTTCATCCTCCCTCAGGCCAATTTCTTTGCAGGAGCTGGGCCAGCTGCTTTACAACCTCCTTCTTCCCCCCCTCATGGCTCCTACAGATCCCTGAATTCCCCAGTGGGAGACTTCAAAAACCTGGGCTGTGCAGCTGCTCGTGCCAGCACAGAGCCCACTGCTCCACACAGCAGATTGCCCTGAGTGGGCACCTGGGGAGCAGGAAATTACATCAAAGACAGAAAAAGACAGTTTCTTAAAAAAGAATGAGGGCAAGAGTGCAAAACCTTGTGGGCCAAGCTTGTGCCCAGCTGCAGCCGAGTCTCAGACTCCGGAGAGTTTTGGGAAAAGGCAGGAAGAGCTTAACTGCTTCTCTCCTGAGCTGCTGATAAGGAGGCAAAGCACGACTCACACACCTGCCTTCAACTGCCAGAGCAGGGCTTGTTATTCCTGCTTTAGGGTATGTATAAAATCTTGGCTTCTCACTCAAGAAACATTTATCAGGAGAAAATACCCAGCTAAAACTGTATTTCTGCTTTCTGCCCTCCAAGGCTCAGCTCTGCAGTTCCTCCCATGTCCCAGCAATTCCCGAACACAAACACTGGCCATCTCCGTGCTGGGAAAGCTGCAGGGCTTAGAAAACCTCAACAAAAAAAGGTTGGGGAATGAGATGTTGAAGTGCACCAGGTTTCTGGATAATCCTCACCATATGTGTCTGCATAAATCTTTGCAAAAGACCCCAGCGTGAAGCAGATGCTGTACTGCGAGCTGGAGAAACACACGTTCCCCAGAAGGGGAGACAGCACCAGGTTCTCGTCAGTGGAATACATGCTGAGAGGAGGAAAACAAACCCAAATCAATGTTATGAACCAAAGGAGACACTCCAACCCACCTCCCACACCCAACAGCAGTATGTGACAGGCAGGGTTCCTGCATTGCCAAGCAGCATCTTTAAGCTGCAGCTCGTTCGCCATCGGAATTTCAGGGTCAGGAACATTTTCTGCCTAGAAACTTGAAAGCATTAATGTGCAAAGATTTAAAGATCCTGGAACTAAAAAGTTACCAGCACAAGTGCTTTGGATTTTTTTGTCTGGGGGAGGTTTTCTTTCCCTAAAAAAAGCATCCAAGTTGGTCAACCAAGTAAGGGAAAAGATAATACAAGGACAGAATTTAATCAAAACAGTTTTAATGAGCTCACGGGCAAGCCAGGATGAATTACCCTCCTCCCAGCTGCCTGATGCCACCACACACTGAACAGAGACAAGCCAGGAAGCCCATGTGCAAATCCACATACATTTGAAGGGCAGAAGGTTGTTAAAGAAATTCCCTGGATGCAGAATACACGGAAATGATGCATGGCTACCAAAATGTCCCTCCCTTCCCTGAGCAGGGCTGGCAAGGAGATTTGATTATATCAGTATCATAGCTTTGTTCAGGGGTGGGAACAGCAAGCCCTTCTGGTTTTTTAGCAAATATTTAGGAGCTTTGAGACATCTCAACCTCCAGTTTGGGATACAATCTGGATAATTTCTGGATAATTTGAGATATTTGGGAACACAGAAGCTCACTGCTCTGTCCCTACTTCTTAATGGAGGACAAATAAAATGGGGGGGAAATGAAATCCCATGAAGCTTGTCAGGAAGAGCCTATCCTCCCTAATTCAACATATTGGCTGAAATAAATTTCCAATGGTTCTTCCTGTTCCATTTTCTCTGATTCAACGTATCAAGAGACAAATTAATGGATTTTCAGGCATACACAGAGAGAAGCACCTGCAGTGGGACAGGGACACAAACCCCCTCACCTGATGAGACCATTAACTTCATCTACAATGTGTCTGAGTTTGTAATAAGCATCTGTTGGGGGCAGTTTGAGCTCCAGGATGAGCCGGTCGATCTTGTTGATGCACACGGTCACTGCCAACCTCTCCTGCACCGCGTGCTTGATCAGCCGCTCCGTGTTCAGCATCACCTGCAGGGAACAACCAGCTCAGAGCCCCAGGAAAGCCTCCATGAAATGCTATCTGGGGCGTGAGGGGCAGCCAGTGACCCCTACACTGCTGCCAGGCTGCAGAAAAGCCCAGGCTCAGCCACCAGCGATCAGCTAATCCTCCTGAAGCTCAGAGATAGCTGCTGACCCAACTGAATTCCTTGAATCCAAGCCTGTGGACATCTCTGGTATAAATAACCTGCTCAGTTTTAGGTATCATGGGGATGGAGATGCACACAAGTTGAGTAATCAGCCTACAGGCCACACGAATCACATCAGCCTGGACATAGGAGCCAGAGGCATCACTGCCTGTTTGGACGGAAAACTCACTTGCCAACCCGTCCTCCAAAAAACCTTCCCCCCGGCAAGCTGAACCCAACCCCGGCCTTCATGCTAAGGCAGGAGCAGAGACTCCAGAGAAGAGATGCTGAGGATCACCCCTAGGAGAAGCTGGCACTCACCCCCTCAGCTGCATCGATGAAGAGCACGACACCGTCCGAGATGCGAAGGCCGGCTGTGACCTCGTCGGAAAAATTGACATGACCTTCAAAACCACAGAGAGGTGGTGAGTGGAGGCAGAGAAAGCCTTGATGCAGCAGCACAGAGGGGGGGAAGCTCTGCAGATTCCTGTGGTTGCTGGTACCCAGGGAGGTAGAACAGAGATGGCTTCCTCTCCAGACAGGGACCCGGGAGCAGCTGCCAGAGCTCCCCATGGGGATTCAACTTCAGCTTTAATGATTTTTTTTGAGAATATCCACAACAACTTGTTTAACAGGCACTTTTCCTCACATTTGTTACTGTTTTTCTCACAGCTCTTTGCAAGTACTTCAGGAAAAGGAGGAAGATTTCTCCTCAGCAAAGACAACAGATGCCTCTCCCTGCAGCCTCCTCCTCCTGCTCTAGCCTCCCTCAGCCTGAGCTGTAGCTCAGCAGATGTG
Organism: Manacus candei; assembly: GCF_025592945.1. Taxonomy (NCBI): domain Eukaryota; kingdom Metazoa; phylum Chordata; class Aves; order Passeriformes; family Pipridae; genus Manacus; species Manacus candei. The sequence continues at coordinate 25,765 of NW_026138160.1, read as the reverse complement.
TCCCAAGACCCTCTTTCTTAAAGTTTCTTAAAACAAGTTGATCTGTGATTATGTTCCCTCCAGAAGAGCCTGTCAGAGGCTCAAGGGAATTTGCTGAGTCTTGCTATGGGGCAACAGCATTTGAGCAAAGCACAATCCCACTGCAACACCAGGAAAAGGCAATTTACCTGTGCTGTTTGTATTCTGGAGTGAAACACCCTTTCAGCCTCATCAGCCCTCAATCAGGCCAGCTAATCACAAACACAGGCCTGACTTATTCCTGCCCATGGCAGGGGGTTGCAACTAGATGGTCTTTAAGGTCTCTTAACCCCAAACCATGCTGTGACTGTGTGACTAAGGGCCACGTGCAGTTGTTACTGCTGGAAGTGACTTCAGAGGAATGAACTCAGCTAAAGGCTCAGGACCAGGCTGGAATCAGCTATAAAAAATATAAAACAAAGCCAAGTGGTTCCCAAAGCAGGATTTTCAGGATTGCACAATCACCTGGGGTGTCAATGATGTTGAAGAGAAAAGATTTTCCTTTGGTGTCTGGTAGAACAATCGTCACTGGGGTGCTCTTGATCCCCACTCCCCTCTGAAACACAGGAAAGCAGGATTAGCAGGTCAAAAGTAAATACAGTGATCACCATGTGCAGATGTAGAAGGTGACCAAGCAAAAATCAGAAAGATGGAAAGAAGTTAACATCCATCCAGGACATCCTCCCAGGGAAGGAATAACAACGTCAGATCACTGCAGTACCCAGCCCAGCTGCCCCAGTTGTACTGGTTCATACTGGTGAGCCACCACTGCACTGATGCCAGCTGAGGAGGCACAATATGCAACACCAGACACAGAATGTGCATGTTTGTCTGTGCTTTCACCCTCTGCTGCTGCCAAGTTACACCTCAAAGTGCAAGACTTGATCACACTGAGCATAAAGTAGAGCGTTAAGATGAAGAGAAAAAAATGCTTCATAGGATTGTTCTGGTCATGACACAAAATAAACCTCCCACTCATGTCCAACCACATGGAGCCAGCTAAGGAAAAGAAGGAGAAATGTATTTATTTTGAAACAGTTTTTCTCCTCATCCATAACTGCTGCAAACCTCTTCCCCCTCTTTCTCTCAAAGCAAATAAGAGTTACCCACATGCTGGGGTGACTCTGCTGTAGGTTTAACATTACACAGTTTATAAATCATCCATGGAGACGAGGGTTGTGGGAAATGGAAGAAAGCTGGACCAGGGATCTTACTGAGGCAAACAAGAGGAGCAGATAAAGAAAATAACCAAAATGTGAAAAGCACAAAAAGGTGTTAAAATAGACAAGAAAACTGCCTACTGTAACTGAGTAAAGCATGAGACAACTGGATAAAATCGCTGCAAGACCACTCACCTCTTGCTCTGTGAACAATATATCAGTGTAGCAGAGCTGCAAAGGCAAAACAAGAGTCAGAACATCACATTTTGGTCTCAAATAATAAATCTGAAGCAGGACACACAGTAACTTGGACACACAGTTAAGGTGGTAAGTGACAGAGGCGGAGGTAGGACTGAGCTCTGGCTTTCCAGTCCTACGTTCCAGTCCCTGAATCACCTTGTCCCCAGGCACATGGGATGTAAAAGCCTCCCTCAGGGTGCAAAAGCCACCCCATCCCTGCTCCCAGGGCAGGGCAGGAACAGAGCAGGAGCTCACTCACATCCTGGTCATAGCGCTTCCGGATCTCCGGGTGCGTCTGTTCTATCAGGCAGTCGACAAAACATGTCTGGGAAAGAGAAGGGAGAGGAGGTGACTCCACTCACACAGGGACAAACACAACCCCAGCCCTCCTGCAGCAGCACAGAGAACCTTGAGCACGTTATTGTAAAACCTACAGATTTAACCTACGAGAAAACCTACAAATTTCACAAGGGCCTGGAGGGATGGGACAAGGGGGAATGGCTTTAAGCTGAAGAAGGGCTGGGTTAGATGGGATATTGGGAAGGAATCCTCCCCTGTGAGGGTGGGGAGGCCCTGGCACAGGTTGCCCAGAGAAGCTGTGGCTGCCCCTGGATCCCTGGAAGTGTCCAAGGTCAGGTTGGACGGGGCTTGGAGCAACCTGGGCTGGTGGAAGGTGTCCCTGGCCATGGCACGGGGTGGGACTGGGTGGGCTTTAAGGTCCTTCCCACCCAAACCATTCCATGATCCTATAAGCGAATCAGCAAGAGGAGCAGAAGGTGCTGCTGTGGACAGATGGCAAAGCAAACAGAGAGGTCACCATTACTATCACTACACTTTGGATGTTCCCAGTACCTTGCCGTGGTGCAGGTGCCCACACAGAGTCACATTCCGGATCAGCTCCGAGTTGTCCATGAGATCTGCCAGGAAACTGGGGGAACAAAACACAAAAGACTGTTGGAGGCTCCTGCCGTGTCTCAGAAAAGCAGGTGCCATCTCAGCCACGCTTCCCATCCACGGTGCCCCCTGAATCCTCGCCAAACTCCCAGCCCGCCGGTGCCCTGCGGGGGAAGAATCCCACTTCCCAGATGGGGAGGACAAGAGTTGGAGTCCCAGACAGATGGCAGTGGGTGGGAGGAGACGGAGCCGGCAAAGCTGCCAGCGACGGAATATTATTGAATATTTTTCTTCTCTTCCAGTCAGTGCTGGAGCAAAAGTCACATCCATGCACTCAGATGATGAAGCACTTCCACTCAAACCGTGGCAGGCAGTCAAGTAAATCACCGTGCTGGATAACAAGCACCCCACAGAGCTTTGGAAGCAGCCAGGGGGTCCACAGACCATTAATTCTGATTTTCAGGTCTTAAAACAGTGACATTCCAGGGACTCAAGGAAACAGCAACGGAATTTAAGTCTTTTTGGAACCAGCAACCAAGCTGGGTAATGATGGGCCAAGTCACTTCTGCAGGGATCCTGGCCAAAAGATAATTGAGAGCCTAAATTGCCAACCCTAAAAAATAATGAGAGACTATAAAACATGCAGCCACTGCCACAGGCCCGCAGAGAATAAGTGCTGTCAAATCACCTCCTTTTTAAACAGATTAAGTTTTCACTGATGCAGTAGACTTCTTAACGTAAAACATTTCGATTAAGAGCTAAAAAATACAGAAATCAATACTAACCCTGATTAAAAGCTTGCTAATTGGTATGAAAATAAGGCTGAATGGGAAATCGATACCCAACTCGCAGGTTTCTGGCAACGTCCCACAAGGAATTTCTCTGGGCCCCATCCTAACCATTTATATCAACAAACAGGGCCAAAAGGAATTAATTACAAATGGGATGAACAGCTCACACAGGGAGCAGGGAATCAGTGGATAATGACTGAGCCAAAGGAACTGCTGAGGAAAACCAGCCCCAGCAGCTCTTGGGCTCTGCTCTGGTTCTGCTGAATCCCCCTGGGCACCGAAAACAGCAGGGATGGACCCTCCCAAAACAGCTCTGGGAATTCCTGAGTGAGCACCAGCTCCAGGAACATCCTGTTCCCTCTGAAAAACAAGAGGCTGCTGGATGCCAAGCAGAGGGACTGCTCACACTGGGGCTGCTGCTCAGCCGTTCCTGTTTCTGGGATCCACACAGAGAGACCATTAAAACCTGGGAAAAGCTCTGACTGGCCATGAAGTGGCACATGGAGAGATGAGCCCAAGGACACTCCCACAGCTCCATCTGCTCATCCCAAATAGGGACAGCACAAACACACTGCAGCAGGGGACACGGACCCTCCACCCACCACAGCACACAAAAACGCTGATGCCAAGATCAGATTTTTAATAGAAAAAGCAAATTATGTTTTTTGTTCCACATCAAACTTGTGTGAGATGTTATCTTTAAGTTAGTTTGAATTTTTTTCCAGAGATTTTCTCCCAGTCCTGGTGTCCCAGGGGCTGCTTTGGGGTACAACCAGTAGGCACCACCACGCCCACGGTCCTGGTGACCTGCACAGAGCTCTGCACTCACCCAGCAGCATAAGAATTCCCAGTGGGAGCTCCTCCAGGATAGATGGGGTCCAATTTGAGACTGGGATCAACCTAAAATGTCCCAATATGACGTGTGCCACATGAATATTTAACAGGTTGCCCAGAGAAGCTGTGGCTGCCCCTGGAACCCTGGAAGTGTCCAAGGCCAGGTTGGACGGGGCTTGGAGCAACCTGGGCTGGTGGAAGGTGTCCCTGCCCATGGCAGGGGGTGGAACTGGATGGGCTTTAAGGTCCCTTCCATGTCAAACCATTCCATAAGTATTTCCTGAGCCACAAGAGGCTCTGACTATGGAACTTTATCTCAACCTTGAGATGAGATTCCCCCTCTGTGTCCGAGCCCTGCCCTGTGCTGGGGAGGGAAAACGTCTGGGAAATGGTCTGTCCTGCATTTCCTTCCTCTTGCCCTTGGTTCAGAACCCGGGAAGCAGCTGCTGGGGTCAGTCAGACACCAAGCCAGAGCCCTCCAAAAATCTGCCACCCCTCCCAGCCTAGAGCAGGACCCCTCAGGGCAGGGGGGACCAGCAGTGGTGACAGCTCGAGCTGACCCCCCCAGCACTCACTCCATCTCATAGACAGTGACTGGCAGCGTCTGCTCCATCAGGGAGAACTTCTTGGTCTTCACGGGTTTAATAATGGGCTCTGAAACAAGAGAAAGAACAACAAACTGCACCCAGAGCCCCCAAACCAGGAACAACCTCCAGGAACAGGGAGTTTTGCCATCAAACTCCCAGTTTTCCAGCTGACAGATTCTCTTTATCAAAGCAGCTGCAGGAGAGGGTCACCGCAGGGCCCTTCCAACACAAATATTCCAGTGTAAAGGGATCAAAGAAGATGACTTAAATGTATTTAACTTCTCCTTAAACAACTTTCAAGTCTCTGCTGATTGCTGCTTTTCTATTTGGGATTTGGAACAACCACAAGAGCCCAAACCTGCACACACCAGACAAAGAGGAGTCTGTGTGTGTTCCTGGGGCTGTGAGGGGGCTCCAAAGGGGCAGCACAGAAAGAAACCCATTTCTCTCCCTCCCCACTCACCAGTGAGTGGCTGTGTGTCCTCCTCCTGCACGATGGTCTCCACCTCAGGCCCGTACACCTCCTCAGCTGTGGGGTAGTACTTCTTGTCCTCGTGGAGCACCACCTCCATGCCAGGGTGCTCCTCGTCATGCTCCCCCATGTCATCGTCGTCATCATCATCCTCCAGCTGCAAACAGGGCCCACCCTCAGCTCAACCCCAGCCAGGGACCCACAGCACCCCACAGAGGTGCCCTGGGAGCAGCTCCTGGGAGAGCAGCACAGCCCTTCCTCAGGAAAATGAACAGCCCCTGGGCTTGCAGAGACACCAGCACAGGTAGGGACTCCAACGCCAGCTCACACACAACACAACACCCCCCCATCCCACACAGACCCACAGGAGATGGGAACTACCTCCTCCTTCCCCCCGTGGCTCAGCCTCTTTGCTCCCCCCCCTCCTCCTGCCCCCCTGGTGTCCCTGGGGTCTTTCTCTGCCTCCCCCCAGGGGGATCTGGCTCCTGATGCAGCCTCAGCTTCTGAGAAGACCCCGAAAGGGACAGGGAACCTCCCCGGGACTGGCACCACCACTCAAACCCAGGCCGGCTGCAGGAGCTCCCAGTCCCCACCGTGACCCCAGCGGGAGCTTTGCCTTCCCCTTCACCCCGGGCACACATCTGGTGAGTCCTTTAAACCCCAGCCCCACCCCGACCCCGGGGACGAGATCCCAGCCCCGCGGCCGGGCCATCCCCCCCTCACCTCATCCAGGTCCTTGGCCTCCCGGCCCAGCTCATCATCGTCATCGTCCGAGTCCAGCTCGGGCCCGATGTAGTTCCCGAACTCGTCGTACAGGTCGGTGTCCATGCTGGGGGCGGGGGGCGGTGACCGAGTGCCCGCCCGCAGGGCCCGCGGCCGCACCGGGGCACCGGCCCTGGGCCTGCCTCTGACCCCGCTCCCGCCCCCACCCCGAGCCCCCCGCTACCGCTCCCTCCCCTCTCTCTCCCTCACCCGTCCCCGCTCCCGCTCCTTTCCCGTCCTCGTTCCCTCACCCGTTCCCCGTCCCTCTCTCTCTCTCTCTCTCTCTCTCTCTCCCCCTCACCCTCTCCCCCTCACCCGTTCCCGTCCTCGTTCCCGCTTCCTTTCCCTTTCCCTTTCCCTCTCCCATTCCTTTTCCCGTTCCCTCTCCCATTCCTTTTCCCGTTCCCTCTCCCGTCCCCGTTCCCTCTCTCCCCCTCACCCGTCCCGGTCCCGCTCTCGCCGGCGCCGCCGCTACCGAAGGCCCCTTGGGCTGCCCGCGCCGCCTGTCACGACTGAGCCTCCCGCGCCCTCCGGCGGCGCCGGGCCCGCGGGGGAAGCACGGAGGTCGGGCCCGTTTCGGTTCGGGCTCGGTCCGGGCTCGGTCCCGGCGTGTCCGGGGGCCGCGGGCCGTGCGGGGCCGCGCGGGGCGGCGGGGCCGGGTCTGTCAGGCGCGGCCGGGGCAGCCCCGGGGGGGCCTCACGCGTCCCCGGCGCTGTGGAGGCGGGAGCGGGGCCGGGACTGTCGCGATAGAGCGGCCCTGGGGCCGGGGGGCCTCGGCACCCGGCGGGACTGTCGCGATAGAGCGGCCCTGGGGCCGGGGGGCCTCGGCACCCGGCGGGACTGTCGCGATAGAGCGGCCCTGGGGCCGGGGGGCCTCGGCACCCGGCAGGGCTGTCGCGACAGTGAGGGGCTCCGGGGCCGCAGTTGTGTCGGGGCCTGTCGCGATAGGAGCGGGGCTTCCCCCATTGCCGCCCACGTGCGTGGCCTTTAGGGCTCACTCACAGTGGGAGTGGAGTCCCCAAGGCCGGACTGTCGCGATAAGAGCGGGATCCGTGGGGCCAGTCCCGGCAGGGCTGGGGTGGGGTCGTTCAGAGCATCCCCGGCAGGGCTGTCGCGATAGTGGGGTGCCCTAGGCCATCCCCACAGGGCTGTCGCGACAGGAGGGTCCCCGTGCCCGGTGCGCCGTGCCCGTGCTCCCGGGATGGATCCCGGGATGGATCCCGGGGCCGCTCTCCCGGCCCTGCAGCGGGAGCTGCGGGCGGCGCTGGCCGAGGACGAGCGGCGGCAGCGGGAGGGCGAGGCCAAGCTGAGGGCGCTGCTCCAGGGCGTCCCCGACTATCGCGATTTCAGGTGCGGGGGGAGCTCGTCCTGGGGGGCTCCGGGAACTCGGAGCTGCTCCGGGGGGGTCCGAGGCGGGAGTGGCTGGGCAGCAGTCCCGGTATCCCGGGAACGGCCTCGGGATCCCAGGAACGACCCGGCTCCGAGGACAATCGGTTGTGGTTCAGATTTGTCCCCAAATCTCCTCGGGTGGCCCCGTGTGGGCTGAGCTCGGTCCCTGCTCTGGGACTGGTCTCTGTGGTGCCCGGTTGTGGCCCAGCACTGGGAAGGGGCTGTCCCCTCTCCAGGACACTGTTCCCTGTCCCCATTCCCACTCCAAGCTCCTCCCCTCTCCCCACACCCCTCAGGCCCTGCTGGGGCTGCAGAAACAGAAGGTTGTGATAGGAGGGTTGTGACACATGTCCCCTGTCCCCTGCCCAGCCTGTCCCTGCTCCCAGTCCCGTCACTGCTCTGTCCAGGGTGTTGGAAGCAGGTTGGGATGGCAAGGCTGCTCCAGGGGGAGCAGTGCCAGGCAATCCCAGTGCCCACCAAACTCCTGGACCCACCTGCAGGTTCAGCTGGGACTTCCAGTGTCCATCAACATCCTGGATGTCCTGTAGATCCATGTGGGACTCCCAGACCCCACTGAACTCCTGGATGTCCTATAGAGCCATGTGGGACTCTCAAACCCCACTGAAGTCCTGGATCCCATACAGATCTGTCTGGCGACTCCCTGTCCCTTGACATCCACAGGTGGATCCAGGATTTTTACCACATTTTGTAGGACCAGATCAAATTCCATTCATGGATTCACCTGCACTCAGTCACTGCCTGATCCTTGAGAGGCAGGAAAGCATTTTAAAGTGGCTTTTTCTACCCCAAACACTTGCCAGTCCCCATAACAGGATTCCCAGGGAATTTTAAGCTGGTTTGTCCTTGTATTGACAAGGCCCTGCTCCTGCAACCTGTCCAGTGCCTCTGGATGGAAGTAACTTGGAGCCTCAGAGTGTTTTCTCTTGCCCCCTGTCCCTCCCATCCCTGTTCCCTGCAGGAACATCGTGCTGGCCTCACATCTGAAGCCTCTGGAGAAGAAGGACAGGCTGGGGCAGAGGAGGAATGTGTTGTGGAATCCCTGTGCAGCCCCAGCCAAGGCATCACCTGCCCACACTGAGGAGATCCCACAGGTGAGGGGGAGACTCTGGGGCCTCCTCCACAGCTGGAAATGGCTTGGGAACAGTCTGGGTGTTAGTTGGAATGTAGGAGTTACTCAGGGACTGTGAGCCAGCCCTCCCAGACCCTGGAACATCAGGGTTTGGATCCCCACAGGGTCGGGCTGGGCCCCCTCAGGAAGAGTCAGCTCCATCCCTGTGGGAATGGTGGCTGGACAGCCTGGGCCCAGAGCTCCCAGTGCCTCCCACGGTCTGCAGGAACAATGGGGGAGCAGAGCCCTCCCAGCCCACAGTCCTGCAACCCAGAGATGTGCATCAGGATCCTCCCTGGAACAGCCTCTGGCTGAGCACAGCCAGTGCTTCCTCAGAATCCCAGAATCCCGGCTGGGGTTGGAAGGGACCTCCGGAGATCACCCAGTCCAGCCCCCCTGCCAAGGCAGGGTCACCTGGAGCAGGTGCCACAGGAACATGTCCAGGTGGGTTTGGAATGTCTTCATGACCTCCCTGGGCAACTGCTCTGCCACCTCCATGGAAAGAAGCTCCTCATGTTGAGGTGGAACTTGTGTTTTGGTTTATGCCACTGCTCCTCATCCTCACCCACAGTTTAATGATCCACAGCATGGAAAAGGGCCAGTTTGGGTTAATCCTGCTGGCTGGACAGCAGGTCTGGTTGGGGTCAGGATCACTCCACAACCGTCTGTGTTCACACCAGGTGTCACATCTCATCCACCTTTCCCTTCTGCCCCTGGAGTTCCCAGGTTTCTCCGGGCTCGAGGCACCTGGCACTTCCTTGTCTTCTCGTTTTCCCCCTCAGCAGCTCCTTGTGCCGCCAAAGCCCCTGTGAGAAACATCTTTGGCTGACTGGGGCAGGGGGACCAAAGCCTTTGAGGGGAAACAAAGCAAAAGGACCTGAGTGACTCCTTTTTCCTTCAGGAGCTGGATCAGCTGCCTGGAACGGCTGCAGAATTCCACAGGGATTGGCGCAGGTGCCTGAAGAGCGGGACAGAGAAATACCGGTTTCTGCTGGAGCTGGGAGGGGAGGCCTTGGGCAGGATCTTCCGGGCTGACGTGGGCTTTGGCCTCCTGGGGGAATTCCTGAGGGTGCTGGCAGAGAACTTCCATCCTGGAGACGGGGCTGCCGTCCTGGAGATCCTGCAGGGCCTGGCGGGCACCCGGCGCTTCGGGCTGAACGTGGAGCTCCTGAGCCCGGCGGAGAAGGAGAGCGGCCGGGATCTGTTCAGGAAGCTGCAGGGCCTGAGCAGGGATTGCTGGGCTGCCGAAAAGCCAGGCCAGGAGGCAGGGAGGGAACCTCACGCCACAGACACCCACTCGGAAAAGGAAGGCGAGGAGGAAAGGACGGTGGTGGAGCTGATGAAGTGTTTCCAGCTCGGCTGAGGGGGCTCAGGGGCTAAAAGAGGCTCAGAAGAGACTCAAGGCCTGACCTTGGCATCACCCAGAGCACGAGTTCTGCACAAATAAAGTTCAGTTCCCGAGCTGTGGTGCTGTGGTCTCTGGGCAGGGTGTCCTCACTGATGTGGATGGGAGAGTCTCTTGGATGAGGAGAAAACCAAGGGAAAGAAAACATTGCTGGGTAGTGAAGGAGAAACCTAAACCCAGATAGTCCCTTCCCTTTTCCACCTGTGTCCATGGTCACTCAGGGGATTTAGGAGATGTAATCAATGCCAGTGACAACTGTTGAGTCCTTTTTGTTCCAAAACCCAACCCAGCAAACGGCAGGTTCACCCTGGCAGACAAGAACCACCCAACCCCTGGTGACAGGATCCATCCCTGAGGCCTGACACGTGAATGTTGGGCTTTGTGGCACCTCTCCTGGGGACATGTGTCCCTGCACTCTGCTATGGTGCCATTCCTTCTGCCTTTCCTGGTCCATGGGTGTGTGGTGTGACCTGACCTGCCAACAGCTGAGCTGAGGGGCTGTGGGGATCAAATGTGGGCTTCATCATCATCATCTTCATCATCTTTATCCTGCCACCCTGGGCATCCAGGCAGGGTTGGTGGGGAGCAAACATGGGCTTCATCATCATCATATTTTCATCCTCACCCACCCGGGCTGCCACTGCTGGTGGGCGCTCAGGAACCTGGCCAGGCTGGAGCATCTCCCCCACGGGGCACTTGGATCATCCTCCCTTTGGAAGTTTCCAATGCTTTGGCCACCACCAGTCAATCTCTGCCAGCCCCTGCTCACCCTGCCCTCGGGCAAGAGCAGGACACCGAGGACTGATGTGGGAAACTCCCTGTTTTGGCACAGCTTAGTGGGGACAGGGGGTATTTCACAGCGCCAGGATTTGTTCCAGGTGGGATTTCGCACTGCCAGGATTTGTTCCTGGCAGGATTTCACACTGCCGGGATGTGTTCTTGGCTGACAGTGGGGGTTTAAGCTCAATAAAGTCCTTTTTTTTCCAATGAAAACTTGGAGCTGGTGCAAGATGTTCTGGCCAAGCTCTACAGAGTTCTTGGTCCGCATCAGTGATTTATTAGAGTTGTTTTCCTAAAAGGCTGATAAAAAGATCCACCAAACTATTTTAATTCAATTAATAGTTGCTTTTCTCACCCTTTTCCCCCTTATTTAACTTGTTTTTCTTGCTGAGAACTGTGAGTCCCAGCATCCCAAACCCTTCAATGTTCCTTTGAGCTCCTTAGCTGGAGCAAACCTGTTTTTTTAATTTTGGTTTAAACACTTTTTTTTTAATTTTTGAAGGACAAAAAATATTTTTTCAAATTAATCAGGTGATTTTCTTCAGAAATGTGTCTGATTTTTGAGGGTTTTTACTCATCCAACTGAGCACAGCGTTCAGAGTCAGTGTTTGTGCCAGACAATGTTATCTTGTACGTCCCCCAAAGGTGGTGGCATCTCTGCAGGGTTTTGGTGGCCACTTGCTCCTCAGTATGGAGCAGGACGTCCCCACTAGGCTCAACCCCTTTTTCCAAGGATGTGGCTTGGGGATTTCAGCATTCCCAAGACAACTGTCACTGTCCAGGAGGGCACTGAGGGTCCCAACAATGCCCTGGCACTTGAACTGTGTCTATGATGTGCAGGATCTCAAATCCACCCTCAGCCCCAACAGCAGCAGAGGATCCCAGGAGTTTCCTGGGAGGGTGGAGAACCCTCAGCAGATCCCTGCTTCCCCTCCTGGGAAGGGGGTCTCTCCCACCCCACTGCCTGGCTGCCAGCTCAGGGTGTTACCCCTGCTCCCCCTCCCTGTGTTCGGTCCCTCAGGGGTGTTGGCCCCTGGAGCGTGTCTGTGCCGTGGGCTCAGCCCTGAGCACATCCCCACACAGCACTGAGCTCAGTTTGGGCCCCCAAAGGGCCCCAATGCCCAGATAATTCCCAGACCCCACGGCTTGGCTGCAGAGAGGTGGACTCAGGAACAACCAGAGTGTTCATTAGCTTTATTCCTCACCCCGAGCTGTGACAGGTTCAGCAATTAATAAGTCAGTAATTAATAACAAGGGAGGCTGCTCGTGGGGGCCACGCTGGATTCCCCCTGGGTTCCCACCCTGGGCAGCACCCTGGGCTCCTGTAACATCTCCTGCCCCAGGAATGGCCTTTCTGGAGTTGGAGCAAAGCAAACCTGAGCCAGGGGATGAGGGGGACAGAGGGATGAGGGGATGGATCCAAGAGCAGGGATGTCATCACAAGGGGCTGGCAGGGGACGGGGAGTGCTGCTGGGTCCTTGCTCCTGTGTCAGATGGCATCAGGGAAGGCTCTGCTTGTGGTCAGTGGCTGCAGTGAAGGTGGGAGTGGGGCTGGGTAATGCCCTGGGTGGTCTGGGGGAGGACAGGTGGGGGCACAGGGCCACATGCAGCCCAAGGACAAGGGATTTCTTCCAACCCCACCCTGAATGCCCATGGAAGAATGGGCTCAGGTTCTGTGTGTGGCAGGGGCTGTGACTGGGGCAGCCCTGGTCCCCAGACCCCCTGGCTGACAGTGTGACCCCAGGTGGGACAGGCAGGACAGGGATGGCTCCGTTTGTGAGAGCCCCCAATATCTTCCTCCTCCTCTGCACCCCCTTTCTCTTCATTTTCCCCTGTGTGAGACCCCCAAGTGCAGGGCCAGGGGTCACACCTCACCATGAACCCCTCAGATCTGTTTGTCCCCACCACAGTGTTGGGGACACCCTGGTGGCAGACACCCAGTGTGGGGGTCAGGACAGTGCCAGGGCTCTGTGCCAGGAGAAGTTCTTGAGGCCACCCAGCCCACACTGCCCCCACAAACCACCCTGGACACCTTCAGGAATCCCTCCTGATCCCCATTTCATCACCCCCTGACACCATCCCAAGAGCATCTTGCTTCTCCACTGTCCTCTTCCTCCTCCCCTGCCTCTCCATCCTCCCCATTTTCCTGCCCCTGCCTCTCAGCCGAGCTCACCAACCCCTGGTGACAGGGCAGTGTCCCTCTCCAGCGGGTGCCTTGCACTCTGCAGCCCCCACCCAAGGGTGCTGGGGGTCAGGGTGTACTGGGGAGATCCAGGGAGGTCTCCCACACCAGAGAGGGCAGCAAGGTGGGTGCAGGAGATGCTCTTGGCACCATCATCTTGTCCAACCACTGCATGGAGATCAAAACGGGATGGATCCTCTCCATCGGCACTGGCGAGCTGGAGACCCGGGGCGAGGCAGGAACAGCCCCAAACCACCGGCACGCCGAGCTGTGGGAACGCGGCAGGATCCCGCCGGGGAGCTCGGCTCTGCCTGGCCCTGCGTGCTGCCCACCCCGCCCCACACAGTGCCCGCTCCGATGGGCGCTTTGCTCTGCCAGCCCCAAACGGGGGGTGGGGGTCCCTGGGCACGGGGTGACGCGGGAGAGGCGAGGGGTGCAGGGGAGGGAGATGCCCCCCGAGGCACCGCCGGCTCCTCCTGCCCCCCGTGCCCGCGGGGCTCTCTCGAAGCGTCGGGCGGGACCTGCGGAGCTCGGGATCGTCCGCCCTACGGCCCCTCCTTGTGCTCCTGCTTGGACTCCTTGAGCACCTGGAGCCGGAGGGAGAGAGGGACCATCGCCCCCGGCTCAGGCTCCGCTCCCGGCTGAGCCTGCCTGGGCTCGAATGAGCTTGGGGATGGGGACAGGGACACGTGTGACAGGGAGCTGTGTTCTCTCTGAGCTGCCAGGCTCAGCCCAGCCATGCTCTCAGGGCACTGGGATCACTGGCTCCCTGCCCGGGCTGCTCCTGGGGCTCAGGGATGGTGGCCCCATGTCCTGGGGACACCCCGTGGGGAGAGGGGGTGGAGCGTGGGTGACAAGGATGAGGATTTCCCACCTCTCCATCTCGAGTCTCCACAGTTTTGACCACGATCCTCCTCTTCACGTGGGTTTCTGACACAGATTTGGTGTCCAGGCTGTTCTCTGGGGGACAAGGCCAGGACAAGGCAGTGACACCGTGGCCAGGGTATGGCCCTTCCAGCCACGCTCAGGTGGAGAGGCCCAAAGTAAATGGATTGGGCTGGAAAACCCTGAACCATGGGAGACAGTGGCCCTGGGGACACAACCATCCTCAGGGACAGTGTTGGCTCTGAGGATGTGGTTGATTTTGGGATGTGATTAGCCCTGGGGACACAGTTGGCACTGGGGACATTTTTGACCTTGGAGATGTCACTGACCATGGGGACATGGGTGGTTTTGGGGTGTGACTGAGCTTGGGGACAGGCTTGTCCTTGGGGAGCACAATTGGCCAGGGGGATGTCATTGGCCTTGAGGATGTGGTTGTCACTGAGGATGTGATGATGTGATCAGTCTTGGGCACATCAATGGGCTTGGGGACATGCTCAGCCTTGGGGACATGCTCAGCCTGGGGGATGTGTCCATGGCACCCTCCTCCCCCCATCCTGGGAAAACCAGGAGTCCTGTTTCCTTAAGATTCAGAGAAAAACATCCCAGTCCCTCTGGATGGGACAGGGATGGCCTAGGTGGCATCTCCTGCCACAGAGCCCCCAGAAGCCACCCCTGCTTGTGCCACCATCCTGCCCCCCCCAGCCTCACCTCGGACCTGCAGGTTGGAGAAGCTCTGCACAGGGATGGTGATCCTGCAGGAGCAACCAGGGTGTTGGGAAGAGCGTGGGATCCTGCTGCTCCCCCAGCTCCACCCGCCTGGGGCTGGGGCAGCAGGGCTGGAGGATGGTCCCCAACCCAGCCGGACACCCCAGAGGGACCCCGAGGACGTGGAGTCCCCGCTGTGCCATCACCTGCTCTCCTCGCCCTCCAGCAGCTTGCGGTACGTGGCGATCTCCATGTCCAGGGCCAGCTTGACATTGAGCAGGTCCTGGTAGTCCTGCAGGTGCCGGGCCATCTCCTCCTTGAGGCTCTGGATGTCCTCCTCCAGCCGTGCCACTGTGTCCTGGTAGCCGGCCGTCTCCAGGGCGTAGCGCTCCTCCAGCTCCCGCAGCTGCCTCTCCAGGGACTCGTTCTGGGGGTCACAAGGGGCCGTGACACCCTCCATGGCCACCTTCTCCCAGGAGCTGGGGGCTCATCCCAGTGTCCATCTCCCATCCCAGGGGAGCCACCGTTCCCCAGCACCGGGTGGTGTCCCACTGGGGTTCTGGGGAACCCCACGGTGGTGGCAGCTCCCCAAGGCCGTGTCCCCCCTCTTGCACCTCATGGTCATCACCTACCGAGCCCCTCAGAGCCTCCAGGTCGCAGGTGAGGGCCTGCAGCTGGCGCCGGTACTCGTTGGCCTCCTGCTTGGCCGCGCGCAGGGCCTCGCTTTGCCGGGCGGCCGCGTCCGTCAGGTCTGCGAACTGGGACAGGGACACGGCCACGGGATGGGACCACGCGGCAGGGATGTGTCCCGGGGGCACACGGCCTGGGGGCACAGCTCTGCTGTGCTCCACAGGAGGGACATAGCCCCGGGAACATGGAGAAACATCCCTGACACGGGCGGGGACAGCGGAGATCCCAAACCCCCTCACCACCCCCCAACCCCAGGTGAGCAACCCCAGCCCCGAGGAGGTGACATTCCGGGGGGAACAGCCAGGCCACCCCTCCGTGAGGCCACCAGCTCACTCTGCACCTTGGACTTGTACCACTGCTCTGTCTCCCGGGCGTTGCTGGCGGCCACGGCCTCGTACTGGCTGCGGATGTCGCGCAGGGCGGCCGTCAGGTCTGGTTTGCTGGCGTCCACCTCCACGTGCACCCGCTGCCGGGACAGCTGCTCCTGCAGCTCCCGCAGCTCCTGGTGGGGACAGGGGAGTCAGCACAGCCCCCCAGACCCCAGGCCCCCCAGCCCCCCTGGGCAGGGTTACCTCCTCGTGGACCTTGCGCAGGAAGGCGATCTCGTCCTGCAGGGTCCCCACACGCCGTTCCAGGTCCAGGCGAGCCAAGGTGCCATTGTCCACGTCCTGTCACCATGGGGGGACAGAACAGACAGTCCCAGGCTGGCCCCCTGGGTCTGCTCCCTCCTGAGCTGCCTGGCCATGCCCATTCCTGCCCTCTCCTACCCAGCTCTGCCCATTGTAACATATCCCAGTCCCTCACTACCTACTCCTGCCCATCCCTGCTCCATTCCTGCCCAATCTCTGTTCCATTCCTGCCCTATCCCTGTTCCATCCCTGCCCTGTTCCTGCCTATTTCTGCTCATCATAACACATCCCAGTCCCTGCCTGCTCCTGCCCATCCCCACCCCTTTTCTGCCCATTCTTGGCAAACAAGGTCCATCCCTTTCCATCCCTGCCCCATCCCTGCCCCTCTCTGCCCATTGTAACATACCCTAGTCCCTCACTGCCTGCTCCTGTCCACCCCCTCCCCATCCCTGCCCATCCCAAGGAGAGGACAAGATGGGAGCTGAACCCCTGCAGTGCAGGATGTGGCCCCTGCCCTCACCTGCCTGTAGGCAGCCAGGTTGCTCTCGGCCTCCAGCCGCAGGGTCACCTCGTCCTGCAGCCTGTGCCGGAGCAGGGGCACCATTACATGTCTGGTATTGTGACCCCTCTGGCACCGTGACCCCTCTGGCACTATGATCTGTCCCTCTCTGCCCATGGACACACCCCCCTGTGTCAACACAGCCCCACAGCCCCAGCACCCACCCAAACCCTGTGTCAGTACCTGCACCCATCCCACACTCCCTCCACCATCCCACGTTGTTCCCAGGGGTCACCCTGGTCCCCACCACCAGCCTGGTGCACATCAGTGCCTGGTCCCCAGGGCTACCCTGCTCCTGTCTCTGTGGCCACCCTGACCCCTGGGTACCCCCCAGTCTCCATCCTGGTCCCAGGGGTCACCCTGGTCCTTGCCACCACCATGGTCCCCATGACATCACCACTTCCCCGGCCACATCACCATCCCCATCACCACCGTGGTCCCCAGGACAACCCTGATCATCATCCTGGTGGCCATCCTGGTCTCTGCTGCCACTTTGGATCTGGTGGTCACCCTGGTCCCCATTCCAGTGGCCACCCTGCTCCTGGTAATCACCCTGACACCCATCCCAGTGGCCACTTTCCATCCTGCTCCTGGTGGCCACCCTGGTCCCCAGAAGTAGCCCCAGCTGGACAGTGCCTTACTTCTGCTGGAGGCTGCTGAGGTCCTGGGCCAGGTTGTCCCTCTCGATCTCCAGCCGGGCCTTGGCGGTGCCCAACTGCTCCACGTGGAGCCGCAGCTCCCGCAGCTGCTCCTGGTAAACGTCCCCCAGGCGGGAGGGCTCCTGGTCCCGCGCCTGGTTCAGCTCCAGCACCAGCACCTTGTTCTGCTGCTCCAGCAGCCGCACCTTCTCGATGTAGCTGGCGAAGCGGTCGTTGAGCTCCATCATCTCCACCCTCTCGCTGGTGCGTGTCTCCCGGAACTCCGAGTTGAGCGCCGTGGCCAGCGAGAAGTCCATCCTGCCCGAGCCCAGCCGGGGGGCCGGGTGGGTGCCGCGGGGTGCCCGGTGGCTCCGGGCTGGGGGGCTGGCGGGGGGCACCCGGTGCATGGGGGTGGCGGGGCCGAAGCGGCGGCTGTAGGAGGACGAGCGCTGGCTCTCCATGCCTGGGGTGGGTGTGATGTGCCCTCCCGAGGGTTTTTATGGAGCCCAGAGCCCCTGTCCCGCTGGGCGCCCCGGCTCTGGCCGCCAGCCAGGGAGCCACTGGGCCAGCACAAAGCCAGGCCGTGGCGCCTGGCAGGGGTGTCTGTGCCCTGGCATCCAGCCTGGGCACCATGGCACAGCCCCCTGCACACCCCTGCCCCCCCGGGTGGGCCTGGGGCACGTGGCAGGGCAGAGATGGAGCAGTGGCCAAGTTCACCCCCGGGGCAGGCAGAGGGTGGGGGTGGGTGCAAGGCCGAGTGAGGTGCCATGGGAGATCCACACACATGTACGTGTGAGATCTACATATACCCGTGTGGAGTCACCTGTATCTCCACTGGTATGTGTGTGCACACCCACAGGCACACACGTGCACACAGACACCTCCAGAGACACACACACGTGTCTGTCCGTGTCCACAAACACACACCCCGTGTGCAAGGCACACACGTGCCCACCTGGCACACACGTGGGGACACACACAGTGTGCAGGTACACACGTGTGCTGCTTTCCCTGAACACGTGTGCACACACACACACGGGACACACCCAGAGCTGTGCACACGCAGCTCCCCTTCCACACACACACAGCGTGCACAGGCACAGCCACCCTGCTGTGCACACACAGGCACAGCCAGACCAACACACGTGTGCACGTGCACACACATGCCCAGAGTGGCACGTGCCCAGTTACCCTTACATGAACACACAGCACACACACACACAGAGCCACCCCACCGTGCACACGCAGGCACACCCACACGTGGGCACACACGGGCACACACACACACGTGGGCACACACACCTACATGTGAGCACACACATGTACGTATCCTCCCCATATCACATCCCCAAGGACAAGCCCTGGCATGAGCAGCCCATCACTCCAGGCTGTTAATTAAGGCCAGGTGTTAATTAAGTGGCTGAAGCCTTCAAAGTCCTTCCCATCCCACTGGATCTGTGGAAGCACTGGCTGGTGGCCCTGGAGCCTGGACAGGACTCAGGACACCTGTCCCCATCCCAGATCCAGAGGGGATTTATCCCACCATAGCTGTGTGTTTCGACCATGTCACCAGTCACATATGCACTGAGTTTGGGGGATCTTTTGCCCCTTTTGCCCCTGTTGTCCCATGGCAGGGAGTGGTGAGAACCAGGGCCGGGTGCCAGGGGCTTTTCTGGGCGGCTGAAAAGGGCTTTATGCGGGGCCCGAGCCGTGTCTGCCCGGCACGGCCTGGAGGGGCCTTTGTGCCAGGGCACGGCACTACCGGGAAACACGGCGGGATGGATCCAGGACGGGCACGGCACCACCGCCAGCCCTGTCCCCTCCCAGCCACGGCGTCCTGGCCACAAACTGGGACACGGATGGGCCTCGGGGACAGCCCGTGCGGGGGATGGGGATGTTTTGGGGCCACCAGCGAGACGCGGTGGCGGCGGGGTGGGTGCCCCGAGAGGCAGCTGGGGTGAAGCTGCGGAGCAAGGGGGTCCCTGGGATGCTGCTGTAGGGATGGAGACAGGGACAGGGGCAGGGATGGGGACAGGGATGGGGACTGGCCTTGCTGCTGGCAGCAGGTGGCAGCCGATGGCCGGGAAAAGCTCCTGCCCTCTGCAGGACCGGGACGTGTGGCCAGACAGGAGCCACCATCGCCGGGCACCGACAGTGGCCAGTGGGCGCAATTTGGGAGGACCCAGAGCCGCTGGAGACAAGACTGGTGGGACTGGGGCAGCTCCCACATCCCCCTTTAATGCCCAGAAGCTCCTTGTCCCCAGCCAGCCCCGTGTCCCCGCAGCTGTCCTGGGCCGGTGTCACCAGCGACAGGAGGGGGTTTGCCCTCCGAAACGCCAGTTCGGGGGCACCTACACACCCCATAGTGGCGCTTGGTGTCCCCAGCCAGAACAGTGGCATCCCTGGGGACACGTGCTGTGTGACAGCCCTGGTGACAGGGGACCTCCATCCCCCGCGGGGTGGGGGGCAGAGCGGGGCTCTGGGGTCCTGTGTGAGCACCCGCTGCTCCCCAGGGATCGATCTTTTCCCGGCTCCCACGCAGTGGGATCAAAGCACGGGAAGCTGCCAGTGCCGGCGGCCTCGGGAGGCAGAGCTGGGCTCTCCTCCCTCCTCCTCCTCCTCCCCGGCCCCCCCTTAATGAGACAAACGAACTGCGAGTGGGCTGCGAGTGTTAATGAGAAGCTTCCAGGCTGAAGAAGATAAAGGTGAGATGAGTTGCTGCCAGGCAGGGAAGGGGCAGGAGGAGCCGGTGACCCTGGTTCCCGTGGGACAGCGGCACACCCGGAGCTGTCCCACATCCCAGTGCTGCTTCTCCCACCCGTGGTCACCTCTTCCAGCAGCTGGGAGCTGCTCCTGAACCCCAGCTCCTCCCATGGGAGCTGCTATGGGAGCCCAAAGAGGGGAGCAGGGCCGTGGGAGGGGGCTGGGGAGGCCCAAAGAGGTTGTAGGGCTGTGAGGGGGGCTTTAGGGGCCAAAAGGGGCAATAGGGGAGGCTGTGGCTTAAGGGGGTGTCAGGTCATTAGAGGGGCTAAGAGGGCACAAAGGGGACAGCGCTGTCCTAGGGGAGGCTGTGGGTTCTAAGGAGTCACTGCCCAGAGTTGGCACCGTGAGGGAATCAGAGCAGGCCTTGCCCAGCCTGGGGCTCCCTCTCCACCCCTGAACCAACCCCCCCGAGTGCATGAGGACACAGAAAATGGGATCTGAAGCCATGTCCTCCAGCAGCTCCATGCCCCTACCCCACCTCCCATCACTGGACACCCTCCTCAGTGGCTACAGCTGCTCTGGTAAGTCCTGGCACTCACCTCTGATCCTTGCAGGAGCTCCTGCCCCATCTGCTCCTGGGCTGGGTGGGCTCACTGGAGCCTTGGATTTACTTTGGAAGCCCCCACTCAGCTGTGGGGGATGGGGGAACACAACAGCACCCCAAACAACACAGCCTGAACCTGTGCTGTGCCTGCACCGGTGCTGAGAGTGGCTGCGTGTCCTGGGGACACGGGGGGTGTGACATCCCAGGGTGCCCCTGCACAGCTCCAGACTGGCAGCTGATGTGACCCCAGGATGCCACATGGATCTGCTGGATGCCTTGGCCCCAGTGCCAGGGCTGCCCCCTCGGCACTGAGCTGGGAATTGTGCTCCCCAGGGCTCTGTCCATGTGCTTCCCTGTTCCTGGTGCAAACCTGCCCGTGGATTTCAATCCCAGCAGGGCTCTCACTGGGCAGACAGAGGCTCTGGCTGTCACTCCAGCCTGAACCTGGTGCTGTTTGCAGGGAGCAGTCCAGGTGTCTGGATGCTTTTCCAGCAGCTCCCAGCTGCTCACTGGGGGGTGCTGGATTCCTGCCTGCCACAAATCCCTGAGCTGTGCTGGAAACCTGCCCTTCCCGCTGCTGGCTCTGCCTCCCAACAAACAAACCACATGCTGGTGTGGATGCAGGAGCAGTTCCCAGCTTCCAGCACCTGTGTGACAGCTCCAGTCTGTGCAGGGGTGGTTCCTGGGGGGCTGGGGGTGTTATAGCTTGATGGGGGAGGCACGTTTGGTTCTACTGGGAGATTTTTGGGGATTCAGAGGGGAAGGCAGGGAGCAGTGCTGCCAGGTTGGTGGCCGTGTCCCTCCTGGCCTGCACCAGCCCTGGGCTCGGCACCCAGGGCTCAGCTGGTGCCTCCCTGGGGGTTCTGCAAGGTCGTGTCTGGGGGCTGAGTTTGGGGGCAAAGTCCTCAGGAAGAGTTGGGGCTGGGGCTGCCTCCATGTGTGGGCCCTTTTGGGGTCACACCGGTGCTCTGGGTGGGGGTGTTGCCCTTCAGGGACCCAAACAGCCGTACCCCACTCCTTCACCAAGTGTGGGAGGTGCTGATTGTTTCCTGTAGCTCTGTCCCTTCCTGCCACATCCTTTCCCTGGCTTTGCTCCTCATGTCATCACCGAGTGTTTAGCTCATTCTCATGAGTGCAGATTGTGTCCCCTGCAGCCACCCCGGGCTCCCTGGGGGGGCCCTGGAGCCTAGAGCAGGCTGAGGAGCTGCCCTGCCCCAGCCTGGGAGAGGGGTCTGTGCTGCCCCTGTGTCCTTTAAGCTCTACCTCAAACACTGACTCCCAACTCTGTGGTGAGTTGGGCGGGTTCAAAACAGCCCCAGAACCAGAGATGTTTAATCATCAGGTTAATTCGAAAAATATTTTTCCTTTGAAAAGTGAAAAGCAAAGAAAAAACGGTCGGAACACTGGAGATTTCCGACAGGAGGATGATCCGAGGCATCCAAGTGCCCTCCAGGGGAGATGCTACAACCCGGCCGGTTTCCTGAGCGCCCACCAGCAGCAGCGGCCCAGGTGGGCGAGGAAGAAGATGCCGGTGATGACGGCGAAGCCGATGCCCACGGCCCTCATGACGAAGATGGACTCGGGGTCGCCGGGGCCACGCCGGCGCTGGGCCGGGAAGGTGACGCTGAGCCGGAATCCCGCCACCATCTCGCCGTCCCTCCAGCAGAAGTAGGTGCCCCTGTCGCTCCTGCGCACCCGCAGGATGTGTAGGTGGTTCCCGTGGTCGATGAAGACCCTCATGCCCTTCTCAACACCCACAAGGTACTCGGAGCGGTAGAGCCGGACCGAGTCCTTGTCCCAGCCCACGGTGTGCTCCGGGCGGGCCCCCGGGCACGCGATCACCAGGTTGGTGCGGGAGGGCTGGCTGTGGTACTGGATGGGGACACGGGGCACGTCGGGCTTCTCCCCAAACTTGTAGACGATGTTGGAGATGGACTGGACGCCCTCCTCGGGCGCCTCCTTGGGCGGGCACAGCATCAGGCAGCTCCGGACGGCCACCTCGGGGCTGCGGAGGTGCAGGAGGTGCGGGAAGCTCACGGGCACAGCCCGGGAGCCGCAGGAGGTGACGTTGGGCAGCGAGGTGCGGTAGCGGGGGCTCAGCTGGGCGCTCTGCACAAAGCACAGCCCGACGCGCTGCTGCTCCCCCCGCACCCCGCAGCGGTCGCAGCTGCTCCAGTCCCAGAAGGTGGTGAAGAGGCTGAACTGCTCCCCCACATAGTCGTCCTGCACGTGCTGGCCGCTGTCCAGGAAGGCCACCGTGATGCGCCCCGAGGGCTGCACGTCCACGTCGTAGCCGTAGAAGACGTGCCCTTCCTTGGAGCCACACAGGTAGTGCCCAGAATCCCTCACCTGGGCCCGGAACACGATGAGGCTGAACATGCGGATGCTGAAGCGCTTCAGCAGGTCGCTGCCCGCGCGGACGTGGCTCGAGTCCAGCACCACGGTGCCGTCGAAGTCCGACAGCACCGTGATCGTGCGGCCACGCAGGTTCTTCTGGAAGTACCAGACGACGGAAGAGACCTCCTCGGGCTTGCACTTGCAGGGCAGCTCGAAGGTCATGTCTGCCAGGTAGGCGACGTTCTCGAACGTCAGGAAGGCGGGACACGCCATCTTCTTGAACACATCCCCTTTCTTCTCGATGGCATAGGCCTGGAGGACACTGACCAGGCAGAGGAGGATGGTGGCTCCCAGCAGGCTCGGCCCCATCGCTCCGGGCCAGCTCTGCCCCAGCAGAACTCATCCAGCCCAGCCAGGGATGTGCTGGGAGCAACCTTCCTGCCCCAGGACAGCCTGGCCTCTGTGACACCTGCTCTGGAACCTTCCTGCCCTCAGCAGCTCTGGAACACTGTCACCTGTGTCCCTGGACACGATGGAGCTGTGATGGGAACAATGGAACTGTCGCCATCTTATGGAATCACAGGGTCACGGAACGGCTTGGGTTGGACGGGACCCTAAAGATGATCTCATCCCAACCCCCAGAGTAGAGGACAACCATCGTCTCCCTCGTCCCTCTGGCCACCCCTCTTTTGATGCACCCCAAGGATGCATTTGGCCTTCAGTGCTGCCAGCTCTCGCTGTTGGCTCATGTCCAGCATTTCCTCCACCAAAACCCCCGAAGTCCTTCTCTGCAGGGCTGCTCTCAGCCCTTCTCCCAGTCTGTGCTGATACCTGGGATTGCCCCAACCCAAGTGCAGCCCCTTCCACTTGGCCGTCAAGTTCTTGTGGTCCCACTTCTCAAGCTTTTCCAGATGGCCCTGGATGTCCCCATCCTTCTGTCGTGTCACCTGCCAGCGTGCTGAGGGTGGGCTCTACCCTCTGGTTCCTTAAAGGAAACCTGGGGCTGAGCTGGTGAGGAACCTGGTCTGACTGTGAGAGTGGGGTGTGGGGAGCCAAACAGGGCCCCCTCAGGTCACTGGAGCCACCATGGCAAAGGGGCTTCGGTCCCAGCAGTGCCAGCCTGGGGGGTGGGAGTGGGACTGTCGGAGCAGCTCCGGGATGGGAGACACAGGAGTTTCCTGAACTTCCAGTCCTAGGCTGTGTCATGTGCTGGAGACAATGCTCAGTGTGCGATGATTCCTGTAAGGCACTTCAATTACCCAAGACTCCTTTGTGCATCTCCTGGGCAGCCCCTTAACCCACAGCCTCCCCTATGGCCCTGCACCCCACCCGTGCGCCCTCTCGGAGGGCTTTGCAGCTCCTTTACTCCTTCAAAGCCCTTCTCACAGAGCTCTGCCCCCCCTCCGTGCCCTCACGGCCCCTCGTACACACATTTCAGGCACTTACAGGCTCTCACTCTCCCCCACCGCGCCCTCCCCAGCACCCGTTCCCTCAGACACCGCAACTCCCCTGCTCCCGCCGCCGCTTTTAAATGGGCCGCGAAGCCCCGCCCCGCGCCCTGATTGGTCCCGCTCCGCCTAACGACTCCCCATTGGCCGCGCCCCGCCCGCGCCGCGCGGTGCCTCATGGGATCTGCAGTCCCGCGGCCGCGCGGAGCACCATGGGTGTTGTAGTCTCACCGCCCTCTGCGCCCCCTGCCGGCGGCTCCCGGCACAGCGGCGGGTCAGAGCCCCGGGGGTCCGGGAGGGTCCGGGAGGGTCCGGGCTGGGGCTGGGGCCCTTCTGCTCGGGGCTGCGGCCGACAGCCCGGCCCCGCCACCGCCTCTACGCCTGCAGCTGGGATCGGTGCTGGGGAACAGCACCCGGACCTGCCAGGGTTTGGGGGACACACACACACCTGGGGACACACACACACCTAGGGCACACATGCACACCTGGGACACACACACACCCAGGGGACACACACACACCCAGGGGACACACACACAGGCCTGGGACACGCACACACCTGGGGGACATGGACTCACACACCTGGGGACACACCCATACCTGGGAGCACACACACCCACCTGGGGACACACCTCCACCCCCACCCACCCCTGGGGGACACCCCCACACACCTGGAGGACACTTGCCCCCACCCCCGTGTCCCCAGGGCTCCCATCCTCTGACCCCACCACGGCCACTCTGGACGCAGCCGCTGGCCCCGAGCACCCGCCGTCACCTCTAATTGGGTCACATCCTGCCCACGCCGAGGCAGTGGGGACGGGCGTGTGTGCCCGAGGGTCCCGGTGCCTCTGTGTGGCCTGACCGTGTCCCCCCCTCACAGTGGCAATTCTGTGTCCCCTCCATGAGGCCACCCAGCCTCTGGGGACAGGGACATGGCGGTGGTGGCAGCCCCAGTGTCCCCAGTGGAGGTGGCAGAGGGACCACAAGCACTTGGAGCCAGGGAGCCCCTCCTGTCTGGGCTTGGATGAGCCAAGTGGGGGCTGGGTGGTGGTGGTAGAAAGACCCCGTCCCCGTTGTGGGGGACACCGGGGACACAGACAGCAGACGGGGAGAGGTCACAGCTCTGCTTTACCATGTTGTTGCCCCGGGGGGGGCAGGCCGGCGGCTCCCTCCGTCCCCCAGTGCAGCCCCCCAGCCCGGGGCCGTGTGGGCACTGCGCGTCTGTACATCGGGACCCCCCCGCCAGACCCCCGGCACCGCCCCGGGGAGGGGAGAACAGCGGGGATGGGGCATCAGGGGCAAGGAGGGGCTCAGCCGGGGGGGGTGGTGCAGTGGGGCAGCATGGGGGGTCCCCCAGCCTTTTTGCCACCCCCTCAAACCCTCTGCAGCCCCAAACCCTCAACTGGCAGCCGTGGGGTGAGTTAATGGGAAAAGGGGGTTTTGGGGCGCCGTGGGAAGCCGAAAGCACCAGGTGGGGGGGATCCACGGGCTGGACCATGGCAGGGGGATGCTGTGGGGCTGGGTGGGAGCGAGGGAAGGCCGTAGGGGCTGTGGGGCAGCAGGGAACTGAACCACGGCACAGGGACGCCGTGGGGCTGGGTGTTCGGGGGGTGCCGTGGGGCTGAACCGCGGTACAGGGGTGCTGTGGGGCTGGGGGCTCAGGGGCGTGCCGGGGGCGATGTTGTGGGTCTGAGGAGTCAGGGGCATGCCGGGGGCGATGCCGTGGGTCCAGGCTCAGTCCGAGTAGATGATGAAGCCGGAGAAGGTGCTGTACTTGTTGTTGTTGCCGCCGTGGGCTTTGCCCCCGTCCAGCTTGATGAACACCTCGTCCCCCGCGTCGAGGTGCAGGATGACGCTGTTACTCGCATAGTCGTAGTTCTGGTCGGCGTCCTGCGCGATGGCGCTGGCCCGGACCTGCCCAGGG